>NC_139229.1:111037008-112448628 GCF_977018435.1 Lepisma saccharinum | reverse complement strand
ATATAAAAATTGTGTTAATGCTTATTTTTTTAAACAGTGAACTCTATTTTTAATATCTCTCTGTCTATTTTATTATTCTACTTAGGAACTAATTAGTATTACAGAAGTTATATTGAAAAGAAATCTCACGTGACAATGACGAGAAATTAGATATGTGGAATGAATAGTTTTCATATTTTAAAACCTCGTAGGGTTATGGGCTATCTCCCGATTCCCTTTTTCCACAATTCCCCCTACCTAGAGTTATTTTTAACTAGCAACGAGGTGACGTTTGGTCAGCACGACGAACCCTCAGCTGTTATAGAAGATATCTGAAACCAGCTTACACCAGTTATTTGTAGCTTCCCCCAATTTTTTTTTGATGGTGGGGTTGCTACCGTACCGGCCTTATACGTAGCCCGAATAATTCCGACCAGAGCCGGATTCGAACCTATGCCGTCTCGCAGCGAACATTCTCAAGACGAGTGAACGCCGTAACTCGCTCAGCTACGGAGGAGGACTCTCTCTTTTTTTTTTCCCTCTCTATTTTTTCTCTAATTTTCATCATCATAGTTAAAATTAATCCAAGAGAAAATATATATTTTGTGTTGACATAGGGAAATATGCAATAAAAATGCATGAATCAATAGTTAAGGTCAAAATCTGAATAAACAGTGAGGGTGATACACGCAAGCTTCAGGCATGTGATTTGCACAGAATTAAATATAAAAAATGAGAGATGGAAGGTTTTTGTTACTATTAGAATTTAAGGACGGAAATATGTACAGTGAATGAATACTACGTTTGACTAATCGTGAAGATGAGTATCACAGTACGTTTTTTATCGTTCTTATATAAACGTTGAAACGTTTAAGAACGTTTACCGAAACGTTTCAACGCTGCGTTGAAACGTTTCGGTAAACGTTCTTAAACGTTTCAACGTTTATATAAGAACGATAAAAAACGTACTGTGATACTCATCTTCACGATTAGTCAAACGTAGTATTCATTCACTGTACATATTTTCCGTCCTTAAATTCTAATAGTAACAAAAACCTTCCATCTCTCATTTTTTATATTTAATTCTGTGCAAATCACATGCCTGGAAGCTTGCGTGTATCACCCTCACTGTTTATTCAGATTTTGACCTTAACTATTGATCATGCATTTTTATTGCATATTTCCTATGTCAACACAAAATATATATTTTCTCTTGGATTAATTTTAACTATGATGATGAAAATTAGAGAAAAAATAGAGAGGGAGAAAAAAAAAAAGAGAGAGTCCTCCTCCGTAGCTGAGCGAGTTACGGCGTTCACTCGTCTTGAGAATGTTCGCTGCGAGACGGCATAGGTTCGAATCCGGCTCTGGTCGGAATTTATTCGGGCTACGTATAAGGCCGGTACGGTAGCAACCCACCATCAAAAAAAATTGGGGGAGCTACAAATAACTGGTGTAAGCTGGTTTCAGATATCTTCTATAACAGCTGAGGGTTCGTCGTGCTGACCAAACGTCACCTCGTTGCTAGTTAAAAATAACTCTAGGTAGGATTGTGGAAAAAGGGAATCGGGAGATAGCCCATAACCCTACGAGGTTTTAAAATATGAAAACTATTCATTCCACAAATCTAATTTCTCGTCATTGTCACGTGAGATTTCTTTTCAATATAACTTCTGTAATACTAATTAGTTCCTAAGTAGAATAATAAAATAGACAGAGAGATATTAAAATATGAGTTCACTGTTTAAAAAAATAAGCATTAACACAATTTTTATATTCACATACCTCTTTACAAAAATTCCTAGCACATCACTACAAATAAACAAATCTAGTGCACACTAGAGCCTTGGCTTATCAATACCTATGGGGTATCCTACAATTACAGTCAAACCACAACCTCAATTCTCGAAGATGTGGCCTCTCCATGTAAAACAATTGCGACGTAAATATAGTAGATTTTGCTTAAATATCTTGTGACATTCATACCACCTTTATTTCATTTGCTACAAAGAAGCATTTGGGTGCGTTGTTTATAAAAAAAAGCGAGTGGGGGGGATTATATTTCTTATGCATATTGAACAAATTGGTCTTAACTCATAATCATGCCGTAAGAAGAAACAAACTCGTGGGCTAGTGGTTATCGCACTGGGTTGTCACTCTAATGGTCGTAGGTTCAAATTCTCACGGTGGCAAAAACTTTTCGTAAGCTTTATTCGTTCCCGTTGTTACTATTTGAATTAGTCTTCTTTGAAATTAACAACAAAATATTATACAATTAATTCTCTCTTTCAAAATAGTAATATGAGGAAAAGTTTTTTATTATAAGAATTGGTAATTTTAGTGGTCTCAACACATCTAAAATCCAAAAAAAAAAAAATGCTAGATCGACGTTATTTTCTACTGAATTCTAAATCCACGTTATACACAGATAGGCTAATAGAGCGTGGACCTACAGTTTAAAATAAGATACGAACCGACCAAGTGGTAATGTATCGACGTCTTGTAATCAGTGTGTCCTATTCCGAGTTCCAGTCAGGTCGCATAATGTTTCAGATTCCATTTTAAACATATCCCGAGTCGTGATTAGCCTATGTGTGCAAAAAGTAATGTTAAAACAAACTCTTGACCTCAATAATACAAGTTGTGTATTTTCTTTCAGCTGTGGTTCCCTCTTTTTCGCGAGAAATAACAAATTAACCTAATCATTAACTCAACAAATAAAAAAAGCATCTCTAAATTAATTAATAAAAAACTGTTATTACACCCAAACCTCTATTTTATCGTAAATGTAAATAAAATATCATCTCACATAGTAAAAACAATATGAAAATTGTTCTAATAAGTGATATATGATTGTCAAACACATACATGAATACATTATGTTACAGATTCCACCGATGTAGTTTCCGGTGAAGTGATTATGATGAAATAACTTTCCGGTTCTCGTCGGTGGAAACCTTTGATCGCACACCGGACACGTTTCAATGTTATTGTGAGATTGAAGTTCATCGCTGGATAATAGAAGCATTTGGTTTCGATTCGCGTAAGAGGCTGCCAATAATCTCAACCTCTTCAACCATCTTTTCAAAAAAATATTTGATTACGTCAAATTTGATTTGATTGATTATTCAAAAACTGGAATGATTGTACCTTTCGAATCGAATTTATGGAGGGGTAGAGAGAGGGCCAATATGGACAGGTTAGAAACAAGTGATGTTATGATGATAGCCGTTGCCATTTCAGAGTGGCAAATGTTTAACATTAATTGTTGAATTTTATTTTAGGCTAGGTATATTCAACATGCCCCACTTCGTCAATTTTATTAAAACAACCATTATTCATCCTCATCGTTACCATTAGCCAAAATAGCCTCGCTTCTTTTTTTCCCACAATTTTCGTAGTGATCTCCGTTCGCAATTGGCTTTTGTAGATTAACAAAAATCGTCTGAAGTTTGAACACGTCATACCGGTGCAAGCTGTTTTTGTGATTGTTCTCCTCGATTATTCAAAATATCTAATTTTCGCATATTCAAATACACACAAGTGAAGAGGGGTTCATGCCACATTAGTGATTTTAAATTGTATTCTCGGAGCCATGCACACATTTCCTAACATTGTTGGCTTGTAGTCGATGAGTTGTGCAGGTACAGCTGTGAAGTTGTTAATAATACCCAACACAGACAAGTCACCCAACATTGCTTTTCAACATAGATTTTTAACTAGAAAATTGTTATGATTACAGTACACCCTTATCAGTATACAATAACATGGTGCCATTTTTCTGTTTCTGTTGCCAACAAAAGCAAATCTACAGACCACAGGTTTGAGAAATAAGACATTAACTATATTTTGCATACATGTAGGTACGCCCCGCGAGGTGTGTTATTGGAAGACTCAATACATGTAAGCAGTGGAGTAAATTTTTTTCTTTTATTTTGATGTCCATGTATTTATCTGAACCCTCTTGTCCAACCAAAACAAAAAACTCCGGTCCTATCTGGAGAGTGCAAAAAAAATAATATGTATGTTTATTCAGAAAAACCATCTATAGACAATACCGTTGCGCCCTCCATGTGCATTTTTCTTGTTGGCTGAACGCGAAGATGCCCGAGACTGCTTTCGAAATTGCTTTCAGCCTCGCATCACGATACAGCCGTTTTCTACAATTCTATTAGCCTACTATTATTATCTAAAACTATTTCATCACACTATCAAAAATAAAAAATAACATTTCTCTCCTTCCCTCGCTTTTAGCCATCGTCCAGTGTCCTTCTAGATAGCAGGTGAATCGTGACTAGCTAAAATATTGAAATCAAAACATGAATTATCCGTTATAACCCCCCTCCTCTTTTTTTTCTCACCCCTTCTTTACATGCACGCTCGATGACATTGAAATAAACAAAAAACACACCGCTATGCTTAACAAAAAACATCCATTGTACAACTCTATAGGTCGAGGTTCATAAGTCTCGTGCATCTCATGCCAGAGGTTGTATATCTTGTTTACAGTTTATAGTAGCATCATATTCCTTCACTCGAGAGACTAGCAAGACAGCTCATTACTAGATCTGTTTTGTCCATATGACAATGCTTGCTATCAGTAATAAAATATTTATGCTGTTTAACCTAACAGCTGAGGGGGGCGGGGGCATTCCACATTTACTTTTGCTAGTGCAATAAATATCAATATTTTTAAGTTATGCAATAATTTTTGACATTATATTCATGTCCATTTCCAAAGCTAGATTTATATACACAAACAACTCGCTCTTGCAATATATTATCTATTGTGAAAAATTCTCGCATGTTCGCGAAACAGGAAATACACGTCATAGCTTCCGTGAATCGAGCGCAAGGTTACTGGAGCACGCAAAATACCGTATGCCAAAAATTAAATATTCCAAATGCAGGCATCATGCACAAATAGAATAATCGGGTTGAATTTACAGTCTAAAACCACCATGTTCTGGCAGCAAGTATCAAAAACATGTGGTTAGAAGATTTTGATAGGGAGTGAGTGAAATAGTTGTTGCAAATTACCTTTTAAACCCAGTACATGTGTAGGAATATATTGCGTATAAGCTGTCTCACTCTCTCCGTATGTGTGTCAGGTAGTCGTGTCGATCGTTAGTTGTATGTCACAGCTTAACTGTACTAGGTAATATTTTTACATAAGGTAAGTTGGCATACTCTGCGAAGGTATATGTTTCAAGCTTCTAGCTGTAGAGCCTATTTGCAAAGTGTAAGTTTGGCTCGTCGAAAGCAACTCAAACAGTGTTGCCAGCTGTAGGTTAATTTTGCCCGTTATACAATTGCAAGAGGTGAGTTGCTTATACCCTGTCTGGAAAATGTGTCCATGGCTTATGTCGTAGGTTAATTTAGTTTGCAATAGATCTTGTGTGTTGGCCCTTACAAGTGATATAGCTGCCTTTCTGCCTTTGAGTCACCTGTAAGACTATATGTGGGTGGGCGAGTGAGGTTAGTTTAGTTTCCAATAGATCGACCTGTCATGCTATATACTACTTTCTGCTTTTTGAGTTACCTGTAAAACTATATGTGGGTGGGTGAGTGAGGTTAGTTTAGTTCACAATAGATCACACTTTGAATTTGCTCACACTCTCTCTGTCTGTGTGTCAGGTGGTCGTGTCGATCGCTAGTTGTATGTTACAGCTTAACCCGAACTAGGTAATATTAACTGTACTTCAAAAAATAAAATTGTGTGTATCTCATATCGAACTAGAAATAAAAAAAATCAAACATTAAGCATTCATGCAGATTAATTAAGCCGTAAATTCAAAATTTTGACCCCCACACAAATCGCATTACATACATACATACATATGGAAAAACAGAAGTATGCTTTTTTTTCGCCCCCGTGGTGTTTACAAGAGCCCCCCCCCTGTAAGTAAGACTAATCAGGGGTGGACCTACAGTTTCAAAAACCACTTGTGCGAGTATCGAATCCTTAAATACCACTGCGCCATAGGGGGAGGAGGCCCGGTGAGAGGGGGTAGAAAGCTGGAAACATTAACACCGCTATTGCCAGTTAGCGTCTTCTTCATCTTATTGCATACTTATCATCTTATAGAAAATTACGCCGTCAACTTGTAACTTGTAGGTTAGCCTCGCCTGTGAAATATCATATATTTAAAAAACAAAAAAATTGTGAAGCAACTAGTCAGTGTTGCCAACTCCTATTGGACGAATCTTCGACAACAACCCCCCCCCCCTCGCACAATTCAAGCACGAAGACTTCCGCGACAGACCTCGGTGCGAAAAATAAATTTCCCCACTGGTCCAAGCACACCCTTCCACGCATACAAAAGCATTTCGACAAGCACATGTACAATTTGGATTTCACCTCGACGGTGCTGCAGAATAACAACAATCCAGCCGATAAGACACCTCTGATCAAATTAACGCTGCACACTACAATCAAAATCCAATATAAGTTAGTTCGATGCGCAAATTAAAAAAAAATAATAACTCACAAAACTCTACAGAGGCATTGGGCTTTTGATAGCCATGACCGTTAGAACCTTTTACTTTTTTGGTTGGGCACCACGCACCCTGGCGAGGTTATAGGGGCCAGGAATCCTAAAAAAAAACAAACAATTATTTATTTGTTTGTTTGTCTCACAATACGAAAATAATAAGAAGCGCCAGCGCGCGCACGTGTGTATAGCACATCGTGTTTCCCCCTAGAGAGGTTTACAAAGATCACGATATATAAACATTTGACCGGGGCTTGGAAGATTAGGATAAGATGCATTCGTACTTCAAAAATAAGAAAGTGCATTATTTACTCATCACGCTGTGTCAGCGCAACGAATAAATACACGAAACGTGATCTACCCATGATAGATAGATAGGCGCGCGCGTGTGTGTGTGGCACATCGTTCCCGAGAGAGGTTTACAAAAGTCACGATATATAAACATTTGACTGGGACTTTTGAGGTTTTGGTGAACGCCAAATGAGTAAAATAAATTTTTGATGTTTTGGCGCTGTTTTCTTTGCTGCGAAACATCGTCAGCGCAATAAATAAGCACGCGCGCGTGTGGCACATCGTTCCCGAGAGAGGTTTACAAAGGTCACGATATATAAACATTGGTCTCCGGGACTTGGAAAATTGCGATAAGGTGCATTCATCCTTGAAGAATGAGAAGATGAGAGGATGAGAGGATGAGAGGATGAGAAGATGAGAAGATGAGAGGATGAGAGGATGAGAGGATGAGAGGATGAGAGGATGAGAGTGCATCTTTCACTCATCACTGCTTTTCTGCGCCGTGAAACATCGTCAGCGTAATAAATGAGGCGCGCGCGCGTGTGGCACATCGTTCCCGAGAGAGGTTTACAAAGATCACGATATACAAACATTGGTGACCGGGACTTTTGAGGTTTTGGCGAACGCCAAATGAGTAAAATAAATTTTTGATGTTTTGGTGCCGTTTTCTTCGTTGCGAAACATCGTCAGCGTAATAAATAAGACGCGCGCGCGTGTGTGTGGCACATCGTTCCCGAGAGAGGTTTACAAAGGTCACGATATACAAACATTGGTGTCCCCGAGACTTGGAAGATTACGATAAGGTGCATAAGATGAGAGGATGAGAGGATGAGAAGATGAGAGGATGAGAGGATGAGAGGATGAGAAGATGAGAAGATGAGAGGATGAGAGGATGAGAGGATGAGAGCTCATCTTTCACTCATCACTGCTTTTCTGCGCCGTGAAACATCGTCAGCGTAATAAATAAGGCGCAAAACAGGGAGAGAAAGTGAGTTTTTTGAGGTTTTTGTGGTCGTTTGGTCAAGAAATCAGAATTGGCCTCAAAGGCATATTTACTATCTACTATGAAACCCTTGAAAATTAATTTTAATGCACTTTAGATTGTCTACGTAGTCTATGTAAACTACAACCCAATGTAATCTACGCGTAGATTACGTGTAGTCAACGCATGTAGACGTAAACTTATAGTCTACAGCACATCACTGAGTGCAACTCAGTACTTAAAGTGTAAAAGATGACAAAAAGTGAACTTTCTTACTTGTACTACCATACGCAATGAACATGTGATAGAAACTGTAACGTTAATTAGTAATTTGAATTTCTCTTGGGTTTATAAATTTGTTATACAAATCCTTCAGAATTTTTAGGTCATTTTTCTAACTTTATAGGGCATTTTCTTGCATGTATTAGGTTATAAATGCATTTTTTAAAGGTCATTTTTTTGGCAATTTTAAGGTCATCAAAATGCTAGCCTGATAAGCAATGAAAATCCTCATCATTACAAGTGTATTAAATGATTGACATATTTAGTTGAACATTTTTTTTTTATGAATGCATCCTGCGAATCTCACGTATGTACATACACGAGTCCATTAAAAAGCTTGTTGAGTACACCTTGGATACCATATTTTCTTTCGAGAAAATCTCTAGATCATACTTTTCTTTTAATTTATAACAGCAGTAGTTATTCTCCCACAACGTTCTTCAAATCGCTCGTTCATCTTTTTAGATTCTCTGCTCTGAAAAAAAATATAATGACTAGTACGGTAAGAAGTATCGTATGAGGCAAAAACTAGCAGCTGAGCCAATACCACACAACTAGTCCAAGTCCAACTGGAAAATCCAGCTGGAGATGTAGCCTTGTGAGATTCAGGCATTAGCATAGTTTGTAAATGTAACTCTAAAATGTATCATTATGATACAATTTTTTTTTTCCATGTCGAACTGTCTTTAAAGCATCAATTTGTGATGCAAGTTCCTGCATTTTTCTCGATGATGCGATTAAACATTTGGTCTCTGAACTACATACTTTATGTATTTGATTATGGTGTACGTAGGATGGCGAGAAAAAATTAGCCATGTTTAATGGGATCATGACTACCTAGTGTTAAAGAAATAAATCGACAAATTGTTCAGTAACCCTCAAGTTTACCAGTGTGAATTATTAACCGCATAGTTACATGGAATTCTCATAACTTTATGTTCCATATTTAAATTTTTGGCTGATACTGCAATTGCAACAATGCATTATAATGTCGATAAAGTGAAATAAAGTTCAATATATGCTGAAGAAAAATGACTGCCACCTGGTATCATAAACGCAAAACAAAGAGACTTTCCCTGTAATGCAAGAAAGAAACATAACAATAATAGTTGGATCAAGAGGAAATGCACCAACACCCCACACACAGATAACTAAACGCATCATTTGAAACAAAAAAATGCATAAAATCTATAGCTCAAGACCTAATGTTTAAGTGCATCATAGAGAAAGGCACTCAAGAAACACGTGAGTTGATGTATATAAAAGCAAGAGAGGAGGCCCAAATTTCGTCCCCTTCGTACATTTTCATACCTGGTGACCATATGAAATGACGTACGAGCTCCAAAATTTGACTTTACCTTCGTTAACTATCCCTTACCTGAAAACTAAGCCAAATCGCCTGTATAATCAATTACTAGTGACAAAAGAAATTAAATTCAAAAGTACCCGTTTTCGGTAATACCAAAAAGGTGTCCCTAATTTCGTCTCCCTAAAAAATTACGAAAAATGTAGAAATTACAATTTTTCAGTTTTTTTTGTTGTGAGCTTTAATGTTCATATATTATTTACAAAAAAACATTACAAAACACAATTAGTGAAATGTATTGAATTAATACAAAATGTAATACATAAAATTAAAAATCTAAATTTAGCAAAATTCAGAAAGAATATTAGGTTTACTTGAAAAAGTAAATATCCTTATTATTTCTTTAAGAATGAGGGGACGAAATTAGGTAAAGGGCCTCCCAGATGGCGTAGTGGTAACGTCGTCGCCTTGTAATCAAGGGGTCCCGGATTCGATACCCGGTGGAGGCACATGGCACAGTGGTTCGGCACTGTTGGTCCACTTCCGATTAGCCTTTCTGTGCATAAAGTGAACTTAAAAACATGAAATCAAATAAACGAAATTATTAACAACCCTCAAACTAAAGTGGAGGGCCACACATTCTCAACAAGTGAATCTGACGGCTCACAACACACACACCCTTCTATTGACAGAGTAACCAGGCCAATGACATGCAAAGATAATAGAAACTATGATTACACTATAGGTTTAAAGGATATGTAATTATGACATTGAAATAACACAACCAGAACAGGATCTTCCTGGATCACTAAAAGTTCACAATTGGCTCTGTTTGCCGTTCCCTACACACACGCACCTGCGTGTGCTGATAGCATTCGAGAAGCTGAAGGGGACGAAATTCGGGCTCCTTATAGAGCAAGACACAGAAAAACATACATACTTGCATCATACGATGCACTTTGGAGTTACCATTACAAATTATATAAAAAATTACATGAAACTGTAAACCTGACTCTTGGCAATGGCCAAAAAACACTTTAGTGCATCAATCAATGCGTTTCTGGTACATCAAATATTGATGCATTTCGTTTTCCGAGTACAGACATTAACGGTCTCAAATTTTAATAAATAGTAATAAAAGAATAACCCATGCGCTTCCACTTGCCGAGGTGGGGATCATCCAAACAGTTGCGGGGTGACGTGTGGTCAGAACGACGAATCCTCAGTCGTTGTTGTAGGTTTCCATGATCGGGTTACGCTACTCATTTGTAGCTCCCAAATTTTCTCGAAATCTCAGGAGATAAATTGTTACACTTCCCCCAGAAGACACGAACCTGCGCACGGTCCGTAACCGGAATCCAAAGCATGACGCCTTAGTCCCACAGTGTGGGACTTCATATTTCAATAAGATATATTGATTGTGCGCCAATTATTAATTTTATTAATAAATTTTGAGATCGCGTAACGTTAGTGAACTATCAAATTTTTCCCTGTGATTTTGATATCCCATCTAAGTACACATGAACATATTGTAAATAGAGTGTATTAATGTTAATCGAACCACAGATAAACGTATTTACAGAAGAGGAAACAAGAGTGCGAGTGGCGCCTCTCAGCGGATAATTTTGAATTTCTTGCGTAGAGCAATTCCTACCAGGTGAGCGCCACATCTGCATATAATTCGTTTATCTGTGGACTAACTGTTCGAATATAAAAGTTTAAAATATTGGCGTTTTAACGGAATTGTCGTGACAAAATATAGCGTTGACGCGTGTTCGTAAAGACAGGAAAACACGCGCAGAGGAAACTGTAAAATGGCCACACCCTTAAGAAATGCAAATACTGAGCTTTGTAGTGTAACCTAACATGCGAAGAGCACTTTGGTGAACGTTCTTGTCATAGCAAAAACCCGAACTCCAATACTCACGCAATATGAGCTGATGTTTATGCATTTACGATCATAACCATTTCCCTGGAAGTTGGTCCCCTTAGGGTAACTATTGGCTGCTTCTGACCAATAAATATTACATACATGGAGAAACCTACTTCGTTTGAACACACATACTGAAATATGTAATAGGCATGGCGTATGGGTAGAAATTCCTTGAAATTCAGCCTTGGAATTTCCGAGGGCCTGGAAAAATGTACATATCTAATTTTTGCTAAGAATTCTTGATGGTTTAGTCTGGTATTTGGATCCATGTGGAACTTTATGGATTGAGATTGCGTAACCTAGTATGATATCGGCCGATACCAGTGGTATCAGTAAGTATCGGCTGGAATTTACTTACCGATACCTGTCGATATCTTTCCGGGACTTTCATTCGAGGAGTCTAATTATCCTGAAAATCATGCAAAATGAAAACTTAATGTTTTGAGTGAAAAACTGGATTTTCTGATTGCATAGCATGTATTTTAATTTGGGCGACCCTCTCTCCGGTATTTCCTGGGATCTCACCTGATCTCAACCCTATGAACTTTGGTAGATGGGGGGGGGGGGGGGGTGTATTTTGAAATTTGTTGTGTATGCCGCGAAAATCTTGGATCTGAATCTTTTCCGGGAAAGGTTGTAACGGTTTCTCTGGATCCTCAGACTTTGAAGGAAACACGTTGAAATGTTTTAGGAAGTGTGCTGAGACTAATGACATGTGGAGCACATGTTGCATCAAGGAAATTACCTATTCACATGGAGGGTTGCCAGAAATTTCTGTAAGGGTTCAGAACACTGACAAGACTTGAATAGTAAAAATAATAACAATAAGAATTATCATGATCATAATTATTGTTAAAAAGTAATAACTCTTATAATTTTTTTTTTAAATATTATTATATCTTCTGCAAAACTTTTCTTCTCAATCCACCAGACGAGTGAGTATACAGAACAATTGTCTTTCATTTTTTTACATTTAATACAGTAAATCCATAGTTATTATATTTTGTTATTAACTTTTACACATATCGTTGAAGGGAAAGCTTCAAAAGTTAGGAGGAAAGTTTACTCAAAAAGTTCATTTTCTTTGACCTCTCACATAAATCTCTATATTGTGGAATTTTAAAAATTGTGGAACCATTTGTTCTTTGGTTTAAATGCTAGAATATGAAAACATGACCTAGTCCCTGTATTTTTTATTCGGTTTAACGCATGTTGAATTTGTTATTCTGTTCGGAAACTAACTGATTTTTTTTGTTACTAACAGTAAAACAAGCTTTCCACTATTGCTTGAAATGAATGATGCTAATTTCCCAGGGGAATTGATGGACCGGGCTTTCCAGACATTATGCTCACCCTGTATATAAAGATAAAATCAGTTAACGCTGATATTGGGTATGACGAACGGAAAAGCTCTGCTTTTAGTGGGAGAGCAACGGTGGCATCTTGTGGTGGGAAAATAGAAGCGGACACAATGCTCTGTGGAGGACCTTGAGTCATAATCCGGAGGAATAACGTGTGTGTCGTGGGAGACGATGCGTGATCGCGTGTGTCCACTCTCACATGTGTCTCCACGAGTGGTCCTTCGGGAAGCTGGAGGCCGTGGAGACAAGAGTCCGCTGCCTGGGAGCCATCCTTAGCGACACAAACCCTTTTTTCTCTCAAGAGAAGCAGTCGCCATGGCGCCTCACGGAGGTCCGAAGCTCACGCTGCTCATCGTCTGCCTGTGACGGCAATTATCGAAAGCATCTGTGGACAATTTTCTGACAAAAAAAAAGACAAAAGAGAGAGCAATTCCGTTGCTCTCATTTTTTTGGTACACTTTCTTAACTTGAATCGCTGGGCAGGGGTCATTATCAAATTTATATGGTGAAAACATATGGCATGCAAGTACACGTAATGTCTCTCGGATTGTTTATATTTTGCCCCGCATCTGTTTGATGGCGCTGTGCGTGCGGCTCGTCGCGAAGCCAACAGCAACCGTACTTAAAGATGGCGGCGGTTAATATCGAAACATTGCGCGGCAATTTCGTTTTCAGGAAGAATTTTTATCATTGCGTATGATTAACTGTAATTATTCCCGGTGGCGAGTGGCCTGGAAACACAGTAAACTTCGCAGTCAACAAAGAGGACTCTTGGGGCAGCAATTGTCAAGATCTTTAATGATTTGTCCCCATTGTGTGCGTCACGAAGCAGTTGGTCAGTAGGTCTACCGGACTTCTTTCAGATATTCGAGTCTTCCAAGTATACACTATATGTTCTGACAATATATATTATTTTGTAATGTGGTATGTTTTGCGTAGTAGAATTCATTTCAGCTCTTCGTGTGCAAAAACACTAAAAACACACCTGAGAGTTAACACCGTTTGAAGTTTCAGTTTTTACAGTGCAATGAACTTAAATACAATATTAGATTCGCTTTAGATTAAAGCATTTTTCTTGGCATTTTCCCTTCGAATAAAACATTAAAATACTGACCAAGGCAGAATTTTAATGTTTTATTAACATGGAAGCAAGACTTAATAGTGTTTCCCTTCTACGATCGAATTCTACTGTGTAAAGAGATTTTACAGCATTTTGGTGTCATAGCACAGATAGAACGGTCCTAAATTTTCCTTAGCACTTCCCCTAGCATAACCAATCAGAAGCGAGCTCTAAGTCACGAGTGTAATGGCGGCCGAGTGCGATGTAAGCAATGCATCACTTCACAGTTTTAAAAGCCTATAACTATTCAACCAAGCGGGAAAAACGATTCCTACGAAACTGTTTAGGTACAAATCAATGGCGCTGCTTAAATATATACTTTATAGCGTACATAGTACACGTATGGAAGAATATATTAGTTGTTTTAATTGTAAACATCGGACACAGGCTCATGGATAGAAATATCTAATGGGTGAGGTTGGGGGTTACTTAGATAATGTTAAAAATAATATGCAGAGTTTCAGTTATTCACACGATATCTCGCTAATTAAATAACCATTTCCTCTCTTAAATTACATCTCTTCCTCTTTAACACTTAATGGCCATTACCTTACCGATGGCGCCAAAAGATGTCAGGCTTGAATTGCGCTTTCTTGCAGCAGCCTTTATTTCAAAGATATGTGTGAAATATTTGCGCACGATTACATTTAATTAGACATATGTTGACAGCGTTGTAAATACGTTAGTCAAACAAAATACCCCTTCTCTAGACACCAACACTTTATTCTAACCTAAGATCATTAATATTTGTTTCATTTTTTTGAAGAAGATAAGGAATGAAATTGAGAATTTAAATAAATATTTATTACTTTAACCGTCTTGTGGGTTTGATTTACAATAAGATAAATCTAAATTGTTAAAAATATTATCCAAGTGCATGATAAAGAGCACAAAGTCTAAAATATAATTTGGAAAACTAATAAGACTTTAAGATAATAGCAGTAATTGTCATAAATTCGCATTACTTCCTTCAAAATGTAGGCCCCTATCAATTTTTAAATTTTGATTGAATCTGAGAGCTGGAACTGATTAGGATAATTTATCTAATATATAAATATATATTAAGTATCAAGTCACGAGGAACAATATTGCATTTTATGAAGCAATGCGCATTATAAAACGTTGAAAAACTGAACCTACAGATTTATTTGATGAGAAGGATACATCTGATATTACCTGTAGAGATATAGCCTTGTAGTGGATTATATTTGTTAGAGTTGGTTGTTCTGCTAATCGGGACTGGACCTACAGTTTAAAGTGCGATCCGAACCACTGTACAAATCTTAAACACACACGCCGACATGTGCACCATATAGAAATTTGAAATGAAATATGAGTAGAGGAAATTGCATAAATACAATGTTATGCCTACACACACACACACACACACCATCACACACACACACACACACACTCGTACATAGAATAGCTACATATGCACCTTTAAGCAACACACAAAGAAACCTGTGATGTTCCACACAGTAACCTGGTATGGAAAGCCAACATTTTTTTCAGTTTGGTAAGTTATATTAAAAAAAAAAGTAATATTTAAATTTTAACAGGAAGCAGTCGAGAATGAAGAGTTTCTAAGTTCATCGGTAGGTGGCTCCACGCTCTAGTGGCAGATACAGTGAAAGAGTTCCCGAAGGAATATTAAGTCACATCAATCTATTTACGACAGCATCAGTGACTCGACGCCTACTTCTAGTGAATAAACGAATCTATCCATTCGATACCTACCAGTAACTCAGATATCACCTTAGATACGTACAAGGATAATGTTGTGTTTGAGGCACTTTTTCACTTTCCATTTGCATTTACTTCATGCTTGCAATGATATGTATTTGATTTCATGCTTGTTTACATTGCAAAATTAATTTTTTCCTTCATTTGTTTGTACGCATAAAATACGCGCGCGTGTGTGTGTGTAGGTTACGTAGGAAACAGAAGATTTGTAAACAGTTAAATAGATTTAACTGAGTGAGTATTACAAATGAAAAATATAAATAACTTGAAGATTTGACTAGAAGAATTATCTGTCGGAAAGCCGTGAGAAGGCAAATATAACATCTGACAATTTTATATGAGACGATGTTGCCAGTGCGGGCAATATTTTTTTTTGAAAAATATTATTCCATATACTTCGTTCTACTTCATGTCTCAGCGAGTCTTTTTACATTATGTAGACGGAATGGATAAGAAGGGAAAATATTAAAATATAAAACAACTCTACAGTTTCTTCTTCAATACGCATTAGTTTCTTTGCATCCCTCTTAAAAAAGACCGATTCCTTTCGAACAGAATGATAGCTTACTTTAGACTATAGCTTAATTATAAGCACGTTCAAACATTTTTTTAAAATAAAAACGCACATTTTTTGCTTCGTTTTTAAACACCTACTTAATCACGACAAGTAACATGTCACTGGTCCTGTAAGGGCTAAATAAGGCTTCGATTTAACGTCAATTGAAATTGAAATGAAAAACTTTGATTTGTGTCAAATAAAACAGCAAAATATGTTAAAAGAAATACATTACTTTCTCTCGCTTCAGTATGATCAGTTGTTATATTCATTCTAAATCACATAAAATTAACGTTTCCCAGCATTGAATACATTAGGCAGCTGGCCAATAACTAAGATGTAAAGTGGTTTTGTTTGTGCTTTTCGCATCGTTGCACAAACATTTCTCCGTGAAGATATTCGCGATCAGTGCAAAGGTAGGCAAATGCTAAACTCTGAAAAACACTTTTGCTGCTATGATAAATTTATTTTTAAAACGTTCAGACCTTACATTTCTTCAATGTTCGTTTGTTGATCAAAATTACATGGGTGTTTCGTTTCCACAAACATTTTTTAAATGAAAAAGTAAAACGGTCTCTCGGCCACAAACGTAAACTTGGCCTTTCAGAAAGTTAAGTGTGCACTAAAGATTATTGCCGTGTTAAAATAATTCAAAGAATTGCACGTAGGTCGCAAAATACTGTGCATTCAAAATGAATTACCATTATCTGTGAAAACTCTTCAAAGAAAGAGAAACATATTGAAAATAAATTAGAAATATTAATAGTACAACATGAGAATGTTCTTAAGTAGGCCTATCGTGCTGCAAAATTATAATTTTGAAATTGGTATCTAAGGACAAAAACGCATACAATTTTTATAACACATTAAATGCAAATACGAATAGGATAATGGAGTGAAATAATTACGTATAATATCCAATTCAAGATGACGGAGGGAAAGCTTCTGACCCATATACCGCACATTCCGGTTCGTCCACGAAAAGATCCCTAACTAAAGAATGATTTGATTTATTTTACTTCCCTTTTTTGCCACTTTTGGCTAATTGCGAAGATGGGAATGAGTGATCATAGGATGAAATTATGAATGGACAGTCACGAACGTCAAATACCCCAGGCCGGGATTCGAACCCGGAACCCCTGGCGTCGTAGCGCGACGTGCTAACCCCTCCGTCACGTCAGTCAGTGCAATATGTGTATTTAATATGAAGATAATCGCACAACATTTCTTTTCTTATTTAAAGAAGAAGACTAGCGTACGCAGGATTTTTTCGGAGGGGTCTGGAATTGTAATTGTGCATAGCTGTGTCATAAAGGAGCGGGAAACACAATAAAATATTTCGAAAGTACAATTTTTAACCGTCATTTAAAAAGACAAAATTAGATATCTAGGTTGTTTTTTTCCAAAGGGGTGGGTTGCATTTATCGCTTTGATTTTTCCCTAGTGCTTTCCTGCCTTCATTTGAAAAAAAAATATTCTTTTCTGAAAATTTCGGATGGGGCTGTAACCCCATCAGTCCCTCTCTGCGTACTCCAGTGAAGACAAGTATTAAGTTTGTCAAAGTTTCTAACTACAGATGGCGCATCATGAAGTAAAAAATAAGTTGTACCTTAAATGACTGCCATTTTAAAAGAACCAATAGTTTACTGACTTATTTTCGGGAACATAACTTCTATGATTAAAAGTAAGTCTGTAACTTTCAAATGTTAACCTAAAAATAAAAGTAGGGGCTACAATAGTAGCTCGTGAGCTCATTTTCCTGAGGATGGTTCAGATTATAATGTAACTGATATGATATGAATAGTTATAATGCAAATGTGAACATGAGTCAAAGTATATTAAGCTATATTAAGTTCAATACTACAGTATAACCAATTTTCAATCGTATTTCAGTCCATGTAATTCCTTTGTGCAGTGTCTGGTGTTGTGAAATGTGGATGGATATACTCTGTTCTAGTTCAAATCAAAATCCCTCCTGGGGGGCGGGGGAGGGAGTGTCTAATGTACAACAGCTGTGAAAATCACAATGAACAGTGCACAATGCTGTTTTCAGCGAACAACTTTCCCCACAATTCATCGCACGAAATCACTCTCCGCCCCCATATATCGGGCAAACAGATCAGATCCATTGAAAACATTCCGGGTAAGCATTGTGCAAGTGATATTTTTGCCGAAGTGATTAATGGTATGATTATCACGATCATATGAGGAATGTGTACGTACAAAATATCACAAATTTCTCGCTGTAGGAAGGCTTCTCATATTGGCTTTCCTCAACATGTGCGAATCTGTTTTCCCGACTTCATGTTGTTACTTCCCGAAGTGCACTGCGTGATGACGTCAAGTTGAATATCATGCATTCGGATATTTAGGTGTGACAATACTACTTAAATCTTTTCAAGAGACAATATTGCATAACTGAGGACTTGCACAAAGCCCTGTCGCGTGTTTTTCTTAGAAAGTTACCAGCAATACTCTGTAGAGTGCTTGTCAGTTCGGAAACTAAACAATGTTATGCTCTCTGTGTAGGATTTAAACAAAATTATCGTAATGTAAATGGGCTCAATGTCACAATGTATTCTATTTTGCTTATAAATTGTTGGACAAAATTTAATGACCGGCCTGATCGGATTCGAACTTAGAACCTTTGGTGACGAAATCGTGAGTCAATGTGGCTCAAATAGAATTTTACATTACGAAATCCTCGCAAACTGAACATTCTTGAAAAAAAAAATATATTCATATTCGGTAGATATTCGTTCATTGTCAACGGTTTTCGTTATACAAAATTGAATTTGCCTGGAACTTTCGCTATAGAATTCCTGTACATTTACAAATAATTTTTGGGGAACATATTGCACGTACTGCAAAAAAAGAGCATTTGGGTGTGTCTCAGGTTTACTCTATCATGTTACTGAAATTTGTGATATCTCAGCCCTCACCTTATACTTCAAGTCATTCATTTCCCAAACAATAGAATACTGCTCTACCGTCTGGTCCATGGCGTGTCCCACTTCAACTGATTTCGCTTTCCACTTTTTTCCTAGCTGTAGTTCGTTACAGGGTTCCCTCATTACGCAATTTGTCAAAACCGCATCTCTTGTTCTATCTACACTTACAGACTCATATCAGCGTCGTTTGCTAAATGATTTCAAACATCTATACAAGATTGTGAATGGCAAAATCCGCTGCAACACACTTCAGGAATTCCCCTTCCGAGTGCCTATGCGCACAACACGTAGAACAAATCTATTTTACACAGAAAAGCTTAGACTGGAAATTCAAAGTAGATCCCTCTTCTACAGACTTCCCACCCAAAATAATGATCTCCCATGAAGCGTTGATATAATTTCCCCAGAGTATGCCTTTCGGTCTTTCATCAGAAAAAATACTTTCGCATAGTTACGTCTTTGACATATTTTCTTATTTTTAATTTCATTATTTTCATTGTTGACAATTTCTGAGTAAAATGGTCATTTTATGCTGTATCTGAAATTTTCCCAATAAATAAGTAAGCATTACTTTATTTCAGAATCACAATGTATATTTTAATTAGTTAACTACTCCTTATCAATTCTTACTGTATCCAATAAGTTTCTTACTAATTAGATGAAAAGATAAGCAAAATATTGGAAAGTTTCAAGCATTCAATGAGCATTTTCCAAAAAAAAAATGTTAGCTTAATTTACGTTTTCATGACGAAAAATCACTTAAACGTTCGTGTCTTAGAATTCCAATGTCAACATTCCCCCTCTCATATTTATAGGCTAGTAAAAGAAGACTGAAATAACTGATTAGACGAGGAAATAGGACAGTGAAGGACTGCAATCTTTATTCCAATGGTTGATGAATGTGGGTACGCTTGGCGGGACACGTTCGACCACTATCGGTCGGAAGCTGGTCGAATCGGGTTTCATCGGCAGTCAGGCCTCGGCAAAGCTAAGGTGTTCTCTCACAAGCCGGATTATACTAAACAACAGCATTTTGCTGTTAATATCTGCAACATAAATTTTCCTATCTGATTTATGTTCACAACTTGACACCCCAGTCGCTTTTCTTTGACTTTTTTAGAAATAAAGAATTTGAATTTGCTTCATACAGTGGCGCCAACTTTTATGTAGGCCTACGTTTTGAAAATAATGCACAAAATTATGGTTGGCTAAAACCAGAAATAAAGACATAATTTACGCGTATATGTATATATTTGAAAATGCTTTGAGTGAATGCTTTTCCAGTTTATTTACAATGTTCTTGCCTCTATATTATTATTTTTAAACATACAAGATTTATTACAAATTAAAGTTAATTTGATATGTTCATCACTAAAATAAGAAGAGCTCTTTGGAAGTTTATGCTTGCAACATGTTCTACGAGTTATAGCCTGTCTAGGTTTTAGTAACTGTAAGAGTAACTTGCGGTTACTCTTTAAGTAACAGTATGTGAACTACGTCTCAAAATCAGTAACTCAATTACTTTTAAGAAGCACATTTCCAAGTACATTGATTGCTTTGGTTTTTACTTCGGTTTTGTATCACTTTTGGCTAATCGTGAAGATGAGGATGAGTGATGATATGATGAAATTCATGAAGGAACACTAACAAAAGAACCCATGCAAAGGCCGGGATTCGAACCCGGTACCAGTTTGATATTTACATGTAGTCGTATTGACAGAACAGGCTGTTACTTTAATGAAGATACTTTTGCTGAATTATCTGTTCAGAAAACGATGGAGTAAAATGGTTTTTAATTAAAGATTTAGATATTTCATACACGAAATAAAGTGAAACGCCATACTTACTCTATAGATATGAAATTACGAATTATAAGAAAAATAAACTAGACAGGCGACTCACCTTCAAAATTACATCATATTTATACATAAGATCAGCCTTTTGTCCTGGAAAGGACCGTTACAAAAAAAATGGTTCCCTTTTCATTCTCTGGCATTTTAATCTATAGCTACCCTTTGTTACAGAATTCAATTGTTACATGAAAAGCGGTGCAGTTTTATTATTGACAACAATTTATTAATTTTATATTTATTTTCGTAGGAAACTAAATAGATAGCTAATTCTATTTCATAACTTTCCTTATGTATGATAATTTCCCGTGTTCTGATATTTACCTACTTACTTGAATCTAATGAGTATTTTTGGGGGTCAAATTTCGTATCTCCAAAATTAAAGTGGGCGATTCCAGTGCAATGCGTATCATAAACCCATTGTTGTATAAAATAGTGTTATTCTGCAAACAAAAATAAATCTTAACATAAATCCGTTGTTCCATAAAATTGAGCTTTTTGAGACGTGCATTTTGTTGACCATAAAGGTATTGAAAATTGGAGTGCGCCTTATATTCGATGGCGGATTATATGCGAGTAAATACGGTATAATTCTGAAATAGCGGTTGAATATCGACATGAATCATGTTGGAGTGTGTACCCTGAAAAACAATCTTTCATCGTGTATTCCCTCATGATTTTTCCATTACATGTCTTGTCTTCGGAAAAGAAACATAAATTATAGGAATTTTAGTGTTAAGTAAGCGAGCGGGGGAAAGAAAGTGAACAAAGAACGGGAGAGAGAGAAAGAAACGAGACGGAACGGAAGAAATAAATGAAAAAATAAGCAATCAAGAAGGAAGGAAGTAGACAAGGAGAAATATATTTTAAAACTGAGGAACGACGGCGAAAATCTAGGAAGAAGAGGTAAGGGAACGAAAACAAACTATGGGAAAGAGGATACGAATACATGGAAGAGGGAAGTAATAAGTAAACAATTTTCCCTATTTACAGCGGGTTAAGCGACTTTCAACTGGGCCTTCCTGTACATCACATTAGAAACGTTTGTAACCATCTTCCAAGGCCTGGTCATTAATTTACCTTGAAAAGCATTAATTAAAAAAAAAGCTTCCCAGAAGAGCCATTTTGTTCAACTACGTGACTGTCTCCCAACCTACATCACACGAAAATGCATCAACCGGAAGATGAATGCAATTATGAACAGGAAATAGAAGCGAATTAATTATGTTGCCCTACGATCTTCAGGAAAATAAAGTTCAAATGTTGGGAAGGGGTGATTTTGACACCACAAGCACCCATGTCCTGCGGTCCAGTGTATTTTTATATTATTCACAGTTTTAAAGGAATTGCATTACATTCATACTTATTTTATTACGACGCTTTTCCTCCCACTTTTGGCTAATCGCGACGACGAGTATAAATTTCTTTTAGATGACATTAAGAAGAATCACACTGAACCTGAAGTCATCTGTAGCCAGATCGTGAGTCTACAGAATCAGATGACTGTATTCAAAGTTGTTATAAGTGCAGTTATTCCATCTTCATTACTTACAAAAGTTCTAAACGACACCAGTTTACATATGCGTGAAAATACTTAATGTTAATAATTTATTGCAAGAGCCGCGGTGGTTTAGGGGATAGAGTGACTAACTGCCACGGAGGAGACCCGGGGTGCGTGATTTCAGGCACGAATTTTTCTAGCAACGTCCCTACATGGCGGCTTTATGGTTTACCCAGACTCTCATTGGTGGCGTTCCTTGCATGCAAAGACGGTCGGAGCGTGGTGCTGATCACATCACCTCCACAAACTGCCAATATTGTGAACTCCCTTCCAGATGATTTCACGGCATGTTGATTTTGTTTCTTTTATAAATTGTGTAACATTTGTCCTTTTTCGATTACGTGGGATGAGATTCAACAAACATTGCGCCTCTCTTGGTCACATACCGTATATAGCAGACTACAGAAACATTTTATTTGAACATTTGTCAACATGCCTTAACATACAAGACAGTGAGCTCATAATATGGTGGAGAGCGTACCATTCTTTTAAGATTCATTCTAGTGTTCTATGATTTTCATAAAAGCTTCAGTTATTTGAAATGTGCAACATACCTGTTTCAATCTAGCAATAGATACCTGTGGTATTTATGTATTAAAACAAACTAGGAGTAATCTAGATGGTAATATTATAAAGAATGAAAGATTTTAAATTGTCTTACCTGCGATTTGAACTCTCGATCTTCAGCTAATGTCACCTGCCATACCCAAGAGCTCGATACGACCTACAAAGAAATAAAAGTTGCAATTCTAAGAATCCCAATGATACTCAAACATGCTCATAGACCTACATAGAATTTCACATCCCGTATGACTGTTAAGGACGAGATTCTAGTGCACCTTCATGTTGTCTCAATGATGTTTTTTCCAAGCTGCCTAAATTTTCAAATAAACGCAATGTTATTCTGAATTCTCTAACATAACATCTAATTAGAATTTCTCAGTGGAAATGCGATCAATCAATATATGTATGCATTGTATACGTATTTGCAACATGAAGCACAATTATGGCAACCCAGAACCTTTCCCGATTGGCAGACAACGGTGATTATAAGCTAATATAATCCGTACGATAATTCTGCTTGATGTACTTTTGAGAATACACACACACACACACACACACACACACACACACACACACACACACACACACACACACATGTGTGTGTGTGTGACAACAAATTTTATATGGATGTGTGTGTATGTATGTATTATTGTCAAGATTATTATTTGTACCAGAATAAACCTAAATGAATTTTCATTTATAGCTAATGAACTTCTGTGATACATAAATAAAAAGTAACATTTGCACCATTCTGTAGGGATATATATTTATTTCGAATTTCCATATTTTATTTTAACACGGACTTCTGCAGGCGGGACTGCAATTCTAACACTAACAGGAACAGATATTCTTGTACGTCAACTCACGAGTCATCTTCTTTTAAACACGCAATTTCTTCATTTCGTACCCCTCCATCGTGCAAATAACACCACCTTCTGGCATATCCTAGTGCATCACGTGATTGCGAAGATGAAAACTCGAGGAGCATAAAAATCCAACTGAGAGATGGCGCGCGTGTTGCCCCGCCGTGGGAGGGAAAAGATGCTAAGCAAAACGACAGGTTTTGTTGCTGAATTCTGAACTTTTCCGTTCCTCCGTGTGGGGGCGTGGCGACAAGCCGGTGCCATTTCTTTATGTCCGTTTCGTACGTGGGTCGAATACCAACAATACCTTTCGCTTTTTTCACCATTAATTCCATTTGTTCCTTTTCCCGAACATTCTAATGATCCGCGATGTTCGAGTTTCTTTTGTTTTTTTTTTCCTGCTCATAAAACCTTAGGTTGTTTTTTTTACAACATTTATTATCTGCGCGCGGCCATGACTAGGCGGGATTTGAGCGGCAACGTAGCATCCGTGATTACCGCAATCAATACAATATGCGTGCATGACTCAAACAGCATCAACCAATCGCGTGCGTTCGTTTAGCCAGTCCGCGAAACGACGTGACAAAGTGGTGGATCCAAGGATGACTTTGTGAACGTTGCCACGCATGGCAATACCAGGGGAAACTTTACGTAAGAGGATGGATCCTTGTGTCATATTTTTTTCCACACGCCAATCTTGTAGTTGAGCATCGAGCACGTGTTTCGAATGGCTACCAATTTTTGTGATTATCTGTTCATCGTTAAGACTTATTTTCCGAACAAACGAATGTGCCCATTTCGTAATGTAATATTTGTATTTTCCTCGTCGATGTAACTTATTGTTGCTTTGGGAGTGCACCAAATAAAGAAAATTACATTGGCCTTTATGTTTCCTGTTCATGAAGAGTCACAACTATTTACGGACTTACTGGTATATTTCGTCAATTCGCCGGCCCCTGTGGCGGAGTGGTTAGCACATTGCGCTACGAGGCCAGGGGTCCCGGGTTCGAATCCCGACCTGGGCATGGATGTTTGTGAGTGTCCATTCATCAATTTCATCATGTCATCACTATTCCCCATCTTTGCAAATTAGTCAAAGTGGCACAAAAAAGCGAAGTAAAATAAAGCAAATCAATCAATCGTCAATTCACATAGCTTTTTTATCTATCTTGGTCAATCGTAGCAAATGGTGACTTGACGTAGATGAGAAACACAATGCAAGAATTACTCAGGATTTGAATCTAACTACATCACCACAGAGGAAGACTTAGAATTGATGTTAATATCGTTACTACACAGTTATTTCTTCTTTGCACTTCTGTATAAAGTTTTATTTTGGTTATGATACTAAACCAAATGTTCCACAGGTTAGAATATCATATAATAGAATAATAGAATAATCCTCTGCTTGCATTTCAAGGTTTGGTATGTGATAAATTACACTAATATACGTTACAAATTAACTCTATTCTCCATCCACTGAAGGAACAAAGTTAATGTAAACTGCATCACGTGACTCGTGAAAAATATTACTTCCTATGTTATAATTATGGCACTATTTTTGCCCAAGAATATATTTGTCGTAGCTGTGCAGCTCATAATGTTATATTCCACAATTTCAATATAGAAACTACACTGAGTGATTTGGCTTTTTTACGTGCACTATATTTCTATGGGCAAGATTTCTACACAGCTGCCATTCGAATAACTATGGGATATCTCACACATCTACCTGTTTCTGTTACGTACAGAGAATAGGTTTGTTTCAATAGTAACAGTTTATCGTTACCCAAAAAGTAAAATTACGAATATTACAATACAGTAGAATACAGCTAAGAAATTTCAATCCAACCATATGTAAATACGATACACAAACGGAGCATACACAAGTATAAAACCTTTATCCGTTATTTCTACGTTTTGTTCTATCGAAGAAATTGGTGACTTTTGAGGCACGATCTATATGCAATGCAAAGCGATAATTGTGCATCAATCAGAAAACAACCCTTCCTTTTCTCGTGGCACTGCTGTAAACCAAGAAATATCGGTTGTACCACTTTCATTACATGAAAGAACCATAATAGAACCACGTCTACGCTTTAAAACAGATAAATTACATTTCTGAAATCACTGTCGGCAAATTGTTAACAACTATCGCTTAAAACTGTGTTTATAATAAAATAAATTATATTATTTTTCCATGTTGGCTATTTTCTGCTTCTCCAGATTAATCGTTTCGACCAGTAACCGATGAATGATGAAATCATGCTCCTGAAAGTCAGGTAAGAATGAATATGCTGATTTGAAAAACATTTTAAAATGTCAATTCAGTTGTTAGTTTTGAACAATTTCCAACTACGCAGAGAGAAAAGTTTGTTGGTAATAACCAAAAAATATAGTACTGCTAACCAAAGATTTGTTTCAAAAAGGGGGACAAAATTACTGTTAACCAGAAACACTATATTTTAGTAATCGTTCAAATTTTTTGTATGTGGTTTCCACAAAGCTTAACCAAATGTGTTTTGTTTATTTAAAAAAAATAAGTTTTTTCTATGACTATTCGCACAATTTCCCCGCAATTTTTTCTCTTTTTTTAAGCTTGTGCATTTTGAGCAGGGACAGCAGACCAATCAGCACACCCTTCGTTACGCATTTCGTAGCAGAATTCAAGCGTAGGAATCTTCTCGCAGAGGTTGGCAATATAATCCTACAAAAACGAAACTAGTCTTTCATTTGATTTTTTACTGGTATAATTTTCTGCTTTCTTGTTTTATTTGTTCAAAAGCATTGGAGAGAGAGAATACAAATTGGCCAAATACTGGTAACGATTCCCTGCCGTTTCTTTCGTTTTAAATTAAATGGAAAATGCCCAGAATGGCATAGAAAATTGCTTTTTCTTTTAGAGATATTGTTGAATTTGCGTTCAGTAATATAGATTGTTATAAAAGTAGGAACACATGAGAAATTTCTGCTGAAAAAAATAATTTTAAAGAACACAATTTCTGTTTTCATGCATCTATATTAACTGCTGAATGTGTAGCTTCAGCAGCTGACGGGCAGAAACATACATGCATAAATGCACGTCCTCGTTTTCATGAATTCTTTTAAGACTTTATGAATGCAGATATATCAATTCGATATTACATTACATACAACTTCAAAAGAGAATGTATTGTAATTAAATTTCCGAAATTTCAAATATTTGGAGGTTTACTTCTCCCTATGAATGGCCTATCGTATTTCAACATACTCCAGATTGTTAATTTGTGAAATGGATTTGACGTTAATGATCTGTTTTGCTATATACACGTGTATAGATACTACCCAACACACACAAACGTAGATAGTGGAATATAATAAGCACTATTTTTTGCAATTCTTATTATCAATTTTTAATGATTTTTATACAAGAAGTGCACTTTCTCTGCCTTTGTTGCTTCTCGTATGTCACAACAGCAAACAGGCCTATGAAAAGTAACGGAATTTTTTTCGGACGAAAATGTATAAAATGAATGGATGAATTATTCTAAAAAATCTGAGTACGAGGTTCCGAAGGAATGGAAGACGTACCACGAATTCCAATAATAAAAGAGGAACATTACAAAACAAGTTACAAGTGTATTTACCATGCGGAACATGTCAGTTGCATGCGTACTAATCGGTGACATGCATCACTTGGCAGATTGATGCATCGAGGATAGAAATTTAAATGAACACTGAAAAATCTCCACTGACCGTGAAACCCGCATCATACTCAACGTGAAATTTTGATGGAGTAGGGAGGGAGTGAAATGCCTAGAATCGTGAATTGGTACTGAGAATGGCCTGGTTCCGTAATGGGCATTAGATCCATGACAAGCAAAATTCCTTCAACATATAAATCATTACATTAGGAATGGCATACTGGCTGACACTGTTCCTATTAGTGTTGCTCACGAGACGAGACTTTGGCCTGTCTCGTCTCGTGGAAGTCTCGTGGAAATGCTGTCTCGTCTCGATCCATCGCTTCTCGAAAAGTGGGCATGGTTTGTCCCGATCTATCGCTCCTAATAACGAAAGTGGGTTTTCCGGGTCAGGTGCTCCCGATCCATCGCTTCCGAAAATAACTCACAGAAAGTATATAAAAATCTGTGCCACACGCACAAATAAAACTAGGTAACAAACGTTGTTGCACACATAAATATGTAAAAAGAAGTAAATAAACAACTGAGCATTTCGCATAAATAAATAAATGAACAGTAGGTACACAATAAATGTAAAAAAATGTTTTTGCTATCAGGGAAGTAATCTCGACCCTACTGTACGATGACGTGGAATACGCCTAGAAGTTTGCAATGGACGAGATTGTTATAGTTGTGCATCCCATTCAAGACAAACCCCTAGGTGGCTCCGTAAGGAACCTTGTCACGTATTTCCTTCGCAAGTAGCAAATCGTCAACGGGAACGGGAAGACACCTAGAGAGTAGAAAACAAAGGTGCAACAGGGATTAATGACATTTCACTCCAGCTTAACCATATATCAAAGGTATGGAAGGACTCGACTTAAGTCCTAACCTAACCTATTAAGATTACTTACTTAATTGCTTACGAGGTTCCGAAGGAATGGAAGACGTACCACGAATTCCAATAATAAAAGAGGAACATTACAAAACAAGTGTGGGTAATAATATGTCTGACAAATTTATAATTCATGATGGGTTAAAACAAGGAGATGCATTATCTCCATTGCTCTTTAATTTTGCCTTAGAATATGCTGTAAGGAAGGTAAAAGAAACTAAAGAAGGACTAAAATTAAATGGTGTGACTCAGTTGTTAGCATATGCAGATGATGTAGACTTACTGGGGGATGATATAAATACGATTAAGAATAATGCTAAAATATTTTTCAAAACTGCTAAAGAGATAGGTTTGGAAGTTAACAAAGAGAAAACTAAATATATGCTTACAGGCCGAAACCAAGTGTTAGGTAATAATCAAAATCTAATTATTGATAACAACTCGTTTGAACCAGTTTCCAAATTCAAATACTTAGGAGTAATATTAACAAATGAAAATTATATTAAAGAGGAAATAAAAAGTAGGCTTAATTCAGGAAATGCATGTTACTTCTCTCTTCATAAACTTTTGTCTTCTCGTTTAATATCTAAGAAACTAAAAGTTAAAATATACAAAACAGTAATTTTGCCTGTAGTATTATATGGGTGTGAAACTTGGTCCCTTACATTAAAAGAGGAACATAAATTGAGAGTATTTGAAAATAAGATCCTTAGGAAAATCTTTGGACCTAAAAGGGATGAGGAGACAGGTGAGTGGAGAAGGTTACATAATTTAGAACTACATAATTTGTATTCATGTCTAGATATTATTAGAATAATTAAATCAAGAAGACTTAGGTGGGCAGGCCATGTGGCACGAATGGGAGAGGAAAGAGGAGTTTACAGGATTCTTGTTGGGAAACCAGATGGTAAGAGACCTGTAGGAAGGCCAAGACGAAGATGGAGGGACAACGTTGAGATGGACCTAAAGGAAATCGGTAGGGATGGAAAAGAGTATATAGATCTTGCTCAAGATAGAGACAGATGGAAGGCCTGTGTTGCTGCAGCCATGAACCTTCGGGTTTAAGAAGGCTAGAGAGTTAGTTAGTTAGTTAGTTTACTTAATTGCTTTCAACGAGAACAGAATCTTGCAACACACGACACCACACAGCCATACTAAAATTTTCGCTTCTGGGGCGATGTA
This sequence comes from Lepisma saccharinum, assembly GCF_977018435.1. Lineage (NCBI taxonomy): Eukaryota > Metazoa > Arthropoda > Insecta > Zygentoma > Lepismatidae > Lepisma > Lepisma saccharinum. Next base: position 112,419,050 of record NC_139229.1, on the reverse strand, counting down.
TCTACACAAACCACACCCACTTTTCGAGAAGCGATGGAACCGGAAGCGATCCTTTGGAATTTCTCGACTGTTTGGGACCTTGAAAAGTAAGAAATCACTCCCTCAGTCGGCATCTAATCTTTATAATTCACGAGCCGTCATTTTGAATTACTTTTTTATGTAGTACCCTTTGACGCGTAAAAACATGGGATCATATAGGTGCCATGAAGGAGAGCAGATTAAGTGGACTCTGTTTTATATCTGCATCGTGAAAAAATACAAAAATACAAAGAATTGTTCATCACCAAAGTGATAGATGTTTATGGAAAAAAAAACAAGGCGAATTCAGTTTCTATTTAAAGTGGACTCAAGTCGGAATTTGTCAACAGCCCTAGGATATTTTCACTCAATTTCAATATTACAATTTGTGTAATAATAATAATAATAATAATAATAATAATAATAGTAAAATGTGAAATACAAGTTCTATGGCTGAGGGGCAAGTATGACATCTTACTCTCCTACCCCCCCCCCCTGACAAAAAATCCTGAAATATGCATACATAAAAGCTTTAATACCAAAATTACATAGACATGAGGGCGAGACTATGATTCTTGTTTGACTTCTAAAATTACAATAGTATATCCCAAAGTGGAGCGTTCAGATACTTTCAATTTTCTCCAGGATCGTTGGTTGAAGTTTAAGGGTCAAATGGGATCAATGAGCATGGCATTTCAATTTCTTCCCGAAGAGCCATCATTGTAGCTATTTTTCAACGATATATCACATCGTTTATGATCCCCATTGTCCTTGTACTTCGAACATATTCTAAAATTAAAACTAATACTTCTAAATGGTCTTGCGCTACTTGAACGGCAACCAATGCTTCTGCCTTTTTTGTTTACCTTGGTCGCGCGATGACTACAGTAGTGCCACCGTACGTATCGGTCCCCAATCACAGCCCAGAACGGCTATTTTGACAAAATCCTGTTTCCCTGCTGGCTGCATCGTCGAGGAGTGTTTGAAAGGTTGCCGCTTGCTGCCCAAAGAGGGGGCAGCGGTAAGTTTAATTGGTTGTTTGACCGCAAGTTCCTCTGTAGGTAAATGCAGCAAGAGAGGGTCACTGCTATAAAGGCGGTCTCCGCGACGGCTGTAAGGGCGGCGGGACTGTAGTACTCGTGTGACTAACGATATCTTTTCAAGAGAACGTGATACTACACACTGCTACGGTAATTCGAATCAACTTCGAAAAATGGCCCATAGTTAACATCTATTAAAGTGTGTGTCCATTTTTGTTGGATCCCTTTCCATACATGAAAAATTCTTTGCGCCCAAGGACCAAAAATATCTTGCATTTGAAACAAAAGAATTCAAGTCATGCACGTGTGTAACACATGGGACATAGGCTAGGTGTTAGTGTCGTTGCTTTGGTTTTGAGCTCTGTCGTGGGAAAACCAAAGTAATTGAAATATCATTTCACTTGAGGCTTCGACAAAGGATGGTATTTTCGCGCATGATCATAATTACAAGTTTCTCTTTCGTGGGAATCACGATACGTACGTGTGCAAAAATTCGTAAATTATCAGGAGAACTTTCAACAGGAGCATTTAAGTATGACTACCGAAAACATCGATGTTGCCCTTGATTTAACACCGTATCTTCATATACGAAAAGGCAAACTTGAAATACTACGAAATTTAAAAGAACTTCGAAAGACAAGAAATGGTCCCATTGCCGCTGTTTTCTGCCTTTCGATACCTCAGTCCGCTACTGTAGTTTCACAATTGTCCTCACGATGTTGGGCCAACACCGAATTTTTTTTAACTCCCACCAGGGATCGAACCCGAGACTGATAGCTCCAAAGGCGAGATCGTTAATCATTCGGTTACGCGCGATATTATTGAGTAATTAACAATTTGTAATTACAGCTTACTCTATCAATGGCGCTTCGGAGGGCAAAGTGAGAACTGAAAATGTACAATTTCATGTTTGCACATCCCTCTTCTACCATAGATTAATTACAATAATGATGATGTATAATGAGGTGGTGAAAGAGATAACAGAATAAAGTCTTTCAACAGACCACTACAGCACAGAGACCGGTCGCTTCGTACTGTAACAAAGAGTATATAAATAAGCGAATTTCAAATTCTTTCTATTCAGAAATGCACATTATCCGCATCATTAAGTAGCCTATTTTTCACTAAATATGTTTGGAAGAGATTTAAACAAATGTTCATTAGAATTTACTGAGACCTTTGGAGATCACTAGTTTAACAAACAGCACAACTTACAGTCTTTGAACGCAATTTTATAAAAAAACTGCAGAAGTCAAGTCTTTTAACATAATTTTATCAACAAACTGAATAACTTAACAAGAGAATTTAAACTCAACTTAATTTAAAAAAAAACTTACAAATGTCCTTGTGCACCACTACATCACCAATCATTAGAATTTGGGGATATTGTGCAAACAACTTTATCAACTAACAGCGGAGCTTTGATTGATTTTACTTCACTTTTCTGTCACTTTTGACTAATCGCAAAGTTGAGGATGGGTAATATAATGAAACTGATGAAATTATACTAACAGGGAGCACAAATGTCCAGGCTGGGATTCGAACCCGGAACCCGGGGCCCCTGGCATTGTAGCGCGCTGTGCTAACCACTCCGCTACGGAGGCCGGCTAAAACAGCGGAGCTTACAAAAGTTTTTGTACATATATAACAGTCAGCAGAACAGCCACTACTCTTTATAGGCTGAATGGTTCGGGTAACCGGATACGAAGCCATAGGTTCCACGTTCGAATCCCCTGTAAGGTGTAATTTTGACATTTATAATTGTGTTTGTTCCATTTTTCATGCCAACAGTCATTCAGTTGCGATTAACTCAAGCAGGTAGGAAAGCGACTAAAAGAACTGAAATAGAGAAATAGAAAGGAAGAATGAAAGTTACAGCACGAAACTAGCAAAAGCAGAAGCTCTACAAATCGCTGTAAAACTTCTAAAATCAATTTAGAACATACCGAGATGAGCAGACCACTACATAAGAAATCAGTCAAATCTACAATTATATTTGTAGATACATACATTGAATGTTTAATGTAATATACAAATCTTCTATGTCGAATATTGAAGGCGGGGTAAGGTGTCTCAATATTATGCAGATTGTGTTATTTGTAAATTAAGTGTTTTGGGATAGGTACTTTCTGAATTCCACTTTTAAAGTAGGACAACTCCACCACTGCACACGTATTCATATCTCGCAGTTGCCTGCTTGATTAGTCAAATTAACACAAACTCAACTTCAGTCATGCGATCGAGTAGTCCAAATTTGCAGCCACGAATGCTTTATATTGTGGATAACAGCAATTTTCAAACATTTACCACTTTCTTTGCAGTCGCTAGTGAATGATAAATTACTAGATAACGAACAGGAAGTTTCAAAATACAAGGTAGTCCATGTAGCCATGACGTCATTTAAAATTATATACTTGTAAACTCTATGGTTAAATTAAGATTTCAGATATCGTTTAATAAATTATTGAATACAACGCAGTAAAACATTAAGAACCTTTTGGAACCCGTTAGCTAATAAACAACGATGAACGGCTTTACTTTCAAGTTCAAAATACAAATGGTTTTGGTCATAGAGAAGCACTATACATGTATTAAGAGGCGGATTAACAGTTTCTGCTTTGGGGCAGTGGTTTGTCGATATTAGCCGTCAATGGTTGTAACTCCTCTGACCATAGCTGTCTTGGAAATACAGAAATGATATTAATCTTTTCACAATATATATACACATATCTCTAGAAAAGATTTGGGACACTCATCACTTATTAGAGGTATCTATATTCCTACCATTACATTTAAAAAAAAAATCTCTCCAACATTCCACACATCGCCACATTCTCCAAAACCATTCCAAGAAGCATCGGCGTCAGTGCATTCCATCCACTGTGCATATTTGCTCTTAGTAGGTTATAACAGCTTATTCAGGGGTAGAATATCGATGAAGTCTTTCCTTCATCACTGAAAACAGCAAAATTCACACTATATCAGATCTGGACTGTAAGGTGGATGTGTAACCAATTTAACTACAGGAACTTACAGGAAATTGATTTTCATGTTGGTAGAATGAGTTGATGTGTTGTCATGGTGAAAACAGAATTCTCTATCCAACTATCCTCAGACGAAGGTGATTGCGAAGAATCTCGAAGAATCACGCCCCCTTAAATATCACTGTAAGTGAATCCAGGATCTCTCTCCTGCTCCATACCTATTTCCCTCACGTCAATGATCTCCCGCTGCATTTTACATCTGTCAGATGTCAATGCAATGAAATACTGTCGCATGCGATGGTACAATATCCCCAAAAGCTCGTGACAACCGCTCCAGCGACTGCCACTCACTTAAACCACCTTTGTAATGATAAAGCAACATCGCCCGGAACTTCCTTCTGTCCACCTTAGTGGCTAAAGTCCAACTGAAGCCTCACTTAGCAATTTAGCAACACTGCTGCAGACACTACACGAGTGGGTGGAAACGACCAAACAATCCAGGATTACACGAAGGGGTGCAACACTTCTTTTCTACACAAAAATTTAGTGATTGATACATCTCAAAACTTTTCAAGTGACCTACATATCTGGTTATATCTGTTCAACAATGAATGAAAAATAGAGTGGTTACCACAGCGCACAACGAAACCAGGGTTCCCGGGTTCGAATTCTAGCATTGGTATAAATGTTATTTGTGAGTGTCCACTCATCAATTTCACCATATCATCCTCATCGCCCCTGTTAGACAAAAGTGGAAGAAAAGCGACGCTAAATAATAAAAATTAAGAAAATAAAAATCGATCTAACGGCCTCGGTGGCAGAGTGCATTGATACCAGACGCGTCGTCAATTTAATTTATCCATCCTTATCGTCGCGACTAGCTAAACGTGGCAAGAAACGCTAAATGAGAAAAACGCATATACAAAACTACAAGATAAAATCCATTCTGTTGCTAATTCTGTAGTCAATAATAAGCCTGTCACCCCGACAATTTAACTTCAGGATAAGTTACATCAGCTTCGAACTCGTTTTACATCATCTTTCTTCACCGTATGTATTACAGAATATCAGTTACTATTTTTTCCCCTAAGAGTTTCTTTCGAAATTAAATAGATTTGTTGGTTAAAAATTGCTTTAAGCTGCGTGCGCAAAGTTTACATTAACGAAGTGTAAATATTAATTAAACGCATGCTTTAAGCGTAACAGCTCATGAACCCACGCGCGCGCTCAAATTAGGTAATCACATTTAGCGAAATAAAAACACAGGAAACGGACTCCAAATGACACGAGGGAAGAGGGGGGGGAGGATGATGATTGCATCCACTTAGCTGCCTGCGTTTATCGGTGTAAAAGTGAGAGCGCAATTAGGAGTGACACTTGGAAAAGCAGCTGTCCCTTGTGGTCTCTGCTTAACTCTAATCATTGTAATTAGATGTTAATTAACGCGCTGAATGACAAACAGGTGATTGCACAGGACGAAACTGGTTTCAATTGAAAGTGATGCCAATCGGTTTCCAATGGATATCGTTTACTGGTCACCAGGTGATGTTTCCACTTTCAGCGGGCCTGGTGTCACAAAAAAGCAATGGCGTATGCAGAGGGGAGCTGATGGGGCCGCAGCCCCGTCCGAAATTTTGAAAATAAAAATTTTCAAATGAAGGCAGTTAGGAACCGAAGTGATAAATGCAAACTATGTTATAATGACCTACGATTTTGTCTTTTAATAGGTTTCAAAACTCATGTGAAGAATGGTAATCTCGAAATATTTTATTGGGGCATTCCAGCGTTACGGGTGTGAGATTTTACACACAAAATTTAAGGTTGTAGCCACGAGATTGGATTAATATATTCATAATGAACTGATTCCATAGAATTATGGACTGCTTTAGTGTATGCTAGCAAATGAGAAAAACTTGAATATGATGACTTGCACGAAATTTCATTAACGAAGTGCGTTACATGTGTGCCGCTTTAAAAATGTAGCAAATTTTGACTTCATTTGTCTATGAAGCATATAGCTTGCAGATGCTAGTAATCTTTATTGGAGAAATGTGCAAATTATATGCATTCACTAACATCTAAGCCTTAATGTAATTAAAAACAATAATAATTTCCATATTAATTCATTTTGTGATTTACGTGGAGTAGGAACACTTTTCGTGAAATGTCCCTATTGTGCATCCCATCCCCTCTAGAAAGCAGCTATGTAATTTACAATTCCAGCCCCCTACGAAAAAAACTTTGCGTACGCCACTGCACAAAGGCTACTTAGCATCCCTTCACTGAGCGTGAATCCTATGCGATATGACTTTTCTAAATTCTATTACACAAAATTGCAGTTCGAAATAAATTTAATTTTCAAACATTTCGATTATAATACACAGCGTGTCCACAAAAACATTCCGTGATTATAAACGAATACAACATTTTAATTATGTGTATTACGAAATCTATACCGATACCATTCGAAAGAACACCTTAAAGAATTTTAGCGGATGTGTAATTGTTGACCTTGACTACAACAATAGATGGCATAACAATAAAAGAATGGAAAAAAGGGGGAAAAAATATTTCGTTCAGCGTGTCTTTCGACGGGCCTTCAGACATAAGGCACCTACTGACAAGAAGTTTCTGAGATGGTACAGAGATTTTGTAGAGCGAGGATGCATATGTGATCATAGGAAACGCCATTCAGGGAGACCATCTGCCAATGTGGAAATTGTGGAACAGGTGCAGGAGACATTTGTACGTAGTCCTATGAAGTCTGTGCGTAGAGCTAGCCTGCAGTTAAACTTCCCTAAATCCTCCGTGTCCAAAATCCTACGCACTCGTTTGAAGTTTCATCCCTACAAACTGCAGTTACTGCAAAAAGTTGAAACCTGATGACAGTGAAAAACGACTTGCTTTATGTGAACATTTGTTAACACTTCTAACAACAATGCCATTTACAATAACACATTAGATTTTTTATGCAATAATAGGCTAAACATTTGCCATAAAATGCATTTTTTCCCTTCTTTTCATTCTTTTATTGTTATGCCATCTATTGTTGTAGTTAACGCCAACAATTACACATCCGCTAAAATTCTTTGAGCTGTTCTTTCGAAAGGTATCGGTATAAATTTCGTAATATGCATAATTACAATTCGTGGTCGTTTATAATCACGAAATGTTTTTGTGGACACGCTGTATATTCAAGTAGAAAAACGCATTGTGAGCTGAATTTGCTACTACTGAACTACATTACGTAACAGACCTCTGAGGACTAAGTTCTGCCAAGTAGCTTTTCACTGGGTGACGTGTGGTCAGCGCATCGAATCCCATCTAACTTGTTTGTAATTCACTTTTCAGTTTCGAAACAAGAAGCTTGATGGCAAGGGTGTACCGAGAATAGAAATCACGAGGGGTTTTGACAAAGTTAATATTGTCAACAACGCGAGTGTGTGTATTAACCTTAGAACGTTAATTCAAAAGTAAAACTAAAAGTTAAAACTAGTTATAAATAGTGAATTACTAGTTTTTACTATTTCCTGTAAGCAATTTGGTATGAAAATTTTCCAGTGGGCGGGGGTGGGGGATTCTAGTACCTACCCTTGAAGCACCCTGATAGTACTGCATAAATTATATTTTTTCTCGAGAGCCAAAAAGTGCCAAGCAGAGGGGGAGTGGATGCACGAACTTATGAAGGGACGCCTCTCTTAATACCACTCTACCTGTAGAACAATTGACTCTCCAGTTTATGTTGTAATGTTCTGCGTTATCCTAAAGACAGCGGCCGAATTCGCATTATTTCTCGGTTTCCAAATACCGAAAATGCCTCGTAACTACCCAAACATATTTACACACTTCAGTTTGATTGCTTAACTTCTACGGGTAATTGTTAAAATGCAAAATTTATCTCAGGATTAAAATTGGCTAAATGTTTTAAGAAGCGAGGCCAGAATTGAACAATAGGTTTGTATTCTGTGACTTGGTTATTGATATGAAATGTGAGAATATGAGTTTTATTGATGTTAAGAAATTGTTATTAAAATTAAGCAAGTGTCAATTCAACCATTTGAAGACATATTATTTTAATTTTACACCCACCTGCAACCCGCTTTTTAAACGCCAAGATACAAATTTTCGCAATAGAAGTAAATCTAATGTCTGAATTGGTTTCTCAATGCATGTTGATATACTCCAAAGGCATTTATACTCAGATCATGCGAATCTCTAACTTCTTCATCCAGCATCCCCTGTGTTACCTCCCGGTGTCTTTGACACGACAGACTTACCCGAGGCAACCAACGGTCCAAGTTATAGCATGCTCAGTAAAAGTCGAGCGGTTTCTACCCGTTCGACTGCTCGATATTCTCGAAGAAGAAAAAAAGGGGAATTGTACAAAAGGAATCTTGTCGCCCTTGAGGTAACAGGACAAAAATCCCAGTAGATCTTTAGACATCCTGACTTTCCCAAGGGACCACACCCTCTTCCATAAAACGTATCAACACGCAGAGGGGAGAATTTGTCGGATGCAGAAAGCATCAACCGGTTTCCGGTACCTTGTAACTTTTAGCGCAATTCATCTATGGCATCGTGTTTATTGATCTTCTAACATGAACCATCTTGAAGATAATTCCAAGCTGAGCACAGAGACCAAAGATGGATTTTTTGCTCTTGTCGTGTCGTCGCTGAGAAAGTCACAGACGCACGCAAACGTGACCCCTGGGTATAAACTTCCTTTCGGGACCCGAAGAACATAAATATATATTTCTTCCCCTGAGGACAACTTGTGTCTGCAGGACACGATATATTCCGTGTGGAAAAAAGCGACAAAAATTATTATCGAGGTTCTGTCTCGCACTCTTCTTGCACTATTTTCTTTTGGCCTCAATGCTTTTAATCTTCTGGAAGGTGATTCGCGTGTTCGGGTGCCACGAGGGTTCGATTCCCGGGTGGATGTAAGGGGATGCACTCCATAGACTTTGCAGTTACCATTCAACCATCCATACTCCGATGGTCTTCCTACAAACGAGGTAATATGATAACGAGGGCCCAGTTCCACTGAGGCAGTATGTAGCATACGGCTGTCGTACTAATTGGGTAAAACAGTGGCACAAAATATTAAATCTGTGCATCTATAAAGCTGAAGCGTGGATTCGCATTACGCTTTAGAAAATTTCCACCTCCATCTGACAGCAATTCCAAACCTCTTGGAAGTGTAAACACTGTAAAGAATTTTAGAAATTACAAACTATAAATAAATGGAAATTTCATGATATAAGCATTTATGTGTTAGATTTCGAGTTTCAAGTGTGCTCTTTTTTGATGGATAATGAAACACTCCCAAGTGAATTTTCGTGGATTAGGCGCACATGTATCCTCTTTACTGATTACTACTCAAAGACTAAAATTAATGTATTATTATAAATAATTTTCATTAATGTATCATTAACCTAATATGTTTAAATATGAACATACAGAGGCAAGAAGATTCGAAATAACTCTCACAATTGAAAGAAATGCGTCACGCAAAAGATTTGCTCGCAACAAGAGTATACACACATTTATTTTGTCAAACCATAATTTTATTAATTAGCTATTGTTGAATCGTACAGAAAAGTAACACACACATATGCATATCAATCCCGAGTTCATTTTGTGCAGCGTATGAGACAGTTTTCTGCAAAATCTCGTTCTACAAAACATGGTCTGGCGTTCACATTCTACCATAAGGAATTAAGGATCTCTGCAATAGTGTATTTTCCTTCGACTGTTCACCAATAGATACATTACAAATGAGTAATGGAAATGCATATATATCCCCTAGTTATGCCCCTCTGTCTCCTAGTACGTGGAACGATAAGTTGCGACATCTCCCAAGAAGAAGTGTACAAGGTCAAATACGCCATTCCATTGGCGAGAAATCCGAAAGGACATTCCCAGCTGGGGGCAATGCCAAATATTCGCAGAAACAACCATTACTCACGTATTATTACGTCAGTATCGATATGGGAGAGGGAAGAAATAATAACATACACTTTCAAGTCGAAAAATGCACGTTCTCAGTGCAATTAACGCTGCTTGTTTTCTAGGGAATGGCGTGAAATAACTATTCCTCGAAAGTGCAAACCGTATCGTAAGATACGTTCAGTTAGACAAGCAAAAATGGATTAAAGATTAATACTCAGTACTTACTTTTTGTTTGAAGCGCTGTTTTAACAGTTCCACAAATTATAGCATCGTATTAATCAGTTGCATGTTGGAAATTTCATATTATAACTTAAAGAAATGGAAAATGTGAATTTTGTGCACAGTACTATACGTTGGTTATGTATAAATGTTTATTGTAATCGCATACAATGAAATTAAATAAATTTATGTACTTCAACCAAATCGATATTTATTCACAGTTGAAAAATAATAAAATAGAAGTTTAAATAAACTTTAATGTTATCATTTTTCTTGTACATTTGTATTGCTTGCGTTGTAGAATTATTCCTCTTGTAGTTTAGCCAAAGACAACACATGTGAAATTTAATCCAATAGAAGAGGTTTGAATTGGTTGATGACATTTGGGATCCATACTAAAATTTGATACGACCTGCATTAAATTAATTATTACTTGTTTCCGTTATGCGAATTAACGAAAGGGGATTCTAGTGATTTTCCCCTCACAGAAAATTTTATCCCCGGCAAAATAAAATTATTTTTATCCCTGCCAGGGATGTTTTATCCCCATCAATGAAAATGGGATTGAAAACATATAGTATACCATTTCTTAAGCATGTAACAAACAAGCGAACAAAATCATTCGTGTCAATGTGTCAGTCAGCAAAGATTTCCCTGCCGAAAAGTATCCGGCCTTGTGGATTAAAGATTCTGCAACTGACCAACCTCACCGAGCCGAGACAGTAGCAGGCGTTTTCCACTTAAGTTTTCATGGCATAGAGCTGATATTTTACAAGTAACATGTTATTAAAGTTTTCACAAGAAAGTTCTATGTAGATTAGATGGACATTAAGTTTGAACTTGGCAATAAAAATTTGGTCAAGTGTTTGGTGTTACTAGTTCGATAGTTCTTTTTGTGTATGAGTTTGGGTTTTCTTGGAATGTAAATATTCTAAGTGTTTCTAAATTATGTTATAATGTTATTATAAAATCTAATGACCTGGAGCGCCTGAAGTAGCGTGCCGTGATCGAGTTTCTAACCGCAGAAAATGTGCTACAAATTGACATTCATCTGAGACTGACGGCATTTTATGGGGATGAATGCGTAGACATCAGTACCGTGCGATCTTCAGTTTATCATGCTCTTAAAGAAAACCCCAGCTGAAGAAATCTCAGCTATGTGAGAGAATGGAGTGAATGGCCGCGAACTGCAACTGATGGAGGCCATCGGAATAGTATCCAGCTTGGGTTTTCTTTACGAGCATGAACAGCCCAAGATTGCACAGTACTGATGTCTACCCATTCATCCCCATAAAATGCCTTCAGTCTCATTTAAATGTCAATTTGTAGCACATTTTTTGAGGTTAGAAACTCGATACTTCAGGCGCTTAACCGACATTGCATGGTTACATGCTGCCATTTTCCTCGGTATAGTTCTACACCCCTTGGCGATAGAAGTTTGAAACCTGCAATGAAGAAGCGGGAAAGTCTTAAAAGTGCAATGTATGGTTGCTCAAAATCCAAAATGCGTTTACAAGGTAACAAAGAAAATAAAAACATAGGAAGCTTTACTTTTCAGCACGCCCTCGTATATATACTTTATTGTAGATCCATTTCAGGATTGTAATGTTGTTCATTGACATTCCAAATTACAGTTTGCAAAATTTTAACACAAAATGTTAATAAGAAATGAAATTAGGCATACCATATTTAATGCAAAATATTGATTTTTTCACGAGTTTTGTCTCTCTTAAACCAATTGAATCTCAAACTCAAAATTTTTACTGGAGTTACTTATCATGGAGTACTGTATTGCGTACAAATTTCAGATTTTTAAACAACTGCCCACCAGAGATATTTAACCTTGAACTTGGAATTTTATTTTTAACAAAAAGTACATGTTTATGACCCTGTAGAAAAACAAATATTAAAGTCTCAAGCTTCAAATTATTTTGACATACTCTATTGGTACACAGGTACTTGCACAAATAAATTCAAGTGTCAAACACATCGCGCTGCGACGCCAAGGGTCCCGGGTTCGAATCCTGGTCGGGCTTGGTTGTTTGTGAATGTCCATTCATCAATTTCATCATTTCATCACTCATCCCCATCTTCGCAAATTAGCCAAGAGGCACAAAACGCGAAGTAAAATAAACTAAATCAAATAAAAATCAAGTGTCAAACAAACTGCCTTCCTCCCAAAAAAAAAAAAAATCCGAAAATGTCATTTTCAGCGATTAAAATACACAATTTTGACCTTAAAATTTATTATGAAGGAATAATATTTCGAAAATTACACAGAAATATAATTGTAGCCTATAATGTGCTTAACATCACAGATTTTATCTCATTGTCGTAGGACGTACCAGAGCTGAGATAAGAAAGTTTGCGCTGATGCTTACGAATGGTGAAAATGGTGCGCGCCATGATAAAAAAAAATGCCCGCCATCTTCAAATCGGTGATAGTAAAAATAAAATAGCAGTGGTTCTGAACTGTCAACATATGAGGCTCACACCACACAAAAAATAAACTTTTTTAAAAATGGTCAAGCAACCATGTTGTATGACTTCATATGGATTGACCCGTGTGTGTTCTTCCGAAACGTTACATCCAAAAGTGCGTTTAAATGTTTATAACAACCGTAAACTACGAGAGTAATTTTAATGCCATATTTCCTCAAGTTAACCATACGCACCTAAATTAACTTTGCTATCAAGATATTAAACTTTCAAGGAACTCTTTAACAACCCTTTTTAGATGTCGGCTAAATTACACACTCTCCCCGAAAGACCTGTACGCTAGGAAGATTGTGACATCTCCGTGCTGCCAGTATGGTGCAACTGAAGGCACACGTATCATCTTTGAATGCCGATTTCCATATAACTACAACTGATTGTTTCTTAAAAGAACTAAAAAAGAGTAGGATATTATGGACCATAAGCCTTGTCAACAATTTTGAATATCCAACTAATAATAATATACAGGTTTACCAATTATATTAGAAGAGAAAATATTGTAATATATAATTAAGAAGTTGTAGTAACAAATATAAAAAAGTTGGTGCATAGCTTAATAGCTAAGACCAAATACATAAATTAAAAAACTATTGATTATTGTTTACAATTATATTGCTTTTCCGTTTATTTATATATCATGTGTCATTCAGTATTGTTTTGATTCAGGACAATAAAAATTTGTCATTCGACTGTAGTGTCAAATTTAACATGAAAAGTCTTAAATTTTCGCATGTATGATTCCAAAAACTGTTCAAGACTTTGGCAAATATTAGTTCCAAAATTAATAAAAGGCGTAATAAAACTAAGTGTTCACATTTTGGTACGTAGAGTTATAAAAAGAGATGTACTAATCAAGAATCAAAGCAGAAGGGTAACTCGCAATTAACTTTTGTGAATTAATTCTCTTGCGTTAACTTCACGGGAAAAGTTGCAGCTGCGACAGTGTAGCCAACGTTTATAAAAGAACTTGATACAAATCAGTAAGGCACATAATTAGCAAGATCAAGTCACTAATTATCCGTTCCAGTTCGTGTTAATACTTGAGTGCCAGAAAGACTTTACTCTGAAACAGTAACGAGGGGAATCCTTTGCACTCGTTTGGTCGAGTACAAAATACATAAGCGCCGATGTGTTTATGAAAGAGGCCACTCTGTGATTAAAAATCTCTACGGTCGGTGTCCAGAGGGAATCCGTTATTATAGCTTCCGTCTGATTGTGGGCGAATGCTTGCTTGCACGATGATCATAAGGAACATAGATTTGCATGCAAGAAGGTGGGCGGGGCCCTCGTTTTCGCTCATGACAAATGTAACTCCATAGATGAACACTTTACGTCACACACACACAGCTAAGGAATCTATGATAAATAGACAAAGCGCGTTGACCTTAACCCAACTACGTATATTCGCACACAATGGTAATGCTGTTGTCCTCTTATAATTTAGGGGTCCCGGGTTCTATCCCTGGTGAAGGCATATAGTTCTTCGGACTTTATACTGTAGGTCTAGACCCGATTTGTGCATCAGAGCATAACGTGGCCTTTGGTAGCTTCGTCGCCTTGTAATCAAGGGGTCCCGGGTTCGATACCCAGTGGAGGCACATAGTGGTACGGATCCCACTTTAAGCTGTAGGTCCAGTCCCGATTAGGTGGGATATATTGACACCATGTTTATGTGTCATCATGTGAAAGAACCAGCATAAGAGAAAGATAAATGGAGAGATATAAATATAGTTATAAAGAATGACACAAAGGAAAAATGAAATACGGCAACAGAACGGAGATACTTGGAGAGAATTATGAGAAAGCGAAACAGAAGGATAGAGAGAAAGAGAGATAGAAATATAAAAATAACGAGACTGGCAGGCAGACAGACAGACAGACAGAGAGGGAGAGAGAGAGAGGGGGGGGGAGAGAGAGAGAGAGAGAGAGAAATAAATAAATAAATAAATAAATAAAGGTACGAAAATAGGAAAGAAAAGGATAAAACATAAGGAAAACATAGTAGGACAGGTTCTTAAAATTTTTTCACGGCGCCCTTAGTGTTTCAAGACATTTCCGCGGCGCCGAAGTCAGAATGTAGGCCTATCTAACTAGTGTTGCCCACGGGACGAGACGAGACAGGCTTTTAAAAATTCGAGACGAGACGAGATTGACCATGTGTCATAAGACAAACGAATATTTTCGAGACGAGACAGCATTTCCACGAGACTCCACGAGACGAGACAGGCCAAAGTCTAGTCTCGTGGGCAACACTATATCTAACACTCAGTGATGTTAGGTTGCTTGCCTGAAGTTAAAAAATAAACACATAGCCTATTTCAAATTCAGAAACATTTTGTGTGTAAGAAGTACTCAATAAGCGTATTTGGAACAATTATATAATTTCACTGAAAATATTGGAACATTTCGCGGCGCCCCTATAAGCCAGCCACGGTGCACACTTTGGGAAACACTGTACTAACAAGGGAGGTTGTCTAAGTTTCCCCCTCCGATTTCCATGAAACTTGGCAGGTGTATAAAGGGGCCCAAAGGAAGAAATACGTGTTTTCGTTTCGGCTATAAAACGGTTTTAGGGTGCAAAACAACCCCTCAAATGTCAAGATGAGGACAAATTGAAGTGGAGATCTGACCCCGAAACCACGTAAATATGGCATAGGAAGAACACGCACATATAATTAGAACACACACAGCACAGAGCTGTGTTTGCCAGTGATATGCACTTCATATCTCAAGTGCCCCACTTGTGCATCTGCCAGTACTATTAGCACAGAACTTCAACCGCCATCGTCCTTCACGATAGCACTTGCGTTTGGTACCGACAATCCTACAGTTCTGTCCTGTGTGTGTTCCAATTATATGTGCGTGTTCTTCCTATGCCATATTTACGTGGTTTCGGGGTCAGATCCCCACTTCAATTTCTCCTCATCTTAACATTTGAGGGGGTTATGCCCCCTGAAACTGTTTATCAGCCGAAACAAAAAAAATCACGTATTTCTTCCTTTGCGCCCCTCTATACACCCGTGTGTGTTCTTCCTATGCCATATTTACTTGGTTTCGGTGTCTGATCCCCACTTCAATTTCTCATCCTCACATTTGAGGGGGGGAGGGGGTTGCCCCCTAAAACAGTTATTTAACCGAAACAAAAAAACACATATTTCTTCCTTTTGGCCTCTCTATACTCCTGCCAAGTTTCATGGAAATCTGAGGGGGACACAGGGGTCAGATCCCCACTTCAATTTGACCTCATCTTGACATTTGAGGGGGGTTTTGCCCCCTAAAACCATTTTTTAGCCGAAACAAAGAACACGTATTTCTTCCTTTGGCCCCCTCTATAGGCCTACATCTACCAAGTTTCATGGAAATCGGAGGGGGACACTTAGACAACCTGCCTTGTAAGACACAAAATAGGCCAAAAGCTAGAAGGAAAATACAAGAGAAAAGAGAAAGAGGAGAAATTGATACACATAGAAAGAGAGAAGGGAAGAATAACTAGGCAAGTAAATTGTCACCGTAAAACACCAACTAATTTCAAAGCATGCAGAGAACAAAAAGTCGAACAACTTTTCAAAGCAACATTTTCTTCGCTGAGTCCTCGAAAAATCACATTTTGTATCCTATTTTATGCAACCATACAGTACAGATTCACGGTTGACATTGGATTTATTTCTTCTGGAGGATAAGATTCTAAGGTAATATGGAGGCAATATTATGCCAGCAGACTCGACTAACACAGGCGACACGGAGATTTTGGAATTCCCAGGGGGAACGAACCCGTCGCCGTTCGCAACAAAGGCAGTAGTGCGAACTATTAAGCTACGAGGAAGCTCACATGTTTAAACAATTCATCTATATTTCCATACATATATTTCATATTATTTTTAGATAGTAGGAAAAATAATTTGACTAATTCTTATTGTTTTTGTTACTAGCATCTGTTACAATCTATATGTAACAAAAATAAAATCTGCACCTAATTTTAAAAACGTGCATATCTAAGTTCTGGCATAATAATCTCCACAAATTGCGTGCATCACATTCATAAAAAATAAATGTCAGTGGCAACCATAAATTTGTGCTGCGTTGTTGCACATGTGTAAGATAAAGTAACTTCTACACGTAACCTGTAACACCAAAGAAAGAAACGTTTTTAATGAAAGTCATTAGCCTTGATGTCTTCTTTGTGCTTTGAAATTTGGCCATTGTGTGTAATGTAGTTTTATGTACGCATTAATGCAATATTTTGGTTCTGACTTGGCCATATCATAATGAGTACTTTAAGTAAACATTCCCCGCCTTGCAATTTCTAAGAATTCTTCTACTGTCCCAAGTATTTATCCAAACAATTAATGCCTCCTTTTCGACAGAACACGCAGTCGTTAAAAACAAATGTCGTGCAGCTAACGATGCACTGGTGATCGGATGCTCCTCGACAACCGCACCCTCTGGTTTTTAAAAAAGGATACAACATCCATGGCAACAGATATGAATTTTAAAACGACCTGCTTTGTCACGAATCTACCTCACGCATATTCTGTGACAAGCATCCCCCCCCCCCCCTTTGCCCCCGACACACGGTCTGCTGTCAATGCCAAGCGAACGCCCTCGAAGCACGACCATCGACGATAGCTTCCAGGGAGGTAGGTGGTAAACAACATGGCGTGGGAGAGAAAATGGCGGCATTTATGGATCTGCCAAGGACAAGCCGTGCATGTGTGTGCCATTGGCATGTATGTGGTTGCCATTAAAACTGCGAATAATAAAAAAGAACTAAAAGAACGTCTTTCGGTTACTAGAACTCGGGTTTAGCCACGATTGGGAGAGAAGAACGTCGAAAAATATCTGAAAATTACAATCAACATGCATAAACCATAATTGCAACTTGCAAACGGCCTAACGGTTCGTACCTGTGAGACTATGACGGGAATTTATAAACGTAAAAGAATAATCTTGATGCAACAAGAAAATTACGGGTTACTCTCACATATTTATGGAGCTCATTACTATATTCTATAATAGGATGCGTTACTTATCTCTGAAACAAAGCCTGAAAGTTTAATACGGAAGTTACTAGCGCCGCCAAGCGGATGGATTGACAAAACACGTGCTAAGTTGCGCGATAGTGGTGCGTGACAACTAGAAAAAATTAGTTCATAATTTCCATTAATGTATGTACAGTGGGAATCTATGAGTATTACCGTACAAATTGTCCATGACTATTTTCATTAATTTTTCTCTTACATCCTGTGTGTTTTTAAGCGATGGATTTTTATGTATACTGGTGAAGAAGTTGTCAACAGGTTGTTTTGAGTTTTCTTTTAATTCTTGAAGCTGTTATTGGGTCAAATAAAGTGAACGAACATGGTGATGGACAATTTGCAAGGTAATACTCATGGATCCCACTGTACATTTCAGGCTACAGTATGGATGGTCAGGTAGTGCAAAATGCTGTTTGTTGCATACCTATCAAGTACCTCCAAACTGGGGTAATTTCATTAACCAATAACTGCTCACTGCTTTTAAATGACTCACCGTACGCACCTACCTTGCCTGTTAAGAGATTCCTTACACAATCTGTGACTTAAACACTCCGAATTGTGATTGTGGTGATTTAAGGGGTGATGCTCATCATATTATTTTGGAATGTCCAATTCACTCAGAGAAAAGAAAGACCTTATACAAAACTTTGTCTAAAATTAATGTTCCTTTTCCCATTAATATGACTTCAATGTTGTATGCTCCAGATGTTAGAATTGGATATGTTATACTTGCTTTTTTGAGAAAAGCTGATATAAAATTATAATTAGAGCCCGGAAGTTTGGCAAAATGCCTCTTTTTATTTACTGCATATATTGATAAAATTTTTCCGGATATACGTTTTTTATGTTGTTTCGAATGTTTTAGAAGCCTTTTCATTTTGCCTATTTTGCCTATTTGGGACCCCACTGCCTATTTTTAATTATAATGCCTTTTTCTGCCTTTTTCAATGAAATTTGACCATTTTTTTAAAAAAAATGTTGGCATTTATTTTTCTTTCGTTTATTACGTGAATAATTTTCGCCTTATTTAATATTGAACTCACGCATGTTTCAACATTGCTGAAGGAGAAAAGTGTGAGAAATAAGTATTGCATGCTGAGTTAGGATATTGCCTTTCGGTTAACATTTCCTTGTGCATGATTGATTGCTGAAGTGGAGAGGTTGATTTCGAACACAAAGAAGATATTTCTGAAATCTCCCTCTCGAACCCGAAAATTTCAGGAAGTTACGCCTGAGCTTAGTTTTCCTCCGCAACCAGTCTTGACAAGATGGGGAACCTGGATATCAGCAGCTATATATTATGCTAACAACCTTGAAAAAATCAGTGAGGTGATCGATGCTCATCCAGAAAATGAAGCGGCTTCAATTCGTGAAGTGAAAAACTCCTGTGCTATTCAGAACTGAAGAATGAACTGTCGTTTATTTTTGCACATTATGGTGCATTGCCAGAGACAATTACAAAGCTAGAAAAAAGAGGTGAGACTCTTGTAGCATCCATGAAAATCTTCGAGGAATCTATGCAGCAGATGATGGAAGTGCCAGGAGAAAAGGGGTCAGCTGTTGCGGAAAAGTGCAAACGGGTAGTGAGTGCAAATAAGGACTTGAAACAATTGAAAACAATTTGTGATATTCTAAAAGATGAAAATGCTGTTACCAAAATGAGTCCAGCTACATTAGCTTGTTCTATGTATGCTCCAATAACTTCTGTCGAAGTAGAAAGATCATTTTCTATTATGAAAAACATTCTCTCTGACAGACGACTATCAATGAATGTTGAGAACGTAAAAAAAACACCTTGTAGTTATGTGCAATCAAGACGTAGAAAATTGAAATGCTCTTCCCAATGTAGATTTTAACATGTTGCCAGAAATTATATATAAAAGTAAGCGACTTCCAAATGTGCCATTTTTTCGGTTTATTTTGCCTTTTTTTCATTTTTAGTGCCTATTTTCCACATTATAAATGCCTTTTTGCCTGCCTATTTTAACGAAAATAAATGCCTGAACTTCCGGGCTCTAATTATAATATATTTTTGTTATTGAATGAGTTAATGTAGTTATATAAAATTGTATTTAAGAGCGTTTATGAACTTCGTGTGTAAAATTTTTATTAAAAATGTATCTTATGTACTTATAGTGTATGCTGGGCATAAACAGCCACCTGAAAAACTGTAAGTCCAATAAATCTTAGTTGAGTTGTGACTTAAACAGAGAAGTGTGTTTGTGGATGAAATGGCAAAATTTTCACCGACACCATAGTCAATATAGCGCCCATCCAACATACTTGCAATCAAAATACGTACTACAATTAAAAATATTACTTTCTTGTTCGACTCTGCAACACCATCTACATACTTGTAAACTTCACAACTACAGCTTAATGTTTCCGATACAAATATTTCACCATACACTTACTTCACTGGACAGTACCAATAAAAGAGAGTTTTCTGAAAATTCAAAGCAAATCTCCTCACCTAGATCTATCAGCTAATATTACAATATCAGCTCCTATTGCTATGCTGTTCTCCTGCAAACACTAACATTAATACAAACACCAAAACTATGAGAAGACGCTATGAATGCTTGCTATCCTTGAAAATGCTCTAGGAATCAAGCAAAGCAAAGGTTTACTTCCTCCATCTTTGACAAATTGCAAAGACCCTGTTTTCCAGCAAAACACAACAATGCATGGAGTAACCGGTCTGATAGTCAACGACCATTTACATGTAATAACAGGCAGCATTAAAGGTAATAAAGGGCAGTTCAAACTTCAGCTGTAATTAGTGTGGCATTGTGAAGACAGACAAATACAAATGAGAGCCCTTCCTTTACACAATGGGTTGCTTTCAGTTATCCATCCCTCGAACAAAGAGAGGGTTGCAACAAAATAAAACTGCATCACTACCTTTCCTAATCGGTGTTTAAATGCTTCCGCGAGCAACAGATGCTTTGTTTTAAATTCAGTTTTAGGTGCATGTTATACCGGGTGCCTGAAAAGTCACATTATATTTTCTTTTCTGCTAAATTTTCTCAAAATGAGCAAATATCAAGGGTTGAGAATAGGACACCATAATTGTTATTGCGGTTGGGATTGTTATTAACGATTTTATCAAACTCGCATAATATTAATTTTAACTAACAGGCTCTGCTCCCCCCCCCCCTGCAACCTTCATTTGTGCGCCCATAGTCGCTAAAGAAGAGAATATTAAATCACGCCTACATTTATGTAAAATACATAAAAATATGAAACGTAGGCTACATACAAATGTAATTTGAAACAATGTAAAAATGGTGCAAACATTAATAAGACAAAACATTGTTTTTGATATAATCGTTTTTTGATATTTAGACGTGACGACGAGGATGAGTGATAATGTGATGAACTGAACTCGGCACCTCTTGCGTCGTAGCGCGCTGTGCTAACCGCTCTGTTTCGGAGGTCGGCAATAAGACAAAACAAAAACTGTGAAATGTATATATGAAAATACACTAATACTGCAAAAACTGCAATATTGTTTAATGTCAATTATCAGTCCTCTGCTTTTTGATGGAAGCAAATTGATGTGCAGGGGTTTTCAAACTATTTGCGACTCCTCTTAGCTACCAAAATCTGCACGCGCCTCTCATCAATAATACCAGCACCAAATCTGTTCTGTTCAAGTGTTGATTTACTGTCGGTACACATACAATTAATGAAAACAGGTGTGATGAATACAGGTAATCTACATTTTTTTATGTTTATAAACTGGTGTCAGTTTACTCAGCGATATGATTTTCATGAGAAAAGCGGGTAAATACAGACAGTAAGAGAACCAGGAAAACATATCATTCTGGATGTTAACTTTTGATCTTTATTTGGACTTGACCACCGTCATGGCTGAAAATCCAGTTTCACAAAGATAAGAAGTCGCAGAAGGAAGCATAATGCTTAAGGCCTTCTTCTTTAACTCTGAATACTCATTCCTCAAGGATCCAAAATTCAGGCATTGTTGCAGAAACTTAGTATTCACTATATCGTCTGAGGAAAGATCAATAAGTTCCTCCTCTTCTCCTGCGGTAAAATTTGAATGAATCCTTGATTCAGTTGTACTGTGTGTCCTGTGGAAAGTAACTTTCGATGGGAATGAAGTTGTGTCAAGTATGCTCCATTCAATTGTAGTCCTGTTTCTTTTGTCTACATTAGGGGTTTCCAGCCCACGGCCCGCGAAGCCTTTTTTGCGGCCCGGAAAGCCAGTTTGCAAAACACATTTATTTTATGCATTTTTATTAAAATTCTATTTTTACTGAAGGAACGGAAGCTCTGTGAAGAAAGACAATATCACAGGTAGAATTGATTTTGCAGTCAGTAATGATCAACAGAAGAATCTAAAGTGACGTAACTTTCTCTTCACACCATGCATTCCACCTCTTCGCTATGCGGAATGAACTCGCCCGCTTCCGCGAAGGCTTCACTCTTTGTCTTTAGAAACAAACTGCAGAGCGGCGCTATACAGATCTGTTTTACTACGCACGAAGTACGAAGAGATTTCCAGTCTTCCAACTCGGACTGCACTGTGACTGATTGTTAAAGTTTGTGCAAACATCGAAATCACCCATATGAAATGAGCAGCATCCAGCTATTTAGCAATCCTCTTGGCGTTAACATCGAAGAACAAGAAGCTTCTCTCCAACTTGAATTGTGCGATTTGCAGGGCGATGTGTTCCTTCAAACTAGGCTAGAAAAGGGGCCAGAGTGTTTCAAATACCTTTCAAAGGAACGCTTTCCAAACCTTCCTAGTTTTGTGCAAATAATGACAAAGATGTTCGGCAGTACATACACGTGTGAAAGTGTTTTTTCTTCAATGAAGTTCATCAAGAACCGCTACAGAAGCAGACTGGCAGATTCTTCACTGCTTCACCTTCTGATACTTTCAAATACAGAAATTGAAGTGGGCATTCCAACTTTGATAAAAATAGCAGATCGGCCTCAATTTTCACATTGGAACACTTACTATGAAGGATTCTTATTTGTATGGTGTGTTTTTCATTTCTTTCAATTCATCCATAAGTATTGGGTTTTTGTGAAACAAATTGTAATTATACAATTTGGTTTGTGATTCCATTGTTTTTATTGCCTCATTTAGGAAATTTAGGTCATGCGAAAGTACTACAATTTCAGTTCAGTACTTACAATTCTTGTAATTATTAATCCCCCCCCCAAAATGCGGGCCGCCAATCAAATGCTGGATATAATTTTGGCCCTCGGACCTTTTGAAGTTGGAAACCACTGGTCTACATGATCAATGTAGGAATGTTTTCATTTTGTAACTTACGCGTCCAATGCAGCAACTTCCTTTTGAATCCTTGCTCAGATTTCTAACAACCATTCTGATTCTGAGTCATGTACTGTTGTCACAACTGTCATCTCCCTATGTGTTCGGGTTTTGTTAAAGTCGTACGAAAGAACCTGCTTATTGCTAAATAATTGTGGCAGTTTCTGTTGAAGACCAAGATATTGATATGTTTCTTATTAAAAAATTTAAACTTTCAATAGAGTTGCTTGGTTTGAGTTGCTGTTTTAAGTCCACTTTATGCACAGTAAGGCTAATTGGGACTGAACCTACAGTTTAAAGTGGAATCCGAACCACTTGTTTCTCCACCGGGTATCGAACCCGGGACCCCTTGATTGCAAGGCAATGACGCTACCACCGCGCCACGGGGGAGGCCCAAACTTTCAATAGAAAACAAATATTTATTCGGAAGTTCTCGCACCTCCCCTGCGGAACTTCGGCGCCTCTCCAGGGAAACGCGCCGCATAGTTTGAATAGCACTGGCTTAGTGTGTTCAGGACTAGTTTTCAAGCCCGATCATCTTCAATGCTTAAGTGCTCCAGTCACAATTGTCATTGCACAATTGTCAAAACGACCTCTCAGCTGTCACAGGTAGGGTTAAATAAGATCAATGATTGTGTGAACTATTCAGCTAAAGTTTTCTATACTAAGATAATCTTTTTTGAAATTCACTTTTTAATGTTCTACTTACTTAGTTGTAAAAAATCTCTGTTTGCAGAGATATTTCTTCCATAGTTTCTCGTTGTAAAAATCTTTTACTTAAAAATATTGGCTCTGATACTAGGGAAAATTGTTTGCAGTCCAAGTGTACTGCGGTTGACATTTGTGTGTCTCACCCCTTACACCCACTGCGACACTGGAATGATTAGCACATCAAATGTGGCTGATCTCTTTGATGTCATGGATTAGCGGAATGCCAGAGGTTCGAATCATATTTATTTCTCAAATAATTCAGTTTTGTTCTGGAGGAAAACGACTCACAATGACTACATTGGAATACAGTGAAAATAAGCAAGCTGCAATATAATTTTAATATATAAAATATACTTAAGCAGCTGTTGAATGGACCAATTTCCCCTTGATCTTTAATCCCGGAAGACTGAATAAGCGAATAACACCTTCAACAAATGCCTTCGTAGCGGAAACACCAATGCTTTCATCTCTCCCGCTAGTGGACTCCGGAGAGATTTCTATCGTAATGGCTTGTGTCACTCAAGCTCAGCGATAGCTCCAGTTAATGAGCAGGTGTTGTTAAAGGTTTCGAGTGGTTTGTAGCTCACACTACCGGTTGGCCGCACCAATCGACTTACAAGCCGTGGCTGGCCATCCATTACGCTTGTCAGTCTCTCTTTGGTCAACAGAACGATTCAATTAATTGCAAGAAAAGGTGCGAAAGGCAGCAACAAAAACAATTTCTGGTCGTATTACACGCTCTGTTAAAGACTCGAGATTAATCATCCGTAAGTGAAGAAAGTTGTCAGGTGTGTGTTTATCTAAATCAGCGTTACTAAACATTTTATTTTAGCCAGCGTAGTTTCACTAGTCATCAAACCCAAACAACAGGTGTCAGCTGTACCCATTTGAGTACGTTCGAACAAACAAACAAACACACAAATTAATATGCTGTCACACCAATGCCAAAACTAAAAATGTGCTAAATCGTACTTTTGAGATAAAAGCATTTGGGGCATTCCAGTGTTACGTGTGTGACATTTTACACACAAAATTTAAGGTTCTAGACATGAGATTGGATTAAAATAATTATAATGAACTGATTTCATAGAATTGTGAAGTATTTTGTGGCGTCTGTTAACAAGTGATAAAACTTGAATATGGTGGCATAGGCCGAATGCATGAAAACCTAACAAAAGTGCTTTACGTGTGTGATGCTTTAAAAATGTAGCAAATTTTGACTTCATTTGTCTGTGAAGCATATTGGCTGCAGATGCTAGTAAATTTTATTGGTGAAATGCGCAAATTATATGAATTCCCAAACATGTAAACCTTAATACAATTAAAAACAATAATAATTTCCATATTATTTTATTTCGTTATTAGCTAACATGGAGTAGGAGCACTTTTCGTGGAATGTCCCATTTTAATATTCAAGGTCCCGGGAAAAATAGGTGTTACATTTGGATAAATATTATCGGTAAAATATGCACCTACTTATGGCTGTTTATTTGGCCATATAAGTTAGCATAGGAATTGATCAATATAAATATTCAAATACTGCACGAGATGAAAAAGTCAAAATTTGCACAACTATGTACGTCCAGGTTTCTTTAGGTGCACTGTTAGAAGTTACCATAATATTAACAATATTATACTGTTAAAAAATTAACAGCATAACTGTTAATTTACAAAACATAACTATTTTCTATTTAGATCTGAATATTTTTTTCATGCACGCAGATAGATAATGATTATAAATTATAGTTGCTTGCAGCATAAAAATATTTCAAAAATTTGAGTAACTAAAATTACATTGATGATTATGTAATGGCCGTTAGTAGTTAAAAAAAACGGCCATAATAAATTTTTAAGGTATTTGGATGACGCCGGAAATTCGTGACCTCGTAAGCCCGTATTAAACTATTGCTAATATTATAGCAAACCACACGAAGATTCACGTGAATGCTCTAGAAAGAATTCTAAGCAGATGTAATTTTTCAGAATTCTGAACATCGTAGCGGTTTTTCGTAAAGAGAGGAAATTTCGGAAGTGGCTTTGTTTTGACGTCGGCCATACTTCCAGCCGTGCCTTATCTCATAAGCACCATAGGTGTGCCCTTATATTCTTCATACTCTAGTTCGAAGCCTAATAAGCATTTGGGATGATTATTTTCCTCAGCTCCAGTCTATCTAGGGCTTCCTGGCAGATTCTAACTATTTGCCTATTATTAGTGTTGCCCACGGGACGAGACGGGACAGGCTTTTAAAAATTCGAGACGAGACGAGATTGACCATGTGTCATAAGACAATCGAATATTTTAGAGACGAGACAGCATTTCCACGAGACTCCACGAGACGAGACAGGCCAAAGTCTCGTCTCGTGGGCAACACTACCTATTATATGATTTTCTAGAGATATATGGGGTCAGAAAATTATACAATGAATATATTTTACGTATTTTTCACATCCAGCAGCGTCTGCACCTCAAGAACTTATGAGATAACTATAATTAGCACAAAATGTTTTTTTTATTAATAGCTATTACTGGAAAACTTTTGAAATGCTTTTATCGTAAATTTGTAACATTGGTACATGGACAGTTATTGGACTTTGAAACTGCATAATGACTTTTGGAAGATCAAGCACAGTTTTGTATTTTTCTTATTAAGTTTTGCTTTCGTTCTACCTTTGACGAATAGTGACCATAAGGATAAATGATGCTTAGATGAAATTTATGAGGCGATACTTGCAAAGGAACATCAATGCTCGAGCCATGACAATTCAAAGGAAATAACAAAAACTCCAGTAAATCGCCCGCAATGTTGCCAGATCTACACTTTATTCTTCTCCTAAGTGACGTATTTTTTTACTACAAAACATTGACTCAATAGAATCAGCACAAGATGTCGTAGCGCGCAATGAATGCGAGTGAGGTAAAATATACTTTTATTTTGACTACCTATCTTGACACTTTATTAAAATGATTTAATTAAAGTTTCTACTTGCAATTATTCGCTTAGTTACAAAATGTTCTGCTCACCAAACATGTTCAAGTGCATACATTTTCTTGCCTAGCACACACGTAAAAGAATGTATGAATTATATGTAATAAATTATTTCCATCAAACAACCAAGTGTAAACAGTCGATACCTTGATCGTATGGGTCATTTGTTTGTTCTAGTCAATAAAGGAAAGCAGTCGATAAATATCTATTTCTGATAAACTACTAATCATGGAAAGATAAAACTTAGCGGACGGAAAGATCTACCTAAAGATCTAACGATTTGAAAGTTATCAATTGAAGAGCTCGGGTGTAAAACATGGTAAGGGACATTTTGGTAATTTTTGAGTTACAAAGTAAAATGTGCCATCCTTCAATTTTCGAGTGGAATTACCATGTCATACAACTTGCACTGGACTCAGTGAAGCCTTCTGAAAGCGGTAAACACAACACGAAAACAATTTATCTGCAGTTTAGCTTCTAATAACCTCTTTTCTTAATGAACTCAGAAATGACCCAAATGTCACTTACCATGTTTTACACCCGAACCCTTCAATTGATATACGAGATGTATAACCTCTGATATCTCAAAAGTAAGTCTTATTATTGCTCACTGTTGGGAATCTACTACAGATAGAAAGATAAAATTTAGTGGACTGAAATGTCTGTCGTACAATGAGAGTTTAAAAACCGACAACTGCGATCGACATTTAGCAACTCATCCCTAACAAATAAAAGAAGAAATATATTGTCTCTGAGTGCGAATACTACAAGGATAAAATCTTGTGCAATTAATTTGGATTCAAATACTAATTTCATAATATAAATAATTCTCATTAGCAATTGGTTGAAGATCTATAACCAATACACTGTCAATATACAGATTAATTCTCATTGTATAGTAATTGCAGATCAGACTTCTTTGTTTGAAATTCGCAAGTTCTGCGATAATAGAGCTTAAGGGAGTAGATATAATTACTTGACTGAAATTATTTCGGGAACATGATTGACCTTGAACATTTTACAAGAATTTAGAAAGTAAATGAAAAAGGATATTAAATTCGTTCCTCAAATTGCGTACTTCTGAGTAAATTTTTCAACCAAATTTACACTTAGAAATGTAAATGCGTCAGTTGAAACAAAAAATGCATGAAGTCTCTAGCTCAGACCAAACGTTTAAATGCATCATCGAGAAAAGTGGAGGAAAGTGCATCAATTGATGCATTAAAGTACAGATCGACATAGAAAGAAATACTCACATGCATCATATGATGCATTTTGGCGTTACCTTTACAAAACAAACGGTATACAAAAATGCCGACTTCCGTGGCGAAGTGGTTAGTACAGCAAGCTACGACGCCAGCGTCCCCGGGTTCAAGTCCCGGCTTGCGTATGGTTCACCAATTTTACCACATAATTACTAATCCTCATCTTCGCGATTAGCCAAAAGAGGCAGAAAAGCGCTAAATAATAAAAAAAAAAATCAAATAAAAAAAAAAGTTACTTACAGTGAAGTGAATGAATATGCATCTCTGTCTTCGTCCAGAACGATTAGCAACTATTTTCTGTTGAAAAAGACGCGAATTTTACCACACCACATTACTGGAAGTAACGAAACAGTTTTGATGAAACTCTCATGTACAGAACACTTGATCGTGTCAACCATTGTAGCCAGCTCTGTCTTCTACGTGCAACTGTTTTATCTGCTGTTGAATACACAAACAATCCACAAGTAATTTCCATGTCTCCAGACTGTGAAAATGCTTTTAATTCGTTCCTAATTTGCCGTTGCCCCTTGCGACGGAAACTAACGCAAGACCAATTTCGAATAAAGACAGAGCATTTCGGGCAAATGTCTCCCAACAATAAGACGTATTACAGTGGATAATAATATCTAAACGCCGGGACTGGACGAGAAAGCCCTTCTACATCGGCCGCTCTTCTCAGAGATCTTACGGACGAAATTGTCATAAGTATCACCTTCGGGGTGTGTTCTTTCCAGTTCAATTACACTTAATGATGAGACATTATTCTTCCTTCCGAATTGCCAGCATTAAATCAATCGCTGTAAGTCTCAGCAGATGGCAACACGTATACTTCGACTGTCTGCTTCTCTTCAAAAGAGAAAATCAGACGAAATTTCATTTAATTTAGTGTTATTGAAAACGTAAGATAACTCTCTGTATTAAAAGCAGCAACAACAAGAGTGATTTTCAAAAGTAACTGGAGAATATAAGTTTTATTTTTCGTCTGCCACAATAGTCATCATTCAAACCAAATTGCCAACATTAAATTAATCGATTTAAGAACCACCAGATGGCACTATCAATATTTCAGCTGTCTACTTTTCTTCAAAGAGAAAACCAGATAAAGTATGACTTAATTTAAAGTTAATGAAGCGTAGAATAAATCTTTGTATTAACAAGAGTAATAACAAGCATAATTTTTTAAACAAACAGGAGAAGATAAGCTTAATTTATCTTCTATCACAATGACGAGTTTGTAGAAAATTTAAAGGAATGAAAGTGGCAGATTTATTAGACTAGATATTTCAATTCACAAAATAAACGTCTAATGTGCCCCGACCCCAATGTGTTTTTTCCGAATAGTATCATTTGGGGAATTTTTTAGCTGCCTGATTGTTAATGGACGTTTATCTCCAATAGAGCAAAATGGCATTCGGGCTGGTGGTCACGGAGGTGGCAACGTATGCTAATGACCTCCCATTACCAGTCTCGTCTTCGAACAAATTTTGAAACGAAGGTTAAAAATGGCTATATCGAAATATTTTATTGTGCATCTCTCTCACCTGTGTAATTATCAACCTTCACAATTTAAGCCCCCTCCGAGAAAAATGTCCTGCGTACACTAGTGCATCAAAAAATATGTACTACCTAGCAGTGTGCGAATTAAGGTTTTTGCTTTGGGGAGGATGTTTACTCCGTGCCGCATTTGTGATTTCATTTCCGGGAGGTACGCAAATTGGTATGTACAAAGAGCTATTGAACTAGTACCACCGAGAAATATTGTCCATTTTATCTATTGCGCGTTCAAAGCAATGACAGCATGCGGCAAGAGATGTACTCTAAGTAACTTAAACGAATCAAGTTGATGAAATAAGCTCTTCTTGCCATGGCGGCAGGCTTTCGTAGCTTATTTGACAAAGACAGAGCAACGGCGTTACTCTGGGAGCTTTTTGTAAAACCTCTTCTCCCGACGACAATAAATAAATGAGCTTTAAAAAATAGAACTTCAGACAAGAAGTAGGATGAAATTTGATTTGCTTTATTTTACTTCGCTCTTGTGCCACCATTGGCTAATTACGAAGATGGGGATGAGTGATGATATGATTAAATTGATGATTTGAAGCTCATAAACATCCATTCCCGAACCCGGGACCCCTGGCGTCGTAGCGCGATGTGATAACCACTCCGCCACGGGCGACGGCTAAGATGCAATTATTTTAAACTTAATTAATTGTTTTCCAGAATCATTTCTCAATGGTGTTTATTACATAGAAATTGTATACTATATACTTTCAAACAGGACAATAAATTCTCACAAAAATTATTATATGTTTGTTTTTCCGTCAGCTTGTTTTCTTGCAAGTTATGGCTAATTGCAGAGATGATAGTGGACTATAATTGTTGATGTGACACTCACAAAGTGTCGACGACAAGACTAAAACCTTATAACATTCGGTGGAAAGGTACTGTCTTGACCTCTGGGTGTGATTGGCCACCGAGGTGACTGCAAAGATTTTTTGTACATGCTCAGTCATGTAAGGACATGCGCTTCAATACGATAATTTACAGTGGAACGAATTTTGAAATCACATTTCAGTATTTGAAACAAAAAAAAAGTGTTTTGTTTTTCAGTACTCGAGCCACCTTTACATATTTCCGGATGCGTGTATGTTCACAAAAATTGCTTTTTATATGACTGGTATAGGTAGAATGCACATTCTCCAAACACAAACATGAGATTGCCATTGCGTATGCTAATGACCATAATTTTCCCGTATGGAACAGAGAAATTTCGACAACTTTAGCATGTATTCACCCTTGAACAATTCTGCCAAGATTGATGGTTGTTCGTGAAACTTACAATTTTCGTGTTCATACGCCACAGGTAAATGACAGAAAATAAGGAAAAAATCATGGTGGAATATTCGATCGTTCATATCCTGAGTAACGGTGCTCATGGCGTATCCATACAATCATCAAAGCGGGATTTTGGGAAAAGCTTCCACATTCTGCAAATATATAGTCCTCTCGAATCTGTAAACCTAATAGACTAGTCAAAAAATGTCCCAAAGAATCCCGTTGCGGGTTTCGGAGATATGACGTCATCAATATGGCCGCCGTCAGTATTTGTAGTGCAATCTTTAAAAGCGTATAACATCTCACAAGATAGAGATAAAACCTTCGTTTTTGCACCAAATGAAAGAAAATCGATTGGGCAATTTATTGGATCAAGTATATATATATATATGTGTACTGGATACATTGTCTGATATATAGTAACAAAAATGGAGAAAATTAGATTTTTCATTACCTGTTTTAACGTTTTTTTTGTAAATTACTTAATTATTATATAACCAGAACCTAAGATTTTTGTGCTCTAATAATATCATGAGGCCAAGGACGTATAGAGGGGGGTCCGGGGGGGTCCGATATACTCGTTTAGCATATGTTGTATAATTTCCACTGAACTTATATCAAGACAAGGATTATATTGGGATCATACGGCTTTGAAGGACAGGAAAGACGTATTTAGGGGGAGTCCAGGGGTCCGAAAGACTTATCCAAGTACTAAAATTAAGTAATGAAAAGTAGCATTTCTTGCATAATTGCATAATTGCATAATCGATGGTTATTAATTTCCTCCGAACATTTTAGAAGGCAAGGATTATATTGGGATCATACTGCTTTGAATGACATTACGAAGAAGATTTATGCACACTACTACTCAAAATAATATGCATAAAATATTAATCAGAAACTTACTTTTCTCCAACTGCATGCAACATAATTTTTGTTATTCGATAAATATTTAATTTTTCATCTATTTGATATTACGAGGGATGATCGAAAAAAAAGGTTACAAAGCATATAACTTTTGTTTTATTCACTGTAACGTAACGAAAATTTATGTGTAAATTAATAACATGTTTGTCTTGTTGCGAGTTTGAGGACTTCGGATTCTGACCATGTATACCCGAGAAGCGGACATTTAAAATGGTGACTCGTCTAGAAAATTGGTCAAGAGTAGAAGTGAGGGCAGTGGTGCGGTTCCTGTGGGCCAAAAACACTACACCTGCTGACATTCACAGGCAGATTGTGGAGATGTATGGGGAGGGGACAATTTCAAGGCAACATGTAGCGAAGTGGTGTCGTGCCTTCAAAGAAGGACGGACCAGTATTGTTAATGACAACCCTGGACACAGCGATAGACCCAGTACCTCAACCACTGACTGAACTGTGCTCGTGTGGATGAGTGTATTTGTGAGGACAGAAGAACAACATTACGCTCAATATCAGCTGAGCTGGGGACTACCATTTGGTTGGCTGGCCACCATTATCTGACATGTGATGATGTCAAAAGAGCTGCCTCACGGTGGCTACGAGAACTTGACGCGAATTTCTGTGCAACCGGTATGGAAAACCTCATCTACATTGTGACAAATGCTTGAACAAAGAAGGTGATTACATCGAGGACTAGTGTTGAGTGCCCTCTATCATCAGGTGTGTTGAACTAGCAGCTATGTCTAACACATACGCAATAATAGGCTTTGTAACCTTTTTTTTCGATCATCCCTCGTAATATCATTGCCAGCGCACTTGTTTTTATGTAAATTATTGACAGGTAAGCTACGTAATGAATATGTGCTGTAATATATATATTCTTACACAATCTCTTTACCTATTCGTGTAATAATAATATAATATTAACTTATGTATTGTAATTACTATTGATTTGATTTAATTTAATTATTTTAATGTAAACATTATTATTATTATTATTATTATTCCTGAGACGCTTGGTTCGGACCCCCCGAAACATATTTCTAGATATGTGCCTGCATGAAACGGCTGTTTGTTGGCGGGAACGTTCTTCTTCCAAATATAGAATTGAAGGGGAACCTCCATCTTTAAATTATATCATATCGCCACGAAGTTTCATAATTAATAACAATTAGTAGGACGATTGTGACTGGTTTTGGTTCGATATCATGGGTGATATGCATAATTTAAATGTATGAAAATTCTCTAACTAACTAACTCTCTAGCCTCCTTAAACGCGAAGGTTTAAGGCTGCAGCAACACAAGCCTTCCATCTGTCCCTATCCTGGGCAAGATCAATCCAATCTTTTACATCCTTACTGCGGAGTGGTTAGCACATCGCGCTACGACGTCAGGGGTCCGGGTTCGAATCATGGCCTGGGCATAGACGTTTGTGAGTGTTCATTTATCCATTTCATCATATCTATCTCTATCTTCGCAAATTAGCCAAAATAGGCATAAAAGGCGAAGTAAAATAAAGGAAATCAATCAACCAATTTTCCATCCTAACCGATTTCCTTTAGGTCCATCTCAACGTTATCCCTCCATCTTCGTTTTGGACTTCCTACAGGTCTCTTACCACCAGGTTTCCCAACAAAAATCCTGTAAACTAGTCTTTCCTCTCCCATTCGTGTCACATGGCCTGTCCACCTAAGTCTCTTTGGTTTAATTATTCTAATAATATCTGGACAGGAATGCGAATTGTGCAGTCCAATAAAAAACAAAGACAAAATTTATTGAACGGCAAAACGTTTGCTGTACCACATTTCATGAAACCTACAGCGTTGTTCATGAATTAAAACTAATTGAACATTATTAAAATCAAAGTACAATATATACGAACCACATTAAACTACATGTTATGCAAGTGACTACAAGTAAGAGGTAATTGAGAACCTAACCTTCTTATTTCAGAAACAGAAGTTTTCTAAATATCAGTAATTTTCTAAATACAAAACCCAAAATGTGTCAAGGATACAAATATGTTGCATATTTAAGTGCACAAATAATGATGCACTTTTGGTCATAGGAGTAACACAGGCTCAACCTTTTCAAGTTTATTCAAATTTACAAGTTAAGAGTAGCTATTTTTGTTAACCTCTTGCACCCAAGGCGCAATATAGAGTATTTTTTATGATTTTGCAAATGTAACAATTATTTAGCAAAATAGTCGTGGATGCTATTTTAATTGAAAAACTTTTGGATATACAGCGTGTCCACCATGAGACTCCAACATTTTGAAAGTTTCTTTCTTTTTCATTTCAAGTCATACTGTTGTGATTCCAATAAAAGTAGAAACAGAAATTCAAAAAATGTTACGTGATAATGTATTTCGCTCTAGAACCACAGTGGCACTAAAACAAAAAAAAATCTGTTTCTAGAATGGCGATTCCAAACGATCGTGCACAGGTTGTGTGGTGATATGGAGAAACAAAATCCATTACTCAAGTGCAACGAAACTTTCGTCGTGTGTACAATACTGAACTTGAAACATGGCGTAAGAGATGCCATACACTCTGTCCTAGTAGACATGCTGAACAACACGTGGCGTGAAATTGACTACAGGTTAGACATTCTTCGTGCCACCAAAGGCGCGCGTGTGCAAGCGCACTGAAGTGAATTTTTGTGAGTGTCGTTATCATTTTCATGTATATGGTATACAAATTTTCCTTTTCACTACATTTGTTTAAAATGTTGAGTCTCACGGTGGGCACCCTGTATGTGTGTGTGTGTGTGGTGTGTGTGTGTGTATGTATGTATGTATGTATGTATGTATGTATGTATGTATATATATACACACACACACACACACACACATATATATATATATATATATATATATACACACACATACATACACCCCCCCCCCCACACACACACACACACACACACACACACACACACACACATATATATATATATATATATATATATATATATATATATATATATATATATATATATATATATATATATATATATATATATATATATATATATAACGAACCAATATCTCGCGAGATACGCCTGTGGAAAACAATAGTCCAAAGAAATGAAGGATGGTACGACATTTGAGACATGAGGGAGTATTGAATACCATACTCACAATTGAAGGTAAAAAGACAGATAGACCAAGAATGGAGAACACGAACCAAATTGCTGGGGATGTAGATTGCGAAAGTTACCTTATATTAACAGAAAACTGGAAAAAATGGAAAATTAAACCAATAATCCCCCTATAAGCACGATATTATATGGAAAGCTGAAAGGAACTCGCATGCCGCTGCTGCATACCATAGGCTCTACATTTTTATAACGGTATTGATTTTCAAAATATAAATTACTGAATTAAAATAAATACAAATAAGTAATCTTCCCAGATAATAGTTACAATAATACCAAGAGATGGCACTTGTGTACTTGTGTTACGAAGTATATATCTTTTTATAATTTTGGCCCTTTTGTGGACTGAAATAAAAGAGAACCTAAGCAATTTTTACGTTGATTGTAATCTTTTTAAAGGTTTCCCATTTCTGATCTTTACTCCATTACACATACAGACAAGTTTCGTTTCTTCCTCTTATTAATGAAAATATGTTAAATGAGTATCTACGACCCAAAATGTCCGCTGTGTTTCAAGAAAACGTTTTCTACCAAACGTCAAAACTAACAGTACGTTTATTTTAGCTCTGGGCCAAGATAGCGCGTGACCAGCGGATGCTGATATTTTCGACCCGTGACGTCCCGCTTATTTTTACGCGCATATCTATAGCATGCAGACAATTATACATCTCGTATATTGCATAGCGAATAATAAACTGCGTTATAAGAGT
The DNA here is from genome assembly GCF_977018435.1 of Lepisma saccharinum. NCBI lineage: Eukaryota > Metazoa > Arthropoda > Insecta > Zygentoma > Lepismatidae > Lepisma > Lepisma saccharinum. Next base: position 112,383,397 of record NC_139229.1, on the reverse strand, counting down.
TGTCCAAAATAGTGGCCAACTGCATTCACCCATTCCCGCCATCTTTTGATGAAATTTTGATTGACATATTTCTTCTCTTTGCAAGTTGTTTTCTTGCCATTGTTAACGCGGCAGAAAGAGTGGTGGGTATAAAATACCCAGAAGAAAATTACTTCTTAAGTCCGAATTTTAATTGTTTCAAAGCATGTAAATAATTCGTATCTTCAATGAATAACCTAATTTTATTAAGTTTGAAAATTTTTATTTCATTACGCAAAGATAAAGTTGAGAAAAACTGAGAAAGAAAAAACGGTAAGAAGAGCGCTTCCTGCCACAACGTATAAGGACGCGCGACAGGTAAAAATACCCAAATGAAAAATTACTTCTCAAGTCGGAATTTTAATTGTTTTAAGGTATGTAATTAGCAATACCTTCATTGATTAATAGAATTTTACTAATTTTGAACCCGTTCTCCGCTGTGATTGCACACCGGTTATTACGGCGACTTCATTGTAACTGATAGCCGATTCAAGGTCCCGACACTCGGAAGGGTTCATTGGGAAGATACTGAGAAGGGTGGCCTCAGACAATAATCGGAAGTGATCAAAAACATATTTAGTTTTATGACTGGGTAAGTTTTACCCATTTAGTCCGTACGGATTAAACAGTATTCGCAAGTTGTCAGCTCAGTTATAGAGTTGTTATTCTTAACCATTCTGTGAAAGAAGACTTAATCGCATTGATTGTTTAGGCGCCCATTCTCACGCCAGGGATCCAGGGTTTGAATCTCGGCCTGGGCATGGATGTTCTTTGTAAGTGTTCCTTCATCAATTTCATCATATCACCATTCATACTCGTCATCGCGATTAGCCAAAAGTGGCAGAAAAGCGAAATAAAATAGACCAAATCAAAAACTTATCGTCAAACGAAACAAAATCGACTCGCCCTTCTCAAAATTTAAATGAGCACTTTTGAGTTTTCGTGTATCTATAGAAGATCCGAGAAGTGAATTAATTACGCCACCTGTCACTGGTGATGCCACAATAGGAGTGTGAAACTCCCTCCGATCAACAAGTTTGCACCCCTCGGTAACACACAATAAACGCGCAATTAGGCTAGATAAATATATACTATTTTGCCCCAAAATAGGCAATTTTTGTACGGTATTTACAGGTATTTGATAGCCTGCAGAAAATATTGCTGCCCCGTCCAAATTTTCTTCCTCCGTTGTCATTGGCTATCACACAGGGAGGGTTTGATATCAGCGGCATATGCCCCTTGCCCCCACTCTCTAACTGCTCTAAAGGCACTAATCTAAATTGTTACTTACAGCAAATAATGATAGGCGTCCCTGGATCCCGGAGTAACTCCACCAAAATACAAATGGAATGATGCAATGAAGAAAAGGTACCTGCTTCTCTATGCAAACCAACTGGCAGATTCAATTCCAGCAAATGAAGATTTGCCAAGCAAAAAAACAACATTTCCAACAACGGTAGAACGACAAAAAACATTCATACACCAAAAATATTAAAAGTTACATACGAATTTTCATATTTGACCCCTGGCGTCAAATGCCCTGAAGGAACACCGCGATTTAAAATTTTTTGTTCAGTCACTTTCCGGTCTGATCCACTGTCGCCACCGACGTTTCTTAATTCTTCGTCGCATTGTTCGTTCTGCAACACTTGTCATCAGGTATCTGACGACACGCGAGTTTTCGTTTTTTGCCACATTCACTCCACAGTCTGGAAAATTAATATCCCCTTTATCGTTGAGACTAATTGCTTTTGTTAACCATTTTCAAGACTCAAATGTCCATTGTGTAAAAAACCCTTTTCACCGTCTCGCACTACATTCGTGTTTTTTTCTTGTTGAAAGGACTTTTACGTGCATATACGCACCGTCACTGCATACAAAGCAAATAATAATGTCCGAAAAATGTCACAAGTCGTTTCTTGCTTCTAATAATACCAGAACAATGAAAGTTAATTGTTGCGAACAGAAGCGGGTATAGTTGCAAATGGATGTCCTTTTAGTATTCTCACTCAAGAAAAACTATGGAAAAAATATTGGAGGGAACAATGTTCTACGGGACTCAATGTAGACGGACACGTGTGAACTTTTTCTTGGGCTTTTCTAGGTAACGCAGTCGCCTGGTAATCGAGGGGTTATGGTTTCTGGCGGGAGCACACTTCAATGTCTCGGACTCTTTCTACTCTCTTTGTCATTTTCGGGGAAATACAAAAATATGCAGTTTATGCAATGTGACTCTTCCTCTTGTGATACACTTTAAGTGACGAATTTTCCGAGAAACAGTTCTCTGTTCCGTTCTTCAGGAATTATTTTTGGAAACGGGAGAATTTTATTTTATTTTAAAAGTGAGAAGAATACAAATCTTATATTTTCAGAGTAAGTTCTCACTGTATGAAGATTCGCTGCCCGTTTCAGAAAATTTTCTGAGCTTGTAATGATGCGATCATTACTGGATCCTTTTTTATGTTATAAATTGTGTATGTCTATGTATTCCTGTACGTTTGGGTTCTTGCCCGTTGGGGAGCGGTAAGTTTCCAGTAACGGTTTAGGTCATTAGCGGGGCCTATAAATAGGAAGGGCAGGGGAGCAGTCGGCCTCAGATGTTTGGCGGAGTACAGCAATATAAGAGGTATCGTTTTCTCTGAGGGGAGCGGCTGGGCGAGCTTTCTTTCCTTACTATGTGAACCGACGGCGGGGATGTTAACTTTCTTTCTTTTAATACACACACTTGCTCTCTTCACATTATTCCAATAGTTCATTTCATGTGGGAAACCGGGTACACAACACACATACCTTCAGCCACCTTTTTTGGTACTGAGGGTTATATTTTTTTTTTTACTCGTGGAGCCAGTGGCTACGCGAGTCTACACACTCTCTTCGGGAAGGGGGGGACAGGGTACACCGGAATGTAATTTTGCGAATAACGGCCAAGAATTAACTTCTGTAAATATAATATGAATAAACCTATATATATCTAAAAGTAAATGGGCGTTAAGTTGTAATTTGAAGAGGTATGTGTCTACTGCCTAAACTAGCATCCACAGAACTTCAGGTACTGCAAGTTTTGAACCTAGGGACAAGGATTCAAAAATGTATGGTTGTGTATATTGTGTATGTTGCTGAGAATCGGCTTTAAAGCACAAACTATACCGTTACAAGCTGAAGAATCAATGTCTTGAGTTCTTAGATTGTTCTAGAATTTACTCTGTTTCTCTTCCTCTCACTTGCTTTCTGTTTTCTTATTTCGCTCTCTCTTTTTCTCCATTTCTCTTTTCCTCTGTCTTTCGCTTTCTTACTCGTTTCTTCTCTTTCCAAGTATTCAATCTCTCCCTTTTCCATGTATTCTATCTCTCTTTGTTTTCTTAATTTCTCTCTCTCTCTTCTCTTTATTTCCTTAATTTCTCTCTCTCTCTCTTTCTTTCTCCTACTTTATTCTGTCTCTCTCTTTTTCTCCTATTTTATTGTCTCTCTCTCTCTTTATTTCGCCTACTTTATTGTATCTTTCTCTTTCTTTCTCCTACTTTATTTCCTCTCTCTCTCTCTCTCTCTCTCTCTTTCTACTACTTAATTTTCTCTCTCTTTCTATCCTCGACTTTTCTGTATCTCTCTTTTTCTCCTACTCTATTTTCTCTCTTTCCCGTTTATTTCTTTATCTTTATTCTCTCTGTTTTTCTGCCGTTATTTTTTCTCTCTTCAGTTTCTCTTTTTACCTTGATTTCCCTCTAACGTTTTTTTTTTATTTTCCTCCCTTTATTCTCTCTCTCTGTCTCCGTTTCTTTCTCTCATTATTCTCTCTCTGCGCCTTTATTTTCTCTCTCTCTCTCTCTCTCTCCCCCTGATTCTCTCCTCTACCTTCATTTTCTCTCTCTCTCCCTAGTTTCTGTTTTCCAAATATACTTTCGAGACGATAATCTCTCTCAAGTCTCGTCGTTTCGTTACCATCGTAAAAATGCATATTGCGAGCGAATATGGTAAAAAGAGTTACGTACTGAATGAATTCTTGAGAAATGTGCACATTACACGCGACATTCTTCCTATTCTTTCCCAGCACACGTACTGTATTGGTATGAAGGGCGTGGTAGACTTTCTTCAGTTCATTTATTCATAATAAAATACCAATCTCTCATGTTCTTCCTGTCGTGGCGAATGCTCGCAGCCCCCGTGACCAACGGTGCAGAACGGAGTTTCCGACGAGGAGGCGACAAAATTTTAACAAAAAAAGTTACTCAGACACTTCGGAGACTCACGCACAAGAATGCCACACACTTTTTTTGTTACCACATCGACACACGCAGTAGAGTGTTTCTTGTGAGGCTTTAAAATAACGTACAGGATGGTTTACCAGAACACGTCATCTCGAAAACCTGAACAAAAAGGGCCGACCCCAGGTGTTTTGTAAGGGCCGCAAGGGTTCGTAAGGGTTGATTTGTAATAGTCAGTTCATTATTAGTCAGTTTATTATTTTACCATCTTTTCGAATATCTGATGTTAACACAGGTTTCTTGCACCATTGCCGTCTTCCCGATCGCGTCGTCGCCTTGTAATCAACCGATCCCGGGTTTGACGCCCGGTGGAGGCACGTATATTCCTACACGCGGGAATCGAACGAAATCAAGTCTTTGCTTAAGTAGTGACTCAAGAGGGCTCGACCAATGAACACGTGCGAAAGAACGGGATTGCGTGGAGGGGAAAACGCCACTGCTGCTGTTTGCATCAGCGTCTACTTATTCGCTCCGCCCGCTCGCTTTCTTCCCTTCCCTACCGTTATGCGCGGCCTTGCTCCAGAGATTCCCGTGATAGAGTATAGTGGTTCGAATCCCACTATAAACTGTAGAACTATCTGTGCATAAAGTGGACTTAACCCTCCACTTTCTCTTTGCTTCCTCCCATTAACAAGAGGACACAGGCCCCTTTGCAACAGAAACTAATTTAAGCGAGAATTTAAAAGAAAAAAATATTTTGACTAGGAAAATAACAATTAGGAATTAGATGAACTCATTGTCAAGAACGAAGCAAAACATATCTAAGAATTGTAATCACTTCGCCACATAAAGGTTTGAAACGCAAAGTGTCACACAACACATGAACAAGGCACACGAAGACACATCCCCAGACATGCGCTAGATGCTCAGGCCGTATGTGTGTGCGAGAGTTTAAAGTTGGCAGAGATTCTCCACAAACATTACTATAAGTATAATTTAAAGTTGTGTTCATTTGTGCAAGTGTACAATTGTGAATGTGAAACCTCAGTGACATAGTGTTTTGCGAGATGGATTCAAGATCTTGTCCAGGTTCGAGTACTGGAAACACTGAATGTCCCTTCGTCAGTTTCATCCAATTGATATGCTTTAAATCATGTTGAAGGAAAGAAAAAATCCTCATAATACAGATAATCAAGAAAACATCAAGTATGTGAACTTAGTTTTCAAACGTTTTCATTATGTCAAACAAAACGTCACGAATTTTTAATCAAGACCGGCGATCAATAAGATACATGGCTTCTCTGCTCTGATCTCTAAAATAAATGAATATGACAACTTGACTTTCAGTAACTTTTAGTCCTGGTTTCACCTATTATAAAATTCCATCGAATAAATATTATTATTTATTATCCTCATCCTTATTCTCTACCCCTTACGCCTTTGCAGCATCGGGAATCATTATTCTCATAAAGGTTTATAATATAAATTATTAGAATTACAGTAACGCGTGATCAAGAAAGTTTGGGGCCCTAACCCCACACCCCCTATACGCCTTCATGGCGTGGTGCAAAGCACAGGGGAGCACTTATAGCCAAGATAGAAACATAAGGATTTCCCTTGTACTGCAACAATCGTAATGGTCTATTATAACACAAAATTCAGTCATGCTTATTCACGGGGTTGTTGGATGCATATATTCATTCGGGACATAGGATGCAGTTATAATATTATAAACCATAATTACACCAAAAGATGGCAGTAATAACCTTATATTATTGTTCAAATCAATAGATGAAATATAGAAAATCATTAAACAGCATAACATAACATTTTTTCTGGATTTATCATTCTTTTATACCTTGTATCTAAACTTTTTCTTTGTCGTTATTAGGTTATTAGGTGCAATAATGTTCTGGAAGATTATGTAGTATTACAGAATGACGATAGCTATATATCCTGTGAAATGTAAGTTTATATTGTTAGAGTATCTCAAAAATATAAATTTAATTATACTTGCATTTACAAAATTGTCATAGTGTTCCTTATTGAAATCTTTTCTGTAACGCACTAGAAGTATAATATTCTTTTTTTCCCACTCCTAGATACTTCGTAACAATTTAACAATTATTTTGTATCAGATTCCAGAAAGGCAATAATATATTTCCTACAGAAATATGATTTCATTATGAAACATATTCGTAGAAATATGACTTTGCAACAATCATTTTATAGTTTGTTGCAAAATTTGGCCTTTTGTCTGCGTGCAATATAGGCCTACGAGAGAAAAATTCTGAAACAATCATGAAATTTTGCTCGTTAAAATCATTGCTGGTTTGTTACATCACATTGAGTCAATCATATCTGCTTCCTCTTTACGTATTTTATGACTAGAGCCCGGATTTCCATACACCAAAAACTACACAGATAGGCAGGAAAAAGGCACGGATAATACGGGCTACAAAGAAAAAAAATATAATAGACATTAATTGTATTATTGTGAATAATGAAAAATCTGCAAATCAAATTCTCAGAACCTAATATTCCGTACATTAACAATCATAATTTCGTGATGTAGTAAAGGTAAATTTGCATTGACAAAGTAATATTTATACATTATTTATTGGTTTTCAAAACAAAATTATATTTTTAAAAAAATGTTCTGTAGAAGACTTAGGTGGCAGACCATGTTGCACGAATTAGAGAGCAAAGAAGAGTTTACAGGATTATTGTTGGGAAACCTGACGGTAAGAGATCTGTAGGAAGACCAAGACGAAGATGGAGGGATAACTTTGAGGGACCTAAAGGAAAAATGTAAGGATGGAAAAGATTAGATTGATCTTGCCCAGGATAGAGACAGATGAAAGGCTTGTGTTGCTGCAAATATAAACCTTCGAGTTTAAGAAGGCTAGAGAGTTAGTTAGCTTTTGAAAGAGAATCGTTGTAGTATATATCAACAATTGATTTAAGCTACTCTACAATCATATTCCCCTATTTTTTTTTTAAGAAAATATGAAAAATGTGGAATTTAGCAATTTCTAGAAAGCTGTAAACTGCTTAACTTACCCTTAAAAATCTCCACATTTATTCTTAAAATTGATAACTTCTCGTAGTTCCATAATCTGCCTGTGTGAAAACCTAAACAGGGTGACAAGAAAACACACTTTGCAGAATTCATGGATTATCCTCTGGTGCACTTTCGAGCATTTCAGTCACTTTTGGCACTATTAATCGGAATACGCACCACGACCAGTGGAAATGGTTAATTTTAGGCACGATAGAATTTACATATTTTAATGCATTTTCCTGACACACACTTTAGTACCGAAGTTTACGAATCTGTTCATGGCAACTAAATAGGTGTTTAAGTCAATATCTGAGTCTAGTTGTGAACAGGATAATTTCTCATTTATTAATATATTTTTTCTTTATAGTTAGGATGTATTGAATACAACATGGAAGGAAATGTAATAAAAAAAGAATACCTTAGAAAGATGTAAATATTGGCAACAGAGGGTGCAATTAGGGGAGAGGGGCAATTGTCCCTCAATTTTTGCAACTTTTTGTCCCCGCACTATGTTTACCAAGGCTATAAACTGTCCTTGATCTCACAGTTATGACACTTAATCGCCGCATCTGATTGGCAATTATCTGACCTGTCATTTCAATAATTTTAGAAACATATTTATGTAAATGCATGTAAATTTATGTTAAGTAACCCTACTTCAAATAATAAATAATAATAATAATTGGCGACTCGGCCGAGCGCGTTAAGTGATCGACATCATTCATCCTCATCGTCACGATTTACCACAAGTGGAAGAAACGCGACGCTAAATAACAAGCATACAAAAATAACCTACATATTTATATAAATTAACTAACTAACTCTCTAGCCTTCTTAAACCCGAAGGTTTATGGCTGCATGAATACAAGCCTTCCATCTATCCCTATCATGAGCAAGATCTATCCACTCTTTTCCATCCTTACCGATTTCTTTTAGGACCATCTCAACGTTGTCTCTCCATCTTCGTCTTGGCCTTCCCACTGGTCTCTTACCATCAGGCCTCCCAACAAGAATCCTGTAAACTCTTCCTTCCTCTCCCATTCATGCCACATGGCCTTGACTTAATTGTTCTAATAATATCTGGAGATGAATACAAATTATGTAGTTCTAAATTGTCTAACCTTCTCCACTCACCTGTCTTAAACTCCCTTATAAACTAACTATTTCCCTTTTACATAAATTAGTGTTCTAAAATGGTTTTCGTTTGTTGTTAGGTAAGTTATGGTGTACACTAGGATACCCCTGATTGGATTTTTTACTATATATATTAGCTAAAGCATATCAAAATTGTGCAGTTGATATCTGCAAAACATGCCAGAAGTTCTGTATAAAGTTGACTGTTACGTCGCACACAATCTTTATCTATCTTCATCCAAGATAAAACGTTTAAATGCAAATTTGTATTTTTTTCTTATACACGTATGTCTAAGTGCTGTACTATAGGCTAACATGATAGTGTGCATTTGTTCAATATTCCAAGCGGTTACTGACGCCATGTTTGTGTCTCATTTTAGCCACAGCATATAGAGATGACGAAATATATTAGGCTGTGCTCACACACACACCGTCCAATATTGGTATATTTGGACCTTTGGTCGATACGAGGGCAGTTCTTTTCGAACTTTCCTGTCCTTTCGGAAAATCGCTATGATATTCCAAAATATGAAAAATTACATATGCTTAGCATTGCTTATAGAACGTTCAATTGAATCTTCGTGTTTCGCTGTGTTCTAGATATCCGCCATGGAAAGTAAGAGCATCAAACCTGACCTGACTGATCTACTCACGTATTCATCACATTATTATTTTTTAAAGTTCCCCGTGCATATAGCACCGTGCCATGAAGGCACATTTAGGGGATGTGGTGGTAGGGCCCCACACATTCTCGATCTCGACCTTTTTGAAGGTGATGTCATCAGCACTACGCTCGGCCGCCCTTAGCTCCCAGGTTTTCTCCAGGTGCCCATTGATTTGAGGCTGGGTGAGGCCCAGAGTCTATTTATGCGGTGATACGGACGGGAAAATTAAGATTGCACACCCCGGGAATCGAACCCGGGTCTCCCGCGTGGCAATCAGACGCCATACCGACTTTTCTTTTTAATAAAGGTATACTCTCTTAAGCGGCAGCCTTCCCCACACATCATGCTCGTATGGATTAATCTTAAATCTAATTTTTCATTCAAGACAGACGAACACAAACATCCATGTCTAAACCGGGATTCGAACCCGGGACCGCTCGCGTCGTAGAGCGCTGTGCTCACCACTCCGCCACGGAGTTCGGCTACCGACTAGACCACCGCAGCTCCCGTATTCATCTCATGGGGAAAATAAAGACCACGTAATCTGCTCACATGTTTATTTCTGATATTTGATGCACGAGTAGGTTAGGCAGGCCATGTTTAATGCTGTTAGCACATATCTCCAAGTTGCTATAGATGTCGCTAACCGTTCGTATTTCAGAGGTTAAGTTTAGTTTTACTCAGCAGATGGCAGAATGTATAGGTTACATAGATTTGACTTAAGCAGAGCAAATTTTTCGATTTATCTATCTCATTTGAGAAAGCTTAATTGTATACAATATGATTTCCATTAGCTTCGAAAGTTTTGTTGTTTTGAAATTGTTTCTTTCGTATTTTACACTTCGCAAGCATGTCATGTTCACATATCGATAAGTACTAATTGATAACATTTTTATTTCTGTCTGTTCATTCTTCATATATTAATTCTTGTTAGAATATTTTCTTATCTTTTTGGAGAGAGCTAACAATAGTTATCTTATGATCAAGCTCTCAAAAATTTTATTTAGTAATTACAATAATTATTGAAGATTATAATCACTAAACTAACGAACCAACACTCTAGCATTCATAAAACAGACTGCAATCATTTCTAAATGACCAAATAATAAAGTTACTAACACCGTCAAAGGAAAACATTTCTTACAACACCTATTTCTAATGACACTAGAACCAAAGCTAAACTATAGCAATGGTATTCAAACAATTCTTTGTTTCCATATTAGGTTTACCTCGATGAGCATTGTTGCAAATGCAATTGTTGGAATTTGAATTAATTTTCTTCCAGTTTTTGTCAAAGTTTTAGTTTTATTTTAGGAAGAAATCTGTTTGTCATTTTAGAAAAAGCTTTCTCCACCTTGCGGAAAAAATACATTAAATTTGCTGTGTATCAAATAGCAATAATTGTTTTTTTTACTATTAAACGTTATACTCACACTAAAAGAAATCAAATCTCCACTCCTCTCTCTTTCCCAAACGCAGGCACACGTATACCTTCTCTCAAACATGAACAAAAAAAATAGATCTTTGGTTTTTGATTGATTGATTGATTGATTTGGTATTTTTAAGTCCACTTTATGTATAGTAAGGCTAATCGGGAATGGACCTACAGTTTAAACTAGGATCCGAACCACTATATGTGCCTCCACCGGGTATCGAACCCGATTACAAGGCGGCGACGATACTATTACGTCATCCGGGAGGCACCAGTAAATCACTTTGTCGTCCTATGAATGTACGTATAATTCAATGTACAAAAAATAATATTTATTTTCCCCTTCCTTGCTCCCTAAAGAATAATGGGATGAAAATGACGTGCCTACTCACTCTTCACGATAATTCATGATTTATCGGACATTCCTTCACAGATCGTGGAATATACGAATCCTTCAATCTTTGTTTCTAATTGCTTTTTTCTTACATATCGTTCTCGGACAGAGTGAATGAAAGAAAAATAGATTAAATTAATTAGAAGGATCTTTAAGTTTTCACCAGAGAAAATATATTAGTATTATATAGCTACACACACACACACACACACACACAAAATGGCCTCCATTTCTCTTCACAAAGTATTTTGTAATCTGCCATGTAACATCAAACTGTATTTTAAGCGTAATGTCTTCCTATTATTCTACACCTACCAAAAGTTTAAGACCACCTTGTCATGTGTTTTTCAGACAAACAGAAAAAGTACATATGCGAGTGCTTTTCATGAAAGAAACACTTTAATACAAAATTGGAATTATTATGTAATGTTATTGAAAGGTACATCAAGATCAAGAAAGTATAAGGGCATATTAATGCATATAGATGCAACTAAAGGTACAATTTGTAAAATCATTAAATCTGAACTTTGAGAATATACTTGGAAACAAACATTTCTCCTGAAATTAGATGAATGATGTGTGAAATTTTAATAGTCAATAGGCCAACCTTTAAGTTTCAAGCACATTTGAACACGTTTTCTCATGCTGCGGACCAATTTCTGGCATTCTTGGGGCGTAATCTCATTCCATACTTCGGAGATAATCCGGTCCTCGCGTACAGACGTTACCCTGTGGCGGCCGTAGCATGGTTTATCAACCACTGTACCTTGCTGCTTGAATTTGTTTATTGTGTACGCCACGCAGGTTGTAGTCACATTCAATGTGACTGCAATTTCTCTATGAGACCTATTGCATCTGTACATACCATTTATTTGCCATTTCACGGCCACGGGCACAGATTTTCCTCCATTATCACGTAGCTTGCGATTCAAACAGCCTGTTTATTTTCAAGCATAACGAAAACAGGTTTGGACTTGCACAATGCTGCTACTCGATATATGTCTTTCTGCGCCATCTATTGACACGCATTTCAACTAATGACTGATAAAATTTGTTCACTCCAGCGCAGTCGCTGAGAAAGATATTGTTATCTGAAGACCTCTCTGTTTTCGATGTATTTTTTATTTTATTTTGCGAATTTTAGAAAAAATATAAAACATGAGAAAACTTTTTTGGATTTTTTTGCGCCAAAACCTTCGTTCATGTTCCACAATACTGGAAAAAATTCAGTACTGTCATAATGACATCGGTTACGTGTATACACATTAATCTGTACTTCAAAATGCTGGACTTTTCAGTTAAGAAATTTGATTTTCCACTTTCGTATCTCAAGCTCTACAAGACGTATACCAATGTTTTTTTCTGCAATATATGCCTCACACACTATATTACTTCCATACAATTTCACTTCATATTTGTACCAAAAACTTTCGGTCAGAATTCATGTATATGAAAAAAGTTGGTGGTCTTAAACTTTCGGTAGGGACTGTAGTTCATTTCTCACATATTTAGTTTGCATCTGGCAACCCTGAAATTATGCGTAACACTAGGCAACCCATCAACGGCTTGTGTAAGTTGGGTTACCTAGTATAAAATGTCGTCCCGTAATTCTTGTTGTATGATATTCTACTGTTACAATTAATTAATTTATTAATTAATTCATTCATTAAACTTCGCTTTTTGTGCCACTTTTGGTTAATTTGCGAAGATGGGGTTGAGTGATGGGTGACATGATGAAATTGATGAATGGACACTCACAAACATCGACGCCCAGTCCGGGATTCGAACGTAGCGCGATGTGCTAACCACTCCGCCACGGGGGCCGGGGATATTTTACTGTTATATTTTAAGAGTCTGCCTTGTTTTTTTTTTTACAAAAACGAAATGAAGTCGTTTTCATTTGGAGAGCGTGGATGCAGTTATATCGTCGCTACTGACACATATAAGAAAATTGCAAATTTACATTCGAATATTTTATTTTGCATGAAGATAGGTAATGCATATATATTGCAGTTTGACAAGGACAAGAAAGATATAAAAAATCTGAACAGTTATATAAATTGTCTAATGTTAATGTCATATGTCAAAGAACAGAAAATCCAAACAAAACACGTATACGTATTTGGACGGTGTACTGGTCAATTCTTCTATATGTAATGATGCAAAATATACTTTCTATGATTTTAACTTCCCTTTGGAACAGACGACAGTCAGATGGAGCCAGGTCAGGCGAATAGGGTGGATGGGGTAACTCTTGAAAGCATAAGGAGGTCAGTGTCGCCACTGTTTCACCTACAGTGTGTGGCGAGGCATTGCCATGCAACAGGATGACCCCTTTGGAGAGCTTTCCCCAACTTTTCTGGAGGTGCTGCCATTTTCACTTTGGACCTAAAAAACAAAGGGAAGTTAAAATCATAGAAAGTCGATTTTTACACCATTACATGTAGAAGAATTGACCAGTATTCCAAATTTCAGTCTCCTAGTTCATTTTTTTCTTAGTAAGGCTCAATACTTATCAGCCTCCCCTTGTACTTCTATCTGACAATGACAATGGAGACGAAATAATTTAAATTGGAAATACATAAACCCAACGTTAGAAACTGAATTATTAAAATCATTAATTACGGTTAACATTTTATTTACTTTTACGGTAGGTTGGATGGTAGCAAAATTTGACGGTCTTAGACCGACAATTCTCAGTCGACTGGATTCTTTACAGTATATATAATCTACTCGATTGTACAGCGTGCATCATAATAGAGTAAGCAACTTACCAGGTTTATTATTTAAAAAATTACATGAATCACAACAATGAGGTTTGTTGCATAACAATGAGAAGATTTTCAAGTTTTGTTTCCATGCGAAAGACTTTGTAAACACGGTCATTGTGGCGCTGGTGTAGTGTTAAAGAAAATGGTGGTGCAGAAAAAGTGTCTTATAGTTCCGTGACGTTACACCCCTCGACTTCTGCATTTGGGGCTTTGTGAAAGACAGTGCCAACTATGCCACAGAATGTGCAACAGCTAAAGGAGAGAATAGGAAACGCTCTTGCTTTGGTGGACAAGGAGTTCTTGCGAAAAGTGTGGAAGCCACATTGAACATTTGTAGCCATTTCTAGACATTCATAGAAACTTGAAGTGTTACTGATTGGTACACAGCAAATATCATTGTTGTATTCCATATAGTTTCTTAGAAATATATTTTTTTCTCTATTATGATACACCATGTAGTTGCGAGTACGCTTATATACAAGTGTTTCAAACGGATATAATTGCGTAATAAAGTATGCATGTCATTCCTTTGTTATCAACAATAGCTTCGACATCCTACAATAATTGGAAGTACATGATGGGAGAAAATTATTCCCGGAGGACAACAATCACAATTTTTTATTACCAAACAATACGCAAGGACAGCCAGAAGCACTTTCGGAGGAACAGTTGACAATAATTTCTGCGGTGCATTCGCGCAGATATGTGATCACCGGGAGCTACCGTTTCGTAGCAGCCATTTTTGCGAAGAGGTGGTAGGTGGAGTCGAAACAAAAAAAAAAAGCACACGAGAGGCTGTCCATCTGTCGGGACATATCGAGGGCCTTTGATGTTGCTAGGGATGCGCCTATTGCCTTCGTCTGTCAGCGTCTGCACGATAGTTGACAACCAATATGTGTTCTGGGGCGTGTGTGAGAGGGGGGAGGGACTGTTGCGTGTTCTTGTGGAGGACATCAAGTCGAAGGGAGGCCATCGAAATAATTAATGTCCTTCACGAGTCGCACCGCTGGACACGGTATCACGACTTCCCATAGAGACCAGCACGGTTTCCTGGAAAGCACAAAGGGAATGGCTTTTCTTCCTGCGTTTCAATTGGTCGAATATTATGTTCTCTTTTTCCAATCCGCGGTTGGTTATTGTTATTAATCTTCTTATGCTGAAGGGAATTGTACTTTTTTTGAAGTTTTCGTCAAAGGAATCAGTACGTCAGTTGGTATTTCTCACGTACTTCTTTTTTCGCAAAGAGATTGGAATAAAAGGACTACATGTTGAAAAGGTTACCATACCTAAAAGAATCGCTAATATCTTTGTCTTTATACGTCTTTGCTTGAATCCTGTGTTTGAAAATTTATAGAATCTTGAAATCATAACGTTTCGTTGGCTGTCTTTTCATATTTTTTTCCCCGAACAATCCCTTCACGATAGATTAATAGACGATTAAGAGCAATGGCTGAAGTTGAAAAAAAGACACTTGTCGCCTTTACAAGAGAACACCAATCAGTTCCCAAATGACTTACTAAATATCAGCTATTTAAGCACATTTTCTTCGCTTTTCAATCTATCATTTTAACAGATTCCATATTACAGAGTGATTACGGCGACATCATTCTGTTATTATGTGATACTTTCGTCGAGCCCATTACAATTGCTCTTTCGAATTACTGTAAGAAGAAACGCATGTAGAAATAATAAGGAAACACCATGATAATTCTGTTCTTTTCATTATTTCGATATACCAATAAATTGTATAAGCAGACAACTACGATCATATCCAGGAGTTGTAGAACTTTCCAAGATATTAGAGCAGAACGTTTTTAATATATTAGCTATAAAAATATTAACAATTATATTTCAACTTCAGAATCTGAGAAAACTTTAAATACGAGAACCAATGTTCGTACAATATTTCTTGAAAGCATTCAAAATGTTGTATATTCAGACTTACTGTAATTCAGAGAGATGAGATCTTAAAGACTCGCTCAAGGAAAAGATCATTTAGACGTTTGCCTGTACTGATCTAACTTTAAACTGTAGGTCCAGTCCCGATTAGCCTTACTGTGCACAAAGTGGACTTAGAACACCAACTCAATCAAACCTGTACTGATCTACTTCAGTGTTGTAATTAGAGTGCTGAAGAAAGAGGATTTCATTCGAGCGCCAAATACGTAGTTCTCACGGTATGCACTCTCGAAGCCCAGCAGTACGTGTATAACCGTAATTTGTCTGTGGTAGTGGGGTCTCAAATATGGATCTGAAGTGAAAGACGCAGTTAAATTGAAACTTGAGTGAACATAGTCATCATTCCCATGTTAAAATGTAGTTCAGTCTATCTTAACAATACACAGCGATATATGAAAGGGTCATTCCGCATCAAATCAACGCAAAAAAGGAAGATTCTGTCATACACCATATCAGATTTGGATGAAATTTGACACACACCCTTCCCTTATTGTTGAAAGAAGTGTCCTAAAATTTTCTCACTCTATCTCAAACGGTTTTCGTTTTACAGCACTTCAAAACGTCATCAAATCTGTGTTGTCTGTCACACTTGAGACCCTCGACACAAGATACCCTTGCTTACATTTTTTCTTCTTCTCCTTATCCAATGACTAGATCTCTTTGAAATTTTACACAAAGGTCAATGAAGTAATGCAGATTTCAGAAAAAAAAATACATCAGCACTCAAAACAGTTTACAAAAGCCAAAAAAAAATACTAACTAATTTTTGTGGTGGAAATTAGCTTACGAAAACCTGAATTTTCAGCATGTGGGCTTGATGGAACCAAAAGTTTTTGATGTTGAAAATCATTACAAAGACATGCTCTTTCTCCACAAAGAATGAAATTTATAGTATTTTAAATCCTTGTATTGATAAGTTTACGATTTTTGAACATTGTGGAAAATTTCAGGATCAATCCATACCAAATGGTCCAGGACTGGTCGCTCGACCATTTCTAAAAATTTTCATCTTTTTGTTGTTGTTGTTGTAACTCTTATGCAAGGGTAGTTCAAAACATGCATTATTTTTCTAAAACTTGATTTCGTTTGAAAATGACGGCTTTTTTTTGTTTCATGACCTTTGGCCTTATCTACGATTATTGTAACGTTAAAATGATATTCCATTGTAAACGCTCGAGCGTGGGAGACTCGACCGAATACGAGCGAGCGAAAGTGATTCCATGAAATACTGTAATGCAGACACTTTATATCAGGTGCCATTGGAATAAGCAGAGCTTCCAAAACATGCTTATTCCATTAGTCTTTCTCTAACATATGTGAAATCTTGTAAATGGGAGTAAAATTTAGTTATTTTAGTTCATAGCACACTGTTACAAGTTATAGCGAAATTTACAATATTAAACACCAAATATCATATGCATATGAATTTACAAGAACCTGGCCCAACTGTTGTTTTTTTTTAAATTTTATTTTTGTTTATTTGACATCGTTTTTCTGTCCCTTTTAGCTAAACGCTACCATGAGGACGAATGAAGATTATATGAAACTAACGAAGGGACTCCAAAAGAACACCTGTGTCTAGGCAGGGATTCGAACCGGGAACGTCGGTTGCGACATCGAAAGTCACCCACCGAATCTCAGTTTTCTTTGTCGTGAGCGCAGGGACATTCATGTCGTCGCCTCTGTTCTGTGGCTAGAGCGAATAATTAGTTTATTTTACTTCGCTTTTATGCCTCTCTTGGCTAATCGCGAAGATGAGAATGAGTGATGATATGATGAAATTGATGAAGTTACGCAAGGAACGCCTATATCCGGGCCGGGATTCGAGACCATCTTGCGTGGCGTAGTAAGTAGCAAGCTGTGTTAACCACTCCCCCAACGAGATTTACGTGTGGTGAGAATGAAAAGTTAGAGTCTGCTCTACGTCAACTTTGTGCACAGATAGGTAAACCGATACTGGGCCCACAGTTTAAAGTGGGATCCGGACTACGGATGGTCAAATCCGGATACAATTTTATCCGGATATCGGATAAAATTTCTATCCGGATTTCTGATATCCGAATATCGGAAATTCTGATATCCGGAGATACGTATTATCAGCATATCTGAATTATCCGGATATCCTGTATCCGGATATTCGAATATGTGAATTATCCGGACAGTTCTATCGTTTTACGGGTTATCCACATATTCCTTTATTCATGTTCGCATTTCACTGTATTTCACTACAAATACAAATACAAATGAATAGATGTGTTGTCATTCCAAGAATATCAAAATACTTGATGGCATGTATTTTAGTCGCATTTCTATGAATACATTTTAAAATTTTCAACCAATTGGTAATTTATTATACAATTTAGGTTTTTGAAGGCATTTATAGTAAAATAGTGCAAGTAGCATCATTTTGTAGCCCACCGTTATAGCGTAAAAATACTAACTAACTAACTCTCTAGACTTCTTAAACCCGAAGGTTCATGGCTGCAGCAACACAGGCCTTCCATCTTTCCCTATCTTGAGCAAGATCTATATACTTTTTTCAATCCCTACCGATTTCCCTTAGGTCCATCTCAACGTTGTCCCTCCATCTTCGTCTTGGCCTTCCTACAGGTCTCTTACCATCAGGTTTCCCAACAAGAATCCTGTAAACTCCTCTTTCCTCTCCCATTCGTGCCACATGGCCTGCCCACCTAAGTCTTCTTGATTTAATCATTCTAATAATATCTGGACATGAATACAAATTATGTAGTTCTAAATTATGTAACCTTCTCCACTCGCCTGTTTCCTCATCCCTTTTAGGTCCAAAGATTTTCCTAAGGATCTTATTTTCAAATACTCTCAATTTATGTTCCTCTTTCAATGTAAGGGACCAAGTTTCACATCCATATAATACTACAGGCAAAATTACGGTTTTGTATATTTTAACTTTTAGTTTCTTAGATATTAAACGAGAAGACAAAAGTTTATGAAGAGAGAAGTAACATGCATTTCCTGAATTAAGCCTACCTTTTATTTCCTCTTTAATATAATTTTCATTTGTTAATATTACTCCTAAGTATTTGAATTTGGAAACTGGTTCAAACGAGTTGTTATCAATAATTAGATTTTGATTATTACCTAACACTCGGTTTCGGCCTGTAAGCATATATTTAGTTTTCTCTTTGTTAACTTCCAAACCTATCTCTTTAGCAGTTTTGAAAAATATTTTAGCATTATTCTTAATTGTATTCACATCATCCCCCAGTAAGTCTACATCATCTGCATATGCTAACAACTGAGTCACACCATTTAATTTTAGTCCTTCTTTAGTTTCTTTTACCTTCCTAACAGCATATTCTAAGGCAAAATTAAAGAGCAATGGAGATAATGCATCTCCTTGTTTTAACCCATCATGAATTGTAAATTTGTCAGACATATTAATACCCACACGAATTTTACTTTCTGTTTCACTGGTGCATATTTTTATCATACTAACAAGCTTCTTAGGTATTCCAAACTCTACTAATATATTATATAATTTATCTCTTTTGACCGAATCATATGCTTTTTTGAAATCAATGAATAGCTGATGGACATTTTGATTATATTCCCACTTTTTTTCAAGTGTGTGTCTGATGTGAAAAATTTGATCTGTAGTTGATCTGTTACGTTTAAATCCACATTGATAATCACCTATAATTTCATTAGCATATGGTGTTAGTCTTGTTAAAAGAATGTTAGACAATATTTTGTATGTTGTTGAGAGTAGAGAAATTCCACGGTAATTATTGCAGTTCAATTTATCACCTTTTTTAAACACAGGAACAATTATGGATTCTTTCCACTGTTGAGGGATTTCTTCTTTATTCCATATTAAACAAATTAATTTATGAATTTGACATATTAATGAATTTCCATCATATTTAATTAACTCAGCTGGTATTAAATCAATGCCAGGTGCTTTGTTATTCTTTAGCCTTTTAATAGCATCTTTAACTTCAGTCAAGATAGGTTCTGGAACTAAAGGTTCTGCTGTGTGGACTTCATTTACTTCTGATTTATCTCCTACATGGATATTTAAAAGGTCATTAAAGTAGTTCTTCCATCTATTTAGAATATCGCTTGGGTCAGATAGAAAATCACCGTCTTTATCTTTTATCAAGTTTACTTTAGGTTGCCACCCCTTTCTAAACTCATTTACACCTTTATATAAATCTCTGATATTTTTATTTTTGCTGTTTGTTTCAATTTCGTT
The DNA here is from genome assembly GCF_977018435.1 of Lepisma saccharinum. Lineage (NCBI taxonomy): Eukaryota > Metazoa > Arthropoda > Insecta > Zygentoma > Lepismatidae > Lepisma > Lepisma saccharinum. Next base: position 112,363,527 of record NC_139229.1, on the reverse strand, counting down.
AATTTTGCTTTTCAAGTAATCTCTTTTTTTACTTCTAAACGTGCGGTTAACTTCTCGCTTTATTCTATTATAATTGTTTAGATTTGTATCATCGAAGTTATTTAACCACCTAAGTCTAGCCTGATTTCTTATTTCTATTAGATTATGACATTCATTATCAAACCATGGCTTACTTTTTCTCGGTTTATGGTATCCTATACTTTCTTTAGCTGCTGATTCTATTGCATTACGTATGTGCTCCCAATTTTTATTTACGTCTGTTTCATTTATATTTTCATCATCATTTAAATCATGCAAAACATCAAATCTATTTGACAGTTTAATTTGGTAATCTTTCTTAATTCTTTCATCAGTAAACTTTCCTGTATCAAATTTTAGAACTTTTAGATTTTGTTGCTTATGATTTATCACTGAGAGTCTTTCTCTTAATTTAGCAATTACTAAATAATGGTCACTGGCACAGTCAGCACCTCTATGTGTACGAACGTCAATTATACCAGTATGCCTTCTCTTATCAATGAGAATATGATCTATCTGATTATGAGTTTTACCATCTGGAGAAGACCAGGTATATTTATGGATATCTTTATGTTTAAAAGTGGTACTTTTCACAATTAAATTCTTTGAGGTTGCAAAAGTAATCAATCTTATACCATTATCATTACTTAATTCATGAAGACTTTCTTTACTAATCGTGGGTTTAAATGTCTCTTCTTTGCCAATCTGTGCATTACAGTCACCTAACAGACTTTTCATATCATACTGAGAAAATTTATCAAAGACCTGTTCTAACTCTGTATAAAAATCATCTTTAGTATTATCATCTTTAGCTTCCGTTGGTGCATGTATGTTTATTAAAATAATTTTACACCACCTACCCTGTAAAACTGCATATGATATCCTATCATTAATAAATTCTACTGTTTTAAGAGCCGAGATAATTCTATTATCTATGAAAAAGCCTGTTCCAAAATTATGATTTTCACTACCACCATAGAAAAAAGTATAATTTTTAGTTTTACAATTCCCTTCTCCTGGCCACCTAACTTCCTGGACAGCTACTACATCTAATTTATACTTAACTATCTCATTAACTGTACACTGAAATGCCCCAGGCTGGTAAAGGCTCAGAACATTCCAGGTGCTTAATTTAATATCCTTATTCCTAATGTAGATCTTATCCTTAGTCCAGGGACCTCCCAAACTAGTCCCCACCCGGAGATCCGAACGGGGGACTATTTTACCTCCGGAATATTTTACCTTGGGAACATCAATGACCTTATATTGCTGTTTCTTGACATGTCTTTTTACAGTGCAGAGTTTTCAGCTCTACGCCTAACCCCCAATATGAATGGAGGAACTACTACTCAAGACAAACACAAACACATTAGACAGCACAATTACTACACAAGACGAACACAAACACATTAGACAGCACAACTACTACACAAGACACACACACAAACACATCACAACTATAACACAATATAAACACAAACACACCACAACTACTACACAAGACAAACACAAACAAATTAGACAGCACAACTACTACGCAAGACAAAACAAACACACTACACAGCACAACTACTGCACAAGACACACAAACACATAACAACCACTACACAAGAAAAAACACAAACACACAACTACTACTACACAAGATTATGAAAAAAAACCTAGAACCTAGAAATAGGAATTAGTCTATTCCAGGTCATTGATTTAAATAGATGCCAGGGTAATTTTTGTAAAAGACCCTCCATCCAAACTTCACGAAGTGGAGGCAAGGCCAATAACAAAATAGATTCAATATCTAAGACTGATCACTTTATGAAGTGTCAACAGAAAGGTAAATAACTGAGACACGTCATGGCCCGTTAACGGGGATAAATCCTGAAAAAGTAGATGTACTGTGGAAAACCTAACAAGTTCTCTTGTCGGAGTTTGATTCTGAGGGAATAGCTTAAAAATAGTTTTTCGAAATATCCAGAATGGCGGAAAATTTTTCAAAATTTACCCCAACGTGGGTTTTAGGTAATTCTGTAAGGACGTACAGGGGCCTCCAAGAAATGTACTAAAACAAAAATTAGCCTTCCCGAATATTTTTTCGTCTCCGGCCCCATTTCACTACACTAATGTTGTCAACGCTCATTGTAAGGCTAGTATAATTGGCTTTACCAACTTGGAACCAAATTTAAATATATAGAACGACTCCGGTATCTGCTACAAATAACAGCACAGATGCACATGAACCTAAAATTCCGTTTTTCGATATTTTGCTTGCATGGGACAGAACTGACAAATTCACACGTGCGTTTCGTATCTTGTTGCTGGGAAACACTGATTACACGCAATCTCATTATTACCTTGCAGCAACAATGTAGAAATCTGAATCGACAATCGTAAAAGCTTTTAATTTTATGGCTTCTTGATTGTTGACCACAATGAGGCGCCATCTTCATGTGGTTTTCGGATTTCAATGCCCGATTTTTCTCTTCTGAAACAGATGCTTCATGCACGCGAGTAAATACTTACTTTACTCGCTTGTTACATAATATCGTGCTTACAAAGTGCACTTTTGGAGCTAAAAATAGAGTTTAGTTGACTTTCAAGGCTACAGTTAGAGTCTGACATGCAGTTCTTTGTCGCAATCGTTGTCCTTTCGTTCAAAAATCTTCATGTTCCGCAGTTGAATGCTGACCAAGATGGCCGCGGGGTGAAAAGATAGATACTTTTCCACAAAAAGAAGAAACTAAAGCAAAACACCGTCGCTGTTAACGTATGTGTGTGTGTTTTTATTATCGTCTCCCCGCTCCAGTGACTCCAGGAGTGTGACGTGTGGCGCCAATCGGTTGTCTCCGTGTCTTCCAGTGACCCCGACATTGCCGGTGGTCTGGGAACTCGAGCGACACGGAGCTAGGTATCATGTAAAAACGATTCGAAGCTTTCTCAGGAAATCGCTGCCGTTTTACACCAAATGCGTTTTATGTGATGTCGTGCTTGGAGTCGCATGATAGTTTTACACGCATCGACTGGACGGCATTATTTGCATCTTGGTTGATTTCCATCCAGATTTAAAAAAATTCTGATGCCGGATATTTAGCTGTCGTCCACTTTATTCGGATAATATGGATTATCCCTTGCTTCCAAAACGGATAATTTGGTATTTATTATCAGACATGGAGCTGAACAGTGATCTGAGCTCAGCGTACCAAAATAAGAAGTGTGTGATTTGATTTGATTTGCTTTATTTTACTTTGTTTTTGTGCCACTTTTGGCTAATTTGCGAAGATGGGAATGAAGGATGATATGATGAAATTGATGAATGGACACTCAGAAACATCCATGCTCAGGCCAGGATTCGAACCCGGGACCCCTAGCGTCGTAACGCGATGGGCTAACCACTCCGCCACAGGGGACGGTAAGAAGTGTATGACCGTGAGTTTAAAGTAAATATAGTTGATGCACATATATGAAAATTTGGACTGGGCCTACAGTTTAAAGTGGGATCTTAACCACTATGTGACTCCACCGAGTATCGAACACGGGACCCTTTGATTACAAGGCAACGAAGTTACCTCTACGCCATCGAGGAGGCCTAATAAGAAATGTTACAGTGGCTTTTTGGACACTATATACGGTTCGTTTGCACACACAAGCAAACATACTTCCATGAGCAATTCCATATGTATATGACAGGAATATTATACATTAGCTAAGAACGTGAGAAAAACACAATTTACCAACTTCTTAACGATTAACTTGAAATTATTGTAACAAAGCAATGTATGTATATAATATATACCTAGTTGTCAACTGTGAGATAAGTGTATATTGAAATGGGGAAATAAATGTAAAAAAAAGTGGTTAGCGCTCTCATCTTTAGTGCTAAAGGTCCTGGGTTCGATCCCCGATGGAAGCCCTCAAAATTTCGGTCTGGACCCAATTTGAGGATATTTGACGAGTTATTTGAATACAACAAAGTAGCATGCTCTGGTCTCGAAAGCCAGAAAGTGGCGACGATGGGACTCGACACCCTGACAATGTGTCACCTGATGAAAAGCCTCCTTGCAGGCTCCGTCCCTCAGAGGTGTGTTGCGTCATAGGAAGAAGCCAAGAGAAAGAAGAACAGCTACAAATAAACAACAGTTGCCTACATTCCTAGTGTAGGCACTGTGGATAACGTAATACTTATAGACAAAATAGATCATGCAAACAACATGGCAAACAATATGGCGACGAGGGTGAGCTTAACAATGGACATTGTAGAAATGAAAAATTATTCTCCTGCGTTTCGGCAAGGGGCAAGGGGTTCGATACCCGGTTGAGGCACATAGTGCTTTAGATCCCACTTTAAACTATACGTCCAGTCCCGATTAGCCTTACTGTGCATAAAGTGGACTTAAAACACCAAATCAATCAACCAATCAATCCTCCGCTTCGATTGTTGACGAAGTGTGAAAAATACCATGAACTCTTCTTTACAATTACAAACATTTTTTTACTAATTATAGAACAGAAAATGTGAAATATTCTCGTAATCAATTGAAAACTTACTACTTTTTCGTCGATTGCCACAGTCTAATAGCCAAACCCAGTCCAGCAGCCAGCCTGGCAGCCATCATTTCCAGACAGGTAGCCAGTCCAGCGCCAACTACGGCATTCCTATTGAAAAACATAGTTCTGTGTGATTCGGCCGGCAGTGGTTCTCAAACTGTAGTACGCGTAACCCCAGCGGTACACGAACGACTTGAAGGTGGTACCGGTACACGATCAGCTCAGAAGAGAATTGTCGGGAATACCCACACAATACATTTGCTGGAGGTGTATAGAGCAGACTTCATTCTTTCAGACTTCATAGCTTTAACACTCAACAGGAAAATAAAGCTGATATTGTCACTGTCACTATTATCTTTATTTCATATGTTCTGAAATAAAGTACTCATTCGAAATTACAATAGACTAAATTTGGAGCCGAATCTCCGCTTGAAAGTTTCATGTGCACAATCAGACATCAAGAAACTGTGTCGGGCTTTACAGGTATATCCTTCTCACTAGAAACTATGAGGATTTACAATAAAAACTCCAAAATTGTGCTCGACAGTTTGTTTACAAACTTTTTTTTCAATAACTCTGGAAAAATACATGAAAATTAAATTTATTTTATATACTTCTTAGCATACATGTGTTTCATTTTTTTATTTTTATAACTAATCATAAAGACTGTAAACGTAGGAACACCTAATGAACGTAGGATTCTAATATTTATTTTTTACCATCTTTCCACATCCAGCCCGAATGCCATTTCCTCTATTGCAGATACACGCCTCTCCAACATAGCAAAAACGTCCCACCAATCAGGCAGCCAAAAAAAATCCCCAAAACCCACTATTAGGAGGAAATACAGGGTGATTCTAAAGGTATAGTACAAACGAAAACCACCGATACCTCCCATGAAATAGAGACGAAAGTTCCCCTTCCACTTTGCCGAGAGATGCCTCCGTGAGGAGCTAGACAACGCCGACAACGTGTGAAAATGAACTTCACACCTCTGTACAGCCAGTACCAGTGAAGATGGAAAGGCGGAACAAACGAAGTCAAAAGGAACACCAAAGTCGCCCATCCGAAAAACACTAGGCGGCAGCTGCGCAACGCATGCTCATGGGGTTCCACAAAGGAAATAGGAGTGTCCCGCAAGACAAGTGAAGGGAAAGGGTAGCGATCGACAACGGTAGGGACAAAAGAAGCAATGAAGCATGAAGTAACAATTGCACAGCGGGTAACAAACACATGCAGCGCGTGGGGAGTCCCAAAGCACAGTGGGGAGACACCGCAGCAAGAACAAAGCACGGTTCAACAAAAGAGAAAGAGGACCGGACGGGGAATGGTACCTGTCAAGGAGACAACAAATGCGGGACGAGGGATTCCCCGTAGCAGCACCGAGGGGATGTCACACAGAGGTCGTGCGCCAGCAGGACAAACACAGCAACTACGGGCACAGGAGTTTTATTGCCACGCAAAGGTGCACTTACAGATAGGAATAGTACGTAGTACGTAGTCGTACCCCGGACTGACGTTGTTACAAAAGTTGCTCAAATTGACGACCACCACATTCAATGCAGGCATTGCAGCGTCGCAGGAAATTCTGGCGAACCCTATCAAAATCCCTGGCATGGTACACACCTCGGCCCATGCTGCAAGTATCCGCGCTACCAATGTTTCTTTGTCAGGCACCGGGGTCTCGTAGACGAGTGTTTTCACATGGCCCCACAAGAAGAAATCCATTGGTGTGAGGTCAGGCGAACGGGCGGGCCAGGGGACGGGTCCCTCTCTGCCGATCCAGCGCTGTGGGTAGGTATGGTGCAAAAGGGTTCGCACTGTGCCATCAAAATGTGCAGGCGCTCCATCCAATTGAAACCACATACGATGTCGCACGTTGAGGGGTACATCTTCTAGCAGCTCTGGAAGGACTGATGCAAGAAAGGTGCGATAGAGGCGGCCATTTAAACGTGGTGGCAGCAGGTATGGACCGATAATCTGTTCATCGATGATACCTGCCCAGATATTCACTGCAAACTGGGTCTGATGGTGCACCTCGACTGCTGCATGTGGATTTTCATAATCCCACACATGGCTGTTTCGGCAATTGAAGATGCCCTCACGGGTGAATGTTGCCTCGTCCGTGAAAAGCACATGGCGCAAAAAACGGGGATCGTCGGTACAAAACTGCAACAGTCGTTGACAGAATGCCACACGTCGTGGGTAATCCCCAGCCTGCAACGCGTGGACTCGCTGTGGATGATAGGGATACAGCAGATCATCATGAAGGACACGCCACACTGTCGACTGTGATACTCCCACTGCACGTGCAATGCTACGGGTGCTAGTGGATGGTGTGTCGTCCACGCGAGCAAGTACGTCCTCCTCGACCGCCGCGGTACGCACATGTCTTGGGTGACCGACATGATGGCCTGCACGTAACACACCCGATTCACCAAGGGTAGGTGCACGTTCGAAAACAACCTGCTGTCGGGTTGTCGCCTCTCCGGATACCGTCCGCGATAAAGGCGTGCAGCTGCTCGGCCATTGCCATCTGCGAGGCCGTAGACAAAATGCATGTCCCTGAGTTCTACAAATGTGTAGCGTTCCATGGTACGGTGAGGATAGTGCCAATTATGGAATACTGTACTGCAGTGCACAGGTGGCACACTCACACACACTGGTCACAACGGCTTCGAAACAACGTACTCAATTGTCGTACGTCAAGCACACCACCACCGCACCGGTTCTTTCACTGACACGCTCCCTGACGCTGCACTTCCAATCAGCCCACACGTCCGCACGGCGCTGTGGTACAATCAGCTGACGTTCCGGAGCCACCCGTGCCTGTGCTCTTCACTACCTGACCACTGGCGTCAGGTGGGGCCATGTACTCTGGGGCCTTGTCATCGTGGAACACATGTAGCGTCCTTCATTCTTGCCCCATTCACCCACAACACGAACTTCGTCCGTCTTGTTCGAGCCGACGGGGAGCACTGCGTACGATCGTGTGGTGTTTGTGTACACCAATGTGGGGTAACCCAGCAGTTGAACAGACGTGCATGCCCCCACGTAGCTTCATTACACTTTTGTCCCACGCAGTTTATCTGTCCAGCCTTGCTCGGCCCGGTCTCACACCCACGCGGCAGTGTGCGGCTGCGGTGGTGTGAGGCCACGCTTGGTTTCGGAGCGGAAGGCTGCGGCCGAGGAGGGACTCGAGTTGTTCGGCTGGGGTTGCGCTCGGAAGCAAGCAGCTGCGTCAGGTCTGGGAACGGTGGACCTGGTGATCGGGATGGAAACATTCCGACCTCGTCCATTAGTGTCGTCCACCGTACGGAGTGGTGGGGTCCGTACGACACTCCAGCAGCCTTTCGCCCGCTCGCACCCCGCGATGTGCCTCCGGCTTCATTTCTAAGAGGCTGATTGGGCCCCATCACGACGTTTGTTACAACGTCAGTACGGGGTACGTGGTCCTATCTGTACGTGCACCTTTCATTAGCAATAACCTCCTGTGCCCGTAGTTGCTGTGTTTGTCCTGCTGGCGCACGACCTCTGTGTGACATCCCCTCGGTGCTGCTACGGGGAATCCCTCGTCCCGCATTTGTTGTCTCCTTGGCAGGTACCATTCCCCGTCCGGTCCTCTTTCTCTTTTGTTGCACCGTGCTTTGTTCTTGCTGCGGTGTCTCCCCACTGTGTTTTGGGGACTCCCCTTGCGCTGCACCGCCAGCGCCGCCATTTCTGCCCCGAACCATGTACGCGTCTGTTGCCTGTCGAGTGTCACGGACCACTTTGCTTGCATTCTCGGTGTGTTTTTACATCCTACGTCGTCCTCCCGTGGTTCTGCAACCCCGCACTACTTTTCTCGACTGCACTGCTTCAGTCATGGTGTTTGTTTCCCGCTGTGCAATTGTTACTTCATGCTTCATAGCTTCTTTTCTCCCTACCGTTGTCGATCGCTACCCTTTCCCTTCACTTGTCTTGCGGGACACTCCTATTTCCTTTGTGGAACCCCATGCGCATGCGTTGCGCAGCTGCCGCCTAGTGTTTTTCGGATGGGCGACTTTGGTGTTCCTTTTGACTTCGTTTGTTCCGCCTTTCTATCTTCACTGGTACTGGCTGTACAGAGGTGTGAAGTTCATTTTCACACGTTGTCGGCGTTGTCTAGCTCCTCACGGAGGCATCTCTCGGCAAAGTGGAAGGGGAACTTTCGTCTCTATTTCATGGGAGGTATCGGTGGTTTTCGTTTGTACTATACCTTTAGAATCACCCTGTATATGGTGGGGGGTGCATTAGACGTTTAGTTAAGACTAAAGGGGTACAATGAGAAAGAAGCTTGAGAATCGCTGGGCTACGACACATAAGTGGAGCTGAAGTAGGTATAGCTGTTCCGAGTGAGGTTATAGTGGAATTGAATCCCGTTTCGTTTGTGTTCTGCAGAGTTCGACCGACAAGCGTTCTGGCGATCTGTAATGAGATTTGGAAGAGTTTGATGTGCGGAATGTATTCGAAATGGCCGACGATATGTTACTGAAGGAAAACCCTTTATTGAAAATAAACATTGAAAAAGGGGCATGGAGTGGATTAATAAGGCTTTAAAATTATTTTTACAGTAAAACCTCGTTAATCCCGATAAGCCGGACTTATAGATACACCATAATAAACGTGTTTTGTTGCTATAAACGGAGTTTTAATGCACTTTCTACTGTTCTTTTAGGTATTTAAGTTACGGACTTTCGTTAAACTGGTCAACTCATCTCCCCCATTAGTCCGGATTAACGAGGTTTTACTGTATTCTTTGTACTCATTTTAATGAAAAATTGTAGTTGGTGCTTTGTAATTCTGTTTTTCCTGACATTCGATTATGTTTTTCTTGGTTCGTGTTGTGGGTATCATCCAGTGGAGGATTTTAGGGGGCGGCGTGGGGTTGGGCAGTTGCCCCCTCACCGTTTACCATTTTTGCTCCCGCAGTATGCTAAAACTTATCTACCTGCCAGTTTTGGAAACCATTTGCCGCCTCTGGTATCATTTAATGCTTTACCTTACTAAACCAAGTTTAAAAACCTTTCATTGTACACTATTGACAACCAAACAATGAAATAGTCAATCATATAAAGCGCACGGCACTACACAATGGCGAATTAGACCGAAAAAATTAACCCCACGAAATGATTAGCTTCGAATCTGTGGTCAATGAAACACGGCCGATAGAGCTCTGTTTCAATGTGACCTCTCACACTTATTTACATGATGCTTGTTCTAGTTTTGTGCTGTGTACAGTAGTGTAAATGTTTGGTCGAAATTGGATCCTACGTGAATACGCTGTTTGTGCGCTTGCGACAGGCAACTAACTGTTCACCCATTAAAATACACGGACTTTACGGTTCTAAACGTGCTGTTATTATATTAACTTCTCACGTTTAAATTAACCTGAGAAATGATATCAGGGCAGTATAGTTGAAGACGTAATAATTCGGACTAGAAAGGAGACAATTTGAGAGGAAACAAAAGAAGATAAATATAAATGCTTTGTTGTTGAAACTTAATGCGTTCAATAACAATGTTATAACAACAATTCAACATATGGCTTTTATTTTCATGATTATTGTTAGTAGTAAATTTCTTGAAATATATCACACTTCTCTATAATTGTGGTACAAATGATGCTTTCGTTTTTTATAAACAAATTGTTGTGGAAGTAAAGTCGAAAGGAGAACCATCTTGTGTTGCTTTTTTCGATACTTATGGAACGCTCATATGTATAGTGGGATTCACTAATTGCTCGGCGAATTGTCCATGACTATTTTCATAAATTTTCTCTTCCATCCTATGTGTTTTTAAGCGATGGATTTTTATGTATACTGGTGCAGAAGTAGTCAACAGCTTGTTTTGAGATTTCTTTTACTTCTTGAAGCTCTTATTGAGTCAAATAAGGTGCACGAACATGGTGATGGACAATTTGCACGGCAATACTCATGGATCCCACTGTACATGAAATTATTCCTCTGTTGAGTGTCTTTTATTACTTTTCGTATAATCGCCGTTTATTCTCTTGCCATCGGCCCAAAGAGTCAGATAAGCGACGTAAAATAAGGCAAATGCACAGGCACGTCCAGTAACCAGGATTTTATTTCTGGGGGAGGGGCTCATGTCTTATCAGCAGCCGGCATCTGAAGGCTACAAAGTGGGAGGGGTATAAGGTAACGGTTCCGATTGTTTTATGATATTTCAAATTCTCCTAGCAGAGAGACGAATTATTGTAGAATTTAGGAAATAAATGTCACACGAAATTTGAACCTTCCTTAAAGTAATGAGCACTGTTTTAATTCGAAAAGAAATATTTATGTTAAAAACAAAAACTTAAAAATTACCTTATGCAAGCATGCCCGCTTCCAATGGACAAGGTATTCTCCGTTGACAAGCGACAGTAAGTATCGTAGACTAGTGGGAATGAACGTAGAAGTAAATCGGAACTTTAGTAGAATGCATTTAGGGACTTAACTTTAATACTAAGAGAACCAAACCTAACCTGCCTAACCTAACGAAAGCATATATTGAACAAAATCTTAAGTAAGCGTTAAAACTCCACCTTATGTGTTAACTAAATCGAAATCGAACCATGTTAAAATTTCTTTCGTAGCATGATGAAATCGCAATAGAACAGAACGAACTTGAGCCGGGTATAAGCCCAGAAGATGAATTTCTCAGTATATTACAACTTATTACACCAGATGTTTATTCCTGATAATGAAGTAAAATTAATTATCACTATAGATATTTGAAGGACTTCGGGAAGCTTCAACCCAGTAACCCCCTTCCCCCTGGCTACGTGTCTGCAAATGCATAAAGAAAAAACATAGGTTACCCGAAAAGATGGGGGAAATATACCAATCTGTGCCCCCTCCCCGTTCATGGCACTGTCACTGGAGAAAAAGACACAACGTCGTGCTGAATTTACTAAAGGTCGAAGACGCCAGCGCCAACGAAGCTGTTGTCGAAATTTCCTCTTTTTTTAAAAAAACCGCTACAAAATTACAAATTCTGATAAATTTACATGTACCTTCTCAGAATTCCTTCTAGAGCTTTCACGTGGTTTGCTTCTCAAGTTGTCTAGCAGATATCCACGATAGGTTCCTGGCTACGTAAGCCTATTTACTTTCTCAGGTATCTAGACAACAGCAAAAGCAAGGCACACGAAGATTCACGGGAATGCTCTAGAAGGATTTCTGAGAAGGTACATGTAAATATTATCAGAATTTGGAATTTCATAGCGGTTTTTCGATAGGAGACGAATTTGAAAAACGGCTGCGCAGCTGTCGGTCAATCGAAGCGAGTCCTAAGAAGAAGGCAGTGGCGTCAACTCATATGGGTCTGTGTACCAATAATCATCCTGTTTTAACATTTTATTTTACAAGCACCCCCCCCCCCCCCCGCTTAAGAAAACAATATTGATTGATTGTTTTGATTTATTTTAATTCTCTTCTCTGCCACTTTCGGTTTATCGCGAAGATGAGGATGAATGGTGAAAGGACGAGACAGATGATGGGACAGTCACAAACACACATGAACAACACAGCACGAGCGAGCTCCACGGAGGATTATACTGGCTGAGAGTTCAGACGCCAGAGCCTCGAAACCGGAAGAAAACAAAAATCATTATATGTTTAAAGAATTCTCACAACGTATTTACTGTTATCAAAATATTTCATAATTATCTGTTGCATCTGCAGTGCCCTATATTATTTACAGTATCAAAAGTCACATCGTCATTAGGAAAATGAGGGAGGATAAGTGTTTATAACCTGGAAGAGAACCGATAGGCACTAAAAACTCTCAATCTCAAAATAGGCTAGCAAAAGAGCACCGAAAAGTACAAAATATGCGCTAAACATTTCGGGATTATGCACTCAAAAATTAATCATCTTCGAAATAGAAAATGATGACGAGAATAGTAAAACCAACCAATAAAAAAATTCATGTATTCCTCCAAGAAATGTCCTCAAACAGTTTATAAATGTAAAAAAGCCTACATTTTATGGCCAAGGAACAAAAAATGGGGCATTTTAGAGCAAGCCCTTAGCCTACTTATTGCAAATATTGTGTTCAACTCTTACAAAACAGGTTAGTATTAGTTATGGAATATGCCAGCCCCCGTGGCAGAGTGGTTAGCAGATCACACTACGAGGCCACGGGTCCCGGGTTCGAATCCTGGCCTGTGCATGGATGTTTGTGAGTGTCCATTCATCAATTTCATCAATTTCATCATATCATCACTCATACTGTAACCGTACATATTACCAGTAATATATATTATTACTAATTGTTGAGTATATATATATATATATATATATATATATATATATGTATATATATATATATGTATGTATGTATGTATGTATGTATGTATGTGTGTGTGTGCATATTTATATTATTTATTATTTAAGAGGCAGATTGCTCATATCCCCGTTTAAGGAAACCCTACTTCTCGGGGAACGAAGCAGATTCTTGTCTCCCAACTCTGACCTAAATTCCACATCTTCCTTCCAAAAGGGCGAATCTTCTGCCCGTCATCTCCCACCTTTTCAGAACAATAGTAGTGGCTATTCCGGCCAAACTTTCATCACCACCTAGCATGCTTGGCGACAGCCGCTTGCTGTTTTTCAGCCAAAATGGATTTCTGTTGTCAGATATCGTTCATCAGGTTGGATATGTCGGTAGCCGGCAGTTTCTTGAACCTTGGCCTTCATGACCCCGCGGTTCAAAAGGAAAGGGCCAATCAGAGCTTTCCCCTTCATGTGGTATTTTTGGGGAAGAAAGGGAGCCCGCGAGAGGAGAGAGGACAACAACAGTTTTTGGTTGATAATAAAGAACAGGACAGTTCTAGCCAAGTGTTCGTAGAGAGCGGTTCATTGGAAGTGCATTCCAAGACAGTTTTTGACAAGTGCTCTTAGAGACAATTTCGCAAATCTCGGGCACAAGAGTTAATTGCAAGAGTTCGGACACGACGGTGCATTGCAAGAGTTTGCTCAGTGATGTTGTTGTTCCATTAGCTCGCAATAGACAGGCAATGGAGTACATTGGTTGTCTTTCTGCCCTGTCCGATGACGCCGCGAGTAAGTGTCAGTGACTGTTCCTGGCCGAGAGAACATCTGCCTCGCTCGTCCACCCAGAGCTGACGATCCGCGGCCAGGTTCGAGTCCCGAAAGTCGACACCGCAGGTGAGCGGTAGCAACGGACTTGCAACAAACAGTGCATCAGAGGTTTTCGGACAGTACTTGTGCCGTAAGTTGGCTGCAGGTATAAGCGGAGCAGAACTAAATGTGCGCCGTACTCAAAGAGGAGCAGCGAACAGTGTAAATAAGTGTGAATAAATGTATATACTGTACACGACGTCTCTCCATAAGAGCCCTTTGATTCTTCCCTAGTAGCTGCGGGATTTTGTTGTTTTCAGGTTTCAAAAAAACTGAGTCGGCCGCGTTGGTGAGAATGGTTTCACTAAATTATACATATAGAGGGACCCTTTGCACACACACACACACACACACACACACACACACACACATACCTCGAAACTTTGAAGTCCACCTTGCACATTGAGGAAGTGAGCAGTCGCGATAGGCGCATGGCAGATGCAATCTGCGACACGCGAGGTCCAGGAGAGCATTTATCACAAATTGCTCCGAATGATCGTAACTGCGTCTGATAACCAGTTGTTTCTGCTCATTACATGCCTGGTAAGTATGATACACAGTTTACGTGGGGAGTCATTTATTTATTGCTCTGCAGCCGAGTTCAATTACGTGCTGATACGATGGGTGCAACGTAAGACGTCCATGATGATTTTCCAACTAGATTGCCTGACGTTGATCTGCACTGGATGTGACGGCGGATCAAATAATTTATGGCTGTTATTTAGGGTTGACGAGCACGGACCAGCAGTTATCACACAGGTTGATGTTTCTATCTTGATGCTGTTTGGTTAAAGAAAACGCTCCAAGCACATCAGTGGCTGTGGTTTATGTTCAATGCTACTGGACTTCTTGCTGCTGTTACCATTTTGTATCAAAAAGTCTTAAGTCCACTTCATGCACAGATAGGTTAATCGGGACTAGACCTGCACTTTAAAGTAGCGCCGATCCATTCCACCCGGATCCCCTTGAAAACAAGACGATTGCGTTACTGGTAAGTCAACGGGAGGTCCGCCATTTTGATTCAGATATTGTCTGCAGAATCTGTCCCGGTAGGACCAAGAAATGAAACTTACACCATATTGAACAGTTTACCAAGGATGTGGAACTACGGACACAGTAACCATTGTGTTTTCGTATAGATCTTTTAATCCAGTTGACACTATACAATAATGAAAACACGTTTGCACACAATACTGAATTATACAAATGCCTATGTCTGCGTAGGCTAATCTGAAATGTACTTGTAGCTGTCGCGAGTCGACATGCACTATGCCGCTATTAAAATCACTCCCAGAATTCCGCTCTATTACAAGAAGTTCCCAGCGGGAGTAAAAGGAAAACAAATGAGGAGCGGAAAGCAACATTATATACAATCTTAAACCGATATCTTCAGTTCGTTATTGCAAAGCCTCGTGAGTGCTGGTGTGCACATACCACGGTGGTTGAGGAAAGTCAACATTGTAGAGTTAAAGTTTTGGAAATTAAATCCACGACTCGGACAGATCGAATCGAAGAAGTGGAAACAGCGGGACGAAAGCCCACATAAAAAAGAGTAGAATTTGAACGATTTTCTCGTGTATTTTCCTTATTAGGGTTTATCATTCGATGCTTCGTCACCAGGGGCAATGGGAGGAGGGGGGTACTTACTAGCCCATCGTAAATTAATCGTTGCTCACCATCCTGAGAAAATTGATCGTTTAAAGAAGAAAGAGGTTTAAAGAGAGAGAGAGATAATTTGACACAGAAACAGGTAGAAAATAGATAAGTAAAGAGAGGACGAAAACAGATAAATAGAAGCAGAAAAAGAGAGAGAGAACGATAGAAAACAAGAAAGAGAGAAAGAGATAAATAAGAAAGACAGAAAGCAAGATAAAGAATAGAAAGAATAACAAGAAAAAGGGAAAATATGATAAAAGGAGAAAGGTAGAAAGATAAGAAAATGAAGCAACTTTAGAAGGAAAGCTAGAGTTGGAAAGGAAGCAAAGCAGAACCCATCTGAAAATATTTCGTGCATGTTTGAGGCCACTTCAACATAAAAGAATTCGTAGTTTAAATTGATCATGTTTGGCATCAAATGTAAAATTCATAGTCCTATTGTACGCTGTAAACGACCGAAAGGTGACGTAAATTAAGAAACTAATATGAAAGACATAACCCTCTGTCGTTGCTACATCACATATCGAAGTTCAGGAGTGTCCAAGAATTTCGTAAGGGTCACACACACAGAAATACAAAATACATCCCTTGACATAGTTAAATGTATAACTTTGGTTTCTTTAAAATATTTATTGCATAAACTGTGAAAATGTATTTTTATTGCATACATCGGAACGACAGTAAACAAACGGATCTTTTGATGCATTTTAATGCATAATTTCTTCTTATTTTTATGCAGTGAAGCATTTCAATACTTTTGTGTCAATTGACATACCTTTGGCTTCTTTGTGTAACGGCCACAGTTCTGTTTTCCATCGACATCCTACCTATTTAAAGGAAATGGTGGCATAGAGGGTGGAACCAACCAACCCTCACCCTGGGGACGCCACCGATAAGAAATTATGGAGAATTTGCAAAATTATGAAGATGGAAATGTGGAGAGTGGAACTTCTGTAATGTAAAATCATAGGGAGTGTCACAATATTAGTAATAATGAAATTAAGGAATTTTCCTTCCTAAAACTATCCGTCGACCTACGTGGTGGAGTGCTTAACACAGCGACGCCAGGGGTCTCGGCTTCGAATTCCAGCCTGTGCATTGGTATTACTCTTCAACTTCATTATATCATCACTCATCTTCATCGTCGCTAGTGTTGCCCACGAGACGAGACTTTGGCCTGTCTCGTCTCGTGGAGTCTCGTGGAAATGCTGTCTCGAAAATATTCGTTTGTCTTATGACACATGGTTAATCTCGTCTCGTCTCGAATTTTTAAAAGCCTGTCCCGTCTCGTCCCGTGGGCAACACTAATCGTCGCGATTAGTCAAAGGTGACAGAGAAGCGACGTCAAATTACAAAAAATAAACCAGACCTAAAACTATATAAGGATATACCTGATGTGGAAAGTAATTAGAATTTCGGTTCTCTGTTATTTATAGTAGTATACACAATAGTTATAGTAAACTATGTAGTAGACACAATAGTTATACAGAGCATTCCCTGACATTCGCTACGAGACTCGGCGGCAATCGGCCCGGCATCAGCGCTTGTCTTTCCCGGTGAATGGGTCCGAGACAGTCGCTTATATTAAACCTCGTAAATGAGTTTAGAGTAACAGGGTCAATTCTGAATAAAAGTGGAAAGAAAAATGGGGAAATAAAGTATACAAAGACAATCCGCATACCATCCGTGAGTTAAAAGAGAGTATTGTACGAGAAATCGGGAGAATTACAGTAGACGAACTTACACTTCGGAGATGCCAGGAATGTGTTACAGCAGAGGGACATCATTTTAAACACCTTCTGTAGTCCAGGTTAGTACACAATATGAAAACTGTAATTTTAATAGCCGACTAGCGACTGTCGCGGACCCGTTCACCGGGAAAGACAAGCGCTGATGCCGGGCAACTTGCCGCCGAGTCTCGTAGCGAATGTCAGGGAATGCTCTGTATTAACTATATAGTATAAACTGTAGTTTACTAATATCAAGTGCATAAAAACATTATACAGGGTGAGTAAAAGGTCAGGTTACATAGGAAGTTTGAGACTGTGACTGAGTGAAGGAAGATGCTGACAAAAGACGAAATTAGTGGAGGTGATTTTCCTGAGTGGACACTGCGTTCTCCAGACCTGACACCAATGGATTTTGTTTTTTGGGGTCATTTAAAGGCGCTCTTCTACTCAGTTTAGATTAAAAACATCCAGCATCTGAAAGAACGCATTGTGCAATGTGAAGTCTTGATTATGCCAAACGTTCTTGAGGACTGGAAACGTCGCGTCCACAAATGTATTGATGTTCAAGGTGCACCCATTAAATATACAGCGTGTCCACAATGAGACTCCAACATTTTGAAAGTCTATAACTTTTTCATTTTAAATTGTACAGCTGTGATTCCGGAAGCAGCAGAAGCAGAAACTCAAAAAGTTTATGTGGTAACGTTTTAGTGAGCGCAATAGCCGTAGTGGCGCTGCAGCAATCGATTGTTTGAAAATTGAGATTCCAAACGAGCGTGCACAGGTTGTGTGGTGGTGTGCAGAAACGAAATAACTTATTCAAGTGCAACGAAACTTTCGTCGTGTGTACAATAAGGATCCTCCGACATTCACGACTATAAAGAAGTGGTGTGTTCAGTTTTTGGCGACCGGCAATGTTTTGAAAGGACACTGTGGTGGTAAACCCAGAATCCAGGAACAGGTTGTAGAAAATGTGCGGAGATCATTCGAAAGGAGTCCACAGACGTCAGTAAGACAAGCAGCGAGAGAACTTGGTATGAAACGGTCGACAGTTCACACAGTTCTTCACTGCTTGTCTTACTGACATCTGTGGACTCCTTTCGAATGAACCTGTGCACGCTCGTTTAGAATCTCCATTTTCAAACAATCGAGTGCTGCAGCGCCACTACGGCTATTGCGCTCACTAAAACGTTACCACATAAACTTTTTGAGTTTCTGCTTCTGCTGCTTCCGGAATCACAGCTGTACAATTTAAAATGAAAAAGTTAGACTTTCAAAATGTTGGAGTCTCATTGTGGACACGCTGTACGTACTATACTGTAAATTCCTCTGTAACCTGACTTTTAACTCACCCTGTATATCAACTCTACACATTTATGCATTCATGCTGGGAGAGTGGGGGAGGGAGGATCTTCTGGGAAATCTCTTCGAGAATCAGAATACAAGGGTAGTTTCATTACAAATGCATTTCCCCAACATCTTGAAGAGCGTGGGGGCGAGCATCTGCTTGGCGAGCGAGCCTACAGAAAGTGGAAGCAATTTAAATTCCCTCCACCTCGGAAGATCCGGAATCAAAAACCACCGGCGACAGCCGAAGGGGGGGCTGAGGGCTGAGCGACGACAGCTCCCCCTCGCGACTGCCGGAAGCAGAAGAAGTAAAAGTGGAAGGGGATAAAAAATTACATCTCCAAACCCACATCCCACTCTTTGGGACATAAATCATTTGTATGAAAGCGTAATTAGTGGATCTCTGGCCGTTCGGACCGAGAAAAATGTCCCGTGGCGAAATCTGTTGGCTTGTGCGCCGCCAAGCCGCCATGGACAATTTGACCAGTCTCAGGCTCCTTCGTTCCAATGGCTTCCAGCTATAACTTACACAAATTACGGAACCACCAGGAATATTCCAATTCAAAGCCATTGGAACAGATCCAGCGCATGTCTGCATGTTTACAATAATGGTTCTTGGCAAACAGACATTTCAGACGACGCATTGTATTTTATATTTTTACTTCGCTTTTCTGTTACTTTTGGGCAATCGCGAAGACGAGAATGAGTGATATTTAGGGTTCGGAACAAGGAATAACTCATAGAATGACTTTAAAATTATGAAGAAAATTACCTAAAATGGTAGAAGAATGACTTGAAAATAATCTTAAAATGAAAGCTTGATTTTTCCGTAAATTACAACAGAGTAGTTGAATAAGTAGACAAAACCCGTTGTTTGGTTGTCTAAACTACTGCAGCAAAGGGAAAAAAGCAATTTAGTGCTAATGTAGTTTTCTTTATTTTACTTCAGTCATTCACCTACTAGGGCCTCTCCGATGGCGCAGTGGTAGCGTCGTTGCCTTGTAAACAAGGGGTCCCGGGTTCGATACCCGGTGGAGGCACAAGTGGCTCGGATCCCACTTTAAACTGTAAGTCCAGTCCCGATTAGCCTTACTGTGCATAAAGTGGACTTAAAACACCAATTCAACAACAACAACAATTCATTCACCTACTTTCAAAGTGTGCCTTGCACAATACACAGTAGTGGGTCAACATCCAGTGATCGAATTCGGTCGGTATGGCATACTGGTAATAAATTTAGATGCCGAAAAGCATACAGGAAGTAAATTTTTAAAATTGGCCCTTATTTATTGGACCAGATCGCACAACTAGCTTAGCAATAGCCAACAATGCACTCTCTCATTCAGTGGCGGCGATTAGGGGGGGGGGCGAGGAGGGCAGTTGCTCTCCCACTTTTCGTTACTTTTGCCCCCGGACTATGTTAAATCTTATCTACAAAGGGGAATATACCGTCTTCGCCTATTAACAGACGATGAACTACCAAGATCTCCCGATCTCACCCCACCCGACTTCTTTTTTTTTTTGGGGCTTATTGAAGGAAAAAGTATACAGAAATAAATCCCGCACAATCGCAGCCCTGAAAGAAGCTATACGTCAAGACATTGAAGCCATTACCGACGCGACTTAAAGAAAAGTATTCCAGAATTTCGAGAGACGTGTACAAGAGTGCTTGCATGTGGAAGGGGGCCATTTTCAACATCGGATATGAGCAGATCCTGTTTTACATTGTTGAAGGTATGTGCATACAAAATTTCAAGACAAACTTTAAGTAAATCGCAGTTTTATAGACAAAGGTTTGGGGCCTCTAGCGAGGGAATCACCCTGTAGTACACTATTTTTCTTAGCTTGTAACAAGCACAACTGAAAAATCAATCGTGTGCATTAATTATCCAATCATCATAGAATTCCTTGCCGAAAAGTATGCCGCCTTGTGTATTAAAGAAGGACACCATTCTCCAATTGATCAACCTCATCGAACCGAGACAATAGCAGCCTTTCCACTTAAGTTTTCTTGCCATAGTGCTGGTATTTTACATGTATTAAAGTGTTCACAAGAAAATTGTTGGTTGGAAATTTGGTTAAGCTTTCGCTATTACTAGTTCGATAGCTCTTTTTGTGTACGAGTAGGATTTCTTAGAATGTGAATGTAGCTACTGCTTTCAAATAACGTGTAACGCTGATAATGGTAATGCTGTCGCTTCATTGATTGATTTTACGTCGCTTTTCTGTCACCCAGTGCTAGTTGGGAAGCTGGGGATGAAAAGTGATTCAATTAAATTAATGAAAGACACCCAGAAAGCAATATGGGAGGCCTTCCGACGATGTAGTGGTAATATAGTCGCCTTGTGAACAGGGGGTCTAGGGTTCGATACTCGGTGGAGGCACATAGTGGTTCGGATCACGCTTTAAACTGTACGCCCAGTCCCAATTAGCTTATCTATGCATAATTGGACTTAAACGAAGAAGCCAGCATGTAATGCAAGTTTCACAGAGGATTTACTGACTAACTGACTAAAGGCACAGCCATGAAATTAGGCGGGTGGCAGAAGTTCGCGCTGTTGCCACGTCGGAGCACAATCCCGTGGGTTCGGAGGTTTAAGAGAATGAGGGATCTCGTCGTAGAGTTGGTCTTTGTAATCCATGTGATACAAACTGACAGTATTTGCTCGAAAGGTCAGGGATGACAAAAAAGTGTCCCGGAGAGAGGTCTGACGCTCGAACTAGGCAACGCAGCCCGGTTGACGTTGCCACACAGTGCGCGGGAACCAGCTGCTTCTGTCCCGCTCTCGTTTTGCTTTTCCCATACGTGGCACCAGCGCAATTCTACCCAGCTGCCTATTTTCATGGCCGTGCGTTTAGACACTACAGCTTCACTGGAACACTGCCGCTTTGTAATCAAGAAGTCCCCAGTGGAGGCACATTGCACGGTAGTTCGAATGTGAATTTAAGCTGTACCAATCCCTACATAAGCATAAAAAAACCTTAAAATCGAACCCGGGCACTTTAAGCACTGGGTCACCTAGTCTGCTTCAGATGGCGTAGAAATTTAGTACTTCTCAGGACCACAGTGGTATAATAAGGGATTAGCTACTAACCCTTTACCACCAACCTATGCGCCAGATAATATGATTGATTGATTTGGTGTTTTAAGTCCACTTTATGCGCAGTAAGGCTAATCGGGACTGGACCTACAGTTTAAAGTGGGATCCGAACCACTATGTGCCTCCACCGGGTATCGAACCCGGGGCGCTAGAGAACAGTCAGGTGACAAAGTAAAGTTAAGTTCATTGGCCACTAATTTTGAAGGCATACTGACTCCCAATTAATTTTCACTTTGGATACAGGCAGGGTTGTTAAAAGTCCAGGAATTTTAAATAAATTCAATTCCGGTCCAGGAGAGAAAATCAGCAAGCGTAAATGGGTTCTGGACCGTAAAGAACCTTTTTATCTGTAATGTATTTCAACCTTTTCTCCGGATGAATTTAAATACGACTCAGGAAGTTTTTTCCCCGGATCAATTTAAATACGGTCCGGGAACCCTTTTCTCGGATCAATTTAAAGACGGTCCAGGAACTTTTTTCAATGTATGAATACGCAACTTGTGCCGAATTTAAATTGTGCTAGAAAAAAAGGTTCCGATACTGCACCGGTGCCAAATAGAATCCACTAGAATTCATTGGTTCGTGGACATTTAACAACCCTGGATACAGGATAAATTCATCTGGATTAGAATATTTCTTGGAACTTCTTATTCTGTGAACGAACAATGCAACTGCATATTTCTCACGTTATTTAGGAAATTAATTCACATTGTTTCCTTGTTTCAGTTCCCGCTATTCTTGACCTGATACGAGCCACAGAGGCGTCCGACATGCAATTAGGAAGATTGGCACGTGTCTAATTGTGTCAAATGTTCATTAACTTGTCTACCATCATACATTGTAAACAGGCACGTATCTAGAAATACATATATTTCGCGGGGGGGGGGGGGCGAACCAAGTGTCTCAGAAATATTAATAATAATATAAATGTCTGAATTTATCATATTTATTTACTCAGAGTTTCAGATACAGTGTTGTAAATGTAACTAATGACATTAATTAAATATGTAAATTAATTAATAATGCATTGTTAATATTGATTTGATTGATTTGCTTTATTTTACGTCACTTTTGTGCCACTCTTGTCTAATTGCGAAGATGGGGATGAGTGATGACATGATGAAATTGATGAATGGACACTCACAAGCATACATGCACAGGCCGGGATTCGAATCCAGGACTCTTGGCGTCGTAGCGCGATGTGCTAACCACTCCGCCACGGTGACCGGCGTATTGTTAATATTATCAATACGTAGGGTCATTGAATTTTCGCGATGCGCGAAATCGCGAAATGTGAAAAAAAGATGCAATTTTGAACATTCTGGACGTAACTACACCCCCAATGATGAAATTTGCATGAGTTTTATTCGCGAAGTAATGCGAAATGTGTGCTTTTCCACGAAATGAACGCTTTTTCGCGAAATAACCGTGAAATATCATCAAGTTAAGTAGAAAACACGCAAAAACAGGCAATCGAGGTTGTGCGCGCAAACTGTCGATTTGTAACGAAACGTTTGCCTAAAGTTTCCTACCACTTACAGCTGAAGAACGTTTTATCTTCGATCACATCAGGAAGACGCTGCAAATTGGGATTACCCATGCACATAATCTCAGTTCGAGAACTTCGCTCCCTGTCAAGCTGCATTCCTTTGTTCCCCCGAAAGTCTACTCAACTTCCAGTTTCATTGAACTTGCTAGCTGTAGCAGCGATAAGATTAGTCTGTTTTTTTTCCCACCGCTGGTATATACCGCTGATCTATCATTTTATTTACCGCTCTCCTCAGTTTTTATTTACCATAAATTTGTCTCCCTATCAATATGGTATAAGAATAGAGGTAGAAGAGCACGTATTCATTATCTAGCTTAGGTGTAGTTAATAACGCAAAAATTTGTATAAAAACAACTGCCTTGGCTAGGAAATTAATGTCAAATAGATAAAGAATTGAATGTTTATCGAATAACAAAAAAGAATGTTAGATCCAGTAGACGAAAAGTAAAGTTCCTGATAATATTTTATGTATATTATTATAAGTAGCAGTGTGCATAAATCTTTGATACTGTCCTTGACAACCGTATGCTCTCAATATAATCCTTGCCTTCCAATAAGTTTGGCGGAAATGAATAACCTTCGATTATATTTTCATATTATTTAATTTGAGTACTTGGTAAGTCTTTAGGGGAGAGAGTCCAGTCCCCTGCCCCCTCCCTATCAATACGTTCTTGATTGTAAAGGTCATTAAACACTACTGAACATCTGCATGAAAATCTTCATTTCAATGAAAGTTTTGAAAATGGGCTTTCAGTAATTTATTTTGTTCGAAAAAAAGATACGCATATGTACTAAATTAGTACATATTCATTGTGCACTTGTGCTATGTACAAGGGTTGGATAAAAAGTAATGGCAAGACTGGTATAATTGGTACTTGACTGTATTGGCAGAGGAGCACGTGTTACATTCCTTCAAAGTAATCGCCCCTCATCTCTACGACCTTCTGTCACACGTATGGAAGGCGTCGTACACCGTCAGCGCGTCCATCTCTGTCGATGTTCCGCAGTGACCGCCCTAGAGCACGTATGATGGCTTCGCGCGTGTCGTAGTGCTTCCCGCCCAGTGGTTCCTTCATTTTGACAAAATGGTCGTAATCACACGGTCTAATACCGGTGAATACGGCGGATGTTCCAGTACCTCCCACTACCAGTTATGCAGGAGCGCCGTCACATTGTTCGCAGTGTGACACCTTGCATTGTCAAGCAGGATGATGGAACACCGTGCCGTCGCTTCCTTCTTAATGCGAGATGAAGGTGGTGTTGCAAGAAGGTGCAGAAGTAGGCCGTTGACCGTCTGCCTGAGAGACGTTGTTCTTCTTGCCTAAACATATTGTTAGGGCGCTTGCACTCTCGTCCTCTGCTTCAGAGCACTGTAACATACAATCGCTCCCACTCACTATACTTCCTCGTCTGACATTCCTTTATCAGCCACGAAACGCTTGTGGCGCTGTGACTCACCCCTTTCACGGGACAGCAGTGTTGCCATTACTTTTTATCCAACCCTTGTATATCGCTCCCTTTCACTTTAATATGTTCTGGTAGTACGATAATTTTAAAGAACCTATCCGAAAATTGCTCAACCCGTTGATCTTGTCTCCACTCTCTCCTACCCTGGCCTTCGGCTGACTAGCACGAGGGAGAACCCGGGTTCGATTCTCGATGTGAGTGATTTAAGACGAGAATTTTTTTCAGATTGTCCCTGCACGAAACGGTTCTGGGGGCAAAGGCGACCGGAGTGTGGTGCTGATCACATCATCTTCAGAGATATCTGCGATTGTGGATGTGGGGAGCCTTAACCCTAGAAGCGTTCCCGGCACGTTGAAATGTGCAGAGGGTGGCATTACCTTACCTTCCCTCACGCCCTGTTATTACAGTAGAAGATGAGTTGGAGCTACTGCATTGCAGGGTTGATAAAGGTTCATAAAAGAGTTTTACTTGTTTCCGATGCAGGACCGGAACAATTTAAATTCGGTACAAGTTGTGTATTGTTTCATTGAAAAAAAAGTTTCTGCACCGTATTCAAATTGATCCGAAAAAAAGGTTCCTGGACCGTATTTAAATACTTCACAGGTAAAAGGTTTCTTTACGGTCCAAAATCCATTTACGCTTGCTGATTTTCTCTCCTGGACCGGAATTGAATTTATTTAAAATTCCTGGACCTTTCAAAACCCTGCTGTATAGCAACTGCATTTTTCAGAGTATCCAGTCCCATCGGCGCTGTTCGTTGGCTTTCCAACTCGATTAAACACATGAGCGCTCCCACTAACAACTCGCCAAAACTGAATATGCCATATATATTTACAAATGAATTTGCAAACAACATCAGCGACGTCCGTGGTGGAGTGGTAAGCATAACGCGCTACGAGGCCGGAAGTTCCAGTGAGATCCTGGACCACAGCCCGGATTGGGCTCGTCCTATCATCCATTCATCAGTTCATTATTCATACTCATTGTCGAGGTAGAGGATCGACGTAAAATAACCAAATACAGGGTGTATCATAAGTAATATCGCAAACTGACACAGTTGAAAGTACACGATAATAGAAGCAAAAAAGTCTCAGTAAACATGGATCTTCAAACGAGCCATTTTCGAGATAATTGCGAATGTGTGGTTACAAACCGCCACTGAATTCATTGTTTGTAAACGTCGTCCAAGTTAGTAAACGCTAATTATGTGTGCAAATATGTGATTAGAAACCGTCACTGATTGCATTTTGTAAACACAGAGTGCTTTACTCCTTGTGCGTTTTTTGACAAAACAGAACATTTCCGACAGGCGGCGTTGTACAAACAGGATGGATACAATCAGTACAGAGAACTGTACATGCTTGTGACCAATTCCAAAATGAACCGGGGGTGTTCGAAAGAATTCGAAACTCAATGCGGAATCGCGTACAGTATTGCATCCAGATGCAAGGACGACACTTTGAACACCTCCTTTAACAGGTACGAGTGTACAGTAATTGTAACATGTAACATACTAACATTTGTTAAAGTAAGTAGAATGTTCAATAAAAGCAACGAGATCTCCAATGACTCTTCTTACTGTATTATTAGCATTTTTACCAACTAGGACGACGTTTACAAACAATGAAGTCAATGGCGGCTTGTAACCATACATTCGCGATTATCTCGAAAACGGCTCGTTTGCAGACCCATGTTTACTGAGACTTTTTTGCTTCTATTATCGTGTACTTTCAACTACGTCAGTTTGCGCTATTACTTATGATACACCCTGTATAGAAACAGAAGTAGGAAATAACAAAAATTATAGCAAGGTCTCAATAGTCTTACTTGGTATGTTTACCCCTATGGTAAATTCATGAAATAATTATTACGTTACACATTTCTAGCCATTGTGGTTAGATTAAACCAAAAGTAACAAATGTTGGATTTTATCTGTAGAGTTGATGAGGCAAACAGGCAAATAATAAAATAATAACTATGTGCAAAACTTTATTAGAAACTGAATGATCAAATAAACTTTCATATTTAGCTACGTTGATTTAACATGAAAAGTCTCAATAGCCAATAGGTAATGGCTGAATTTTTCTGTTATTTTATGAACTTACATTGTTACCATCCTCAAGTTCACGGTTTACAAAACGCAAAGCGTACTCAGCATTAATATTTGATTTGTTTGCTTTATTTTACTTCGCTTTTTGTGCCACTTTTGGCTAATTTGCGAAGAAAGGGATGAGTGATGATATGATGAAATTGATCAATGGACACTCACAAACATCCATGCCTAGGTCGGGATTCGAACCCGGGATCCTTGGCGTTGTAGCGCTATGTGCTAACCACTTCGGCATGGGGGTCGGCGGGATACGCATTAAGATAATAATTATTTTCAACATATTTTTAGCTTTTTGTTGTATTTTGTTATTTTTGCATCGCATATCTGTGGCCTTTGGCTCATCGCGACGCTGAGGATGAGTGATGATTGATGCAGGGTCAATGCAAAGAACACCAATGAGCGGGCGGGACTAGAACCCGGAACTTAACGTGCTTGGTGTTCTTTTGTATTTACTGCAGAAGTTAAGTGACAGAATTCCCATATTAATTAAAATGTAACTGCTCTGGACTTCAAGATGCCTTATGGACTAAAAAAAAAGTCCATAAAAAGGGCCTGTTGTGTACACTCTTTTACATTACTTAGATAGCAACTGTAACTAAGCTACTTCTAAAAATGGAACTTTTTAAGGTCTCTAACATAGGGCTTACATCAGCACGAAATTATTGCAAATACACCAAATTATTTTTCTAAATTGAGTGTTGAAGATCAGAATTATCAAGTAAAAAAATTAATTGGGCTAAAAGATAGGAGAGAGCGATTCTAATACGAAAGGATAATGTAGAGGAACAGGAGAAAATATAAAAAATAATCATGGAGGAAAGAGAGAAAGAAAGATAGAAGGAGATAAAGAAAGAAGATAGAGATAAGAGAGGTTAATAGGAAAGAAAGATGTCGAGGAACAGGCGAAAATAGAGAAGAAACTAAACAGAAGGATAGAGAGAAAAAGGGAGAGACAAAGAATGACGGAAAAGAGAGAGGGTGGATCAATACGAAAAAAAGAAGTAGAGAAAGAAAAAAAGAGGAATAGAGGAAGAGGTAGAGCGAGAAAGGCACAAAGAAAATGATAGTTATTGCTTTGTTTGTCTTAAGAAGAGTATTTTAATAATTCTGAAGTTTGAGTTATTTCTTTCATCTAATTACAAGCATTAATTGTATATTCATAATTGTCAAAATAAGTTATAGTTGGGCTCAACAGTCAAATATCGAGAATCCGAAACAAATGACTCAGAACATATTTTTATGTTCTCGAACAGTTTTCCACATCGATCGTCTAGAATTTCTTGCAAAGAAAATGTAATTCTATCTGTAACAAATCTTTTAGCAGGCCTGCAGTTTCTT
This sequence comes from Lepisma saccharinum, assembly GCF_977018435.1. Lineage (NCBI taxonomy): Eukaryota > Metazoa > Arthropoda > Insecta > Zygentoma > Lepismatidae > Lepisma > Lepisma saccharinum. The sequence continues at coordinate 112,335,502 of NC_139229.1, read as the reverse complement.
TTAGTGATATTTTTAATGCTTGAAAAAGAGAAAAATTAACGAAGAAACAACTGGGAAGTTTAACTTTCGAAACGCCAGAGTTTAAAAGTCCTATCATTTACATTTTCTACATTGTATTAGGCGTCCTTGTTTTCATGGCAAAGCTCAAATAAATAGAATTGCTGAGAGAGATTACGACAAAATATAAACATCTTGTTCTCGATACATGTCTCTCTGATATCAAGTAATTAACCAAAAAATATACATTGAGCAAAAGCCATGCAAACTATACACCTGCTTCCATCTATCGCAAGACCTTATAAACTTGAGCTTGAATGTGTACTTGCCTGCCATCTAGCGGTCATCTGATAAAACGTGTGGTCTGGATCGTAACTTGATCATGTGTCTGGATTTAGGCAACGCAAAGTTTACCATTATTAGAATAATGTGATTTGTGAAACAGCTTGAAATGTGGTTCTTTTTACACAAACTTAAGGCACAAATGTTGTATGTTTCGATTTGAATTCGAGAGAGGAAAATTCACTAAGTAAAAAAAAAAAAATTGCTGGTGACAATAAGCGAGAAACAGCGATAAATAACCATTCTCTGAACGATGAAAAATTAATGAATGACCTTGAATTAGTGTGTGAATTAAGCTTGATTCACATCTATGCTCAAGTAACGCTCAGATCACCCTCCCCTCACGGTGCGGTCAAATATTGTCGAATGATTTTTAAATAGAAGCATTCACACCTAGCGGTCCGGTCAAGTTCGCTTCGATCACGCTCAGCTCGCAATTCGGTCACGATCAGGTGGAAATAATATTTGGCTGAAGCGTTAGGGGGCGGAGCTTGACTTTGCCGAAGCTCGATCGTTCATGTGAACGTGTGTAACGCTCAACCCACGATTCAGTAGCAGTCTTCAACCCTTTGCAGCGGATACGTAACCCAGTTTTGTGCGTAGTAGATGAGCGGGCTGAAGTTTAAGACCTATTGAAACACAGAGAAAGGCGAGTATAGATAAATTTGATTGATTGCGCAAAAAAATCCCAAAATATTTTCCTCCCAATTCTGTTTGTAAAACATTGGTCAAAATATGCGATTTCATATAGCCGAGTAAAAGAAATTTAAGAAACCGATCGAAACAACCAAATTACAATTATAACCAATGAAAAGAAAAACAATAGGGGACTAACCACAAATATGATCCATGAACACTAGTTGTAATGACTTCTTTTTCTGCATGAATTGAAATCCTTAAATCAAAAAGCTAACCTGTTGACGGTCATATTTTTCCGGACAACAAAGGGAAGGGGGAGGCATTGGCCAACTCTCTGCCAAGGTAAAAAAAAAACATTCTTGATATCTAGACCAACTTGTTCTTCGTTTACGGAATACTGAACAAAATTATTCCTTTTTTTCTTAGTCGAGGAAGACAACTTTTCACACGATGTGCGTAACAATCGGGTTCTTGAAACTAGACTTAAAACCTGATGTTTATCTGTCACGTGTTGCGTCGGAAACTTTCTGATAAAAGAAATGGTCAACAATGTCCACATGAAACAATAAGCTCGAAAATGTTCATGCCAATCCTAGACCGACAAAGTAGTGTTTACCACTGTTGACATTTACAGTTTTGAACATTGTAGCTGCAAATAAACGTTTGCCGATTTCAAACAGAAAGCATATCAATAAACAGTATTATATTTTAATAGCCGAACTCCGTGGTCGAGTGGTTCGGGTACGAAATCCGGCATGGACATCATTCATCAATTTCATGGTATCATCACTCATCCTCATCTTCGCAAATTAGCCAAAAGTGGAACAAAAAGCGAAGTAAAATAAACTAAATCAATCAATTCGTGGCCGAGTGGTTAGCACAACGCGCTACGACGCCAGGTGCTGCGAATTCGAATCCCGGCCTGGGCATGGATGTTCATTGTGATGTCCCTTCATCATCCATTTCGTCATATCACAACGCATTCTCATTCTCGCAATTAGTCAAAACTGGCAGAAGAGCGAAGTAAATCAACCATGTCAATTCCCGTTCTCGCAATTCTCTTTCTTCTTTATTGTCTTCTAATTAATGCCAGTGCTGTAACGAGTTAAAAGTCTTAACAATTCTTGACAATTGGGTTGTATATAAATTGTATTTCTCTTGAAAATGTTATTTAAGGTAAATTTATAAATACAAAAAATAGTATTTTAAGGGTTCAGTTAGTTTAAAATCGTCTAACAAACATTTCGTAACCTTACCAAATATAAGTTACTATTATTTAACTCGAGAATTGTTAAGACTTTTAACTCGCAGTTATTCACATATTGTATTACAGTGAGTTTTCTACAAAACCACTATTTTTATTTTTCAAAAATAGATTTATTGATATATTGTGAAAGTTTACACTCTTTGGAGCATTTCTGAAAAATCCGGAAGTTGACAGGTGCAGCACGCAGATGGTGATTGGCTACTCGACTGAACATGTCTTAAATGGTATAACAATTAATTATAGGCTACCAAGTCTCTTGCTTTTATCGAAAATTCAATGATTCCGGACTTAACCGCCGGACTGTGATAAACGTACACTTTTTTGGTGCTGTCCTCCATTTGCAGACACATTTTATGGCGCATCGTTCATTAAAACATATCAAAACTTATATAGTTTTAAAGCTTATAAATTAGGCTACAACTTTTATTTGAAAGAATTTCTCGTCATTTAATTTGTTCGAAAGTTACAAGGCAAGAACTTTAGAAAGTACTAGAAAAAAATCACTTTTTAAAGATTTATGTTTAAATTATGACAAAACCACCAACATTATGTTTTTGCAGTCCATCTAATGAGGATTAAGCCTAAAAGATATTTCCTGTCTACGACCATTGGTTACGGAGATATAGGTCAATTACTGTGAATCTGCGAAATTGATGTTTGGGGGGTCGCTGTGGTGGGGGGGAGCACCGCGAGGAGGGGCGGGGACTTTTGGGATTTTGCACTACTAGTAGTGTTCTAACAACTGACCAAAATTCAGCTTTTACGGAATTATTCCCGACATTGGCATTTTTTTGTCCTTCATTGACTGGGCTAATTAGAATCACGTTGACTGCCGTAACTAGGGGTGTGCATGACGGAAAATAATTTGGTTGGGATGGGATTGGGAATATTAGTATTTCTGACGTAAAAACTGCAAAAATCTCAATTTCCCGATCAGGTCAGAAAATTTTCTGGACGGGAAATTTTGAAAATTTCCCGATGCGGTTTAAATATCGAATTCATCACACTATTTCCCCTTGCACTTCTGGAACAAAAAACTGCTAATTTCAAGAAATTTCAAGAAAATATCAAGAATTAACCTCCTTTAAAGATTCTTTGGAATTTCTCAACTGTTCGGGATTACGAAAAGTCGTGATCTAACCTCGATAATTCACACCCGGTCATTTTGAATTATTACATTTTTTTAAGTAAGCCTACCCTTCGGCATGTAAAAACATGGATCAGGGTACCATGAAGGAAAGGACAGTAGATTAAGTAGTACCTGTTTGATGTCTGTGCTTTGTGAAAAAGTACAAAAAAACAAAAAACAGTTCATCAACAAAGTGACAGATGTTTATGGAAAGGAAGCAAGGCGAATCCAGTTTCTATCTAGATAGCAGATAGTGTATGGTAAATTTTATTGGTAATAATTTAAAAGTTATTATTCATAATAAGTAAATAGTAACAATTATATCCTAACTATGAAATTTGTACCATCCTTGTGCTGCTGAACGTTGAACCCTATACATTATTTCAGTACATATACGGCCATGCTTCTAATGACAAAATAGCAATATTTACACAATAATTTTAATTTTTAAAATGGCTATTTTTTCGAGATAGTTCTCAACGGTATTAAGAATGTGTACAATACAGGAACAAATAAAGCCGGACCTGTGCCCGAGTGCTTAGCACATCGCGCTGCAACGCTAGGGGTCCCGGGTTAGAATCCCGCTCGCGCTTGGTTGTTTGTGAATGTCTATTCATCAATTTCATCACTCATCCCCATCTTCGCAAATTAGCCAAGAGGCACAAAACGCGAAGTAAAATAAACTAAATCAATCAATCAAGGAACAAATAAAGCTCTTGGTCTCATTCCATCATTTTGAACTCGTTTCAAACAGTTTTACTTCCTTATAAAGGTTCTCGCAACCACAGATCAACTAAAATATAATTAGTATCACATACAGTATAGTGGGGGGGGGGGGGTTTGAAGGGGCTACAGCTCCCTCCGAAATTTTGAGAAAAAGAACATTTTCAAACAAAAGCAGTGAAGAAGTCGGGAAAACCAGAGTGGTAAATGCAAAAAACCCACGATTGCCATTCTTGAGAGTGATAAGTTCTTAATATATGAAATATCTTACTGTGTATGCCGTGCACCTAGAAAATAGCTATGTGCTATCCACCTTTATAATTCCAGCCCCTCCCGAAAAGAATCCTGCGTACGCCAGTGCCCATATCCCCGTTCTTGCGCCATCATTTGGTTCTTTTCATGTGTAGTCAGTGGCGGTGATTGGGTTCTAAAAGTAGGAGGGCAAAATGACAAAACTGGGGGGGGGGGGGCAAGGACAGTTTACTTTACGTTGTTAGATAAGGTTCAGCATAGTGAAGGGGCAAAATTGGCGAAAGGGGGGGAACTGCCCCACACGCCCCCTAATCGCCGTCACTGTGTGTAGTAACTTTTTTTATTATTCCATTTGTACACTGATTATTTTTTACATAATTACTCTAAGCTTATATACTCGTATTTACTAATTCATGTCGCACTTTATTAAACAATATACACACGCTCATAGAAGTATTCGGACACCCATCCATTTCTGTTATTTTACCATGTATGTGGTGTAAAAATAAATTCGTGAAGGATGAAGATGAACCAGTGATGAAGTATGACTTACGAAGATATAAATATCATTAAATATCCCCTTTTTGATTGACATACAAAGAGATACAATCTTATTTATTCCCAATACCCGAAAAGTTGGTGCAACAAAAGTATTCGGACATCGGTATGCATGGAAGAAATGTCTGTGAATGCGATTAACAGAGGGTGCTAGAGATTCACGTTGTTTGCCCACCTGGTGAACAGGCAAAATTGTTATTCCAGTGCGTGAAGAATTGCAAGGAAAATGGGCCGAAGAGGAAAGGAAAGCAACTTTCAGCAGCGACAACTCGTTGTTTTCCACCATGCGAAAGGAAAAACTTGCAGGCAGATCGCAGAAATATTCCAGTTGAAGAAGAGCACGGTATTTGACATTATCAAAAGCTTTAACAAGGAAGATAGGCTTGAACATTGTGCTTGCACTGGACGTCCTAAAACGTTTTCTGAAAGAGAAGAGGCTGTGATTGTGAGAAACGTGAAGAAAGATCCTAAAACAAGTGCTCCCCAAATCGTAGTCTAAGTAGAATCGGGGATAGGAAAGATCGTTTGTCCTGAAACAATTCGTAGAGTGCTGAGGAGGGCCAATTTTCACGGTCGTGTGTCCCGTCGAAAGCCGTTTGTCAACGAGATCAACCGAAAGAAAACACCAAATTTCGTGAACGAATACGCTGACAAGAGTTAGCACTGGTGGAATGGTGTATTTTTTGCCGACGAAAGCAAGTTCAACTTACACGGTTCGGATGGGCGGTCATAGTGGAGAAGACCCAAGGAAGAGTTAAAAGGGGAAAACATGCAAGGCACAGTTAGACATGGTGGTGGGAGTGTGATGGTTTGGGGCTGCATGTCAGCGAGTGGTGTCGGCAATTTGGTATTTATTGAAGATGCTATGAACAAGGAAAGATATCTTCAACTTTTACGGGCCAATTTAAAGCCAGCCCAGTGCCCAAAAAATTGGAATTTCTGATAGGTTCATGTTCTATCAGGATAATGGGCCGAAGCATACGGCTCATATTATGCATTTTGTATAATTGTACCAAAGTGCTTCATCCCTCTCCTCGGTCCCCTGACATCAACCCTACCGAGCACTTGTGGGATAAAATTCAAGATGGACTAAGGAAAACCCCGATCGACTCAAAGGAACATCTAAAACGCAATTTTCGGGAGGAATGAGCCAAATTGTCCGTGCATTACATGCAAAAACTCTTGGCAAGTATGCCGAATAGACAGACTAAAGGAGGTGTTAAAAATGAAAGTGTTATACCGGGTGTCCATAAAATCCCTTTACAACTTCAAAAATTCACTACAAATGCAAATGATGAGATATTTGAGTGATTTTTTTTATTGTACTCGTTTACTATTAAATTTTGTACTAATAGTCAATTTGTGTATTTCCGGTAACATTGTGAAGAAAGAGAGGTCCTCGAAAGAAAAATGGCTACTCCGCAAGAAAAGGCACAATGTGTGGCGTGGTTCATTGAAACAAAATCTGACACTCAGACTCGGCGAAACTTCAGGACTAGGTATAGGAAACAACCACCAGCATGTCCATCAATTCGTGAATGGCACAGGAAATTCATGGAGACCGGTACAATTTTGGATAAAGCAAGAAGTGGAAGAAAACGGGTATCAGAGGAAGATATCGAACGTGTAAGACAAGCCTTTGTTAATTCTCTAAAGAAATCCATTCGCACTGCTGCCAGACAGTTACAGCTACCACGATCAACAGTGCACAAGGTCCTACACCACAACCTGCGATTGATTGCGTATAAAGTGCAACTGTTGCATGCCATCGAGTCCAATCATAAACCGAAACGCAAAACATTTGCAGTGGACATGCTTCATCGAATATCGGAGGATGCAATGTTCCTCAACCGAGTGTGTTTTACTGGTGAGGCAACATTTCATGTTTCCGGTAAACTGAACACGTACAATGCGAGAATCTGGGACTCAGGAAACCCCCATGCGACAATGGACCTCAAACGAGACAGTCCAAAGGTGGACTGATGTTCAATCGAATCATTGGTCCATTTTTCTTTGCGGAGCAAACAATTACTGCAGATGTTTACCTTGACCTTTTGACTGAATATGTGACACCACAACTGGCTGGCCTTCAACCATAAGTCCTTTACCAACAGGATGGTGCACCACCACATTGGGGATTAAATGTTCGTGACTTCCTGAACCAAACATTTCCCGGTAGGTGGATTGGACGGGATGGCCCTATTCCCTCGCCACCTCGTTCACCAGACATAACGCCCCTAGATTTCTTTCTATGGGGCTACGTTAAAGACACTGTGTATCGAACAAATGTACGGAACATTACTGATCTCAAACAAAGGATCACTGATTCCTTTGCCACCATTGATGAGGCTATGCTACAGCGGACATGGCGCGAAATCGATTTTCGCTTTGATGTCCTTCGTGCAACCAATGGTGCCCATATTGAGGTTTATTAAGTTATGAAAAAACTTCAATATATACTGCTACTATGTGACAAATTTCATTTAATTATCTCTTCATATGTGTTTGGAATAAAAGATTGAAGTTGTAAAGAGACTTTATGGACACCCTGTATGTTTTGGCCTGTGTCAAAATACTTTTGGGGTTCTCAGAAATGTGTGTATTTTTATTTAATTAACGATAACAACATGTTTATTTTATTTTTTCAAGCAGGTGGCAATTTTCATTACATGTTTATTTCGTTGTTTTGATTATTGGAATAAAAAATATATTTACTTACATATCATGCAGTTAGTTACTATTTTTTCCGGAAATCCGTCCTGTTGTCCGACAACTTCTGTTACCGTGTGTATATTGTTACTACACGTGACCGCAAAGAAGTTGTAATAAGAAAACACACTACGTGCCTATTTGAGGATGGGGGTGGGGGAGACGTAGGGTTAAACTCGATCAACCGACGCTTTGCCAGGTGCCTGTTGATGGGAGGATGAGGCCTGTTTCAATGTTCAATAAAGTAACGTCCCTATCGACATTGAACATAACTTCCATACTAAGAAAACTAATTAATTCAAGTAATTTCTTGTTTTTCTCAGGCTTACTTTCCCTATTCATGCTTCACGTGTAGGGGATCAAACATATCGTCATCAAGACATACCAACACGCGAATCGTATTTCGTATATTTCAGTTGACCCGCGTACTCCAGTCCGATTTCACACCGAAGCGACGAACTTCGTAGCGACGTGACGACCTTCACCGCATTGGTCCGCTTTTATATGACACACTCCTCTCAGACATCTGCTTGTAATCAAGATGTCCTGGGTACGATTCCGTTGGATGCACATCCCACTTTAAACTGTAGGTCCATTCGATACTAGCCTATCTGAGCATAAAGACAATCAAATGACACACGACCATGGAAAAGGAAGGGGGGTGAAAATAAATAAAAATAAATGTCAACATAAAATTATCTTGTATTTTACACTGTGTATTTCATTCAGTCATTATGACTTTAAACTGAAGGGGTGTTTCCAAGTGGTAACGCTATTGTGGCAGAAAATATGCCTAGGTTGCACCCCTACCTTGCTTGTCCCCCTGATCTGTACCAATGTGTGACAGTAGCGGCGACAGTAAAGCCGCTGTTAGTAGTAGCTGCAGGCAAAGTTGTCTCCTGTGACACCAGCTTAAATGAATGACCAGTGATTGCGTTGAAGGTACATGTACAGGACACGTGCGACACTCACTTCGGTGTGAAATCAACCTGACATAAATCAACATACCTTTTTGGTGTATTGAACTGCCATCAGCTTCGTCTCTCAGCACCGTTGATACACACACACGCGCACAATTCACACAAGACTAAAGAGTGACCTTCCTGCAGAGCTTATCAGGGTCTCATTCTTCCATATCTGCAACCCTGACTCACGCCTTGAACAAGTAGCGAACTGCAGACACGAGCAGCAGACGAAATACCACCCCTACTTCTTGGTGCCAAAGCAGAGAACACGGGTGCAAGTCAGTGGCGTATTCTGGTTTTAACTAGTGGGTAATCTCCGACACTTGATTCATCCACCCACTACTGAAGTCTCCCTGCAAATTTACCTCAACATCCATACAGGATTTATGAATGTATGTGTTAAAAATTTTACCTTATTGTTGAGACCACTGTCGAATAATTGTTGTGATTGCACTTGTAGTTAATCTACGTTTAGAATTTCAAGTAATAAAACAAGAAAATATAATAAATCTATAAGAAAAACCTGTAACAAAGAATATGAAAGGAATGCGGTAGTGAAATAAAAACCCTCAATATGAATTGAAGTATAACATTCAAGTTACCCCAGTATCCAGTTACTCGTGCATTCCCGATTTTTGTTTTTATACACGGAAGTTTAAGTTCAAGACCTGTGGTACAAGAGATGCTACTGGCCTAACTACATTAACTATTTCCAATTTCTCCGGAAAAGATCCCGTTCCAAATATTTTCGCATGCAAATATTGTATTATATACATTCATTGCCTTTAACTTCAGTAAACACAGCACTAGCACGAATACTAAACCACTAACAGCTAAACAAATATTAAATTCTCGAATCGCTACAACACGCATTGAATTCCCTGCGCCAATCTTCTATTGCGGTTCCTTCCTGCTTGACACAGAATTAAATTCCCTATGGATGCTGAAAAATTCCCTTTCCCAGCTTTATATTCCCTGCGATGCGCGAGGTTCTATAAGTTGGAATCATTGCGTTTTTTGTTTATATATTTTACATTCAAACATCTTTTATCATTATGATCATTATTACGCTGTAATCTAAAGAGGGGGAAAAGCAACTTAAGTTACCTAATATATGTGTACGTATATATATAATTTATTTGATAGCTTTCCCTTTTAAAAATTATTCATTTCTGTGAAAGAAGTACTCTCACTGGTTTTGAAGGCTACGAAGAAAGTAATCACGCATTTTAAAATACAAAACTGAAAAAAAGTAAGCATATAAATAGTTTATTTTACTTCATTAATAGATTGATTAAATTGTTATTTGACGTCGCTTTTCTGCCACTTTTGACTAATCACTACGAGTGATGATATGAAATTGATGAAGGGACATTTACAAAGAACACCCACGCCCTGACCGGTATTCGAACCCCGGAGCTCTGGCGTTGAAGGGAGCTGTGCTAACACTCCGCAACGGAGGTCGGTGTAATTTCTTGAATTTCTAAATAGTTCAAATTTTAATTTATTTAATTACCTTCATCTTCAATATTAAAGTTTTTTTTTCCTTTGACAATATCTGTTGAAATAGCAGAGATCAGGAAGACAGAAGCAAATGTAAAATGAGAATTAACATAGAATTGGTTCGTAAATGTTGTTCAGATTTCCCTGTTTCTCGCGCATTTTCAGATGTATTTTCTCTACTTTCCTTTTCAGTACCTAATTTGTGAACCCAGAATTCTGTTTCCTGAGAAATTTCCCCGTCTTAAACAATACAGCTCCTACGATACAAAGGCCATCGGGGAAGAATGGGAGAAAAACAAGGGCAGAAGAGCGTGCCAGCCAAGAGAACGGCAAAGGCTCTGGGGTAGAGAGTGCGACCGATGGACTCTCTCCAGAAGGATGTTACCCTTGCCAAGGAATCACCGCGCCTAAGAAGCAGTGTTCCCTTCCCCTCCCTCCCGTCAAGGGATTTTAAAGGGAGCCGGTGGAATCTCACCCTGACGTCACCAGATTCCACCAGCAAGGAGAAAAACCCTCACGGACATTCCGCGGCAAACGGTTGAAAACATTCGCGCGCTGGAAGCAAAGAAATATGTGAATCAAAGATTGGTTCGGAAGAATATTGCGAAGAAATAAAAAACAACTTTTTAAAAAAAATTATTGCCGGGTCATCTCCGATTACCTAGGTGACCCAGAGTATACGCCGCTGGTGCAAGTTGCAGGTTTCTTTGGAAGACGGATTGAAACCAATTCTCATTCTTGAACGTCAGTTACTAATTTAGATTAAACAGCGACTGAGAGGATGAACGGACAATGAAAAGAAAGGAAAAATGAAAGTTGTAGTAGAGAAGTTGGAGGGAGGGTCAGTGAGGATTCAAGCCTGGAAAAATACGGAAATATTGTCAGGATAATCGGTGGTAAAGGGGTTCGAATCCCTTCACCTGCTCCACGGCCCTAGCAAAAATGGATTGATTGATTTGGTGCTTTAAGTACAGTTTATGCACAGTAAGGCTAATTGGGACTGGACCTACAGTTTAAAGTGGGATCCGAGCCACTATGTGCCTCCACCGGGAATCGAACCCGCTATCCCTTGATTACAAGTCGACGTCGCTACCACTGCGCCATCGGGGAGGCAAACCCTCGCAATAAAGAATAGTTCTATCCTCCACTATTTGCTGGGAAGATTTTGTATGTGTTACATTTTCAGAAGGGAAAATGCACAAGTTCGCGATTAGCCAAAAGTGGCGGGAGAGAAGTAAAAAAAACAAATTAGTCAATCGAAATGTGTTCTCTGTGGAAGGATGTCCTCAGAGAGAGAGAGAGAGAGAGAGAGAGAGAGAGAGAGAGAGAGAGAGAGAGAGAGAGAGAGAGAGAGAGAGAGAGAGAGAGAGATTTCTCCATTCTTCCTCCTTTCTCTCTCTTTTTCTCTCTTCCTCATCTATTTTTTCTCTCTCTCTCGCCCTGTCTCTTTCCCTCTTCCTCTCTAGAAAGGGAGAGAAAGAAAGACATGAAGAAAGAGGGAGGAAGTGAGAGAGACAAACCTATTTTCTTTTTTCTTTCTCCCTTCTCTCTCCTTTCCCGTTTTCTCTCCCCCCTCTCTCTGAGAACATCCCTTCACAAAGAATACATTTCGATTGATTGCCTCCTTATCTCTCTCCCTCTGTGTCTATAGCTTTCTCTCTGTCCCAAGGAGAAAGATAATGACATACTAATATTGAAATAATCAAAACCAGGGATCGGATTTATATGTACTAAAAAAGTGTTAGATACATAAAAATATATTTAGTTATTTTCATCAAAATATGGAATTAAGTATGGACTTCCAATTGTCAAAAATTGCAATTTTCATTAAGCAAGCTACTCACCTAGCTGAGTAAAATATACCGTGCGTTCATTTCGATCTTCAGCCGATAGATCGGGAGAAGCGTGGCGGGCGGCGCTGACGGAGATGCCGACATTTGCGGCCTGTAATGCCCGCTTATTTTTATGGACATATGCAGACATTTATATAAATATTGCAAAACGAGCACTAACCTGTGTTATAAGAGTACGGTTTTAAATTTAGTAGCTTAGTGGCTGTATGTGCTGATGGTTTTGACACTCCCATCTCCTTTGAAACACGGCGTACAGGTTTGTTTGGAGAACGTTCTAACGCTGCACCAATTTCATCGAGTTTTGCTTCGGTTAGAATCCTTCGTTTTTGCTTAGGTGTTTTGAAATTTAACGATCCAGTTTCTCGTAATTTAAGGACAAGATGTCTAACCGTATGTGGAGGTGAAACGCCTGGGAATTTCTGTACAAATTACACTGAAAAAAATAAAGGTGTGGAAACTCACCTTTTGGGGTGAGTTTGGCTTGTCACAAATAGACGTCCCCAAAAGGTGAGTTTCCACACCCCATATTGGGGTGAGTTTTTCTCACCCTAGTATAGAGTGTGTTTTTCCTCCCATAAGGGTGAGTTTTCTCACCCTAGTATAGAGTGTGTTTTTCCTCCCATAGGGTGAGTTTTCTCACCCTAGTATAGAGTGTGTTTTTCCTCCCATAGGGTGAGTTTTCTCACCCTAGTATAGAGTGTGTTTTTCCTCCCATAGGGTGAGTTTTCTCACCCTAGTATAGAGTGTGTTTTTCCTCCAATAGGGTGAGTTTTCTCACCCTAGTATAGAGTGTGTTTTTCCTCCCATAAGGGTGAGTTTTCTCACCCTAGTATAGAGTGTGTTTTTCCTCCCATAAGGGTGAGTTTTCTCACCCTAGTATAGAGTGTGTTTTTCCTCCCATAGGGTGAGTTTTCTCACCCTAGTATAGAGTGTGTTTTTCCTCCCATAGGGTGAGTTTTCTCACCCTAGTATAGAGTGTGTTTTTCCTCCCATAGGGTGAGTTTTCTCACCCTAGTATAGAGTGTGTTTTTCCTCCAATAGGGTGAGTTTTCTCACCCTAGTATAGAGTGTGTTTTTCCTCCCATAAGGGTGAGTTTTCTCACCCTAGTATAGAGTGTGTTTTTCCTCCCATAAGGGTGAGTTTTCTCACCCTATTATAGAGTGTGTTTTTCCTCCCATAAGGGTGAGTTTTCTCACCCTAGTATAGTGTGTGTTTATCCTCCCATAAGGGTGAGTATTCTCACCCTAGTATAGAGTGTGTTTTTTCTCCCATAAGGCTGAGTTTTCTCACCCTAGTATAGAGTGTGTTTTTCCTCCCATAAGGGTGAGTTTTCTCACCCTAGTATAGTGTGTTTTTCCTCTCATAGGGTGAGTTTTCTCACCCTAGTATAGAGTGTGTTTTTCCTCCCATATGGTGAGTTTTTCTTACCCTAGTATAGAGTGTGTTTTTCCTCCCATACGGTGAGTTTTTCTCACCCTAGTATAGAGTGTGTTTTTCCTCCCATAGGGTGAGTTTGAGGTAAATGATCTTCGTTTAGTATAATAATGCTTACCTTTAACCTTGAAGAATCTGTCAGATCTTTTCTATCTTATCCAACATGAATTCAGAATAAGATAGAGCAATCATAACTTCATTGTAATTTCTTCTCAGATGGCAAATGTATCAAAGTAGAGAAATGCAATGTTAACTCTTGCATTGTATAATATACGACATCACAGGGAAAACAGTGTTTCTTCATTTAATGCGTTCAGATTTTAATGTGATTAATTGTCTCTTTATAAAAAGAATACCATTCAATTCAGCATTAAATTTTGACAAAGCTTAAAAATCTTAGAGGAAACTAGATGCGGCACGCTCACCAAGGTATTCATGTAGAAGAACAAGCCATCCATAAATTACATGAAGCTTGCAAGGAATATTATGTATCGATTTCTAAATCATACAAAAAAGCCGCAACTTTTAATGTACATTCATAGTTTCCAATAAGTCTTTTTTGAGACTTCCACTTGATGCTTAGAAGCCAATTGGGACTGGATATATGTACAGTCACATACACTGCTGGGTTGTAATGATTTAATTGAAAGTCAATGGTGCTGTTACAACCCAGAAGTGTCCTTCAGTGTACAATATAACATGAAGGGGATTGATCTTCAGAAGTCACACCCGTTAATTAAAAAATAACAACTTTTTTGTGTACTGTTTGGAAAGCAACACTCATGCTCACATACATTGCTAGGATAAATAAATGACATACTTAACACAACAAAATACTGTATACTTGTATATCCTTAGATAAATTTTATGTATACGTTGGATGCAAGTATATACATACATGGTAAGGGAATAATCTCTGAAAAATACTACCTTGCCACTAAATGCATACACATTAAGCAATAATTCAACCTTACCTTTCCTTTGCTGTTGGTTCTGCACACTCAGTTCAATGCCACAATCATTACAATGTGAGTGATTTTTGGTGCTTTTAGAACCTATTTCAGTACTTTAATAAATTAATTAGAAACGAAAATGTACATTCTTAAGAAGGCAGAGCAAATTTAGTAGAAGTTATAAATGTTCATATACATAATTTTTAACCACTCTATTTCAAATACACAGCTTAATTTTTTCGCCCCAAAGATTAGGTTGAAGAAATAAAGTTACCAGTTAGCAAAAAATTCGACTTTATTTACAATATTCGTACATTTCATCTTGCAATAATTCAACATAGTTCTCACAATTTTATCCAAAAAAAAGAGGAATGATTTTTCAGTTTCAATTTTACTTCATTGCTAAAAATATGCATGCTGTATTCCTTTAAAATGTCTGTATGGAAAGGCGTCCATGATCTGAAAGGAGAAAAAAATGTAAGAGTAAATAAGAATATAACCAAGAATGCATTTAGGTCAGAATGTGATAATTTAGAATGTACTTATAACATTTATGAGTCTTAATACTTCCCTGAAAAGTATACTAGTGATGTGTGCATACAAAGTGATTCAAGCTTGAGTAGCCAGCCTTCGTGGATACGAAAGCATGCTAAAACGCCTGGGGTGTCGAGTTCAAATCCCAGCCTGAGCACAGGTGTTCTTTGTGAGTGTCCATTCATCCATTCCATCATATCATCACTCATCCTCATCTTCGCAATTAGCCCAAAAGTGGCAGAAATGCGAAGAAAAATAAACAAAATCAATCAGTCAAGCTGCTCAATTGATAGATTGAGTTGGTGTTTTAAGTCCACTTTATGCACAATATGGCTAATCGAGACTGGACCTGCGGTTCAAAGTGGGATCCGAACCACTATGTGCCTCCACAGGGTACCGAACCCGGGACCCCTTGATTACAAGGCAACGACCTACCACTGCACCATCGGGGAGGCCCTCAAGCTGATCAGTTTCTACATTGAATGCAGTAGCGCTAAATTGGCAATATATTTTACACAGCATTTCCCATAATATTTAAAGCTCAGGAGGGGGTTTAAACCCAGTAACCCCCCTTGCGTACGCCACTGATTGAATGAACAGGTGGAGGGACTAAGATTATGTCACCCTATTATGCAAAGGTAATATAAACATGCATGCTTTTATTTCATAAGCAAGGGCCTATACAAGGAGGGTGATGATGGGGCTATAAGCAGGCAGGAAAAAATAGCGAAATGAGGGCTGACTACTGGGCACGTCACAGCATATAACTGGAAATGGCACACTATCTTCAAAATTAAGAAATGACTTTAGGATAATATTTTGTGCTGAAACATCGGTGTCGGGAAATGGAATTGCCATCGCCCATTTCAAGTCACAAAAAGCAGAAGTTGTTATAACATAAATAATGTTTAGAAAGCTTTTATTGAAAAGTTAAAACTTAAAGATAAAACAGAATAACTGTGCATTTCAATACACTAACTGTGTAAAATGTAAAAAAATAAAAAAATATAATAATAAGGAAAAGTTGTACTTGATATTCATTCATCTAGTAGTCCTCCCAAAGGATTTAATAATAGTAATAATAATAATATAATTTTATTTTTTGTTATAATAGTTATTACTGTAAAATTATTATCATAACCATGATTCTTATTGTTAATATTTGTTCTACTATTAAGTTAAGTCAATGGGTTGCCCCCCAATACACACACACAAACACCTTTCTGGTGTCGCCTAAGAGCTCAAACACTACCATTCAATGTTGGTGTGAAAAACAATTTTTTACTAATTTTTGAGTGTTTAGCTTTAGCTTTCTTATGTTTCTGTTAGTTCTGCAGGGTGCGAAATCCTGGGGGGACAGGGGGTTTCCCACCACCAACAATCTTGGCCTCAAAAATCCCCCCACCAAAAATTTCCGGGAGGAAGATTTTTTGTTATAACAAACGAAAGATAAGCAATTACTTTTAATTTCAAATATACTGTACTAAGAATAATATCGAAAACACACACAAATTAGTGTAGTTGTGAGTATTGAATGCTTTCTCTCTCAAGAGATCATTAACAAATCTACACCAATAAGCAAAGTAAAACAAGAATGCAAGAAAATTATAACTATGAAATCTAATTGATTTATATTAACATAAAGCACAAACAAAACAAAAACTTACACATAATGAAAGCACTTCAACTATTTCATAATTTATAACATCTTTAACCAAGTTACTAAAGGAATTATTTGGCTGCTTTACAATATCTGATATGTATAAAAGTAGCAAATTAATTTACTTTTAATAATACACATATGTGGCGGAGGGGGGAATGTAGATTAAGAACTTTCTTCCCCCACCAGTTTTCAATGATTTCGCACCCTGTAGTTCTGTCCTGTCAAAGTGTATGTGTAAACATCATGTAGCGAAAAGGCAAAAAGATTTTATTTATTCTGTACATTATACTAGCATTTAACAGGCACAGTGCCAGAAGGAGAAGTGAGTGGATGCCTCATTCCATCCCTTCACCCAGCAGACAAGAGACACATACCCTTGACAATTTTAAATATTTTCTATAGACATAGCTATATGAAAGTTCAACTCTCCAAAAATAAAAGCATGGATATGATTCTGTTTTCAAGTAGCAGAAATAAAGTTCTATTGAAAGTTTAGTAGGCTACGAAAGAAATACATAAAGATTATAATTTGTATATTTATGCTAAGGTGCATTTTGGAAATGCATATGCAAAGATTATTAATTACAAAATGAAAGGTGTGTATGTATGGTTCGCACACGCAGCATTATATTGTACGTTCCTAGTTCTATTTATGTGATTCTGACATTTTCAGATTGCATACAGGTTAATTGATTTATTTACTTACATTTCCATTTACAAAATCAGGATCATCTTCAAACATCAGAGGTGGTTATTTTAGTTAAACAGCATTCAATGTCTGAAACAAGGAATAAATTTAAATTAGATTAATCTTGAAAGTAGCAAAAATTTAACTTCTTCAATACAACAGTTTATTGTACAACTATATTTGTTAATAGAAAGAAAACTATTTGAAGTGTTCCAGTGGATTTAACATATAAAAGTTAATTATCATGCAAAGTTAGTATCAATTGGATCCCCCCAGCAATTTAAATTCTCCTAAGGAATGTCTATACATACAGTGGAAGATTGAATGAAAGAAACCCAGAATGATGAAAGTTTAGATACTTTTCAAATGAGATTAATTTCTTTATCTGTGTGTTTTCTTCTACATAACATCTCAAAATGAATTTAATTTCCAAAGACAAAATTTGTATGTAGGCTTTTACAGGGTAACTGATAGCCAATAAATGTAGCATCACAGACCTCACTTTGCAAGTTGAAAAGAGAAAACAAATAAAATGTAGGAATCACTTACTTCATCCCACATCCACAAGAACACTAAATTGTACACAAGCAGCAATCGATTCTCAGAACTTAAAGATGCTGACACAGAAGTATATTTGCTGTTTGGTCTAGTCAACCATATTTTTTTTTTCACTAATCCTCCATGAAATTAATTGTGTAACAAAGATATTAGGAAAGGTATGTAAAGAGTGAGATGCATAAATATTTCCAGGAAAAGTTCAATGATGTTCAATTCCTTAAATACACATGGGACATCAAAAAATATTGATAATTATGAACAACTTGCCTGGTAATATTTTAACATCTCGCTGTACACATTGTGTAATTAGTATGCCATATCAATTTCAAAATACTTCTTAAGACAGCCACAACAAAGTTTTACACTCCAGCCTACACTGTGTAACTATTAGTACTGTCCTTCCCAGTGGCGAACACTCCCTTTGAAACAGAAATAACCGAAGCTATGAGACACCCACCCACCCTTTCCTATTTCCAGATTTGTTGTTTGAATTTGTTTTTAAGACCAATTTAATCACAGACTAATAAGGACTGGACCTAAAGTTCAAAGTGAGATCTGAACCATTATGAACCACTACCGAGTATCGAACCTCGGACTCCTTGATACATGTATTTAAGTATGCATGTACTTTTGACACTTTAATTTTCTTTTCACACTCACTATGTTGACTATATGTTCAATACTAGCTGACCACCTCTAGCGTGTGCTACACCTGGGTACATATAGTGCTCGCCACTGGTCCTCCCATCTCAGCATATAAGCTTACTTCCTAAGAGACCTCTGTCATTTCAAGTTCCTACAGCTTAAAACTTATGAAAATAATGAATAATAAATTCCCTTGAAAAAAGAACAAAATTAGATTTAAACTGCTCTACTTACAGTGCATATCTGTGTAAACCCAACCCATGCAGGATCCTTGAAAAACTGCTCTCAGCAAAGAGTAATGTTCAGTGTAGGTTGGAACTAAGACAAGTGTGTTTGTGGGCATTATCCGTATCCACTGCTCTACGCATGGCACATTCCTGAAAAGGAGTTGAAAATTAAAATGATGCTTAAAATTTTATGTTACACAACCATATTTATGTGTAAAAGAAGTCTAAGACAACACTCTAAAAGAAATTCTAGCTGCTGCTTGAAATTGTAAGTTTCCTTAACTTAAATTGTTAATGTTTAGAATCCCCCAAGGACCGAAAATTTGAAGATACTATGGACACACACTACAGAAAACCTCACGAATATCAGCTTCTGAGTGTGGGAAGGCGATCATTGCTCCCGAAAATTAATGTCATTGTATATTTAACTTTCACGCCCTTCCTTACAATGTGTCTTTTTCTCCTTTAAAAAATTGTGATATTAGCGCAATCGACTACAACGAATGAATGAAGTGAGTTTAAGCAACACCTTACAAATCTTATAAACTCTTACAGAAGCCTGTTTTGTAAATAATATTTTCCATGGAAATTAACTTTACGTCCCACAGTATCCCACTGCATTATTTTGGCCTCTTTACTTAAAAATCAATTACAAATCCCTCTGGGGTACGTTCCGACAGCCAATAACGAAAGATTATGAATTGTGTGCAATAAGTTACTTTACAACTTTAGGAACATCACACACCAAACGAAGGTGCGCAGTCAGAATAGTCGACACCAAAGGGGGCTCTAGCCCACCACGAAATATTTTTGGCCCATCTCCTCCTAACACAAATAGCCAACAGTTAAAAATTAGGATTGCTTACAGCATAGCGAGAATCACACAAGGTCAGAAGAACACAAAGAGAGAGGGTGAAAGAGACCGAAAGATACATTGACAGCGAATGACAGAGAACAGAAATAGAAGAAGGAAATGGGAAAGAGAGAAGGAAGCGTAGAAAGATAAAGGGAAAAGGTGAAGAAGAATAACGGAAATGGAAACAGAGGAACCAAGAGAGCAAAGAAAAATTGAAACGTATGAAAAGCGGAGAAAGAAATAAAGATGATAGAGAATCCTAGTAGCAGTGATAATTGTAGTACGGTCAACCTTTGTGACGTTGTCCCCCCAAACATACACATATTATTCTGTTTAAGGTATGTCATAAGATTATCCTTTGTTTGTACCGGATTGTATCGCATTTACTTTCGTTTGCAACATTACAGCGTTCGAGTATTCACAAATTGAACTTGGGGTGGGGGCTTCGGGAAGCCCGTACAGTTTTATCCCAGCGCATTTTTTCGATTGTAACGTAACGGTTTGAGAGTAAATTAAATCAAAATTTGAAGTTCCCTCGCCCCCAACTTTAAAATGAAGGACAAAATCATTACGTTTGTGCCATTGAAATAACTAAATTAACAACTAAAAGCTCCCCATCATGGAGGAAAAAAAATCAAGCAACTTCTTGGATAGAATTTCGTTTGTGCACTTGAAATTTTATTTTTTATCCTTATAGTTTTCCAGTTATTTTTCTCCAAAAATGGGAGTGGGAAGAACGGAAACGAACTTAAACCATGATTTCTCAGTCTCCGTAACCATAAGCGTAAATTGGCGGGGACAAGGACCCCCAAAATTTTCACATTTGTTAAAATCTTCAAGTTAGGCGACCTGAGGAGCAAAGTAATAAAGAGTAATATTTGTGATTTCGCTAGTTTTTTAGGAAATAATCCCTGGACGCTATTTTTATGAGCTGGAAAATTTTTCGCGACTCTTCCCCTAATCTCCCAAAGTTAAGCCTCAGGTTTCATTCTTCCCCCTCAAAGTAGGCTCCAGGTTACGAGGCTCAAAGATAGGGACACCATGACGAATCTTAGCACGTCGAGCTGCAACGTCAGGGGTCCCGGGTTCGAATCCCGCTTGGGCATGGTTGTTTGCAAATGTCCATTCATCAATTTCATCACTCATCCCCATCTTCTCAAAATTAGCCAAGAGGCACAAACCGCGAAGTAAAATAAAACAAATCAATGAAATCAAATCAAACCATGACGAATGTCAATCCTCGGACGAGGAATATTGAAAGGGCTCACACTGCATGCTAAACAATGTCCTCTCACCGTGTACTGTCATTATTTCGAAATGTGAAACAAATTTTGGTCTAATCATTGCGGATACGACAATCTGAGCATATATGTATAAAGAAAATTTACAGTGTAAAAATATTGAAAACGTTATTGAACTTACTTACCTTTGAATGTTGCTTTCTTATCTTCACTTTCACATACCCACTCAGCAGACAAACTATTCTGGCCAGTGGCCACCGCACAGACGACCTCACACCAGTGTTGCCAATCTCCGAATGCAGGATTTCCCTTTTACCAGTGTAAAATTTCCCTTTTTCGACCTAAATTTCCCTCGATTTTCAAAACACATCTGAAGCTGTATCTTTGTATTACTATACCTGTTATTCAGAACCGTTTATAAGGGGGTTTAGTGGGTTTAAACCCCCCATTGAAAAAAATACTAGAAACTGATCATAGTTTCATAACATAATTATCCTAAAATAAACATTTGAATTTTAAAATAAAACACTAATGTATTGAAAAAATCCCCAAACCAAAAAAAAAAATTCGTATGCGGCGCAATGATTGTCGGACTTTGAGACCCACCCATTGTCAAAGGTTAGCTAGCGGCCTGCTGTTAATATTTTTCTTTTGACGCCTGTTTTGCCTGAGGAACAAACTTTATTATTATTATTATTATTATTATTAAATATTTATGAAAATCATAAAACTGTGAAGTAATGGGCAGCCACTCAATACGAAATTTTTTTGCACATGTTTCCCAGATATCTTTTCATCCGCAGATAAATCCCCACTACGTTTTCTAACCTTTTGGGGAGTTACAGGTAGCTAGCTTCCTATCAGTCACCTCTTCCATTCTCCTTGCAACGACACAGGACACACAAAATCACACACACAGCCACTAAGAAACATTCTGAAATGATGAATGGAACAAGGAAAGAAGTTGAATATCGCGTCCCAAATTATTTCCAGGTGCAGCGCGGCTCGTGCCTTGAGGCCTTTCTAGGAAACGCGACAATATAAGACTGACCGGTCAAGGTCATCTATAACAGGGAGAAGAAAGCTTGCTGAAAAGTGTCACTGTTGCTAACTATACATTTGGAAAAAGTACGCGCTGAAAAAATATTTTCGAACTTTTTAACCCTTATGCACACGCGCCGGGGTGGAATCCACCCCAGACAGTCTCTCTTCTTTACTACGTTTAAAAGTGTTTTGTTTCTGTTGGTGGCCTTCCAGGTACCTTTCCGTTGTTTGCCCTTCTAGTCATTGACTCAAGGTCAATCAGTTTGCGCGCCGCTGTCACTCAGTGAACATCGTCAAACTTGGCCAGGGGTGCTTTACACCCCACGCGTGTGCTTACGTTACACATTTCCAAAATGCTGCTTTTTTAGTTTTTGTTATTTGTTTTATCTAATTGTTATGTTTTTTTATGAACTGTAGTCTAGATGGTGTTTTAAGTTGCATATTTAAAAAAAACTCCAAAAATGGATAATTTGGGTAGCAAACAAGCGAGGATTCTGTCCATGTTGGATGAGTGTGGAAGTGATAATGAATCAATTGTCCGCGAAGATAGTGATGCAGAACAAGACAGTTTACACGAAAGTGAACATGATACAGAAACTGAACAAGACTGTGACAGTGGTAAAAGTGAAGAAAGTGACAGTGACAGCAAACTACCATTGGCTCACAGACTTAACACTTATATCGGGAAAGATTAAACTACTGTATGGAAGAAACAAACACCACCACAAAACGCAAGGACAAGAGCTCATAATATTGTAAGTACACATCATCCTACTGTAAAAGCCGCTGCTAAAGAAGCCAAAAACCCCACTTGATGAGTGGTTGTGTATGATAGACGAAAGCATAATAGACAGCATTGTAAAGAGCACACCTTCATCTACTGCGAAGAATGCCGCCCAGAATAAATTTGAACATTCACTCACAAAAACCTTTGTCAGTAGCTAAGTAACATGTTGTAAATTTGATTTAAATTTTATAATTTTTTATAAATGTATCTCTTTAAATAATACTCTTGTTTAGATTTTATCAAAAATTAAAAAAAGCACTCTAAAAATTTTGTTGGTTTGGGAAAAAGTTTTTATGATATTATAAACAGCTGCCTAAATTGACCAATACTCGATGGTGATTTACTAATAAATTTGTATAATAAACCTATGACTAAAATACCTTCAGTTGTTTCATTGCCCTGTCTTGTAACCACATGCAAGTAAAAAACTATTTTTTTTGGGTACAGTTATTTTTTTACTTCTTTTTTAACAATACTTTAAAATACAGAAGAAAAATGTAACTGTCTAATCAACAATTATTCAAACCACTATACAGTTGTTTTATATAGCTAAAATATGTTTAACTATTATGGAAAATACTAATTGTTAACAAAAAAACAACAGAAAACCTTTTTTACTCATACATTTGTAAAAAACTGCAATATAAAGTGTGGGGTGGAAAACACCCCATGCGTGTGGTTGTGTCACAAATATTCACGCGTGTCCATAAGGGTTAAAAGAATGAAACGAAAATGTGAGTTTAAATTTCCCTGTTTTTTAGCTATTTTTCATTAAATTTCCCTTTTCCCTTTTCACCCTCAAATTTCCCTGTGCCGAAGGAAATTTCCCTGCTTTTGGCATCACTGCCTCACACAATGGCAAAGGCAAGCCTATTCTGGGATGACTTCCTGCTGGTCCCAGACGTCTTTCGATTGGTCCTCACGAAAAGCGCGGGGTATACGACGCGTGACTCGTAACAAAAGACACAGAAAAGTGAATGTCCTTCAAACAAAGCAACGATCTTTGGGGGTGGGGGTGGTTTAGATAACTTTTACACTCTGTTGTTTGTGGGAGGCGCATCCACCGGGAGGGCCATGGGAGCGATCTCCTTTCCCAACTGCCAGTTCTTGGATATGATATTATACCTGATATTTTTGAGACTCAGATTTTGATTTTTTTTTATTTGATTTAGTTTATTTAACTTCGCGTTTTGTGCCTCTTGGCTAATTTGCGAAGATGGGGATGAGTGATGAAATGATGAAATTGATGAATGGACATTCACAAACAACCAAGCCCGAGCGGGATTCGAACCCGGGACCCTTGGCGTCCCAGCGCGATGTGCTAACCACTCGGCCACAGGGTCGGGCTTGAGACTCAGATGTTCCGCCTTTTATCCCCAAATTTAAAAGGCTCGAGAATATTTATAAAATAAGTCAACTTTATGATCAAGATAAGCTAATCGGAAAAGACACTACAGTTTAAATTTGTATTGAATCACTGTGCAATATGCTTCAAAATGAAATCGAACTGAGACCCCTTGAGGGAATAGACTTTTGTGTTCTCTGCCTATTCACTATATTTCTCATATATCCTCATTCAGTTTACATTGTGGCAATAGGAGGTCAATAGGAATTATGATACAATAATAACCACATTCCACTCCTCGACCTCTATTCTTGCAAAGGAATTCTCTGTCTTCTAGAACACAAAAAACAGCTTTGTTCCTGTTTACAGTATAATATGTTGTTTATATATAGCAGTGCAAGGGTGTGTTAGAATTGAGGTTCGGTGAGGTGAGGCATTCGAATGAAATTCGCCCCTCCCAACTGTAACTTCTGGATCCGCCACTGGTTTGTGACAATTAAACGCTCTGTGGATACCAAAGTCCTAAGAAAATAAAGGACAGAATTTCTTTCCTCCACAAATTGATTGAGCTGGTTTATTTTATTTCGCTTTTGTGTCACTTTTGGCTAATCGCGAAGATGAGGATCAATTGATGATATGATTAAATTCATGAAGGGACACTCACAAAGAAAACACATCCCCAGGCCTGGATTCGCTGCGCTACCCACTCCGCCATGGAAATTGACTTTCCTTCATAAGGTTAAGTACTTCATAATAATATTAAAGTAGAATATAATATTGTAATTCTCATCCAGAAACAGCCCTATAGAAGGAGGGGGGAGGATAAGGACAGTTGATTCAACTTCAAACTTCCCCAGTACTTATTAGTTAATAGTTGACATTGATACTTTCGAATACACATGATTAGTTGACCAAAAATCTAGAATTTTACCACCTAAAAAACTAATGTGAACATGAGAATGTTATTTTTGTCGCTTTTATATAAAGAAAGGTTCAAACTGCGTTTATTGTGTAATGCTGGCTATTATCAGTTCGTTACAATAATCTGTAATGAAAATTTGTATAATAATAAATGAGTATTTAATGTCTTATTGTTGAAAATATTGTCTTTGCATTTACTGTAGTGTCCTAATATACTGATTGGAACAAAGAACTCCAGAAAATATAACTTATATAGTGGTCGTTACCAAAGAAAATGTACTCTTCCTGCGGGATTTGGAAGCAATAAAAAAAAAAAGTTCTTCTCAATAAGGGGACCCCCATGGACAGGGTGCAGAGCTGTGGTGAAACGCTCTCGCCACTTGGGGTCCAGGTTCGAGCCTGGGTGAGTGACTGTTGAAATTGCCATTTCCATAAGATAAATTATTTTCCTGTATTTGTACATATTGCCAATGGACATGAGAACTTACGAAAAATAACATTTTTTAAAAAAAATCCAGGTAGTTAATAACAAGCGTTAATGTGAAGATATGAAGGACGTATCACCCAAAATAAAGGTAAAGGTAAAGTGCTCCCCTGTGCATAGCACCACGCCATGAAGGCGTATAGGGGTGTGGGGGTAACGCCCCACACTTTCTTGATCCGGTGGTGAGTGGGGGTGACCGCCTTTACCCCCCAGGGTTTCTCCCGGGTACCCATGTTATTCGACGCCGGGGCCGCTTCCAACGTTAGAAAAGTTCCCGGTTTGAACCGGCCGGGGATCGAACCCGGGACCTTTAGCATGGTAGTCAGACGCGTTACCGACTGAGCCACTGCGGCCTAAATATCATCCAAAATAGAATAAGTAACTTCAATTTTTTTTAACTAGTCGTTGAATGCAGGGACTTGCACTGCTAATGAAACTGTATTTCAGATAGTGGTAAGCAGGTATAATGCTGTTTTTTTCTTTCTCCCTGGCAGGCAGACACGTCATTCGAGGTATTACATATATCGATTGTCTTCGACTGTTGACTAGAACAATAGAATTAAAGCATGGGCGTCGCCAGAAATTTTTAAAGGAAGATCAGCCGTTGGTATAACATTTATTATTATTATGATTATTTTGATTGATTGATTTGATTTATTCTACTTCACTTTTGTGCCACTTTGACTGAAACCGAGCACAATTTAAAATGAAGACAAGACCGAGAGTGACAGCCGTCTGTATAATCGAGACTTATACTGTCCGAAAGCCTTGTATTGTTCAAGGGTTTGGTAAATCGTAGTGTAAATTATTTTTAGAATTCGTTATAATCAAAATTTCTTTAATATGCAAATTGATTTACTTTTTATTTAAAGATGTTTAATTTTCTAAAACTTTCGTTTTTAAGTCCTATTACTAAATGTCTTTAAACATTTTTTTATATATTTATCATTGAGATAATCTAAACGAGACCGAGGCTTTTCCTTCGGGAAAAAAAGAGCAACGAGAACGAGTCTGCTTACCGCGACGTCTTGCGAAGAACGAAAGAGGCCAGACAGGTTCCTTCATTCACGACTCTCCCGACTCTCCTCTCAGCTTGTAACCTAAATTAATGTTCCACTTTTATTAATTTTTGTAAAAGTAATCCTATGTTCAATTGCATTGATTCACTTCAGTTCACCATATTTTGAGAAATCTTTCGTGCCAGTGTAATGCAAACTGTCTGTAATAAGTAAGCCGTGACAGAGCACGTTGAATAGTAGACTCCAGGATTTTTCTACAGAATGCTTGACGATCAATTAGTTGGCTTATGAACAGGTCCACACATATATTTTGACTAGAATTTGAATTTAAAATTTTGGGAGCGTCAGCACTTAGGCTATTTTGCTCCCGTCACAGTATACGGGGGCCAGCCCCTTACCTCTACAAATAACAACTCTAACGTTGCATAACTAAAAAATTTAAAATGTTCTGACTTCTGTTAAAAGCTGAGGCTGTAAAGGGGCACTCAGCACACATAAGGACAAAAGGACAGGACAATACAAACAAAATTATACTGGCCATGGGGCCAGTCGCCAGAGCCTCGTTAGTCTTAAGTCCAGGGTGCACTAACGTGGAAGTGAGGTTGACATTTGGGTGTACTACGTGGAAAATCACCCCTTACACCCCTCCACACATATATACAAACCAATAATAATAATAATAATATCTTGATTTAGTAGGCGACGTGCGCGTGGATTACAAGGAAGAGGAATTCTTTATAGGGGTTGTCAGGCGAACAATAAAATTTAAACAGTAATATTAATAACAATAATAATTATCATGCTTATGATTATTATTGTTATAAACTAATTGAAATAAACCAACTTTATTCCAAAAGTTTTATCATTACTATTATTATTATTATTATTATATCCTGCTTGGGGAGAATTTTCTTCTCGATCCACTTGATAAATGAATTTCCAGCGCAACAGTAACTTGACTGAAATGCATATAGTAATTAAATGTTGTTATTAACTTCTATAATAATAATACCCATGGCTCTACAGCCCTCGAAGGGCCTTGACCTATCTCCCGGCTGCCAGACTCCATCCCACAATCCTACCTAGTGGCGTGGAGATCTTCAACCAGTAATGGGGTGACGTGGGGTCAGCACGTCGAACCCCCAGCCGTTATAGGAGATATCCGTGACCGGGTTACACTACTCACTCGTAGCTCGCCAATTCCCTCACGATGGTGGGTTGCCACCGGTCCTATGCACAGGCCGAGAACCCAGAGACTGGACCCAGGCGGACTCGAACCCATGCCGTCGGAGCCCAAAGCACAGCGCCTTAGACCGCACTGCCACGGACGAGGACAATTAACTTTTGTACAATTTTGTTCAAGAAAAATCTTTCAAAGCTAGTTAGAAAATTTAATCACAGCGTTTATCAGCGGAATATAATCATGTACCCGAAATAAAACACTGCTTCGACTTGTAATGTCATTTCCAGGGAAGACTTCAGGTTTGGTGCTTTGACGCGTGACGCGCACAGCAAGGGGTTGCTCGTTACAAAGGAGAGAAAGTCCAGAAACGGGACTTTGGAGGATATTCACGTGTGGTATTCAACACGTCGTTGCAAAATTTATTTGTTGCCACATCTATTTGAAGACAGTGGCTCAGAAAGGGAACCAACTTGCCTCATTCAATGTAGCGTATATTTGGAAGTGAAACAAGAATAACAAATTGGAACTACGTTTATGGTATTATGTGCTCATTGAAATTGATTAGCCTAACCAAAATTTCTTTTGAATACTTAGAAAAGCGGACTAATTTAGAAGCTTTTATGATTTTTGTTTGTGCTGCTCTAAAGATTTCAAAGATATGGATAAGCATTTTAGGTTGTACATTGACTGTGATGTAGGGGGTGGGGGGAAAATAATGAAAGTTGAATGTCTTCTGGAGTTGCGGTCCCTTGCAAGGATAAAACGCAAAGTGGGATGAAACATTTCCTACTAGACTATTTTTTGTTGGCGTTACGGCACTTAGGCATACCTTTTGAATAAATGCAAAAGATAGTCGTTGGTGTAGTAAACTACGAAGCAGAGGGTTCTAAGTTCAAATTTTGGGTAAAGGTTAAATATGTCCTTTTCTTTGTCTCATCAGTGTTATCCTCATTGTTACAATTAAACCATTCGTCAAATTGAAAATTGAAGTATTCGTCACATGTCATATTGGTGGCGTACATAAGTTGTTTGGCAGAGAACTTTAAAAAAAAAGAATTTCAAATGCAGGAGGCATGGGAATTCTAGGAACATGATTATAACACAGGCCCGTAGCCAGGATTTTATTTCGGGGGGGGGGGGGGCTCATCTCTTATCAGCACAGGCGTCGCCAGGAATATTTGCAGAAAGGGGACAGGTCATTGATAAAACTTGATTGGTAGAAAGAATAATGACAACAATAATTATTACCAGTTTACTACGATTATAATTATCATTTTACAATAACAAGTATTATAAGTTATTGAAAATAAATTAATTTTAATCCAAATTATTTGTTATTATTAGGGCTAGGATTTTGATGACCTAAAAATTCGTAAAAAATGCCCTTAAAAAGATGCATTTATGACCTAAAAATTGCCAAAAAATGACTTTAAAAATGACCTAAAAACCGTTAAAAATTTCAAAGTAAAATTTTATTTGAACTTCAAATTACAGCAACTCTAGTATGCAACTTTTGACAAATTATGAGAGGTTACTGTTCAGTTTTGAGTTGCAGTGTGTAACGAATATTTTCTGTAAATTTTCAAAAAGAAATGAATGACGATTGTCAGCTAGCACACTTTTATACATAGAAAAGCTAGCACACTTTTATACATAGAAAAGCTCCTTTCAAAATCAACAGAGGTAATAGGGGCATATTTAAAACATACAATGTCACTTGGTTCTAATTCGGTTTCAGAGTCTGGCAATGAAAACGTTTTCCCACACAATACGTCACGAATAAAACATATTATTGTGTATCCTGCATTTTTCCCTAGCACTTTCTGCATCTTTTCTCTCACTTGTATTCCAACAGTACCTGGAACTGCTTCCAAATTATCCTGAACTTTGTTAAGGACATTAACTTGATCAACCAATGTAGCTCCAGATGTCTCGAGTGAAGTTATGGCAGAAGGTAGGAAGCCGAAGTTGGACTTTATATAGCATAATTTTCCCTCCATTTCGGGATCAGCCCAGAGTTCCTGTGCTTGTCTTATACACAATGCTTCACTGCTGTCGAACGAGGTTACAACTTCTTTCACAACTTTATAATTTTCACAATAGTAACCACAAGCCTCTAACCATGTACCCCATCTAGTAAGAATAGGAGCTGGTGGCAAAGGCACATCAATCAGGTGCATGAGACCTAAAAGCTAACACTCGTGATGGGGACTTGAGGAAAATCTTCTTAATGTTTGCAATCAGTTGGTCTACATCAGGAAAGTGACTTCGCAGTTCTTCAGCAATACGGTGACACGCATGTGCAAGACATGTTACATGTACCATTTTCGAGTACAAACCTTTCAGAGAATTCCCTGCTTTAACCATGTACGGTGCCGCATCTGTTACGAAACGCAACACCTTGTCATATTGAATGCCGTCGGGCCACAGTAACTGCATCGCGTTATTGAAAACTTTGCTGATCGTTGAATAATTCACTTTTTCTAGACATTCACAGTTTATTAGAAACACTTGAGTAGACTCGGATTCCTGCATCGTACCAATCACTACATTTGCAATGTACCGTCCGAGTGAGTCGGTACTTTCGTCAATTGACACCCATATTTTTTTACCATGAATTTTCTGCCGAATTTGATCCATTGTTTGGTTGTAGCATTTCTTGACATAATTTTTCCTTAGCGTGGAAGAATCTGGTATCGATTTCCCAGTATGTTTTTCCAAAAATGCTCGAAGTTTAGGATTATTTAGTTTACTTAGAGGAATGTCAGCAGAAATAAAAGCGTCGCACAGTTCTTCAGAAATAACAGAGGATTTGAAGGAACACTCACCCATTAACAATTGCACCGTCCTCTTCTGATCTTGAATTTGCTTCAGAGCTGCCTTGTGTTTCTCGCGGTTGACATGTTGCTCCACCGTGAATTTCTTTTCCGCAGCAACTCTTACACCACAAAGTTGACAGAATAATACTGATCCGTCCGTACTGAACGTATTTTCACCATACTGGGACACAAACTGTTTTAATTTGTACTGTGTACTTTGCTTGGTTTTTGGCATCTTGTCCAATGCTTCGAAAACCTGCTCTACTGAACACTGCACCAAAGTAAATTCTCGCAATAAACAGGAACTTCGACAATGGCCAGATCACACGTTCCATCCATTCACTTTCAAGGAACACAACAATTGGTCTGAGCAGATTAGAAGATAAGATTAGGCAGGGCAACGACTTTCTTCTCCTGGGGCAAAATTGCGAGCTGTTTTGAACTTCTAACAATTGAATTTCATTGTAAGGAAATCGTTATATTCGTGTTGTTTATTTTCTTCTGAGACGGATGGAAGGTAGCTGCGGTTTCATATATTTTAAATTGTCTAGGGAAGATATGAAAAAAAATAGGATATTTATTCATCTTAATCCTTTCACGTTAATGCTGCCCATGCACTCGCAGCGTACAAGTGCTCTGGAAAACTAAGAAAATAAAAAAAATGACCAAAAAATGACTTAAAATGCCAAAAAATGACTTATACAACCCATAATGGCAAAAAATGCAAAAAAAATGCCCCAACAAATAGTGCTTAAAAGTTTCAGCACGACATGAAACATATAAATATTAAAAGATTTGGGTTTCTTATTCACCAGAAAAAAAGATGCAATTTCATCAAAATCCTAGCCCTAGTTATTATTATTATTATTATTGTGTAAATGGAGAGAGACTGCTACTCGATCCACTGTGTATATCCAACACATTGTCCATTTTTTCTTACATTTTGTACAGTTAGTGTACTGAAATTCATAGTTATTGTATTTTGTTATTAACCGTTACACATTCCGTTAGAAAAAGGCTTTAAAAGTTTTGCAAAATTTTACTCGTAAAGTTTATATTGTATGGCTTGTCACAAAGAAAACTACAATTTTTGAGAACTGGTGGATCAATTTATTCTTTGGATAAAATGATAGAATATAAAAATATAAACTGGTTCCTCTATTATACACTAAACCTTTTTTCGATCTAATGTTTAATCCTGCTAAGTAAAATTAATTACCTCTATGCACTATTTAAATTAGATATTTGTAGGATTTCGGGTGGCTTCAGCCTCCTTAGCCCTCCCTCCCCCTGGCTACGTGCCTCATAACAAGAAGGCATAACCCTTCTCTTATTGTCATAATCCTTTACGATAATACCAGTGAGTTCGGAAATATTAAATTGTTAATTGTGGTGGGGTCACATTTGAAACATTAAGTTTATTTTACATCTCGGCACAGAGAATTATATTAATATAAACATATATTTCCTTTGTTTAAGTGCAGTAAGAAATGTAGCAGCAAATCTAAATCTCAATATGAAATGTGAGAGGAAAAATCATATTTTTCTTTAGGCTCAAATTTTGTTAATTACTGACGTAAAGCAGTGGTACTTGAAAATATGAAATGACTATTCAAATAGATTATTCCTGAAATTTACATGTAACATACAGGTATTTATTTCGTACATTTTCTAATTATAAAAACATCAAAGGGATCTCAAAACTGATAGGTTTATTCCAAGGTCCGTCGACCGCTAGTATCTCCCGCAGGAACAACGTCGACGGACCTTGGGTTTTCGGCCTATTTTGAAAGTATTTCATGAGTTGGTCACTCGAACCAGCGCCACTTGCAGTACAGCGCCTCTGTTGAATATTTAGAGAACTGTTACAGGGTGGTAATTTGTTGGGAAAAGGGTTCAGCAGGTAGACAAATTGCTCGGAGAGCCTGGCAGGGGGTCAAGGACCACAAACGTTGTCATGTCGGCAAAATTCTTTCGCTATGACAAGGCCTGTGAGTGGATTTTCAGTGGGAAAGTTTGTACATGTGGCATCACGGTGCAGCCGAAACTCACCCAAAGAGGTGTATAGGGAAGGTTTTCACGACAGATCTGCACTCACCCTAGGGTAGGGAGGAGAAACTCACTCAAAAGGGTGAGGATTCCGAGTATTCTGACCTTCGAAGCCTCCAAAGAGCGAAACTCACCCCAAACACACCCTTTTTTTTTGCAGTGTACCTACACACGTCTCGACAAGAGTCTGTTTTCACGTAAGTGTCATACATAAAAATTCTTTGTTCTAACGTATTAACTTAAGCAGGACGTTACTGGTCAAAACTATGATTAAAATGTTTTATTATCTGTGGCTCTTAATATCGTTTCTAAAGCGTATTTATTTTTGTATATAAGGGCAGAGCTTGGATGAATTACAGAAGAACTTTTGCGTGTTATAACACAGGTTAGTGCTCGTTTTGCAATATTTATATAAATGTCTCCATATGTCCATAAAAATAAGCGAGCATTACAGGCCGCAAATGTCGGCATCTCCGCCAGCGTCGCCCGCCACGCTTCTCCCGATCTCTCGGCTGAATCGTGAATCTTCTATTGGGCTAAAGACAGATTTATATTGACGGAAACTGCATCACATGTAATAATGGGGATATATTTAAAATATGCTATGGATTTCACCGCGAAAGCTTGAACTTGCATTATCAATTGTTGGCATGAACGCTATAATGAATGACAGATGCACTGTCTAAACAAAGCACAAAACGAACAAAATACAGATGGACGGTAAACCTTTGGTATTTTACGCAAGAGAACAAGATGTAGTAATAGCGTGAAAATGGAATATATGCCGGGAAACGTTTGAAAATATGGACATTACTCGTACATGTACAAAATAACTAAAATATGCTAAAAGATGGATAACAAAACAGCATTTTTGGAGCTTACATGCCACGATTCGCAAAGATAATACGCAATAACATTGATTTTGGCATTGTATGAATATCTCATATGTAGACACTAAACTAACTAAAAGAAACTAACGAAGGACTAAAATTAAATGGTGTGACTCAGTTGTTAGCATATCCAGATGATGTAGACTTATTAGGGGATGATATAAATACAATTAAGAATAATGCTAAAATATTTTTCAAAAGTACTAAAGAGATAGGTTTGGAAGTTAACAAAGAGAAAACTAAATATATGCTTACAGGCCGAAACCAAGTGTTAGGTAATAATCAAAGTGTAATTATTCATAATAACTCGTTTGAACCAGTTTCAAAATTCAAATACTTAGGAGTAATATTAACAAGTGAAAATTATATTAAAGAGGAAATAAAAAGTAGGCTTAATTCAGGAAATGCATGTTACTTCTCTCTTCATAAACTTTTGTCTCCTCGTTTAATATCTAAGAAACTAAGAGTTAAAATATACAAAACAGTAATTTTGCCTGTAGTATTATATGGATGTGAAACTTGGTCCCTTACATTGAAAGAGGAACATAAATTGAGAGTATTTGAAAATAAGATCCTTAGGAAAATATTTTGGACCAAAAAGGGATGATGAGGCAAGTGAGTGGAGAAGGTTACATAATTTAGAAGTACATAATTTGTATTCATGTCCAGATATTATTAGAATGATTAAATCAAGAAGACTTAGGTGGGCAGGCCATGTGGCACGAATGGGAGAGGAAAGAGGAGTTTACAGGATTCTTGTTGGGAAACCTGATGGTAAGAGACCTGCAGGAAGGCCAAGACGAAGATGGAGGGACAACGTTGAGATGGACCTAAAGGAAATCGGTAGGGATGGAAAAGAGTATATAGATCTTGCTCAAGATAGGGACAGATGGAAGGCCTGTGTTGCTGCAGCCATGAACCTTCGGGGTTAAGAAGGCTAGAGAGTTCGTTAGTTAGTTATTTTATGAATATAGTATTTACATACAAAGCCATTTCCTGATCATAACGCTTGATTGAAAGAACCAAAACAGCAGGCAGAACTCGAAAGCCACTGAAGCATCAGCTAGCATTTCCCATCGAGCAATTGATAACGCTACTGGTCATGGAAAAGTTATATTCGGAGCAGAGTGGAATTGAGGATGGCAGACAAGGACGTGGACCCTTTACGTCCAAATAGCTCCTAGACTCTTTTTTTCTTGTTTATATTTATAGAACGCTCACTCTGGCGTCAACCAGCGCTAATTACGATGCAAGTGTTACAAGGGCCCTGGTCGATAACAGTTGGGCAACACTTTACAGCCCTACTTAAATCACCCTAGTCTAGATATGTCTCGCGAAGAGCTTCTCGGAACGCAGAAGGGTGCGTGTGGTGCCCTCATGATCTCGGGTGATATCATTGATAACTTCCGTAACCTCCGCGGGGGGTCTCTGGTGTGGCAGGTGGTCTCGTAACCCAAATCTCCCGTTCATCCTTTCACCCCCTCGCTCGGCGAGGTTTTAAGTCAAGACCCACCGGCGGGGGAAGTCACTTGGTTCTTCAACAGGTGAGTTGGTGGAGCCTGCCATGGTTGGAAAGTGCATGTGTTCACTTAAGTCACCAGTTAGTAGGTCTTTGTAGCACTTAATACTACACTTGTTAGAACGATTTGTGTTCTGCCGGACCCTTGATGTCTCTTAGTAATGGCTTTTGTCAAGAACCGTATAGATATGCTGAGAATTTCTTCTAAACCATTTAGATGCATCGTAACGTAAGGTAAAGTTCTCCGAGCCATGAAGGTACACTTGAGGGATGTCGGGGTAGGTACCCACGCATTCTTCATCTCGGCCATTTTGGAGGTTATGTGATCAGCACCTTGTAAATTGGATTTGTTAGCAAAATCCGTGTCTGAGTGGTTAACACAGCGCTCTATGACGCCAGGGATCTCCGGTTCAAATCCCGGCCTGGGCATGAGTGTTCTTTGTGAGTGTCCCTTCTTCATTAAATTCATCATGTCGTCACTCATCCTCATCTTCAAGATTAGCTAAAAGTGGCCGAAAATCTCTAAGTTAAATGAACGAACTCAATCAATCAATTTTGTTGGCAACATATTGGTAATAGTTTCTCGGTACCTAATCCTAATTGATTGATTTTGTTCATTTTACTTCGCTTGCCTGCTACTTTTGACTAATCATGGAAATGAGGATGATATGATATAAAATTGATGAAGGAACACTCACAAAGAACACCCATGCCGCCTCTGCGGTCGGCCTAGTCCTATTTCCTAGAAGAATAGGAATTTCTAACACAAATCTAGTTTTTCATGGTCTGGAACATCGTGTTAGTGCTTTAAAACAAGACACATCTACTCAGACTTAATCACATCGTACTTACCAACGAGCAGAACGTACCGAATGGAATAATACGTTACTTTTTCCTTACTTGGTAAGGTGTTTCCGAAATTATATGAGTGGTTGTAACGATACTGTATTGAGTTGCGTTGCTGCTTTAAGTCCACTATATGCACAGATAGGCTAATCACGACTGGACCTACAGTTTAAAGTGGAATCCGAATCACTATATTTACCTCCGCCGGGTATCGAACCCCGGACACCTTCATTATAAGGCAACGAAGATACCACTGCACCATCCTTCAGAACTGAAGGATCCATTTGCCAGGACGAAGCGTGCTTTGTGCTGTGTTGTTTTAAACTTGTACAAGTAAAGTTACACTGAGAAAGCCACTGGCGTACGTAGAGGGGGAGCTGATGAAACTACAGCTCCCTCTGACATTTTTAGCAAATTAACATTTTTCAAATAAAAGCAGCGAAGAACGCGGGGGGGGGGGCGACTATCATTTTTGAGAGCTGAAAGTTCTAACTATACGAGATATCTTATTGTGTATGCCGCTCCCCTAGAATGTAAGTATGTACTATTCACCTTTACAACTCCAGCTCCTCCCCAAAAAATCCTGCGTACGCCAGTGGGGAAAGCATGCACTAGAACAGATACTTGTGATACTTGTCTAAACAGTTAAAAATCTTGATTGTATGACAAAATAATGACGTTAATTTTGGACGCAAAATAACTGTTACTCAACGCTTTCTTTTAGTAACTTACCTAAGTGTAGGTAATTGTAGGTAATTCTATCGATCATGTGCATTCTAATTAAGATTTTAAACCTTCAAGATCTTATATATTCCTTATCCTTGTAAGTATAGATGTCGCATTAAGTAACAAAACCGTTCACATATAATTCAGAGTTTATTACTAAAAAGTATTGGATTTTTTGGATTATACTTTGTAGCTATGATTTTATTTTTATTGTAAGGTATCTATGGGTAAGAGTATGTGAACAATTAAAGCAGATGATAGCTCACGAATGCAGTTGCCCCTAGAGGATAGTTTACATTTTCATATATCTTAAACAGGATTGGAATAGCTAATTAAGAACGATATTTGATGACGACTCACGTGTCACAATTTTGGTAAATTTACTGATTACATTGCAATTTTGTTATAGAATTTACATTTTGCATGAAGATAGGTCTGCATAAATTTTGTTTAACTTTTCATTGCTTTTATTTACCCAGTATATTTGACACAGGATGAAGACCTAAAATGTACTAACCTTTTTTAAGATGAGTGTGTCCAGATTTAATTGAAATTTCGATATCCAGTCTTACAATTTGCAAAACGTTTCTGTCATAAACATTTCCGATTAGCTTATATGAGCTTGAAGTGGACGTACATTTTTTTCTACACTCCTCATGAATGGAAGATGTTCAGGATTTCAATCCTTGATTTAAGGCTGTACTAAAAGCAATTTTGTTGCAACCTTTTGATAACAGATGGCAGGATCGATGTCACAGCAACTGACTGTCATGTTGCCAAATCTACGCGTAAAAATAATAAAAGTAGACACATATAGGTTGGTCGATCAGAGTATTCGTTGATGAGAGAGGGTTAATGGATTTTTAAAAAGTAAGTAAATGTGGAGCAGCGTAATTGATTGCACAAAAGAGAGAATTCAGCAACGAAAGTTTAAGACGTTTAGAGTTTACAGACAGAAGAGATTGAGTGATGTTACACTTGTTTTTCATCCCGAGAAGTACATCGATAGAAGGTTTAACTTAACCCGAAAGAATCAATAGTCGAAATGCGTTTCCATTTTGATCTAAAATAAGCCGCACTATTTACAGATGGACTCCCCTTTTTTCCAGGAATCGACTTCTGCAAGAACCACCATCACCGCTTTCATGTTGTCTTTCCATTCTTACAAAATCTTCCCCCATTCTACCTCCTCCGCGGCGAACACCTCTTCACCCACTCACAGCAGAAGACCGCGGGGGAAAAGAAATTGAAGCAGCACCCTCTCAGGACCTCTCTTTACAAAACCAAGCAATTAATTTGTGTTTACCCTTACTTTCCGCAGATCTGCGTCATCGTGCGATTCCTCGTGTGGACACAGAGGCCGCCCAAGAGCAACAAGTGGAGGAAGGGGAGGATTCCCGCCCGCGATCGCACCCTTAGGAGTCCAGCGACAACTTCCATCTAGGTCCGAGCTATCTGTCTGCAGAATCACTCACTCTCGCCTGCAAGGATACGTAACGTAGCGACAAGAAGATACCATGAGCATTGGCCAATGCAGTTACCTTATTTATTTTGGTAAGTACTTCCCAAGGTCTCTATAATAGTTTTAGGGAACATTACAATGTCTCAAACATGCAGGTAATGCTTTTTTTGCTTCGAGTTTGTTTCTCCTTGGAGGTTCACACTATAGAACACCCTGTTCTCATTTACATAAGTACGAAAACGAATCTTGGAATCAGTAATGACTTTTTAAAAACATGTATCTTCAAACATTATCCAGACTTTTTCATTTGGAGGTTTGAAAGATGTTTTTCAAGGGAGTATAAGGGTATATTTAATGCAAAAGTGACTATTATTGGACTCTTACGAACAATATTGTGCAGTGATGGGAAAACTTTGGGGGTGTGTATATGGCTTGATTACACCTATTTAGAGTTATTGCTTTCTTTGCGATTAATCTATAGACTGCCACGCTGAAGACTCAAGTTCGAGGTGTGAAATTTTAAGCTGGAATTTTGAAAGCAATGTATGTAGAGATGCTGTGGGATGTGCCCACCCTCTAAAAACATAAGTTGGGAGGGAAAGGAAGCCGGAGCGTGGTGCTGATTATATCATCTCTACAAATTGCTGACATCGCGGGTCCCTATGCATCCATGACATGTTGGAATGTGCAGAGGAGCTTTACCTTTTCACCTTGTAAAAGAAGAAAAACTACCTAAAATAACCAACAAAAGAGAGCATTCGGGCCAGCCTTGGGAGACAAAAATGTACATTCCCGACGAAGGACCTCAACTCAACTGAGTTGAAAGTTAGAAGGCCTTGTTTCAAGTGCACGTTATGGACAGATAGGCTAGTTGACGGTGAACCTACCGTTTAAAATGGGATCCGAACCGGTCTGTATCGAACTCGGGACCTCTTGATTACAAGGCGACGACGTGTTCCACTACGCCATCGGGTAGGCCCTGACGAACTGAGTTTTAGTCCCGACTGGATCATGGCCGTTCTTTGTTTTTCATTTTTCCTTATCAGTTTCATCCCTCATCCTCCATGTCGCGATTAACTTAAAGAAGTAAAAGTAGAAAGGAAGTGTCTCTTCAGAAAATTTGGTGTCGCGAAAGTTCCGCTCAGCGTAATATCCGTTCACACTTCCAAGAACCATTAATGACCCTCCCCCACCCTAAGAGAAATCAAATATTCATGTATTATATTTATTTAATATTTTATTCCCATCACACTTTTTCCAGGCTGTGGACTGGCTAAATAATTGAAATATCTTTCAGCTATTTAGGCGGTTTAAAATCTGTTTATAAAAACTTCGTCATTATTTTCTTGCTAGAAAGCTTTTCAAAATCTACATTAACTATCTTAGGTCTCCATCCTGGCACAGCTTCTAGGATGTCCTGAAATAGTCAGTCTTGCATAAGTATCATTCTTGTTGCTCGGCAACAAAACAAACACGATCAGATGTACGAGTATGTTCGTTTCTTCGTTGCTGCTCCCAAAATCAGCGTGAATTGTGTAAATTGGGCAGAACGATTTGCTTGAACCTTTAAACGTTACGTTCATGAAAAGTTGTCCTAAATCTTTGTAACTCAGGCCACCAGCTAGCTATTTAACGTGATCCTTTCTTAAAGGTGGTCCAAGGTTTTCATTTTCTTAGC
Source organism: Lepisma saccharinum (assembly GCF_977018435.1). Taxonomy (NCBI): domain Eukaryota; kingdom Metazoa; phylum Arthropoda; class Insecta; order Zygentoma; family Lepismatidae; genus Lepisma; species Lepisma saccharinum. The sequence continues at coordinate 112,295,993 of NC_139229.1, read as the reverse complement.
GTACACGATGGTCTTTTAAGTATCCTCAGAACAAAAATATCCAGGGGTGTTAGTTCTGGCGACCGAAGTTACCATTCATAGTAACCTGACTTTTGCCTCAACCTGTAGATTGATTTCAATAAAAGTGTTTTTTTTTCATTATACAGTAAAACATCGTTAATCCGGACTAATGGGGGGGAGTTGACCGATTTAACGAAAGTCCGGATTAACTGAAATAACCTAACAGAACAGTAGAAAGTGGATTAAAACTCCGTCTATAGCAACAAAACACGTTTATTATGGTGTATTTAAAGGGCATAGTCCTAAATACACTATACAGTACAGTAAAATGTTACGGAGCAATATAACGAATGCTATTGTTGACTTCTAGCCACATTTAAAACCTTGCATTCTGCTTTTTTTTTGTCTTTTGCCTGTCCGGATTAAGCGAAGTCCGGCTTATCTGGATCCGGATTAACGAGGTTTTACTGTACCTCAAAACGTCATAGAATTGCAGTTGAGACCCAAAGATTAAAGCACATGATCTTGTTACAACAATTTAGTTTTAAATTAAGCAAATAACAATCAAGTTATATCAATATACATATATATCAATAACGATATTCTGCAAAGAAATGCTATTTTCAGAAAGTTGATGTATGTTGAAAAGGGATATGGAACCTTCATGGTTCTTATCATATTAAGAGTACAGGGGGAAATCCTGTTCTCAATGGCATTAAATAGCTCTCTTATGGTGTAACTGTACAGACGAGAAACTTTTTAAGTGTTGAGAAATATGAAAGTTTAAAAATGGTATACTATGGACAGTAACGAGCCTTTAAAGTTTGAATTTGTTTGTTCCCTTGTAAAAACAGGAATATGACTTAGTTCTTTCTCCATGGACTGTTCGTGTGGATAGACCCTATTACACGAGTGGGGGATCGCATGAAAATACACAACCCGATTTTGATACCAGAACAATGAACTCTTGCAGCTATTGTTGGTAGCTAGGTCATGTCCATCCTCAAAGTATTCGAGAAAGTCTTATCGCACTAGCCTTGAACTAACCACCCACACTTGGATCGCTACCAAGACGTACCCAGGAATCGATGGCCTTGTTCCACCTCTCTCTTTTGGAATGAATCTTATTATCTTCCTCCGTCACGCTAGAAACAGCGAACGAGATTAAGTAGAACGATTAATGTCAGATGACTACTTCTTCTCATTACGTGGCCATTACGCATTCTATAGAAAGCGAGAAGATTGGCAGAGTTCTGGCGTTCCACTTACTCTTCACGGCCAGGTTGATGTAATTATATCTTCAGGCGCAATGGATTTGTCGATAAAGCTTCATTCATTTATTTCCTTTATTTTAGTTCGCTTTTGTACCACTTTTGGATAATTGCAAAGTTGGGGATGAGTGATGAAACTGATGAATGGACACTCACAAACATCCATGCCTAGGCTGGAATTCGAGCCCGGAACCGCTGGCGTCGTAGGTCGATGTGTTAACCACTCCGCCACGTGGGCCAGCTCGATAAAAGCTTAACGCCCACTGAAAACGCGGCAACAGTACTTCTGTTGTCTGCTTCTATTAAAATCAAATGATGTAACTCCCACTACAGTGAAACGCGCGGAATTTCCGTGACATAAGTCTGCAGGTTTCTAGGTAAAAAATTTCCGTTGGCCGCTTCTCCAAATGCTCTCTCGTGTAATTCCGCATCTCTTCGTTGCATTGAATTGAATTGAAATTGTAATTTTTGGTGCACCCGTCACATTACACGGGTCCAGCTCCTTATCATAACTAAAATATAATATAGCATAACATTACTGTAATGTCGGAATAAAAAATATTCTAACTTTGGTTAAAAGCTGAGGCTGGAAAGGGGCACTCAACACACGCAAGGACAAAACATACAATACACACACAGTCCTTAAAGGATTATACCGGTCGTAGGTCCAGACGCCAGAGCCTCGTTAGTCTGCAAAATGCAATCTAGGGTGTAGTACGTGGAAGGGTCGCCCCCTTACACCACAAAAAGGAGGTGTGCATCAGTATTTTACATTTCACCATAGCCGGACCTTCCCAATGGTGCAATGGTAATGTTATCGTCTTGTAATCAAAGTGCCCCGGTTTCAGATCCAGTGCCTAGTATCCTATCTGTGCATAAAGTGGACTTAATATAAACTTTGACACTATAATTTTTATTATATTAAAACTATTTTAGTTTTAGGTGCACAGAGAGGCTAAATTATACACTGGTACTATTTATACAGGACCATTCTCACAGTTAAAATCTTTGACACGTTGAATGAGTCATTGTACACAAATAGGCTAATCATGAATGAACCTATAGTTTAAAGGGAATCGAGAGATCAAAATTGTTCCACCATACCAACAAACTCTTGAATAGCGTAAACGACTAAGGTATGGGAGGCTTTGTTGTAGGTCAAGAAGTCTGCATCAAGTTCAAAGAATTGGATTCTTTACAAATTCTTTACTATGTTGACAAGGACGTATTTAGGGAGGGTTCAGAGGGTCCGCCCCTCCCCAAAGACTTACTTACTAAAATTAAATAATGAAATAATAACTATTATTTATTTCTGCCGAACTTATTGGAAGGCAATGATTGTATTGGGATCATAGGACTTTGACAAAATATTACCAGGAACTTACTTTTTGTCAACTGGATCTTACATCCTTTTTTGATATTCAATAAATATTGAATTGTTTATCTACGAGGCGTATTTTTTAAGTAAGTACCGTTTTGATATATACAAAAAACAAGTAAACTTCTTGTAACAATTTTATTGTTACATGAAAGACCACACTTTTATCTACTTTTCCACATAATTGCCACCAATATTAAGGCACTTATCATATCGAACAACAAGCTTTTGTATTCCGTCCTCATAGAAGTTTGTCGCCTGAGTTAACATTTATGGTACCCATCGTGAGCACAATTTTCGATAGTTTAAGCGTTCGGTAACAATTTCGTACTCGTAGGTAACACTTCTTGAAACTTCAGGGAACTCCTCTGATAACGAAGAAATCGAGAAGCGTCTGTTCTCTTTCACTTTTTCGTCGATTTTCTGCACCAAATCGACAGTGATCACTGAGGGTCGCCCACTCCGTTCCTCGTCATGAACATTCTTTCGGCCATCTTTGAAAGCTCTTACCCATTTGCGTACCATTCCATCACTCATAATGTTTTGTCCGTACACTTCACAAATCTGACGGCGAATTTCAACTGCTTTCACGCCTTTAGCACTAAGAAAACGAATAACAGCGCGTATTTCACAGTCGGCGGGGATTCTCAATTGGCGGAGGCATTTTAAATACGCAAAAGCAAATGTATACACGATCGATTGTTGCCGGAATGGCGTCTGTGGCTTGCCAACAGATATAGGTACACAGTGCGCATGCACGGGACACCGACCGCAGCGCTGCAGCGGCGGAATTTCAAAACGGTACTTACTTTAAAAATACGCCTCGTATTTGACATTAATTTCCTTACTAAGTTAGTTGCTATGCTAATAGATCTTGCTCAGGATAGGGACAGATGGAAGGCCTGTGTTGCTGCAGCCATGAACCTTCGGGTTCAAGAAGGCTAGAGAGTTAGTTACGTAGTTACGTTATTTGCTTTTTTTTACAAATTTTGCTGACCTATACGCAAGCTAGATAACGAATACGTGCTGTGATATCACTATCTTTATACCGTCTCTTTACCTCTTCATGTAATGAAAATGTAATATTAATCAGTTTGAGTATTTCAATTAATACTATTTTAATATAAATTTATATAATTATAATGATTTTAATTTAAACATTATTATTTTTACTATTATTTTGAGACACTTGGTTCGGACCCCTTCCGAAATGTATTTCTAGATGCGTGCCTGTATGTTGCGCCAGGGAGAGCATGTGACGTATTTCTTATTCTAATATTGTATTTCTTCATTTATAATGGAGATGCTACATGTAAATCTTACGGCTTGTATTCAAATGCAGACAGGGAATTATAGAAGTACTGAGATTCTGATTTGTTTCTCCTCCAGGGATTTCTTTGTTGTTGTTCCTCCTCGCCATTTCCCCCGCTTCGTCGTCTGGGTCCACTGACACCTCCTCGGGAGGGAACTTCTTCCTGAAGGCTTCCAAGTCAGTCCCTCGCATCGGCCGGCGGAGCGACCCTGACAACTACTTCCTCAAAGCATCCAAATCAGTGCCAAGGATGGGCAGGAGACGGACTCTGCCTCCGTGGGTAAGTTAATGATTAGTGCACCCTGTATATTATTTTTTCATATATATTGTCTGAGTGGCTTGTTTTCCAGCGATATGTAATTGATTAATAACTCCTAATCTTTGGCGTTCCTGACGTCGGTGTGTGTACAGCGTAGCTAATCGAACGTATCTGATTCTTATAATAGGTACGGAAAACCACTTTACTCTTGTTTAAACATACATACAACACATACACACTCCCCCTCTCTCTCTCACACACACACAAAGAGGCGCGCCAACTTAAGATACATTTTTGGGGAACAAGATCAGCATAAACAATACTCTATATATATAAATATACGTAAAAGGTGTCCTTCTCCATGAATTGGGGGGGTAGAAAGTGCCTTGCCCCCCCCCCCCCCCCACAAAGCATGTGCACACATAATCGGACGCTTCTCCTCACTTTACAAGTGACGTACGTGTTATGCTTTCCGTCCTGTACAGGACGTATGGTTTGTTTACAACGCCCCCTTTCGGCAGTGTTCAGTTATAAACAAAGAAGCCTAGGAGTGCGCAAGGAGACAAGCGGACGATGTGTACAAACAATCAAGTCAGTGGCGGATCGTGACCATACATTCGCAAACGGTTTGTTTATGACCCTATGTTTACTGAGACATTTTGCTTCTACTATCGTGTACTTTCCACCATTTCCGTTTGCGCTATCACTTCTGCTACACCCTGTATATAGTTAAATCCCCGTCCACAGAGACTTTGCTTGACACTCTCATGACCTTATTTATTTTACCAGACGCTGATCATTATCGTGGTATCTGCTTAGAGGCTTGTCCTTGGTTTTGGCTTCTTTCGCCAGCCTCAGTAGAGGACTGGTCAGCGTAACGTCCTACGAAGCCGGCTGCCACATGTTCGAACCCTGCTCAGGCATTGATGTATCATTGTTTCTTCACCATTTCATCATTCATCCTCATCGTCGCGATTAATCCAAGACGTAGAAAAGCGATGTAAAATAACCGAAACAAAATATCATGACATCCACATCTCCTAAACTGTTCACTGCATTCCCGATTTTTTTTCACAAAAATTCAGTTTTTGGTCCGGGGTTCGAATTCCGGCCTGGGCATGAGTATTCTTTGTGAGTATTCCGCCATCAATTTCATCATAGCATAAACCAAATCTTTTAACCAATTGATCTTAATTTATAGTCATTCTAGAGGATTTTTTAAACCTAAAAGTATAAGCAGACACATTTACTGGTCAAAACACGTCAATTGAACCTAATTTTGTCCGCCACGAAAAGTAATCATTTGCCAATATAAGTACCGACATTGTATTAAAAAAAATGTGCAGATTTAGAAACTAATGGAGCGTAACATTTTACAAACATTTCATCTTTCTCCGCCCAAAAGGTCGAGAGCGCGACTTCCGACTGGGACAGCTGGCCGTGGTTCCGGGCGGACAACTGGGGATCGGCTCCTGATCCAGGAATGGGCATCCTGAGGGAAGGCCCCGTGGGGTTCATCCGGCCACAGAGATCAGAGCAAGAAATGCCAAACTACCAAGCAGAAGACGGTAAGTGTTTGCTACGTTTCTTTTGCACAGAGTAAAATAACATGATTGTGGTCATTACTATAGTGGAACCACAAGTAAAGAAACCTGCGCAGACCCGCGACTCCTGTGCACCGTACTCCCGCGAGGAGGGGAGGGGGAGAGTGGACCATGTTTCCTTATGGCCCCAGCTCAACGGAAGTAGGCTGCGCGGGGACTTTTCGTCCAAGGTATATTTCCTTGTGGTCGCTCTATATCTTCACTCAGAATCAGAAGCGTCTCGTGAACGCATGCGGTGCATGCTGTGCATGCGTCAATTTGGGAAAAAAGAACAGCTTGCTCTGCGACGACATTCATGAGCATTTCTACATTCTAATTTCTTCATATAGAAGTATTTATTTTACACGAGAACCCCGTAATGTGACGGGTGCAAATGGTCCGTGCTGACACATCGACAGTTTTATTTCAATCATCAATAAAAAAAACTTTATTAGGCTGTATCTGAGAAGAAAGTCAAGGGTTATTTCTGTAATTTCTACTGCTTTCTTTGTATTTTTCATTCCATCATTTTCTACGTCGCACAATTAGAAAAAAAAAAACTGCTTTTAAAGCGACACACTGAGTGGTTCCATGAAGCCCACACCACATTTTGGTCAACGTTCAATTTGAGAAGTGTTAAAATGGTGTGCCATTTATCTGTGCAACCAGAATTGTTAAAGATCCAAGAATTTTAAATAAATTCAATTCCGGTCCAGGAGAGAAAAATATGCAAGCGTAAATGGATTCTGGACCGTAAAGAACCTTTTTATCTGTAAAGTATTTCAATTCGGTCCAGAAACCTTTTTTCCTGGTGAAAAAACTAAAAAACTAACTATAAATAAGGCATCTCTAACCCCGACATCTATTGCCGCATCAACACGGACTTTCCACCTATCCCTCTATCTTGGACAACATCAATCCAACCTTTACCACCCTTCCCAATTTCTATCCAGCCCATCTCAAATCGCAATCTTTTACAATTCTAAATTTTTATGTGTATCAAAACCTTGATCATTCCAGACGGGAGCGCCATGTGGTTGAGCGGTGCCCCTGAGGAGATGTCAAAGCTTCCTTTCTGGAAGACAGACGGATTCTGGTCCCAACGAAGGTGGAGGGAAAAGTAAGGTCATCTGACAATGGAACTGGAAGACAATGTGAGGTTCTGACAATATTTTTAAATTTCAATTATTGTCTCCTGAAGGGTATTCTACAATAAGGATAAATTGAGATGCAATATGGACTGCAGGAATAACAAATTGATACAATGTAAGGAATCTCTCCTACTCCCCTTAAGTGTTTGACAATACCACGAAACGCATAATTCGTCTCATTTCATAATTCTTGTTTAGATATTCTCATAATTAGTATCTACTCATTAAGTTATTTGGGAAAATATTGTATGTACCATGGTGGACATTGACAGTTTAATAAAATATTCTGTATATAAAGTTGTGTTGTTCATTGCGATAATGTAGCTAACTTTTGTAATACATGTTTCAAAACGTTTATCCATAGTTCCTATATTCCAAGAGGATGATAATGTTATTTAAATGCCGTTTATAATTGCCAAATATTTTTACAAAGTGTGTTTGTATCACATTAATAACGATGAATTGAAATAACAAATATAGTGTTGCCGACTTATCGGAGGGTGACACTAAGAAAGTTTGTTAATAATTGTCAATCAATTTTTTATGATTTCGTTACGGAAATGATATTATTGTTAAACTTTACAATGACGAGTATAAAAGATTGCACGACATTCAGGACAGACCAGTTTGCGAGGTATCACTCCTAAAATATTATACAACCCGTTCGAGAAACTTTCCTCAGCAAGTTGCCCTACCAATCGCTCGCATCCAACTTGTCAGGTTTTCCAAGCCGATCAGGCAAGAACAGGCCTGAAAGAACCATCAACTGTCAGCGAGTCTGTTCAGTCGATATAATGTTCCACCTACCGTGTGACGTAGTTGAGTCTGTTGACAGTGTAGCAGTGACGAGGTTTAGTGTTTCCAATTGTAAATCAATACAACTACGAGTACATAGAGCTCTTCGAGTTTGATTGAGTTGAGTTGTTATTTTCAGTCAACTTTATGCACAGTAAAGCTAAACGGGACTGTAGCTACAGTTTAAAATGGGGTCCGTGCCACTATGTGCCTCCACCGGGTTTCGAACCCGGGACCACTTGATTACAAGGAGACGATGTTACCACTACGCCGTCGGGGAGGCACCGAGTTTGATTGGCGAGAGATTCAAAAGTTCTGTAATATTCTATTTTTGATAAGATCATATCATAAACAACTCGTGGTAATCGAAACTTATGCATTACTGTCTATCAGTCTTAGCTAGTCCTTACCGTGGGGATGAATGATATTAGATTAAATTGACAAAGAGATGCCCACAACTGATGTACAGTCACGGACACTTCTGGTTGGCTTTCAAAAGGGTTGTTAGAACCCGGGAGTGTTCGTGACCATACAACCAATAACCTTGCCACGGATTTTTTTTTTTTTCGGGTGGGCTCAAAGCTGGGCAAAATATTTTCAGGTGCTTTGGTGGTCAAGGTTACTAAATCCTTTCTTTCTCTCTTTCTTTTCTATATTTTTTCTTCTTTTCTATACTTTTCTTTCTTCACCTTTTCTCTGTCACTTTCTTTCTTCATTCGTTTCTATCTAATTTCCTTTGTCTCTATTTTTCTTCCTTCCTCTGATTTTCTTTCTATCTCTTTCAACAATATCAGTGATCAAGACTTTCCTTGGTACTCTCCGATATATTCATTCCACAACAAAAGAACTCTGTCTCTCCCCCTTGTGGTCAATTGTTTTAGTTATCTATGAAAGAAGATACCAGGTGGGATAGAGGCTATTATTTATAGTTACCACGCCCAGTTCAGGAAAAATATGGAGCTATATTTTGTTACGTGGCAGTGTTGAACCTGTAAAATCTGATCCAAATAATAATAATAATAAAAAATGAGAATCGTGATGATTTGCGGCCATGTCCATGGTAAAATTGGATGGTGTTCTTTGTCAAACTCTTCCGCGGGCGAGTTGCCGTGACGTGGTAATCCTGACTCTTTAGTGCTAGAATGTTACACAATGTTGGTAATGCAAAATGCAATCACAGCAAGGCATCGTCATTCTGAACCACAATCTTTGGCACACCGAGTGTGCTGCATTATAAAGCTTCATCCATTAACATATTATTCAATGCTTAATATTATCAATTTATTTCATACAGAAAATTAAATAAATTAATAACTGGCGGAAGGCAGCTTATTTTTTTTTTTTTTCCAGAAATGCACTTTTGAGTGAATATATAAGAAATTATCGGAGAGTAATAATTAGACGTCTGATGACTGATGCCATGTCAATTTGTCATTTGCAACCAATAATGATCATGTGCAGCAATTCATGGATTTTTGACTGGCGATTTTATGGGTTGAGTGAAAAAGTGCCATTTTTGCCTGAAATGAACTGCTAACACAGTTTTTCTTATGCCAAGCATTCATGCTATAATGCTTGTTTTTTTCACTCCAAATGTGGGCCTTCAATTTTGAAATTAAGTTCATCTCAAGTACAGCAGATATTAACTTGAGCCAAAAGACTTAGTAAAAATCATCTTGTATTCCACAGGTAACAATGACCACCAAAATGCACTAGATGATAGCCCTGCTACCACCTAGCCGCCATCTCATCATGTATTTAAATGGCGGAAGTGAGTGAGAATACTTAAATTCAATACCATTTGGACTAAAAACATATAATTCATTGATTGATTGGGTTTATTTTACTTTGCTTTTCTGCCCGTTTTAGCTAAGATGAGGATGAGTGATGCAATGGTGAAATTGGTGAAGGAACATTCACAAACAACACCCATCCCAGGTCGAGATTCGAACCCTGAACCTTTGGTGTCATAGCGTGCTGTGATAAAAAACATACGTGTATAAAACGTCTGTTTAACATCAATCGGTAGACTGTGTATGGTATCTGAATTGATTTTAAAGAAATGTCCAAAATGATGATATTTGCCAGTTTAAACAAAGACAAAAAAGTTTCATAGGTACCTTGAAGAAAAACTACTTTAAATAAATATAAAGTATTTATTTGACAAAGTTTGTTAAATATAATTTTCTGCAAACAAGCGTTTAATGGGTTCGAACATTAAATGTATTATTCTGATGATTTCATGCAATTTTGAGAAACTACATTTCATCCTGATTTAAAACCGAAAAATTGTCATTTACAGTCGTTAAAATATGTAGTTATAATTAAGCTGGAAACCAATGTCGGGGGTTGCTCCCGAATGAAAGGATAGTACGACAGGGCTTCCATATGTTGCTGTAATGAAAAACCTTCATTTAAATGCTATACATACTAACATACAAGTTATAATAGGTAAATCATAATAGAGTAAACAACTTTAAGAATTTATTTAGACTAAACTAGCCCATATGGAACACAACAATGATATTTGTTTTGTATCAATCAGTAACACTTCAAGTTTCTATGAATGTGTGTCTACAGAAATCTTCAATGTGACTTCCACCAGTTATGCCACCCACACACATCCCATCGAAACTCTAGTTCTTGTCACACTTTTCTCAAGAACTCCTTGTCCATAAATCATCTCTCCTTTAGCTGTTGCATATTCTGTGGCATAGATGGCGCATAGACTTTGTCTTTCACAAAGCTCCAAATGCAGAAGTCTAGGACTAGTGGTGTAAGGTCTGGGAACTTTAAAACACAGCCTGCTTTTTCTGCACCTGCGAAGGTCGCCATTTTCTTTAACACACCAGCGCCACAATGACCGTGTTTACAAAAGTCTTGTGCATTTTCTCATTGTTATACAGTAAACCTATTTTCAAAAAATGTATTTTAAAAATATTGGAAATGAAGTATACAAATGTAAATGATGAACGTAGAAAATTCTCCTTGTGATAAAACATTTTCCCATGATATTTGAAACTTACGTTCATATTGATGTCAGAAGTAATATCTCGGACATTACTCCACAAAGCAAAATGGCGACCGTTACAAGGGATAGGTGTAATTATGTCGTTATTAGACATCAGTATTACGGTGTGAGATTCTATTCTCTCTCCGGGGGGGGGGGGGGGGCTGAAATCTGTAACTATCGCTATGAATGGAAACAATGCATCGTAATAGGTGTGTAAAATCGGATATTTCTATTTCTGGAAAGTGCAAAAATTGACACTAAAGTTGAGTTTAGATCTATATGCGGTGTTAAATTTATCACTAACTCTGAATTCATTGTTTCCCATGTGATTACAATATGTATTTACATTAAGATTCAAAATATTGGAAATACATAATAAGTGAATTCTGGTAGATTAAATTTGCTTCAATAGTGTCCGTGGGCAAACTAGCCCAAACTTCAAATGTTTCTTCAATTTTGAATTTCTATTACGTGTTAAGAGTTTTTAGGTTACAATGGTGTAAAATAAACTGTTTTGATATGGAGATGTAGAGTTATAAAAATTCATTAAAACATTTCTCCAGATGTGGAACTGATATCTTGTTAGCTTTAGGAAATCGTTGGATTAGAGCATTTTAAAGGACTTTACAAACAGATCATTTGCTACCTACCACTACCTAAAACAGTCTTAAAAGTTTAGCTACACATGTGCTCATACAATGAATCCTTACAATCTAATTGCTATTATTACATAAATTATTCCTACCACAGGAACACAAATTTTTATTATAGTTCTCTTTATCTCTAATTTATGAATGATACGTACCGGTGAACGGGGTTTGTGAGTCGCAGCATAATTTAGTCTTCGGTCCATTTATTGAACTTGTGTAGGAGAGGTAATCATTGCAAACGATAGGAGTTGTCGCACATTGGCTACTATCGTACAATGCAATATTTCCTTGAAAGCTTACTCCACGAGAAGCTTTTGATGTTTTGAAGCAGATGTTGTAATCCTGGTTTGTGAAGTAAGTTGGTGGGACTCCATTCCAATTGAAACTCTCGATTGTGCCACTGGGGTTCGTATAGTACTGCAGACAACCTGCTGGAGCTGGAAAAGTTGATTTTGTATTAAATTATTACTAATTAACATTAAATAATTTTGAAAGAGACGCACATTAATGTAATGCTACACCTTAATCTATACTATAGTATAGAGTCATGACCACTTTTTTTCTTTCATTTTTTTCTTGCCGATAGAAAAGAAAAACTTCTAATTCAAACGTGAATTATTCGACAGTCTGCAGAGTGATTAGAGTAGCGAGATACGAAGCCAGTGGTCCTGCATTCGAATCATCATTGAGTTTGTTCCTTCATCTATTTCACCCTTCACCATTCATGCTCAACGTCACAGATAGAACAGATGAAATAGAAAATAGATATAAAATGACAAAACATACAAATATAAAAAAAAATATTCATTAAATACGATTTTGTTTTTTCGTTCGACTACAATAGTTGCAATTAAGAACTAAAACTTGATGTCACTGAACTCTAAAAAATTAACTCTCGTTGGTAATTTTTTGAATAGCTGATTATTGGCTGCCAATTAATAACCAGAAAGAATTTGATTTGGGTGAGAATCTTAATAATCTGTATTATAATCTCTCTCGCTCGCTATCTCACTCATATTATTGTGGAATCCATAGTTTTCGGGGTCGATAAGATGAATAGTGACACTCCCAATGCCGTTCAAGTCCAAGTTCATTTTACACTATAGTTAGAATTCATTATTTTCCTGTCTAATAGAAGATTGGAATAAATAAATACCCGGGCAACGCCGGGAAATCAGCTAGTATTAAATAAAATAATGAAGATGATGATGCTAATTGAAACCCACTAATCTAAATTTAAACTTGTATCGTGAGTAAAATCAACAACTGTAGATCCTTTTTATGTAATGCCAAAAATATACAGTGCAAAATTTAGTTAATGTTTGAAATGCTGATATTGTCTTGTGTTATTTGTATATCATCAATATGTGACACTATGTAAGATAAATGGAAGAAGAACCATGTTTCTAGTTACTAAAGAGCACGTGCGCAGCAGGTAGCACCATAGCTTGCGATGGTTGGTGGCGATTAACATTACCAAAAACAGTTGCAATTAATAAGTATATCTTACAAACTAAAATCTTTAAATCTTATTTCTTATTAAATGGAAGCCTAATCTATGCTGGCAATATAACTCCTGAAATACTAAACAAGATTACACGCATTTTGATATGAAGATTCACTTAACATTTTTCCGTAGCCAAATTAAAAATTTTCATTGATGAAGACATACTTGTTTTTAGTTGAATGATGTGAATGGATTATAGTATCATGTATTTGACATAAATTCAAGAATTAGTATGAATAGATCATGGCCGTGAACATGACCTCATTATGCACTTTAGATAACATGAAATGATAGGTGTTTATGTCAGTATGGTTTCACAGTACTACAATCAACATCTAGTTAAGAAAAGTTTAATGTTTAATTAATTTTCATATTATTTCGTATCGCACGGAAAGATATTTGCTGCATGAAGTCTATGCCAAGCAAATTTGCTTGATTTGAGGGGGATGGGGCGCGCTCTTTCTCCTTCATGTTTTGGGATTTTGAAGTGGTGTGATGTTATTATTAAAAATACAAATGATTATGAAAATCTATCATTAAATGAACAATGATTTCAGGTATTTCCTGTGCTTATTCATAACAATTTGCGGCCCATATATTGTCAAATATTTATGTGGGCCAACATTACAATACTGAACCTTCTGTTTACATGTTAAATATTTTTGACACGGATAATAGTGTAGGATAATGGGTTTAGCAGGCGGGTACATTTGAAGCTTAATGGTGCTTCATGAGTTGGCAACTGATTTCTAGGAGTTGGCAGCCTTTCCGGCATTCTTTGATGAATTCGCTATAGATTCTTTTAATTATAGATTGTCATAATAATTTGTGAGATGTGTGTTTTTAATAAAAATATCACACCACTTCAAAATTCCGAAACGTGAACGAGAAAGAGCTCCCTCATCAAGCATATTTTTGTTCATTCAAACATTATGGTATGGTGAGATAGCTCGAGTTTTGTGCCCACAATATGCCACTGAGGTTTAGGGTGGGTTGGTTTCATTTGTATAGGGAGATGCATTTGATTATTTCAACGTCATCATATTGGATGTCAAGTTTTATTTCAGTGGGTACATGGAGGGAAGGATGTACACCTGTTCCCCCCGTTCCTGCGCCACTGTTTTTACGAAAGTATGTTTCACTTACCCATAAGATCATAATTTATTTTAGGTGCTAATTGTGTAACTTTTATGCTCCATTCCATCATGGTGGTGTCAGTACCAGGATCAGTACCAGGATCAGCACCAGCACCAGCTACATATTCCAGCTGTACGGGAGACGAACCACTGACCGGAATATAAACTGAAATAAAATAGAATCCATGTATGCTAAGAGCGATTAAAAATGTTGTAACCTAAGCTAGAAGCGAGTTTTTAAAACTAGACATTTCTTTTATTTAGTCAACTGTGAAGGAGCGTATATATGACCTTTCACTAGAAGGTGTAGTCTTAAAGCCGTAAAAAGATGACTAAACTAAACTAAACTAAACTAAGCTGTATTTCATAACAGCCAATTGAGGGGCAGGGCGGCGGTTAGGTGAGTGATGCGTGGTCAGCGTATGGAGTGCTGTTTTTCTTGCTTTCGAGACCGGAGAGAGCACCACTCCATTTTCTCATTAATTGTTTAATATATCAAATTTATATATGCGGTGACTTTGAGAGCCCCACTTACAAAGTGTTGGCGCGTCACTAGTAGCACGCTGGGAATAATTGCAGTACATTTGGGTGACATTGTTTGTACAAAAATTAAAGTTCAGTGGCTTTGATATTTATAGCCTGTATTTTAATGGAATGACCATGAAGGCCATTTACAAAATTAAGTGTACTATGAATTTTCATATTTAGCTTTTGATTTTTCACATTGGTACTCTACTCTAATTTAGTAGATCATCTGAACACTTCCCGCCACATTGTTTTCTTTTCCACAAATACGAGATTAAAATAAGCACTCCATTATGCGAAGAAAAGCTGTGAATTTACTTCTCATTAATGAAATTTTATTTTTACGTTTTTATCTGAAAATGTTACGGAATAATTCGAGTATTCAAATGTAGGAAACAAGACCTTAACAAATGAAATATAATTGTTTGTATGTTTTTCATTGTACGAAGTTAGAAATGACCCTGCATATCAAAAGTACTACTATATTTTTAACACTCTACTGAAGTGCTAAGCTAGGCTTTTAAAAATCTAAAATTGTTCCTTTTCCAACTTGTTTTGACTACATATGTTAGTGTACAATTCTTTGGGCCTTGGGCGTGAATAAAATAACTTGAAACAAAATGTAACTTACAATGTTGGCCAGTGTTTTCACCACAAATTGTTCCAATTCCTTGAATGATAAATTTAGAAACAGTGGAGTCACAGATGCCAGATGTAGCCGGTCCGTCAAGAGAAAACTTCTCGAAGTCCAACCTGAAAAATATTTGTAATAATAACCGAAGTTATTATTTTTTTTTAAATGCCTGAACACTTCCGATAGAATGCTGAGTCATATGTACAAAAAATGTAATTTACTAAACGTTTTGAAGCATTCCTTCATTATAATTATGCATCTTAAAGGTAACCAGAAGCATAACGAATAACACAATCTTAATGAATGAAATTATTTGCCCGCTGCTATAAGAATTATAATCTGTGTTGATAGAAACCTCCTGTGTTTATTACCATAGGCTTGCACAAGTGTGATGCCAGGGGGTGTCTAGGCACTCCTCAATGTGTCCTCATAAATATGAAATGTAAAAATAACCATTAATATAATGAAAATAATGTACGTATTTCGTTTCGTTTAATTTGGAATGCTTCACTCTCACTTTCTCTCTCATACGCATAAGCACTCTCTCGCTCTCTCTCTCTCTCTAAAGCGATGTGTAAAGTAATCAGTAATCACCTAGTAAAGAAGATGTTTTTCACATTATTACTTTTATGAAAGTAATGCGCATTAGAAAACGTGGAAACACTGAAAGTACAGATTTATTTAATGGGAGGGATTTAGCTGATATTACCTGTAAGTAGAGATATAGCATTGTATTTTATTACTATTGTTAGAGTTAGTTATTCTGTACCAATATTGATTTTCAATTGTTTACTTATATTATTTAAATAATATAATTATCGTCACAATGATAGGAAAGCCTGTGCTAAATGAACGGACACTCATCTATAATATTAATATTAAATTATTAAATTTAATATTATAATATTAAAATTTCATCTTCACATACCTAATAGTTTCTGTGATAAGGGAACGTGAAGTTTTTACCTCTTGCTAACAGGTCTGCAAAAAAGCTGACACACCAGTTGGTAGAATACAGTTTTGTTTTACTTCACTCACGGGCAACTCGGGACATGTGCAGACTCACAACCGCTCTGTGCACTGACTGTTCCCCTCCTTGACAATCAGCACATTCGTAATTTCATCGCATTTCAGAGATGAAAGCTTCACTTTGACGTCATCATCTGTCGCATCACACCGTTTCTTTGTTCATCAGAAAGTGCTACAACTCTGTCCCACCTATCTCTGGAGCAAGCGAACGAAAGCAAGTCTCTGCGCAAGTAGTGACACGAGACGGTTCCAGCAATGAACACACGAGAGAAACGGGATTGCGTGGAGGGGGCGACTGAAGTTACCAGCCTTCCCAGAAGCGTGCACTGCTTTGCTCTTCCCACTGAATTTCCCCTACTTTCCTACGGTATGCGCGACCTTGCTCTAGAGATAGTTGGGACAGGGTATACCATAGTCTGGTTTCCTGCGCCAAAGAGTTCTCAGTAGCTTCTGCTACGCGACTCGAGCTGCAGGTCACGTAAAACAAACTCTTCGAAAGCAATATTTATTTACATCATGTATTATTCTTATGGAATGTACAGAATTTAATGACTTCAAACTTCTGCTTCTTTCTGTCATTCATACTTGGAGTTGACTACAATGTTTTAACCCAATTTTTTATGTACGAGTCTTTTGCTCTGTCTCTTAGTTGTATTTTAATGTCTCCTTATCTTTCTAATGTGTTGTGTGTGCCTTATGCAGGTCAATTTACAACCATGCAATTTTACTTTTCCCAAGGGGCTTTTACACTTCTTTCAAAATTAGATAAGGATCTGAGATAAAGGGTTCTCTCCCTTTTAAGTGTGAAGCGTGCAAATTCGCCACATGTATTGACGTACCTTCATTCATTCACTCATTCATTGCAACTGTGTTATTACTTCTGGAACTGATCAATATAATAAGGAATGTAAACTCACTCATCACATTTTATAGTACGTACAAACTGAAAAATGGCATGCAAGATTTTGATCGCATCTCCAGAAACGATGTGGCCTAAGTAGGTAATTTCTTTCTGGACAAATTCACATTTTCGCAGCTTTACTGTCATCCCCACTTCTTGGAGTCGCTGTAGCATCTCATCCAGATGTTGGAGAGTTCCTTGTCGAAAACCAGCAAGTCATCCATATATTGAGTTCGAAACTCTTCGGTTTCAGGACCAATTCATTCCTTTATTTCGAACCTAACAGCTTTTATGCCGATTTTTGTTGTCCATAACAATAAACATAAAAAATGTACACAATTCTTTTACATTAAAATTATCAGTCCCCCCCCCCTATTTTACAGATATAAGATTTCTTTTTAAAAAAAGAGAGAACACTTTGCCTTTTACAATTGAATGTTACACTTCCTTAAAAATGATAACAAACTATAACCAATCCGCACATCCGGATTAACAACTAAACTTAACAAATTTGTTGGAAACTGAACCTTTAGATTATTTAAAGATTTATACAAGATATGTCTCTCTCTATTATATTTTGAGCATTCCAGTATTATATGTTGTGCATCTGCACTTTCCCAGCCACATGCACATTTCTTATTGTTCGTTATTCCAATTTTGGATAAATGTTGCCTAGTACACAAATGGCCCGTTCTCAGTCTATTAATTAATACAATTACATTACTTGTAGCACTTACATGATGAAACCATGGTTTTTGTGTTTTGAATTCAGCAAATGGTCTGTATGATTCTCCAACTGTTGTAAGTTCATTTCGACACCAATCAAACCATTCATTCAGAATTTCCTTCTTTACTCTAGGGAGAAGATCCGTATAGTATAATGATAAGTTCGTAATATTTGGAAGACGCATTGCTTTCTTTGCACATTCATCTATATGAGAATTACCTGTAATATTGCTATGAGCTTTAACCCAAGAAAACTCAATGGTTCTTCCAGATTTTTGTATTGTTTGAACTAATTGTATACAATTTATAATATAAGGGGATAATTTGTAAAGACTCCTGTAAGAAGATTTAAGAGCCTGTAATACACTTTGCGAGTCAGTAAGTATTAAGAACTTTCGTAAATTTAATTTTTGGACATATATTAAAGCTTGGTAAATTGCGTAAGATTCTGCTGTAAATATTGAACAGTCGCGGTGGCTCAGTCGGTAACGCGTCTGACTACCATGCTCAAGGTCCCGGGTTCGATCCCCGGCCGGTTCAAATCCGGGAACTTTTCTAACGTTGGAAGCGATTCCGGCGCCCACCCAGCGTCGAATGACATGGGTACCTGGGGGAAACCCTGGGGCGTAAAGGCGGTCAGGGGCGTGATGCTGATCACATCACCCCCACTCATGACCGGATCAAGAAAGTGTGGGGCGTTACCCCCACACCCCCTATACGCGTTCATGGCGTTGTGCTAAGCACAGGGGAGCACTTTACCTTTTTATTGAACAGTCTTGTGGAAGCCGAAATAATAAGTCTGTTTTATGTTGTAGATCGTACACTGCACATCCAACTCCTGACTCACTTTTAGATCCATCTGTGTATATGAAATAAAAACTTGGCCATTGAGTAAAATATTCCGATATGTGCGAATAACGAGGGAAATTAATATTATCCAGAGACTGTTGAGGATAATCTAATGAAAAAACAGGCCGTGAACGCATCTGTAGAACATCCTGTTATTCTTGACAAAGCGAATTATACAATTCTATCCACATAGCAGCTTTTCTGTTTGTTATTTTTCCTGTTTCATGTAAGTGTATCATATTTGTTAGTACATTGTTGAAAGGATGCTCACAATATGATTTCACTTTCAAGAGCATATTTGCTGCTAACATCTTCTGTCTACATGAAATGGAACATTCACCCGCTTCCATATATACTACTACGTTTGGAGTGCTGTTCATAACGCCTCAAGAATTTTCTTTGTACGACATCAATGGAATTCAATTTTCCTTCTGTCAAGTTACACATTGTTCAGGACCAAATACAGCATGCATGGCAGCTATAAAAATTGATACAGCACTAGATATACCCAGATGAATCACTCACTATCTACAAAAGGATGCTATCAACAAAGCTGACATCTATACATGTTTAGAAATACAAATTCACATAGTGCACTCTCGCAAATCTAAAGATACATTGAACTACTCATAAGATACAATAAATATTAAACAAAAGATATACATTACAAACAAGGTGCAATATTACATATAATAACACGGAAATTACGATTTTTTGCTCAAAATAAATATATTAGTGACATATTTTAAAGTTGTGACGTCACATAAAAATATGGATCATATCAAGTGCTTCTGTATCCAGATAGCTGGTGACCAGTTTGCACGTGTTTGTGAAGTGTTAAGATGTTAACAAGTGTTTTAGATTGTTTTGTTTTACAAGCAGTTTACGTATTACTGGTGCTTTTGTGCAGTCGAATAATGCCACACTATATCCGTACAATTTTAAACAACGGTTTTTTATGTACCACTATTACGTCATTACGAATTATTGTAGGGAAGGTAAAATAC
Source organism: Lepisma saccharinum (assembly GCF_977018435.1). Taxonomy (NCBI): domain Eukaryota; kingdom Metazoa; phylum Arthropoda; class Insecta; order Zygentoma; family Lepismatidae; genus Lepisma; species Lepisma saccharinum. Next base: position 112,276,267 of record NC_139229.1, on the reverse strand, counting down.
GTTTTGCAGCAGAATTCACAGATCTTCCTGTTTCACACAGAGACAGTGTTCGGATACTTGTGAACAAATTTAGGTAATCAGGGTCTGTTCTTGATAAGAAGCGAAGTGTACAACGTCTTGTGCTTACTGGGGAGAAACTAGACGACGTTGGAGCACGATTGATACATGCTTTTCAAAAATCTCTCCGGCGTCTTGCACAAGAAACAGACATTTGTATGACGGTTACATGACGGTTACCAAACTTTTAAACCTGAAGTCATACATTAGAAGAATTGAAAGAAAACATGGTAAATTTCTCGTATCGGACAAACGGATGAAATTTGCTTGTTCATTTAATTTGAATATTCGTACTTATGTATTCTGCATTGAGAAACATTACTTAAGGTGGCATTTCGCTTATTTCACGGGAATAAGCTCTATTTGCGACATATCGAGTAAGTTTTCTTAGTTTCTTTTTGCCTTCGGTAACACGCAAAATGGCGGTCACAGTTTCACTACCGTACTCGGCATGCAGTGTTTCCACCCCACTCCACCCAAAAATACCTACGTAGCCCCACAAACCATTCACGCATAGCCCCACGAACCATTCATACATAGCCCCACAAACCATTTCCGGTAAGGTTAGGTTAGGTAGGGTCACGTATAGGTTACAATAGTTAAAAATTGGTTTCGAAAAAAATATGCGTAGCCCCACACACCATTCTCGCATAGCCCCACGAACCATTGACACATAGCCCCACAAACCATTGACACACAGCCCCACAAACCATTTGCGGAAACGTACCTTCTTCAGTTACAAAAAACACGTGTTTGGAAACACTGATCGGGATTACATCATCACACACAGACTACATCCACCTGGAAGTAAATGGATGCAAGAGCTTTCGTGCATCGGTCACACATTTATATCGAAAAATAGATGATTTACCGGCAAAATTCAATGAACGATGCGAGAAAACACTTCCCCGAACTTCCACAAGTATAAAGAAACTGCATTCGGTAAGTAATTTCTCCTGTAAATTTGAAGAAATCCGTTTGTCCGATACGAGAAATTTACCGAAAACATCACGAGAGAATCTGAAGTAATTTCGGAAGAGGACCTGTGTGTGTTACTTAAAATATGCCATAAATGTGTGGATGCAGGAGGACATCATTTCCAACACCTCTTGTAACAAGGTACGTGCTCATTTTAATTATAACTGTCCGTGTAATTGTACGAGCTTATTTCATTACATAGCTAGCGGTTCCATTTACGCGCATGTTGCATCCAGTTGTGACGTTCACAAGTCAATAATTTGCACGATTACATTACGTTCATAAATATTTGAAACTAAAACGCGAAGGTGAAGATACAACTTCTATGGGTCTATTCTATTAGTGAAATAACTGAGCAATATGCAGTTCACTATTACCTATATTTCCATTTTTGTCAGACACACTACCACATAATGACTATTGATTCTCGTTGCTATAGCAACGTTAGAATTCCAAATATGTCGTTTATACAGCGTAGAGTGCAATGAATAACATAAAACATAATTAACGTTGTACAAAGTAATAATTATACATTTTTTAAACGTTAATATAAAGTGATTTTTATAATATGAAATTAATAATTTCAATAAACATATAATTATATTGTGCGGATTCACAGGACCGTCACAACATTCCCCTCCTCCGGGAAAATGAAAACTACGAAACAACGAGGAGGAGTTTTCATTTATAAATCAGTCAGATGTATATCAACATAACTACAACAAAGTTACAAATGGACAATATTATCTGACATTCGACAACAACGTGCACATAAACAGATTTGTGCCTAACAGGTAATAACAAATCAGAACATAATACAACATTCAATTGTACAAAATAATAAACAGAATGGTTTCATTTTTTTGAAGTATCTACTCTCATAAATTTAATTCTCAGACGTTGATTCCTCTTTTCTTCCGAACAGTTAAACACTCGAAGATTTGAAAAGTTCACCTTGTCATAATATTGCTGGTTCATTGTGTAAAGAATTGCATTATTGTCCTTAATTTCCTTGACAAGGAATGGCCCAATATACAAGTTGAACAATTTATGAATCTGGCTGTTAATTTTGGAACTAACTTGCCTATTTTTTATCATAACCAAATCTCCTGTTTGAAGTTTGATCGAGTTCAATGCATTCTTAATCTTCCTACTTCTTCTAGATTGTCTAGTCCTGATTTCTGCTAAAAACAATTTGCGTTTCCATGGCAAAGATTTAATTTGTTCTGGCCAGCTGATTTCTTCAAATATTGAGTCCTTCATATCTTCATGTAAGAAAAGTTCACTAGGAGATAATCCGGTAACTGAAGAGCATGAATGATTTAATAACTGAATAATAGAATTTATTTTTGGATACCAACTGGTGTGATTATCATTGCAGAATAATCGCAGTAATCTAACAATCTCCTTATTGTACCTCTCAATAGGATTAGATTTCGGATTGTATGTAGTGGTAGTAATATGCTTAATTTTTCTTGAATCCATGTAGGCTTTCCACTCATTTGATGTAAATTGGCTTCCACAATCTGATAATAATACATTACATACAGGGTAATGTTTAAAATATTGTTCTTCAAAACGATTGATAATTTCCCTGGCAGTCGCTTTTCTTAACGGATAAATCATAACAAACTTTGACATAACGTCTAAAATTGTGAGGAGATATTCATATGTACGTGATCTTGGTAATTTTCCGATTAAATCAATAGAGAGGAAATCGTGAGGTTGGTGAGAAACGACGTGATATTCATCTCTCCGCAACGGCCGACCTACAATCTTTGTTCGTGCACATTCTAAGCAATCTTTCAGGTAATTTCTAATTGATTTTCTCATGTACGGCCAAAAATATGCCCTTCTACAAGCTGCTAAAACCTTCTGATAACCAAAATGTCCATTTAAATCATGCATTTTGTGCAATACCAAAGGTATAAGCTCACGTGGCACTACAAGTTTACAAATTTCATCTGAATTTGGTTTATAAAAAATAATTTTGTTGTGAAGAAGATACTTTGAAAAAGTTTTATCAGTTGTACTATCTTCCAGGTGAGAAATTACATTATTGCATTTTTCATCTGCTCGTTGAGCTTTTAACCAAATAGAAGAAGTATCATCTTGTGAATCTTCCACAATTACTTGATTGATATATAATTTATCATCAAGTGCAGAATAAGTAGTACAAGGCGGAAATCTGCTCAACGTATCAGCAATATTATTCGAAACTCCTGGGACATGATATAACGTGAAATCAAAACACTGCAGTTTGAGAGCCCATCTCGTGAGACGAGAATTAAGTGATTGTGCAGTTTTAAGCAAAGACAACGACTTATGATCTGAATATAAGTTGAAATCAGTTCCTTTAAGATATATAGCAAATTTCTCCAGAGCAAATAATATAGCTAAACATTCCAATTCGTGTGTACTATATGTAATCTCTGCTCCTCTAAGAGCACGACTGCCATATTGTATGACACGAATTTCATCATTATCAACTTGCCAAAGTACACAACCCAATCCTTTCTGGCTTGCATCAACAGAAACACAAAACCTCAACTCAAAGTCGGGTTGACTCAATGCGGGTGCTGAAATTAGAGCATTCTTTAATAACAAGAAAGCTTCTTGACACTGAGGTGTCCAATAAAATGGCACATTCTTGCGTAAAAGATGATATAATGGACTAGCGATATCTGAAAATCCCTGTATAAAACGATTCCTCCAATTTGCCAGTCCTAAAAATTTGCGAAGTGACTTTTTGTTTTGAGGAACAGGAAACTGTAGAATAGCTGAGTCTTTATCATGATCGACCTTAATCTCAGAACCAGACACCACATGACCCAAAAACTTAATTTCCGTTTGGAAAAATTTGCATTTGGCAAATTTTATGGACATGTTCGTCTTCTGCAATGTCTGTAGAACATAATAAAGATGTTCAAAATGTTTCTCTATTGTTGGGCTAAAAATTAAAATATCATCCACATATATCATCAGAAATGAATGAGTCTCTGGTCCAAACACCTTATTCATTCTTTCAACAAAAACAGAAACAGCTGATTTTATACCAAATGGCAAGTAACAAAACACGTGCTGTCGTCCTCGATACGAAAAAGCTGTGTACTTATATGAGTCGGGCGTAAGTGGTATTTGAAAATATCCACAGGAGAGATCAATCGAAGAAAAATATCTTGCACCCTTAAAATGTTGAAGTAGCTCGTTTATCGGTTCAACATGGGTAAGTGGTGAAATTACATGTTGGTTTAGGCGACGAAAATCCACCACTGGACGCCACTCACCATTAGATTTTGGGACGATATGTACTGGGTTCAAATAAGGCGAAGACATCTCTTTAATTATTCCCCAGGCTTTCCATTTTTCTAGTTCCCTTTCTAACGCCGCTCTTTTGGCGAACGGTACTGGATATATAGGTGCCTTAATTGGTTCCTTTGTGTCTAGTTCAATTTGATAAGGTTCTACGAATGCAGATCGGGGTCGATCAGAAAACAAACTATGATATTCTATTATTAGATTCTCAAGCTGAGACTGCTGCTCCGTGTTGAGTGATTCACACGACCGCACCTTCGTTGTGATCTGATCTAGAGACACGACAAGTAAATTTTCTACTTCTTTCACTATAGTAACTTCCTGCATCTGGCAGCAATCCCTATCAGTTGTGCTTTTGCTAGAATTTAATGGCTGAACCAATTCGGAACCAGTAGACGCCATCAAACTAATTTCGTTTCTTCTAAAATCGAGTACAGCTTTGTATTGCCTTAAAAATGGTATTCCGAGAATTAATTCAGCATGCAGTTGCTTCAATACAAACATCTCCAAAGAAAAAACTTCCGACTTAATTGAAATACTTATAATCTTCTTACCAGCAACACGAAACTTCTGATGTCCTGCAAACGGCAATAACTTAAGTTGATCCACTGTATCCAGTTTGGCACTCGGAATAATTGATTTTATACTGCACCATAATTCATAACTGACTAAATTACACTGGCTTCCACTGTCGATGACACACTGTATGGTAATACCGCAAACTGTTCCTGTGATCAGAGGTTGATCAGTAATAGGAGTAGGTATACCAGTATCATTTAAAATCCAAGTAGGTTCATCTTCGTACAAATCTAATTGAAAAAATATTGAAAGTGGATAACAATGATCAACTTCAGATAAAACGGAATTACTTAATACAGCATACTGACAAGTTGTGGCTATATTATCACTACGATATGATTTAGACGGACCCTCCATTATGTTAGTGCGAGCAAACTGGTCCACGTTCACCCGCGACGTTCGTTTAATGTTGCTTCAGGGACAGAAGAAATGAACTGTTTACAAGAAGTTTCTCTTGGATCGAAAGATGGAGCATTTTCATTTAATGGAGTATTCGCCACTGCAGTTGCATTGCAACTGTTTCCCGTTGACAACTGAGAAGACGAATATCCGCAATTGGCACATACACTGCATGGTTGGAATGAGTGGAAATTATTGTTAGAGAACTGAGAGTTAGGACGCAGTGTAAATTGCTGTTGTTCTTGCTCGTTTCTGGCATTGAAACTGTTGCTCATAAATCTACCATTATTGTTGAAGTATCGTGAGCTTTGTGGACTTCTATTTTGCCGGAAATTTTGAGTTCCTGAACCATTACGTCTGTAACGATTATATGGTCTGTTAGTTAGGTTAGGTTTCCCAAAATTATTATTTCTATTAAATATCATCGTCTTTTGGCTGGAGTTTGATTGTTGGTTTTCAGCAACAACATCTGTACGTGGAATCTTAATTCTTTTATTTTCATCGCTAGAAGAAACAAAACGAACACTATCATTAGGTCTTACGTTACGTCTTGAACCTTGAATTCAATTAGGTTCATCATCGTTCACAAACGATGAACTTTTAGCAACACTTTGAACTCTCAGTTTTGCCCTTGCACTATTATTGTCGGTAAAACTTTTAGAATTATTCCCATCATGTCGGAAATTTTTTTCACGTACATTATCATGAACATTAAAACTCTTGTTTGATCTTGAATTCACTAAATCCAACCTCTTTAGTAACGCAATTACATCATCCATTTTAACTAATCTAGCAGCTAATATTGTTTGTGCAATAGATGTGGGCAACTGATTGATCAAAATATCAATAACTTCTGCATCATTCGGACGATCAACTAAATTATAATATGCTGAATGCGTACGAATAGCAAAAACTTCCATACTACTCGTCGATTTAGGATCATATTTACGACTTCTAAGTTCAGATAATTGAGCCTGAGTTAACGAATAAGACGTGTAGTGATTCAGAAATTCGTCAACAAACTGTTTGTACGATGTAAACGAATCGACATGAGTATTATACCAACCTTCTGCAGGTCCTTGAAAACAATTGGTAATACATTCAAGCCTTTGCATGTCAAGAACTTGCAGTAAGTCTAAGTAGGACGTTAAAGTTTTAATAAACTTACGTGGGCTCGATTTTTCAGGATCTCCAGAATATTTAGGAAGAACAGTAAGTTCATTCAATCTTACCAGCCGTCGAGGTTCTTGAGTAAGCGAACGCATACAATTGTCAAGATAATCACATCGATGATTCTGCGGATTTGCTGACCTTTGGTTTACTTGCCTCTTTCTTTCCTGACCAGAACCATCAGAATATAAAGTACGGGTTGATTGACATTACTTGTTAGTATTACTAGTTCTCACTCGATTATTTCTAGAACGTTTGTGTCGTTGTGAAGCAATGCGATTGTGTTCATCATCAGAAACATCACACGCTGAAGAATCAGATGATTTAGGAGAGGTTAGGTTCCGTGCAGGAATACCAGGTTGACAGTTACTATTCACATGAGAACTGTAAACTTGTACAGGATTACTTGATTCAACATTAGTCAAAATATTAGATGTTAACTTAGTAATATTTTCCTCACATGCTTCCACGCGCTTAGTTATTTCGTCCTTGCTCACAACGACTTCAAGTCTTTGAACTTGTCGAGACAATCCTGAAACATTGTTCTGACATTCTCTAATCTGATCATTCAATCCAGCAAGTTTATCAGAATTCTCTGTACAAGTAGTGTTGACTTCCTCGATTTTCTCTGTTAGTCCTTGCACTTCTCTTTCCATTTCCTGATGTAATGAACGTGTTGCTAATTTGCAGGACTCGGCAATTTCAGCTAATTCCTTTCGTAACGATGTACTCAATTCGTGGAAGTCAAGCTTGAGTATTTGCTGTGAATTTTGAATTTCCTGTTGAGATTCCCTGATTTTTGTAAACTCAAGCTGATGAGACTCTTGAGTTTGCCTCATTTTTGTAAACTCAAGCTGTTAAGATTCTTGAGTTTGCCTCATTTTTGTAAACTCAAGCTGATGAGACTCTTGAGTTTGCCTGATTTTTGTAAACTCAAGCTGTTGAGACTCTTGAGTTTGCCTCATTTTTGTAAACTCAAACTGTTGAGACTCTCGAGTTTGCCTCATTTTTGTAAACTCAAGCTGTTGAGACTCTTGAGTTTGCCTCATTTTTGTAAACTCAAGCTGTTGAGTTTGCCTCATAGAATCTTAAGTTTCCCTAATTTTTGTAAATTCCATCTGTTGTGACTCGCTCATTTTTCTTAACTCTGCCAGTAGATCAAACATTTGAAAAGGAACATTATTTGACCCGTTGACGTCTCTGCCAACACAGAAGAACGAATGTCAATTTCTTGAACATTTTCTTGACTTCTTTTCCATTGCACAAAAGCTTCAATACTGAACGGATCATAAGATGGATCACAATCTGTACAGAAATAATTTTCATTTAACTGGTATAACTCCCAATGCTTATCGGACAAACCCAAACATTGTAAATGATACCAATGGCCACAATTTTCACAAGCTACCAACCTTTCCTTATCGGGATCCTTGCAGCACTTCACCATATTCATGGCACCATTCTTATTTTGTGATTCATCAGGTTCATCACCACAATTGATAGATCTAGCTGTAAGACTTGTTTTGGATCTCAGATTATAAGGATTAGTTGATGCGTACATAATATAAATTTATGTACAAACTAGATTCACGAGAACAACGGTGTAAGTTAACACTTACGCAAAACACATCACTCAAGATCGTGCTGATAACGTTCCCCAATACTGGACCACCAATTTTACTGTGACGTTCACAAGTCAATAATTTGCACGATTACATTACGTTCATAAATATTTGAAACTAAAACGCGAAGGTGAAGATACAACTTCTATGGGTCTATTCTATTAGTGAAATAACTGAGCAATATGCAGTTCACTATTACCTATATTTCCATTTTTGTCAGACACACTACCACATAATGACTATTGATTCTCGTTGCTATAGCAACGTTAGAATTCCAAATATGTCGTTTATACAGCGTAGAGTGCAATGAATAACATAAAACATAATTAACGTTGTACAAAGTAATAATTATACATTTTTAAACGTTAATATAAAGTGATTTTTATAATATGAAATTAATAATTTCAATAAACATATAATTATATTGTGCGGATTCACAGGACCGTCACACAGTTTGCCGGCAGACGATCTCTCGCTGCCTGGTGTAATAGCCGCCGCTCCGCGGAAGACTCGATCGTGAAAGGCACTTTATAAGCTGACTGGTTGATGTTCAAGTCTTTATATTAATCTATTTTATAAATTTTGAACTACAAATAATATGAAAATTTATAATATTTATCACGGGCCTCCCCGATGGCGCAGTGGTAGCGTCGTTGCCTTGTATACGACGCACGGTTTTAGAAGCGATATCGGGCGGAGTTACGGAGAGCGTGTCCTTGGCGACCAGCCAATAGCAGGAGTGCAACGTTGTACAGTTAGGAAACTGCGGCGAGCAAGTTAAGCGCCGTGTTCTGTAATTGTTTTTGCGCGCAAGAAGTTCTTTATAAAACTCGCCACTTTAAGGTTCATCATGGCATGGGACACAACATTATGAACCTGACTGTCCAAGTCCCATGCATTTCCGTCGCCTACAGCCCGAGATATCGTTTCTCGAAGAAACAAGGGAAACAGCGCGTCTCTACACACACACAATGACCCTTCGTTTTCCTTCAGTGTTCCGTCTGTTTTTTTTTATTTGCCACATTGTTATGAACCCCGCTCACTTGTGTCTTGGTAAAGCTATGGGTGTCAAATTCGGCTGAATATGAACAATGGCCCTTCATTGTCGTGGGCGTTTACGAACATTGCGAGTCGAAGTCACTTTCAGTTCAGCGTTTTCGTAACAAGGAAGGTGTAAGATACAGTAATTGTACTCGTACGCCACGAAGAACAGTTGTGGGACTATTCAACATGGCCCTTATTGATTGATTAAATGTTGGTTTATTTTACTTCGCTTTTCTGCTACCTTTGGCTAATCGTAATCACAAAGATGGGGATGGATGATGATATGATGAAATTGATGAAGGGACACAAACACCTATGCCCGGGCCGGGATTCGAACCCGGGACTCCTGGCGTCGTAGCGCGCTGTGAAGTCCAGCCCTTATGTTCGATAGTTATGCAATAGTGTGTGTTCCGCGAGTGTTACTTAATAATTTCGCGCCGGCCCCCGTGATGGAGTGGTTAGCATATCGCGCTACGACGCCAGGGATCCCGGGTTCAAATCCCGGCCTGGAAATGGATTTTGTGAATGTCCATCCATCAATTTCATATATCATCACTCATTCCCATCTTCGCAATTAGCCAAAAGTGACAGAAGAGTTAAATAAAATAAAGTAAATCAAATCAAAATTAACAATGTCGCTCTCGAAACCTATTACAAATAGTACAGGCACCAAGGGTAAAATATTACGTTCACAAGACAGAAATCTAGTGTATTCTTGCTTCAAGGAATTGGTCGGAAGAAGTGCGTGCTGAAACAGGGTTTTCTCTGAGTCGAGATCTTACGGCTAAAGCGTGTGCTGTCTGTGTGCATACTGTGTTGCATATTATAAAACAGGGTAACGTATCTACCACATAAATCGGTGAACCCCTATTCAAATCTCCTGGGAAACATACCAGAAAGCAGAAACGAGAGCGATGATGATGACCTTGCAGTTCCTCTACAATAAATAATATACCTTCAAATCTCGTGCATGCATTATCTATAAAAAGCTGAATATTGGACACGGCGAAATCTCTGCGTTTCCTTTCCGCTAGCAGTTGGTTTGGCAGCAGCGCGACAGCACTGGCTGCGTATTGGCTGAACTCATGTTCCTTCTAAAAGCGTACGCCGTATAGTCAAGGGGTCCCGGGTTTGATACCCGGTGAAGGCACATAGTGGTTCGGATCCCAATTTATACTGTAGGTCCAGTCCCGATTATCCGTAATGTACATAAAGTGGACTTAAAACACCAAATCAATCAATCAATCAATTATAATATTTATCACTTTTAACATCAGGTAAACAAATTGAAAAATGTATATTTGTGTTTACATTTTAGGCTAGGATACAAATACAAGGTCTTAATATCGAATATACAATATACATATATACATGATATTCATAATAAACAAAATAACCATTTTAATCAACCACGCATTAGTTTAATAACAATTAATTTCAATTAATTCACTTTAAAAGCATCACTTTGAGAGTATGAAACACTGTTACTTCACTGAGCATTTCACAAACGACAATTGACTGAACATTGTAGTAAACAATTGGTGAGGTTCACTGAGGTATACCGAGTCTAGTAATGATAGATCAATTTCTGTCACATTTCTAATCGCAGTATTTTTTGTCTTGCCGAAGGCACATTTCATAAGCGACACTCTTTTTTACGTGCTTGTCAACCCCAGCTACAATAAGCTGGCACACTGGAAGGAGCATTTTCGACAGCCTGAAGGGTTTCAGGTAAACTGCCACCAAAGTAAAACTGAAATTTCCATTTCCACCTCCTTGCTACCTCACCTTCAACCCACCGGCCGCTGCACACGTTGAAAAGTTGCAACAAATTGAAATATTCAGGTCACAAATTTTATTGAAACAACAATACAATCTATCCATTTGTGCGTATGTGTGTGTGTGTGCAGAAGGGGAAAGGAGGGAGGGGGAATTGGACGATGCATTAAAGATTAACCACAATCAGTTGCTACCACATATCTCTTTAAACCATGAAGAAATACAGCTAGTTATTCCTCTTGAGACGTGATCCTTTTCTGTTAATGACTTTGTAAAACTGACAGGAATATCTCGCATATCTTGTCTCTCGTCTATCATTATATTGTATTAAGAGGCATGATTAAAATACTTTTTATTCTTCAAATACCTATAAGGGGAATCTCAGACCGAAACTACATGGCAAGTGACAAACGACAGCGAGGGTTCACACCGAAGTGACAAACAACAAGTGACACGGGCCCCTTCAGTCTACAAGCAAGCATTCGCCAAGCAAATTTTGGGATTTTTGCTCTTTTGGAAGTCAATAACTCAAAAACTATGAGCCCAAAAAATCTAAAATTTGGCAGTTTTCGTCCTCTTGATGAACGTACAAGTCAGTCTACTATGAATACACAAAAAATCTCAGAAATCTGAATCCTAAAGGTTGAAAAATATTTTCTTATTGGTTGATTTTACATGGAATGACACTACTGCAAAAAATATTTTCTAACCTCACAAATTATAATTAATTAACATGTAGGACTAGGACTGTGAGCAATAAAATTACCCAAGCGTGCTGTTTTTCGCACCGTATTCCAATTATTAGTTGATGGATTTGTATTAAGGTCCACTATATGCACCGAGGCTAATCGGGACTAGAGAAATCCTAACCAATTAATGAAATGTTACCTATACCTGGGATCGAATCCGGGACCCCTTAAAACAGCAGTTTATCACTAGACTGTCGGGGCTGGGAGCCTAATTTTTATTATTTTCAATTCTTAGCATTTAAGAATTGGGTAGTATGTGTACTATTTATTTCGTTAACATCGTATTGTCCCTCTCGAATATTTGCAGCGATAAGGATAGATACGAGTGTAACGATGAAACCAGTGAGAGAACATCGCTAACGCTCGTGCAATTGTCGGTACTCGAATGAGGAACTAACAAACAGAAAAGAAACACAACGATTCTTTAGATGTGGAACATCGTCCTACTTATAAAAATAATGTTGTCATACCTGTTAGACCTATTCCGAAATATATGAATGATTTTTAGAGGCTTAATTGTACACATTTAGCTGTATATGGCAACAATTAAAGAAGAATCTCACAGCCACTGAATACGGCCACCTACCAGGCAGGCAACAGATTTCGTAGCACGATTGATTACTCATGATTGGTTAGTAGCCCCCTGTAGCGCCGTCCCGCACACTAACTGAGCGTTCCAAGTGTTAGATAAGCCTACATTGACTTGGGCGCCGCGTAAAAATCTTAAAACAGAGAGGGCGTCTTGGAAAGAAAAGGTTTGGGAACCCCTGCCCTAGGGTCTGGAGTCACAGACAGTATAACGTCACATATTGTACGTACGAGTATAATACGTTTATCTGTAATAATACTCTGTGGAGTTGCGTTGTGAACTGTCCATGTAAGCTTGCGACTCTCTCTTCATCTATTTCATCTTATTACAATTCATCCCCATCGTTGTGATTAACGAAAAGTTGCAGAAATATGACGTTAAATAAACTAAATCAACCAACAAAATACTTGGAGGTACCATTTTGGTGGTGTTTCGTATTGGGAGGAATTAGTTTATTTTGTTAGTGTCTACGAATTGTGTTCTCACTTTCGCAGGACCGGAACAACGTTGCCAAATTTGTATAAAATTTCTTTATAGCAAGAAACCATTTGTTGGCTCTTTCAAAGACAATTTTTTCCTCCGTCTATCTTGTGTGTGTTTTCGGTAATATCCTTAGTAAAGTATATTTGAAATAAAAAAAATAATTTCTTGCTTTTGTTGTTCTAACAAAAAAAATCACCACCTGTCCCCCTCCTCCCCAGTATTTCGCACTCTTTTCCAGATGCTGCCACTTGCCACACACCATTCAGAATATCGCGTTTTCGGAGGGCTGAGGTTCAAACCCTACACTCTGTTAAGTTTATTCATGGGTTTTCCTCCAGGTAGATGTTGAGATGTATCTTTGAAGAAGGTAAAATGCTCTTTTTCCCCATTTTCTTTTTCTTTTCATCATTCGTCTATCATTTTGTCGGTCGTTGTTTGAGTAAAGGTACTAAAAAAAAAGGAAAAAAAATCAAAAATTTAATCAATCAAGAACAGCAGCAACTACGTATTACTATGTTCATATTTCTGTTGGGTTCAGAAGAAAATAATTGAATGGCTCGGCTGTAAAACATGGTTAGTGACATTTTGGTAATTTTGAGTTACAAAGTAAAATGTGCCATCCTTCAATATTCAAGTAAAATTCCCATGTCATACAATTTGCATTGGACTCAGTGAAGCCTTCTGAAATTGGTGAACACAACACGAAAACAATTTATCTGCAGTATAACTTCTAAAAACCTTTTTTCTTAATTAACTCAGAAATGACCAAAATGTCACTTACCATGTTTTACACTCGAGACCTTCAATTCATAAATATAATTACGTAAGGCTGAGTTGATAATTAAGATAAGGTAACTTTTGAAATACATGCTTCAAAACGTATATCCATAATTCCTCTCTTCCAAGTAATTCTTCCTCTAATTTATGATCGTCAGAATTTATTGCAGAACCAAAAATAACGATGAACTGAAATAAATGCAGTGTTGTCCATTTCGCTGAGAGTAACACAAAAATGTCTATTAATAATGCTAATCCAGTTTTAGGATTTGATTTACTGGAATGAACAGGTTGTCTGTGTAAACTTTACATTGACTAGTACAGAAGATTCGGAACAGATCTGTTTGCGAGGTATCACTCTTAAAATATTATGCATCCCACGCGACAAACTTGGTTCAGCAAATTGCCTTACCAGTCGCTCGTATCCAACTTGTCAGTGTTTCGAAGGTATCCACATGCTAGAATGAACTAGCAAGTCTTATTGAGTGTGTTCATCAATGCAAATGTTCCACCTGCTGCGTAACGTATTGGATTCTGTACAAATTATAGCAATGGCAAGGTTTCGTTTAATGTTGCCAACTGCTAAGAAATATAACTACACAGAAAGGGATTTAAAAAACTATTCGAGTCTAATAGGTGACGAGATTAAAAAGTGCGGGTTATTTTCGGTTTTCGACTGAAACAGTTTTTTCGCGATGCACTGTACCCACCATAAGATCATGTTCTAAATTACTCGTAGTACTTATATCAAACTGAAAAACGCATAACATGCACATTTGTTTTCTGAAATATCTTACCTCTTGTCTGTATTTTATTTTGCATAACTTTTCTTTCCAAGTTAGTCGTGACGATAGAGATGAATGGTATTCGTAGATGTACAGTCACGGACATTTCTGTTTGTAGCAACGCCATTTGCTTTGAAAAGGGATGTCAGAACCGAGAAGTGTCCGTGGCTGTACAACTAGTGGCGCTGACATAGAATTTCATTGGGACGGCTTGAGGGTGGACGAAATATTTTCATGTTGGCTTTGGTTCTGTGGTCATGGCAGCTAAGATTCTAATTCTCTCTCTTTCTCTATTTTCTTCCTCATTTATTTCTCTGTCTGTTTCTTTCTCCACCTCTCTCAGTCTATGGGCCAGCCACGAATTCGGTATAATTTGAGGTACTAATTTTCCTTTATGCCATAGTTATATGGGTGTGAATGGATGTCAAAGAACCATGATTGCCATTTCAAAGTTGTAGCTAATAGAAATGGCGGTCAATCCAAGATGGCAGATGCTGTCATTTGAAAAACGATTATATCTCTGAAACTAATGGTCCGATTTCAATGATCATTCTTTTTAATTGAAAGCTTAAGTCGTGTTCTATATTTAATGTTATCTTAGGTTTTTCGATAGGAGCAACCGTTAAGTAGTTAATCACAGATTAGTAAAATAAATCGTATTTTTTAGTTATCATTAGTAGTGTAGGTGCACCGGTTCACAAACCGAAAATGGGGCTCGGTGGGGCTCGCCTTAATGGATTTCTCTCGTAAGGCATGAGCCCCATTTTCTCGCAGTGTTGCCAACTCCTCACTCGAAAAAATCACCAAGGTTTTTGTTTTTGGGTCTAACCTAACCTAAAGCAAGAAGCTGGCAACACTGCTTGAGGCTTGCCTTAATGGGTTCCTCTCGTAAGGCATAAGCCTTATTTTCTTGCAGTGTGGCCAACACCTTACTTGAAAAAATCACCAAGGTTTTTTTTGGTCTAACCTAACCTAAAGCAAGGAGCTGGCAACACTGCTTGAGGCTTGCCTTGCAGTGTTGCCAACATCTTACTCGAAAAATCACCAAGGTTTTTATTTGGTCTAACCTAGCCTAAAGCAAGGAGCTGGCAATACTGCTTGAGGCTTGTCTTGCAGTATTGCCAACATCTTACTCGAAAAGTCACCAAGGTTTTTATTTTGGTCTAACCTAACCTAAAGCAAGGAGCTGGCAATACTGCTTGAGGCTTTACAGTGCATAAAGCAATTTGCCAACCTACTGGTATTTTTGCCATAGCTTTTTACAAAAAAAAAAAAAAGAGAGAGAGAGGGAAGAGTTAAACAACCGACAATATTACGAATATTTACCTACAGCTTTTTTTTTACTTGGCAAGGGCTTAGCCAATTTATATACTGGCGTAACATACACACACTGGGCAAGGAGAGCCGGCAGCAAATATATACTGCCGTAAAAGAGAGAGATGGATGGATGGATGGCAACACAGTATGTGTGTGCGTGCGTGTGTATAATATGTAGCATTATTAACTAGAGTGTGTTGGCAACCCACCTACAACTAGAAAAAATAGAGATACTAATATTGCTGTAAGATGAAGAGAGAGAGACCTAGAGCTGGCAACAGTGGTGAACGAATACGCATTATTTCCAAGTCCCGGGCGCCAATGTATATCGTGACCTTTGTAAACCTCTCTCGCGGGAACGATGTGCTGCACACGCACACACACGTACGTACTTCTCTTTATTTCTGTATTGTGACGCAAACAAACAAATAAATAATTGTTGTTTTTTTAGGATTCCTGGCCCCTATAACCTCGCCAGGGTGCGTGGTGCCCAACCAAAAAGTAAAAGGTTCTAACGGCTGCGGTTGTAGATTACCGCACCTCTGTAGGGTTTCACGTGTTTTTTTTTCCACCCCAAACTTCCATGAAACCCTACAGAGGACCTCCGTAATGCATGCAACGTGTACTAACGACTCTAGTGTTATTTGATGTTGTAATATTTTGGATATAGAGTTTTATTGTGTGATAGATAAAAATAATTATGTTTATTATAATATTTTTTTGATGAAGATGGAGAATGTATGTGTGTTACAAATAAAGTTGCATGCTTATTTTTTTAGTGTGTTTGTATGTGTATGTGTTTTTGATGTTCGACAGCATCTGAAACGATAAAAAAAGAATTTTATTGTTAATTTTCTCATGTAAAAACAACAACAACAAAATTTTTGTGCAAAAATTTCTGATTGTCTCGTGCTATAGTGCAAAAACTGATGAGAAAAAAGATATTGTAACTGATAACTGATGAAATTGATATTGTAACTGATCTTGAATTAGTGAAATTTTTGTATTGTGCTATTGAAACTGATTGTGCTAGTACAAAAATTTCTTATTGTGCAAGAAAAAATGTTAAAAACTTGTTAAAACTGCTCTGTGACCCTCTCGTTCTTCACGTCGTGGACGAAGGACTTCTCGGCGACCAGGATCACACTGCATACGGTGTCCTCGGGCAACGGACTGTTGAACTCGCAGACGACCTTGATGTTGGTGCGATCGTTGACCACCACCTGCTTCCTCTTCGTGGTATTGATGACGGACATGGGTCTGTGGGTTATGAATTCGCTGGGCGTGTAGTACATGCCCACGTTTCCCTCGGTCACACGTTTGAAAGAGGTGTAAGCTTCGTAAAGTTTTAGGTAATCGTCTTTGGTCATGTCGAGGTTGTAATTCTCGCGCGGGAACACTTCGTTTCTTCCATTCTTCAGATAAACATTCTTGATCTTGCAGTTGTCGAATTTGCTGGAATTTTTTTCCTGATTTTTATCGCGCCCGGTCTGAAAAAGCACCACGACGAAATCTGGCATGTCGAACTGTATGTTGTTGAACTGCGTTGTCACGTCGAATTCCATGTGACTTCCCGACGCCATCTTTTGCACGCACTGGTAACCGTGAAAGTGAATCGGCACCTGCGGACTCTTCAAGATCTCCGCTTTGTACTTGAGGGCGTAGTTTGTTTCGTATTCTACGATTGGCATTCTCAACTCCATGCTCCGGATGACGCACTTGGCTGCTTCGGGTAATGTGTTGGCTATCGGCGTGCCGTCGGCGTTCAAGTTGGTGTATCGCATCAGCGCGTTGTTGTCGTTGGCTGCTCTTCGAAACGTGACGCGCAATCCTCCCTTCCACATGATCTCCTTGTAGTCCGAGAAGAATCCCGGCAGCAGACGCATGGGAAAGAGCACCGTGTGACTTGTCGTCGATATTTTCGTCCCTGCTTCGAATCCTCCTGCTTGATAGTACGCTGCGTCTGTTTTGGATAATTTCAATGTTCCCACTGCCGTCGACGTGATGCCTGGATAATCGATTCTGTCGATGACGGTGTTGTGTTTCCTCACCTCCACCTGCGAGAACAGATGAGGCACGAAGTTGTCCACGAGTATCAAATTTGCATTGGGCGGAAATGCGTCTCCGCTTTCTTTCTTCACCACGTCGAATCGAAGGTAGAGGTCCGCTCTGTGAGGATGAACGAACCCATCGCCTACGTCCACGTCGTATTCGATCTCCCTGTTCGCTTCGTTGAGATTGGCGAACGTGCGACGGTTGGGAGGAAAAGATTGCAATTCGTAACTTTCGATTTGCTCCATTTTCACTATGTGTGTTATTTATTATACGTTGATCTCCACGATGGCAGTGGTTGTTGCACCTGCGAAATCCACCACGTCTCCTTTCTCGTTCGTCACCACCAACTCTATGTCGTCTATGCGGTTGCGACATACTGGAAAATAGATCGGCGAAGAGGGTGTGTAGATGATCGGTTCCATGAATTCGGAACTGGGTTTGAACGTGGCTATGATTCCTGTCTGCTTGTGACTTCCTAACAATCTGTCCGAGGATTTCGTGATCATGCCTTCCGCCACGTTGCAGTGAACGTTTAGAGTCTCTATGGCTAGAAATTTAGGAATGTTGGTTGCCGTGTGTTTGATGCCAGCTTCGAGTTTGGTGTTGTTCTCGAAACCTAAAAGTTCTCCCATGGTGCCCAGGTCCACGGTCTCCGTCGCGGATACGATTTCCACTCTGTGCGTGACCGAATTTTGAGAAAGGTACGTGCCTTTGGGTAACTGAGCTTGCAAAGTGGAAAGATTGTATTGGCCTGGCGTGACGACGATGTGCTCGCTTCCGACGCTAATTTTGTTGTTGTGCTGCGTGACGTTAGGTATGAGGTACATGCTGTAGAATGCACGCAGAGCTACGGATTTAGGATAGACGATGTCGTCGTGCAGCGTGAGTTTCAGGATCGAAGATTCGCTCGTGAGATGGAACACGCCCATCGTGTTTCAGGTTCCACAATGCTTTCTGAAAATGTTCTACCGACGGGTTATTTATTTTAGACATGTATGCGAGAACAGAAAGGCATAGGTGGCCACAGTTAACATCGGTGAAACCCTGGATGCGTTTGTCATTGTAGTAGAGGTTGGCAACACTGAGATACTTCACCAACCTGGCAGGTGGTGTGCCACCGAACGAATCGAAAACAAATGCATTGTTATCGTCAATTT
Source organism: Lepisma saccharinum (assembly GCF_977018435.1). Lineage (NCBI taxonomy): Eukaryota > Metazoa > Arthropoda > Insecta > Zygentoma > Lepismatidae > Lepisma > Lepisma saccharinum. Next base: position 112,257,412 of record NC_139229.1, on the reverse strand, counting down.
TGAGGTAGCATATCCAATGTGTACCAGGATTTTTGTAACTGTCCAGGTTGACCACGCGATACTCCTTTTTCTTCACAGCAGAGGGTAGAGAATCGGACATGAAAACACCCCTGAAGTTTCTTATTCCCAACAGTTCGATCAGAGATTCAATATCGAAGTTGGACAGGGCTTCTTCTTTTTTTTATATTTCTTCAAAGCATCGAGGTTGTTTTTTTGTTTTTTTGTCATACCTTTCCCCTTCTTCTCCATGGCCAGGTTGTGACGTTTCTGCTCTTCCAACTCGGCCTTGTTCTTCTTCGAGTCGATGACGGTTTTCGCGATGGCGGCACTTCCGCCGGCCAAACTTCCAACAGCCCCCAATGCTGCCAGGATGGCTGGGATGCTGAATATGAAACCTCCGATCTTTTGCTGTTTCCGCGAACGCTGCAAGCGTCTCAATTGAGGTGTGCTGAGAAGTAATTTCATTCCGTGTCCTTTCGTCAAGCAAGAACGTTTCTTCTCGCGTTGCTTCTTGGTGAGTAACCCATCGAGGGCACCTAGATTTTTCAGATTGGAGTATGGTATCTGGTACACGACACCTTTGGGCTTCATGTTGATGCTCTATATGTTATTTTCACGGTATGTTATTTATATATATGTTCTGAGATTTTTCCTGTGTAATTTTTTTTCGGTATGTTATTTATATATAAATGTTCTGAGATTTTTTTTTGTTCCGTGTAATTTTTTTTTCATGGATATACTCCGCGCAGAGTCGTTACACAAATTCTATTACGTGCTTTGTTTTTTTACCAAGAAGTTCTTTTGTACCCTTGTACACGATTCGAGTTTTGTTCTCGATTAAAATAGCTAGCTTCTCGTCGGATAACATGTTAGCGTATCGATCTGGTAAAAATAGACTGTATTGTGCGTTGAGCAACAGACGCGCCTTAGGACCATACTGGGTAGAAACAATTGAACCGGAAGTTATCGTGTAAGGTTTGTCCACTTCCAATTCCTGAATTTTTACATATTCGACTGATGAATTTAGCATTTGTTTTAATGCTTGGGCGTCTAGTGATTGTTTACTCATTTTTATAAGATGACAAACACAACTGGAGTTTTTTTTTTTTACGTAGTGTTATTTATATACCGAAGAATTTTTTTTTCATGGTTCGAGAAATTTTTTTATTTCTACACACCCCATCCAAATTTTTGTTTCGTGTTCATGGCGATGGTGGTGCCCAGTGCTGCAACTCTTTCTCCCAGCGAAGCGTCTCTGCTAACAAATCTTTCGAAAGCTGCATGCTCTAATTTTCTGTCTGCTTCGTGACGCGCATCCAGATCGGTGCGAGTGGTGTTGTAGGCGATGTCGTGATCTTTGCATGCAGCGTCCAACGGATTCACACCCTTGTCTCCTCTCTCCAATCTTTTCTCGAGTTTGGTACCCGGTCCGCAGTACTGGTAGCCAGGTAAATGCATCTCGAAAGGTAACTTGTTGATGATGTCGTTCACGAGTCCTTTTCCTTCGGCCACGTTCCAGAATCTCGGAGGCAGCGTGTTGATGATTTTGATGAGGTAACCTATGCCCTTGTCGTCGTTCACGATGAAGTTGGAAAGTTTGGTGCTGATCATGTCCACGATGCCAACCTTCTCGTTGTAGAAATTACGATTGCCTGCATTCTCCTCTCCTGCAATAACCAACAACCTGTCTATGAGCTTGCGCACGTCGTCCACCCACACAAACTCTTTGGGCAGGGTGTTGTAGAGTTTGACGCCGCTGCCTGTTTTCACCTGGTTCCATATCGGCTTGATGAGATTCCTGTACTTCTCGCCGCTGCTGGATTTGACCCTATTCTGCGTAGCGTCGTTGTTTTGGTATAAGGCATCCGTCATGATCAAAATTTCCTTGTAACTCTGGTAATCTTCGTCAGTGTAATCTTTCGGCTGCTTTTTGGCAACGAGTTCCCACAGTCCCACCGTACCCGGATACCTGTTCCAACTATCCTTCTCGCCTAAATTAACTTTAATGTCGTTGCCTTCGAAGGTCACCTTCGATTTTCCAATCTTCCAAACCACACCGCCGCCTTCGTTGCTCTCCATGCTCGGATACAATCCGAACACTTCATCCTTGTCGAATTTCCCCGTGCTCAGGTAGTCTCGTGCCAAAGGTCCCAACTCGATCTTATCCAAAGACGACGACGTGCTACCTATGGCTCGACGTCGTGCCGGTACGTCCTTCAGTTCGAACGGCGTCGAAGGAATGCTCGAAATGGGCGTGGGTACGGTGTAACTTTTAGCTGCAAGTGGTACGAGTTCGTTGATCAAATTTTTATTTTGTTCCGTGACGCCTTTAATTTCTTTACCTAGATCGCTGATGGCGTCGATCACAGGTTGATCTTGACGTTTCTTCTCTTCGTAGAATCCGCGATTCTCGGATTTCCAACCTTTGAAGCGTTTCGCGAGGTAATCGCGAAGCTTGAGATTTTCGTCTTCGATTTTTCGTTTCGTCATAACGTTATTTATACACGTCGTTTCTCACAACGTTGCAACGTTTAGAAAGTCGTTGATTTTGTTTCTGTATTTTCCGTCGTTGGGTTTCCTCGTCATGTCAATCGTCGCAAATCCGAAATCGTCACTGTTCCAACAGTGGGAGCAGCAGCGTTCCGAAAATTGATTGTAGTTCATGTCTCCGCCTACGTAGTCATCGTACGCGTGCTTGAGGTTGGTGTGATCTTGACGAAACAAACATATGAAATTAGCATTGTCGCGTACTAACTGTTTTGGAATTTTGGAAAACGTTTGAGCTAGGAAGAAGCAATCTATTCCTTTGTGACGACCTTGCGTGAAAAAATTGCGAATTTCATTTTGATTTTCCAGGATGACATCGTCGAACACAACAACTGAATTTTCACGACAATCGTCGAGTGGTTTTATTTCCGAAGAGAACGTTGCAATGTCCAGACCATCATACAGTTTCATCAGTTGCTGGTATTTGGATTGCTCCAAACTTTTCGAGAACACGTACAGGTGCCTGTTTTTCCAATCTAACCAATTCGGTGCGAGGAGAAAATTGTCCACGAGCAGTGTTGTTTTCCCACACTCTGAAGGACCTACGATCAGACAGCGGATGCTGTCGGGAAGCAACTCGCCGTTCCTTTTCTTCTTTCGATTTTCCGAATCAGGTAGACGTTTCACGACATTCCATGCACTCATAGAATCACTTCGTTTGAATCGATCCAACTCGTGTCCGGAAGTCCCAGCCATTTCACCAAAAGTTTGTCGCCTCTCTTACGCAAAACTTTTTCGATAAGGTACGTGTCGGGATATTTAGTTTTAGAGAGTTCCTCCTCGTAGAAGCGTCCCAATAAAATTTCACCGCCACTGTCCTTTATTATATATGTGTGACGGTTTCCGGGTAGAACTCGAACCACGGTAAAAAGTTCCGTGCTCCAGTTTCGTGTGAAACCCCTGTCGAACGTTCGCTTCAATTTACTGACCCTCACCTGGTCTCCAATTTTGTATTTTGATTTCTTGGTAGTCGTGGGCGTGTACTTTGGACAGTAAACTGTAGAAATTAAACGCCGCTCGTCGGACTTGGTAACGTCAGCTGGCTTCATGCCTATCGTTCTGTGTACTGTATCATTATAGGTATCGACGAGTTCCGGCAGAATGTCGACCCATTTGTAATTTCCCCGAAGCGTGAATCGTTTCCACATGTGTGTTTTCAAGGTTCGATTAAATCTTTCCACGATGCTGGCTTTGATGTGACTGAAAGTCGAATAATGTCGAATGTCATGTTTTTGAATAAACTTTTGGAATACGGCGTTGTAAAATTCTTTACCGTTGTCTGTTTGCAAAAACCGTGGTCGTCTGTCGCTTTCGCGAAAAATTGTCTTGAATGCTTCCGTGACGCATGTTCCCGTTTTGGCTTTCAAAGGTAGAGCCCATGCGAATTTCGAAAACGTGTCTATGACGGTGAGGAGGTACTTGTTGCCCTTGTTCAATTTATGTACGTTTTTCAGATTGCCGCTGCTCATCTCCACGAGGTCACTTTGCCAGAGGTCATCGATGCTCTTGGTTACCACCGCCAAACGTTGGTAGTTGCGGCGTGCAGGTTTATGCAATTCTTCGACGATGGCTTGCCTAGACATTTTTTAGAGATTACGTTTGAAGAGAAGCACAAGCGTGATGGGATTCAAAGAGGGTGGCACCTCACCAGTGTTTTGAATGATCAGCTTATCGCCAGCACTCACGTCGAAAACGGTAAGATCTTCGTCTTCGTGTATTTCATATACGTTGCGCGTTTCGTTCCAACGTGCCAGAGGAATGTTTCCTGCTTTCTCAACACCACGATTCGATATCAAGGTCATGGTGGGAACGCTAGCTTTTCTGCCGTGAGACCAGTACGAAAATTCGTTTATCTGAATCGTGCCATCGAGGAGAAACTTGTAGTACGGATGATAAGGATGTAACATGTACAGTTTGTTACCTTCGACGAACGTGGAGATTCTCTGTTGATTGGGTATGCTGTTGATTTCGATGGCTTGCAGAGAATGCAGTTTGACGAATTTAGTATCGATGCTAACGAGGTTGCTGTGAAGCTGTCCCAGTGTATTTTGTACGGGCAACAAATATTCGACTATGGTATCCGTTACTGTAGAAAATGACGGTTTGATTTTCACTTCCACGTTCAACTGCTTGTAGTTTTCGTTGAGTTCTTGCAACTTTGCACCGAAAGAGGCCAGCGTCGATTCCTGCGTGGATTCCAGCACCCCAACTTGATCCCTGATGTTGACGACAATACTCTGAAGGTTCTCGACTTGATTTAATTTCGAACTTTTCTCGGTAAGATCGTTCACGATGCTTCGCATCTCGGTAAACTGCGTGTGAAGGTCGGCGACGCTCTGCGAAGTGGGCAGCGTCGACACCAGCGAAGCAAGTTCGTCTCGAATCTGTTCCACGTTCGCCGTTTCTGTTTCTAGTCGTTTTAGCATACGTGATATGTTCCTTTTCAAAGCGTGTAATTCTTTGGAGGTGGGGAGATTGGCCACCCTACTCTCGAGATCGCTCAATGAACTTTTGATGTCGCTCGAATCGGATAGTGCCGTTACTGCCGTTTTCAATTTTTCCAAATCTTTGCTCGAAGGTACGCTCGTCCGTAACGATTCCAAGTCACCCTGTATGTTGTCCAGCACGTGATGAAAATGAGCAAGATTGGATTCGACGTTCAAATTTTCTAAATATTCGATCTTCTGCTGAACCGTGCTCAACGTGTCTTGTATGCTCGTCAACGCGTTCGCTTCAGCGTGAATATTTTTAATTTCTTCGTTGATCAACTCCAGAGACGCCTGAAGCGTAGCGATGGTGGTTTGAATGTGTTCGAAATCTTGATAAGCCTCCAATTGAATTTTTATGTTTGCGACGCTTTTGCTGATGACCTGCAGTTCGTCTGACGATGGTAGGTTCGTCATAGTATCTTCCAAAGTCTGTAACTTGGATTTAATTTCTTCCAACGTGCTGGCGAATTCTTCTTGTAATTTGGAAACAACAACATGCAAGCGTTCTACATCAATATTTTTCACGACGGTTTGAAGTTCAGAGAAATTCTTTTCGATTGCCGAAGTTCGTTCTTCGATTTCGAGTTTCAATTTTTCCAAATCTTCATTTTTCGATTGAAATTGCTGCAATTTGAGCAAATCATTTTGAAGCTTATCCACGCTCAACTGTATATTTTGAACGTTGTCGTAAGAAGGTACGTCGACATAATTTTTTATGAGCGTTTTCAGTTCGGAATCGATTTTCAGAATGGGGTCGAGACATTGCGTTTGGAGCGTAGCGATCTCCGACTCTAAACTTTTGTTTAAGGTCTCCTGCAAAGCGATCAAATCGCTCCTCAACTTTTTAATTCGGACGTCCAACATGAGAATCTGTTCTGCGTGGTCTACACGTTTGGTGTGGCCGAAAATGTCGTTAGGCATTTTGGTTACGGGTTATTTATTAAAGGATAGACGATTCGTAATTCTACGAAGAGAGGAATAAGTTTGTCGTAATCTCCTAGGAGTTCCACGTATAAACAATCTCCTGCAGAAACATCGTACGTAATGTTAGAAAGCATCTTGTCGTGCTTGATTCGAAAAATGTTTTTGCCGGTAGATATTTTGATTTCGCCTATGTTTTCCGGATTCACGGTGATCCGAAGTTTTCCATCGATCGGAATTTTGTAAAAATGTAAATTGTTGTTGAAGACGTAAAACATCTTGCCCACATCGTCATCCAATTTTGTCCAAATACTGTTGAGATGAACGATCAGTAGACCGTTGAGTTTAGTTAACATGGAAGGTAGAAATTCATGATCTGTTGTCGCGCGGTGTACAGTCTCCATGTTGGTTTGTTTTCGGAAACCAAAGAGATTCATAGGTATGCTGGTTATTTAAGAATACGGTCAAAGTTTTTTGTAATGACTGTCAGTGTTTTTTTTTGTTGTTTTTTTATGAATCTTCTGTTGAAGATGGGCATATGTTGCAGGTTTTGCTTTCTGCTAAGCGATAGTGCCCCCACGGCAGTGTGTGGATTCCACATTGGAGAACGCACCTCTTGTCGTCGTTGGGATCCAGGGCAATCTTCCTCACTTTGTTTGTGGTGATGATATGGTCGACGCTCTGGATGCGCTGTTCTGCTCTTAGAACCGACGACTTGGTCTTGAGGCAATCGACGAAGTCCTCGAATGTGAGATGCTCCCGAACCACCTGTCTGCCGACACCCTTGGCCTTCTTGGTAACGCTGCCCTCGGCTTTGATGGTATAGGCCTTGGGGCGAAGACCTGCAAACTCGAGAATCACGTCTCCGTCCTTCTCGTCTTTGAGTTTGCCGGGCTCTTTTTTGTTGCGAGTCGGGATTTTGTATCGGTTTGGCTGGGGATAGCCTGACGTGTCAAAGAGGTTAACCAAAGATGGAACTGTGGCTATATCCCCGTATGCGTCGGCTGTGCGAACGTGGTACACCAAGCTGCCCGTGTCCGTGTAGAGAAGCGAGATGTTGTGACCGTAGTGTGGACGTAATATGTTGTAATACGTCTCGAACATGTGAAGCTTGCTCAGATCCAGAACAGTGGCTCCGACGTAGATGGGTTTGTCGAGCCTCACCTCACCTTGCTTCATGTGAATCAGAGCCAGCTGCTCGTTATAGATTGTTCGAGACTTGAACAATGGACTTGCGACAAGCTGACGACATCGCTCTTTCCTCGTCACCAATTTTATGTCCACGCGATTCCGTACATTCTCCATGTTTTTGCCAAACACCGCATTATTCATGAGTTTGAAAAAATCCTTATCAAACTCGGACGTGGCTGCTGTACGATGTTCGGTGTTGAGCTCGATGTATGGGCGCAACCACGGAGAATGCTCGAACTTGAGGATGTGGTGAACTGCGTGGACTGCGACCCCTCGCTGCATCAACCACCGGAGATTCTGGTAGTGCAGGATGTAATTCTTCTTGGGTTCGAAATCCATGACGAGCTTCTTCTGGTTGGAATCGGGTGGACACTTGAACTCGGGTGCAGGGGGGAGATCGCAGAACAAATCCTGCAGCTTCTCGGAGAACTCAAGGTCCACCTCGGCGAAGAACCCATGTTCCGAATCGTCGAAGCTTTCGATGTCGAATTTGGAAGGATCGGCCCACTCGAACCCTCTAAAGGGGAGTGGCTGCATCATGGAGTGCCCGTACAAGTTATTCACGTCCGTGTGCATGATGTAGCTTGACGGTTGGGTGGAGTCGTAGCCAGTAGCCATGTGATGGTTGTTGGCGCGTGCATGCCGTTGCGACACCTGGACCATTCCACCCCGCACGGCACGTTCTACAAACAGCATCATGTCCTCGTCCGAAAGAAGCTCAAGCTCGATCTTCGTCACCAGAAGCATGGCTGACCACGCCAGTCCGGGGAGGCTATAGAAGTAGGCGGGGTCCAGCTTGTAGATGGTCTTCGCAGTTGCACGAAACGCCTGGAACACATCGGCGAGAAGCGTCACATCAAGTTTGAGGTACGCGTCGTGGTAGTCCCCGAGAGTTCGACAACCTACCTCGCGCCACATGGACTGGGCATGGTGGTATTCTTCGTTGGTGATGTTCGAGCCTCGTAGCTGACTGTAGAACTTCGCCTGGGGAGGTAGCGACGTCTCCGCGAACTTGGCAGGGTCTGTGACGTATTCGTAGGGGTAGACCCCCTTACGCCTGAAGAGACCGGCGTCCAAGTTCGGAAAATTTGCAGAGGTAATGAGCATTTGCTCGTTGCTAAGCTTCCCCGCGAGAGCATCGAGGCTGGTCGGGAGAAACCTCAGGGAGTCGAGGAAGCGAAGCTCGACGGTAGAGTCTGCTCCCGGGATTCGAACCCATTTGCTCACACTGATGTAACGCTCCTCGTTCTGCGCCAGAACGTTGATTTGCATGTTGTCGTACCCAAGATGCTTGATCAGGTGGTGAAAGTCGTACCCCGGTCCATTGTGAAAAAACACAGGGATGAAGCGCGGGTCCCGGGCCATGTGGTTGCAGTCGTCGCACCAAGGACCAACATACCTACCGTTAAAGTGATCGTGGTGTCGGACTTTATGGTTTTTGGCAGTGTATTCCTCAACGCAGACAGGGCAAGCGATGGCCTCGTCGTGTCTACGTTGATCGTCGGGGGACAGTGGGAGCATAGACTTGGGGGTCAACAGCACCTTCCCTATCTCGTTGGCTTCCACAACCATCCTCTCGAGGAAGTGTTTGGCTGCGTTGGGACCACGGTACACGTAGGGCTCGGGGGCGATGTGCTGGTCTCGTCGCACCACAACGTAGGCATAACTCGAGGCCTCGTGGAGTTGGTAAGGGGTGGTGGAAGAAACTTCAGGATCGGGATCGCAAGTAGACAGGGGTTTGAGGAAGGCCTCGAAATCCGCGATGATGATAGCAGGGTGCTCCACCATGGCACTGTGCATGTGGAAACGCTCCACGGTGCCAGGTTTGGGCAAAACTACCACCTCAGGCTTGTTGGCATTACAATAAAGTTTGTGGTTAGCGAGCTTCTCGACAGCGATGTTGGAACCTCTGATGCGGTGATAATCCTGCTGTTCTTGATTACGAAATATAGACAAGCACCTGCGACAAACTTCTATGTGGTGACTATCACTGCTCCGTTGGCTCGAAACAAGCCGAGAGAGGGAACGGATGAGGGTGTAATGGTGATGGGTCTCGTCCTTGATGAGCAGAAGATGAATTTCCTGCACACCATCGTCGTCTACGTCGCTCACCCGGATAGGGTACACCACATTTTCGTCGGTGAGGCCATAAACGTTGATGGCCAACCGAGGGTTGTGTGTACGGGTCTCGAACTTGCGAATGTCCGAAAGCGCCACCGGGTAGTCGATCCCAGCCATCGCATCTTCCAGCTCTGGCTCGTAGGGTAGGTAGTGGTTAACTCGGCGTGGTTGGTTTTTCCAGTGGACAGGGTGTAACGCTGCAAGCACACACCATATGAAGCACTTGGCGTCACTGTTCTGAATGTTCAGGACGGCCTTCTTTTCCACAATCTTATCTGGTAAGTGGACGTAGCTGGAGGCGGAGAGAGGCACAAACTTGCAAAGTTTGATGCGCAGTTCGTGAGGCTCCCCACACAGCGAACCCCCCGAGCCCTTGGCTTGATGTTCCTCCTGCTTTGCCACCAGCTCCTCGGCAAACTTGTTGTAGATGACCTCTAGGTTTTCGACATCCGCCAGATGCAGCGTCTTCGCCTTGGTGTTGTGGCAGAAGCTGTAAATTTCATCAGACGGCTTCTTGTACCAGCAACGAAGCGATGCGTAGAATTTGGTGGAGTGCGTTGCAAGCACATCGCCGAGGATGGAAATAATTTGGGCTTGCACGTTCTCCAAAAAGCTACGCACGTCGCATGAGCCCTCCGAAGTAAGAGGAAAATCCTCTAACAAACGCTCGAAAGCAGACTGGTTCGCTTTCGCCACAGTCTTGATGCGTTTGGCGGATGGTGGCGAGTCGGCTTCCGCTTTCCTCTTGGTTGAGCTGGTCGACGGTTGAGCACCAGATGTACTTTTGCTTAGACAAGTAAGCTTATGCTTCTTGGCATACGCAATTGTGATGTGTTTATTGCATCCGGAACATAGTTCGGTGGCAGCCAAATGCTTGCCTGGCACGCAGGTGCGACAATGTCTTGCAAAATGTTTGCTTGATATGGTTTTTTTGCACACGGGGCAACTTTTCATGGAGCGCATTTTTTCGGGGTATGTTTATTTATATGTGATCTGTTGGTGGTAGAGTGTTTACAAAACAAAAATGCCTTATGAGAAAAATTTTGTAAGCTAATTCTAATTGGTGTTAGTTTGAGGGGTTTATTTATATATGGGTAGTGTTGTCTTCCTCAAATATGTGCTTTAATCAACCCTATAAAAAAATAAAAAAAATATATAAGAAAAATATGATTGTAGATAGAAAAAGCACAATAAATATTGTATGCATGTGTAATTCTATTTAGCTTATTTTTGCTAGACACGAATATTCTTCAGATTTTATTGCCTATTAGTATATTTTTCTACTATTCTAGTAGAGGTGTGAAACTATGAAAATGTTTTTGTTTATATATATTCTATTGTTTTGGCTGATATAATAGCAAATATATATATATATATAGCTATTTTGAAATTCTAAAACTTTCAGGTATACTTATTTTTACATGCGAAGATACATCATAAAAAATTACACAATCGTATTTTTTTTCCATACACACATTTTTTTTTATTTTCAGAAAACAAAGTTATTTTCGATCTCCATTTTTAAAATCAAACAATAAACATTATTTGTGTTTATAGTATTTGTCGGGCAATAGTAGATAAAACAGGAATAGGTTTTCTACGACCTATAGTTTTCGAGTTACAAAACAACTTAGAAATTACATCTTGAAATTTAAATTTAAAATAACTCGAAAACAGTAAGCACTAATCATTATGTTTCCAATAGGTTGCAGAGTACATTTAATTTTTTATCAAATATCATTAAAATTTTCGAATTAGAGTAAAAACTAAGCCGGCAAATCAAGTTTCTCAAAAAATAAAAAAAATGTCTGTATTTCCAAAACTTGAGGGGGTGGAATCGATTTTATTTGCTAGTCGAATAGTTTTCGTCGAATCCTATCCAACAAACCTAAAATCATCATCCTAGCTCAATTAGGAGCCGAGAAAATCAATGTCTTGGAAAACATCTTAAGACAAATGTCTTAAGAAAATTTTCTTGACAAACCGGAAGTAACATCTTGAGATACCGGAAGTCGACTTTCTTAAAGATTAAGATATTTGTCTTAAGACGTTTTCCAAGACATTGATTTTCTCGACTCCTATGGGGCCTAGAACCATGTAACTTTGGTTTATGTATATACCAGTACTTGCCCGACCCTGTGGCCGAGTGGTTAGCACATCGCGCTGCGACGCCAAGGGTCCCGGGTTCAAATCCCGGTCGGGTATGGTTGTTTGTGAATATCGATTTTCATCAATTTCATCACTCATCCCCATCTTCGCAAATTAGCCAAGAGGCACAAAACGCGAAGTTAAAATAAACTAAATCAATCAATCAATCAATCATTAAGTTCCGTGTTGCAATCATGAAATTAAATTTTAATTAATTTTTTTTTCTATCCATCTCTCAAATCTATATAGCCTGTTCATATTTGGCATGTCGACCATTTTGTTTACGTAGCAAAAAAATCTCAAGCTATTTTTTTTTGCGAATGCTCGTTGTAGCCATAAGTATATTTGGATATAATTGCCGGATTTTATTTAACTTTAGGTTTAAAAATCAATAAGCGTGCATAAAAAAACTAAATATTTTAAATAAATAAGATTCGAATAACTATGTACTTCCACTAGCCTTTGCGATGGCGCAGCGGTAGCATTGTAATCAAAAAATCTCGGGTTCGATACCCGCACAAGTGGTTCTTGAAACTGTAGGTCCAGTCCCGATTAGCCTTACTGTGCATAAAATAGACTTAAAACATCAAATCAATCAGTACTTCCACTAGCCTCTGCGATAGCACAGCAATAGCCTTGTAATCAAAAGTTCGTTACCCGCACAAGTGGTTCTTGAAACTGTAGGTCCAGTCCCGATTAGCCTTACTGTGCATAAAGTGAACTTAAAACATCAAATCAATCAATCAATCAGTACTTCCATTAGATATTAAAAACACGCAACTCTCCTCCATTTTTTCTTGCGTTCCTCTAACAATTTAACACATTTATTTTTTGAAATATGCCCCGCACACATATTTCCTACCTACCAACAACAGCGCGCAGAAGAAAAAAAAATATTCCAGCTACCAAGATGCATGCTTCAAATATATAAAAGCAGAGGGAGACATGAAACATCTTCTATATTCTCTCTCTTTTTGCATGTTTTGTGAGTATATTTTCTTCCACAATACATAAGAGCTATTTGGTTTTCAAGAAGTTACCTTCCTTCCACAATCTTTTATATCTGTTTTGCTAGGTTCAAGAATCAACTCAACAAAAGCAATACCATATTTATAAATCAAAGCCAACTCATGCAAGCTAAGAAACAAAGTTACTTACTTTTGGAAAATACTGCAGAAATGCTCTTCACTGACGTTCAAAATAAAACAAGAACTTTCTACACCAGCGCTTTAAGTTTTATACGGTTTTCTAATGAGGTCAAAAATAAAATGTTAGCCAACGCAACGTGGACCAATAGAAATCCGAGACAATCTTCTCTAGAACATTCTCCCCCAGAGCTAATGTTAACAACCTGTTGTAACCTAAGCATCATGTGTATTGCATCCGGCGGAGCAACGTTAACGCCCAAGCAGCCCGCTATTATGTACCTGTACGCTCCGGATGTGCTGACGATCTTCCACCCCAGCTCGCTGTTGTGTGCCTGTACGCTCCAGATATCTAATAATCTTCGGGGGCATCTCGCTCGCTCTGAAAAAAAATATAAACAAAACAAATTGTATACGCCCAAGCAGCCCGCTATTATGTACTTGCACGCTCCGGATGTTGCGAGTAGGTGTACTGACGAGGCTCGCCGTTGTGTAACTTCCGTCGTCCCAAGGCCTACGTATTGTTGAATTTGTGTCATTGCGTCAACATTGATAGCACACATAGAGAGGAGAGGGAACAAAATTGCAGTTTTTCTAGATGTGCTTGCGTCACAATACAGAAATAAAGAGAAGTACGTACGTGTGTGTGCGTGTGCAGCACATCGTTCCCGCGAGAGAGGTTTACAAAAATCACGAAATACATTGGCGCCCGGGACTTGGAAATAATGCGTATTCGTTCACCACTGTTGCCAGCTCTAGGTCTCTCTCTCTTCATCTTACAGCAATATTGGTATCTCTATTTTTTTTAGTTGTAGGTGGGTTGCCAACACACTCTAGTTAATAATGCTACATATTATACACACGCACGCACACACATACTGTGTTGCCATCCATCCATCCATCTCTCTCTTTTACGGCAGTATATATTTGCTGCCGGCTCTCCTTGCCCAGTGTATGTATGTTACGCCAGTATATAAATTGGCTAAGCCCTTGCCAAGTAAAAAAAAAGCTGTAGGTAAATATTCGTAATATTGTCGGTTGTTTAACTCTTCCCTCTCTCTCTCTCTTTTTTTTTTTGTAAAAAGCTATGGCAAAAATACCAGTAGGTTGGCAAATTGCTTTATGCACTGTAAAGCCTCAAGCAGTATTGCCAGCTCCTTGCTTTAGGTTAGGTTAGACCAAAATAAAAACCTTGGTGACTTTTCGAGTAAGATGTTGGCAATACTGCAAGACAAGCCTCAAGCAGTATTGCCAGCTCCTTGCTTTAGGCTAGGTTAGACCAAATAAAAACCTTGGTGATTTTTCGAGTAAGATGTTGGCAACACTGCAAGGCAAGCCTCAAGCAGTGTTGCCAGCTCCTTGCTTTAGGTTAGGTTAGACCAAAAAAAAACCTTGGTGATTTTTTCAAGTAAGGTGTTGGCCACACTGCAAGAAAATAAGGCTTATGCCTTACGAGAGGAACCCATTAAGGCAAGCCTCAAGCAGTGTTGCCAGCTTCTTGCTTTAGGTTAGGTTAGACCCAAAAACAAAAACCTTGGTGATTTTTTCGAGTGAGGAGTTGGCAACACTGCGAGAAAATGGGGCTCATGCCTTACGAGAGAAATCCATTAAGGCGAGCCCCACCGAGCCCCATTTTCGGTTTGTGAACCGGTGCACCTACACTACTATCATTTATGTTTATCATTAATTTATTAATAATAATCTAGTCATCTGAGAAGAAAGTGTTCCTAATAAAAATTGTAGCGTAAACGTTTGTCTTTAATTTGAAATATTACACTTGTTGGTGTTGACCTCAAAATTCATATTAAACGAATTAATTATGTGGAGTATACAGCAAATTCTTCCAGCAGGATGTGTTCTTAGTCCTATTTAATTTCACCTATATTGTAAGTGGTATTGACTATTGATTAGTATATATTGTTGCTATATACATGTAATAACATGTATATAACATGTATATACATTTAATAATAATATATAATAATAATATATTATATCAGCTGGGTGCGCCAATACAGTCTCGGTTTTTACCCTGTGCAAGGAGAGTTTAGAGAGACGCATGGTGATTTCCTAGCTATTGTAAGGGACTTGGCCCCGTATTATGAGACGGTACAAATGCTGACGCATCCAAAATTTTAATTTAAATCAATAAATAACATTTTTCCATGAGCACCGGTAACATTTAAACCCTTTTCTGCACGGATTCTAAGCAATATTTTTACTTGACATTCCGGCATATAAAGGGCAAAACATTACTGCCTGTGATATTTTGTTGATGCCTACTATTGTGGCGCATGGTCTGTGTGACATTATACACCAAAGATGGCTGCCTCTGAAGACATTAACAAAGAAAATCTCCGTCTGAAGCCATTTTGACCGTTTGAAGGTTCGTTTGGGTTTTTGTATGAAGGGAAGACATGTGTATGGAGGATGCCTTCATTTTGAGGCATGCAATCATAAGTATATTACTAGGTGTTTTGATGGACAAATCGTCAAGAGAAGGTATATGGCGTCGGGAATCCAAGATGGCCGCCATGGAGGTTCTGAGCATAAAATACTGTCCATATCCTGATTTAGAGTTTGTTTATCAGATTTCTCCAGAGGCATTTTCTGTTAATAAATAAGTGAAAATAATAATAATAATTATTATTATTATAACTACTATGGTAAAGTTGTAATAACATCACCTGTGATTACCGCATTGTCTTTTGAAATTTAATCAGCTCACTTGCTATCAAGATTTAGAGTAGTCGTAATCATTTGGGAAACATCATATCATCAGTACTGCCACTTTAGTCAAATTCCTTGTTATTTTGATCTGATGCTCTGTCTTGTAAGTAATTGTTTTAACACTTTTCTTCATCTCCACTACAAGAACACAGTTCAGTACGTCGCAGGGACTGGTCTCGACACATGCATGAACATTCCTCTTTCTGCAACCACAACATGTCAACTGTAATATTCTATGGAGCTGTAGGTAGTGTGAATATGACAGGAATGATCTTGTTATCCTCATTTTTTTCTTTTTTACCATCAATAAATAGCCTATTTGATTGGGTAGATATGAATGTGCCTTTTCTGCTTTTACTTTACTCCACTACTTGGAAGTAAGCGTTCTGATGAAAGGTGTGAGGGTCACTTTGGCGGCAGCGTTCACACTATATATTAATGCTATCCCAGATTGTGTAGGTACAGGAGTACTTGCAAAGAAGGCAAAGAAGTGATTGTTGAATGTATTTGATGGTCCAGAAGATGATGTGCTTCAATAGCTTGAAAATTTTGGTTCTCCTGGATTCTCCTGGATGCTTAATTTTGGACACTACTATAGTTACAACAATTATAATAATATTTTTTTTCACTTGCTATTTATTAACAGAAAATGCCTCTGGAAAAATCTGAACTCTAAATCAGGATATTGACAGTATTTTATGCTCAGAACCTCCATGGCGGCCATCTTGGAATCCCGACGCCATGTACCTTCTCTTGACACATTGTCCAGCAAAACACCTAGTAATATACTTATGATTGCATGTCTCAAAATGAAGGAATCCTCCATACACATGTCTTCCCTTCATGCAAAAACCCAACGAACCTACAAATAGTCAAAATTACTCCTGAAGGAGATAAGGAGACATGGTCGATTTTCTTTGTTAATGTCTTCAGAGGCAGCCATCTTTGGTGTATAATGTCACGCAGACCATGCGCCACAATAGTAGGCATCACAGGCAGTAATGTTTTGCCCTTTATATGCCGGAATGTCAAGTAACGTGTAAAATATTGCTTAGAATCCTTGCAGAAAAGGGTACGGAATTCTTTCACTGGGTATATATCCATAACAGTGCAAAATATAACACAAAAACTAAGAATATTTTTGTTCCGTTTTCAATTCTGAACAAAATATATGTCTATAAAAAATTGTCAGAAACCAATTTTAAAGGAGTTATGATCGATTTCTTTTGTTGGTGCGTGAAGCGGCAGCCATCTTGAATCTATGGGGCCCTTTCCACTTTAAGTACAGAAAGGCTAACCGGGACTGATCCTACAGTTTAAAGTGGGACCTGAACCACTATGTGACCTGTATAATATGCTCACAAAAAATCGTAGTGATTTTCGGCCAGGTCCATGATAGTACCTTTAAAAGTACATGGAGCTCTTGTTCTCAAAACTCGGAAAGACATTGGACGAATTGCCGTGACGTTGTAATCCTGACTCTAAGGGAACGTTATAATATGCCGGTGCAATAGCGACGATGGGGTGCAAAACTGCGCGAGGGGGGGGGGGTGCACAAGGAATGTATTTCTTCTTGGTAGACAAGGCTTCGCATTGGCCCCGTCTAGTTCACTGCACCTTTTGACACTAGCTGTAATTTAGGTGTATCTCGGTGTCAGGCTGGTGCAAGGAAATGACGTTTAACCAAGTAGACGAATAGTGGTGTTCAAGTTCAAAAGATTCAACAAATGCCTGTCTGTTCTTTAAACCATAATTTAATTAGTTAGCACGCACGACGTGACCATACATCACACGCTACACCGCTCCAGAACGTAATGCAAACGGTATAGACTGAAAATCCACTACTTGACACCAAATCAACGAAGTAGACGAGTCGGTGTTGCACCGTGTAACCAACTAGACGCATGAGTGCAGAAGTGTCAAAAAGTGTAGCGAACTAGTCGGGGCTATTAAGAGGCCATTGTGCAGGGCAAAGAGTGAGTGAGGGGCAGTTGATCGCCACTGGCCGGTAGTGTAAAATGCAGTCACGCTAAGGTATATTAAATGAAATAGCTTCTGAACGGGAAACTTTGGCAAGTTCATTTTTATTTATTTATTAATTTATTTATTTTGCATGTAATCAACTGCCAACACAACGTATGTCTCTTTTCTTCTGCCGACGATTCATGCTCTTCAATGCTCGTTTTCTCACCTTATTTAAATGTGGGGATTTAACTTTTGAAATTAAGTTCATCTTAGTAAAAAATAACTTGCAGCCCGCAGGCGCTAGAACCACCAAAATGTACTAGATGATAACCTTGCTTCACTTAGCGGCTACCCCATTATATATAGCCTATAATTTTTAAATGTGATGAAGTTAGTGAGACACACCGGGCCAGAAAAACAAAACACTTCAAATTCAATACCCATTGGACTAGAAGCAAGTCAAGCATCTGTTTATTGTCAGTAGGTAGCCAACACATACATAGTGTACGATTTTTCTTTTTTAAAATATCCAAAATTATTAGATATGACACTTCAAACAAAAATAGTTTCATGCATATAGTGTCGTGGGTGCTTTCAAGTTAAACAACTTTAAGTAAATATAAGATATTTATTTAACAAAGTTTGTTAAATACAATTTCCTGTAACCATGCGTCTAATAGGTTCAAACATTAAATATATTATTCTCACGATTTCATACAATTTTGCAAAAGCTAGATTTCAGCTTTGTTTAGAAGAGAAAAATTGTTATTCACAATCGTTAAATTATATGTAGTTATAATTAAGATAGAAACCAACGTCAGAGGTCATATGGATGGCTTCAGAGTGAAAGGATAATACTATAGGATCTCCATATTTTGCTGCAATGAAAAATCTTCATTTTAATGCTGTACGTACTTATATGACAGTTATAATATTCATGTATGTATTATTTCATACATAGAGCCTATATATTCTTTTAACATTAAGAATAGATTGGTTTCATACAAATGTGTTACCAATGTAACCAGAAACAAGAAATAGCTTTCACAATGGAAACACAGATATTAGGAAATTCAGAGAAAAAGGAAACATTTGCTTTCACTTAATTTAGAAAATCTGCTGGATAAAGAACATGAGACACCAGTTCAGGCTTTCATCTCACGTCGTCTTAGTTTTAAGTGTAATTACTAAGCGATATAAATGTACTTTTGAAATATCTATATTAATTATAATGGCATGCACTCGCCTAAGAATTCTGACATCTACCTAGCTTCTTGCATCTAACTGATCATATTTTTTTTTTATAATTGTAGAGTTCACCTGCGAGGTATATTGAAAAGATCTTACCAGGTCATATACATATCGTAACCAATAACTCTACAGATGGAACATTTAGTTGGGGCCACACATTCTTCGGTCTTGGCCATTCTGGAGGTGCACCACGCTCCGGCCGCCTTTACCCTCCAGGGTTGCCCCCAGGTACTCATTTACTTGAGGCTGGGTGACACCCAGAGACTCCTTATGCAGGGACAGGGCCGGAAAAGTTCTGACCTTAGATAGTCCACCTGAGCAATCAGATGCCCAATCAAGATATAATCCAATTAATTATTCGTATGGACTTCTAAAATAATTACATTTACCCAAGCCGGGGTGGAGGGGAGTTCTTTGAAGGAGACACTTGATTTTATTCTCGCCCATGCCTCAGTAATTTTTAGGTAAGGTTCAGTATATTATGTTTCGTGCAAACAATAATTGAATTGATCACACGAGAAGCACGTTACTTGGTTTGCCTAGTTGAATTTTCTATCTTAAGTTACAGTATGTAACATTGTTATTCGTACACACAGGATTTCCGAGGAAAAAATGTCATATCTACTAGTAAATATAATCATTTTCATATGTACCTGGAAATTAATGTTAATGAAGGTTTCACCAACAAATGTCAATAAAAATGTATGTTCAAAGTGTATAAACAGAGCATATAATTTCTGTGAAAAGAGAAAAACACGCTGTTTCATGCAAGATTGTTATTCGTACAGGCAAGAGTTTCAATCTTCCTCGCATTACAGCGCCACTGCTATTCGGGCGATTTCGTGCAGTTTGCAACTTCGTAACAAGTTTGAACATGCAGGCGCGCTCCCCGTCAAGCGGAATGCTGGCGTAGGTATTGTTGTAGGCCTATCGTCTATCTATCAGCGTTCGAAATGGGCAAGGTGAAGGAATTTAGTTCCGATCTGAAGGATGTTATTATAAATTTGGCCCTTAGAGGTCATTCGTTAAGAAAAATTGGACAAACAGTCAATAAATCACACTCCACAGTTCAATACATAGTAAACAAATTTAGAGAGGAAGGTTCAACACAGAATGTGCCGAGAAAACCAAAAGCGAGACGGTTGAATAAACGCGATGAAAGCTTTATTTTAAAAAGAGTGCGAGAAAACCCCCGACTAAGTGTTCCTCAGTCACGACCGTTAGTAGAAAATGTTGCTGGCAAGATAATGTCCGATCAAACTGTCCGACGTGCCTTGTGGAAGCATGGATATCATGGCAAAATACCACGAAAGAGGCAGCGGCGTATACTCTGGGTCATCTAGGTAATCGCAGATGACCCGGCAGTATTTCTTTTTTTTTTTTTTAAAAAAAATATATATATACATTTCTTAGCAATATTCTTCCAAACCAATTTCGATGCATACATTTCTTTGCTTCCAGCGCGCAAATGTTTCCAACCGTTTGCCGCTGAATATCCGAGAACCTTTCTCCAGCCGGTGGAATGACTTCAGGGAATCTCACCCTGACGTCATTCCTCCCGCTTTCCTTACAACCCTTGGCGAGGAGGGAGGAGAAAGGAAAGAGGGGGAGGAAACACTGCTTCTCAGGCGCAGTGATTCCGTGGCCAGGGTAAGCTCCTTCTTGTGAGAGTCCACCGGTCGCACTCTCAACCTTCAGAGACTCCCCGTTCCCTCCGCTGAACTAGGGAAAACATACCCGGTAGAGTGCGAAGAACAGGAAAATTGAATAACATGGGCAAACAAATTCTACGCTAATTTTCACTTTACATTTGCTTCTGTCTTGCTGATTTCTGTTACTTGAACATAAATTTATCAAAAGGAAAAAGCTTAAATATTGAAGATGAAGCAAACTAAAATAAAATTCAAAGCTTAAGCAATTAAAGCACCTATATGCTGACTCCCCCCATCCTTGCATTTACAAAAATAGTGATTGTTTCTCCTCTCTAATCTTCAAAAGCAGCGAGAATACTTCTTTCACGGAACTGAATATTTTTTAAAGGGAAAGATATCAAAAATAAATTATATATATATATATATATATATATATATATATATATATTAGTTAATTTAAGTTGCTATATTCCGCCTCTTCAGATTAATAGTGATGAAGATGAACGAATTAAACATAAAATGAAAAAAACACATCAGGCACGTAGCCAGGTGGAGGACTCGGGGGAGGGGGGTGGCTGAAACTCCCCTCCCCGAAATCCTACAAACATCTAATTTAAAAAGTGTATAGTGGTAATTAATTTTACTTCATTAGGCGTGGCGGATACTGTAATCTTTGCAACGCTTGTGCCAAACATGAAAAATCCAAAAGTCACATAATTTCCTTTGTTAAGCTGCAATCCTTCGCACAGACACGTATTGACGTGCAACTGGACAAACAGCGTGCTTTGGATGTGGTAAGGCACAAGTAATCGGGTCCTGGAGTAAGTTGAATTTTGCACTTAAATTAATATTGCGGGTTTTTATTTCACTAGTGCACGTCTTTCATTTTATATTTCACAGGTTGTTTTTTATAGCTTTATAATACGGTCTTGTTTTATTATTTGAAATTCTACACTATATTAAACTGCAATAACGAGAATTAATTGATTGTGGTCGTAGCAATAAGACAAACATTCCGCCACAATATTCCTAAATCCAATATGGATCCTGGATTAAGGGTCGGAGATTACCCACTCGTTAGCAGTCAATAAATCACACTCCACAGTTCAATACATAGTAAACAAATTTAGAGAGGAAGGTTCAACACAGAATGTGCCGAGAAAACCAAAAGCGAGACGGTTGAATAAACGCGATGAAAGCTTTATTTTAAAAAGAGTGCGAGAAAACCCCCGACTAAGTGTTCCTCAGTCACGACCGTTAGTAGAAAATGTTGCTGGCAAGATAATGTCCGATCAAACTGTCCGACGTGCCTTGTGGAAGCATGGATATCATGGCAAAATACCACGAAAGAGGCCGTATGTAAATAAGATGAATCGCAGGAATAGACTTTCATTCACGAAAGAGCACATCCACTTTTTTCTTTTATATTATTAAGTGTACGAACAGAAAAGTTGTACCGAAAATGGCATGTTTCTCTTTCAGTTTCATTTAATTTATTATTGTCATTGGTTATACAGAATTTGGCTCAGATTTTATGTTCCTAATGATATTAGTTATTGAATTGTAAAGAAACAATTTCAAAAGGGTGTATTTCCTTTCAGATATTAAAGCATTTTCTTTGAAAATCCGTGTGTACGAATAAGAATGTTACATTCTGTATATTGCAATTCGTGTTAAATACTCAAATCGTTTGTTTTTTAAAACATATCTTATTCTACACACACAAACCCTGTATAAATGCATATTTATATAATTTACGTTATAACATTAGAGATTAACTTATGCATTCAACCAATCAATGTCCTAGGTTTCCATTATTTCGAAAATTTGAAGAATGAAGCAAAAATGGACAGTTTATCAATTAAAAATAAATTTGTTACGTATTTATCCAAATTATTTATTGGGTAAATGATAACAGATTTTGGAGGTAATGGGTCCATGGTTTTTTGGGGGGGGGGGATGGGCACCACTGTTAAGAGGGAGGTCAGATCAAGTATAGTGTTAAGTAGAGCTAAAACAAGTTACTTTCAGTGAACACGCTGTGATAATTAAATACGAGATCATGAGAATTATGACATGCTTTTAGGGGTAACGTGTCACTGGCCTTGGGGAATAGGCGCTCCTGGAGGGTGGGTGATCATGCTGCACCAGCCTAAGTCGTTTTGCCTGATTAACCATTTTGAGTGCAATGGAAATAACATTGGTTGAAGAAATGATCGGCTGCGTCACAGTATGCACACGTACGTTCCTGACCACGTGACCCAGTAGCGCCCGCCACTGATCGTAACGTATGAAGGTATCACACGAGAGAAGTTTAATTTTACCAATTTTCTTCCAGTTCTCACTTGGTATATGTGGTCTTCTGAGTATGTTTCGTAATTACTTAGCACTGAATGTATTGCTTCATTTGACAGTTCCCTTGGCAAGACGTGCAACCGCACTAACACATGACTGCGTCGGTCCGTGTCACAATAAACCTTCATGTTTCACGTCATTATCACTATACGTATGCACTCCTTTCCACTCATGTAATGATTGTTCACTCCGTTACTTTTGACAATAAATTAATAAAAACACATTTCCTATAATTATCTACTTCGACACAAATTGTTCTCTTTTCAGTCTTATCTTCATGCTAATCCAGCAATGTATTTCGTTTGACGTTGGCTTATTTCTCATTTGGATGATATTCAATTTCAGCGTGTTCACTCGCTCTATCACTATTTTCAAGAATTCTATTCTGTTCTACCGTACGGTTACGTAATGAATGCACGCGGTCTTGACCTCCTACCACGCTCGCGCGAGACGCCGACTAGACCACCACGGATCTACCGGTCATTTAACGCTTTATTATATCCAGTGGCAATATTTAAATAATAATAATAATAATGTCATATTTTGTCATTGTGATTAACATTAATTAAATGTTTGTAATATACACATCCCAAATTTAGAAAAAAGGTGCAATATAGTGTGGATGCAAAGAAGGAATATTTCAGGATTTTGTTATTTTTAAACTCATACACATCTATCTGTTAAATTTCTCTTTTATGAACACGAAATACAGAAAGCTTTGTCTGAGATTGATTTTGCGAAAATATCTTGTCACCTGTGTAGGCCTACACATACTCTTACATAAATGCATGCATGAATTTTCAATCTTACAAAATACATGAATTGGTTTCAAAAATGTATTTTAAAAATATTGAAAATGACGTAATGATAAATGTAGAAAATGATGAATGATAAATGATGAATGTAGAATGTAGAAAATTTGCCTAGCAAGGTAGCAACAAAATGTTTTTCAATGTATAGGCCTAAAGGCTACAGGATTTGAAACTTGCATTCATATTGATGTCAGAAGTAATATCACGTGCAATACAAATTGAAACAAAATCACAAAGGATAGAAGTAATTACGTCGTTACTAGGCATCATAATATCGTGTCATAAAGCGCGATTCATCGGGAGAAGACTGTATTGAGACTGACACCAAAATCCGAATAATGAAAGACAAGTTACATCGATCTCCAAGAGGATTCCATCCAGAGAGCCTGTTGAATGCACATCAACACATCTCGCCCGATTGTCTGCTGCTTTTGCCGTACAAAGAAAAAGAGAATGTACTGAGATGCCGTAACAAACTGAGGGGAACGAACAGTACTTTTGTAGCAGAATTTCTGTTATTCCAAGCGCAAAGAACGCCAAAAATTACTCAAGGCATGTATTGTCCTAGACCCTAGACATCGTGCTTTCATTACACCATGTAACAAAAAAAGTTTTATTTTTGTTTAAGTGAATTTTTGTTTTGTTTATGATAAATTAGGTCAAAACTAATATGTATGTTGTATTGCTACCTTCATGTAATTATTTTTCTGGTAATGGTGGTCAATTATATGAAATGTATTGGTTAACATGAAGTAAGCTTAGGAAAATTCATGATAAGATAAAACTGTGCAACCTAGTATTCTAAAATCTGTTTTGTTTTTGTTTCGGAGGGTTGCAGTATGTAAGGATGGCATCTTCCTGTCGTTTTAAGCATGATACAGACAGTTTTTGCTATGTGTGTGGCGTCTTCCTTAGTTCAAAGGCACTAAAACATAGGATAAAGGAGGGCAACAACTTCTGCTCAGCGTTCAAATCTTATTTCGGCATGTCTGTGGGAGACCAAGACAAAAAATGGGCACCACATGTTGTATGCGGGTGCTGTAGTTCCACTCTCAAAGCCTGGTATAGAGGAGAAAACAGGAAAATGAAATTTGGCGTATTAGGAATTTGGCGAGAACCTACGGATCACCTATCCAACTACTATTTCTGTGTTATAGATTTGTCCCATCACAAGAGGGGTAAGAAAACCTGTGTTTTTGAATATCCTAACCTGCCATCATCTCTCCGTCCCATTCCACACAGTGAGGAGCTTCCTGTTCCTTCTCGTCCCCCAGTATGGGATGAACGTGTAGATACCAGTATTAAATCGGATACCGACATCTACCACGAAGAAGGCCTCTCAGGGGATGCAAATGATACACCTCACTTCCCCACGGAAACTGAGTTAAATGACTTAATCAGGGATTAAAGCAGTGGAACCTATTGGATAAAACCTGCAAGATATCCCTCCAGAGGAAGCATCATGAAACTTTCTCACAATACTTCACTCTCACAGAAACAATATGCTTTGCCACAGTGTGGATGGCCTTTTCAAAGAAATAGGGTTTGAATATAACCCAAGGGACTGGCGGCTCTTCGTTGACAGCTCCTGCAGGAGTCTTAAAGTTGTCCTCCTTCACAATGGAAATGAGTGATCATCAATTCCAATCGCTCATTTGACTCATCTAAAGGAAGATTACTCCAGTGTTCAACATCTTCTGCAGGTGGTAAACTATGCTGAACATCAGTGGGAGATAATCGGTGACTTGAAAATGATTGCACTTTTGATGGGCTTACAAGGGGTAAACACAAAGTATCCTTGTTTTCTCTGCCTTTGGGATAGCAGGGATACAGGTAGACATTTTGAGACTGTTCAGTGGCCATTAAGGACAGAGTTAGAGATTGGACAGAAAACCGTGAAGTGGGAACGCCTTCTCAAGCAGGAAAAGATCCTAATGCCTCCCCTGGATATTAAGCTTGGTCTCATCAAGCAATTCGTGAAAAGATTATTACATACAAATGTGAAAGCTTTCAAGTACCTCCAGACTGTTTTCTCCAAACTATCCGAGCCCTCAAGTGAAGAAACTTCTTAACGCTGACGACTTCATCAGAAAGCTTCGACCTGTTGAAAGAAATGCCTGGAATAGCTTCAGGGACATAGTGAATAGTTTGCTGGGTAATCACAGGGTGGAAAATTACAGAGATGTAGTACAGGGTCTTCTGAATAACTACAAAGCAATGGGATGCAGAATGTCTCTAAAGGTGCATGTACTCCACTCACATCTAGATGTCTTCAAATCCCATATGGGTGCATACTCAGAGGAACAGGGCGAAAGGTTTCATCAGGACTTACAATTGCTTGAAGGAAGGTACCAGGGACAGTATCAAAAGAATCATCGGATTTCAAAAGTCTATATTTAGGAAACCAATGAACATAGAACCTTGCAGTAAATTGTAAACTGCTTGTGAGAATATAAAGTTTTACTTACATAATTTTTACAAATGCTCAATATACCCAGCTCTGGATGCACGGCATACATCCACACGATAGTCACATTCATCTCCCATACTTGGGCGAACATGTCTGGTGTTGCTGCAATCTCTGCTGCTGTTATGCGGTTTCAAAGATCGTCCACAGTTCTTGGAAGGGGGCACATACACGGAGTCTTTCACAACCCCCCAAAAGAAATCGGAGACTGTGAGATCTGGCGATATCGCTTGGCAATGGTGTCATGTCAAATCGGTAGACCCCCTACAGCCGATCCATTGTTGAGGAAGCTCATTGTTAAGAAGATGCCAGTGGGGTGGTGCTCAAAGTAAAACTTTATATGCCAACATGTATTTTACAATTTACCGCAAGATCCTATGTTTATTGGTTTCCTAAATATTGCCTTTTGAAATCGGATGATTCTTTTTGATACACGCTGTATAATGAGCGGATGCTAGGCGATTACATCTGGGGACTGATCAGAGAAGCTGATGGACATCTCAATAGGAAAAGTAGGAAACCAACACTTTTAGAGACGTTATCATCTTTACATGTAATGTACAGGTCGTCATGTACTGTAGCCCTTTCTTTATATTTCTTCACTCCATTTTGACATGTGTTCAAACTTGTTTAATAATGTAAACCAGCTCTCATTGTCCCAAATACATGCATTTACTAAAAAATCAGAAAATCGTTGTCATTTCATTAAAAACAATTTCCTACATGTAAAATTGTGTTTTTCTAGTGTTTTGTAGTAAACTGCATCGGAAACAGGAAAAAAATTCACTTAAACAAATTTTTGTTACATTAAATGTAAAATATTCTCTGCAAGCTGGCAGTTCATCTGAAGCCCAAAGTGTTGTGATTCCCTCCCGGAGCAAAGTGAAGGTGGAGATCAAGACCGTCACCTCCTGTTCACTCAGGAAATATAGGAATACTGGGTGGTAGGAAAAACAAGTGGTCACGAGGAAATGGTTTCTGAGCTCTGAACTCTTTGAGGACGTCATCGTAGCCACACCCAGAGCAACTTGAAAAGTAAGGAGTTCCATTTCACATGTTCATGACCGTGCTTTTGTGGAGGCATCAACCAATCATATGATAACAGACACGTTCAAAGTTCTGGGTCTCATCGATGGCGCAGTGGTAGCGTCGTCGCCTTGTAATCAAGGGGTCCCGGGTTCGATACCCGGTGGAGGCACATAGTGGTTCGGATCCCACTATAAACTTTAGGTCCAGTGCCGATTAGCCTTAATGTGCATAAAGTGGACTTAAAATACCAAATCAACCAACCAAATTGTTCAAAGTTCTACGTGATAATCAGACAAACAAGGTACACATGAACATAATTTATCAGTATCTTAAAGTCGTTCGTTCTAAAACCAAACAGTTCTTTGTCAGCGTTGCAAGTAATATTTATACGATCCTGTGCACGGCAAGTTCTAACTCCTTCCATTTGCAATGGAGAAATATTCGTCTAAAAATGTAGCCTTTTCAGATCGAAACGCTTTAGGAACTGGTGAACTCTAGGTGACCGTCCTCAGTGGTATAAGGAAAAACGTAACCCTATAATAGTCAATATCTCTTTAGACGAACAAAATATCGACAGTTTAATTATACAATTCAAAACAGAACATGCTCGTGAATGTTACGTATGTGTAGTGTACATATATACGTAATCTGCATCCCTAATTGGTTCACATGCGAACTTGTTTTGCCTCATAACTGCACATTGTCATCAGGGGATTCCTTTGGTTATTCTTTGGAATTGAAATATCTCCTAGACTTTATTGACTTAAAAAGCAAAAATTCTATCCAGAATCTTAATGATAGAGCACTCAATCTAGTTTTAACAAATAGTTGAGACTATAAATATAGGCTATTTCACCAATAACCTTTTGTACATGAAGACAAAACCCATCTCGCTCTAGTATAAATATAACACGCGCCGCTCCGCTCAAATGCAAAGTTTAACCTAAACTTTAAACGATTAAGAAAGCAGACTTTGTTAGTATGATGACATTTGAATTAACTGACTATGACAAATTAGAAGAATGCCGAGTGACAAATTCTACGAAATAATCTAAATGATTTTAAGAAATGTGTCCCATGCATTCGTTCAACTGAAAGGATTTTTTTCCTTGTTAGTTCACGGAAAATAATTAAAGATCTGAAAGCAATACGAGGGTCACTATTTATATTTTGAGTCTTGGCAACACTGATTGAAGTTAGGCGCGATTTGACGTTTGCACGGAATCGTCTGGCATTATTGACCATAACGTACTTCAAATGGTTTGTCAATAGCTTCATTTGTGTTGTTTATGTTGCCTTGGAGATTGCGCGACAACAATAAAATGGTATTAACTCGTGAACATTTTCGTGCGATGATTTTTTACGATTTTCGACGTGGATTATCAAGACAAGAGTGCATCGATCAACTTACTTCCACATTTGGCGATAAAGCCCCATCCTTGGCCACTGTGAAACGCTGGTATAACGAATTTAATCGTGGCCGCCATTCGCTCACCGACGAGATTCGCGAAGGTCGTCCAAAATCAGTTGTTATTCAAGAAAACATTGATGCTGTGCAAAACCTAATACTGCAAGATCGTCATGTGACATACTGTGAGATTGAGGCAACCATAGGCATTAGTTCCACCAGCATGTATAAAATATTACATGATCATTTAGCTGTGAGAAAGGTATGTTCTCGTTGGATCCCACACAATTTGACAAAAACTCAAAAAGACGCTCGCGTCAATTGGTGCAAACAAATGCTCAATAAATACAATCGTGGTGCTTCAAAAGACGTATATAAGATTGTATCAGGTGAAGAATCATGGATATATGCATATGAGCCGGAACGTAAACAGCAGTCGACTGTATGGGTGTTTCAAGATGAACCCAATCCAACAAAAGTTGTTCGCGCTCGAAGCACATCGAAACAAATTGTCGCCTGTTTTTTCGGGAAAACTGGTCATGTGGCAACTGTGCCTTTAGAGAAACGTAGAACGGTCAACTCTGAATGGTACAGAACAATTTGTTTGCCAGAGGTCTTCGGTCAAATACAGAAAACAAACAAACGCCGTCGGATCATTCTTCATCAAGACAATGCCAGCTGTCACACATATCGTCTAACAACAGACTTTATGAACAGTCAAAAAATCGAATTGATGGGTCATCCGCCGTACAGTCCTGATTTGGCACCCAATGACTTCTACTTGTTCCCGAATGTCAAGAATAAATTGAGTGGACAACGATTTTCGTCGGCGGAAGACGCCGTTGATGCGTTCAAAAACCATATTATGGAAGTGTCTCAAGAAGATTGGAAAAACCGCTTTGACAAATGGTTCGAACGAATGCAAAAGTGTATTGACCAGGAGAATACTTCGAAAAACAATAAAGCAGTTTTCAATGCCAAATTCCTGTTTTTTCATTGTTAGGCTCAAAATATAAATAGTGACCCTCGTAACACAATAAAAATTGGAAAAAAAATAGCAGTTAAAAAAGGTAAAAAAAAGGTAAAGTGTTCCCCTGTGCATAGCACCAGGCCATGAAGGCGTATAGGGGGTGTGGGGGTAACGCCCCACACTTTCTTGATATAGCAGGGCATGTAATAGGTCACGAAGTTAAATTAAAATTTTTAAGAACGAAATTAAGATGGGAATCCAGTTAAGCTTCAAAAACTATCTTGAAATTTCTTAAATAAATTTTGCTCACGGCACTAATCAGTTTTGGTCTTCTTATAAAGAAGACCTACCTGTGCAGCTAATGAAGTATAGGCGATAAACACATTGAAAATAATGAAAGTGTGTTCCATAGACTATGGTTTATAAGATCCATTTTCTTAAAACGATCCACATCAGAATACAAGCACTACCTCACGTTCACGTACTAATTTCTAAAATATCTCTGTAATTTCATTAAACGAAATTGAGCAAGCAACTTAAAAAAATTATACAAAAAAAAAGCCGCCGGCCAAGACTCAATCCCTCCTTATGTAATTAAAAGATATTCAGAATTTTTTAGGTTCTCTCTTCACATCCTCTTCATTTAGCGAGGATTGTTAAAATGTAGGAACCCATAAATCGTAATGGGTTCTATTGGGTTCGTTAACAAAGACAGGAACATTTTTTCTTGCAAAATTTAAATATGGCCCAAGTTCGGTACTGTTTCTTTTCGGTACCAAAATCGGAACGCTTTTAAATGGGTCTTAAAAAAAAAAAAATCTGCTCTATGATAATTCCGGTTTTAGTTTGTCCGGTGCGATGCAAAGTTTCGTTCTAAGTGTGTGAGTTCGTATCTAGAGCATAAGCCGGCCCCTGTAGCAGAGTGGTTAGCTACGACGCCAGGGGTCTCGGGTTCGAATCTCGGCCTGGACATCGATGTTTGCGAGTGTCCATTCATCAATTTCATCATATCATCACTCATCCCCATCTTCGCAAATTAGCCAAAAGTGGGACAAAAAGCGAAGTACGCATAAAATAAAGCAAATCAATCAATCAATATCTACAGCATTTTTACACTACGGAAGGTAACTCCAAATTTTCACTTTCTTCGTTGCATTGAACAGCTTTATTTTCAGCACGAAAATCGTATGAATGCAGACACATGGTCGCAACACAAAACAAACACTAAACCGGTTACCTGAAGTATAGTATTGCAGCCACGAACTAAGAATCTTGATTTCTTCGTACTGGAGTGCTACTCAAGCTTAAACACTTTCATACGAAATCCAATGGTCTTCGACCACTTTTCGCAGCTGGCTCCGTATTGTTGATAGATAGCCCAGGGCTATTTCGATCATTTCTGATTCAAAATTCAATTTCCGTCACAAATTAAAAATTTATTAGACAATAATTGGTTGACACATTACATTAGTATCCACATTTTACGGTAAATAAGGAACTGGGCCTTTGAAATGAAGTACATACACATAATAAAAAAAAGCAAGTAGTTGCACAGTGCGGATTATTGGAAAAGTTTGGGGTAATTACGATCACGTTTGGGGCGATTGTGATCACTAACACAGTCGTGATTTTGTCAGGTTATCGAATGCTGAATTACATACTGCAGAATAACATCGCTCCTCTCGTGATTGGCTGGAAAATGTACGAAATATTTGAAATTTGTAAATAATCCGTGTTAAAAAGATCCTGAAATATAACTCTGTGAAAGCTTCATTTTCAGTGACAAGTGATCAAAACTTGGGTTCCCAATACATTTAGCATCATTATGTACGCAAAAAATGGGTGCGAGTATTTGACATGGGTGGTTATACACTTCATCTGGACATGTGTACCCAATATGGCCTAGTAATATATAATAAAAAATCATGTAAAATACTAAATTTCACTCGTAATTAAGGGGTGAAAATGTATCTAGCATGTCATTTACCCACTTATAAGCAATTTCTGGCCGTGGTTAACATTTTTGTATTATCACAACATTCAGAGGTCCTTTGATAAACATTTCCTTACACATTATGATAACGAGAACCAATTAACAAAAGGTAATGTGTTTTTGGAATACAAAACTCAAAAATCTGTAAAAGTATGGATACGTTTCTGAAAACATTTCTGTCTAGAGCAGCGTAAATTGGCAATTTTTAGGAGGGACCATGACTGGCTTCGACAGCTCCTTCGTCCACTGAACCGGCAAATATGTGATTATGAAAGAAGAAACTATACATAGTACATTTAGAGACGTAAAAATGCTCTTAGTACTGATTAAACTTACTTATAACAATATCAATTATAAAATAATAATTCGTTTTGAAAGTTTTTTCGAACACGTATTTGAAGCAAATGAAATACTTTTTTACGACGTTATTATACAGTATTAGTATTAGTAATTCTATTATATTAACGATTCTCTGAATATAGAAATGATAGTACGCAATTTAGAGCCAGTATATTTTAAAACATTTTCATTTACCCCAGAGAAGTGACAAATAATAACAAATTTCTATTCAAACTTTTGTTGCAGGACAACTTTGTTAATAAGCGAGCATGGCTACAGTGAAGAGACAAAATGTTTTGTTGCAGAGATACAGCATTGACATATTTTTTGTTATAAATTCCTTGCGGGCTCGAGGGTTTTGTTTGCACGTTAATATTAAATATAAGTGTATATTACCAGAACATTAATATTTGCCCCAAGCTGTATGGAAGGGGTGGGTGGGAGCTAGCGCCGAATTAGTTAGCTCCGGGAGCCAGCATCTCTAATTATGGTCCTGTATGTAAGCAGTGCATCAGTGGTAAAATGCAAGTTTGCAATTTTGAATTTAGCTGTCTATACAGGGTGTTTCAAAATAGCTGTTACAACGCTTGGGAGGTGATTCGACAAGTAAAAACAAGGAAAAAATGCCATGTGAAAAAATGTCGAAATCGGCACCGTTTGCGAGTGACAGACGTGCGAAAATCGCCTCACATCATGTGTAAAGCACAATAACTCAAGAAGGAAGAAATATATCAATGTCGGATTAAAAGAATACAAAGCAAGCCGTGCCTGACGAATACAATGGTGCAGCAATTGATTCCTAGTGTAAATTGCGCAAGGGGACTCTCAAAGAAAGTGGGGATGGAACATATAGGAAATTTACTACTATTTTCTACATAATGTTGAGATCGGAATGTAGGCAGTAAAAAATGACGAAGTATGTCTACATGTCCCACTACTGCTGGGACACCGTCCCACACCCGGAAAATAGGAAAATAACTGAAATCTCCTGTTGTACACGGTTCACATTGCGGTATGAAGAAGAAAAGAAACCAATTTGTCGCATGTCTCACTACTGCTTGGACACCATTCCAAATGGAAAAATATACGGGGAAAAAAACGTTTTCAATCCCTTAATGTTCACACACTAGTTTGCAGTACGAAAAGCAAAAGTTAAACAATGGCCACATGTCGTCAGGCTGTACATACTACAAGAGAGCTCCTCAAAGAAAGTGGGTAATCCTCGAAGGAATGAAGACGGAGAATGGCGAGAAAACGCACACAATGGCATGTAACATTTCCAGGCACAGCACATCTTGAAGCGATTTCATTGAGAAGCGCACAACCTCCGCACATGCAGATAGATGGTATGAAGTACAACGATCTCCAGCATCTTCACTCGCACCTTTCACTAAAGGACACTATGCGGTGCTGATAGGGGCTCACAAACACCGGTATACTCAAAGACGTTGTTGAAAATGTCCGCCATTGACTTCAAGACAAAGATGGCATCGGCGAAGCACTGATGTCTGGTACGCGCAAATACCTCTGGCATGTCACCAATTGTCCCAGCAGCGACACTAACACGAGCACTTTCCACAGGGGTTTCATACACGAGCCTTTTCATTTCTCCCCACAAAAAGAAATCCAGTGGTGTGAGGTCGGGGGAAAGAGGTGGCCACGGTAAAGGTCCACCCCTGCCAATCCAACGATCGCCGAAAATATCGTTGAGTAAGGCCCTGGCTCCCCGGTCAAAATGTGCGTGGGCGCCGTCGTGTTGAAACCAGATACGTTGTCTACCTGCCAGTGGCACGTTTTCCAAAAGTTTAGGTAATACGTCATGTAGAAACACCCGATAATTCCCACCACACAAAATAGAGGGCAAAATGTATGGGCCTATCAAGTGGTCACCTACCACGCCACACCACACATTCACTGCGAACCTATGTTGATGATGGCGCACAATGATTGCATGCGGATTGTCCATATCCCAGACGTGGCTGTTGTGGCTGTTGAACATGCCGTCCCTGGTAAACATTGCCTCATAGGTCCACAAAGCTATTGTTGGGAAATCTGGAATGGCAAGAGTTTGTTGCACGTACCATTGGCAGAAATCCATGCTTAGGAGAAAGTCCGTGGGCAATATGTGGTTCACCTTATGCAATTTGTATGGGTGCAATCCCTCCTCCTGAAGGAACACATTGCTATGGTGGGTTTGTTGCGTACGAGCAATGAGACGTGTGCTGGTGCCAGGATGGTCTCATATCGCGCCTAACACGTCCTCTTCAAAACTGCACAGTGCGCACAGTGCGGGGTCTTCCACAATCCCACCTACGGGATAGTAGAGATCCAGTTTCACGCAGTCGAGCATCAAGTCTTTGAAAGAGTGCATGTGCTGGTAATGGCCTATTGGGAAAACGTACGAACGCCGTGCTTCACGGCTGTTTCGGTTTGCCTCTCCATAAAATAGATGCATATCAGCAAGCTCGTGGGTAGAGTACTCCACCATTGTCCTGTTCGAGAACTGCCCAGCAACAGGTGCACTTTCCCTCCGAGTGACGGATCACAACTACCGTGATTAGCACCCACGTAATGTCACACAGGTGTCCACGCAGTTGTTGCAAACCGAGAAAGAACACGGGAATACGAACTCTACGTACAATATTCCTTGGCGCAATTCAACCACACACACACGCCAGACTAAACTCCACGCTGCGACACCCAGAACAGACAGGAAGAACAACGGTCGACTACACTCTCTACGTAGTATCCACCAACGCTAATACGTAACAGGTGACCTACACTCCCAGCGCCTAGTGGGGCTTTCTGTATCAATTAGCTGAAATCAATCTCAGCGTAATCTGACGACATAGCGTCATTTTCGGGTGAATCTCCTATTTCCCGAATATGGGACGGTGTCCCAGCAGTAGTGGGACATGTGGACATTCGTCGTCATTTTTACTGCCTACATTCCAATCTCAACATTATGTAGAAAATAGTAGTAAATTTCCTAAATTTTCCATCAGGGGATTCCCCACTTTCTTTGAGAGTCCCCTTGCGCAATTTACACTAGGAATCAATTGCTGCACCATTGTATTCGTCAGGCACGACTTTCATTGTATTCTTTTAATCCGACATTGATATCTTTCTTCCTTCTTGAGTTATTGTGCTTTACACATGGTGCGAGGCGATTTTCGCACGCCTGTCACTCGCAAACGGTGCCGATTTCGACATTTTTTCACATGGCATTTTTCCTTGTTTTTACTTGCCGAATCACCTCCCAAGCCTTGTAACAGGTATTTTGCAACACCCTGTATACACACACACACACACACACACACACACACACACACACACAGGGTGTCCATATACGAAACACGTATTCCATTATGTTCAGTGGGAAACGTTTTGAGGCCAACCATTCCCTATTCGGGTCCCCCACAAGGGGGTAGTCTGGGGTCGACTCAATTTTTTCAAATAGCAAGGGGGGTCGAAGAATATGTCGTTTGAAAGGTCTTATCATAACAACAATAATACAGCAAATTCAGGGTCTCTACGTAGCTCCAATTGACAATGGCGGGAAATCAAATGTGGAACATGACCAACATTGGACAGGACTCCAACTAGACAACAGTGGGAGCTGAAAAAATGTTCCTACACTGTAGCATGATTCGGAAATATCCTGGCAGTGTCTACAAATACGTACACCCCCCCCCCTCCCACAAGATATGGCAAGCGTCCGTACACAAAACCGCATATTATCGCGCCCCCTCAGATTGATACCAGAAGGACAAGGACCGACATGCACAATCGCAACTCAAGTCAAATGGTGAAAGAGGCACGTAGTTACATGTACAATGCCAACTGAAGGCAAATTGGGGGGGGGGGGGGGTGTTACAAAATGTTACAACACGTACACCACTAAAAGTCAAATTGAGTTTACCTACTATTTACAGAAGATGTTCGAAATGAGCCCCATTCACTTCTTGGCAGTAGAATAGACGAGTATAACATGCACGTCGCACTTTGCTGAACGTGTCTGCTGAAATGTATCTAGGCTGCTATTATTCTTTGTTGCAGATCAGCAAGACTACTAGGTTCTGTTCTGTACACAACAGATTTAAGGTGTCCCCAAAGCAAAAATTGTTCGGAGACAAATCAGGCGATCTCGCAGGCCATTCGATGGTACCACGACGGCCTATCCACCTATTGGAATAATGTTCGTTCAAGTCCTCACGTACGTCCCGGCTGTAGTATGCAGGACATCCATCTTCCTGAAAAACGATATTGTCGGCATGGGCGTCCGGAAGGGGGGCAAGGGGGGCCACGCCCCCCCCCTGGAAAATGAATGTGTACTAAAAATTATATATTTCACACATAATTTCATTTCAATCACAGTAATTTATGTTAATTATTATAAATTCGTTGAAGAAACGTGATAATTTCAGACTGAAATAGTGTTTTTTGAGAGGGTATCACTATTTTGGAGGAAAATATGTGTCCTTCGCCCCCCCCCCTGGAAAAAAATTACCTTGCTTGCCCCTCCCTGGAAAAAATCCTGCGGACGTCCATGATTGTCGGCATCAAATTCAGGCACACTGGTTGACATCGACTGAGTTTTCTACAAGGTCCGTTACCAAGGATCCACTGTGTCACGTAGAATTTGCAGGTACAGATTACCGTTTAAATTGCTATTAAGAAATAGGGGTCCAATTATGTGGTTTCCTAAAATACCTGCCCACACATTAACCTTCTCAGGTCTTTGCGTATGGCCTTCCCTCACAACATACTCGAACAGTGTGTTTATTAACACAGCCATTTAGGAGAAAAGAACTTTCGTCACTGAAACAGATGTTGTGTAAGACGTTCTCGTTGTTAGCAATCCCGTCACACATTATTTCGCAAAACTCAATTCGTCTATCGAAATCATAATCTTCTAGTTCTTGCTTTATCTGCATTTTGTAAGGATGAAATTTATGTAATTTTAACACCTTACTGATAGAACTCCGTGGAATGTTACTTGTTTCTTCTATTTGTCTGAGAGACGTTTCAGGGTTTACAGTCACGCGTCCTATAACTTCCAACACTGCTGCCTCACCGATGTGAGGTCGTCCTGGACGTCGTCTATCATTGACGCTTTGCGTTTCACGGAATTTTTTCACAAGGTCTGAAACATACTTATGGTCAATACTAGGGCGTTGGGGATGCAATTCGTTAAATCGTCTAGCAGTGGCACGGTAGTTTCTGCCACATTCATCGAAAAGAAAGATTTATTTCCACTTTGTCTGCGCCAGAACGCGCCCTTCCGGCACCATTCATTTTTCTCGTCGTTGCAAACACTTTAACCGTCAATACACACACACAAACAGAACCACGGTAACGGAAGATACAGGAAACACGTTAGTAGAACACAGTGTGTACGACACTACAACTCTTCTACGTCCAGTATTTCAAAGTCCCGTCGAACTTTTGCGGTCCGGTCAGTTTGCTTAAGAGAACACAAGCAGAATGGTCCTGTTGAATCTTCATCGCGGTAGTAACATTGGTTACTTGGTCTGTTTCGATACTCCGTCTGCATTCCCTTTCAAACAAGTGAATGGGGCTCATTTCGAACATCTTCTGTAAATAGTAGGTTAGCTCAATTTGACTTTTAGTGGCGTACGTATTATAACATCTTGTAACCCCCCCCCCCCCAATTTGCCTTCAGTTGACATTGTACATGTAACTACGTGCCTCCTTCACCATTTGACTTGAGTTGCGATTGTGCACGTCGGTCCTTGTCCTCCTGGTAGCAATCTCAGGGGGCGTGATGATATGCGGTTTTGTGTACGTACGCTTGCCATCTCTTATATGTGTGTGTGTGTGGGGGGGGGGGGGGGGTGTAGTATTTGTAGACACTGCTAGGATATCTCCGAATCATGTTATAGTGTATGAACATTTTTCCAGCTCCCACTGTTGTCTAGGATTACTACTGTAGGAGTTGGAGTCCTGTCCAATGCTGTTCATGTTCCACATTTGATTTCACGCCATTGTCAACTGCAGCTACGTAGAGACCTCGGATTTGCTGTATTATTGTTGTTATGATAAGACCTTTCAAACGACATATTCTTCGATCCCCCTTGCTATTTGAAAAAAATTGAGTCGACCCCAGCCTACCCCCTTGTGTTTAGCCATTTCTTCCTATTTACAGCCGTTCTCACAATACCCAGGGCGGAGTGAGACTTTATGGACACCCTGTATATATATTGTAGGCGGTAGGGTGCAAGCGAAGCGTGAACCTTGCCTAATGCGCACGTAAGCTCGACGTCAAGCGACAGGGAGGTCATGCACCTACCTGTTATACCTATATAAGCATAGGATCAATTACGTGGTGCTCTCTTTTTTCATCTAAGTTTACGCCTAAGCTATTGGGCTGGTGATCTTGGGATACGCTGTGCTCAAGGAAGCGTCGCCGGATTAGGCACGGTGAATGAACGACGGTATGCCTTCCGTTTACAATCTTTACCTTCAGAGTCACATCAATAAACCTAATGTGGAGAGAGTATCGGTCATCGTAATTTACTGTTTGCCTTATCCCGGTACGATCTCTACTCTCCCAGAGGATACGCGGTCGGTAGAGCAATGGGATGCGACGATCCAGCGTCGTCTTGTCCTATAGCGGACGCACGCCGTTCCCTCGGGGAGAGCAGAGACCAATTTATATACATATACGTGTATATGCAGTGCTAGATTTATCATAGACCTTCGCATTCATTCTTTCCGATGAGCTTACAAGATATTTACATAAAGATTCAATTTTAGGAGTACAAAATATGGTATAAAATAGCCATTTTAACATTTATTTTGTTTTAGTGATATTAAAATTCATTAAACATATCTCCAGATGTCGAACTGACACCTTACTGGCTTGGGGAAATCAGGCGATTAGAGCATTTTCGGGAGATATTTTGCTACCACCACTTGACAGTCATAAAAGGTTTCCTACAAACCGAGTGAACTCACATTTTCATCGTCCATATTATAGTAGTTGTATAAAGGGTGTCGCAAAACAACTTCAACAATGTTTGGGTGCTGGTAGATATCATAAAAATAACCAACTTTTCCTTATAAACTTTACCTCCAAAGCGCTTAGTTTCGGCGCTATAAGCGCTTAAAATCTATCCTGAATGTATGCAACCCAACACAGCAAACGACCGCTTTCACATAACTTCCTGGGGCGCGCGGCAGGGTTGCCACTAGCGTCACTTTGCAGTCTTACCTGAGCAAAATACAAATAGAATAATAACACTTGCGATGTTTATAAGAAGTATTTGCAGTACTTACAAACTTACCAAGGCAAAGGATTCCCAATAAGTGAAGAATAAAAATCATGAACCGGCCTCCGTGGCGTAGTGGTTCCCACAGTACTTTACGATTCCAGGGACCCCGGGTTCGTTTACCGACCTGCGCGTGGAGTGTTCCTTTATCAATTTCATCATATCATCATTCATCCTCATTTTCGCGATTAGCCAAAAGTAGCAGAAATGCGAAGTAAAATAAACCAAATCAGTCAATCAATCGATCAATCAATCAATCCGTATTAGGAACTAAAGCCAAATTATCTATAGATGTGTCAAATGATGAGCTGCATAGGGCGCTTGGAATGCACAATGAGAAAACAATGCAAAGGAATATTCTCGAGCCGCCTCAGGGACCGATTAAGTTTATAGATATCGGAACACGTTTTCAGTACCAAAGGTTTCGGATTCTACTGTAGTTCCTGCCTGGACAAAGGTGTCATTCGTCGTGTTTGCCTGGAAAGGCAGAAAGGTTAAATAAAAAAAGTGGGAATACACGAGGGTTACCCTAGAAACTGCAGAAGCTCGTCTTCTGCAATAGGAAGATGCGGGCGCTGTAGTTACAAGTTCCGACTACGGTACGAATTAGTCCCGTTTCGCTGAAACCTTTTTATCCGAATGTACACAGAGTACTTTACTTGTATGTGAATAAGATGCTTCGTTCAACAGAATAATGTTAATTTTGTTTTCTTTAAATACTATTAGGCTATCTTATACAGCTCAGCGCTTGACATAAGTATGGAATTAGTTCTTGATAAGGAGCTCATCCCTTCGTTAGTTTTATTCTGAATTAATTTATGTTTAAACTACGTTGTGCATTTTATTGTCAGAGCCATCATTATTAAATTGTTTTTAGTACGGGGTTTGCTCCCGTATTATGTGACGGACTTGATTAGAAATTACCCTGCATGCCAAGGTATAATTTCCAAATAAATTGTTACAGTCCGCGTGTTCGAAATGAGGCGGCGAGCACATTATGTTAGCATTTGCTCTTTCGTCGATTTCATCAACATCTGTCGCAAGCCTTTTTTGGGAACACGATGGAGACTCTTTATAATGACCATTCTTGAATTTCAGTCCTCACTTATTGGGAATCCTTTGCCTTGGTAAATTTGTAAGTACTGCAAATACTTCTTACAAATATCGCAAGTGTTATTATTCTATTTGTATTTTGCTCAGGTAAGACTGCAAAGTGACGCTAGTGGCAACCCTGCCGCGCGCCCCAGGAAGTTATGTGAAAGCGGTCGTTTGCTTTGTTGGGTTGCATACATTCAAAATAGATTTTAAGCGCTTATAGCGCCGAAACTAAGCGCTTTGGAGGTAAAGTTTATAAGGAAAAGTTGGTTATTTTTTTTATATCTACCAGCACCCAAGCATTGTTGAAGTTGTCTTGAGACACCCTGTATATCTCTCATTTATGAATAATACATACCAGTAAATGAGGTTTCTTGTGCGCAGCATAAATTGGTCCACGGTCCATTTATTGCATTTATGTATGAAAGGTAATCATTGCAAATGTTGGGCGTCGGACAAATAGTGTCATCAGATAAATGAATCTGTCCTTGAAACCTTACTCCGCTTGAATCCTTTGATCTTTTGAAGCAGATGTTGTAATCTTGGTTTGTGAGGTAAGTTGGTGGGTCTCCATTCCAATTGAAACTCTCGATTGTGCCACTGGGGTTCGTATAGTACTGCAGACAACCTACTGGAGCTGGGAAAAGTTAAACACGATA
This sequence comes from Lepisma saccharinum, assembly GCF_977018435.1. Taxonomy (NCBI): domain Eukaryota; kingdom Metazoa; phylum Arthropoda; class Insecta; order Zygentoma; family Lepismatidae; genus Lepisma; species Lepisma saccharinum. The sequence continues at coordinate 112,216,830 of NC_139229.1, read as the reverse complement.
AAGTTGTATGTATGTTCAGCATAATTGTTATTTACATTTGTACAATCCCAGTATCATATTATTTTAACTTATTAAAGAACAGAAATTCAATTCGAAGTATATCACTTACCTTGCAATTCCTTTACGGTGCCAAATGACCTAAGCTGCTATCTTACAACTGCAGACTGAACAGATAGGCACCCAAGGACTGACTCTTTCTAGTAAGCAGCTTACTATACAATGGAAGAGAATCGTAACTGAAATTCAGCACTGCTAGCAGACGACGGCGCCATAGTGAAGTCAAAATGAGTGCAGTACCTTCTTGTAACTCGATTACTCTTGTTTATGGGGAAGGAGCGGTTCAATGTAGAGTTAGATTGGTTTGTAAAATGAGCATTTTAAAATTACGTCCAACCATTTAAATATAAATAAAATTCAAGAAAGTATAGTCTTAATAATTTCCAGGACATTTGTGCATTCCGAAGAAACTATTTGGGACACAGGGACAAATGATACAATTCCGGGATTGCCCTTGAAAATCCGGAACGTATAACCCCCCTAGGTATGATCTGGCTATCAAAATCCAATTTTCCACTACATGCAAGGCCACAAATTTATTAAATTAAGTCTATCTACGAACTTCTAAGTTCTCTACATAAAATGAGCAGAAAATGTTTTTGAAAAAGCTATTCTCAGCTTCACTTTAAAAAACAATAACAGTATTAGAATTAGTATTTTCCTCCTTGCTACAAAATTGAAAATAACATCATCGGTGTTATTTTAATATTCGTATGTACACTTTACAGTGCAGAGTCCATTAGTCGAGAATCTTCCGTTGAATTGCGAGGACATTATTTCAACCTTTTTAATGTTGCACATCCTCTCGGGTGTTGAAATTGAAACTGTCAGTGTGGCCAAGATCACCAACAATTTGTGCATATTTGAGAAAAAGAGCTTGTCATAATTTTCTGCTGCCTACAGTGCAGACACTGAACATGTCTTTTCAATTACTGTTTGCCACATTTTTCATTCAGATTTGAAAATGTAAACAAACAACAAGAAAAAAAAACAAAAAAAAAAACAGGCCATCCAACATTTTGACACACTGTTCCAATGAATGAGGAATATGCATTTCACAATTTTGGAATAAGTTGTTGCAATTTTGTAATATGTTGACTGTGTTCAGATAAACGTGAGTATATTTCTACTAGAAAATGGTCCAAAAAGGGACAACATAGGTTTGCCTTGCGAGTTTTGGTATTATTTTGTGCTCTCAGCTGGTGCATTATTCCTCCTATTTGACGGCTGAGTGTTCTAGGTCTCTTCATTTCTTCATCATAGTCTCTAAGTAGTTTCTCTGTTTGGAATAAATTTCACTAAATTTCTCAGAACTTTCTCTCAGTTTATTTTAATATCTCTCTCTATTAGAATACTGAAATGTTTACAATACTGAACAGTCCACGTTTTGAGGTTCCCAAAATCATCTTGCACTGCATGAAAACAATTTGGTTAGAAGAAGTGGAAATATTTCAAATTCCCCACAGGTTACACACTGAAGAAACTGAAGAGCTTGCTGAAATGTTTCTCTTGTACTGGTAAACTGTAAAGTTTTAGTGAATGCAATCTCACAAGTTACCCTACTTAGTATTGATACTTTTCTGTCCATCTTGTGTCAAACAACTTGAGAATGTTACAGTATTTCCCTGACAGTATTTTATTGCACAGCATTTTTTGAAACCAAATTCATTTGAGAATACTCGAGGAAAAAAAATATAACTGATTTGACAGTCTCAATATCGCAAATATTTCATAGGAATGGGCAAAAGCTAGAGTTAAAACATGTGCCGAACAATGTAAAAAAAATGCATTTGGATACTTCTCTGAAATTATCTATCTCACTCCCTTAATTCTACCACCCATTACATCAGCACCATCATATCATTCACCAACCATTATTTTTTATAAATCCACACAGACCCAACCCAGAGAGAGTAGAAGTACTAATAGCTGAAGCTAACCCAGATGGAATTACAATCTCCAGTAGGGACAAATCGGAAAGAAAGTTTCCCATTCCGATCTAGACTTTGGCAAATGATTTATCGACTTTTGGGATTATCAAACAGTCGGGAAATTTCAAATTGTCAAAAAATTAGAACCAGAGGAATACTTAATTCTTGAATGGTAGCACACCATATCGGGAACACAGGTAATCTGGTAAATTTACAGAACCAAAAGGGAGGGGGGGGGGGGTGTTGGACCAGTTGAACCCGCCCTTAAATACGCTCATGTTGACAAGTCCGCAAGGATTCAAAACCCGGCCAGAGCTTCATCTGAATTTACTTCAGCAGAAGATGGAAATCTTATTGAGATGGCTTGTGATAATACTCTGAAGACCAAGTTTCGCAGCATGAACTAACTGTTTTGGATATCAGTAAAAGATGAATATGCGCTAAACGGTAAAGCTCTGAGTATAAAAAATCTATTGCCGACATCATATTTTTACGAATTTGATATGAATTTAATTTGAAAAAAAATATTTTGGTGCGTCAGCACTTAGGCTATTTTGCACCCGTCACATTTTACGGGGTCTAGCCCCTTACCATAACTAAAATAGCATAATTGCAGTGTCGTGTTACTAAAATATTAAAATATTCTGACTTTCGTTAAAAGCTGAGGCAAGAAATAGGTAAACTTGATAAAAAATAAAAATGGTGATTTTTTTTAGAATATGCTGTTAGGTAGATAAAATAAACTAATGAAGGACTAAAATGATATGGTCTGACTCAGTTGTTAGCATATGTAGATGATGTAGACTTACTAGGGAATGATGTATACGTATACAATTAAGAATAATGCTAAAATATTTTTCAAGGCAGCTAAAGACATATGTTTGGAAGTTAGCAAAGAGAAAACTAAATATATGCTTACAGGCCGAAACCAAGTGTTCGATAATAATCAAAATCTAATTATTGATAACAACTCGTTTGAATCCATTCCTAAATTCAAGTACTAAGGGAGTAATTAATACTAACATATGATATTAAAGAGGAAATAAAAAGCAGGCTTAATTCAGGAAATGCATGTTATTTTTCTCTCATAAACTTTTATCTTCTCGTATAATATCTAAGAAACTAAAAGTTAAACTATATAAAACGGTAATTTTGCCTACAGTAGTATATGGATGCGAAACGTATTATATGGATCCCTTACATTGAAAGAGGAACATAAATTGAGAGTATTTGAAAATATAATCCTTAGAAAAATATTTGGACCTAAAAGAGACGAGGAGACAGTTGAGTGGAGAAGGTTACATAATTTAGAACTACACAATTTGTATTCCTCCAGATATTATTAGAATAATTAAATCAAGAAGACTTAGGTGGGCAGTCCATGTGGCACGAATGAAAGAGGAAAGAAGAGTTTACAGGATTCTTGTTGGGAAACCTGATGGTAAGAGACCTGTAGGAATGCCAAGATGAAGATGGAGGGATAACTTTGAGATGGACCTAAAGGAAATCGGTAAGGATGGTAAAGATTTGATTGATCTTGCCCAGGATAGGAACCCATGAAAGGCTTGTGTTGCTGCAGACATAAACCTTCGGGTTTAAGAAGTCTAGAGAGTTAGTTAGTTAGCTAACTATCGGAGTTGATTCTTATTTTACGTCGAAAATTATTGTTGAAAAATTATTGACAACTCATTAATGTTAGTAACAACTGGTTTAGTGAAATAATTGTAATTAACTTACCAATTAGTTCCGAATCTTTTTTACAATTTAATTGTGTAACCTTTATCTTCCACTTTGATTCGCCGGCGACAGCATTTGAAATTACAAGCTGTACAGGAGAAGACTTTCTCAACGGAATATAAACTGAAAGAAACAAAACAACACATGCTCTGTTAAAAAAACACACAAACAAACAAACACACATACACATACTTCCGCAGAATCTTTTTAGGGGGTGAAACAAAACATTTCTCAAAACACTGCTTCATTTTGAAGTTGTCGCGTTCCTGTAACGATCTGTACCAGATTTACTTGTGAATATCAATCACTTATATTTATGACGTACCAAAGGCCGAGCTTTGAGAAAGGTCGTAGATATATTTTAATTGTTTCGAACAATCTGATCTCCACGGGGAATAACAAAGTTTTGAAGTTATATTTTTAAATAACAGGGAGCAAGAATTGGCACATTATATGTTTATATTTAACAGAAGACGCTAAATAAATTTTTTCAGGACCTTGACAAAAAGTACAGCCTTACATCAAGAGAAGAATGTTTAATCTCCTCTTCTATCCTTTGAAAACCTTTGTATTATTTTGTCAACACTTGGGATTAGATGAAAATGAATGTTCAGTAGTGCCTGTTTTGTGAGCCGCTCTTGGCAAAGTTTTCAGACGTCGGAGGGTTGATAAGCTACTTTCAGGTGTGGCAACACTCGTAGGAAGTGCAACCCACAGTCGAAGAAGGCGGTGTATGTATACTCTCGCAGGATCAGATACCATCATATTTTCCCGCTGCTTCCTGAGCTGTCTTCGTCTGAACGTACATCGTTTCTCTGCAGCCACTTCTCTCGCTCCAGCTGCCCACTAGATTCTCACTCTCAGTCTTGTCTCCAAGCAAAGTTTCGTTGATATTCAGCAAGTCGCTCCACTTTAATTAAGAAGTCACTGCTATATTGGGGATTAGCAAGTTCAAGCTGAAAGTGTTAAGTGTGTCATGGTTAAGACGCTCTTGGTTCCTCGGAGTTGCGTAATTACCTAAATCGCATTGACGACTTAGTGTTCTTGGTGTTGTAACAACGAATCCAAAATAATCGCAGAGCCATGCTAGCTTCCACAAAATATCGATCAACCTTTTGTCTTCATTTTTGCAAAACATTTACGGTAGCTGACAGCATTTAAGAGCTATTATTTTGAAATTTAGGTAATTGAGATAGTTGTATTTTTTGTTTTGCTTCATTTTTTTTACATATTGAAGTATGTCATGAGAAATGAATATTGAGACCCAGAAAAAAATCCATCCCCTGCAGAAAATGTCAAAGTTCAGGGTCATATCCTCCATTTTTCGTGAAAATTGAAATGTGAGTAAGTTCGGAAAGAAATGTGCTTTATTTGGAAAGCAACAACATTCCAAACTTTCGTTTTTATATAGCTTACTGTTAACGTTAGGCCTCTTGTTTAAAAACATTCATTTGTTTTGATGGAGCACTGATGCTTTCCTTTGTTATGTGAGAACTAAGAGTGTCCAAAATGCAGTTTTTGCTTTATTCTGCCCTCAATATCTTCGTTAAACCTGCCAAATTTGTTTACTGGGCATATATTAGGACAAGATAACTGACATAGCACATTACTTGTATATTGATGCTGTTAGCAGATATTATCCGTTAAGCCATAAATATTTTAAAAATCATCAACTTTAAAAATGGGCTTGTTTTTAAAAAACCCAGCAGGGCAGGGAAAAACAAAGTATGCCATCTTGTAGCTGAATCCATCTTTTGAATTCGTTGTTACAACACCAAGAACACTAAGTAATGAAAACTGTGCAAAAAAAAAAAAAAAGAAAGAAAATGAGGTGAGGACCCATTTTCGAGAATTTTTAGAAAAAATGTAAGAAAAGTCAATGTAAATTACACAGGGCCGCATGGATTCTGTTGTTTTTATAATTTTGGGTGTTTTACATGTATTTGAACTTGCTGATGCTGAAACTGGCATTAGTTTTCTCACATCACGCAAGAATTTTTTACAATTCACGATTTATATATGTGGGTTGTGGTATGCCCGTTTCAGTGCAATTGAAGTGATTGTCGCTAGATGTCACTGGTACGTTTCAAAATTATTCAACAAGTAATAAAGACGAATAAGCTTTAAATACAGAGAAGTTTTGTTTCATTTAAATTAATTAATATGTTTCCTGCCTAAATGCTGAAAATAATACTATGTAAAACATTGATATATCATGTGAAATTAATTTGATATGTAACTGTCAAAAGTCTAAATTTTCTTCCATGGTGGTATGTAAGATACGTTGATCTACATTAACATTTGGTTGTTCAGTGTGGTACATCACTGTAGTGTGGCCATGGCATATCGTGGTTGTCTGAATAGCCCATATGTGTTTTGCTACATCTGCGGTGAATTTGTTCCCCGGATACAGATACAGGAAATTACAGATTTTGTAAGAAGAGAATATTACGCATACTTTAAAATGAAACTAGATCAAGATAAATCGTGGGCCCCACACAAGGTATGTAGATCATGTGTGGAATCTTTACGAAACTGGAGCACGGGAAAGCGGCCATCTATGCCATTTGCAATACCCATGGTGTGGAGGGAGCCTCAGGATCACAGCAATGATTGCTACTTCTGTTCCTGTGAAATTGTAGGTCGAAATATTAGAAACAAGAAGAGGATAGTGTATCCCAATATTCTCTCTGCAATGAGACCTGTGTTGCACGGTCCAGACTTGCCTGTACCAACACCTCCATCAAGTCTTGAGCGTGTAAGTGATTCTGATTCACTAAGTGATTCAGTGGAAGGAAGTGAAATGGAAGATGACATTTATGACCCCCCTCACGGATCTCGTGACCCTATACCGTTTTTTGGTACAGACACCGAGAAAAAGAGTTTGTGCCTTATTTCTCGAAACAAGATTCTCTCGTGTTTTGTTGTGATGTGTCCGGTTTGCTGACGAAGTTAAAATTTTCCTTGTCTTTCAACTGATTGGAGGCTATTCATTGACTCGAATAAAACAAGTTTAAAATTTGTTCTGTTACATAATGGAAATAAGTTACCCTCAGTTCCTATTGCTCATTCTGTGTCACTAAAAGAAACCTACAGCAATATGCAACTTGTTCTTAATAAAATTAAATATGAGGACCATGGTTGGTTGGTGTGTGGTGATCTTAAAGTTTTGAGCATTTTACTTGGACTACAATGTGGATATACGAAAATGCCATGTTAGATCTGTGAGTGGGATAGTAGGGCACGAAATTACCACTAGGAAAGAAAAGAATGACCAATACGGAAAACGTTGAACCCGGGTTCAAAGAACATCGTACAACAACATTTAGTCAGTCCTGAGAAAGTTGTACTTCCCCCTCTTCATATCAAATTAGGGCTGATTAAACAATTTGTGAAGGCACTTAACAAGGAAGGACAATGTTTCCAGTTCATATGCAACAAATTTCCATCCCTCTCGTACGGCAAAGTGAAAGAAGGTGTTTTTGTTGGACCAGACATTAGGAAATTAATGAATGATAAAGACTTCGAGGAAACAATGACTGTAGCTGAAAGAGATGCTTGGATATCATTTAAAAGTGTAGTGTTGAATAGTGTTGCCCACGAGACGAGACTTTGGCCTGTCTCGTCTCGTGGAAGTCTCGTGGAAATGCTGTCTCGTCTCGAAAATATTCGTTTGTCTCTTGACACATGGTCAATCTCGTCTCGTCTCGAATTTTTAAAAGCCTGTCCCGTCTCGTCCCGTGGACAACACTAGTGTTGAACTTCTCGGGGAACCACAAAAGTCCTGATTACAGAGAAGTTGTTGAGAATATGTTACTTAAATTTCAAGAGCTGGGTTGTAACATGAATCTCAAATTACATTTTTTGCATTCACACCTTGATAACTTTCCACAAAATCTCGGTGAATTAAGTGAGGAACAAGGTGAACGGTTCCATCAGGATATGAGGGATATGAAGAAAAGGTATCAAGGACATTGGAGTGTTAGCATCATGGCTGACTACTGTTGGGCATTGTACAGAGAAACGCCAGAAGAAAATCACAAGAAAGTTAGGAAAGCTTACAGAAGAAAGCGTGGTAAACAGAACTGTAAAATATGTATTGTGTAATGATTTCCTTGTGTGTATATTATATACTGCTATATGTCTTTTTCTATATTATATGGGTCCTTTGTGTCTGTCTATATTCATTTGAAAATAAACATGTTGATGCGTTTAGTGTGATAAGCTACTTATTCTGATTGAAGAAAAGAAAAATTATAATAAAACAGTATGCAATATTGGACAAAGCCCAAATTTTGAAATTTGATTTGTAAGAAAACCTTGCGTGATAGAGAAAAACGAATTTCATATTCGTGATTAGCATGGCACAAATAATAAAGTTCACCTATTAAACAAAAAAACAACATTAAATTTAATTTAATTTGCGGCCCTTTGTTATCACACTTCCTTCACTATCAGAAAGTGGAACAGCCCTTTCTCCTCTCTATGCTCCAAATATAACAGTCCATGTCTTGGTAACCTGTGCGACTTATTTTTTTTAAAATGAATGGCCTAGTGGTAACGTCGTCGCCTTGTAATCAAGAGATCCTGGGTTCGATAACTAGTGGGGGCACAAGTGGTTTGGACTCCACTTTAATATGCAAGTCGATGAGAAGCGTCCACTCTCGCATACTTGCTTCAAAGGACTGCGCAGGGAAGTTGGTGTGTCTGGACGTTTCTCTCTGTCTTTTCTGGACTTGTTACTTAGTTTTAGTGTCAAGACACTTTTTACGAGGTTCGAAAATGATGTTTTGTATTTTTCTTTATCAATTTATTGTATAACGTTGACCGATCTTAGGAAGTATTTGTATTACGTACAATCTGATGGAGTTAATATAACGTAACAATAGTTTTCCATGTTTGTTGCAGGGAAATCAACAGGTGTTCTTTTCATGTTGATTATTAAGCTAGTCAGTTTTTTCTATACCTTGTATTTAGTTTGCTTGGACATAATGGGGGTGAACTAAAGGTCCTTGTATTTTCTGCCAGTTGCTAGCACTCAATGTTGCGGCCAGCCTCTAGTGTGGTAAAATAGCTTTTCTCACAGCTAATTCCACAAATATACACATTAAACTGAATTATTATATTTGTATTAGTTTCGTATGTTGAGTTTCCATTGTTGTAGTCCCAAAATTTTCACAAAGGATGTACGCTAAGTTTCGATAAACGTCAAATTGAGACCGTTATCCTTTGATTGTTTTTCCAATAAATATATGAAGGAAAGCATTAAACTTCTACAAATGATTTCATTCAAGGCAGAATACCAATGATGATAATGCTATACCCATAATTGTGATAAAAGACGAATATTACAATAGAGAATGAATTTTTAAAATAAAAAAATAAAAGGCCTATAGGCCTTAAAAAGATTTCGAGTATCGTTCGTCGTAACATGCATTCTGCGTATACAAAGAAGACATGAGTAAGAAACAGGATTACATGGCAAGTAACAAAGAAACGAAAGTGGGCAAGAATTTATATTGCGACATTCTGTGATCAGTTGTGTACTCTAGAAAAGAAAATATTATATATGTTCTTGTTTGTATTGACAGTTTCAGCAGATATACGAGTACTAGCATCTTACGCCCATTTCACAAAGTGACTGCCTAATTCGTGTAAGAACAATTACTGGACACATATTCAATCCATGTATTTTCCCTGAGAATCTCCACTGATAAAGGATTTTCAATTCTTTAAACAGAATGGAATGTGTCCAGCGCATTCGAGAGTTCTATGACGGGTCCAGTTATGCTTTGCCTGGAGAACCCGATAATAGGCAGTGCAGCACCTTGAAATTCGCCGAGAAACCTAAATTTAAGATAGAAGCAGCCAAGAAAATAGCTTGCAGCAATCAAGAGCGCTCAGAATTGCTGCGAAGATCTTGGCTCAAGAAATATCCTCTTTCTGGGAAGACCCACGAGTCTCTCTTGGGATTAATACTCTGTATCACATTGTTTTTGAGCAAACTTCAGTAAATATTTTTAAATTTAAGCAAAGCGAAGACTGTAACGTACGTGGAAGGCCACATAGAAATTAAGTTTAATGTGAACAAATATAGATGGCAACACTAGACAAAATAAGAGAAAATAACGTTTTTGTCCAGGGAATTGTATATAATATATATGAGCAGTATGATAAAAGACAGTAAAATTGTTACAGGCGTGAACAGTTGAAATAATAAGTGGGAAGATAAATTCAAATTTGTATCCGCTGCTGTCTAATACCACCCCCATAGTGGCAATTTTTATACACTGTGGTGGCGCGTTTCAACCGCGACCCACAGCACTCTTGGCTGTGCGACACTTGCTGTACCGACTTGGGAGCGTTTTGCCAACCACAGCACCAAGTCCACACTATTTGTCGAGTATAGTATAGGGGTATTACGTTCCAATCGACGCCCCAAGGTTGGGATATTAGCTTCTCGACAGTAACCAATGCCCAAAATTAGGAGAAGGAGGTCTCGAAAAAAGGTTAAAGAATTTATTAATCGAAGCAGAAGTGAAGAAGGTGGCGAGGAAGTAAATCCGCCAGTGCTAGACAAGAAATAATGCTGTATATTACTTAGAAAGGATTTTCAGACAAGTTATTTCAATAATATCTGAAAGTGAAATTTATGTTAGTTTGGAATGAAAATGATCTTTCGTGCCCTATTTATAAGACCCTGAAACTTAAAAATATCATTCTATCTTTTTCCTCGCAGATGTCTGTAGCTTCGTTGGAACAGAAGATAAAGAAGTATCTGCATATACATGGCCATTGCGGTTTAGCGAGAGGATATAGCTGCCTGCAGTGTTCGTCACCGTCTTACATTTTGCACTGGCGTACACACGGAGGGCTGACGGGGCTACAGCCTCTACCAAAATTTTGATGAAATCAACATTTTCAAATAAAAAGGTGAAAAACTCGGGGAAAATGTAATGGTAAATGCAACACCATCCTGAAAATTACCCTTTATTGCTATTTTTGAGAGTGGAAAATTCTAGTTATACGAAATATGGTGTACGCCGTTCCCTTGGATAGCAACTCTATACTAAACAGCTTTACAATTCCACCCTCCCCCCACCCAAGAAATCCTGCGTATGCAAATGACCTTTGGCTACAGCTGTAGCTGACAACTCTGAAGAACTGAGTGTGGTGGTTGAAATTCCGTGCACTGGTGGATGCTCTGATGAGAAATTTCGAATGTTGTGTGTATTTAAGAAATGTTTGTCGGTTGATGAAATGATCGTAAAATATTATGGTCGCCACGGACTGAAGAAATTCATTCAGGGCAAAACAATTTGACTGTGGGCTTTGTGTCGCTCAAATGGATACTGCTTGAATTTTGATATCATTAGGCGAATACATAGCACACAATGAGAGAGAAGACTTAGTTTTGGGTTGCCATGTTGTACTTAATATGATGGATCCAATTCAAGAGCCAAACAGTCTCTGGGTATTTTTTTTTATAATTTATTTACAAGCAGGGACTTACTTGTTCACTTACGAGACAAAGGCTTTAGAATTACAGGTACGTTGAGACAGAATCGAGTTAGTAAGTGTCCCTTGAAGGATTCGAAAGAATTGAGTAAAAAAGCAAGAGGCACATTATATATTTTGAAGTGGAAAGAGAGATACTTTTTGTCAAGTGTTATGAAAATTAATGTGTTACTGTAGGTACAAACTCAGCCATATGTTATAAAGACATATAATAATTTCATGGCCAATACAATGTTTCAGTCGAAGTAAAAAATTGTATTTTTTTTTACAAGAATGCTTGACATGGCAGCTGTAAATGCGTGGATAGTACGTAGAAAGATATCACAATCACGAATGGACTTGTTGGAATACAGAAGATGCATTGCTGTGGAATGTAGGAAGGGCAGGACGTCCATCTACACTGGGAAAACCCGCAAAGACGTCACACATCCAATTGCAAGATGTCAGGCATGATGGCATTGGACATTATGTTGAGCAGAGATAAGAAATATGGTGTCAAAGACAGAACTGTACATCTAAACCAATAACATCTTGTGAGAAACATCAAGTAACAGTTTGCAAAAACTGTTTCACACCTTATCATACATATCACGTCCTAGAAGATACTCGCGGTTGATAAATACGAGTACCCTGTTGACACGAATTTTTAAGTCCTTTCTTTCTCTCTCACGATGCCCTGCAGTGCCATCAAGTCCTTCTCGATGGTCTTAGCGTTTGTTCCTATCATATGCAGCAGTCTCTTGGATCTCTGATCTTGTAAGAAGTCACATTCTATTTTCAGAATTTTCACGGCACACTGGCAGTTAGTATAGTCCTCACATTTGCATGACGAAGTGTAAAAAACTTCCTCTCTGTAGCCGTTTAAGATGACTCCACTTTCTTCCGAATCTCTTTCATCCTCTGGAGATCCAATTCTCGAAGCTTAACTTCCTCAAAATTCTCTCAGTTTGTCATGCATTTTTCTTCAGAAGCTGACGGATTCTTCCATTGTTGGCTGTGGAAATGGATAATCTCACCCACAAGTTCTTATCTTCTAGAACAAGCTCTGTCACGTCACTAATCTGCGGTTTCCGCTCTCCGACGACTACATCTTGTCTGTGCTGAAGGTAACGCCTCATCACCTCTGCTTCCTCTCGGAAGATGAGAGCTTCTTAATGGTGATGTATCGCCCAAGAATGGACATCGACTTCTGATTTATTTTAAAGTCCCGTTTATGCACAGCTATGGCATGCAGTTTAACTTAGATACGAACCGCTATGTGCCTCCACCACGCACCAAAAAGTGGGATTTCATAATAACAAGGTGACGACGTTACCAGACTTCCACCAGGGAGGCCTGGACATCGGCTCTTCTATCTGGTTTCAGGTGTCATGATTCTCAGATACCTGCCTTAGAAAGAGCGTTTCGCGGGCTAACAGCAGACGTCGCTCGCACACTATTGCCGATACTCTCGCGTCATCTGCTCCTCAGCCGAACAAACAGGCCGAGGTAGCAAGAGGCAGAGGTCACTCACCCTTCCAGAAGGGTGCAGCGAGCTAGCTGTGGCAACCGTGCTCGCTCATTCGCGGACCTGATTGGTTCTCGCAGACACACCCCCATATTGTTGTCTGCTCGAAGCCCGCGAAGCGATCATTTTAAGGCCTACTGAACCAAACAGATTATGCAATCAACTGCCAGCAAGTCGACGACTTGATGTGTTGCCATCCAAATTCTGGACGAAGTAGGTACAGAAATGCTGTTTCTAAGTTGTCCAGAGTATCGCCAAAATGGGACTAAAGATTGGATATGAATATCGATGCCCTCCATACGTGCTACTTGCCCTTTGGCTGTGTGCTAAAGGCGTCTGGAGGAGAAGCAACGTGATGACGGAAGACGGCAACCCGTAACACACGAATCATAATATTAATATTTTTTCTGCTGCTTTTGGTCCGCTGCTTCGTTCTTTTTGATGAACGGTACCAGATGTCTTCCTTTATTCATAGAGACATACAACTTACGATTTTGTCTGAACGCAAATATACTTTTGTGGTGATCTACCCTGATTAGAAGGAACAAATTAAGACCTCTTTCGTTTTGAAATTTCATCCTTTGTTCATATCACTATGCCATAATGAACAAGCTCTATTTCAGAAAACATTAGCCACAATTACAGGTTTTGTAGTTGTGCTTGTACGTATGTCTGCGTGCGTGCGCGCCGGTGTGTGTTTCTGTACACACAAACACACGTACTTCTTACTTTGCCTCTGATTTTGCGCCAAGATTCTCAATTTACCGAGTACAGTACGGTGTTGCGATAACATAAATGCTCCCTGTAAGGACGAAGCATGTGGCAACAAGGCAATGCTATCTCATTGAGGCTCGTACACCGAACAGCAAAAGAAACAGTAGGCGAATTGTCCACCACCATTTTCATTCAGTTTGATTTCGACACTGTGATGACAGAAAAAAACTCGTCACAAAATAGAAGCCAACACATGCTTCGAAGTTCGAATCAACAAAACTCCATTTCTTTTAACAACATGGAATATGGAATAAAAATTAATGAAAATAGCGATGGACAATTTGTCTACTATTTCCTTTGCCGTTGACTGTACCAGCGTACAGCCTCAACGGTGCATGCTACGTTGAAAATTCAAGCACATTATATTTAAAACCTCATATTTCCAACGACTATCCCCTCTTTCCATTTTTCGCCATCTGCACTAATAACGCAGTTGTCCTAAGGTGTCAGACTTTTAAAACACCCTGTATATATACAGATTGTCAAAAATTGAACTATTGTTATTTCAGGCTCAGTCTGATACTATTTTGGATGCTACCGTTGAGTTGTGGAACCTCCAAAACATAAGGTTTGATCCCAAAAATGATCACATAGCTGAAAGGGTTATTTTTAGACTTTTTGCGGTCATATTAGCCGCCATATCTAATATTATTTGATAAAGTGGGTCTTTTAAATTTATTATTGTCATAATACAGTTATAACCTGCAAATATAAGATGACATGAACGATAAATGACTGCAATGAACTAACAGGTTTCAGGAATAGACTCTTCGTCATGACCGCCATTTGGATGTCGTCATTACAGACAAACGAAGGATTGAAAACTTGCGGTCTAGGACGTTTTAGGTTCAGGAATTAATGTACTGTGCGTCCATTTCCTTGCGAGGCCGAGAGATCGGGAGAAGTGTGGGGGCAGCGCTAGCGGAGATTCCCACATTTTCGACCAGTAACGTCAGGCTTATTTTTATGGACATATCTTTAGTATGTAGATATTTATTTTAATATTGCAAAACGAGCACTAATTTGTGTACAAATCGCCTACACACGTCTCGACACGAGTCTGTTTTCACGTAAGTGAAACGTGAACTTTACGGCTGGCATTTCAATCGCCTCACTTACATACAACACACACACACTGCAATTACACAAAGCAGTAGCACGGCAAGTAACAAAAAATCACACCGTACGAAATTAACACGCTCTTGGTTCAAGGTATGTTCCTCACTCCATTCGCAGCTCTGTCCAGGGCACCTGTAGTCGTGAAGGAAAGAAAAACTCAAGCTCGGAGCTTTAAGATTGCAAACAATGCTCACTAAAAACATTGACTTTTAACGGTTTAGTATGCAACGTAATCTTGATACAGTGTTGCACATTCGAAACCTCCAAACGATTCCGAGCGAAGCAAAACGATTTCGAGGGTAAACAAACTTAAGCGGGACGTTACTGGTGGAAAATTTCGGCATCTCCGCTAGCGCCGCCCGCCACACTTCTCCCGATCTCTTGGCCTCCCAAGGAAGTGGACGCACGGTAGTATCCGCACTTCAAAGAGCACCATCTCCGCCGGAAGTGAAATATTCTTCCATTTTTTCTTGCTTTCCAACCGGACTAAAGTCAATATTCTAGTATTATACAAAGGCACTAAGTTCTTGTTCTGAACTATTACAGTACCTCGTCAAAATTTACTATAATACTCTTGACGGTTTTTGTGTAAATGCCAAAGCCCAGATTGCCCAAAATTTGTTGTGCGCAAGACCTTCAGAAGTTAGAGAGAGGGCACGAGCGATCACCCCCCAAAATCTAACAATTTCATAGTAAGCTCTCTAAGTGTAATTTTAAAAACATCAAGGTTTTACTTGATTTCTTAACTATAAAAACTCAAAATTAATTTTTACGAAAAAACTAAATCCATTTTTATTGTATAAAATTCTAAGTTTCAAATAATTTCCCTCTGTGATACCGCTATTTTTTAAAATTTCACTTTTTTCAAATAACTAAAGCGAAATCCATTACTTTTTTTAACTCTAAAAATAATTGAATGCCTTACTCATGTGAGTCAATTTAAAATTTTTTTGCAAAATACCCCAGTATACATTCGGTCCATTTATATCTGAACCGAAGATACCGTACTTGCATATTCTCATATCCTCCAGTGTTATGACATTGTTTTTCACACTGTTTGTGCTTATAACTAATCAGCAACATCATGGCGGTACAAGAAATATACAAGTTTAAGATATTTTATTAACATTGGGGGCCCTACAAACTTAGTTACGTCAGCTTAAGAGAGCTCTATTATGGTCTTCAGCTAAATCCAGTCACTGCTTAAACATGTTATAAAGCATAGGTAATGAAACTTGTGTCTGACAAGTATTTTTTTTCAACTAGATGGCGAGCACTTACACACACACATACTTCTATTTGTTAGTAACCCGCCTCCCCTTCTGGAAAAGTGTAATATGCAAGTGTATGTACAAACAATGTTACTAGCTCGGATAAACTTACGCATGCTCAGTTATGAAAGCTATATTAGTACCCTCCATTGCAACTAGATGGCGAGCACTTACATACACACACACATACACACATGCTTCTATTCTGCTATGTTTCTCCAAGTACAATTATTTGCTGCTAGATGGCAATACTGTGTAAGAAATAACTTATCTTCCTCTTTGGGGGCTCTGTAATACGCAGGTGTATGTAGGAACAATGAGGCAATGCCCTGTTAGAAGTATTATGTCGATAATAGTAGTTCGGAGATGTTATGCAGGTTGCTTAAGGTTACATGATTTATTGCAAGGTGGAGACATTGGTCAGTTAGGGAAAGTTATGTTAATAAATACTGTCTTTGGGGGAATGTTACCCCCCTCCCTCTCTCTTCCTCTCCTCCTAAAAAATCAGAGACACAAAAGCTGAATGAATGAATGAATGGCGAGGTCATGCATCTTGAGCGAAGAGAAAATCAATGTTAGCTTGTAACACTGACATATGTAGCGTGCAAACAGGGGATCGATGACAGTTCATGACTTAACACGCTAAACAGATTCAACTTGGAATAAAGATTGTTATCTGTTTCTTTGCGTGTAATAAAGAAAGACAATAAGTAATAGATTTTGTCTTACAGTTTTCTTGACCCAGTGATTACTTGCAAATTATTAAAACCTCATATCTCAAAAACTATACAACGTAGAAAGGTGCGTTTTTTTTATTCGCTTCGTCTCAACGTACTCTTTAAAATGAGACCAAAGTCGACATAGCTTATCATAAAAAAATAGTTTATATCTTAAGAATTAGTAAAAAATATAATATATTAAAATGATAAAAATATCCCAAAAGAAAAAAAATTCCCAATGAATGTATTTGGCTATAAGAAGCAACATATTTCACAAATAGAGAGAAGTCCAGACAGCAGCATGTAAGTAATTTCCGATCTTAACCGTAAATTGAGAGGTCTGGTTATTATTCATTTTAATAGTATTTCGTACGAAGTTGATGAGAATACCGGAAAACAGCTATATGTATTCAATAACAACTATCCATCATATGAAATCCCTGTCATAGGGAAAATCCAAATAACTATCTCACCACCTAATGCTTCTGTGGCCCATATAGGAAAAAATCTCTATAGAATTAAGCACAATAATATGTTTCCAAACACAACATACGATGTAGAAAAAGGAAATTTCCTCTACGCTGAAATAATTGGCGATTTTGATAAACTAATTCGTCTCTTCATCGAAATAAGAATAATCTATCCTCTCATGAATATATAAATACCGAAACAAAAATAAAATAATAAATAAAATAAAATAAAAAACAAAATGGACATATTTGGAAATCGAAGAAGACAGGAAATACCAGATAATTCCAGCGACATTGCCAGATTAGACGAACGTCTTAAGAAACTTAAATCTGATTTATTAATATTACAAAATTCTTTGAATGTAAGCCTACACGCTGAGATTACTAATCTACAGTCTGAATTAATTAATCCCATAGTGAAAATTGATGAGGAACTCAAGTCCCAACCTCAAAAATATACTAACTTAGCTTCTATCGATAATATTGAAAATTTAAAAGAAAATTTAGTTAAATTAAAAAATGATCTTGAGAAATTCCGTCAAATTCAAACAACTACTTCGGAGCATCTAAAGCAAGAACTAAATAACCAAGCGAATACTATTCGTACCGAACTACTTTCCATAATTGAAACTATCAAGACACAAGAGCAATATGAACTGCTCAATGCAAGCATTCTTGAATTACGGGACCAATTTTTATCTTTTGAAATTCCCTCATTGGAATATATTAAATCCGAACTTCAAACAGACCAATTACATGCAGCCATAACAGAAGTTCAATCCAAACTACAAACATTAGAAGACTTTATGAATAATTTACCTTCATCTTCCGAATTAAATGCCATCGCACGCAGTGTTGCCAGCATAAAATTACAGTTAGAAACTTACGAAGATTTTGGGAAGAAACGGGGTACCATAGCTCATATTGAAGACACTTTGACAACTATGAGAAATTAATTGACAAATGTACAGGAAACTCTGGAATTTAAATTGCCAAGCATAACTGAATCTTTAAATGTAATTCAACGACAGATCACAAAATTACAGAATCTCAACACTGAACCTGAACTATCTCATTTTCACCATCTCATAGACGACATACAGAAAAAATTGCAAACACTGCAACAGTCTACCCCTACGCAATATGTCATACAGCAACTTAAAAATGCCTTAACCAGTGTAGCAGATGCTACAGAGTTAGATGTAGTTAAACAGGCCTCGACAACACTTCAAAACACAGTATCCAATTTACCCACTTCCCAAGAGTTAAGGTCTGTAAAAAGAGCAGTAAATAGAATATTGAAGTCGGGGGACATTAAGAATATTCAAGCAGAAATTGCTGTAATTGAAGATACCATCGCTACTTTGCTTACCAACCAGATTGTCAACGAACTTTATGCTTTGTTTGAAGAAATCAGAAGTCAGGTACACGATCTTGCGAGCCAAAGTACCAAATTGAAATTTGTAGAAAGTTTACAGGATATTATTTCTAACATTAACTTCCAAATCAGTACCCTCGAAACAAGTCAAGAATCTGCTTTATCAGGTTTTACCTCGCAACTTCATAATCTCAAAGAACAATTTAAACATTTGTATGTCGATGTGAAAATCAAACCCAGCTACGATGAAGTGGCACCATAAACGAATATCAAGAAACGGTATTAAGCAAATTAGACGATCTTGAATTACGTCAGAGATAGTTACACTTGAGAGTACCAAATGTACGAGGGCACTGGACTTATGTTAATGTAGGAAATGTTTACAAAATGTATCCATACACTCAGTCTCATGAATTTTTCCTTGATGGCGAAATTAAATTTTTACAATTTGGCTATGTGAAGAAAGGAAAACGTGTGGAAGTGCCAAATTTCACCATACTGAGAAAAGATGGCATCTACAGAGCACTACAGATACCTGTTGCATATTGGGACAAATCTGGAAAGAAATATAAAATACACGAGGATCAAGAATTATCTGTTTTCCCAGTGCAAGCTAATGACCAATTATTATTTGAAGTGAAACACTTATACCCCGAGGATAATCCATTTTATGTTATATTTTCTTTTCAAACTAAATGTCAAGACAAAATATAGTTAATGAATTACACAGACCAGCTTGTCGTAACTATAAACGACTCAGTGTGGTAACGAAAGGTGTGAATGAATTCTTCCAGGCTGATCTGATTGAGATGGCTACAGGGACTTTAAAAAATTTGGATAAGATAAATCATGGTTACAAATATATGCTTACAGTTATTGATACATTTAGCAAATATGCATGGGCTGTTCCCCTGACATCAAAGACTGGTGCTTGTGTTACCGAGGCTTTTAAGTCGATATTTAGTGAGGGAAGGATACCGAATTATTTGCAAACAGACAGAGGGAAAGAATTTTACAATTCCACATTTGCTGAGTTAATGCAACAACATAATATTAAACATTATTCTACATACAGTGATCTGATAGCTAGTATAGTGAAACGATTCAACAGGACATTAAAAAATCGCATGTGGAGGCAATTCACTCTACAGGGCAATTATAAGTGAGTGCAAATTTTACTCAAGCTACTTCATAATTACAATAATACAGTACACAGTATAATTCATATGAAACCAGCTGAGGTGACCAAGTCTGATGAGCAACGATTGATTTCTACTGTTTGTTGTCAAAAATATACATACACTACCAAGAAGCCAAAATACAAAATAGCGGACCAGGTAAGAGTCAGTAATATAAACAGTTATTCGAAAAGGGATTCACCAAAAATTGGAGTACGGAGTAGTAGTTCAAGTTTTACCAGGGAATAGAAATACATATATCATAAAAGATAATCATAACAAAATATTGAAAGGGAGATTCTATTAAGAGGAACTCAGTAAAACAAAATATCGAGATACATATATAATCGAAAAAATATTGAAGAAGAAAAATAATAAATTGTATGTGAAATGGCTAGGTCTGCCAGACAAAAGTTGGATAGAAGGAAACCAGGTGATTCTTTGACACCAACATGGAATGTGGTACAGCGTTTACCAGATGTAGTGGAAACTAACGAAAAACGGAAAGCTTTTACCTGATAACATAAGATGCCTCAATGCAGGCCCATGCAGTTGTGGAAAAACCACTTTGCTGGTTGATAATTTCTTGCTTGCCCCAATTGGCTAGATTGGAAAAATAGACACTTGTATGTATTCTCAAAGAGTTTGGAACAACCAAAATACCAACAACTCAAAAAGTTGTACGAGGGACTGGACATATTTACATTTGCATCAACAATAAAACCTCTCGACCAATGTTTAAAAAAGTCTGATGTAGTTTTTGATGATGTTATTCTGGAAAACCAGAATGAAATTAGATTTTTTTACACAGGGTCGTCACAAAGAAATAGACTGCTTTTATTTAGCTCAATCTTATTCCAAAATTCCCAAACAGTTACTACGAGATAATACAAACTTAATCTGTCTGTTTCGTCAAGATCATACTAATTTAAAACATGTATACGATGATTATGTTGGAGGAGACTTAAATTACAACCAATTTTCAAAATTCTGTTCATCTTGTTGGAACAGTGATGATTTTGGATTTGTCACCATCGACATGACTCGTAAACCTAACAATGGTAAATTCAGAAATAAAATCAACGACTTTTTGAACGTTGAAACGATATAAAATAACCATTAATCAAAAAAATATATATATATGACAAAACACAAAATTGAAGATAATTCGAAATTACGAGAGTACTTGTCGAAACGTTTCAAAGGTTGGAAATCAGAGAATCGAGGTTTTTACGAACAACACAAACGTGAAGACCAACCAATTATCGATGCGATCAGTGGTCTTGGTAAAGAGATTAAGGGTGTGACAGAACAAAATAAAAATCTCATCAATCAATTGCTACCTCTTACTGCTAAAAATTATGCAGATTTCCCTCCTACCCCTTTGTCTAGTATCCACACACCCCTGACCCTCCAACAGCCATCTAAAGCAGTTATAGAAGAAGCAGAGAAAATCGAGTTAGGTCCCCTGGCAAGAGATTACCTGAGTACTGGAAAATTCGAAAAAATGAAGTATTTGGATTGTATCCAACTATGGAACCAAATGAAGGTGTGGTATGGAAAATTGGCAAATCTAAAGTAACATTCGAAGGGGACAACATAAAAAGTAATTTGGGCGGGAGAAACACCTGGTCTAGATATCCTGGTACTGTTGGGCTATGGGAGCTCATCACCAAGAAACAACCATAAATTTTTACAGAAGATGATTATCAAAGTTACTCTGAAATTTTCACTCTCTGATGCTCTGTACCAAAATAATGATGCCAGTCAGAAGCGAGTGAAATCGAGCAGTGGTGATAAATACAAAAATCTAATCAAACCCATCTGGAACCAACTCAAAACCGGTAATAGTATCAAGCAATACAATACTCTACCTAAAGAATTTGTGTGGGTAAACGATGTTAGAAAACTCATAGATAGATTGCTGGTTATAGCAGGGGAGGAAAATGCTGGGAACAACAACTTCCATAATGAGAAAATGGGTATTGTAAACATGATCAGTGACAAACTAGCTAATTTTATTGTAAACGATTCCAAAGGTATAGGATAATTAATTAAAATTATCAATACTTTACCTCCTAAATTCTGGAATATATCAGAGGGTCGAGGTTTGGTGAATGATATTATTAATAAACTTCCATTCGAATTACACGTACCTGGTACCAATACTGTGGTCCGGGGACAAAACTTGAGAAAATATTAAAAATAGGTGACAGGGGAGTCAATCCTCTCGATGCAGCTTGTAAAGAACATGACATTGCATACAACATACACAAAGATCTGGATCTTCATGTGGCTGATCAAAAATTAGAAGATGCAGCATTTGGAAGATTAACTAGCAGAGATGCTTCTTTGGGTGAAAGAATAACAGCATTGGGTACAATTATTGCTATGAATACAAAACCAAAATTAGGGTGGGGTTTGTAATAAACAAATATATAATATAAATACCCTGAAAAATAATAATAATAAATAATAACAACAACATGAAGCCAAAAGGAGTTGTGTACCAAATACCATATCATGATCTTAAAAATTTAAAACTTAATTCGATTTTAACTAAAAAAACAACAAGAAAAGAAGAGACAATGTATAGCCAAAGGAAATGGAATGAAATTATTACTCAGTACACCACAATTAAAAAGATTGCAAAATACAAGAAAAAAAACACATAGTGGAGGATTCATTTTCAGCATTCCAGCTATTTTAGCAGCATTGGGGGTAGTTGGGACCTTAGCTGGGGGCAGTGCAGCTATAGCCAAAACTATTATCGACTCAGAAAAGAGTAAGGCAGAACTAGAAGAGCAGAAGCGTCATAATCTTGCCATAGAAAGAAAATTAGGCAGGGGTGTGAAGTCCAAAGCACTTAGAAAATTAAAAAGAAAAGAAGAAGTACTTACGAACCAAGACATTGAATCTTTAGTTAAAATATTTCAAATTAAACATTTTAGGGGTTTTTTCATGTCTGATTCTCTCCCTAAAGGTAGTCCCCCTTTCTCACGAGAATGTGGCGTGGTGAATTTGGATAAGTCCGAAAACATTGGTACCCACTGCATCTGCTATTATAAACAAAATGACAATGCTTTTATTTTCGATTCTTTTGGAGGGGTACCCCCTACAGAATGAATTCGTTACTTAAAACATGTTAAGGTTTATTACAACGACGATTGTATTCAAGATTTCGATCAAATTATATGTGGCCATGTTTGTATTACGATGCTCAGAATATTAAATAAAATACCAAACATCAAATTAAAAGATTTTCAAAAAGCTGTATTATATATTAAATATGGGAATTTTTCATCTCTCCAGCGAGACTTCCGTCTTGAAACTACATCTCCACGATGATATTATCTATCCAAAATTAATAGCTCTGAGAGCATTCTATAGTATGTATCTAATTCCGAATGTAACTAACTACAACAATACTATATTAGTAGGCAATGAAAAAATTATTATTCCTCCCGGACAGTATAACTTATCTACTTTACAATCTGAATTTCCAAACACTGTATTTCTGTCTCAAAATTCTGTAACACACAGAGTGGAGATTGTGTCTACCAATGAAACAGTGGACTTATCTACCATGGGAGAACTTCTAGGATTCGAGAACAATAGCAAATTAGAACCAGGTGTTAGGCACATAGGTAAATTTATACCAAAATTCTTAGCTATAGAAACATTAAATATTCACTGCAACATTGCCAAAGGTATGATTATAAGCAGAAGAAAATTCGATTGGTTGTCACAAAGAAACAGGTATCATTGCTACATTTAAACCAAATTCAGAATTTATGGAACCCATCTTCTATTCCCCAATCCCACCAGTCTATTTCCCTGTTTCTCTTGATAAAGTTAATTATATAGAGATAACATTTACAAATGAGAAAAATGAAATCATCGATTTTGCTGGTGCTAATAGTACTTCAATAATAGAAATTAATATTTAAAATATATAAATAAATACCAAGATGGAAAATATCGAGAGTTATGAATTAGAGTCCTTCCCTCCAAACAGAAAGACATTTGCAAATTTGAATCAGCCCAACAAAGAGATACAGTATGACATCACGGTGGGGGTGGGTTCATTCATCTACATAGATCAGATCTGTATATAAAATTTGATATTGTAAAACAAAGTAATGGTGAAGAATATCCACCCTCCGGGGCTAATGTAAAACTTATAGATAATTTTGTTCCATTCTTATTCTCTCAAATTGAAATTAGGAAGCATGGTACAGTGATTGACAGGGTTGATTGTCCTGGAATTACATCCAGTGGGGACATTGAAACTATCCAAATCAGAGAGTGTATATTATAAAGTTGATGGGTTCGAAGCTGGAACAAAAATTCAAGCAAAAAGTCACACAGTACTGTTCCCCATGAGATTGCTATTTGGCTTTTTCTCTCATTATAAAGAAATTATGTGGAAAGGTGGTTTGAGTGTCATATTTCGCAGATCACCCAATGATCATAATTCGATAATGAGATACAAAACTTTAAATGCAGATGGAACCGCTAATGAGGTTAGTTTACCCGAAGCTGTGAAATCTGTGATCCAGTCTATGGAATTACGAATGCCTATAGTTGATAATGAATCGAATTATGTTCTCAAATACAAAGCCAACATTTTGAAAAATCCTCAAATTCCGATTCAATTTTATACTTATCAATGCATACAGAAGCCTGTGGAGGGTAATTTTTTTAAAATTTGACATTACTAATCAGTTTCAATCTTTACAATACGATATGCCGAGTTTGTAGCTGTATTGTTTCAGACAAGGAGAGATGACAATCAGGAAAAGGATAGCAGCCAGTTTGATAATTGTAATGTTAAAAATGTGTATCTGAAGAGTGGCAGAAATGAGGTGTTCCCTCGTGAAAATTACAATTTAAACATTGCAGAACAAGATTATTTGAACTTATATGAAGCATTTAATGCTTTTAAGAGAGTGACTGAAGGAAACATAGACATGTATTATAATCCAGATGAGTTCATAGTTCACAGATCAATGTTTTTAATAAATGCATCAAAAATAAAATTGGTAGTAATAAATGATCGAACTAATATAAAATTGATATGTGAATTTCATGAAACTCTACCAGAAAATACTACATGTAGTGCTATATTAATAGTAGAGAAGTCATATGTATATGATGTAAAGAATGAGAGAGTGATAGAACAATTTTAAATAGAATAGAATAGAATATAGAATTTTATTATTTTATTATTTACTTCAGAGCCTCAGGCTCGATAAAAATATATGAATAATTATATATAACATTAAAAAAAAAATATAAATATTTTTATCAACTTTTTAATTTACATTTATTACAATGTTTTCTTATATTATAGTGTCCATATTCTCTAGTATGGATGTTATAATCTAATATTTCTTATTTATTGTCATGGCCATCGAGGGCTATATTATTTTTTATTGTAGTATAAACAACATGATTTTTGTTGGTAAGATAATATGCAGACATTAATTTTTTTCATTTTTATTTTCATATAAACAATTTTTAAAATCATCGATTGTCAGTCTTACTATATTTGATCGTTTCACACCCTTAGCTTTTTAATTTCTTCTTCTTTTTCATCTATTTTGACACAATACATTTTTTCTCTGAGTCCAGCAAATTCTGATATTATAGATCCTGCTGCTTCATCTTTCATTTTCCCAGGAATCATCTGGTTTTCAACACTGTATTAAATTATATAATGGGCAATCTTTTGGATAGTTACTAAAATCAAAATATTCTTTCATATCTAGTAAATCTTTGTAGAAATACTCTGTTTCTATTTCATATATAAAACTATCAGTATCCATGTATGCTACTTCTATTTTATTTTCGTATCTAGCTTGCATCACATCTTAATGAAATTTATACATTTCTAATTTAGATAATTCAAGAATTGTAACACCCACAGCTATTGGCACATCTCACACTACATCGATGTTACTTCTTTCAATAAGAGTCATATTTTCAGTAATTTCTCTAAAACCTTTGTATGTAGGATCAGCAATAAGTTTCAAAAGTTTTTTCCAATTGGTCACCAAACTACACCTCAATCGATTTTTTTTGTTCTCTAAAAATTTTCCATATATGGCATTCATTATTAATTTATAAAGATCTTTCAAAACTTTAGAATTTGTTTGTATTCGATTGTTTATATTTTTCCATAATATATTGAGCTAACCATTTTGCTTGATCAAATTTTAAAGCCCTATGGATTTTTGTTAATATCATACCTTGCTTCAAATAATATTGTAACAGTCGATAATGAACCACATAATGATATTTGTTTTCTAATGTTAACATTAATTTTGTTTCTTCTGTACCTGGAACTTTTGAGACACTGGTGCCATAGCTAATCCGTGGTGTCTCTCATGACACCATGGTGGGTATAGCATATCAACTTCCAATAGACAACCTTTTGGATGATCTTCAGACCAATTTAAGAAATCCCTGTCTTCAAGTTCTTCCTGGGTCATCCATTCGTAATTACCATTTGGGAGTGATTGAGTCATGACATACCCATATAAATTGTTCATATCAATATAGTGAATATATTTGGATTTTTTATTAGCATCATAATCAGATAAATATTCATTGTTTACTTTTATATATCTTAAAGGACACTGTACTATACCACCACGTATAGCAGATTCAACAAATGTAAACTGTTCAGTATCTTCCAGAAGACCAATTTTAACTCCAGTATTTAAAAGCATAGCTTGCCAGATAAACCAGGTGTTGTACACATAAAAACAGGATCCAAATTATACTTTTCAAAACAATTTTCTCGAAAAGTGTCGAACACATCAGTCAACAAGAGAACATCTAATTTCAAATAATAATCATGATAATCTCCCATTGTTTCGCAACCTAGCATGTCCCAAATTGTGTGTGCAAGTTGATAATCTTCCTCGCTACATTCTTTATCTTGAAGATGGTTATAAAATGCTTCTCTCGGTGGTAACTGTGTCTCTTCAAATTTTTCAAAATCATCCATGTATTGATTGGGAGAGACTACTTTTCTCATTAGCAAATTTATATCATATTGCCAAAATTCTTCTTTTCTATAAATAAATTTGTCTTCGGTTAATTGTTTGACCTGAGTAGCTAAACTGCTCGAAAGAAACTGAAATGAATCCAAAAATTTAAGAACAACTGTTCTTTCATTTTCTAATCTGATAGTTTTCTCTACAATAATATATTTTTCTTTAGTCTGTGATATAATATTAATATTCTCTGCATCATAATGTAATTCTTTAATAAATAAATGTGTATCAAATTTTTTTGAATTGTGAATAATTACTGGAATAAAAAATGTTTTTTGTATTTTCCAGTTACATGAATTACAAATCGTAAGGATGTATTCTCCATTAAAATGGTTGTGATGTTTCTTTTTCGATTATCTAAATCAAAATTACTTTTACAGTATTTGCAACGTATAGCATTATTATATTCCTGTTGTTGTTCTGGTGTAAGTTTCTTCATTGGTTTTTCTTTATTCAAGAATTTTTACCCACTCTCGAAGTGTTTCAATAAATTTTTGGCTGCATCTTCACCTCGATATATAAACAGTTCTCTTAAGTTATCTCGTATCTGGATCCCATAAGT
Source organism: Lepisma saccharinum (assembly GCF_977018435.1). Classification (NCBI taxonomy): domain Eukaryota; kingdom Metazoa; phylum Arthropoda; class Insecta; order Zygentoma; family Lepismatidae; genus Lepisma; species Lepisma saccharinum. The sequence goes on along the minus strand of NC_139229.1, from coordinate 112,189,542 downwards.
ATCTATTAATTTTAGTTCAAAACTACAAGCTTCGTGCTTAGCTATATGTCTTGTATATGATGTACTTGAATCTTGGTTAAAGTTGTTTACTATTAGTTTTTGTATTGTTTCCAAATCAGCAGAGATTATAAATGGATGTTTTAGCAGTGCCTTAAACATAGAAAATTTTATACTTTTCTTTGGAAATTTGTAAGTTACATGAGGATGAGTATTACAATTTTTAATATGTTGCTCTAATTGTTGTTCGCTTGATATTTTACCCCTTCCATAAAATATTTTCAGACATCTATCACATATAGTAATTTTACAATGATGTAGTGTTATTTGACTTTTTGTCAATTTTTGGAGACAGTAGTGTTCTTTGTTATTTTTTAACATATTATAAATTTATAGTGCATATATCATGTGGTGATGAATGATTCTGTTTGAGTACATGAATATTATTATTTTTTTCATCATAACCATAAACATGAACAGCTATCGATTGATTATTGTGTTGTTTGTATTGTTCTTTAAATTGCTCGATAACTAAGATGTCTACTGGATATTTTATTCCTTTCATAGCTTTTTAAAATTTTATTTCAATTTTTTTATATTTGGAGACACGATTTTTATTAATTTTAACTGGATGAAAATGTGCTGTGATGCACCAAAGAAAACATTTATTGTCATCATTTTGAATATTCAATACACCTATTTGTTTCTGATCTGTTCTGGTAATCTAAAATAACTAGATCCACTTTCCCCTCCAAGGGGGTAATATTTTGCCATTTTCAATTCAAGTTTATGGTTTGTATCACAAAGTGACCATCCTGAATTTCTTCTTTCAAAATTTTCATGTTTTAACTTAATTTCTTCACAAAAGCTATCATAAATATCATCTAATTGATGTTTGTTATTATAGTGTAGAATTTTTGTAAGAGTATAATGATAAAAAATGTCTTCTTTATTATTAGAAGAATTTCTAGGGTTTGATGATAAAATAAAATTTATTTTGAATAAACATATTGTAAGTTGACTATTTATTTTATTTATAATTTTGGGTTTAAGTTTAGTTAGAAAATGGGGAATATACAGAGTGTCCGAAAAGTCACGCAACCCGGTGTTTACGACCGTATAACGGAATAGCGAAACGGAATGAGAAGAAACGCTTTCTGCCAAGAGAACGCCCTGTATATTGGGAAAATTTAGAGACACAAACATATGTACGAACATGCATGTTTTAATAACAAATAAAGAAAGTGTTGCCAAAGGCGGAAAAAAAATATTTGCAAATCGTGTGTATTGATGCACAGAACTCACTGAGGTAAATTATTGCAACATTTCACAATACCAACGAACAATTTGGATGGCCATCTATTGAATTTGACAGAAAAAGAACTTTGACGAAGTTTCAAAAACATTGCAGAAGGGAATAAATGGGCTGTTCCAAAAATCGATGTTTTCACAATATTACGAGGGACACTGGCAACACTGTTGCTGTCACGTGTCACTAACAGACGTGTTTCACCTCAGGCTATCACACTAAGGCACTTTTAACGACAAAGGAGAAAGTTGGTTATTCTCGAACATATGCAATAAATTACATACACCTTGCAACCCTGAAATGTGGGTACAGAAGAACGTGTATCAATTGTTATGTTTTCTGTGCTTTAGGTGGTTGCTGTTTGCCGCGAACGGCATTCCAGATTGTGTCTACTTATGCTGACGTCGTGTGTGTTTTTAAAATGCCATATTCTACACAGGAAAGAGTATTTATTGTTGAAGAATATATCCGAACATCGTCATATTCTTGCGTAAGAGAAGCATTTAGGGATACCCACATTTCAGGGTTGCAAGGTGTATGTAATTTATTGCATATGTTCGAGAATAACCAACTTTCTCCTTTGTCGTTAAAAGTGCCTTAGTGTGATAGCCTGAGGTGAAACACGTCTGTTAGTGACACGTGACAGCAACAGTGTTGCCAGTGTCCCTCGTAATATTGTGAAAACATCGATTTTTGGAACAGCCCATTTATTCCCTTCTGCAATGTTTTTGAAACTTCGTCAAAGTTCTTTTTCTGTCAAATTCAATAGATGGCCATCCAAATTGTTCGTTGGTATTGTGAAATGTTGCAATAATTTACCTCAGTGAGTTCCGTGCATCAATACACACGATTTGCAAATATTTTTTTTCCGCCTTTGGCAACACTTTCTTTATTTGTTATTAAAACATGCATGTTCTTACATATGTTTGTCTCTCTAAATTTTCCCAATATACAGGGCATTCTCTTGGCAGAAAGCGTTTCTTCTCATTCCGTTTCGCTATTCCGTTATACGGTCGTAAACACCGGGTTGCGTGACTTTTCGGCAGTGGCGGAGCGTGACCTTTCCAACAGTGTAAGCCTATCATGATGAAGGTTATTTCCCGTTGTGCTTATTTTTGGGCTGACATGGTTAGTGATTTATCCACACACATCGACCCCCGCCCCCCCCCCCCAATTTTTTCAGAACACTTCCCTGGAATTTTTCACCAAATTAAAAATTCTGGATATCTGATAATTAAGTCAGTGTTATTCCTATCACAATGAGTAACGTAAAATATGCAAAGTTAGATAAAATGAATAATAATAATAATAAACAAACGAAAACAGAAGGAAACAGAAAAGTGCTGAATACTTTTTACAACCGCATAACCAAGTATGAGCTCCGTATCATGAATCGCAAAATCGGCGCACTTTATTTTTCGTTTCTGTTACTATGTCTGCTAGAGAAGGAAGGGGTGGGCCTACCTATATCCACAAGTTTCTTCTTGGCAGCAAAATCCTTGCTGGACAACGGCGTCTTCAACAAGTTCTCCACCCCACCGCACAATCACACTCAATTTATTACATAATGCACTTCACTACTGTATCACACCACAGCACAGGGACGACAGTCCGCTTTTCAATAGATGGAATTCGCAAAAGCAATACCTCGAGACTTTAACAAACACACAGCAAGAAGGGGGAAACAAAAAGAAACCAGATCCAAAATCGGTCACTGCTCAAAGCAGTGATCTTTCGGACTGTGAGGGGAATATCCCTTTCGGATATAAATAAATTCCCTCTCTTGCCTTAAAATTCCCTATATTTAGTAAAAAAAAAAATACAATATAAAATATAAAAGAAATGCTCACAAATTGTAGGGATATATCCAGAAATTTCTATCAAAGGACATGTAAGTGTTTTCTTAGGATAGTGTAAAAGCAAATCTAGCACCTAAAAGATCAAAACAGGCTTTTCGTACGTTGTTCGAAGAGTGTTTGAATCACGGACTATGTAATTAATAATATTTGGTTCACATTTGACATGAAATTTGTAAAATTGGTTCAATCTTCAGTTTTCATTAACATTTATTTATTTATTTACTTATTTATTTCACTTTTTAGCTCAATTATTACCAGCTGAGTTCATACATAAACGGAAAACAGAGTCTTAATATGTCTAATGTTTATGCTCTCCTACAAGCGAAAAACAGAAACAACAAGAATTTAGCACATCAATGTGTATCTAGTTTTCCCGTACCCGCTCATTTCTAGGTTTCTCCTTTTCCCCTTCCTGTTAGTTTTTTGCTTCAGAATTCCCTGTTCCTGGAAAAAAAAACCCTCCTTGAAGCACCACCGGCTCAAATTTCCTTTACAGTCAACCATTCATACCCGCCAACGCTGAAGCCCCTCCTCTTACAGGACCTGTGTATCGCTGACGCGTATTCAGTGAAGCCAACCCAAGCATAATGGTGCTAAATCTCGCACAAGTTTAAAAAGTCGTTTGTAAGTTTATTTATTTTATTTATTTATTTATTTATTTCGTCTTCTTTTACATGGCGAAGTTAAGGCTGTGGAGCCTTTTCTTCCACTTGACCATGTTTACAAAAAAAATTGAATATGAAAATAATTAACATATTGAAAAAAAAAAGGAAGAAAAAAAAATATAAAAAATTACAGAGAAATAAAAAAATACAAAGAGAAATTACATATAAGAAAGGTAATCTAACCTATAGATACGGACACACACACTCACACTCACACATACATATTTTTGCCCTTACACACGTACAAGCAAATACATAACATAAAATATATAAGATATAAATAAAACAACAGGGCCGCTTTTCGTTGTGGTTGAATTTTCTCAAACTTTTCACATAACGTGGAACCCATGTCGTTGGTTGAACCATTCAAATTTATATTTGTTTTTGTTATAAATTAATATTTATAATATGAAAATCCCAGAAGAATTTAGTAGTATGTAGAATAATTTCGGAGTTTAAACGACACCATGGATGTCCAGAAGGGGCAAGGGGAGGAGGCACTTCCTGAAAAATGAATGTCAACCATTTTCACACATATAATTTCATTTCAGTCACATCAAATTGTTAATTATTGTAAGGGCGTTGCAGAAAAATGTTAACTTCAATTTGAATTAGTATATTTTGAGAAGGGAAATATACCTAGTTCACCCTAACCCCTGAAAAAATACTTTGCTTAATCCTCCCTGGTGGAAAGAAATACTGCGGACGTCCATGAACAACACTTTTTCTAAACATGAGGTTTGCAACGCTGCTGTAAGCCTCTGCCCGTAGGTTTACACACCTAGGGTTTCGACGCGCTCTTCTCCCTATATTCCTCGTTCTTCTCCTTCCAGATACGGTGTGGCGACGGTAGGGACTGCTCCTTCGCGGTCAGAAATTTGTAAGGCAACATTCAGACTGCTTACAACTTTCCCCAAGCAAAAGGCGGGAGTTCTCATGTGCCATCTGGTGTGAAGTGTTGCAATCTAACAAACAGGATCTCGAAGACTGGTATCAGGCCGAGATGAACTTTGAAGTTTTTACGAATTTTGCCATATAATTACATACATGTTACTAGAATTAATAAAGTGTAAGCCCGGCTTACACGGCTTACATGGACGCTCCGCGCCTGCTTTTCGGACACTCTGTATAATGCTTCATTATTTATATCAGTTGTATCATATATAATATGATCTAAAAAAAAATGATTATTCATTTTCTTATAATTAAGTTTGGAATCAGTTTTATATATACAAAAAATATTATTTTTGGTTTCTTAAATTAATTTTAAAAAAATATAAAATTTGAGATTGGTTTGATTTTTTTTTACAAAAAAACTTTTTTTAAGATGACATATTTTTAATTAAAATAATTTAAAATTTATGTTATTTAAAAAACAAAAAATATAAAAATATACTATTCACTGTAACAAATATTTGTTTTTTTATATGTTAGTATACAAAAATATATATAATAAACAAACCTCTTCTCTGTTTACTTTGATCAAAATCTGTTTTAAAGTCTTAACACTGGCGAATATGAGAATATGCAAGTACGGTATCTTCGGTTCAAATATAAATGGACCAAATGTATACTGGGGTATTTTGCAAAAAATTTTAAAATTGACTCACATGAGTAAGGCGTTCAATTATTTTTTACAGTTAAAAAGTAATGGATTTCGCTTTAGTTATTTGAAAAAAGTGAAATTTTAAAAAATAGGGGTATCATAGAGGGAAATTATTTGAAGCTTAGAATTTTTTACAGTAAAAATGGATTAAGTTTTTTCGTAAAAATTAATGTTGAGTTTTCATAGTTAAGAAATCAACTAAAACCTTGATTTTTTGTTAAATTACACTTAGAGAGCTTACTATGAAATTGTTAGATTTTGGTGGTGATCGCTCGTGCCCCCTCTCTAACTACTACCTTCTTTTGGCCTTCATTAACTGGGTTATTGTGTCAATGTTGTACGAAGACATTGGGCACCTTCAGCATTATTCAACTGCTGACTTGTATGTTCTATTCAATAGAAATATTGCACCATGTTAATTGGTTTGATTTGATTTGAATTCAAAATTTTGGGTGCGTCAGCACTTAGGCTATTTTGCACCCGTCACATTATACGGGGTCCAGCCCCTTATCATATCTAAAATAACATAATTGTTGTGTCATGTAATTAAAATATTAAAATATTCTGACTTCGGTTAAAATCTGAGGCTGTAAAGGGGCACTCAGCACACATAAGGACAAAACAAAGGACAACACACAGAATTTTACTGGCCATAGTGCCAGTCGCCAGAGCCTCGTTAGTCTGCAAAGTGCAGTCCAGGGTGTACTACGTGGAAATGAGGTTGACATTTGGGTGTACTGCGTGGAAGGTCACCCCTTACACTCCCATGTTTGGCAATGATCTTAAAATGTATAAATGAAATATTACATCTCGAATCATTTGAATAATGCGTGTGCATTCTGTGTGAGTGACAGTGCTGTTTTTTTTAAATGCACACGCTTCTTTGAAGGTGTATTTTATTTAACTGTATAACTAAGGTCTTTTTTTTTACCAAAAAAGTATACTCTGTATGAGGAAGATTAATTTCATATAATAACCTACCGTGTTGTCCAGTATTTTCACCACAAATTGTTGCCAATCCTGCAAAACTAAATGTACCAAGTGTTAGGTCACAGGGAACGGTTTCATCTACGTCAGGTGTTACTGTGGTACTACTGCCTGGTTTGCCAACTGAAAATATCTCGAAATCCAACCTGAAAATGATTTTCATATTTATTAGACGAAGGCATGCCATTTTTAACTTTCTTTTTCCTACATTGATTTTCCACATTTCCAAAATCAATTCTGTCCTTCTAAAGGTAGTAGTTGTAACAACAAGCTACACAGCTAGGACTTAATTTCCAACATTGGGTAAACAAAAAATCTTGTGTATTTGTTACAATTAATTTAAAGATGTATAAAATTGAAATACAAAGAAATACAATGATACAAAACCATAATAACTATATGCAAGTGAACATATCCCATAAAACGTATGACGCACCCCTACCCTTACAGTAGGGTGGAATTAGTTAAAATTTTGCTCCAACCCGGAATTAAATACTACAGAAAAGATTTTTGTAGGAATGTTCTTCAATATTAGAACAACTCAAATTCAAAATGTCAAATGATGGAATCTTGGGGGAATCATTCTACATACGAGGGTAGGTCAATAATTATCTGCACTCTTGCTGTCATTTTTTTTAGGTTATCCACACTGCTATCTGCGGAGGTATGTCAATGAAGTGTGCATTGTCATTGATTTAGTGTATTTTTTAGATTCACAATTATTGTTTTCTTTTCTTGTAGTGTTTGCAGAGTAAAAAATGACCGCGCCACCCTCCATTTATACCAAAGAAGTGATCAGTAATCCCTCCTTTGTGGTCTGAAGGCGTATCAGGAACCGAAATTTGTCGATGACTTGCATCACAATATAGAGGACTAATATTGCAGATGTTACAGATGACTTGGCACTTCATCGATCATAGAATCATGGCAAGGACTTGCTCAATGTTGTCATGAGTACTGGATGTGAATGGCCATTTTGCAGCTCCTTCGCTCTTAACACTTGTTCGACCGTTTTTGAATTTCTCAATCCATTCGATCACAGTTTGTAGTGGTTAGCGTTTCCCCGATTTCGGCTCCTGGCAATCTCATATCTGCCATCTGAAATAATATTGCCTACTTGTTTTTAACCTTCTCTACGTGTTAAGTCACACATCTTGGGATTCTGATCGCATTATTCTCTTTCGACTTTATTGTTCTCTCATTAGGTCGAAGCTACATTGTGGATGTGTTGTGCATTCCACTGCTCATTTTTCTCAACTCGCATCCTCAAAGCTATTCGTCCTGCTGATATTCATCTGTTTTCCGGTGTATTTCGTACGGTCCAATCGTCTACTTGTTTTTGGACAACTTATTCTTCGACGGTTAGTGCCCTTCTCTGTCAGCGTGAACATCAAAGGCAACGAAGCAGTTGCTGGTGCTGTCAAATTCTGCTGATGGAGACAGCGAAGTGCTTTGCACTCTGCATGTAGCGTGACGTCGGGTATGTACGGGATCGAGTCACGCTGGGATGTAGCTCAGTTAAATAAGTTAGGTTTTAGTTTTGGTCTCGCTGAACCACCTCTACCCTGAATGGTACGGATGAAGGATTGTTGGGAGCCTAAGTCGTTGAACACTACTCTACTGCTCAGTTAAGTAAGTTAGGTTTTAGTTTTGGTCTCGCTGAACCACCTCTACCCTGAATGGTACGGATGAAGGATTGTTGGGAGCGTAAGTCGTTGAACACTACTCACCCCCTTGCTTGTTGTTCTGGCCCTCGGCTTCTGGCGTCGGCGACGGTCAGATGGAGACGGGTGCCCGCTGGAGAGATTGTTGGTGGCGATAAGAGGCGGCTGGAGATTCGGCGGTTTACTCGTCGGAGCACTGGTTCTCCGGACTCGGGCTGGACTTTGCCTTCTTGCTCTTCGCAGTCCGGACTGCTACTCGTACTTGTACGCTCGTTGCCGGCTCGTAATGTCGCGATCTCTCAGAGTCGCCTCGTCGATTGAGTTGCTGATGATGTGGAGCAACAGAGAGAGATTTACCATCTCCAGGGGTTTTTATACATCGGAATTCTGCCGTGACTTGGTGGACTTTGCACCTCCAACTGTTCATCTGGGGTATACCTTGGTGCAGGTGGAAATTTACAGTGGAGGTGCACTCACCGCTGGTGAGGGCCGTTTTCTTTGCTGACTGTGCCGAGTGAAAATTCTTGTTGCTCGGCTCTGCATCCGATAGAAGTTGGGGTAAATGAGCGTTCAACTGGCGAGATTCAAAGCGATGTTTTAATAAAATTGATATTTCCACTTTCATGCTCCCAATTCCTTCATGATTCCCCTGGCCAAGATGTATCCTCTGTGAGTGGTTACCAAGCAGAGTAGAGATGGTCATTGAGAGTATATTTCTCAATAGTAATTAAAAGACACAAGAAGTGAATAAAAAACAAAACCCCTGTATGCACAAAATGTCACGGCCATCTCATCCATCGTCAATTGCTGCAAGAGCTAGAACCTGTTTTAAATGTTCAGCACATTCTTATGAAATGTGCAGGTTTTAATGTCCTCAAACTTCATCTTCATCTCTTATTGTTCCTTAGGTATATATTTTTTCCCAAGGCGTACGGTTTTGGCATTCTGGATATTAGTTACCTTGAAGTAGATGAACAACACCTCCAAATATCATTTCTGTAGTAATTACTTCCGGGTTCGATGCTAATTCCACCCTACTATTACGCTAGCTAAATTCTTTACACAGACAATTTGGGTACCCAAAAGTTTATGAAACAAAATAATAATAACATGCTTAAACATCATATGCTTACTTCAGTTACTATTTACAATGCAATCATCTTACATGCACATGATTGTAACTCAACTGTAGTTACTCAAGTACATTTGTGACATTTTTTTGGGCAGGTAATATACTCCTTTGTCACGACTTTTAAAATATCGGACAAACAGGATTGAACTAGGGTAGACGTATCCACCTAAATATTGATTATTTTAATTGTGAGCCTTAAAATAGGCGAATAATAAGGTATGGCATATATTCCTTGGTACTATTATCGTATGAGGGAAACACCTACGAATCATATATTTCGGACTTCTTTACATTGCTAACGTGTTATTTTCGAATGTGGAACATTTCCTAAAGTGAAATAATGCATATCAATGTCTATTTCTTAGATTTACGAGTACTTACTGTTACTTGTTGTTTCGAATCTGTAACACATTATGGCCGTGATAGCGTACTGGTTTAGGGGGCGTTCTGAGAGTGTTTTGTCGATTTATGCAGTGTTGCAACCTCGTTCACCGGAAAATATCTACTTTCGTGCCCGGATTTGAAATTATGCTAATACGTCGCAAACCATTGACGTTAGATCCACAAACCATTCACATTAGCCCCACAAACCATTCACGTTAGCCCCAAAAACCATTCACGTTAGCCCCAAAAAACATTTTCCGTAAGGTTAGGTTAAGTTAGGTTAGGCAAGCATAGTTAAAAAAAATAATTAAAAATACTCGACACGTCATGTTCTAGGGAAAACACGGCGAGGCTGAAACACTGGCTACGGGGTTGCATCATCTTAACACACGGAACATTGCACTCTCGTGCAGAAAGCAAATGGCGGGAGCAGAAACAGCGACAGAGATTTTCGCAGAAAACAACATGCATTCATATTAAAATGGATCAAATCTACATTCAGGAACTTCCACAATACTAAAGAAAAAGATTTCCGTAAGTACTTTCTCCTGTAAATTTGAAGGAACTTTGAAGGAATCCGTTTCCCTCATACGATAATGTTACCTATTCTTTATTGTTTTACTGCAGTAACGATGCTTCAGGAGTACCAGGAAGACAGGAGGGGGGGTATAGTAACTTTGGTGAGTATTTTGTATGTTTTTCTTGCGTAATATCGTAAGAACCTGTAAAGCGATTGTGAATTCACAATGTAAGTAATGAAAATACGGTGAAAGATTTGCAAAACTTAACTTTTTTTTAAAAAAAAAATCAAACTGCGGAGTGATTGTTTCATCTACCGAAATGTCATTCGCTATTGTTATGGAATATACTAATCTACGAAATACTTTTAAATATAAAAGAATTTCAAACTCTAATTTACTTAAACCTCCGTCATCCGCGCCCTCATAGTAGCACAAATGTCCCGGGCGCGGCACTCAATGCCGCCATATCAAAACAAACGTTCTTTACATGAATTATTGATTCAAATCGATGTTCAATTACACTAGCCCTTACTGCAAATCAGGCGAAATATATAGGAACGCAAACACGTCCATTTTTGACATTTTTATTCGCTATTAAAGGAAATAAACTAAAAAATGAGAAAAAGTGTTTAAAAAATTTGGAAACTTATAATCTTGAAGCAAATGCATCAAAATATTATTCTATTATTAACTTTGCCATATAATGAAGGAACTAAAAAATGAACTCTCCATTCACAAAATTTTCAACGCATTTTTAAAAAATAGTCAATGTATTTTTAAAAAAATTCAACATATTTTTCAAAACGAATTAAAATCGTACAACTCATATGGGCTTAGAAAGGAACTATTTGTTCCAAATTTCTCACTCAACGTGTTACTGACTCGCAGAAAAAAGCAATTAAATGTATGAAATACAACTCGAAGAAACTTACAATATATTTTTAAAATGTTCAAATCTCAATATATTTTTCTCCTACCTTTACGAGATATACATAAAAAACCCATTCTGACTCAAATGAAAGGAACCAAATGTTATCACGTTTCAATATCGTTATTTTGACAACTGACATTTCGTATGGGTACTGCAATGGTTTCCGTATAAAAATAATTTGCATTCCGAGCAATCTACCGTCGTTTTATTCTTCATATTTCCACCAAATTCATGGCTGGCGTGGTATGATATAAGGTAAGAAACATTCCCGCGCGCGGTACTGAGTGCCGTCAAAGAGGGACCGGTCACTTCAGAGACGTGTAAGCAACTGAAAAAACGACAGAAAAAAGGCGCCAATGCCTCTATGTTTTCGTGGGAATTGTGTATATAGGTTTCCTAGTGCTTTCCCGACTATTATTGCACTGGTAAGAAAAATAAATCAAAATTTTAAAAACGGCGGCACTCGGGCGGGTTACGGAGGGTAACTTCAAGATAACTTATCTTTCAATAATATTCCGTCTGTCAGATAGATTGTTCTGCAAAGGTCACTGTAACAAAGTAAACGGATTCATAGAATTCTTTTAGTTTCTCGAAAAAATTAAGGCTAACCTCTTAAAAACCTGTCTTAGATAAATTAAATGCGATTTGTATTAACAGTAGTTGCAATTTTTAACGTTTACGGATAAAAAATCTAGCAGAATTCCAAGAGCCAATAATTCATTGAGAATTCAAGGAATTTCCGTTCTGCAGTCACGCGCTATTTCGGCCAGGAGTCAAAACGAACGAACGCACTGTATTAGAATTTCTTACCGTTCTTTTGAAATTTTGGTTTTAACGATTGTACCTAATCAGTAATTTTTTCAGGTATTTTCAACCATTTTAAGTTGTTTGGAGCCTAATTTAAGATTTCTAGAACCTATTTTTATTAGGTTTAAATTAGGACTTTACACAGAGAAAAATGTTTGTTAGGATTAACAAAAAAAATGGTAGTGGTGAACAATTCGTTTGTTTAAATAGGCATCAACCAAACAATTGTTCACCAGCACCAAAAGATTTGGTGAAGTTCTATTTGTTTGTCGTAAACATTTTTTTGGTTACCAATACCAAATATTATTTTGGTAAATCTAACAAAATGTATCTCATTTGTTTATAAAAACAGATAATTTAGTCAAAATTACCGAATTTTCCTTTACTAAATGTTTTTATTTAACGTTACCAAACAATTTGTGAAATAATTTATTGGAAGTTCCTTAATATGACTAATTTTAGCTAGGCTGAATAGTTTGTACAAACTAACCGATCTGAAAATACATATTGAGAATGCTCAGAATAGAAAGTTCACATGAACTAACAATTTGTGGAGAGTGCTTGCTTTTCTTCGGATAATAAACCTTTTCGAGCAAGGCCTCATCTCCAGGAAGCTATCAACTCGCGGTAAATCACGGCACCCAGCGACCTGTTTAGTGAGATAAGTCAAGGCAAAATGGATAATAAACCTTTTCCTGCTCCCACAAAAATAGGCTGGAGAGTTCAATGAACTAACCGATCTCTAACTACGCACTGGTAATGATCAGGCTGGAAAGTTCATACGAACTAACCGATCACTTGGATGACACTAGTTCTTTTCTTCGCCACTTTTTCCATTAGAAGGATACACCTTCTCTTTGGTAGGTGAATTGTTTGCATAATATTTTTTGTTGTGCCAGTTGATGGTCTAAGTGTCTTTCAGTATTAGGAGTGGTACATATTTACTTATTCTGTGGGTACTTTATTCAGATCTCATTTATTCAGTGACGGTAGTGGAAAATTTTCTTCAGTGAGTAATAATTTACTATGGATTAATTACATATGCAGCATGTGTTGGATATATCACATGCCGTAGTTCCGGGCGATGATGGATATTATACAGCTGGTAGTCAGGATGCTGTGGATCAATCAGGAAGGTATACATGGTTAAGAGATGCTGCAATGGTGTGCAGTGGTATGTAGGAAGGCAGTCATGTAGAGCATCTTCGTACATTGTGCTGAGAAGTTGTGGATGGTGCGAGTTCATTCGACCAATTATATATTTGTGACGGACGGCTTCGATGTGAGTTGTGATTTCGGGAAAGGTTATTCGTTGGTACAGTAGTCGTGTAAGGCTTGATAGGACCACTCTGAAGGCCAAACGAAGAGCATGTCTTTCCAGAACTTGTAGTTTGTGATAGAATGAATCTGGGGTTGATATCCATGCAGTGTGGCCGTAAGTAATTGCTGGTCGAAGGAAAGCCTTGTAGGTACGTAGGATGACCTGGGAGTTGAGTCCCCAGGAAGTTCCAATTAGCCGTTTGAGTAACCTTAGCCGATTTGTAGCTTTCTGGGCAATGTTTAGCAATTGAGGTTTCCAGGTTAGCTTGGAGTCAAATATGACTCCCAGGTATTTTGCAGTGGTGGCAGGCAGAATTGGAGTTCCCCGTATTTTAATGTTTAATAATGCTAGGTTCCTTTGGATCTTCGAGCGACAGCCTGTTTGTAGAAACACCAATGCTTGTGTTTTGAGAGCATTAATTGTGAAACGCCATGTGTCACACCATCTTTGGAAGGAGTTTATAGCTGGTTGGAGAGCTTTGTTGATAGCTTGGATGGTTGAACAACATGCGAGAAATGCGGTGTCGTCAGCGAATTGGTAGATAGAATCTTGTGGGGGTTTTGGCATATCGGAAACGTATAATACGTAGAGTAATGGTGATAAAGCAGCACCCCGTGGAACGCCAGAGTAAGGGAAAATGGGGTATGACATCGCTCCATTTACAGCGACATAAGCGATCCTATTTGTTAGGAAGCTGTGGACTAATCTGATATAGCAAAGCAGTAGGTGGAATTTATGGAGCTTGTAGATGAGTCCAGTATGCCATACTTTGTCAAATGCTTTCTCCAACTCGAATAGCAGTAGACAGGATGGTTTGGAAGTGTTGAAATGATTTGTGATGCGAGTCGTTAGTTTTAACAAATTATCTAGGACACTCTGTTGAGGTCTAAAGCCTGCTTCGTGCAACGGAAGTAAATTTTGAGCTTGTAAGTGTATGTGTATAAAGTAAAGTGCTCCCCTGTGCTTTGCACCATGCCATGAAGGCGTATAGGGGGTGTGGGGGTAACGCCCCACACTTGCTTGAACCGGTCATGACTGGATGTGATGTGATCAGCATCACGCCCCTGACCGCCTTTACCCCCCAGGGTTTCCCCCAGGTACCAAATGTTATTCGACGCTGGGTGGGTGCCGGGGTCGCTTCCAACGTTAGTAAAGTTCCCGGATTTGAACCGGCCGGGGATCGAACCCGGGACCTTTAGCATGGTAGTCAGACGCGTTACCGACTGAGCCACCGCGACCACAATGTATGTGTATGCGTCGAACAATGATGCGTTCGAATATTTTTCTAAAGGTTGATGTGAGCTGAATAGGTCGACAGTTTGTGGGGTTGGTACTATCTTTGTTTGGCTTTGGGAACATTAGAACCTTCGAAATCTTCCAGTCTGTCGGGTAGTGTCCTGTGCGGAGGATAAAATTGTAGATAATTGTCCAAGCCGGGATCAGTGTTTCTCTTCCTACGCAGAGTATTGAGAATATTGTCTGTTGTAATAGGAACAGTTAGAGAATTACTAGGATCAATAGCGTGCGTATTACTGGGTTGCAGTTGCCTGTTATTGGGATTTGTGACTGTCAATTTTGGCCTGGAGGCGGAGATTTGGAGCTAGTTGAGTTGGAGTGAAAGTGTCTTGCAAGACATTTGCGAAGGCATGAGCTTTTTCAGTGTCGGTGTTTAGAGCTGCGTCCTTAATTGTTATCGGATAAGGATTATTACTGGATTGTCCAGTGAGCACCTTGAAACGTTTCCAGTATTTCGTGGGATGGCTTTCATCAGTCAATTGGTTGCACGTTTCAATCCATCGACGTTCTTTATAAGCTTTTATATAGTTTTGAACTGTACGCAGCCATTGACGGTGTAAGTTAAGGGATTCAGGATTTCTAGTCTGTAGGCAGTCCCTGTATGCTCGTCGTGATGCCGTGATTAGGTGAAGATATTGCGGAGGTAGCTTTGGTTTGTAACTATTGAGAGTGGTCGTAGGTATGTTAGTGGTTGCCGCACTGGTAATCTGTGCCGTAAGATGTTCGACCTCCGTATCGAGTTCCTCTGAATTGTTTGGTGGTAGAAGTGGTTCAAAAAATGCTTGCTGTAGTTTTGCACTATATGCTTCCCAATTTGCTTTGTTGTAACACCAGATTTGTCGGGGTTGTATTTTACTGCTCATATTGCGGTTATCAAGCTTTAAGGTGATTTTCACTAGGTCATGATCACTGCCAATGGAATCCAGCACAGATATATTCTAAGAGGCGCTAAGAGATGTTGATGTTATAACGACGTCAGGAGTAGTGTTACTTATGGGACGTATGGCTCTGGACAGTACATGGAATTCCGCTGTGGTGTTTTGGTCCAGAAATTGTAAAAAGTTTGTTTTGACTTGCATGCTACGACTATGATAATTGATGTCCGCTGCTATGATATAATGTTTACTGAGGTTTTGGATATGTTGAAAGAATTGGTATGGAATAGTCTCCCCTGGTCTTACATAGATGGTAGCAAATGTAACGACCCGGGATGGAAAGTAGATGTTACTAGCAGTATGTTCTGGTAAGTGGAAGTTTGGTGGGAAGGTAACTGTTCGATATGGTAATTTTCTATCTATTCCAATTGCTGTGCCGCCATTTACTCGTAAGCCCGGCGGACCATCGTGGCGTAAAATATTGTATGGTGGTATATGACCGCTTATTTTTGGAGCGAGATAGGTTTCGTTTAGAGCAAAGTAGTGAACAGATTCTTCCAGGAGCAGGTGTTGTAATATAACTTTTCGAGTAGGCAATGATCGGATACTTAGAAATAGAAAATTATACTGTATACAGCCTGCCATAATGATATAAATAAAAAAAATAGGTTCTTACACTTCTGTTTTCAGTGGTACAATTTGAAAATGTACGTGTGGACCAGGATAAGTAGCAAACAGGTGAACACGAAAAAGAGTTTTTGCTGTCAGTACTATCTGTTGTAATATATGTTGGCGCAGGAATGGGTGTATATTTTGTAGAGTTAATGTTTGGAATCGAAGTAGATCTTCAACCATCACTGCTTGTTTCAAAGAGTTTTGTGGTGGAGTTGTGAAGTCCATCGTTCTTAATGGTACAGTCAGGTCGGGACGTGATGCTTCAGGGTTTGTACGGGCAGCACAGCGATAACTATATGAGGGATGAGCCTCTTTGCACGTGTTACACTTGGGTGGTGCATTTAGATTCGTGCAATCTTTAGTTGCGTGTTGGCCAGAGCAATAGCCACAGATAGGTGTTTCGGGGCAATTTGCCGTAGTGTGGGAGTTGTATTTCTGGTAGCGTTCGCATCGTAAAGGAAGGGGTGCTTTTGAATATGAAGGTTCAACCCTGTGTCGTTGGCGATATATGTAAGCCCCCTTCATGAAGTAAGCGATCGATCGTGCTGGAACAATCTGTTATGTCTCGCATCAGGTAAGTTGGACCATTATTGTTCTGGATTCGAACCCATTTTGTGACTTCATTCCCTTCCAAACGCAGTTCTTCGAATACTTCTTGATCAGCAAGTTCTGAATCTACGCCTCTGATAACAACTGACATGTGTGGTGGTTTGTTTGGGGATGGTGGTTTTTTGGCGGTTTTGGGTGTCAGTTGGGAAAGAGCAGCCTGTGGTCCAAAAATTTCGAACTAAACTTAGTCTCTCAGAGTGGAGAGAAATTGTGGATCTTTTGATTTTATAATGATGCCATTTCTGGTGAATATAATTTGCTCTACTTGTGCTCGGGGGAGGTATTTTTGCAACTGTTGAAGAAGCAGCTTAGGAATTCTATACTTGGGGTCGTAGTGTTGCAGCAGGAAGTTGTAGACAGTGGAATTTACTTCAGTGCGACCATCTGTTCGTGCAACATCTCTGGAATTGAACTTTGATATGCGTGCTTGTTCTTGATATTTTTGTTTCTTTTGTTGTTGAAGAGGAGATCGAGAGCGATCCCTGGATGTTTTCGAATCGGCTGAAGTGCTTCTTGAGTTGCCTCGGTCTTGTTTTTGGATTATCCTGTCTCGAGAGTTTGCACCCCCATGGTGAGCCAAGGGAGGCAACCTGGTAATCCTTATTTTCAAAGACAGAAACAATTAGGAGACAGAGTTATTTCAGGTGTTGCAAACGAGTATTGCAATCAATGTTTGCTCCAAAATAAGCAAAGTACAAAGTGCTGCAAACGATAATTGTAGCACAGTTGCTTCAAAATAAGCAGAGTAAAAGTGCTGCAAACAAGAATTGTAGCACAGGTTGCTTCTAAATAAGCAGAGTTCACACCAGTGTTTACAAACGTGATTTGCAAACAGTTGCTCCAAAGTAAGCAGTAATGGTTGTATGTCCCTTCACAGCAAGGCGTTCTGCCGAAGGCACCTCGAACACACCAAACGACTGAATAGGATTTGGTTTCCTACAGCCGTCCATTCCAAACGTGCTGAAACCAAACCCACAGCGAATGCGTTAAGGGGGACCAACCAAGAGAGAGAGATCTTCTCTTCGCCACTTTTGGATTCGGAGTATTGTTGGTACTGCTTAGTGTACTTAGTACTTAGTGTACTGTAGTGGTGGGATAAATATGGCGCGATAACTGCGATGGACGATATATATCGTACTCATGTTTCTGTGGGTCTAGATCATCTAGATAACATGAATACATGGTGAGCAGGTGTTGTAATGGCGTATACATATGTGTAGGTGCTTCATCATGTCGGATATCAAGATGAATGGTATTCCTGAATACCGGGTTTTCGGATATCATGGCTTTGTTTATGTATCGTTGGCGAAGGCTCTCGATGTGATACAAAAAATAGGGAAGGAAATTCTGTCATACAGTAATACTGTGGGATAAGGTAATTTAATCCGGAAAGCCAATCTAAATGCGTGCCGTTCAAAAATTTCTAGTTGGTCGTAGAAGGAGGCAGAAGCGTCCATCCAAGCAATATGCCCGTGAGTGATGGCTGGGCGCAAGAACATTTTGTAGGTGGTTAGGACTGTTGTCGGGTGTAATCCCCAAGATGTACCCACAAGTTTCCATAATAGATTTAGGCGGTTCTTAATCTTCTTCTTTATCCTTTCTAAGTGTGGACGCCAGGTCAGTTTTTCATCTATGGTAACGCCAAGGTATGTTATGTGATTTGAAGGTAAGATGCGTCTCCCCTCTATTTTAATCTCCAAGAGTTTGGGGTTTCGGTATACTTTGGAGCGACAGTGGGGAGGTAGGAAAACTACTGCCTGAGTTTCTGCAGAGTTTGATAGTTTCCATTGATTGCACCAGCGAATAAAGGAGTCTACTGCCTTTCGGAGTGTTTTATTAATGGATTGAACTGTTTTTCCAATAGTTAGGAAAGCAGTGTCATCTGCAAATTGGAATACCTGTGTGTTGTTATCCATGGTCGGCATATCTGTTACATACATTAAATATAACAGCGGCGACAAAACAGACCCCTGCGGGACTCCTGTGTGCAAGAAGATTGGATAGGATGTTGCCGAGTTCAGAGAGATGTATGCCATGCGGCCTGCCAGGAACGAATGGATAAGGCGAATGTAGCATTGTGGAAGTTGGAATTTGTGTAGTTTATATATTAATCCCGAATGCCATACTTTGTCAAACGCCTTTTCCAGATCGAATAAAAGAAGACACGAGAGCAAGGACTTGATATAGTGGTTTTTTATAGTTGTTATCAATCTCAGAAGTTGGTCGTTGACGCTGATGGATGGTCGGAAGCCTGGTTGATGTGCAGGAAGGAGCTTCTCGGATGAAAGGTGTTGGTGCAATCTGCGAACAAGTACTTTTTCAAAGATTTTGCTGAGGGTCGATGTGAGCTGTATTGGTCTGTAAGAGGATACTTCGTGAACAGGTTTCCCGGGTTTGGCTTAGAGCAGCATTTTGGAAACTTTCCATTCTGTCGGGAAGTAGCCTGTTCATAGCATATACGTAGGTATAGCTAGGATTAGTAGAAAGTTTCTTGGAGCCTCTTTGACGAGTCGGTAGGATACTGAGTCGAAGCCTGGAGCAGTGTTCCTTTTCCGAGATATGGCGCATGCGATATCTTCTGGTGTTATGGGGGAAGTTAGAGGTTCGTTTTCATCCATAATATGGTCATTGTTAGGTTTGACAGCTCGGTTATGCGGGTTTGAGACACGTTTTACTGTACGTGATAGGGTTGTTTTGTGTAATGGTTCAGTTTGTGGTGTGAAGATATCTTGAAAGTGGTGTGCAAAGGCGTTGGCTTTCTCTTGGTCGTCGTCTACCGATTTCCCATCGACTATAATGGGATATGTAGTTCTTGACCTTTTCCCTGTGAGTTTGTTAAATTGCTGCCAGTATTTGGATGGATGGGATGTTTCAGCCAAGGTATTGCACGTTTGTATCCAATTCCTTCTTTTATATGCAATGATATAGTTTTGTACCGTGCGGAGGAGTTGTCTATGATGCCGTAACGCATAGTTCGGCGGTAATTTTGGTTTATATAGATTGATGGTTTGAAGTGGGATGGTACTTTACGCAGCTTCAGTTAAGGCAGAAGTGAGTAATGGGACTACACCATCCAGATCCCTATCGCTTGTTGGCGTATCTGCGTTTTGTACAGCGTTCTCGAATGCATTACGATATTTTTCCCAGTCTGCTTGATCGTAGGAGTACCTTGTTATGAGAAAGGGTTTGTGAGGAGTTGGTGCAGGTGCGTCAACTGTAAAGATTATAGGTGCGTGATCGCTACGAATGGGTTCAAGTACATCCACGTTGCTATTTGTAAGGAGGGAAGTCGATGTAAGTACAACATCTAGAGAAGTACTGCTGATTGGTCTAGATGGTTTCGGAAGTTGGTGGAAATGGCAATTTTGGCAGTTGACTATAGTTTGGAGAAATTGTCGCTTTTCGGCTTGAGGTCGACTATGGAGATTTATGTCGGCCATGATTATGTAATGCTTGTAGCTGTTTTCAATGTAATTGATAAAGTTGTATGGTATAGGATGTCCAGGCCGAACATAGATGGTTGCTAGGGTAATGCTTCTGTGCCTCAGATATATTGTTGCTATGCTGTATTCCGGCAGGTTAAAATGCGGTGGTAATGAGTGTTCTCTATGAGGATATAATTTTCGAAAGCCAATTGCAGTCCCTCCATTTGCACGTTGAGCTTCCGTAGGCCCATCATGTCGAATCATAGTATATCCGCTGATCTTGGGTTTGAGTTTTGGCGTTAAGAATGTTTCGTTGAGGGCGAAAGCTGATATATTCTTTTCCTGCAAGACAGTTTCAAATAAGCTTTTGTGTTTTGTTAATGAGCGAATATTTAAAAAGAGAAAAGAATAACCCATGATTGTTATGAAGAGTCTGAAAGCTGTTTTAGGATGTACTTGTGTTTTCAAGAGGGTTGATATTGAAATGGACATGTGGTCCCGTATACGTAGCGTGCAACTGTAGTTTGAAAAGTGTTTTTGCAGCGAGTATGACTTGGTCCAGAATATGTGTGCGCAGAAATGGCCGAATGTTTTGAGTTGTAATGGTAAAGAATCGTAGCAGATCCTCCACAGTGATTGGGTCCATTAGTGAATTTGCCGGTTTGGTTGAGCTATCTATAGTTCGGATGGGAACAACAAGCTCAGGGTGATTTGGTTCTGGGTTAGGTCTGGCTTGGCATTTATAGCTGTAAGTAGGATGTCCTTCAGAGCATGTGTTGCATTTAGGCGGGTTCTGGATGTTTGTACAAGTGTTGGTAGAATGTGGCCCAGAACAGTATCCACAAATGGCTGAATTCGGACAGTTGGTTGTAGTGTGCTGATTGTATGTTTGACAACGTTCACAGCGCACTAGCAGTGGTGTTGACGTCCTGGAAGGTTCGACTCAGTGCTTTAGACAATACAGGGGTCCAAAAAAAGTACTCACTGTTTGATAGTCCATATCTTCTGACAAAATTGACTTGTGGGTACAATTTTTGGCACTGAGAGAGAGTTATGTTAGATGTTCAAAATGACCACCAGCAACTTGTAAACAACTCCGATGGCGCCGAACTGCAGACCGTACTACGGCCGTCAGTGTATCTGGCATAATGGCAGAACATGATGCTATTATTGTTTCACGTAGCTCGTTGAGTGTAGTTGGTTTTTCTCGATACACATCATCCTTGACGGTCTCCCACAGGTAAAGTCCAGTGGTGTCAAATCAGGGGACCGAGGTGGGTACTCAATAGCACCGCGTCGACCTATCCACCGTCCGGGGAGAGTGTCATCCAGGTACGACTTGACATCGCGATGGTAGTGAGGCGGGGCTCCATCTTGCTGCAGGTAAAACATTTCATCGCCAAATAGGGTTCGGATGGCAGGCAAAATCCTTGACTGAAGCATTTCGAGATACACCTCACCGGTTACGGTACCCTCGAAGAAGAAGGGACCAATCAAACCACGCGATGACAGACCACACCACACGTTAAGCCCCGGTAGATTCACCGCCTTCTCCACATAAACGTGAGGATTGACGGGCAACCAGCAGACACAATTGTGGCGGTTCACAGTACCGTTAAGTTTGAATTGCGCCTCGTCAGACCACACAACTGTCCCTCCAAATTCCCCATCCTCGCGAACCATGTGCTCAAACCATTCGCAGTATTCGACCCTACGATCCGGATCGTCCTCGTTGATCGCGTGTAGCAGTCTTGGAATGTACACTTTCCACTGTGCACCCTTCAGAATGCGTCTTACGCTAGACCGGGCTCACCTCACTTTCGCGCGCTCCCTGGTTTACTGATTTTTGCGGTGATCGGGTGAAATGTTGAAACACAGTACTCTGGACTTGTAGCTGTTCGTGGTCGACCGAATCTTGCCTTGTGCACATCATGAACAGTTCCGTCGGATTCGAACTTATCACGAATACGGGCTATTGTTCGTCGTGTTGGAGGCCGTGTTCCAAACTCATTCTGCCACTGACGTTGAACCTCTTGAATGTTCTAGTACTTCCAGAACCATTTCAATACAGTCTTGCGTTCCACAAGTGATAACCGTACCGCAGCCATTGTTGCTACTCGACTGTCTTCCGCTGTACTGGCGTGATCGCTCCAACACTCGCGCATGCGCGGCGCAAATTGCCAGCGCCACCTAGCCGCAACAAATTAAACAGTTACACTACACGTCCACATGAGATTAGTACGTGTAAGTCTGTTTGTTTCGAAATTATTGCATTACAAACAGTGAGTACATTTTTCTGGACCCTTCGGTATATACAGGGTGTCGCAAAACTCTTTCAACAACGCTTGGGTGCTGGTAGATATCATAAAAACAAGTAACTTTTCCCTATAAAGTTTACCTCGAAAGCGCTTAGTTTCTGTGCTATAAGCGCTTAAAATCTATCCTGTACGTATGCAACCCAACACAGCAAACGCTTGCTCTGACATAACTACCAGGGGCGCGTGGCAGGGTTGCCACTAGCATTCCTCGTTAAGAGAGACGACTTGAAAACAACAACTTGGGAGTCTTGCCTGAGCAAAATCCAAAACATTAATGGTACTTGCGATGTTGTAAGAAGCATTGACAGTATTTATAAGCTGACAAAACAAATAATGGGCAGACTGAAATTCAAGATTACTCATTCTAAAATATCTCCATAATTGATTGATTGGTTTATTTTATTTTAATTCGCTTTTCTGCCACTTTTGGCTAATCGCGAAGATGAGGATGATATGATGAACTAACAAATGACACCAATGTCTAGGCCAGGATTTAAACCCGAGATACCTGACGCCGTAGCGAGCTGTGTTAACCACATCACCACGGAGTATTTCGTGTATCATGCGATATCAACAATTGCAAGGGAGACGTGAGATATGGGAAATCCACGAACGAACAAATGTAAACATAATGTGTTTGCTGCCTCGTTTCGAACACGCAGAGCCGCCCCGTGCCGGAGTGGTTAGCACATCGCGCTATGACGCCAAGGGTTCCGGGTTCGAATCCTGGCCTGAGCATGGATGTTTGTGAGTGTCCATTCATCAATTTCATCACATCATCACTCATCCCCATCTTTGCAAATTAGCGAAAAGTGGCACAAAAAGCGAAGTAAAATGAAGCAATTCAATCAATCAATGGATGAATCAATCATTAAATTAATAGAGCATTGCATTTATTTCCTTATGAGACGAACACGATTAGAAATAACGCTAGCACAGATAGGAATAACTTTCTAATAAATACATTGTAATAACATTACAGTCTGAGTGTTCGAGACGAGGCAGCAAACACATCATGTTTACATTTGTTCGTTCGTGGATTTCCCATATCTCACGTCTCCCTTGCAATTGTTGATATCGCATGATACACGAAACACTCCGTGGTGATGTGGTTAGCACAGTTCGCTACGGCGTCAGGTATCTCGGGTTTAAAACATGGCCTAGACATTGGTGTCATTTGCTATTTCATCCTATCATCCTCATCTTCGCGATTAGCCAAAGGTTGCAGAAAAATGAATTAAAATAAACCAAATCAATCAATCAATTATGGAGATATTATAGAATAAGTAATCTTGAATTTCAGTCTGCCCATTATTTGTTTTGTCAGCTTATAAATACTGTCAATGCTTCTTACAACATCGCAAGTATCATTAATATTTTGGATTTTTCTCAGGCAAGACTCCCAAGTTGTTGTTTTCAAGTCGTCTCTCTTAACGAGGAACGCTAGTGGCAACCCTGCCACGCGCCCCTGGTAGTTATGTCAGAGTGTTGCTGTGTTGGGTTGCATACCTACAGGATAAAGTTTAAGCGCTTATAGCGCAGAAACTAAGCGCTTTCGAGGTAAACTTTATAGGGAAAAGTTACTTGTTTTTATGATATCTACCAGCAACCAAGCGTTGTTTAAAGAGTTTTGCGACACCCTGTATAGGCTCCATTGTGCAATAATTCGTCCACGGTATCTTTATCTACTGTCAGTATGCCAACCATATAGGTTGGTCCGTTGTCATTTCGAATTCTCATGCACTTGTGGATGGTATGTCCTTCAGCCTGAATTTCTTCAGCGATTTCTGCGTCGGTGTATTCAGGGGGCACACCCCGAATCACCACTCATAGCATTGGTCTTCGTTTAGGCGGAGGAGGTTGCTTTGGACGTGTAGAGGTTAGTGGCTTCATATTGGCATTTGTACCAAAAATTTGGTAGGAGGCCTTGTCTCTGTTAATGGTGGAGAAGTGTTGGTCAGTAGATTTAATAATTATTCCGTTTCTGGTGAAGACAATTTCATTAACTGAAGCTCTTGGCACATATTTTAGGATTTGATTTAGGATATGTTTTGGCGTCTTGTATTTGGTGTCAAAGTTGGTGAGCAGGAAGTTATATAAGCTGGTATCCTGGTGTTTGGATTTTAGTTGGTCTGCATGTGCTGTATTTGCTGCATCTCCTTTTATTGGTAATCGAGATCGTTGACGTTGAGGTAATCCTTCATAGGAATTGTGACGTCGGTGTTTGGTGGAATAGTTGGATGTTTGCATTGGATCATTGGTACTTCGTGAATCGAGCATCGTCTCGGAGTTTGGACCGTCCGTCCGTTTAGTACCTTCGGTGAAGGTACTACACCACAAACTCAAACCAACTGACAACTCAATCCAATGAAGAAATTCCAAACTAATTGTAGAGCCCAAGACAAACAAGAAGAGGAAGGATGAAGGTAATAAGGGAAAACAGTTTTTTTTAAAAAAAGTGTAAGTCGTATGTCTGCTCCACTCAACGTGTTCAACCAAAAGGTTCCTCGCAATCACCTAACCACCGTATAGGCACAATTGGTACCGTTTGTCCGTTCCAGACTTACGGCTTTCACCTGGAGTAATTGGCCCACGATGCGTGACACAAGAGAGACCGACTTACGAATACCTATACCTTGATACTCTTCGCCATGGCATGGCATGGCACGGCATAAATCTGACGTTTTGAAGTTGAGTGTCGAGCTGGTTTGGCCCTTGACTCTATGAAAATTGTATAAATGAAGTGTGTGTGGAATTAATGAAAAGTGCCTGTGGCTATACTTGGATCTTGTGTGTGCAACTGTCGCAACACAAGGAATGCTTCATATGGAATTGTGTTTCATGGTCGTGGCATTGCATATGTGTGTCTGAATGGATTCGCCGTTCCCATCAGTTCTATTTCCGGATTTGTATGTCTCGGCAGTGTTTGCCAGAATTTTTGGTGACCATCTCGAAGCTGCTGGATCACTGGAGTTAATTCCAGATCCTCTAAAACTTGGGTGCTGCGTGTATACATGTCGTGGCCTGAGATGATCCGAGCTGCTTTGCTTTGCACCCGTTCTAAACGCTTAAGATGTGAATAGGCGGCATGCTGCCAGGCTGGGGCCGCGTAAGTCAAAGTTGGAATGATGTACATCTGGAGTAGATGTAGCCTCGTCTGTAGTGTGAGTTCCGGACATGTAAACATAACGAAAAGTTCAAAGACTTTTCGTAGTCCTCTGTTGGCCACATCTTGGATGTGAGAGGCAAACGTGAGTCCTCGATCTAGGGTGACCCCTAGATATTTGACTTTGTCTTCATGTGGCACTGCTTGTGCGTGGTATGAAAGTTGTTTGAGTTCATACTTTCTTCTTTTTGTGTGGATGACACATACACTTTTCGCGGCGTTCACCTTCAGACGCCATTTGCGAGCCCACGCTTGGAACTCATTGAGTTGTTGTTAAAGGTAGCGTAGCATAAGGCTATTCGACGACTGGCTGCAAAGAATGCGGAATCGTCAGCGTACGTGGCTTGGAAACATCTCTCTGAAGTTGGGACATCTGCTGTATATAGCGTGTACAAAAGTGGAGAAAGTACTGCTCCCTGACGTACACCTGCTAATATGAGCCGGGTTTGGGACTTTGCCCCTGAGAAGGAGACAAAGAAACTGCCTTTGTTCAGGTAAGATTGGAGGAGTCGGACATAGCAATCCGGGAAACCCTGCCGTAATAGTTTATATATGAGACCAGAGTGCCAGACTCGGTCAAAAGCCTTGCTTATATCCAGGTAAACCCCTATTGCGAACTGTTTTCTATTGAATGCCGTTGTGATGTAGTCTACCACACGGACCAGCTGAGAGGTGGTACTGTGGTAGGCTCTAAACCCAAATTGGTGGTGTGGTAGGAGCGAGGAGGTTTCTACGTGTGTCATGAGTCTTGAGAGAAATACTCTTTCGAAGAGTTTCCCAAGGTGTGAAAGGAGACTTATTGGCCTATAATTCTCCGGTTTGAGAGTACTCTTTCCAGGTTTGGGCAATGTTATTACCTTTGCCTTCTTCCATGCAGTGGGAAAGTAGCCTAGTTGTAGGATGGCATTGAATATGTATGTAATGTATACAAGTAATTTGCGAGTGGGATGTCGCAGCAGTTCGGGTCGTATACCATCTGGCCCGGAAGCCTTGTTTTTAGGCAGTCTTCGGATTTGGCGTTCTACCTCTCGAGGTGACGTCAGCTTTGGCATGTGCTCCATTTGTCTGGTGGGAAAAGTGCGTATCGCCCTGTTTACATGTGCGATTATATGCTCATCTGATGGATCTTCATTTGGAGTGAATTGTTCCTCGAGAGCGTTTGCAAAGACTTCAACCTGATCTTGTGGTTCATGTAACAGTCCGGTTGATTCTTCTATGACTCGGGTGTGTGATGAGTCCTTGGGACGAAGAAATGCCCTGGTATATTTCCATATACGCTGATCATTCACTGAGAGGCCACTAAGTATGTCATTCCAGTGATGTGTAGTTTCTTTTTGAATGAGGGTTTTCACCTTGGAGCACAGAGAGTTCCAAAGAGTTTTATATGTGGGACTCCTTGTGTGTTGCCACCTTCGTCTCGCCCACCGTTTTAACTGAATGTACATTTGGAGACGAAGACTGCCTGTCATTTGTGACGATCGGTGTAGCTGTGTTACTTCTGTGCTTTCTGCCTCAGCTTTGAGCAGAGAGTGGGTGAGATGTGATACTGACTGATCGATTTGCTGGGGTGTCTGAGGCCTATCATGAAGATCGAGAAGTGAGTTCACATTCCCTCTGAATTTATCCCAATTTGTCTCGCTTCTTAGAAGGGGTGGTACTCCTTGAGTAAGAGTACGGTGGGAGACTTGGAACATGACAGGATCGTGGTCTGAATCCAAAGCAGAGATTACGTACGGGTCTGTGAGGACTGGCACCCCTTTACTCATGACTACGTCTAGCACGTCAGGCCTGCCATCCATCTTCGGATAGTGAGTGGGCTCCCGGGGTGTTTGTATAGTGAAGGTGGATCGAAGTATGTAGTCATGCAGTAGGTCACCTGCATTATTAGGATACCATGAATGCCAAGATGTATGCTTGGCATTGAGATCTCCGGCAAGAACCACTTTATTGCCTAGTTTACTTATGTTGTCATAATCATCTGTTACAAGTCCCGCAGCAGGAGATCTGTATCCAGCCACGAGAATGAGTGAATCTCCGGGAGTTAGAATGCGCACAGCTAGCGCTTCTAGACCATACAAAGGTGGTACATGTACTTGCTGAGATGGAAAGTCCCTTTTTACTACTAATAATAATCCGCCTCTCGGCCTTCCAATTCTATCCAGTCGGCATATGAGATAGTTGGGCAATTTCCAGCCTTTGACTGTGTGGGAGAAGTGTGTTTCACTGATCAGTGCTACGTCTACTTTGTTATGTTGAAGAAAGTGGATGAGGTTATGTCTCTGCCCTCTTAACCCATCGGCGTTCCACGCCTTGATGGTAAGTGAGAGGTGAATTTTCGACTGACTAGAAACAGCCATCGTCAATCATTTCGGCAATGGTATCGATATATGCGGCTGCTTTTGTGGCTGTGTCCGTAGCAGAGGTAAGACGAGCAATACCTCTTTTAACATGTGGTATTATTTTGCTTAGATTCATTCCTTTGAAGAACTCAAATAAGAGTTTAATGTCTGAGGCTGATGTGTCATCCCGAGTCGATTCTGATATATTTGTTGTGGAGGGGGCCTCTTTGGTGATGGTTTTGGTTGGGGTGTGTCTGGACGGAGAGGCTGCGCCTGCGTATGTTGTCGAGGTTTGTTGTGAAGAAGGGGTTTCTGCAGAAGTTGCAGGTGTTTGTTGAGAAGTGATGATTGGGGGAGATTTTTGGGTCTTCTTGTTGGTGGAAGTTTGAGCGTCCGTGTAGGCTTTGAACACTGGACATCCTTTGAAGTTTGCGGGGTGATCACCCTGGCAGTTGGCACATTTGGCTGGGGTAGTGGTGTCTGTTTTGAGACAAGCCCTTGTCAAGTGTCCCTGTCCGCATTTTGAGGCAGCGGGGCAGTGCTTTACATTGAATTTGACCATGTCCCATTCGCTGACAGCGATAACACTGTAGTGTGGTGGGTGGTTTGTATACCTGTACTTTAATTCTGTAGTCAAGAAGATATTCTTCTTTGTATATTTCGTGAGTGGTGGAGTTTCTTGAAAGCGACACCAGAAAGAGTGGCATCAACACTCGTTCATTTGAGTTCTTCTTTCTGCGAGACATTTGGTGAACTAATATAGGTATATAGTTCTTGTCTTTCAGGTCCTGCTCCAGGTCTCCCAGACAGGTATCGATGGGTAATTTTCGTATTACCACCTTCACAGGCCGTTCACTGCGAACGATGCCGGTGGCATATTCTCGTTTGGTCTGGTCGCAAAATGCAATTATTTTATCATAATCTGCCCTGGTTGATACTTGGAAGGTGACCTTCTCTCTATTGTGCTGTATGTAAGGAGGTTGACTAAGCGTCTTGCTTATAGTAGAGGTGAAGGCGTAAGTTTCCTTAATTCCGAACATGGAAATAGGTGGAGGCCTTTGGACTTTCTTAGGTTGAGTTTTTGGAGGTGGTTGCGTTTCCTCTTCTTGGGGGATCTCCATGTCACCTGAGGAATCTTGTGCGAGGGGCGCAAATGTATTTGAAGTTGGGACGTCAGTTGATAACGGCATGTTTTTTTGTAGTTTTGTTGGATGTCTCCCTTCATATAGTTGGGCGAGACTGTCCAAGTCCGTAAGTGACCTTTGGCGGCGATGCCGGCCAACAAGTGTAAATTCTGCTGAAGGTTGGTTGGAAGATTCCCCGAATGTGAGGGTTGCCTTATTTGTGGTGGGTGTAGGTTGCGATAATGCAACGCCTTGTTTTCCCAAGGGCACCAGAAAATTCTCTGGTCGGTAATTGATACGCGTAGACTGCGTCATTTTGCCTGCTGAACTGGCTTTGAGGTGCTCCATCCCTCTAAAGGGAAGGTTCTTGTGTCTGGCTGACATTGCAGTAGTTCGTAGACGTTATAAAAGAGGTCTAGGAACCTGCGTTTCTATGTCACCACTCCGAGGGGTGGGACAAGAAAGAACATTCAATGCCCTCCTATCTCTTACAGAGACCAGTTCGTATGAGTGCCACTGCAGAGCAAAAGCGTTGCCTTGGAAGATTATTTTAGGCGGTGACCAAGACTTCACCGCACTCGTAGAAAGGGTCGATTTGAACTATCAACCCAAAAAATGGAAATGGTAGTCAGATATTCCTACAGCGCCGCTACGTGCCTCTGATTGACCCTGAATGCCCTGAGCGTGCAAAGCCTCCCGATGCGTGTGCTACACCGTTCACAGTAATGCACGCCGATAAAGCATAGCAGAGTTAGAATAATCTGTATCTCAAAAGTCTTTCTTCGCCACACTTAGCTCCTAATTATATAGTCTGGAATCAAAAATGTTGGTCATGGGAGATTCACTTTTATTCACTGCACTACATTTTATTCTGTATCTTGTAGCTTTATTGTTCACACATCTTTCTAAAAGTGTTAAAGCACAATTTTTCACTATGATTACAATCAAAAGTATCGTTATTTGTTGTACAAAAACTTATGTTTCTTCTACACATTATTGGCAGTTCCATCTAGCGGCCATTTCATAAACCATCAGCATAAAGTATGCATGTCCTGAGCTTTTATTCAGCATATTAGGCTACACGGGCTACACAAGAGCACGCTCACGCGCATTTAGTATATTTAACCAAACGTTTTGTTTCTATTACTTACATAAGTATGATTTTGTTTACGAGTACCATATTTCGTCTGACCAATTTTTTTGGTATTCTTAAACAAAATGCTTTAGTAATTACAAGGAACATTTGGTTATCGGAAACAAAAAGCATAACCAAACAGCTCAAGCAAACTCTTTTGGTAATTCCAAACAAACCAGTTTTCTCTGTGTAGAGTCTAGTTTAGGAACCTAAATGACAGTTTTTAGAACCTAAAACTCCAAGGTCTACTACTTCAATATTATAATAGTAGGAAACAGACTTACCTTATTTGACATACACCAGCTTGGGGTGTTATAGTGTAAGTACATGGGCTCGGAATTGATGTAGCTGACGTAAAGGTCGTGAAGTAAGAGACTAGATCATTTGAAGAATCGCCGCATGACCCTGAACCTTCAATAAAAGAAAATATTCAGAAATTTAGTAAAACCATAGGCGATATGTAAAATTTACTAATAATTTATTTATTAAACGTTGATTCAAATCCCATCGAACATTTTTCCAATTTCGAGATATAATTTGTGTAGTTGCCTTTGGAATACTGACATGTATATGGTCTTATCCTTAGTAATAATACAATACTTTTTTTCATTTTTTGTGAAACCATGTGTTACTTTGTAGGTATTGCTATTGAAATAGATTTTCCGAAAATTGATTTTTTTTTATAAAAACGAAAATGTAATTTCATAATCCCGTTTTTCATTTTTTAAGCAATTTTTCGTTCCATGTTTCAAAAATAGTTTTTGAATTTTCTTTTAAATCAAAAAGTATCGAAGTATATCTATAGCACTCCCTGCATAAACCAAGTGTTTGTTCTTTGTGATTTGACGTTCGCTTACATCTACACACAGAAATGTAAATGCATCAGCTGAAACAAAAAATGCATAAGTATGTAGCTCAGACCAAATATTTAAGTTCATCATCGAGGAAGATTTAGGATGGGACATCAAAAATGTGTCAATTTATACATTAGAAAGGCTCACTTTTATCATATGATACACTTTGACGTTACCTAATTAAATGATGTACAAAATGCATTAAAATGTAAACCTTATCCTTCGCAATAAGCAAAAAAGGACACTTTATTTCATCAATCGATGCGTTTCTAGTGCATAAAAATATATTTTATGCATTTAGTTTTCTGCGTGTATCACGTCACGGAACGTAATTAGTAAAAATAGTAAGTAACTTTCAATTTATCATTTCACGGAGAACAGGTAATTATTGAATAAGCACAATAAAGTTTAAAAGAGGCTTATTCAATGTAAAATTGCCTAATAAAGAATTGAAATGTCACCCAACGACACGTATTTCATCGACATTTTACAATTGTTGCTTTGACCAAGGTTAGGAACCATATGATATTTTCTTCTCTGGGCCTTATACTTTTTTACAGTTACAGGAGGTAAACATTTTCAAGATTTGCTTACAGGATGTTGCACCTGACCCTTATGGCACGATTGTAGTACATTATTAAAATATTTATTTTTCGGTATGCAACCCCGTAGCTCCATGAATTTTTTCTGTGAGCCAATTAAAGTGTGCGCAGACTCAAATTAAAAATGGCCGAAGACATTTGTGTTTTTCCATTGTTGCAAAAAATGATTTTACATAAGCAAATCATGTTTCTTACTGAAAAAAAAACCCATCAAATTACATAAATTAATAATTTAGTCAAAGGCGGGCCTTTGAACTTGTCTGTATTTGTGTTTCACTAATCCTCTAAGTACCTATATTCTAACATACTATGAAAAAAAATCGTGAGGTTTTAATGGAGGATTTGTTTTATGTCCACTTTATGCACAGAAAGGCTAATCGGGACTGGACCTACAGTTTAAAGTGGGATCCAAACCACTATGTGCGTCCACCGTGTATCAAACCCGGGATCTCTTGATTACAAGGCGACGACGCAACCACCAGGCCCGTAGCTAGAGGGGGGCAGGGGGGGCAACTGCCCCCCCTGAGAGCCTGCTTTGCCCCCCCTGTGAAATATACAGAACACAATCCAACCTGGTATTCTCACTAATCTTTACAATTATATCCTGTATTACTGTAGCAACTTAACAAAGACACTTATTGATTTTGTGATTTAATGAAGTGTGTGGGATTCCTAATAATGTCGTACTAGGATTGGGGGGGGGGGGCGAATACCTTCCTCATTCAGACTTAGGGAAATTATTTCGTAATTTTCAGTATCTAGAACAGTTATTACATTTTGAGATGTCTTATATTAAAGGTGCCTAATGTGTTTGGATGTTTTTTCTGGGATGTGTTGCTATTAAGTTTGAACTACTTAATTTTTTGTTTCCCAAGTCTACCATTTGGTAATAGTGATTCATGCAGTAGAGAGAGGGAATGGATATTCATTTTTTGTTACTTAGCTTTGCTTTTCTGTCACTTCTAGCTAATCGCGACAATGAGTAATGACGTGAAATTGATGAAGAGGCACTCACAAACAGTGCCGCAACCACAGGGGGCAGGGGGCATTGTCCCCCCAACCTTGAACTGAAGTCCATTCTAGGGGGGGCAAACATTTAAGTAAAAAAACAAGACTAGCAGAATCTAAGAATAGTAGAACAAATGGATACTCAAGATGGAATTAGTTTTTTCTTCCAGACGGGCAAGGGAACTTGCAGGGGGGGGGGGACACAGAGGGTCAATTGCCCCCATTGGTTTCAATTTTTCGTAAAATTTTCTTGCTCGCTTCGCTCTCAATATCTGCTATTGTTAGTCCAAGTTCAGAGTCATAGCTATGGGACCAAAACGGTCTAAATGAAATAAAACATGTGTTAAAGAAAGTGCTATGGTGCCCTGTGAAATTATTTGCACCCTAATAAGTCAATATGTTTTCAGTTTGAAAAATTTGGATCTAGAAATTTTCTTGCTCTCATCGATCCCAATATTATTGTTTTCTATAATGCATTCTAAATTACCCGAGAGAGAAGTAATACCAAATATGTAGCTACTTCAGATTGTTGCTGCTAAATAGTTTTGTTTCAAATGCACGAATAATTCTTTTGAGGAAAAGGAGACAAAATTTGTATTATTTTTACTGTTGATTTCTTGTGAAGCGGATGAATTAATTATGTAATGTATTTAATGTATTCTCACAAATAATATACATATATATAAAAAAAAACTTTGAATGCATACACAATTTAGCGTTAACATGTTGCATACTTATGTATTTTCTTATTTTACGTCGACCATGTTCCATAAATAAAATATATGTTGTACATGAAAATAATACATGTCATATGTACAAATAGAATTATGTTCATCATGCATTTTGTGTCTTTCAAAAATACAGTTGTGTGCTTGTTTTCCAGTATTAGCTAATGTGAAATTGAACGTGTTGGAAAAATATTTTCAAATCATTTGTTCCATCACAAATGCTCTAGCACCGACTTCTAACCCCTTCTTGCGCGATTTTTAATAACATCTTTGATGCTACTATTATTACTATCACTACCACCACTATATTAAAATTATTATTATTTGCATGTTTGTCCTGGTACTGCCCCCCCCCCCCCCCGACAAAAATTCTTGGTTGCACCCACTGGCGTACGCAGAATTTTTTTTCTGGAGGGGCTGGAATTGTATAGGTGGATGCTTTCAGTGACGCAAACTTATAGGGGTTCGTGGGAACATATTTCACCTAAGAATTTGTCGTGTTATTATTATAGTATTTGTTATTGTTATATATTTTCATATTAAAATCAATAAATAATATTTTTAAAAAGCGAGTATGGTGCGTATTAATATCATAATACGTGGAAGGGAGAATTTGAGATTTTTTAAAACTTATAAGAACCCAATGTTTTTCAAAATTTGGCATCCCTGACTGCTTTCCATTGGGTGGCATACACAATAAGATATATCGTATATTTACAACTTTCCACTCTCAAAAATGTCACCTGGGGATAATTTTATAGGGCTTGAATTTACCACTCTGGTTTTTCCAGAGTTTATGGTGCTTTTACTTGAAAATGTCGATTTTTCAAAATTTATGAGGGGGCTGTAGCGTACGCCAGTGGTTGCGCCTCTGTTCACAAAGAACACTCATGCCCAGGCTCGAAACTGGGACCCTTGGCTTCGTAGTGTGTTGCATAACCATCCCACTCTAGAAGTTGGCTGGTGAAAGATGTATGACAGCTTAGTTGGTCAAATTAGTATCAAACATGATGAAAATGTGATAGTGTTTCACATTTATTATTTTGGTTAAAAAGCGACAAAATTTGTAGTTGGATTCTTATTAGATTCCTTTGTGCGTAAAAATCTTACATACTGGAAACTAGAGGAAAAAATTATGAAGCACGATTTGTAAAAAGCTCCCTTAATCAGCTCTGCAGAGAAACTCAAAGTTGTTGGTACATATTAATCGTCTATTAACATTATCGACCTGTAAATATCAAGTAGATACAGTCCCGACTAGACTTAATCTTTGTATTCTTTGGCAGCCCGGAAAGGTCATTATCGAAATACTGTTATTTGATGTTGCTCGAACTTTTTTTGTTCGTTGGAGTTTCAAGATATCATCCCTTTCCTGTTACTAATAGCCTTTTGGGGAAGGGGCAAGTGCACCCTTCTATATCTGCCAATGCGACACAATATATTAAAAATTTGCCCCCTCTGGGATTGACTTTGCCCCCCCCACTAAGAATTCCTGGCTACGGGCCTGGCAACCACTGCACCATTTTGATGCCTTTTGATGGCTTATGTATAAAATTATGCTGACTTATGAAACACGCTAACAGAGACTTCAATTAAAAACACTGATATTTCACTTTATCATGACTTTTCTAAATTTATTATAACTACGAACAGAGTATACAGAGTGATACTACAAGACAATGCGCCCCCCCCCCCCCCCGAGATTACTGGAAAGAGTTAATGTAATTGGATTGGAATGGTGAAATTGTAGCGATATTTTATAAAGAAAATATTGTTCTGTGAGTTACAGCAACTATTATTATTATTATACAGTAATCTTCGGAACGTAATGACATGGATCAAAGTGGTCTCTGACTCTGATTGATATCTGACACCTGTGTATTGTGAAAAAGTACAAAAAAACAAAGAACGTTTCATCGATAAAGTAATAGTTGTTTATTGAAAGGAAGAAAGGCGAATCCACTTTCTATCTAAATAGTAGACTCGAGTCTGAACTTGTAAACAACGCCAAAGAATTTTTAATTCAATTTCAATTTTATGATTTAGAAAGTACTGCGTTCGTTCATTTTGGCTCTGGACCGAGATAACGCTTGAACAACTTTCAGCAACTCTTATATAACACAGGTTAGTTAGTACCCGTTATACAATACCTATAAATAAAATTGTCTACATGCTAAAGATATGTGCGTAAATAAGCGACACGTTACGGGATGAAAATGCCGGCATCTGCGCCATGTCAGAAGTTGACCTCAGATTTAGGTTTTTAACCTATTTTTTTCCTTTACAGGTATGTAAGAAATAATAAGTTATGTCAGCATTTCGTTAAAAAAACGCAACAACTGATGAAGTTTTATAGTGACTAAAAAAAATATTTTTCTTGTTAGAACCTATTTTAGGTCTATGCGCCTAAATCAAGCATTTTTTTAAGTTTTTATATATTTTTAAAGGTATTACAGGATTTTTATGTTACACGGAGGCATTTGCTTTGTTTGGTCACAAAAAAATTCAATGACGAACGTGCTTGAAACGTATTCTCTGTCGATTTCCCTTCCTCCAAGTCCATGGTGATTTTTCAATGCTCTAAACAAAGCAGACTGACTGGTGGCACTGTTACCTGTACAGTCCAAAATGCAAACTTCTGATAAGTGTGGTCTTGCTCACTTTCACGTCACTTCGGTGCTTAGTGACATTCACGCCACAGTTCAGCATTGAAGTTTGCACCACTGACCATGTTTTTGTTGAAAAATTATTTTCAGCATATAAGATGATGCTCACGGACAAAATTGCGGAGTTTGACTGTGGATAACATGAAAAAAGATTGTTGCCTAACTATACGCCGAAGACTGGATTTTTATAGCAAATTTCCAATGGTAAGTTCTGCCATTGCCGTAGGGTCAGGCATCACACATAACGTTATGGAAGATAGTGCGTATTTCAGGATATAGGTGTCCCATTTTCATTGCCGGTGACTATACCTAATCAGCATTTTTCAGGAATGTTGAACTATTTTAAGTTTTTTCTAACCTACTTCAGTATTCTTCGAGCCTAATTTAAGATTTTTAGAACCTATTTTAGGGTTTTTCGAACCTATTTTAGGATTTTTAGAGCCTATTTTAGGAACCTAAAACCACACTTTTTAGAACCTAAAATCCGAGGTCTAGTCATAAGCTATCTCGGCCCAGAGCAAAAACGAACGCACTGTAGTAAACGCAGTAGTAGTAGTTAATAACAACAATAAAATAATAGCAATACTAATAATAGTAATAATAAGGTTCTATGTCACTGCCCCGCCTCAGAAAAAATCCTACGGGTGCCTTTGCTTCAAGATGGCGGCTATTGAAGATGGTGGCCATCTTGGTAGCATCCATCTGCTTAACTTAAGTCACTCTTACTTAATTAATTTTTAATTATATAATCTTTAAATTAATATATAAATATTCATATATAGGCCTATATATATTGATTATAGTCATGTAATAAACGTACTAAATTCTTTTGCACTATAATCCAATAATTATATACTATTTATATATAGTTGCAGCAGAAATCCAATACATAAAAGTAAAAAAAAAGGTAAAGTGCTCTCCTGTGCTATGCACCACGCCATGAAGGCGTATAGGGTTACGGCCCCACACTTTCTTGATCACAGACGAAGGTGGGGGTGATGTGATCAGCACCACACCCCTAGCCGCCTTTACCCCCCCTCCCCCCAGAGTTTCCTCCAGGTACCCACTTTATACGACGCTGGGTGGGCGCCGGAGCCGCTTGAACAGGTGGAAAAAATCCCAGTTCTCCTCCGCCGGGGATCGAACTCGGGTCTCTCGCATGGTAGTCAGACGCCCTAACGACTTTCTTTTATTATTATTATTTCACAAACAATTACAGAGTTACTTCTATTTGTTCTTCACAATCCACAATTTTACAGAAATATATCTATTTTTTGCTTACATTTTTATCTAACTTTCCCTGTTTTACATTTCTATAAATAAAACATTTTTTAAATAGTTTGCACATAAATATGTACGGGCATTTGCCTCAATTTGTAAGTAAACTGATTGGAAATATTCGCACAATGTTTGTTTACACATGATGTATTTTGGTATATAGGCATAATAGGTGTAGTGTGCTAATAGTCACTGTATTGCTTGCAATTTTCTTAACGGGAAAAGCATAACATCTGGGAATAGGAGATGTTCCACTGTAAAATATGCAGGAGGTTTCCTACATATACTGCCTACACAGCGGAAGAGGAATTTCCATTTGTCTGCCATTTTAGTACAAGTTGTTAATCTATGTCTGAGGGTATCCTCTTGATCAAAATTTACGCAATTAGGTTCTGCCTCTAGATTAATCCGATATGCTCTTTCTCTAGTTAATATTGTATCATGTATCACCAAATACCATATCGAGCGCACTGAGGTTGGAATATGTTTTGGTGTTATGTTGCGCCATACATTAGACCAGTTAATATTAACGACTAAGCTACCGCGCCTTACCTAAACCTTACACTATACACGCACAATACAATACTCAAGCACCCCTCCTAAACTAATTCTACCTTTCTAAGATATTTTAATATTTACCCAACTGAAGATAATCTGATCTTCAGATTAAAAAGTGTTATAAATTTCTTAATAAAATAACAATCTGAATTACTTACGTGCACAGCAGACAGTGTCAGATCCCTTGCAACGTCCTTGTACAGGTACACTCTGACCAGAACATGCAGTGGATGAGACACATTGGCCCAGGCATCCACGAGATCGGTTGCTACCCAACCCTGTAAATATATACAAGTATATATATTATTTGACTACTACTGTTTCATTTCCATGCAATATAAAGTCAAGTTTTTCATAACTGCTCAGTAGATTTACATAATATACTTTTTATCTTTTTAGATCTTGGATTATGTATCGATAATTGACTATATCATGTCTGAAAGTAAAACATTATTTTAAGAAATACTCCCATTTCCCTCGGGCGTGCCTCCAAGAAATGGCAAATTGAGATGGGTTCACTAGGATGCATTTCTTAATAGCTCGATTTAAAAGGATACGCTAGAATCTAGTAAAGCACACATTGCTCTGGCCAGCGGAGCCATGCATAACATTTGTAATTTAAAACATAATCGTCATATAAATCGTGATCGAAAATATAAGATAAATTGGAGTCTTTGTGAACGAATTATTGCTGTGACAACTGGCGATTGCAAAGAAACTAGTAGTCCAGTATCAATTTTGTACCTTGTTCAGAGGCCGGAGCATTCTAATAGGGTTTCTAGTTCCGTCACTTTTGTAGACGAGTAGAAAGAGGCTGTGTTGGACATTGAAACAATCAAGGAGGGTTCGTTACCATGTAGACGATTTGTTTTTGTTTTGCAATGAATTGCCAAATCTAACAGCCGCGAAGTCGTACCAATAGCTGGTGGGATAACTTCATGGAATGCCTCTGTCCTTCCCGAACTCCTTGAGTCAACTGCGAGGGGAGAGCAGGGGTTGAGTGGCCGAAGTGTGATTTGTGACTGGCGGTAACGGAACAAAGTGTCAAGACCAGAGAGGTTTTCATTTTAAATCAACCTTCCCACCCTAACCCTCACGACACGCATTCGCCCTAATCCTCGCTGTTTGCCCTTACCCTCATCCTCACGAGTAGCTCAAGCTCACGCCCTCACGCTCACAAGTCTCAGCACGGATGGTGAGATCTGCCCTTATGAGCGTCTCTCTCCGGGTGGTGAACGCCTATGGACAAGACTGAACCCCACCTTGGATCCATTCTTCATTTGGAGCCGGAAAGTCTAGGTTTGCTCTTTCATCGCGTGAACTGTGGTTACAAGTATATCCGGAAACAGCCTAACAAGAAAAACATCAAAACCAAAAACACAGCACACTTGTGAGACAGTTTCCTTCATCAACAGCCACAAAACAATAATTCAATTCCGGACAAGCTGCAACTATTTAGCCAGCAATGGTTGGTAGAGTTCCGTTACCGGCCATACCCGGAAGCTCTATCCTAAGCATTTCCTACCTCCCGAGAGCACTCTAAATGGGGTTAATAACCTGCCTCAGGAGAAGCCAACGAGCACGCCAAGGATCGGGACGGGATCGCGACCAACAGTGCCGGACGGGGAGAATCGTCTACAGGCATACCCAGATGCCGTGGGACCCAAGCCGGGGCCTGTCCAGAGGCGAGACGCCTCAAGCCAGCCAGCAGTGGGACCAGCGCCCAGGCGACCTTTCCAGCGATCCGGAGATAAGTATCTGCCCATTTCTGGTGCTAATCCTTCTCCCCTAACTTCTCCCTCTTAATAATCTATTGGAGTGCTTACCAAATAAAACTTAGTCATTTAACTATTCAATTAGTGTTTCTTTAATT
Organism: Lepisma saccharinum; assembly: GCF_977018435.1. Lineage (NCBI taxonomy): Eukaryota > Metazoa > Arthropoda > Insecta > Zygentoma > Lepismatidae > Lepisma > Lepisma saccharinum. The sequence continues at coordinate 112,149,830 of NC_139229.1, read as the reverse complement.
TAACTGCTCTACCTCTGACTCGTCGCCCGTTGGTCAACGGGTTCTACCCTCTAATACAGAGGGTGAAATCCGGTACAACTAAGGTTCTAACGCCTCCAATTGTGTATCCAGGGACCAGCCCTGGGACAGGAACCTTAGCTCGTAACGGTTCACTGCCAGTACAAGGTCGTTACATCTTTCATTCTTAATTTTTACTTGTTTCCAACCCCCCAGTCTGAACCATGCTATCCCTCCCCTTTCTTTTTTGCCTACCAGGTTTATGTATCTTGCTTTCCCCCAATCCCTTGATTTCAAATGATCTCTTAGTGAAGTCTTCGTCTGACAGTCGGCTAGTATTTCTTGTCTGTCTATGTCCATAAGTCTCCCTCTAATTTGATCTTCAACTGATGTATCTACCCTCCCTCCTGCTTCCCAAACCCACCCCATCCCAATAGAGTTCAACATGTTTTTTATATCCCTCGCCCAGTTCCGTGTATTTTCTTCTCTTACTTGCATTATCAGACATTGACCCTTAAGTGTCGTGTTACCCTCCCTTGCTAGCTGAAGCCAATACTTTAAAGTTCTCATCCTAGCTTGTACTGTCTCTTTGCTTAGACCTAATTCTTTAAGTACCCCACAATTGGCAGTACTTCTACTTACACACAACACTTTTTTGTAGTATTCTGTTTGAATGCTTGCGACTGTGCTCCCTCCTCTTGCCCCCCACAGTTCAACCCCATAGTTCAAAGTTCCTGTTATTATTGACTTGTACAAACCCTGAATCACTGAGAACGGCATTTGCGGTACTTTACTTATGGTACGTATTACTTGGTCTATTGCGAGCTTTGCTTTGCTTTTTCGTGTCTGTATATGTTGCGTCCAACTTCCAGTCATAGATAATGTTACTCCTAAGTACGTGAAACGCTTGACAGGCTCAATTACTTCCCCCCCGTAATTCCATTTTTCTTGTTTGCTGAAAGTATACCCATTTTTGAAAGCCATGATTTTAGTTTTTTTAATGTTAACTGTCAAGTAAGTCTCCAGACAGGAGGCCGAATGAACCGGACACACAACTTTATTTGCATGTGCAATATTTCGATTGTTAAAATATACTAATTATGTTTAATTTTTTCTTTTGTATCTGATCAACTGCTAAGAGTTATTTGTATACTAACGTAAAGAAGGTACAATATTAATACATGACTTTGAGGGAAGAGAAAGTGTGTGTAATGTAAAATTAATGTAGTGCGTACAGCGTACAGCTCGCACAAGGAAAATGTAAATAAAATACAAAAATACAAAAATACATCTTTCATGCGTGCCCTTGCTCAACGCGTATCACTCCCCTATGTTGCATAAGGATGTTTGTTGATAGAAAACATTATAAAATGTAGAGGATTCAATTTGATGTTGAAAATGTTATGCAATTTAAATTATTTTCCTTAATTCTAACAGATTCTGTTAACATGAATAAAAATTTTACGTAGAATAGAATACACGTGCATTTTCTGAACTTCAGATATGTATACATATATACTTACATCCGCGTTCCTGATCATCATCGCACTTGGCTATGGATCCCACAATCACTAACAAAAGCAATTGTTGCAATATATTCATCTGAAAGCATTAAAAGAGGAAACAGTTTAGAATAATTATTTTAATTTATGTCGTGCAACATGAATACTATACTCGTAAAATGCATCTTGGCAGAGGATTTTCCGTAGATTTTCCCGATAATTCCAGGTGAATTCTGAAATGATACTTTGCAACGAAAGTTACAACGATTCCGTTTACTTCCTTATTTAATTCCAGTCCATCGTCTTCTCACTTCTCGTGTCTAGGAATTTGGTCTTAATGTAATCTGGGCACTTCTTTCGCTTGTTTTATTTTCGTGTATAGTTGAAGCGGCAGTGACGTTTGTGTTAGAAAATATTATTATGGCGTCCACGATTTCATTCGTAGGTATGTGGATCGAAAAATCTATTTTTGAGAAAGCAACATCTCAGAAAACAATTTTACCTTCTCTGTTTCGATTCTTCTAGTATGGAAATCAAATACACTGTCACACACAACAAAAGTTGGCTGGTGAAATGATGGTCTAAGACCCGTTCATTTCCGCTACCATCAAACTGCGGCAAATAAAATGGCCGTGGCCGTGCAAAGTATTAACTCTCTTACATAGTTAATTACTGTAATTCTTAATGATTATTTCAAAAGCATATCATTTATAGTGCACACAAGTGAAATCTATAATAATTATATATATATATATATATCTATACAACATAAAATATTCAAATATAAATTTGATTTTTTTTCTTTTATGCCTCAAAACTGTACTATGGCCAATGTCTGTGTGTCTATTATAACATGTATGAGTGTTTTATTCTCTTTCTAGTCACGGAACATAAAGGTAAGGGTATGAATGCTCCTGGATCCAGGCGAATTTAACGGTATAATGTTTGAAATTTTACTTTAACCACTTACATTGTAGGATTAAAATCGCGCCGTGACTTTTCCTCTTGCTTGTATTTCCGAAACCTTTTACTGTTTTTTCAACGATTGGAAATAATCTGTCGCTCGTTTGAAACCATGCGAAAATTTTGGACTGCATAAACTTATGTTCTTATGTTCTCTTACTAATCTATCAAACCATCCTCGCTGAGATTTTTCGTGGTTTCATTCAGTCTCTCCCGGTAAATGCTACGAAGGAATTGTCTATGCTTGTACTTATTGCCCCCTTTCCTCGCACCCTATCTGTCGTCGTATCTCGCAGTTGCGCTTAACTCAAAAGTCTCCGCGACTGTACAAATTAGCGATGTCAATTGAACTACGTAACTAATTCTTTAGCCATCTACACACAATTGTATATCCACACAATCTAGTAAATATTCACAAAAAATAGACTGGAAGAGGTGGCAATTTTGTTCTGATCTATAGGAGCGGCAACACTTTAAATCAGGCCTGTTAATGGTACAAAAAAGTGGAATTAATTAATGAACCTTTCAAAATTATAAAAATCATGGGTCTTAATAAAAGCCTAGTAACCGAAGTTCGCATTCATGTGTTCTAGAATTACAGTCGTGGTGGGATTTTTAATTATATTGGTTCACATTCCACTTAAAACTTGATGGCGATTTATGGCAACAATATTGCATAAAATGGGTAAAAACAAACTATTTACTTTTTATTTTTATTTGAATTTCTCATTTCGTACTCTTCGTCTTATTGAACACAGACAATCTAGTCATAATTCATTAACTTCTTGCAATTTATTAAATAAGCACCTCAAGGATTACCAAAAAAATTGTCAATACATTCTGTTCACATAATCTATATTCTAATTGGGAAGCCATAATTTAATGATGAAAGCAATTTTCAAACATTCCATGCTGTTTTAGGGTTGAGATTTAAGCTACAATGGAAGAATTATAAATATCTATTTTACACTTAGCTTTAAAGTTTAATTAGGATTAAAATTAGGTACTTATAATAGTTGATATACTAATAATTACTCTTTCGACAACGCTTAATTCCAAAATATTTAACAATGTTAACGGCATTGTAAAAGTACAAGTTACATATTTTAGATTCAATTTACTACCTAACCTACTGTCTCTTGCACCCTCTCTACAAATTATGAGAATTATCAATTTCGAACTTCATTGATTGATTTGTTGTCCACTTTATGCACAGATAGGCTAATCGGGACTGGACCTACAGTTTAAAGTGGGATCCAAACCAATATGTGAATGTTCCTCCACAGGGTATCGAACGCGGAACCCCTTGATTACAAGGGGACGGACGACGCTACCACTTCGCCTTCGAGGAAACCCTAATTTCGAACTTCATAAATTACGGAATACGTAAAAAGAAAAAATAATAAACAACATACTGTAGTTACCTTTCTGCAGTAATATTCGTTGCGACAAGAACAAGATCAACGTATAAAGAATAACATGCACGTCTTGATCATGCTAACTTATATACTAGCCAGCCACACTTTTCGTTCTGCCTTTACTCACTTTAAACAAAGAAGATTCACTCATTGAGAGGAACAACTGGCCCAGAGTTCGAAGAGAGAGAGACGGACGAGTGTCCTAGCAGCAGATAAACCGTTACTTCCTCAACCAGCAATTAAAGTGAAGTATTTAGGCAAACTTTGCTCTCTGATATTGTGTCACTACTGCTTCGTGGCATAGGTGCAAAAGATACAATCGACAGATTTTTTTCTTATATAAAGACTAGTATTTTGCAAATTGACTATGGTTGGCGAAGTGGTAGCATCGTCGCCTTATAATCAAGGGGTCCCGGGTTCGATACCCGGTGGAGGCACATAGCACAGTGGTTCGGATCCCACTTTAAACTGTAGGTCCAGTCCCGATTAGCCTTATTGTGCATAAAGTGGACTTAAAACACCAACTCAAACCAAACCAACGTCATTACTGGAAGTTTTGGGTTTGAGTTACTGGCAGGCCACATTCCTGCTGCATCAGTTTTACCTAATTATCATACACACTAATGAATGATCAGTAAGTGACGTTAAATACAAAATTAGCTTTACACAAAAATACGAGTACATTAAGAGGAACCTGAAAAATTTCCAACATTCTTAGTCACATGATTGAACGTTATTTGTATAATACCTACTTATGGCATGCGTTCCTTAGATGTACGTATTTTGTTTCTTTCACCATTAATTCGTCTAGTTTATAAGTTTGCACTTTAATTACTTTTTAAAATTTAAATGCAACTAAAACCAATATGTAAAAAATAAAATTGTAATTAACATTATTGTCTCGCACAAGCAGTGCCGGATCTATAAACGTCGAAACCCAGCCGGGGGGGGGGGGGGGGTGAACTAACCTTTATGGGGGCCTTGTCATGACCTTTACAAACTCAAATATGTGTATGTAAAACAATAAACGTAGTGATTTGTCCAGCACCGCAGAGCAGAGAATACCTCCTAAATATTGTAAAGTGAAACGATTTGTTATTCATTTTACGTGGGCTAAGATGCAATAGTTTTCGGTTAATAATTGCTGTTTAATGCTCCATAGCCCTAACTGACCATTGATTTATTTCTAACCGCAAGTGTTTCTTCTTTAGATATGTGATGTCGAACCACAGTTGTTCCGGCTAGAGAATGGACTTGGAAATTCTATTTTTATCTTTTCTGTCGAAAACCAAAAAGAGTTACATGAACCGCTGAACCAATCGGCTTTGTCGAGTTGCCGTGGTGACGCGCTGCCAAATGTTTCGTTTCGAGTCGTTTTCGAAACAGGTGGCACCCTCAACAAGCCCAAGCACAGCGGTGCCTAATGGTTGCCGCAATGCAGCAAGCGAATGGGTCTCCGATTCTCTGCCTCTCCCTTAAATGCGAGCGAAGGGGGCATGTTGACCGGAAGAGGTGTCGTGTTCGACTGGACAAAAATCAGGCGTGTAGCAACCGGTAGAAACACCGCCTTTCTCCCCTTGAACTAGAGTGGGAAAATCTGGGTTTCCTCAAGTCCATTCTCTAGCCGGAACATTTTTTTTATTATTATTCTACTGTGTACGTACATATGAATTAAGAAGTGAGACGGGTCTTACTACAATACTAATAGAAGTCCAACACGGCGGAGCAGGGGACGAAAATCCCATGGATAGAACGAAATTACAACTCACTTTGGGGGGCCTCAAACCTCATTTGCTTATCTAAACACTACTGCATACAACACCCAACGCATGATGAATTGGTAAGAAACGCATAACAATTACAGATAATTATGAAACAGGTATTAGTTCATCATTCCCAGCAGATGTGTTGTCTCTTTAAACAGCTCTCAAAAGTGCTGCACATGATTTTGCAAAAGAATTCTGTGTAAAAAGTACAATTCTACCTAGCTCTCTAGAGGTATACCGACCTACATGGCGGAGTGGTTAGCATAGTGTGCTGCGACGTCGGTAGCGAGTTCGAAACCTGGATTGGACATGGTGTTCTATGTGAGTGTCCCTTACTCAATTTCATCCTGTCACATCATCATCATCATCGTCGCGATTAGCCAAGAGTGGCAGAAAAGCGACACTAACATCAATATTTTTTTCCAAACGTACGTACACACACACACACACACACACACACGTCATTTTAATGATGCCCACGGACCACAGAAACGTGTAGTAGAGGACATCAAAACAAACAACTTTCTCAGTAACATTTTTTGTACTTGGTGCGTCGTTTCGGGACTACAGTAGTTAAAGAATGTTGAATGCTGGCAACCCAACACTTCATTTGATAGCATCTGTGACGTCATTTCCTGCAGTGAAACAGAGCACGGCAGTGTTGTAAGAAACACACAGATTTGCGAAAAATGACAAACTACCAACTACATTGATATCCTATTTACTTTCGACAATAATTCGTTCAAAAATATTTATGAAAACATTAACGGCATTGTAAAAATGCAAGTTACATTTACATTTTTAGGGTTGGCTAGTACCTTCTCTACAAATTATGCGAATCTATCAATTTCGAACTTCATGAAATAAGGAAATATGCCAAAAGAAATGTTAAAAAAGTATATCTGTAGTTACCTTACTTCCGTAATACTCGTTGCGACAACAACATATAAAGAATGATATTCACGTCTTGATCACTTTAACTTATATACTAGGTAGCTACACTTATCGTTCTGCCCATACTCACTTCAAACAAAGATAATTCACTCATTGAGTGCGACAAGTAGCCCGGAGTTCGAAAGTGAGACAAACGAATGTTCTAGCAGCACATAAACCCGTTACTTCCTCCATCAGCAATTAAAGTGAAGTATCTACGCAAACTTTGCTCTCTCATATTGTGTCACTACTGCTTCGCGACTTACGTTGGCGATTTTATATGCAGAGGAAAGCATCGGCAGATAATATTTTTTATCATGACTAGTATTTCGCAGATTTACTGTGATTGAGTGTTCGATTCACGTCATTACTGGAAGATTTGGGCTCGAGTTACTACCAGGCTGGGCGAGTGGTGCACCATTCATCTCATGACTGATCAACAAGTGACGTTAAATACAAAAAATACAAACATACAGGAACCTGCAAAATTACCATTCTTTTCTCACGTGATTAATAATCATTTTTATAATACCTTCTTGTGGCAAGTGTTGTTTAGAGATATTTCGTTTTCCCATTAATTCGTCTAGTTTATACGTTTGTACTTTTTCAAAATGTAAATGCAACCGAAACTTATTATTGTTCGCACAATAGTACAGTCCAATTAGACATATTTTGGGGACAACCAGGACATTCAAAATAATAAAACGAAACTTGCTAGAATATGTAGTACTACTTGTGTTCTATTTGTCACAAAAAGTCCCAAAGAATCCTGTTGCGGATTTCGGGGATATGACGTCATCAACATGGCCGCCATCAAATTTGTAGTGCAATCTTTAAAGGCGATTGATTTGGTTATTTTACGTCGCTTTTCTTCCACTTTTGGCTAATCACGACGATAAGAATGTATAGTGTGATAAGATGGAAGTGATTAAAGGACAATCAGAAACACAAGCTTCAAGCGGATTATACTGGTTGTGAGTCCATACGCCAGAGCTTCATTAGTTTACAGTTCAGAATGCAGTACGTAGAATTAGGTTGACACTTGAGTGCCTTACGCCCGAAATGAACAGAACATAGACAGAGTAACACAAAACTCAAACTCATAAGTAACACTCCCAGACACGAAAATGAAAAAAAGAACTATTTCCAGCGCCCACAACGCCAGCCTCTGCGGCGGAAAGCTCAAACACATTACGAAGCCAGATATCCCAGGTTCGAATCGTGTTTATCCCTTCAACATTTAATAAGTTCGGCATTTGTCATCATCGTCCAGATCACTGCAATGGGGAGAAAGACAACGTAAAATATTCAAAATTGAAATAGAAAACAAATACAGCATTCACAATGCACAATGCAATTAATGTAACATACATCAATCAAACAAGCAATGTAGACTTCTTACCTCAATTTAATGCATTACGGACAATGTCTTGAATACAGGCTCTTTATGATTCGTCATCTGTAGTTACGTAGGAGCTCTTATATGTGCACACTCCTATTATTATTCTTCTAGCGTCGAATATCGTGTTAACTTTGCAATATCCGATCTATTACTGGTATTTTATTCATTTACCTTCAACAGAGAAAATTGATAAATACAGAAGCAATGATACATGTAATATAAATAAAAATGAACAGTGCTCTAATTGTAAGCTCAGTTCTTCTGTACAACAGAACTGAACATTATTATCTTAAATATAGTACAATGTATAGTTTATACGAGGGCAAATCGAAAAGTTTTTGCACCAATTTTTTTCCCGCAGAAATAATAAACATGCAGGGAAATCAAAATATAGGAATTGTTCTATGTACCTTGCACTATTTTTCCACATAGTCACCACAGCGCTTCAGGCATTTGTCCCATCGCACCACTAATTTGGAGATGTCGCCGTTGTAGAATTCGGCCGGTTGATCGTGGAACCACCGCCGACAGCGGTCTTCGCTTCGTCGTCGCAAATGAACCTCTGTCCTGCCAGGAACTTATTCAGTGGTCCGAACACGTGAAAATCACTAAGGGCGAGGTCTGGACTATACAGTGTATGCTCCAGAAGTTCACATTCGAATATCTGAAGTTCGTCGATGGTCCTGTTTGCCACATGAAGCCTGGCGTAATCGTGGAGGATAACCACATTGTCCACATCGAGAATCCCTTGGCGCTTTTTCCTGATGGCAGCTCGCAGACGTGAGAGTGTGCCACAATAGCTGTCAGCGTTGATGGTGTCACCTCGTGGCATGAAATTCAGCAAGAATGGTCCTCGGCGGTCCCAGAAGACCGTGAGCAACAACTTCCCGACTGATGGCGCTCTGCGGAATTTCTTCGTGACAGGCCAATGTGGATGTTTCCACACCATTCTCTGCTGCTTTGATTCTGGAGTGAAATGCAATACCCACGTTTCATCTCCAGTGACAATGAGATCCATGAAACTTTCACCCTCCTCGGCGTAACACTGCAAATGTTTCAGTGAAGCCATCATTCGCTTGCCCTTGGTCAGGTCATCCAAAAGCTTAGACACCCACCGACATGAAACCTTGCGATACCCCAAGGATTCGTGAACAATATCGTAAAGACTGTCTTAAGAAATGCAAATATCCTTGGAAATGTCCTTCAGATGCATACGCCGATCCGCTTTCAGCATTGCATCCACAATGTTTTCCATTGTGAGCGAGGAGCCCTCATTGTCATGAAGGTCTTCTAGGCCATTTTCGAACTCACACCACCACCACCGCACACTTCTCAAAGCGAGACACTTGTCCCTATACGTCGGCTGCATTTCCCTGTGGATCTCAATGGGCGTTCGTCCCTTGCTCCGTAGAAAACGAATAACACTTAGCTGCTCATACGACGTGGACGTGTTGAGTACTACAGCAGCCATCTTTGCAAACTGGCAGCAGCGCCGTGCCGCGGAGCAGCCGAGAGTTAACTCTGGACCGTTCCAAGAAAAACCTATTGCATTGAATGTATATATCGGTTTCTCAATCACATTAATATTCGACTGAGAAAAATAGGGGCAAGACTTTTCGATTTGCCCTCGTATATATCCTAATTATCATTAAATATTATCATTTTCTTACAAATTAAATGCTGTTATATATAGGCCTCCCTGCAGTCCCGATTACCCTTACTGTGCATAAAGTGGACTTAAAACACCAAATTAATTAATCAATCGAAAAATGCAGTTATATTTACACTGCAAAGACTAATTTTGATTCTTAATCACTAACTACAACATGAAATACAAAACACAGCTTCTTACATTTAAAGCTCAATTAGCGACAGAAAGATCAAATATACTGTTTATAGAAAGGTCATATTAACTAACAATGGTCACAATAAATGCGATTCGTCCGCCATACTAACAGAGTAAGCGATTACGTAAGCGATTGTTACATTGCAATTGCAGTATCAACTGCTTCAGTTACTTCCGACACTTGAACTTATCAGAAACATTTCGCAATTTCTGAAATAGATATAGGGTATAAAAATAATAAACACGGCTTAGAGGATTTTTATATCACATGTAACAAGGAAACTGAAGAACAAATGTCCCAAATAAAATTAATACAAGTGAATATCCACAAAAAACAAAGAATGTATAATTGTTAAATATTTGTACCCGTCACATCATACGAGGACATTTCTCCACACCTATAATAAATTCTGAGGTTATGCAGGGATACTCAGCACACATAAGGACATACCATAAGGCAACACACAACATCACAGCTGATTATCTTGACTGTAGGTCCAGGCACCAGTAGCACATTAACCTGAAAGCCTACAAATATAGAACAATGACAACCATACTCACTGCTCTTCTTACCCGAGTGAAATTTGATGCTTGTTCCTCTGGTTGACTATACACTGCTACGCTCTTCTCATACATTTTCAATCATTCAGACTTCATTGAGTAAAAAAATCGGATTCTACACATTTGCACACTGCTGGCTGACAGTCACTGATGAAGCCGAACAACCATACCTTTCATTCGCTCAGCATATTCGTACTTTTCGCGTGTTAACTAAAATCTACCCGCACTTTTTCATGAAGTACAAAACTCATTCTGGTTACGGCAATAACCACTTCAAACATAAAAAAAAAATCATTTCTAAAAAAACAACAACATACAAACGTGCCGTGTATAAATAAATAACCTATATATGTGTGTGTGTTGTGTACCAGTCAATATGGCAAGAACTGCCCCAGTCTGAAGGCTAGCAGAGATCGCGCAACTACACAACGTGTCCAGCCAACAAACGCAGAACATCTGTCACAGTCTAAGAAAGGAGGCTCCAAATCTGCCCTTAATGTGTAATTTGCTCGTCTAATCAATAGGGCTCAATCTCTCAAAATCAGACACGAAATTCCAGCTAGTACATTAATTGGCAATAGATTGTTAGTGTTGTAGATTAGAGAGATCATCTCAATGAGCCGTCCCCAACTACTCTTCAAATTTGTACCACTTGCATGTAAATCGAAAAGTAAGTAATTGAATATAGTCATTCTTGGATGTACAGGGTGGCTCAAAAAGTTACTTAACACCCCCGGTACAAGGCCACTGCAGCGCGCAACATGGAAATGGTGATGACCAATCGTTATCACGCCAAGGGGGAACCAAATTGACGCCACCCGCGCGGTCGGCGGCCATCTTGATGTCCGCCACCTTGAATTCAACTTCAGAATTTTAAATGGGAAGGGGTGATATGATATATCAAATCAGGCTAGAATTTCACGAGGAATGCAATGGAGAAGGTTTTTTCGACATATCTTTAACCAGTAAAAAGTTATGACTGAATTCTTGTACCAATTTGCTCCTTTTCGAGGTGTTAGAAAAATGCCTTCAAATTTGTTTAGCGCATCGGTAATGCATCGAGATCAAAGTGATGTCTAGGGAGAGAAGTTCGCATGCCATTGCACACGATTTTAATCGGATACTTCCATGAAGAGCTGCGCATTATGAATGGTTGTCGCGAACAATTACCAGTGTGACGCTTCCATTAAATGAAAAGTTTTCACAGTGACAAGGCTAATGTTTATGTATATAAGGAAGTTCATAAACAGAATATTTGATGCTTTTTATCTGATAACCCATTTTCGACAGATCAAAGCTGAATGGTTAGTGCTGGTAAGTCAATGGTATGGCGTGCTGTGTGGAACACGATTGGTTAGTCAATTTTCCATCAACGGAACCTTAAATGCTTAGGGCTACTTGGATTTGTTAAATAAACAGGTTTTTTCATCCTTGCTTATGGAAGAAGGTACTGTTTACAGAGGGTTTTTTTCAATAGGGAGGAACACCAGAACAGTATAGGAACGTTGTGAAGCAGTTTCTGTCCAAAGTTAGTTATCAGATGACAAGGGTCGCATATTCTGTTTATGAACTTCCCTATGAACATAAACATTAGCCTTGTCACTGTGAAGGACTTTTAATTCAATGGAAGCGCCACACTGTAAATTGTTCGCGACAACCATTCATAATGCGCAGCTCTTTATGGATGTATCCGATTCAAATCGTGTGCAATGGCATGCGAACTTCTCTCCCTAGACAACACTTTGATCTCGATGCATTACCGATGCGCTAAACAAATTTTAAGGCATTTTTCTAACACCTCGAAAAGGAGCAAATTGGTACAAGAATTCAGTCATAACTTTTTACTGGTTAAAGATATGTCGAAAAAACCTTCCCCATTGCATTCCTCGTGAAATTCTAGCCTGATTTGATATATCATATCACCCCTTCCCATTTAAAATTCTGAAGTTGAATTCAAGGTGGCGGACATCAAGATGGCCGCCGACCGCGCGGGTGGCGTCAATTTGGTTCCCCCTTGGCGTGATAACGATTGGTCATCACCATTTCCATGTTGCGCGCTGCAGTGGCCTTGTACCGGGGGTGTTAAGTGACTTTTTGAGCCACCCTGTATATAACTTTAATCATTTCCATTAGACTTCATGAGGCACTAAACCTAGAATAACACATAGACATTAACATACATGTATGTATGTGTGTGTGTGTATGTGTGTGTGTGTGTGTGTGTGTCTGACACCCTGTGTTCATTATGTAAGGAACTAAAACAAACAGTACTTACCATAACCCCTACTGGAAAACACGGTTATCTAGTGTCCTAGAATTGCTTATTCATTTGAAATTGTCCGTATTAAATCTGTCGCTTGAGATGTTAAAGTCACGATGCTGGTTTTAGTTTTTTGCCCTCTACTAGGTGCTGCCGAACATAGAAATACCAGCCACACCTGGCTTTCGAACTTTTCGTGTCGATTCTGATGTGCGCGTGCTTCTTTCCATTTACAAGAATGTATATTCCGTACCCCGTGAAATTGGTCTTGTACTAGCAGCGAAACTTTGACTGCAAATCGTGGTCACAATCAGCAAATGCTCCATTCTTTCACTAAAACAACACATCGACTTTATGCTAACATGTTTCGTGAGTACACAAGTAAGGGTGCGCGATTGCAAACTCACAATCAGACTGTAGTACCATATGCTCCGTGGTAGTACGTACCACACAGCTGACGCTGAACTTCCTGCTGACTGTCAGCGAGTGTTCAAGGGCAAGCTATCACTGCGCAGAAAGTAGAGTTACTTCGCGGGGGTTTCAACAGGGAGCGTCGTTGCTTACATCAGAAGATGGTAAAACGTAAGTTTAGGATTTCATTGGATCAAAATAGCTCAAATAAAACAAGAATTTTATTACGCGTAAAGTAAATTTCCCATGCTTTGAACCGAACGATCATACTTAGCTGACGATCACCCGAGGAAGTGATCACATCCAGGGACCTCGTTTTTATTTCCATCTCTCTCTCTCTCTTATAAACCTCGGAGTGCGCAAGGTGACAAGTGTACGATGTGTACAAACAATCAAGTCAGTGGCGGATCGTGACCATACATTCGCAATTATCTCTCAACCCCATGTTTACTGACACTTTTTTGCTTCTACTATCGTGTACTTTTCAGAACAATTTTATTTGGAAAAATATGTTAATAACGCAATGAAAGGAAATAATTACCCCTTTTCTCATTTTAAGAAAAATATTTACTTTTGAAATCAACACAAAATCAAAATAATACAATAAGCAAATATCCCATTTCCCAGAAGTCTACCACATAACTAGCGACATCTCTTATTAGCACCCAGTCAGCTGTTCGTACTGAATCTGGAATCCATATTCATTGCCTGTGAATGGACTTCTTTGGTCATCCGTGTGAACGTAGAAAATAAAAGGACCGTTCATTCTACCTGTAAAAATAATAACAATAAATTATAATCATGGTAATCTTGGTTTGTTGGTTTAATTAACGTCGTTTAGTTGTACTGTGGACAGATAAGAGAGATGGTTGAGATGGAAGAAAAGTATAAGAAAATGGAAAGAACTGTCTGTAGCCTTTACTAAGGCACCGTCCCAGCATTCGCTTAGAGTTCCTGAGGAAAAGCACGGAAAATTCTCAGCTTGGATGGGATTTGAATCTGGACCTTTGAAACATATACTTGTTACAAGTACTGGTATTTTATTGTTATTTTACGTCGTTTTTCTATATCCATAGTTTGTTCACAACGATAAGGATGGAAGGAGAAATAATGAAATAGCTGAATTTACAAAGAAATTCGAATATACGTATATGGAACTACACTGCTGTTTGTGAAAATTGCAACACCAAGAAGGATACATGTGACTGGAATGAAATTTATATCACAGATTAGGTACATGCCAATACACAAATGATTAGGATTACAGAACTGTACATGATCTCTGACCTTCAGAATTCAGTATGGTTTGAAGCCCCCACATACTGCAAACAGAGCCTCCACAGGTTGTGGCATGGAATCAAAGAGGGTCTGGATATGTTCCTGGGGAATCTCCCTCCACGCAGTTTGTATGCGAGTCCACAAAGCATCCACACTGGTTGCTGGATGATCGTCACGAACAAGTTACCGACCAACCATATGCCAGACATGTTCGATGGGCGACATATCAGGCGAACGTGTTGGCCAGGGAAGCAGTGGTAGCCGTCGTTCTTCGAAGACGGCTTGCACATTCCTGTCCACATGTGGTCGGGCATTGTCCTGCTGAAATATGGCATGTGGAGTTGCCAGAAGGAGGGGCAGTACCTCAGGCTCTAAAACCTCCCTCATGTAGCGGTTGCTGTTCAGATTGCCTTCAATACGTAGGAAGTGAGATCGCATGTTGTATCCAATGACACCCCAAACCATCACACTTGGCGTTTGTCCGCTATGCCGCTCAACAATGCAGGCTGCCAGATTGCGTTCACCACGGTAGCGTCTAACACGTATGCGACCATCACTGTAGGACAAGTTGAAGCGGGACTCGTCTTAAAACACTAAATTTTGCCACTCAGCACGCCAGCGACGGCGTTTACGTGCCCATTGTAGTCTGAGGCGTTTGCGGTTTCTGGACAGTGAAAGCCGACGCAATGGCATGTGTGCCACCAGTCCAGTCTGCAGCAGACGGCGTTTGAACCTGATTGAACCGTCGACGCAGACAGGTCCACAGCCGTTGCAGTGCTCCAACATCGAGCCAACACTGTGGACGAAACTGTACGGTCCGTTACAGACATGCGGACAAGATGCTATACCGTCCTGTGGTCACATCGCGTGGTCCAGTACCTGCCCGTCGCTGCATACAACCCTCTTCTATCCACTGGTTCCACACATGCATCACTGTGGTAGCAGCATGCCCTGTACAAGCCGAAATGTCACGGGATGACAAACCCGCTTCCCGGAGACCGCTCATTCTGCCCCGTTCGAATTTACTCACATGCTGATATTGCGTCACTTGATGTCGACGAGGCATACCGGCACTTGCTTTCACGTTTCCACTTCGTTTGATGGCTCTTCACTGATTGAGCTTGGCGTAACACTGACCTTTCCGGTCACAGAAGAGAGGGCGCTGCTGAGCCTACGTGTACGCCATATCTCTGCAATCCTAATCACTTATTGCTCGCACACTGTTCTACACATCCTCCGAGTTTGGATTCATTCGGGCCATTCTTTCTAGGTGTTGCAATTTTCACAAACAGCAGTGTATATGGCTTCGTAGCACGATATACTATCACTCTCAGCACGAAGGTAGACTATGTTACATGTGAGATCGTACGTACATAATTAGTAACATGATGGATGTTATTTTAAAATAATAAATAAATAGAATTGGACTACTACTCACTTGTAATACTCTTGCCTTGAAGAAAGGATCCACAGAACTTGCTGTCAGTCTTATCTTCAGAGTAAGGCTGTATCTGGCCATTTGGGATGAAGACGTAATCGTGGCTGAAGTACGTCTGGCCGTCCGGCCGGGTAATGTAGTGGTCGCAGCCGTTGTTTCCAAAAGAAGCAAGGAAGTCTACGGCGCTCATTTGGAACCTTGAGGAGCTGAACTTTATCCCACAAGCATCCAAGCGTCGCTTGAAGCAAACTGCGTAGTTAAGGTTCGGCAATTGCAAGCCATTTGAGTAACTAAAACTTTGGAAGGTTCCCTTCGTTGAGGTAAAGTACTGGAGACAGCCGTCAGAAGCTGAAAATAAATGAATGTGCTTCAGTAACCATTATTACTCAACTGAACCTGTCGATCCAACAACGACTCTTTCTAAAATATCTTCTCCAGAAGATCCTTTGGTTTCAAAATTGTGACAATTTGATTAACAATCGTTAGAATAACTCGTAGTTACTTTACTTTAATATTGTACAATAAACATGAATAAAGATAATATTTCCGAAATAAATTCTGATGCTTCCCTGCTTGCGAATCATTATCCTACAAAACTCGGAAACATCCTGTTGCTTTTGCTGTTGTCGACGTATATGTAATACGAGGTTTAATTTTTAATTAGGGCCGTTTTGAAATAAAACGAAAACATGCAAATGTAGAAATGTAATTATCTCTGTGGCTGTTCATATGTACATTCAGCTACTTCTCAACGTAGTTCCCATAGTTGTTGAGACACTTGTCGTAGCGGTAGATGAGCTTTTGTAGACCCCCATCAAAGAAATCTGCCGCCAGCTCAGACAGGCAATCCATCACGGTCTGTTTGCCTTCATCGGCGTAATTTATTCTGTATTGCTCGGGTTGGATTAGGTGGAGGAATAGGTGATAATCGCTAGGGGCTAGATCCGGACTGCACGGAGGGTGGTCCATCCGCTCCCAGCCAATGAGTCAATGAGCGACTGTGTGGCAGCTGTAGTGTGTGGTCGTGCGTTGTCGTGCAGCAACATGATACCGGAACTTGAGAGTGTTGCAATACACGACTGCATTAACCGTTTGGTTGCCAAGTGTCTCATTAGAGAAGTTTTTCATTGACGAAATATTCCTAGAACGCATCGTATTGCCTAGCGGGTGAGCATGAGTTTCTTGGATTGAGGGGCATCCTGATCGTGGTTCGACATGAACATTCGTGCGACCGGCCTTAAACAGACGTAGCCACTTACGCACCTTGCCTTCATCAATGACATTCTCACTATACACCTCACGTAACTGGCGCTTTCACATTTTTCGCGGTCAAAAACCTGCTCACTGATCGTCTCTCACACTCGGCGGGATTTTGAATCACCTGCACCACTTCCATTGTCCACCACAACCACACCAAGCGTTTCACAACGTGCAAATGGCGTCTGTTTACGTGCAAGGCATGTCGGTAACTAACGCACATGTGCAAAACGCCAAGCACTCAGTGTTGCCAACGTGTGTGCAAAACGGCCCCTAATTTTAAAAAAAGAAGCCTCGTGTTTCTTGACACGGTAAACCAAATTTTCCATGCTTAACATCTAGTATACTACGAATGACCCAAAAATATATTCAAAATAAACTGCTCACAAAAAGTTTTGCATCACCAACAAAAACTGTATTCCTGGAAAGAAAATAAACATACAATTGCTCAATCAGTACAAGAAAGAAGAAAACGTGGCAAACATGAGAATGGCATGAAAAAGAACGTTCACACTAATCCCAAAAAAAAATAAAAAATGACACACTGCTGAAGTAGCAAAGGGAAACAAAAGGCACAACAATGCTATCTGCCTATTTGTTGTGTCAGACAGGATGTTTACCACCTGGTATGCCCCCCTCGAGCTGCAATGAGGTCTTCAACACGCCGGGGCATGCTCGCAATGAGATGATCAAGGTCATCCTGTGGTAAACAATCCCATTCCTCCTGTGCTGCCCAAAGAAGCTCACGTGGAGAGTCTGGGAGCACAGGACGGTGTGCCATTGCATTCCTCAACATGGCCCTAGCATGCTCGATACAATTCATGTCTGGGCTTCCTGGTGGCCAGGGCATTCTGTTAATTTGGGCCTGCAGCAGATAATCTTGCACCACCCCTGCACGATGTGGCCGGGCATTATCATCCATGAACACAAGAGTTGGACCAATGTTCCGACGGTATGGTTCCACAGTTGTTTGTAGGATGTCTCTGATGTAAAGCGGTCCTGTCAGTGTCCCTTGAATTGCAATTAGGGGCGTTCGGCGGCCGTGCATAATCCCTGCCCAAACCATAATGCCACCTCCTTGGAATGGATGAACAGGTTGCACATGACGAAGTCTCTCCCGCGGTCCTACGCCTCTCCACACTCTCACACGTCTCGAATCAGGCCTCAGACAAAGCCTACATTCATCTGTAAAGAGTACACACGACCAATCTGCAGGTCCCCAATGCACATGTTCGCGTGCCCACACCAAACGATCACGCTGTTGGTTTGCACTTAGAGGTTGCCGACGCATGGGTCTTCGGCAACGTAAGCCTCTTGCTCGCAGTCTATTGCGAACAGTCTGGGTCGAAACACGTACGCCTGAGGCTTGTTGGAGGTCATTTCGCAACTCATTTGCGGCCCTGGTATTGTGCCGCAGGGCTGTGATTCCTAGCAAACTGTCCTGGGCTGGTGTTGTTACCCGTGGTCGACCTGAACGGTGGCGATCTGCTACTGTCCCACTGCCTGTGTACCTTCTCCATGTTCTGCTGACATCGCTCTGTGCGATTCCCATCGTCGCGGCTACCGCCCGTTTTTACATCCCACTCTGCACGAAGGCAATAACCCTTGCCCGATCGAACTGCGATATTGTATGCCTGGGCATGTCTACAACACACCTTCACTACTTGAGTCTCTCTACGTAAGTGGGAGATATAGCCTTGACCATTACCACCCACAATACTGAGATGTTCGAACACACAAATATGCTCAGCTGGTCGTGGCTGTCGTCTGAAGAGCGAGTTATGCGGGGTTGAATGGGTATCTTGCACAGCACAGTGTGCTTTCTCACAGCTGGCCCAGTGGGACATGTTGCGATTGTTCTTTCTACCATTTCTTGGGTGATGCAAAACTTTTTGTGAGCAGTTTAGTTCAATTTTGTTGAATATAAAATATCACCGTAGTTCTTCGAAAGGAGCAGAGTCGTTGCTGATAGCTAAAGGATCAGAAGGAGTCTTAAAATAACATTGATGTGATTTGTACTAACAGATCATTATTTGTTCATGCTTGTAACAACCGTAATCTATAAGAGAAATAACTCTAACAGATTATGTTGATAACCATCGCCTTTATGTATTATGTTAGCACAAGCGAACCCATACATATTATTTCATCAACCTAAGGAACGATTCTAATGCGAAAGAAGGGAACATGGTGTAATTTGCTTACCTATATTGTATCTTGGTGCTGTTAGAACATAATTATAAGAATTTGTCAAGGGGACTGAGTGTTCCTGTAAACTGAAACGATACTTACGGATTGCATTGGTACCTGTAGAAGGCTCGCTGCAGTTGACTTCGGTAACTTTGATATCCCATCTGGGGGCTATTAACGATGGCCTCCCAGGCCGGGATGCCCTCTCTGAAGTCAAGTGGAAGACGAGGGTCACTACAGTCGGTGGCAGAACGTTAAGGTACACTGAAATCAGATACAACACAGACAATTTTGAGTGCCTCTAAAAATAAAATCAGAAATAAGAAAAACTTAATCTCGACACATAAAGGAATCACAAAATAATAAATTCCAAAACTTTACATTTCGAAAAATTCTGATAAGTTAGCCTAATGTTCGCAGTGACAGACCGCAGTTTCCACGGTTTAACGTACATAGCTGAAGTGACAGCACGTGCGGTGTTGCCACATTAACACACATATTTACAACATTGAATTAATATATCTATAAAATCGGTTTCGTAATGTGAATTGACTATGATAATGAGTTTTAAAAAGAGCTGCAAAGAACTTCAAAACAAGACCTATATCGTATTTGTAGTACTACCTAATACTAAGAAAAAGTTGTTTCATGGAATTGATAAGAACCTTTCTAGGTCAATTTAAAAAATCTAGAAATTAAAAATTGTATTTAAAACCTTTCTGACTGGACTCTATTTTAAATTTCATCACGATCGGACCCCAAGTTTCTCGAAGAGCGGTCGTTTGGAAAATACAAAAACACGACACTGTTTTGTTCTCGCGACGACAAAAAAATTGAAGACATATTCGAAAAGAAGTGGTTATCATATTTTAAAGCAAAATTGAATAAGCTAAATTTTGATGTAACTCGTTTAATTGGAGTCCGAACTCGGGTATTCACAATTTTTAATCCGATAGTATGTCCTTGTATTTTTTTTAAAAAAAACATGTACCGACCTTTCTAATCACAATTTGAATTCAAAACTCTTTCCTAATTTTCTACACAACGTGAAATTTGCACATATGATGAGCGTTGCTCTTGTATGAAATTATATTACCATGCTGTCCACTATTGGTTCCACAGAATTCCTGGACTCCCAAGTTAGTCTCCTGTGGATGAATGATGAGCATCTTATCATCGTGGCAGCCAACAGGTTCAAAGGGATCGTTGGTCAAGTTCCTTGGAGGTGCGATTGTGAACAAAGTGAAATCCAACCTAAGAATTTAGTAAATGGCAATTTAAAAATACAATATCTAATGATATATTATTTTGCACATGCAAACCCAAACATACCATTGTCTCTAGACTGAGAGTAAGTAGTGAATAAAATATACACATCTACATTTACATCTTCTACATCTCTACCTAGAAAGGGCACGGTATTGGTATTTACAAACCTAGGTCTCCTCCAAAAGCAACTTCTGTGGGTTATCAAACCTTAGTCAAAGCCATCTCGTCGAAAATTTTGTAAATTCTACCGTGCAACCAGTAGAATTATTACGTGAAAATAATTTACATACATTTCTAATAAAGTTTTAATTATAACCATACCTTAAACGACAAACACCTGAGCGACGAATATCAATCCTAAACTCGCAGAACGATTGAAAATTCTTTGGAGCAACGAAGGTGCTGAATGCATCACTGGCAGTTGCCTGGCAGGTGTAAGCAGCTAAAAATAAGAATTAGTCACCGATATAAAAAGGCATATATATTATGAGTATGAGGCTACAAGAATGTTATAAACTGCTGGAATGAATTTAACATTGACAGATAACATTTGAATCAAATGTCGACATTTGAAGGAATTATTCCCCATTTGTGGTAATTGTAATCCTGCTAAACTGAAAATTATTATGTTGTATATTATACGTACCTGCATTTTCTCCATATGTAGTTGGTATGAAGGTTAGTGCAAAGAGGAAGACATAGGATATTCCGCGCTTCATTTTCTTATCTTGCATACGTGCTAGTCTGTCTTTGAATAACCATGAATTTTTGCATATCGCGCTTTACTTTTGAAATTGCAGTATTACGCTTAATGGAGATGTAAACACTCAGTAGTTTTTACGACTTCGTTAAAAGAATATGCTTTGAGTCAATGGTTAAACATGTTTGCCGTCGAGCAAAGTATTTATTGTTGTGTACTTTGATCTAGAAAGAACTGCTTTTTCCCTCGTAATACTCAACATAAGTCCGGGTATCTTTTTTCCTCGTAGCCTCCTTGTTTGTGACCTCTGTGTTTGATTACGTAGCAATATATTATTGTTGTTTATTTTAGATTTACACCTCTTTGCGTATCTGCAAATATGATAATTACCAATTATTTATCATAGACACACTCAGTACAGAGGAGAGAAGAATTCAGGTTCGACAGAGTGTTCGGCGAGCCCATTCCCAGCTAATAAGTACAAGTGGAAAATTAAATGCTCTTTTGCCCTGAACTATTTTTGTATTGTATTTAGGGGTGTGTTACATGTGAGTCACCTTCAGAAAACATTCCGCCCTCTGCTTCCTTGCTCATTTTTTCATTGCTTATTTACCTGCAAGACTACGTATAAAGAACAATGGAAACCACACTTGCACAGGTGAACTTTCCACCTGGATGATTATATTAACTACTAGCTCTTCCCATACATTCACCATCTTTCCGATTGCAGTGTAAAATAAAAGATTCTACACGTTTACAAATCTGATTTTTAAGTGAAACCGAATCACCCGAGCATCAGTCTATCCATATTCGTACTTTTTTGCGCCACTAACTAAACTCAGAGTTTTCACTAAGTACAAAACGCATTCTGGTTACAGAATTAATCACGGTTAATCTATAACGTAGGAAAGTAAGCAAAACTTCCAACATTCCAAATAGAAACTTATTACCAAAAGTACTAAATGTGCAAAAGACAAAGGAATAGTACTCACATTAATCCCCGTTTCTGCAGACGATCGTCGTTTTGTTGAAGTAGTTCTCTAGTTATTTCACCGTTTCAACTTTTGTCCAAATCTATACTTCCAAATAAGATTATGAGGTGTAAAGGGTAACCTTTGTTAAAATACTCACATGTCAACCTCTCTTCCACATAGTACACTCTGGACTGTATTGCTATGTACTAACAAGGTGCTGGACTCACAGCCAGTAAACACCACCCTCTGTGGGGTTCGTGTCGTGTCGTACATACATGATCGTGATTGTCCCTTCGACCATCTCATATTATCACCATTCATTCTCATCTTCGCGATTAGCCAATAGTGACAGAAAAGCGAAGTAAAATAAATCGAATCAATCAATCAGCCGAATAAGATTGTATGCATCTTTCACACCGAAGTCGCCTGCGGCTGTAGTACGAAATGCAAGGAACAACCCACGATTATTGTATTGTGATTACAATAATGACTGTATTGCGCACACATAGACACACACACGTGACACTAAACTTCCGATGAACTGCCAGCAAGTATTGAATGCATAGCGATCGCTGTGCAGAAATACGAGTTCTGTCCTACAGTTTCAAGCCGGAAGGGTAGGACTGAAACAATGTTAGTCGGGCAGTAGTCAAACCTTGCACTCTAGCATTGGTACACTAATAAATGGTTCGGCAACTAAATCTGGCGGTTTTTAATTACAAATAAAAACAAAACTCTTTCATGCAACAAAGTCAATTTAATACATGTACTACATCTCAATATATTTCAGGAAAATAACATAAGAGGCAGTTTCATGTAGTTTCTTGACAAGGACAGTTCATTTTTTGAATAGCACACCTGTGAGGCAACTGCTGAATCTGGAGGTTTTTAAATCAACACTGAACCAAGTTGCTCAAGGTAACGACATTCACCATAATATGCATGTTCCCAGTCGGAATACCATTTTACTGTGGGTAAGGAAATTCAAGGGGACGGCATTGGCAATGAAAGGAACTCCTGGGGTTCGAAATCCCGAGAACATCGAACGTGTTCAGGTCTCTGTTTTGAGGAGTAATTAAAAAAATGAACTATCTTGTCAAGAAATTGCCAGTCATGCTATTTTCCTAAAATGCTTTGAGATGTAGTACAACATGTATTAAATTAACTTCGTTGCACGAAAGAGTTTTGTTTTTATTTGTAATTAAAAACAGTCAGGTTTAGTTGTCGGACCCTATTAACATGTAACTTTTACTTTACATTGAAGAAGCATTAATTGTTAGAGACTATATATTAATGAAAGATACGAAAGAACACTTTAAAACGATTTTATTTTTAAAAAAGGTTACGCTAATTACTCTTTTTACGCAAAGAAAGGATATAATTATAGTTTTCCACAATTTTTAATATTATACATGAAAGCAATACAAAATAATTCGTTATAGCACCTTACGTAAAATAAAACAATGAGCAACAAAAATACCAATTCCCAAGAAGTAACATCGTTATGACATCACTAATGTTACTAGCACACAGTGAGCTGTTCATACTGAATCTGGAATCCATTTTCAGGGCCGGCGAATGGACTTCGTTTGTCATCTGTGTGAACGTAGAGAATAAAGGGTCCGTTCATTGCACCTGCCAAAATAATAATAAATATAATCATTGTAATCTTGGTTGGTTTGCTTAATTATTGTCGTTTAGTTGTACAATCAACGGCTAATTGTCCACCGCTATTTATATTATTTTTTATTCCACATCCTGTGTTGTTTCAAGGAAACAAATACTATCCTCTACTTGTTGACGTTTTTTTTTATTTCAATGCATAATCATCATGCGGAAAACAGACTGGAAGAAAATGGGCAATTCACCTATTACTTTTGCCTTTGAGTGTACACTAAACGATGTTAATTATTGATTAATGCGTCACCCCGAAAAATTAATTTTCATTTGTCGCCCCGGTCCTTTGTTATTATTTATTTATTGATTGGCTTGTTTCATTTTGCTTCGCTATTCTGTCAATTTTGGCTAATTCCAAATGTGAGGATGAATGGTAAGATGGAATTGATGAAAGGACATTTGCCAAAAACTTTAATTTGAAACGTTGTTGAAATTTTCTGTTCGTTTTCAAAGTATTAGCCAATGTTTAAAAAGTTATTTTCCATTTTAACATTTTCCCCATTATTCATGAAATAAAAAAAAAACACCTGTAACAGATAACGGAAAATGTTTACAGAGAAAATGTTTTAACTGGCAATATGAGTAATGGACATGAAAAAATTCCAATGTTCAACAATGCAATGCTTCGTTTCCGATAAGCGAAATCAATAAGAGGAGAGGAGGGGAAGGCAGTGACTTTTGTGAGAATACACTACTTACCATAGTCTAAAATCCTGGCTTTCTCTATTCTTTTCCGACATCGGCCGACCTTTGCCCGTCATTTACTGCTCTATATGCAAGGGGCTTTCGCTAAGATTTTGCAGTGATTTAAGATTGATTGTTGCGGTAATTCAATCTGTGACCTCACGTAAACCTAATCATGTTACCAGTGAGATAGTAATTAAGTAATTATGTAGTAACGAAATGGATGTTACTCAGCAAGAAACTGGTAAAACAAGAGTACCACTTACTTGAAACATCCCTGCCTTGAAGAAAGGATCCACAGAACTTGCTGTCACTCTTATCTTCAGAGTAGGGCTGTATCTGGCCGTTGGGGATGAAGATGTAATCGTGGCTGAAGTACGTCTGGCCGTCCGGCCGGGTAATGTAGTGGGCGCAGCCTTTGTTTCCAAAAGGAGCGAGGAAGTCCACGGCGCTCAGCTGGAACCTTGTGGAGCTGAACTTTATCCCGCAGGCATTGAGGCGACGCTTGATGCAAACTGCGTAGTTGAGGTTCGGCAAGTACAAGCTGTTGGGGAAACTGAAACTTTGGAAAGTCCCCTTCGCTGCGGTGAAGTACTGGAGGCAGCCCTCAGAAGCTGAAAATAAAAAGTAAAAAAAATAATCAGAAATTCGTTCTCAATTCTGTCTCAGCCAACGATGTACCACTTGAAAAGTTGCATGTGTCTTCATGCTCATACCATAAAAGCATTCGTGACCAGAGTTTCTAACTGCGCTCTCACTCTATCACCATGCAATTTTGTCTTTCTCTCTCTCTCTTTCTTTCCCCCACACACTCTCTTCGAGTGCGCTTCATTTCTCCCCCTATATTTTCCATGTCTATTCCTCATCCTGCTCTTTCCCTCTCTGTCACATTGACTCTTATCCTGCTTTCGTGTCTACCTCTCTTTTCATCAACTTCTCTCTTCCACTCTCTCTCTGTCTCTCTCTTCCGTTCTCTCTACATCTGTCTCTCTCTTCATCACTCGTTCGCTCATTTAGTATCACTTGTCTCTTCCTCCCTGTACGTCTTTCGTTTTTAGTTGTCTTTGTGTTGATAAAACATTTCATTAATTGCAACAGAGAACTATTACTTTAATATGACAGGCATTAACAAAAAAATATCATTTCTGAAGTAAATGCAGATGTATCCCTGGTATTCTCTGAACATACCCCAGTGTGGAAACACTATTCCATTTTCCATTACAATTATCCAAAGATCCAAAAAATAGTTCCAATTTTTTTTCTAGAATTTAAAATATCAGTGTGGTTCTTTGAAATAGAAAAAAACACATTAAAAGAGAGATTTGATTGAAATAGGCGAACAATGCATATCTCTTTTAATAATAGCTCCTGCTGTGTGTAAATTTGATTTATGAGGATTATGTAAAATTTTACAAGCAAACATCGCTGTTATTGTGTGATACTAGTGCAAGGAAAACCTTTCATGTAATTCCCTCAAAGAGGACAACTTGATGCAATACGTTTAGAATAAATTCTGCCTCGAGTTGTGAGCTGATAGTTTATTGCGCTCTTGAAACAAAAGATAAGAGGTTTTGAAGTGGAATGATGGAAACTTAAAGTGCACTTACGGATGGTGGTAGCATCTGCGGAAGGCCCGCTGCAGTTCACTTGAGTCACTTGGACGTTCCATCTGGGGACTATTAGCGCTGGCCTCCCAGGAAGAGCCCCTCTCTCTGAAGTGAAGTGGAAGACCAGGGTCACTACAGTCGGTGGCTGAACGTTAAGATACACTGGAAAAATACACGAAGAAATTACTTTATATGTCTCTTAATATAAAATGGGAGTTCGTAGTTATTAAAAAATAAATGTATCATTCTGTCTATCCATTTCGTTTATTTTATATCGCTTTTCTACCTCTTGGGTTAACTGCGCCTCAAATTTTCGATGTTATCGGTAAAACAAAAAATTATTTTCCCTAAATATAGGTAATTCAAACTCTTTCAAATTCGAACAAAAAAAAATTGAAGTAATGACTGGAGAATACATTCAGGATAGAAATAAATTTTAAAAATACAGCCGAATATAATCATAAAATATGAACACATGTATAATAATTACGCCACCTTAGTGGTCGAGCGCGCCGACTCACGATCTCGCTACAGAAAGTGCGGTGTTCAGTTTCTAGCTTGGGCGGAGATATTTCTTTGTGAGCGAATTTTGAGATTTGTTAGAAGTGGTAGTAAACAAAAGCGACGTAAAATAAGATAAATACAAATACAAAGGTAATAATTAAGTGCATGAACTGTTATTATTATTATTAATGTATGAGAAATACGTATAACAAAATAAATTCTTAAGCGTGTAAAACAAATATTAGTAGTTAATATGAAGACATGCATAATTGATAACAATTGTTGAGATTAACTAAATTTAACTATTAGATTAATTTATTAATTAGTTTAACTAAATTCTAGGATGGGAAATTTTACATCGATGGATCCCTCTAATCTGAACCCCTAACAAACCTTTTCTGCACACAACACGGAGTAGCTAATTTTTTAAACACTAATCCTAGACTTAAAATATTGGGAGGAGGAGCTAAGATTTATAGTGTTCAACGCAGTTATCCTCCAAAATACGATTTTAGAGACAATTATTCAGTGCATCCTTCTATTCAAGTAGCTCCTTAATTGTCCTCACAATGTTGGCTCAATACTGATAATCTCGATACTTCATAACAGTACAGTACAATGGATCAATATATCAATCCCATTGAAATGATAGTGGTAATCTTTAGATTACGTATGGGCACTTTCGCAATTGATCAAGCTTGTGAAACAGGGACACCTTATCCGATTTACACAACCACAAGATACGCACTTCGAGATCAAAACTTGAAGCAATGAAGTGTAGAAATTATGTCCACTTGAGGTTGATACGTACAATTGAGCGTAGTAGATTTTAAATTCGTTTTATGCCGTTTCTTCGTGGCAGTATTTTCAGTATAACGTTCAAAATTGAATCTATTCTATGTGCTAGTATTTTCAAACTGTGAACCGACCTCTCTAATCACAATTTTAATTCAGCATTTTCTTTTCGCTTCCTAAACTACACGAACCCTTCAGCTTGAAATGAGATGAACATTCATATAGTTCATTTTATTATTTACAATATTCTATTACCATGCTGTCCAGTGTTTGTTCCACAGAATTCATGTATCCCAATGTTAGTCTCCTATGGATGGATGATGAGCATCTTATCATCGTGGCAGCCAACTGGTTCAAAGGGATCGGTGGTCAAGTTCCTTGGAGGTGCGATTGTGAACAAAACAAAATCCAACCTGAGAATTTAATACATGGCAATTTAAAAACAATAATCTGATGATGACACTTTACTTTGCACATAAAAATTCAATATAACAACATTTTACCACATGAGTAGTTAAGAACAAAAGATGAAAAGATTTTAATATACTACTTGAAAATTACAACAATTCACATAACATAAACAAACACATTGTTAAATTTAGGATGGTTATGGTTGAAATTTGTTGGCCATATCTTACTTACATTGAAATGTTTCGTCAATACGGATTTTAAAATAGTAGTATGGTCTTGTAACTGAAACAATTGAGTACTCTAGGGATATAAATAACAATCCACTGTCCACTCTCAGGTGGACGGACTGAAGGAAGAAATATAATTTTAAACAAACAAGGACCACCTGGACAGTATTTCAATAATGAAAAGAACACAACATCCAACAGGCAAGGTTAACGAAATGAATTGAAGTCTATGGTAAGATGTGTGTATTCAACTTACCTACATTCATTAATCATAATAACCAGAGGTCCCGGGTTGGAACCCTGACCTGAGAATGAGTGTTCTATGTGCCCCTCCATCAGTTTCATCATATTACTCATTCTCATCGTCGCGATTAACCAGAAATTACAGAAAATCGACGAATCATATCATAATAGTATTCGGAAGAGCTTAATTTCATATACTGTGAACAGCCATCTTGACTGAAGAATGACCAAACGAATGAGAGGTATCTTTCATAAAGGCCACAGTCGTGTTCTCCTACTTCCATATTTCATTTCTTTCATCGTACTCCCTACTCCCCACCGCGATTAATGTGGCATAATTGTGCAAATGAATGAAATCAGCCAACTAACAAACCAAGAATCAATTCAAGGAAGTGAATACAATTCACCAATAAGAAGAAGGGCGCTTATTGAAATGAAGCTGCTGCTTCAGATGCTTGTACTTAGGAGGACGTTTTAAGAGTGTCAACATTAATTAAAGGTTCGTTCTACTAACAGTGGACAAGAGCACTTAAAGCTTGCTTCGGTCTATTGGGCAGTCTTCTGATGAGGAAACGGCAGCAGTGTGCATAACAGTAACTTGAATCAACAGTGATCAGGTTTCCAAGTTCAAAGACACCATCCTTGGCTTGTCCCAGCATGCTTCACCAATTTCATGTTGATGTTATTCCAGGACACCACAACCAACCGAAACTGTGAAGCAAATTCTTCTTTGTAGCTGATCAGTGGTGAATCATTCATGTTGAAGTTTTCTTTTTCTTAACTTTTAACCACTGTTTTGAATTTTTATGTACTAATGTTTACGTTTACATACATCTACGTACGTTTACGTTTTCAGACTTGATCACCGACGAGGTGGAGAGAAGACTCGGCCACCGAAAAATTATCCTCCTAAATCCCGACAGGCCAAAGAATAAGCATCAAGAAACCTAGACTTTCTTTTCGACTCCAGTTGTGGGAGTTTCAAGGAGGGGAAAGCATGTTTCTACACGCCTGATTTTTTCCCGTCGTACACGACACCTTTTGCTGTCGACATGCACCCTTTGCTCGCATTTCAAGGAGAGACAGGGAATCGGAGACCCATTCACTTGCTATGCGGCGGTACCTATTAGACTCCGACATGCTTGGTCTTGTTGAGGCTGCTACACGTTTCGAAAACGACTCGAAACGAAAAATTTGACAGCGCAAAATACAACGAGCGTTTCCCCTTACCACGGCAACTGGACAAATCCGATTGGTTGAGCGGTTCATATCACCCTCTCCCGCTTTCAACGGAAAAGACAAAAATACTAGAATTTTGAAGTTTGTTCTTTCGCCGAACAGTCTTTTTTTAGGCAGTATATTTTATATTCTATCCAGAGGCGAAGCGTCCGGTCATCGGGAGATGCGGGGATGACAAAGCAAAATAATGAAAAAAATTGCTTTTTAAATATTTTAGAGAAGAATAAAAAATAAGTCAGAATACTTGCATATTTGAGCGAAATTAGTCACTCGACGCCATGAAACAGTTAGAAATACACAAGAGATTCGCTAAGTTTAGCGAATCGAAGTTCTACACCCCGTGCCCAGCCGTCCCGCTACGTTTCCTGTTGAATGCAATGGTGTCAGGCGGGCCAACTCATCGCAGTAAGTCTGCGAATACAAGGTCCTTCGACCGCTTTTCCCCCGCTCTTGAAGGTCTGGTCATAAGAGGCCTTTTTTAACCCCCTTGTTTACAAACACGGCAGGCTTTCAGTGACGTCATAAGTAAGCAAAAGCATAAATTTCCCCACGGTTAGTGCTAGAAAGAGCTGGGGGGGGGGGGGGAAAGCAGTTCTGGATCCATTGTATTTCCTTCACAGTATTTCTCCTTTTCAATTTTTTTTCTTTCTTTTGATCCTGCGGTTTAAATATCGTTTTCTGAAAATAATGTTCTTACTTTACAAAACACGAAGTACTTCAATGTTGTTTTGTGTTTACTATGCTTACGAATGACAAGACTGATCAAGATTTTTGTTCTCGAGGTGACAGACATACTTCCTTAGACAGAACCTTTTCGCTAACATATCTTACTTTCACACCAGGGATAATCAACATCAGGATTCCGGAAATTTTACTACCCGGATTTCGGAGAGAGACGTTTAACAATTTTTTCCATTTTTCGGGTAGAATTTAAGGAAGTTTAGTCTTCCTTATTTTACGATCATATACAACGTAGAAGAAAATGAATTTGGCCACCTCTACTTCACACGTCTGTACGAACACTGTTATCATCATTATCAATGTAGAAATCCCACTTCCCCCTCCACGGTTGAAAGATTGACCCTGACGTTTGGCAAGTCTTGCGATGACTACGTAAAAATGTTACGCTTCGCCACTGATTCTATCATATCGACGCCTGTCCCAAACAGGTCACGTGTCCAGATACAGAACAAATGAGTAATTAAAGAACAGCAACCTACCCTGGGGACGGAGACAGATTCATTATCCGAAACGCAGGTTGATAAAAATTTTAAACAGTGGTTAAATGTAAAAAAAAAAACTGAACATGTGAAGCTAATATTTGTTCATTCATAGTGCCGTTACTACAATAATGTAACCTGAGCGTCCCTTCCAAACTTTATGTGGTGCAAGACTTTACTGCTTTTGGAATTATCTTACCTTTCATTCATCATTGCGCATTTGTTCTCATTGTTGCTGTGCAACATTTCTCCCAACCGCTTATTTGTACCATTCGTTTTAAAAAATGTTTAAGGACAAAAATGGTAATCGGAAATCATATTAGGGAGATTTCACACCAAAGCACAGTGGTCCAGTTGCACGGAAAACCTGGTCAAAATCCCAAAATTGAAAGTTGTCAAAATAGGTTTGGTACCCTATAATTCCAGAGTAAAAGATCCATTCTATTGAAAACTATTTGATGTTACACAATAAGTGTCGCACTCAATTGGTTAGCAACGCTTGAAATGTGGGGATGATGTGATCTTTGTTAGTTTTTGCAGAAAGAACTTTTCCACGTAGTTAGTTTTGTGTCTTTATAAATATTTATCGGATGCCAATTGCGGTTTCAAAATTATTTTTTGTTACTTTTAAGCTTTAATTTGAAGGAAATACTTTTGTCATCTGGTATAATCAAGTATTGAATTGCTAATGAGCCGGAACTCAAGTTAGTGCTAAAGGCCACAGATCTTTCTCTTTTCGATACTTTTCGTTGAGTAACAAAATGACTCAAACATGCTCAAGTTAAGATTAAACCATCTTATGTCAGGCCCGTAGCTAGAGAGGGGGCAGGAGGGCAACTGCCCCCTTTGCCCCCCCCCCTGTGAAAAATACAGAACACATTCCTACCTGGAATTCTCACTAATCTTTACAATTATATCATGTGTTACTCTAGCAACATAACAAAGACACTTATTGATTTTGTGATTTATTAGGGTGTATGGGATTCCGTATAATGTCGTATCAGGATTGGGGGGAAAATTTCCCTTCCACATTCAAACTTCGCGAAATGATTTTGCAATTTTCAGTATCTAGAACAGTTGTGACATTTTGAGTAGTCTTGTATTAAAGGTGCCTAATGTGTTCGAATGTTTTTCTTGGATGCGTTGCTATGAACTTGGAACTGCTTACATTTTTGTTTCCCAAGTCTACCTTTTGGTAATAGTGATACATGTGGTAGAGAGAGGGAGTGGCTATTTGTTTGATTTTTTGTTACTTAGCGTTGCTTTTCTGCCACTTCTAGGTAATCGCAACAATGAGCGAAGACGTGAAATCGATGAAGAGATACTCATAAACAGTACTGCAACCACAGGGGGGCAGGGGGCATTGTCCCCTCCCCCCGACCTAGGACGGAAGTCCATTCTAGTGGAAGCAAACATTGAAGTAAAAAAAAAAAAACTAGGAGAATCTAAGAATAGCAGGACAATTGGATACTCATGATGTAATTAGTTTTCACGTGTTCCTTGCATTTTCTTCCAGACGGCCATAGGCACTTGCAAGGGGCACAGAGGGGTAATTGCCCCCGCTCGATTTCAAATTTTATAAAAATAAAAATATATTTCGTAAATTTTCTTGCTCGCTCAGCTCGCAATGTCAGCTACTCTTATAATCCAAGTTCAGAGCCATAGCTATGAGGCGGCGGGAGTCGGCCCTGGGAGCCAAACGATGTATATGAAAAAAGAAAATGCCATGGCCCCCGTAAAATTATTTGCGCCCTATTACAATTATTTGCGCCCTATTAAAACAATTTATTTCTATGAAACTTAATATGAAATGTTAATGATGGTACTGTAATCCAAGAAGTCATTGATAAATCAAGGGATTCCTATTTGTTTGTCAGTTGTCAAACACATGTATTGCAAAATGGTTAACGTAACCAGTAGGCAAACGTTGTCTGTAGTGATGCAAGAGTCTCCCCTTTGAAGGAAATAAGAGTCCTTGGTGAACTAAGGGACCCATTTTTTAATGTTTTAGCCAAGTACAGAAAAGTATTACAAATTTTTACACAATTCATCAAAGTGTAAATAATATGTAACCATTATTATTTAATTAATTTGATTTTTCTTGCATAACACAACACAATGGTGTTGTTAAATTCTCGTTAGATTCCTTTGTGCGTAAAAATCTTGCATACTGGAAACTAGAGAGAATCATTATGAACCATGATTTATAAAGGGCTCCCTTAATCAGTTCTGCAGAGAGGCCCAAAGCTGTTGGTACACATTAATCGTCTATTAACATTATCAACCTGTAAATATCAAGTAGTTACAGTCCCTATTAGCCTATTTATGTTAAACTTTATATTCTTTGGCAATCTAGAAAGGTCATTATCGAAATATTGCTATTTGATATTGCTCGAAGTTTTTTTTTGTTCGTTGGAGTTTCAAGATATCATCCCTTTTCTGTTACTTATCTCTTTTGTGGGAGGGGACAAGTGCCTCTGTGTACCATGCTGCCAATGCGACACAATATATTAAAAATTTGCCCCCTCTAGGATTGACTTCGTCCCCCCTACACAGAATTCCTGGCTACGAGCCTGTCTTATGTTAGCACAATGTTTCTAGTTTCAGGATACAAAAGCATTTATTTCCGGTTCTTGCCCCTTTTCATAAAAAGTTGTAAAATGTTATTGGATACGTGATACATTTTTTCCGGCAACATATTTAACAGCTCGATAAAGCATGCAGCAAAACTATACCCTTCGTATAACTGGGTTCTGGAAACCAAGAAGAAATGTTATCTTGCAGAGAAAGAATTTTCATGGAAAAATGAATCAGAAAAAAAAACACAGTTGTTAAAACCTCAAACGCACAGTTTACAATTTACAGAAAAGTGTGCAATACGCTTACTTAGAGCAGATTTATGAAAAAGTACTGAGGAAAATATGAAGATAATTGATTTTAGCATGAACGAAAATCTGGACACAATGTAGTTTTGTGTCTCTGTTACATGCATGGAAATCAAAGAATGAGAGGTGCGTTGAAAGGCAAACAAACAGTTGCCGAAGAAAAGAATGCAGAAGATACAAGCCGAGCTGAAGAAGGAATTAGGTATCATTGTAGATGAACCAAGCGAGATGACCAACGACGGAAATACCGAGAGATTTTTTCCAGAACTCCGAGATAGTGGTGGATATGAAGGGGATAGAGGTCTCCTCAAGAAATGTGCCATGATCCCATAGGCACTATCTTATGGACTGGGCCTAGACGTAGAGAATTTTGAGATGTGGACCAAGGATAAAATTGAGCAGCGCCTCTCGCTCTATCTTTCACTTCACAAGATACTTGTCCGTGGCCGAGCGCTTATTTCATCTGCCCTTTTGCCAATAGGACAAATGTCGAAAGATGCTCAATAGGTCAGGAACAAGCACATACAGCATTATCTGGAATACCATGCTCGTACCAACTCTCGGGGACAAAAAAGATGGACGTAATGCTTCGGCTCGTCCGAATCATGATCCAGTAATCTCCACACTCCGGCCCATAGCAGATGTATTAGATTTCCTCAAATGCCCTCTCCAGTCGCTGGCTAATGTTGAAACAGATGGAAATTATAAATTCATTGAACAACGCATAAGACATGGTTTACTGTATTGTGAGCGCAATTGGCATTAAGATCACATAATATTATATTGTCCAATATTGTTTCTTTCGTTAAAATGATGGGATATATGAAAAAACTCTGCATACAAAAAAAAAGGGAAATTTGACCAGGTTTCCCGTGCATCTGAACCGATGTGCAAAGTGACAAGCTGCAAGCCACACTTGTTGCTCTGCTCAGTTTGTATGATGATACCGATATATTGAATTAATCAGTTTAGCCACCAGAAGAAAACGAAACATCACCACCCTTCCAAAATGTCTGGCTCGCTATTATGCCTCTAATTAAATCATCTCCCAAATGGATGAAATCTTTGAAAAGAGAGGAAATCACAGAAAGCTTCCTACATTACGTAAAAAACTATATTAACAACTTTCATATTGTTATCAAGCATTAATCAAAACCATTTCGTCAATAATTTTGTAAACACTGCCATAAAACGAGTAGAATTAATATGTAAAATGTATGTAAATACATTTATAACTAAGTTGTAATTATAATCTTACCTTAAACGACAAACAGTTGGGCATCTAATGTCGACCTTTAAATCGCAGAACACCTCAAAATTCTTTGGAGCAACAAAGTTGCTAACTGGATCACTGGTAGTTGCCTTGCAAGTATGAGAAGCTAAAATAAGGATTATGTTCAGATAAGAAAACTATATAAGGATGAGACGACAATAAATTTAAAACTACTGGAATGATTTTAACTAAACCAGTATAATCAAATAATTTCACAATTCTAATAATTACAATTTTGTTAAACCCTAAAGTAGTATGCTACAGTTTGTAACGTATAATGCGATCTATTGAAGTGTAGACCGCTGCGTTGATGTTTGCGTATCGGCAAGCGAGGCACTCGCGTCCGTTTGTCGGCATCGTAGAGTGTCGATGAAGCAAGTGCACAACAGTTTCCGTAATTATTTAAGAAAGTTATTGAACTAACTAACTAACTCTCTAGCCACCTTAAACCCGGAGGTTTATGGCTGCAGCGACACAGGTCTTCCATCTGTCCCTATCCTGAGCAAGATCTATACACGTTATTCCATTCCTACCGATTTATTTTAGGTCCATCTCAACGTTATCCCTCCACCTTCGTCTTGGCCTTCCTAGTGGTCTCTTACCATCAGGTTTCACAACAAGAATCCTGTAAAATCTTATTTCCTCTTCTGTGGAAACTCGCGCGCTTGATTGACGGACAGTCTACAGTGACGACATACGGCCGCAAGGGCCTCGCTTGCATATAGCGCAAACACCGGCACGGCGGTCTACACATCAATGGATCGCTCTCATTATATATTATACATACCTCCTAATGTAGTTCGTATGAACGCTAAGGCAAAATATGGTACCACGAAACGAAAGAGGCAGAAAAATGATCTTCCGGATGTCATCTTTTTCTCTGTAATAAAAGGTAATCTGTTTCACAATTTATAAATTATCATATTTCAAGTGGATGGATTTAGACGAATAGTTTGCAATATGGTTTACTTATATCAAAACTAAATAATTATACTGTACAACAGTTCATTGATTAGCACTAAAAATATTTAACATAAACACAAATGTATTCATTTCATACGTATATTTCTAGTGTTTCTGTTTAAATTATAGTAATCACCAGTGGTCGGATCGGAAGTAGCGCATTATTTGTAGATGGCGCTACGTTTTTGAAATTGTAGCTGTAGCTTAGCCAAAAAATTATTGTAGCTCTTAGCGAAAATTTCGCTACAATCCTGAAATCCGCGATATTTAATTCATTAGTATGTGAATAAGTCTGATATCCCGATAATAGCATTAGCAGTAGCGAAACTACATTATTTTTAAAATAGTTATTGCTGCAGCGAAACTATATTTTTTGAAGAGTAGTTTAGTTGCAGTGAAGCTACCCTTAAAACGTAGCTTTCTGATCACTGTAAATTACATTACTAATGATTATTAATAGTTATGTACACAGCATTTCCAGGCTGTTCGGAAAATTAGCACTTAAGTTAAAAAAATGCAAATTTACATCAGACAGTATTGACGCCCAACATAAAATTCCTTAATTGATTCAGTGGGGCTTGAATGAAAGCAACAGAAAATCACAGTTTATGACTTAAGGCCGAATCACACGGAACTAGATTTCGAGTAGGAATGCCCTAGTGCCATCCATGTTTTTTGATATAGGCTATTTAATATGCCTAATATTTTGAAGACTCAAATGTTCTGTCTTTCATCACCAAGTTTAACAGACTCGAGAATATTTTTTTAAAGTTTGATTTAAGCCCACTCTATGCTCACGATAGGCTAATCAGAACTGAAACTACAGTTGAAATCCGAACAATTGTGCAATATGCCTCAAAACGGGATAGAACTCGAGACTCTCGGAGAGAATAGGTTCTTATTCCCTTTGCTTGTTCACTTTACTCAATGTACTCATATATGATCGTTCAGTTTAGTGTGCCAATGGGAGGGATTGTGATAACGACATACAATAATTAATAACCATCTATTTCAGCCTTAGGCCCCTATTTTTGCAAAACAATATCTAATCAATAATCTATATAGCATGAAAGTCAACTTGGCCCCTGTTTACAGTACTATATATTGTTTATATAAAATAGTGCAAGTGTAGCGTAGAATTCATTCTCGATGAGGTGAAATTCGCCTCTCCCAACTCTAACACCTGAATCCGCCACTGCCTAATGGGGGCTGTTCATTGCCAAACTTTTCCGCTAGAGGCGCCACCCCTGTTGTGTCCCTAAAGGATTTCGTTCGTCATCTAGTTGCCCTAAGCTTTACATTGGAGCGCGATAGGATGGCTATTCAAACGTTACTTTCAACGAAGGTAAGAATTTCTCGTGTAAATCGATAACAAAAATGTGTTTAGCAAACCTTAAACATTATATAGCAAGTCATAAATTTCCGAAAATTACATTCTTCTGAACCTAAGAATTAATATATTAAAGCGCAACGGCAGGGTAGCTCAGACGGGCTAAATATACTATGTCTATGCACAAAGAGGACTAAACGTGACGCAATTTTGGTCGTCCGTAGCTGCCATGGGTATATAGCCTAATACAAAAATTTAGATTTACACTACGCTTTTATGTTTCCTCTTGTTGCGACTTGCGAGTATGTGTAATTCAACGGCGGGGGTAGGAATCCGAGAAACTCAACAAATTACAAAGAAAAAATGTATTAAGTTAGTAAGCGCATGACATTTATTATTATACACTATGCCCTATCCGATAAATTAATATTAACATATGTTTTCTTTGTATTAAGCAGACATTTTCCCCGTATGTTCGTCCTTTTTGTTTTGGGTTACAACAATTTTAACATTATAATTCCCGTAAATAAGAAAGCCCTAGAGGTTGCGAGACATGAAACAGAATATAAAATATTTTTTATATAACTATTCTTCTCGATAAATGCGTATGTATAAAATAGAGAACCATATTTACTAGCCATGAAGAAAAGTATCAGTTATTAATAACAACTATAAAAATAAAAGTACAGTTGCGTGGAATTATTATGTATTATTCTTTACCAGATTCACAAGAATAAAGCACTTAAATTGTGAAAATTGCAAGTGACGTAAACAAGTGCTGTGCAAATTTTAAGGCTTTCTTGAGTTCCGATATCTTTTCCGTTGTTGACGATCGTCTTATTAAAATTCTTAGTTTCACTATTTATTTATCTATCATGTTCCGACATAATTTCTGAGGTTAAGATTAAATTAAACTTGCAATTTAATGTAATAGCAGCACGTTCGGCATCAAATTCCCCATGTATTTAAATGGTAGAACAATTGCGCATCAAAAGCGTGGGGACACAACAGGGGTGCTGCCACCTACAATAGTTTGCTTTGACCAGGCCCATTGACGCTGGACTGGCTGCTAGATTGGTTTTGACGACTAGAGCGTGTTCTAATTGCAACTAGCTTTCTCTGCTAGATTCTGTGGAACAGCCAATCAGAGAGAAAGTTTGCTGATGTGAAGATAATCTGAGAGTTTGGAGAGGGAAAGTTTTTTGTCTGTGGTTTTTGAGTGTTTGTTTCTTTTGTTCGCTGCTAGATTTTTTAAAAAATAACAGATGAGGTGCGTTCGTGTTCATTAATATTTAGGAATTTATTCAAAGCGACCAGATTTGAACACAACAAATGTGATTACCCGATAATAAAAACCCTTTTTATTATCAGTGTATTAAATGTTTAACATATTTAGTTGAACAAAATATTCTTTTATGAATGAATCCTGAGCATCATACATACCAGAGTTCATTAAAAAGCTTGTTGAGTACACCTTGATTAACATATATTCTTTCCAGCCAATTTCTAGCGGACACTTTTCTTTTAATTCTTAATAACAGCAGCAGTAATTCTCCTACAATGTTCTTCTATTCGCTCGTGCGCTAGGGGTGTGCGGGATCCCGAAAAGTCGGGACCGGGATCGGGAAAAAAAATCCCGTCCCGATCCCGACTTCGGGAAATGACTTCCCGAGCAGTCGGGAAATACCGAATGGTCATTTTAAAATGTTGTTAATTCTCGACGTTTTCTGCATTGCAAGTGTCTGAAACTTATCGAAAATTGTTTGTTTTTATTCCAGAAATGCAAAAACAATAATTTAAGTTGCAAATGACGTGTAGAATTCGAGATTTTTAGATCTTCGGGAAATTTCGAACATTTCCCGTCCCGAAAATTTCCCGACTTTGTCGAGAAATGGCGAATTTTTCCCGTCCCGAATGTCGGGAAAATTCAAAAAACTTCCCGTCCCGACCAACAAAATTCTGTCCTGCACACCCTTACTGCTCTGCCCAATGCCTTGTGAGAACAAAAGTATACCGACAAGTACGGTAGCAAGTATCGTGTGAGGTGAGTCAGTACCACACAACTAAGCCCCGCGACAGGTTAAGTTTGCAACAAGTTTTCGCACATAATAGACCCAAACGTGCACACAGAATGTAGTCCTCCTCCAATACTGCCGATTTTCTCACTGTCTGTGATATGAACAGCTCGGCAGTTGAGGCAAGACTTGCATGGGAGATGCTGAGCGCCGTTCTCGCGTGGTTTAATACATAAAATCTGCTGTAAACTTAAGCTGTCGCGGGGCTTAGGAAAGTTCAACTGGAAAATCCAGCAGAAAATCTAGCCTCGTGTGATTCAGGCATTATGTGTTATTTCCCAGACACCCTAGATTTAAAACCAGAGTTTTTCTTAAAAACTAATTTAACGAAAACCAGTGCTCAGGCCGATGGTTTAAAATCTACCGATGAATGTTACGACCCTAAGAGGGGCAGGGGAAATGGCCCCTGATCGATCAATTTGCTTTCCCAGCACACAAGTAAAACTACATAAATAAAGGTTTTTTAATTGAATACGGATTTATGTATGATTTTTAAGGGTGGGTATATTACATGTGACCCTTCGCACCGTGGCACTTTTTTTTTCCAGCTGATGGAATTAATTCAAAATTTGGACGTTCTCAGGCAAATTAATCACTCAAGCAACAACTTACCTCCAAACAGTATCAATCTGTAGTGACCTTACGACAAAGGCAACGCTTGTGCAATGCTAAATGTTAGCACAATCTGAAGATAAACCAGCGGAAGTGGTTGGTTTCTGCAGATATGCTAATTGAACGTAGCTGTTGAGTGAGAGCGAATTGTGCACACGGATGTAAATGTAGGTCTCCACGACGAAGGAAGTGCAGTTGCGATATAAGATCGTTCGACATATGCAAAGGACAAATTGTCCATTTCTCCCTAGTGTTATTGTAGGAACTTCTGCAATAGGTGCAAAGCGTGTGGTTTGATAAGATTCAAATTAAAACATTTTTTTCTTTAATCATTTTTATTTCTCAACATAGTCTCCATCGAGGGCTATACACTTGATCTTGCGAGTTTCTAATTTTCTTCCCGGAGTATAAATAGATTTTGTCAAACTCTGCCAGATAGTCACCGAGGGCACCGATGACATTCTCATTCGACGAAAAAATCTCTACCACCGAGCCATTTCATTTTTTTTTATTTTTTTTTTCCCCGGGAGTCAAGTCCGAGTGATAAGGTGGATGATGAATCCATTCGAAAACCAACGCAACCAATTTTGCGAATAACAGTAGTGTAGCATACTGCCGGAATTAGCCCAGATTATTTCTGGGCCATGCTATACTACATTTAAACATCCTAAAATGCATAAAAATCGACAAATACCCCTTGATACAACAACGATTCCTTACACCATGGTAACGAGCACAGGTTAATTCATACTGCCAGCCGAATATACCGTAAAAATACCCTGAAAACAATTGGAATTGATGTACGTACTAGCCAATATACTGTGAAAATACCCTGAAAATAAAATGATGAAAATTGATCACTTAATGAAAAATGGTTTGACCTATCAAAATGATAATCTGTGTTCACTAATCAAAATTAAAAATCTGTGTTCACGAACCATTAGTAGATTTCTACATGAAAACTGTTCAAAACATGAGCTTTTCCTA
The DNA here is from genome assembly GCF_977018435.1 of Lepisma saccharinum. Classification (NCBI taxonomy): domain Eukaryota; kingdom Metazoa; phylum Arthropoda; class Insecta; order Zygentoma; family Lepismatidae; genus Lepisma; species Lepisma saccharinum. Next base: position 112,108,933 of record NC_139229.1, on the reverse strand, counting down.
GAGCATTTAAAATACAATTTCTACTGTAACTACTGTACTTTTGTCCACAAATTTAAAAAATCATGATTTTCCTTTTTTCCCTTTGTTCAAAAACATACTTTTAATGCACTTCTAGTACAAAAATGATTTTTTTTTTACAGAAACAGTAGATTTCCCAGACATTTCTAGAAAACTTAAACTCCATGACTTGATAACAATTTTCACGTTTTCCAGACTGGTAGACATCCTGAACACCTCACGAGTAGAACATAACTACAAGACCACATACCTCAAAGTGGATTTTTTGCATAACCCTACAGACTACATAAAAACAGAACAAACAAAACCTTTCAGACAACATGCACACATATTGTATACATATCTTCCTCTCTACAGAAGTATTCAAAAACTAGTTATGAAGACTGGCCATTCTGAGATTACAAATTATGTTCCAATCAGGCGCGTGCCCAGGATTTTTGTAAGGGTGGGGTTATGAATCCAACACATTTTCCAGTTCACAGGTCAAATTTCTTGTAATAAATTAGATAATTAATATACTTGGATTTTACCCCAATGAACGCAATCAATGTATTTGCTATGGATGCTTCATGTTTTTATTGCATCATGTAAAAGCACCTGCTTGAATATTTCCAAATTATTAATATTTTATATTTAATTGCTCAAATATAATTTGTAAACAAAAAATATGTACACTCAACATTGTAACAACATTAAAGAGATTAAGACTACTTGATGTCTTAAAGACAGTAATAAATAAGGTACCACAGTTCAACAATTTAAATTCTGAAATTTAGGCATCGAGGTTTCTGTGCGAGTTCTGACACTATATCCCGGTGAATGTTCAGAGCAGCTAACCCATTTAATCTTTCTTCGCAAATGGTATTTCGAAGATAGGTCTTCAACCGCCTCAAAGTTGAGAATGATTTCTCATTTGATGTTGTTGTTACCGGGATTGTACTTAATATGCGCAAACGTGTCTTTACCCAGGGAAATATTACTTCACTGCACATATCAATTGCTTCAAGAGCATTTACTGGACGTCTTTGCATTGCTGCAAGATGACGATACCGCAGTTTCATTTCAGTGTGAGCGTCGTCGCCTTGTAATCAAGGTGTCCTGGGTTCAATACCCGGAGGAGGCTCATAGTGGTTCGGATCTCACTTTAAACTTTAGGTCCAGTCCCGATTAGCCTTACTGTGCATAAAGTGGATTTAAAACATCAATTCAATCAACATTGTACTTGTTGTGGAGATGATTTTGCTAAATATTGTGTACATTTTTGGCATTGTATTATTATATTATTGGTCAAAACATTTGTTTGACAGTCGACAAACAAATACGAACCCCTTCAGTAATTAACATTTTCTACTACAGTGTCATTAATATGTCATATTCATTTTCATATTAGGTCTAAGGAGAGGAATTTTGTATGTTGTTAACGTTATGGAACTGAGAAACCAACTGTTGAAGGGGCCACTCCCCCCTTCTTTTCCGAAGCCCAGTACCGCACCACAGGATCTGTCACTGAGCCCGACAAAATCTTGCCAGACAGTGCTCGAAATGGAAATTCGTAGCCGAAAAGGGAATGGATATTTCATCGATTTTGGAGATAGGAGGGGATGCATCCTTTAATGGATCAACATGGAGATGGAGACAATACAGTAGGTGGAGGATGCTCAATATGCAAATTATTCTAATTGGGGGTATGCTTTGTGAAACTTTCTTAACTGGAGGCAGCATCCCCTACTTCGACCACTGATGCCAGAAAAGATGCTTTCAGAAAATGAATTTATTACTGCACACACATATTACTTATTGTATTTGTTGCGTTTGTACAAGAGAAATATTTAGAAGATTTGTAAGGAATATTTACAGTTCATAGGATGCCTACCTAGTCTATCCCATGTCGTAATACAAATTTTATCCCTTTCCTACAAAATAATAAAACTGTCCATGGCAACCGTGATTTTATAATGTGGTTGCATACATATACACTGTATAGCAGCACCAAGCTTTCTGGGACCTCGGAAAATACGTGAACCACAGGCTTCCCCGTGGCTTTAACTAGCGACATTAGTGCCACTGCTCCGACGCCAGGGTTTCAAATACCTTGGTGGATCTATAAGATAGGTAATATCGTTTTTCGAGGGTTCGTGAACAAAACAAAAAGTAAATGATTTTAAAGTCCATTTTATATTCAGATACGTTAATCGGGACTGGTCTTAAAGTTTAAATCGGGATACGTACCACTGTGCAATGCACCTTCACAGGGGATCAAACCCAGGACCTCTTTCATTACACCACCATCGGTGAGGCCCCTGAAATCATTGAGGAAACTTGTTCATCTTCATGTTCTCTCGCCCTGCGAAAGTTTATTGGTGATATAGGGTGACATCCTACACACGTCTTCCAGACATACACACGCGGGCACCCCCCCTCCCCTGCACACACACGATTGTATGCTTACAGCACATGCTGTGCCCTCCCAGAAAAACAATTCTAAATCCGCCTATGGATATATCTGCTATCAAATAATGAACGTCACTTACCTCGACAGTTCCTTGACATAATTTTGCAACAAGGTTTCCAATATCTTCTGTTATGCCTTCTTGTTGAATATCAAGAGTCTGAAAGTTTGCACGTTTCACTCTCGCAATTCGGATGGAATTCCTCTGAACTTAAATCGACCTTTTCTGACGCTCTATGTGTGGAAGGTGAAGCTTCAACTTCCATTTTTTGTTTCTTTTGGAAATAATCTAATAATGTATTTCTCCTCTTTTCTCTATCCATCTTTAGTTCCACGTCAAAAATCTATTACACACGCAGAAACGTAACACACAACACGACCACTTCGACTTGCTACCTTGCAGACTGCAACTCGCTACAACCCCAGTGAACACCAGGACTTGGGACAAAGATACCGGGCGGACGAATGTCTGAACCATGCATCCAGCTTGGTCCAGCTCAAATTACGTCACCAGTGTTGACAGCAACCAGTAGTGTCAGTGTCAGTAGTGTTGGCAACTGCTAAATTATTTACGCACAAATTCAAGTGAGATCTTTCACAAATGTTACAAGAAAATTCAATAAACTGAAGGCTGGAAATGGGTTGAGAAGAAAATATCTAATTTGTAAAGAGCACAAGAGTAAAACGTATAATATTTTGACATATTAATTGTTTTTATTTTGTTTATGAAACTGACTGGGCCAGTTGGGCTATATAACGCATCCCTCCCTTCCTCCCGGCATGCTTTTGTACAAAACATCGCTTGCCTCCTTCGTAAAACCATGCTTCGCTACTACCTGCAACAATTATTATTATTATTATTATTATTGATATTTTGAAATAAATATGCATCCAGGTGCGATATAAGATTTTGACTTATCTTGCCTACTAATTGTAGTGATTCAAATCTCTCAGAACTTTGCTCTGCTGGCATAAATGGTATAAGAAGGGGAAAGAAAGAAAAGGGAAGTTAGCAGCACTGTCGTAACAGGAAAGGGAGGGTCATTCTCCTAAGAGGGCCATCGTGGGTGAAAGAAAGGGGAGGAGGGATTCCTTCAGTTCGCATTCCAAGGGTTACGGCTCTTTTCTTGACCATACTGGGAAGGAAATTCTCCTTCCTTTTCAGTGACTAAGGAATGAATGAATGCCTGTGGATTGCTGTAACTCAACTCCAATAGTATCAAAAGAAATTGAAGAAGCAATACATTTCTCATTGCCAAATGTAAACATTTTACAATATTGGCAATTTGGTACTCAAACACATTTATGAAATAAAATTTATTTTTGCTTTGAATTTTTTCTAAATGACGAAACCAATGGGGGGGGGGTTTAACCCCCATCAACCCCCCCCCCCTGGGCACGCCACTGGTTCCAATTGTCACATTCCGTGAAACTTTATTGTAGCCTAGTCTGGGCATGGCTCCTTCTAAGAAAACTGTCCCTTCCTGGTAAACCTGCAGTCAACACAAGAGCTTCAAAAAGCACAGGTTTGCAAAATGCTTTGTAACGGGGCAGTAGACGATACCAAGCAACACCTGCAACAATGTTGGTGATTAGCAGTGGTGCCAATTTTTTTTAGAGATTTGGTTGACCGAACTTGATTTGTTTTATAATTTCATGAAATAATATTTTTTATATGTAGACTGATAATTTGCACTAATGTTTTATTCCTTGCCAGAAAATGTAGGCTTTTAGCTTAAAAATCGTTTCGGGCTATTTCTGAAAGAAATGCATGAATTGTATAGTTGTTTTTTTTAGCCTATTTCGAAGATATCTGCTTTCTGGGTGCCTAATCTGAAAAAATAATGACAAATCTCTATGTGTATAACTTTGAGAGCCTATTTTGTATTTTTCGGTGCTGTGTCTGCCTATTTTGGTAATATATGACACTGAAAGTATCATATTGCAGGTAAAAGGTAAAGGAAGGCACCCCATTTGCTTCTGCACTCATGCCATGAATTGATTGATTGATTTGCTTTATTTTACTTCGCTTTTGTGCCACTTTTGGCTAATTTGCGAAGATGGGGATGAGTGATGAAATTAATGGACACTCACAAACATCCACGCCCAGGCCGGGATTCGAACCTGGGACCCCTGGCGTCGTAGCATGATGTGCTAACCACTCTGCCATGGAGGCCGGCACTTGCCATGAAGGCATATCGGGTGATGTGGAGGTAGAAATCCACATATTCTTAATCTCTGCCACATTTGGGATGAGATCAGCATCATGCCCGGCCATCTTTACTCCCCAGGTTTGCCCCCAGATACCCATTGATATGAGGCTGGGTGGGCCTCAGAGCCACGCAGAAACAGGAAAATGACTGGAAAATTTCCTGGTCCAGATCACCCGGCATTCGAACCTGGGTCTTCTGTGTCGTAGTAGCCAGAGCTACTGTGGTTCGTATACTGCAGATGTAGCACATTTTTATGAAACATTTTGATAACAGTCAGTAATTGTGTCAATTCTTTAAATGTATAATGATGAAACATTTTGTTTTCTTAAGTACAGAGACTTTACTTCTAAAACAAAACATACAACAGGCAGTGGCGTGGCTAGGGTTACCAGACATGTCCTACATTTTAGCCTTATGACCGGCGTCCGGGAGGAATTTGAAAAATGTCAATGTCCTACATTTTGAGCGTCACATAATAATTAATTAGGAAAATATGTGTTTCAGTTGAACAAAGAGAAAGCGTGCAAGTTACAAGTCAATGGACTGCGCTCCCAAACTCAATAGTGAAATTTATTTTGATTCAGTCATTGACCAAAAAGAAAAGAAAAGTTTGTCCTGCTAGAACAAAAACGGAAGCAGTTTATCAGCAAAGTTTTGAGGCCACATATTGATGATGTCACTGGTCAATACCTGAGGGTAATTTCTTGCCTTGGGATGGAACAAGATTTTTTCAATTCTTATTCATTATTTTGATTGTAAAGCAGGGGTATATAGAACAAAGTTATTTAGGGTGTCTAACAGACAAGAAAGTCATGAAAAGTAAAGAAATCAACAAGTAGGTCAAGAAGTCAATAAATTATTCTTGTGGTCAAGAATTCTTGCTATCACAATGACTGATTAGTTGATTTAGTTTATTGTACTTAACTTTTCTGCCCCTTTGGCTAATCGCGAAGATGAGGATGAATGGTGGTAAGATAAGATGGATGAAGAGAAAATCACAAACATACCTGGTGGTCCAAAAGTCCCGGAACGGTCACATATCGTGAGAAATACACGTCGAATCGGAAAACGAAAAAAATACGTGTTTAATAAGTGAAAGAAAGCTATTCAATGATATCACACTTGATTCCCCACTCCCGCCCCCTGTGGGTGGGGCAACTGTGAAATTTTAAATGGAAATCCCCATTTTGTATTGTAGAATCGGATAGAGGACTTCATTCCGAGTCCAACGAACTATCAACCATCCTCCTAGCTCAATTAGGGACGGAGATTTGGTGATTTTAAATTTTCGCCCCCCCCCCAAAAAAAAAAAAAAAAAATAAAGGGACGCTCTGCCCCTAATTGAGCTAGAGTGAAAGCGATTGCAGATTCGGAATCTGCACGTCAAGACCTTTCAATAGGGTATATGGTAGATCCACTTTTTTTTTTTTTTTTTTTTTTTGCTAAAATTTAAAATCGCCATATCTACAAATATTCAGAAAATAGTGAAAGATTCTCCAACATGCCCTACGATAATATTACATACATCAAATTTTCAGATTTCGTGACATCCAGCCTGAAAAACCTACTCTTGTGTTCATGACTGATGTGTTCATTATGGTAGGTCACTTCTCATATTCTAAAAACAATCATAAAAGTAGAGGATGCAGCAGAAGTAATGCCCTTTTCTTACGAGTGCATTCTAAAGCGAATATTGTTGAGATGTTTTAATTGAAATTATCGTATTGAGTTAGTAAGCCTTGTTTTCCAGATTATCTGACTTAAAGTGGGCCTGTATACATGGGCGTCCGGAAAGGGGGCAAACGGAGCCGTGCCCCCCCCCCCTGGGAAACGAAAGTCAACCAAAAATTTTGTGTCTCACACATATAATTGCATTCTAGCCACAATAATGTGTGTTAATTATTGCATACATTCAAAATTAAGCAATGTTTTTTTTTAGGGAACACTATTTTTGGGGAAAATGTGCCTTGTTCGCCCCTGGAAAAAAAAAAATACCTTCCTCGCCCCTCCCTGGAAAAAATCCTGCGGACGTCCATGCCTGTATAGTTGAGTGATCACCTTGATCGCCGGACCTAATGATATTTTATTTCTGTTTGCGGCATGTCCTTAAAATATATTGTGTACCAGACTAAACCCTGAATCATTGCTAGTTTGCAAAACACAAGAGATAATTCTATGCAGGTAATACAGCAAAAGTGAAAAATCAAGCAAGACCAGGGCTGGCTCGATTGTTCATTCAGTAGAGCAATGGCACAGTATGCCAGAGGCCTGGTTTCGAGTGATCGAGCCTGCATTTCTTGCTGCAATTTCTACATGGTACATACCCTATGTGTGCCAAACAGCAAGATAATTTTAAACTGGAATGAAGTAAAAGTATATGTAATTGTAACAGAGGATGCTTTTCTTCACTTTTGATTTGACAAATATTCGAACTATAAATGAAATGAAAAAAGGGACACCAAAATACTGGTGAATTTCCAGGCATTCATAATTAATATAATTTCCGTCGTGTGGCATATCATATGCATAACAATAGAAAGCAAAGGGTGAAGAGTAGTGTATTTATTTTATTTATCTGTTGTTTGACTAGTTTTGTGATACACCATATGGTACTGTGCTCCTCATAAATTATGCACCCTAAGCTGCAGCTTTCTTCACCTTAGTGAATAGTGGTTTCGAAGAAAACTGGTGAGACAAACTCAAGGTTCAGTCAAGTCACTTCCAGATGGAGCACCCTAAAATCAACACATTCAGGACGAGTGATGGGTATAGCCCAGTGTTTCTCAAACTTCTCTCTCACTGTACCCTTTAGTCGTAACTAAACGACTAATGTACCCCCACAATAGATTTTCTCTGAATAGTGGGTTTTAGGGATGTTTTTCTGGCTGCCTGATTGGTGGGGAATTTTTCATATGTTAGAGGCGTGTATCAGCAATACAGCAAAATGGCATTCCTGCTGTATGTGGAAATATAGTAAACAAATAAACATTAGAATCCTAGGTATTATACACTCTGTAAAAAAAAATTAGCATCACTTCATTACTTTTGGTGGTCAGCATTTTGCTCTTGAATTATCAGTTGTTTTATTCATTTAATTCGACTTGTCGATTTATTTTCCTAACAATTATATAAAACACTATATCTGTACAATATATTTTTATTATTTAAGTCATAGTTACGCACATAATGCACTTGACAGAACTAATATCAAAATTACTGCAAATATAGCTTGTGGAACGTTTTCGCACAAAGACAATTTTTACAAGTAAAAAGATTGAACAAAGGTTTTAAATGCATCATGATATGTCAATTTGAAATGATAGTAAGTAAATACATTGACTAGTACTTAGTGTGGCCACCCCTGGCCTTCCTAAGTGCTTCCAACCTTCGAGGCATGCTACGAATGAGATTTTGACAATATTCGACCTCAATTTCATTCCAAACATGTACAATGGCTGCCATAAGTTCCTCTTTTGACCTGTACGTCTGATTACCAAGTTTTTTGCATATCATAGCCCACAGGTTTTCTATAGGATTCATGTCTGGAGAGTTGGGCGGCCACCAAAGTCTTTCAATATTCATATCATGAAACCAGTTATTCACCACCTGAGCACGGTGACAGGTTGCATTATCGTCTTGAAAAATAAAGTAGTCCAAATTCTGTCCAGAATAATGATCTCCTGCAGTTTGCAGAACTTTCCGATTCAGGATTTCCAGATATTGATCACAGATATTGATCAGCCTTAACGGTCCATGTGCAAATATGCATCCTGCCAATCCCTTTTGCAGAGAAACATGGCAAATCATAACACTGCCACAAAACTTTTGAGTTTATAAACTACAAGATTTTGCAAGTTCTTCTCCCTTCCGCATCTACAGTTTAACTGAGCTGTCATTCCCCAGCAATTTAAATCGTTTTTCATCAGAAAATATCACATGTTCCCAATCTGAATCATTACATGTGCCATAACGTGTGACAAACTCACGTCTGGCTTTTGCATGTGCGTCAGTTAGTCTGGGTTTACTACGTGGGACGTGTTTAGAAACACCCTGTTTCTTTAGCCGGGATACTACAGTAGCATGAGTAAGATTAACTCCCACCTTATTTTGAAGTTTATGTGCAATTTGGCGTGAACTCATTCCTCTGTTCTTCAGTGCCATGTCCTTTATTATACGATCCAGTCAAGGTGATGTCTTTTTCTTTCTGCCACAGTGACATCTCAGTGATGATTTTCCATGTTCTTGTTACTTTTGCAGGCAGCGACTAACTGTGGATTGATGCATTTGAAGTTGTTGACCAATTTCTCTCTGAGAAAGGCCATCCATATGCAAAGCAAGAACCATTCCTTGCTTACGTGTAAAATGTCACACTTTCTGCCCATTTTTTTCGACAAAACACGCTCAAATACACTACACACCACCAGAACACTTCACAAATATGATAATGTATCCAAACTGTCAATAATGAACATGTAGTTGCAACATAAAACACGTCACATGTTGCACTACTAACAATCGTTTTACGGATTCCTGACAATTGATTACAAAGCCTTGCAGCAGTAACTGATTGCAACACCCTCTAGCGGACACTCCAAACACTAAATCAACAAAATAATAACACCACACTACGCAGTGAATCCAGACCAATGCTTCAATCAATTGATTTCAAGTTGTGCAGGAAAGATGCATGCATGCGAAACTCAAAATTGTCAACATCCGTAATAAGAATACAGTGATGCTAATTTTTTTTTACAGAGTGTATTATATTGGGTGTTGTTAAGTTTACAATCTTTATGATTAGTTACAAAAATAAATATGTGAAACACATGTATTGTAAGAAGTATATCAGAAACATTAATTTTCATATATTTTCCAGAGTTATTAAAAAAAAGTAAAGATCACAAGCACAATTTTGGAGTTTTTATTGTTATCAGAGTTTCTAGTGAGAAGGATGTGCCTGCATAACCTGACACAGATTCTTGATGTCTGGTTGTACATTTGAAACTTTCAAGCAGAGATTCGGCTCCAAATGTAGCCTATTATAGATTTCAAACAAGTATTTTATTTAAAAACATATGAAACAGAGATAAGAGTGTCAGTGACAAAATCAGCATACTTTCCCGTTGACCGTTAAAGCTATGAAGTCTGCTCTACGCACCTGCTGCAAAAATGTTGTCGTGTGGGTATTCTCGACATATCTCTTTCAAGCAAATCGCGTACCCCTTTCAAGTCATGTACCACAGGGGGTATGCGTACCACAGTTTGAGAACCACTGGTATAGCCCATTATACAACTATTGTGCAATAAGACGGGCTTCGTTCTATATACACTTGTATTGTTAATGAACGACAGACTATAATCACACAGCATATCTTGTGCACATACATTTTTACCACCCCTTTCAAATTCCAACTGCTAGACGTTGCATTTTTTTCGTTGCTGAATTTAATTGTACTCATTTCGAATTACATTGCACTTTTGTTTACTCTTGACAATATCATTGAACAACAGATATGAACATTGTGGAAATTCTTTACAAGGATTCCAATTTGGATTTCAGATTAGTTATGATATCGATCCAAAGAAGAATCTTTTAGGGTATTTTTCATTTATTATTTTCATATTATGTATAAAAAATATATTTTCAGTAACTTTTATTAGTTTATTTTTTTAAAAAAATTGTTGCAGAAAAAATACATAAATGTGAAAAACTCTATATAAAATGAAACATATCTTTGGAAGAAGGATGTGCCTCCACCGGGTATCGAACCCAGGACCCCTTGATTACAAGGCGACAACGCTACCACTGCACCATCGAGGAGGCCCAAAAGCCTACAAGGCAGTTATTTTGGTACAAATTGTGTATTTTGTTATGCCTTTGAACCCAAGTTACAATTGTGCAATGCTTGTACAGACTTTTATGAGAAGGTTATGGTGGCCACACAAATGCAACTGTGTTACAATTTGTTTGGTACAATTGACTGGCTAAATATTTCAATTTTTCTTGTACATACGCATTGCTTGCATTGTAGAAATATTTCTCTTGTAGTCTAAGGTTATTACAAGCATAAAAACACAGTTTTTCGTTGTGACGTTTCAGGAGAACACACGCTCCCTTCATCAGACATTTATTTTTAGTTTCATCAAAGATACAGTTATAACAATGGTTAAATTTTTTTAACAAACAAGAATCAGTTATACAATGGATGGTGTCAATGTTACATTGTTGTAATATAGCAACTTAATTGTTTGGTTTGATTGATTTGATTTGGTGTTTTAAGTCCACTTTATGCACAGTAAGGCTAATCGGGACTGGACCTACAGTTTAAGTGGGATCCGAATCATTATGTGCCTCCACCGGGTATCGAACCCGGGAAGCAATTTAATTGTGAAATAAGCAGTCTGTTTTATTATTATTTCAGGGTTTGTAACATAAAATTGCAAAAAATTTTAGATTTAATTTCAAAATTGTTTTCAAATCCCCAAGAAGTTTGGAATGTACATTTAATGAATACAAAATGAGAAAATCTGGACCAGATGTGGAAACCACAGGAATACAGTGTGGTATTTAAGAAATTTCCAGAGGGGAGGAAATTCTATTGACTGTCTAGACTCTAGAGACAGCATGAGATAATGCTTTATACGCTGTGCGTGTGTATATAAAGCTATATACACATATGTGTGTGGCCGCTAGAGGAGAGGGGTTGCAGGGGAGGGGGAGGGGTTGCAGGGGAGTGGGAGGGGTTGCAGGGGAGTGGGGAGGGGTATCTCGACAATTTTAAATGGTAAATTGGGTCATTCCTCACTTCGCTTCATGCCACTTAACCTCTCTCTAAAAACAACAAAAAAATAGCTTTGAACAAAACATATTTTAAATAATTGCTAAAGCCGATTTAAATTTGTATCTTGACAGAAGGAAAAGGCCAAGTCCAATTTATGATCAAAACAGCTAATCGAGACTGGGCCTACAATTCTTAAATGGAGATTTTGACACCCATCCCCAGAAATCTATAGTCTGGTCCTAACTTTTGGGGATCTAAATCAAACTTGGATATAACTTTAAGGGGGGAGGGTAGAATCAAAAAGTTTTCTACCCCATAAAAGTAGGGCACAAGACTACTTTGCTAAATTATGGTTACATTTGCGAAAACATAAAAAAATACTCATTAACTTGGTTCTCAGGTCCAGGAGGTTAACATAAATTCCACTAGCTTGTTAATTCTGAAAATTTATTAAGTGGGTGAGTGCCCCTGCCAAGTGACGGCTAATTAGTCCGAGGCTCCTTGAATACAAGACAATAGCGATTACCACTATTATATATCTAACACCCATAATTATGTACGTAATTTCATAATCAATTGTTGTTATGGAACTGAACAAGAGAATTCAATATCGTTTCTTCTGTACTTTTAGTCATGATATTTTATAAATGTCTTTAGCTTGATGCAGAATTACGAAACTACCAACCTGACAATGCATGCTCAAACTGAAAAATATTTCCAACAAAGGATACCACATTCCAACTCGCCAATGTGTTTTAGTTTCATTGATTTAGTTTAATTTACTTTACTTTTCTGCCACTTTTGGCTAATTGCAAAGAGGAGGATGAGTGATGATATGATGAAATTGATGAATGGACACTCACAAATACCCATGCACAGGTCGGAATTCCAACCCTGGACCCTTGGCATCGTAGCATAATGTGCTAACCACTCCACCATGGGGAATGGCCCATGTGTTTTAATTCAGTGATGTTTAAACATAATGTAATGTGTAACATCACTAGATACTCAAGCCATTGCCGTGTAATTTTTCATTTGTTAAATTCTTCACAGGCAACCAACAATCAAAAGGAACTCACCACTTTAATACTTGTGCAGATCCACTTGCAAATTTTCAGAACCCATCCTTTGACCAACACAGCCTTCACCTCCACCAGATTTCGTTCATTTTGAAGGCAGATTCCTGATATTCCAGAGTCTGGAACTCGTAATGCTAACTTTTTCCACTAACATTCTAGCTTCACAAAGAAATCTAGTTCATTGTTCTAAAAAAAAAGCACACTTGTTCTCTAAAAAATGGCTTCGTAAAGGGCTTTGCACTCACGTCAAAAATTCCATGTAGGCTATCTTCGTGCATTATTGTTCCACTCATACAAATACAGACATTGTGTGGTGACAAGTTCCCGTGAACACAGAAAAGGGAAGAAGAGAGGTGGTCTTCAACCCTGGCCACTTGTTTGACAGTTTCAGGAATGGAGCAGCGCTTGAGGCCACATCTGTGTTCACCTATTAGAGCTTCCAGTTATCTGTCAGGAAATGTTGCAATTGAATGGCGAAGTGGGGAAAGGTAAGTAAATAGCCAATAATTAATTGTTCCCCCCCCCCCCCAGGGATAAAATTTATCAAGCAGAGAGGGGGAAACAAGTATCCAGAAGAGGAGAATTCCCCCCTACAAATACCACACTGGGAATATATAAGTTGTTCATGTTCAAAGGATTATGTAGGACAAACGAGGAAAATGGCAATAGGATGGCATGAACATGATTTGGGCATTACAAATTTAAACCCAAGAACAGGTCTGTCAGCTCACATCATCGAGGAGAAGCAAATGATTAAATAGAGAAGGGTTTTTAAAAGAGTGATGGGAAACAGATTTGAGTGTCTGGGAACCTTCGTTCATTGCAGAAGAACACTGGAATAAATTAAATAATGAAAATGGTAACACAGACCCACTATGGAGTTTTCTTTTTCACAAGCGAAGAAGGCTGTCACAATCTTTAAAATTTAATGTAATGGAAAAAATAAAAAATCTCTGTGAAAGCAATGATGATTTTGAATTACCTGATGATATTTGGGATTCATAATTTTTTTTCAAAACGGGTGATCAAAATTTTTATCTGAAATAATAATAAAACAGACTGCTTATTTCACAGTTAAGTTGTTGTATTACAACAATGAAGGCAGCGTGTGTTCTCCTGAAACGTCACAACGAAAAACTGTGTTTTTATGCTTGTAATAACTGTAGACTATAAGAGAAATAACAAATATTTTAATACATTAATTCCTCTTAAAAGGACACACACTGGTCTAGTGGGTTGGGTGTCTGCCATGCATGAGACCAGAGCTCAATTCCCAGGGTGGGAGATCTAAGGTCAGAATTTTTCCAGCCTTGTCCCTAAAGTGTCTCTGGGCTAACCTAGCTTCAAATAAATGGAGGCAACCCTGGAAGTTAAAGGCAGCCAGAGCATGATGCTAATCACATCACCTTCAAAATGACCAATACCATGAATGTGTGCGACCCTACTCTCACATCCCCTAAATGTGCCTTCATGGCATGGTGCAATATGTATGGGCACCTTCAAAAATAAAATTAAAAATTCCTCTTAAGATTTTCTATGTAGGAGAAAAGTTTCAGACAGCAATGACTTACATATGTGCTCTTTGGCACAACCTACTTTTCTCAACACAACTCATAAATTAATCCTTTATGCAACTTTTAAAGGCACAAATTAGTTTCTCCAAACTCAAACTTCCACACTTATTTCCAATATTCTAAATGTCTTCCTCATCCTCCTGTAAAACAATTCAAATTCAGACCATATTTTGAAATGCACTTCTAGACATTTCTCATTACGAGAATATAGTTATTGCTGTTATTCGTTCCTTACAGCAGTTTAGTGGAAATTTCAGACCAAAGCAACAAGCGATACGAGCCCATTCAGTCTAAAGCAAAACATTCACAATGCATGCAGACAGACCCGAGGCGATAAGATGCATGGTATTGAGAACATGACCCAGTCTGAGCAACATGCAAGTAACAAGTGACATGTGCAGCTTGTCCTGTTGCATTGATTAATGAGGGCTCGCTTCCAAGCAACATGAGTCGCCTGTTGCTTCAGTCTGAACTCTCCCTAAGGTTTCAACTTGTCAGAGAAAGATTTAATGTACTAGTCTTTACTGGGATCCTACCCTCTTGGTGAAGCTTAGTGTGCTGCTTCAGACTTCCACTCTGCGAGAAAGACTTATTGCACAAAGAACACTTAAAAGGTCTCTCGCCAGTGTGGATTCTGTTGTGTTTCACTAAATTACATCTTTGGGAGAAAGATTTTTTACACAACTGGCACCGATAAGGTCTCTCTCCTGTGTGAATTCTTGTGTGGATCCTTAAATACACACCCTGAGAGAAAGTCTTTTCACAGTACGAACACCTGAACAGCTTTTCTTTTGTATGAATTCTCGCATGCATTTTAAGATGCCAAGACTGCGAGAAAGATCTGCCACACTGGCTGCACGTAAAAGGTTTCTCCCTTGTGTGACACACAAGCCTGTGCTCTACGAGAGTGCTTCTTTGCGAGAAAGATTTTCCACATTGGCGGCACTGGAAAGGACTCTCTCCAGTGTGAATCCTGATGTGGTTTCTGAGGTTGCACAAATGTGAAAAGCCTATTACGCACTGTTGGCACTTATAAGGTTTCTCTCCCGTGTGTGTTCTGCTGTGCTCTACAAGAATGGACAATTGCGGAAAGCACATATTGCAGTCTTGACATTTAAATATGCTGTTATTTCCATCCACTTGATTTTGGGCTTCACTATCTACTTTCTCTTCACACATAGATTCTACACTGTGTTCATTCTTTAGTGATACCTCGCTCTCTCCTGCATTTTCTAAATTTCCTGCATTGCATTCTAAAGTATGAGTTTGTATGTTACTGAAAGATAAAAGTACTTTATCAATTCCTCAAAATAATACACCACAAAATACATATGCATTCATTTCTTACCCAGTATAAGTAAGATTTAGTCAAGCCTGTTAATACAATATATGAGTTCAAACAATGTTCAATTAAAAGCCATCCATTTATATGTATACCCTGAGCCCGACATAAAGACACTTTTTTTTTCTGAAAAAGAGTCCGAAAGCATCAACCATTTCTCCCTACTTCTTCTACTAGATGGTTAGGGAAGTGTAACCTGTAGCTATGTTACATGCTTGTGCATCATGAATTACTAGAGAAAACAAACTTAAAATGTTTGTGTTCATTCAAACTAAAAACATCTCACCTACACACTCCATCAGGAACCCTCTTTACAAGAATAAAAAACAAGTGGTTTCACAATGATGGACACATGTCATTCAGATTTCAACACGATTTTGAGGAAGATAAAAACTGGGCAACTCACTTTCTGTGCAGAACTTAAACATATTTTTTTCATGGATTCTCTTCAAACACAAATTCTACAAATTTACAAGAATCAGAATATATCTACATTAACATACACATACATAAAGAAACTAGAACAGGCAGTTTTGGCAATCATACATGAAACGGCAATGGAAGGGTGATTTAATTATTATTTGCCTTCGCTTTGTTGAAGAATTATCTTACACAGAAATATCGGTAGAAATCTGTTTCATTTGAAGACAATGAGAGTTGATCTGTTTCAGTTGTTACAGCTTAGCATGATATAGTAAAGCTGCATCTGAGTACTGGTTTACACACAGTAATATCTGCTAAGTTCAATGAATAAATCAGCATATATGTGAAGAACAAGTAGGGGAAGGCGGGGCAAGCCAGGGAAGCAGGGTAAGATGGGGTACAGGGTCTTTGCCAAATAAGTGGCCCTATTCATCTGATGTTCTTGGAACTTCATCAGCACATAGTACTCTTTGTCTCTGCAGCTGCTGGTCTCAGTTCGAGACGGTGTTCCAGGAAGAACGGAATGTACGTACATTTTTCACCCTCTGTTGCAATAATTCAGCAAAATATTTGCTGCTGTAAGTTACAATGGAGTTATTATTGTGAACGCATGCTTATATTCTCTGTCCAACATGCTTGTCACATATCATAAAACAGGTTATGTACTTATTTTCAATTCACATATTTCGTGCTACGATCGTGTAACCTGGTAATGTGACATTGGGGCATGATGGGGTACTACCGCAGTTGACAGTAATGTGTTTAGTGAAGCACTTGCCTTATCCAATAACAGACATTTAGCATTCAGCTCCCTCCCTTCAACCTTTTATGCTCAGCCTTCAACATCTCACGTGCCCACATCCAAGCACAAAGCCAGGGGGAAGGATAATGGGACTGATGCCTACAAATATCTAATTAAAATAGTGTATAGTGTTAATGAATTTTATTTCCTTAGCAGGATTAAACATCTTGTGTAATAATTAGTAATATACTGAGAAATTCATCGAGGCTTCTAATCCCCATCCCCACTTTTTCGCCTTTAAATGGTGGCTGCTGATAAGGGTTGAGCCGCTCCCGAAATAAAATCCTGGCTACGGGCCTGCCCACATAATTCCTGTGCAGGTGTGTCAAGCGAAGAAGAAGACGCTGTTCATGTATGTGCTTTGTGTGAAACTTAATTGTTTTAGTAAGTTTACACAATTCTACAATTAAAACGACCACTATATTTTATGTTAATATTCTAACTTAATAATGTTACAATTAAGTAGTATGTAGAGGAAACAGTTAAGGTACTCCGTCTTGCCCCGCATGTGGGGCAAGAGCTCTTTTTTCAAAAATCACAATATATTCCAAATATTAAGCACATCTTTTCAGTTTTCACATTCTTTTTATTAACAAAGAACCATTAAAACTATTTGTGGCAATAAAAATCATATCTGATTTCATTTTGTAATTCAAACATGTGGTCAAACATTAGTCAACCCGTCTTGCCCTGCCATCCCCTACCTCAGGAAACACACTTTCTCTTTCATCATTAAAGTGTAGTTAAGAAACGTATTACTTTTTGTTTATATAGTGCAGAAATAATATATTTAAAAAAACTAAAATTTACAAATATTTGATGTCTGATTTTCCACCAGCAAAAATAGTTTTACAATTTCTTTACTTAATTATATTATTATTATTTTACAATTGCACCACTATAGACATTATTCATTTCTCAGCCACAAAACATGGAGAATTAACTTTTCTGGAAAGTGTTTATGTGAGTGTGCCTTCATCAATTTCATCTAACCATCATTCGTATTCATTGTGATTGGTCAAAAGTGGTGGAAATGCAGTGTTAAGTTAAAAATATAAATACAAAATACAAAAAAAAACAAAAAAAAAACCCTCAAGTATGCTATGCTAAATCAGTTAACAG
The DNA here is from genome assembly GCF_977018435.1 of Lepisma saccharinum. Classification (NCBI taxonomy): domain Eukaryota; kingdom Metazoa; phylum Arthropoda; class Insecta; order Zygentoma; family Lepismatidae; genus Lepisma; species Lepisma saccharinum. Next base: position 112,091,129 of record NC_139229.1, on the reverse strand, counting down.
GAGATTTCTGATTTTGATTGATAAACCTTTCACCAATTATAAATCCTATAACAGAGAAGATATTTATGCCTCTCACTTCCCCCACATATATGTGTGTGTGTTCGTGTGTGCTTGTGATATAGGCTAATTGTAATAAAAGTGATGGAGGGGGAAGTTAACATTCATGAATTTTGATGAAGATAAGAAATTAATGAACAGCTAATTTATTTTTTGAGTATATTTGACACACTTACCTTTCATCCTCTATTTTAATTTTCAATTGTTTCTTGTCTTCTTCTGCAGCTTCATTAGAGTTCATGCAGCACTCATCTGTGTAAATTTCATTTGGAACAATAAACTTAGCTTCATTTTCTTCCATTGTATACATTTGTGCATTATAGTAATCAAATTCTACATCACTGGTGACTGAGATCATCTTAGTATCTTCAAATTCTTCATTTTCATATTCTTCTTTAATTTTTACACAATCAATGAAAAGCGGACACGCCACATCAACAAGTAATGACTCAGTCTTAATATCTTCACTACATTTGAACAATGCACCAGCCATAACAACTTTATCATTTATTTTGGTACACTTGTAAGAATTCTTTAATTTTGTTCCTGCATCAATGTCCTTAGCATCCTCTTCAACATGGGAGACAGTATCTATCCATGACCAGTATATTACTCATGTGTTTCTTAGTAATACTTTTATTATGTATTAAGTTACAATGGCCTTCATCACACACAACATGTGCATTTTCTTCAGTTAATCTTCCATATGGCATTCTTTCTTGGACAATACAGGAATCAACAATTGTAATCAAATTTCTATCATCTTTAGTATTATCCCCTTCCGTTCATTTGTTTAAATCTTGTAGTGCAAACCCTGAAATATCAAAAAATAATATGCAGCCTTTGCTATATAAAAACATAACTGGCTACTATGAGAAAAATGTAAAATTAAGTGTTTTCCTTAAATATGTAAAAATATTTATTAGAGGTAGAAATTAGGAAAATATTGAAAATAAAATGTATCTTAAATCACTACAAACATTACTATTCATAAAGATATTACAAAATTTCAGTGGTAATTTGTCAAACTATAAGTATGTATTTACATATAAATCCTAGCCCTGGTCATAAAAACACTCATTCTTATCTTTATTTAGCCAACAAACCCAGCAATAGGCTACACATACACCCATAGCTTAATTTACAGAAACATAGTTCCATTGAGCTTAGGCATAAAAGTTTTCTGTTAGTTACCCCCACACCCCCAATATGCCTTCATGGCATGGTGTTAAGCACAGGGAGCACTTTTGTTTTGTTTTTTTACCTTTTGAATCTTAACATATACATAAAATCTACATTTGTAGAGATTGCAGGAACTTCGGTGCTCAACTAACACAAAAATTGCCCCTCTTTCAATGAATATAGTTCTGAAATGTAATGAATGGCCCAAAACCGGCCCCAGAATTTTTCTATAAGCACTTAAAGGGGGGGAAACGTGGAGTGATGCTTTCCCTCAGTTAATACAATTCTCATAAAGCATGCCCATCAATAGGATATTTTACATGCACTTAATCTGTTGTCTTTCACGGCACCCCTTGTCCATGTTTTCATGCTACAATTTCAAAATTTGAATTAATATGAAGTCTTTCCAGAAATCTCAGAATGGGGGAGGGGTTGCAAGTGCCCCCTTGGCCCCTCTCTACAGGCGCCCTTGGTAATGATATTGCAAAACCTTGTCTATTTGCATGAATTTCCATAAGTTCAAGTTTATGTGCAACTAAGTAATGATATTAAAACTGAACAAAACTCCAAAAATGCTTCTAAAACTTCCCCTTTTTTATGTTTGCAAATTTTTACATACATTCGAATTGTGCAGTCAAGGGGACTTCTGTATTGTACACAGGGTGGACTGTGGACAGATTAATGGAAACACACTGCTAAGGGAAGGGTAATTTATTCTGAGTTGGCAGCACTGAACCATCATGCATTTGTTGTAACCATGTTTGTCCATTGAATGTAGTGCCTAAATCAGTGGAGTATGAACTTTTGTGTGCGTGGTTTAAGTAAAGCTATAAAATGGGAAACCTATCAGATGTCCAAAGAGGGCAGATTGTTGGAGTGCATTTAGCTGATGCATCAGTAACGAGCCTGCCACATTATTTGGTGTAGCAAGGGGGGACAGTATCGAAGGTTATGGAAGCATACATAAATCGTGACATGACAACATTAGTGAAGAAAAATAGTGGGCAAAAACCAACCCAAGGTAACAGTGGTCTCCGAGCATTGAAGAGGATTGGCCCAAAGAAGCATAGAACTACAGCAGCAAAAGTGACAGTAGAACTCAATGAACATCCCGCAGATCCTGTTTTCACAAAAACAGTCCGACAGGAGCTTCATAAACTCAACATTAGGGGTAGCACTACCATTGTTAAACCTTTGAACACAATCTCCAAAAGTGGTGCCATGAGCAGTGACTAAATTGTAAATAAATACTGCCAGTATGCACAGACCTGTGTTTTGATACAATCATTTTTGTGTGTGTGATTTCTTAAAAAATACATCGATTCTCATTCTCTCTCTTTTATCACCGCTCCTTTTTTATTTGTGACACGCATTTGTCAAGTACTTTTGTTTTTAGCACTTTGAAGTTCAACTTGAGTTGCATCGCGTTTGTTGGAAGATGTCCATTTTCCCCAGAAATCTAAACTCATTTCTCCCTTATGACAATCACAAGCAAAATTAATATGTTGCACAAACCAGCCCGTGACACCAACTGGACAAAAAACAAACATTTTACACAGTGCAATAACAACTTTATGAGTTTGAGTTGCTATTTTAAGTCCACTTTATGCACAGTAAGGTTAATCGGGACTGGACCTACAGTTTAAAGTGGAATTCGAAATGCTTGTGCCTCCACCGGGTATCGAACCCGGGACCCCTTGATTACAAGGCAATGACGCTACCACTGTGCCATGGGGGGAGGCCCCGCAACAACTTTATGAAAATGCACACAGGCAGTTATGATAAGTAAACGGATAAACAACCTGACTGTGCATTTTTGCGAATAACATTTTAAATAATTTTGATCAATCAAACCAAATAATTGTTAAAAGGACAAACAGTTAATGTTATAATTTTTATTTTTAATTCTAATACGCAAAAAGCGAAGTTTACATTATCAACACTTATTTAAATAATAGTTTTAATTCCAGATGCTATTGTCACATTTCCCATGATGTATGATCAACAAGGAGCACTCGGCTGTGGACGGCAGGGTGCTGTACGGTACAACTAAAAAGTGAAAAAGAGAGAGAGAGAGAGAGAGAGAGAGAGAGAGAGAGAGAGAGAGAGAGAGAGAGAAAAGCGAGAACACTTTTGACCTTTGCGTAGCTACTTGTGCAAACAGCTCCAATAAACAAGTGTCAGTTTTAAAAATTTACTGCCGGTATGCTTTTTGGCATCTTAATTTACTACCAGCATGCCATACCGGCTCATACCAGCCCAATTCAATCACTGGCCATGAGCATAAAAACATGGACCTGTGGTGACTGGAAAAAGGTAACATGGTCAGATGAGTAGTCTTTCTCGTTGTTGGGTGCATGTATGTGTGGCAAACAGATAAGATGAAAACTAGGTACGATAGCTAAGACTCTGCAAACGTTGAAAATACAGATTACTTGCTTGAGCCAAATGTGTGGCCTGATGGAGTAAAATTCTACGGAACTCTGAAGGAAGACTCCGTGATACATTCTAATATAACAAATCGAAAGACGAATAGTGATAACAGTAATTAGTCTAGTGTAGATAGTTTTTCCCTCTATTTTTTTTTTAATATTTTTCTTATTTTCTTTTATTTGATTACAACTTGCCATGGATTCTACATTAGAATGTCTTCCAATTTATTATCAGAATGTTAGTGGTGTCAATACAAAGCCAAAATATGATAATCTTGAAAGTAATATGATAATGAAAATTATGATATATGTGCATTAACCGAAACATGGATGTATGAAGATAAGAGTTATTTTGATAACTTAACCAGTGAATACAGACTTATAAGAAGGGACAGGTCTCCCTCTACTAGTTCTAAAAAGAAAGGTGGTGGATGTTTAATAATAATAACATCTAGAATTCCGTGTGAATTATTGGATTTTAATTCTTATGTTATCGAATGTCTATGGGTCAAACTTACCATTAATTCATGTACAAACATTATTATTGGTTTCCAATACGGCAAGGTATACTGGTTATATTGAAAAACTCAATATGCTGACCAAGGCAGAAATTTAATTTGAAACGTTACGTTTAGTTTATGTTTTAAAATAAAGTAAATTTCTGCCTTGGTCAGCATATTGAGTTTTTTCATATCATGGAAACAAGGCTTAATGGTGTTATAATTGGTTATATTGATCTAGTTATTAATAATTTCTTGTGTTGTAGGGACAAATTAACAATTTTTGATTTCAATGTAAGTGTAAACTGGGGATATTATGATAATGACATTCCTCAGGCCAATTGTTCGCACAAAGCATTCAAAATCATGGAATTATATGACATTCTGCATTGTAAACAATATAATGCTCCATACAACCTCCATAATCCCTTATCTACACTTGATCTTGTGCTCAGCAATCTGTCAGTAATTCAAGTCACAATGATTTCTGCTATATCCAAAGTGGGCGTTTACCACCCACCTCTTTTACTTGTACTAAGTTTTACTGATAGTAATGTTCATAAAACTGAAAATTTATCATTGATCAGTCCTCTTTGAGATATAATTTTAGCAAGGGTGACTTTTTACACCTTTACTATGAATTAAAGAGTAATCTTGAAACTACTGATTTTTCTAATGATCTGGATACTATTGTCGAGTCCTCACACTCTTCTGTACTAATTGCTGTAAACAGAAATGTTCCTAAGATGGTGTATCATAAGAAAGAAAGTTGTTCTCCTTGGATAACACGTAGAATAAAACGCATGCTTAACAAGAAGAAAAGGGTTTATTATAAGTACATTCAAACCAATAAACTTACTTGGTATGCCAAACTTTATTTATTAAGGAAAGAAATTAAGAGAAAGATCAAATATGCTAAGCGTATATATTATAATTATTTAAATTCCTGTTTCGCTAGTGACAAAACTAGTTTTTGGAGACTAATTAATGGGTCACCTCCTAAGCTGTCTATTCTTGTCACATATAATAAAATATTGCATGATGAGAAGGAAATTGCTGATGCATTTATGAGCCATTTCGAGGGTAATTTTTCTAAACTGCAAGACACTGATCTTCAGGAATCTGATTAGTATTCTAATCCTATATTCCCCCCCTGTAATCTGTAAGAAAGATATAATTGATGTCTTCAAGAAAATTAAGGCTAGAAGTAATTCTCGTCTCTACAATATACCTAACTATATTTTCAAAGGATGTAGTGATATACTTGCACCTGTCTTGTGTTTAATTTTTAACAAATCATTAAAAACTGGCATCTTCCCCAAATTATGGAAGGAAGTAACTGGTGCCAATTTAGAAGATAACTGGAAACAGCAAAATTTCTAATTACAGACCGATTACTATTGTTAATATTTTTAGTAAGATCTTCGAATCTCTTATACACAAATCTTTATATTTTAATACTAAGAGTATAATTAATGAATGTAAACATGGGTTTATACACCAGGAAAATCTACAAGTACAAATCTATCAGTGCTGATAACTGATGCTTTTCAATCCTTCTGTAACAAGAGTCAACTAGATGCACCTTGATTTATCCAAAGCTTTTGATAGTGTCAATCATAATTTATTAGTGCAGAAACTTAACAATTATGGATGTGATCCTAAATATTGTGCTTGGTTCATGAGCTATCTTTGTAATAGAACTTTCTGTGCAAGGATTAAATCAACATTTTCAACTCCAGGTAAAATACACAAAGGAGTGCCCCAGGGATCTCCACTGAGACCTCTTCTCTTTGCTATCTATTTGAATCATATTTCTAAAGTAATGAAGGATTCTAAATATATATTTTATGCTGATGATATCAAGATATACACTGAAATAGACACTGATGATAGACATGTTCAGTTGTAATCTGATCTTAATGCAGTCAGTAACTGGTTGGCTAATAGTCAACTTGTAATGAATACAGAGAAATCCTTTATTATCACAAGGAAAATTCAGTGGTGTAGTGAATGTGTAGTGAAAAGAGTTGAGTTATTAACCCTAGAACACTACCGTACGTAAAATTTACGTATGCTTAGCGCTCAATTCCCACCCCTACCTCCCACATCGCACCCACCCACCCCTCTGTATTCCTCGGTCATTCTGTCAGGCACGTGGCAGCACTGTGGTAAGGAGGGTGGAAGCAGTGAACATCTTTAGTTTGTGCGTTATGTGGGACTCTGTACGTCAATAATACGTAGCGATAGTAACAGAAGAAAAATCTTACACGCAATTTTGACGTGCATGAAGTAATAACACCATTTGTATTCTCATAAGATTTGCGTGAATTTTTCTATAATATCTCATTTTTCTATAATATGATCAATATCACAGCGATCAATGGATACATTATTCACACTCACAACTTCTACAACAATCAGGGCAACTCAGAAAAGAGACCATTCTCACGAATTCAGTTCATGCTTCACCTCCATGAGAAGTAGACCAAGATCTGGCAGGAGCAAAGGCTAATAAATCCGGGAGTGTCACAGGAGTTAAGGAAGTCAATTTTGAAGGTACTGGGGAAGGAAGAGACAAGTACAGTAGCAGCCACGTCACAAGGGAACAGAAAATATTGCAGTTTCTGCAACTACAAGAAAAGGAGGATGACAACTACGTACTGCTCCTGTGGGAAGCCAATTTGTGGGACACTACTGTACGTAAAATGTACATATGCATTGCGCTCAAATCCCTCCCACCTCCCACCTCGCACCCACTCACCCCTCTGCCTAGCAGTGCCTCAAGTTGTCTGTCAGACATAAGGCAGCACTGTGGTAAGGAGGGTGCAAGCGCTGATCGTCTTGATTTGGTTTGTTATGTTGGGCACTGTACGTAAATTTTACGTAGCTGTGTCAAACAAGAAATATCTTTTACATAATTTTGACATTTGTAAATTCGATTTGGATACTTAGATTTTGAAAACAAAAGTTTAGAAGCATGCACTATTTTCTTGTAAGTGTTATGAATATTATTATTGTTTGCTTTTCATTGTTCGAACTTTTCGCCTTCATTCTTAATGTACGAACGGGCTTGTCAAGGAAGACCTTCTCTTAAAATATTCTATGTTTTAAAATGAAGAATAAAATTCCAATATAAGGAAAAATAAACAAAATAATGTTCACAATGAATAGAAATTTGTTGTCATGATGTAGAGGTTGTTTTAAAAATAGATTCCTTCATGTACGTAAAATTTACGTAGCGGTAGTTTCATTGTAATATTGGAACATGGTAGTGTTCTAGGGTTAAAGATTTGGGTGTCGTTTTAGACATGAGGCTAGATTTTAAAGATCATGTATATGAAATTGCAAGGAAAGCTACAAAGAAAAGTGCTACTTAATTAACAAATGGTCAAACTGAAACAATCTATTAATTGTTAATTCACTTTGTAAGTAAGGCCTATTTTGGAATACAGTACAACAACATGGAATTTTGCATGTAATAATAATATGAAAGACATACTGGAAAATGTACAGAAAAGATTTGTCTCATTTCTGTATTTTAAATTCAGACTTTTTAGGTTTTATATGAATATTATAATTTGTTAGACAAACTTAATATTTCGTCTCTCTTTGAAAGAAGAAATATCAACAATTAAAATTACATTTTCAAATTAATTAATGGAAAACTTGATGTACCATATTTATTATCTAAAATTACATTAAAGACACGTCATTATGTATTCCGAAACAACTGCTCTGGAATTTCTGTAATTTCTTATTTTAGACATATTTTAATTTTCTTATATCCCAATACTGTCATAATCCACTGGAGCCTAGTAACCTTTTACTGTGATAATAACATATGTAATTTTACTTTTAATGGTTTTCTTAACATATGTGATTACATTGTACTTTTGAAATTTGTATTTTTCTTTATTTTAACAAAATTGGTCTTCTCACTATATTTTTCATGTAGTACACATTTTTTTTTAAATTGTAATATTGTGTATACGTCATCACAAACTGCTGTATTAGGCATGTACGCTGTTTGTCGGAAGTAAAATGAAATCAAGATCAAATAAATTCCTAAAGGGGCATACAATCCAGATTGCCTGCTGTCAACATGAAGGCTGATCTGCAAAGGTTTGAGTGGCTATCTCCTGGTATTCTGTTGGCCCCTTCATTCCTCAGTATGGTAAAATTACGGCCAGTAACTACTTGTCCACTTTAGGTGCACCCGATGGCATAGCTGTTGTTCCCCAACATGATAATGCATCTGTTCACACTGCCAGAGCTGTTCAGTCCTAGTTTACAGAACATGGAAGATAAATGTCAACACCTTCCCTGGCCAGGGCAATCACTGGACCTCACACTGTGGTCGGTTTTGTAGGGTCGATTACGGTGCAGATTTCCTCCAACCTCATCTCTGCAGAAAATACGTGATGTTTTTCTGTAAGAATGGTACAACATTCCACTGGAGACTATTTAGGGCTTGTACGACTAGATTGCACAACAAATCCAAGATGTACTTTAGGCTAAGTCATATTAAGAGGGTATTGTGTAACTTTTTAAAGTGATTTCATTCATCTGTCCACCCCATACAGATTGACAAGTTCACACACAGTTTATCATTTCTTGGCTAGACTAGACTTATTTACGTTACGTAACCATGTAACTATATAAAAAAGGAGGAGAAAATTGACAATACCGGAAGGATCTTCAATTGCTTTAAAATTCGGCATCTCACTAATTTTGGCCTCATAATCACGAATCTGCAGTAAAAATTTGGCAGTCACGTCTAGAAATTGCAAAATAAGTCTAAAAAAGTGGGTCCGTGAACGGAGTATACACCCTTGATTTATGAAGAAAACAACTATTTTTTGCAATGATTAGCGTTTCAAAACTATGTTTATGATCACCCTTAATTTTGCCTAACTTTATCGTGAATGGTTCGTGGGGCAAACATGTTTTCCACCTTTGCGCAAGATGCCATTTTCTCACATGCAAAGAAGGCACCATGCAACGGGTCTCACTTATTGCACAACACTTCAGCAACGTTGTGTTATGAGTACGGTAGGAAGACCGTTGTGCAGAAAGGAAGACGTCTTCATATCAGAAAACATGGTTTTCATGATAGTGTATGGAGAATCATAGCGGTAATTGACAAGCTTATTTTGCAATTTCTAGACGTGACCGCCAATTTTTAACCGCAGATTCGTGATTACGAGACCAAAATTAGTGAGTATACCGAATTTGAAAGCAATTAGAGATACTTCCGGTATTGTACATTCATACTAAAAAGGATAACTAATTAAATTAATTTCAATTATTTCAAACGCAAGAGTGAAAATGCAGAACTAAATGTGTTCCCCAGGGATCAGTTCTGGGACCATTACTGTTTCTTATATATATGAATGACCTCCCCAGCTGCTTGACATGTAAAACCATTCTCTACGCAGATGATAGAACATACATTACTGCTGGAGATCTCAATATACAGGGTGAGTCACAAGTCTCCATGCAAATGGTGAAAACGGTGATTAATGTTTATTTTTCCTTTTCAGGTAGGTGAACCAATGAAAAAGAGATGCCACTAACGGAGGAAGAACGGATTGACATCATTGTTGGCTAGAAGTGGTACCACCCGTCATGTAGCACTACATGCAATGCAACTCACAGATGCAGATAACCCATGACACCGTGGCCAAACTTCTTAGCCGACTAAAACAGGCCTGGAAGACCAAAGACAGCAACAGATGAACCTGTCTTTCTGAATTTCTTGATAAGTTTGGCCATGGGTCATGTGTTATCTGCGTTCTGTGGTTTGCATTGCATGTATGTGCTACATGAGGGGTGGTACCACTTCTAGCCACAAGAATGATGTCAATCCATTCTTCCCTCGTTAGTGACATCTCTTTTTCATTGGTTCACCGGCCTGAAAAGGAAAAATAAACAGTAGTCACCATTTTCACCATTTGTATGGAGACTTATGACTCACCCTGTAGTACACAATAAGAATAATGAAATTAATAGGACATCTACTCAATGGTTATATGAAAATGAACTCATACTTAATAGTAATAAAACTCAAACCATATATTCTTTCTTGAATAAAGTAGGTGAAAATATAAATAAAAAGAAATCTGTCAAGTTGCTAGGTATTCATCTTGATCCGAAACTTACATGGAATGTTCACACCGAACAACTATGTAGTACATTATGTCGTGTAATATGCCTACTCTGTATACTAAAATTGTGTGTAATTGAGAGCCAGATTATTGATGCATACTATCCTTTTTCATTCCATATACAGTGTGGTACAATACTGTGGGGAAACTTCGCTGGTACTTCCATGGTATTTAAATGGCAAAAGAAGGCAATAAGGCATATCAAAGGTCTACCAAACATGACATTGTGTAAACCTATTTACAAGGAACTTAAGATCATGACAGTTCCCTCATTATATATTTATTCTGTACTATCATTCATAAGATAAAACATTTCTCAGTAACAATGAGATCTCCGCCGAACAGATTTCTTCATTTTTACAGAAGAAACTACTTACGGAAATGAGTTTCTGTAGCATTTTGAAAGTTCGTGGATGTATTTTCTTCCATCATGGAATCTATTTGACCGGGAATTGATGTATTTTTGAAGAAAAATATCTCTCCGATGCAGAATTGTAGTTTGCTTTCTCTAAGTGAAGCGGATGTGGCTTCCTTCTTCACCGAAAAATACCTACTTTCGTCTTACTGATTTTGTATATTTTTCCGGGTTCGAGAACCCCACAAACCATGCACGTAGCCACACAAACCATTCATAAATAGCCCCACGAACCATGCATGGCAAGGTTAGATTAGGTTCGGTTCGGTGATGATCCATGATGCAACTCAAGCTGTGGCCGCCATATTGTGTGTTATGGAAGCGGAAAAAGGAACAATAATTACTGCTAATGTGAAAAATTGAAAATATTTTCGTGAAAGAAGTAAATGCCATCTTCAAGATTCTTTTGCAATGCAGAATAGGTAAGTAAGAATGTTAAAAATGATGAAATAAACAAGTGAGAGGTGTTCGGTGGAGATCACATAGGTACCCATTTCTCTGTTTACACAACAGTACAGTTGGCAGCCGACGAGAAGATCGCTGAATGAAGGGTGACGGGGCACAGAGGGAAAGGGAGGGTCAGGTTCATTTGCAGAATTTAGGGGTGGTTGGGGGTGGTCGGGGAGAAGGAAGTCTTGTTTTCTTCTTGGCGGGTCATTGTCAAGCTGATGATAAGAGTTCTGGCGGAAGAGCACCTCCCCCACACGAAAGAGTGGAGTCGCCTGGCAGTACGTCACACCTCTTCTGCCAGCGCTCTTCTCGTCGGCTGCCAGCTGTACATAATTATTATAATACTAGAAGGAGACACGATCTTGACTGTGAATTTCTTAAGACTATGCAAATCCCAAAACAGCTATAGATATACTGGTATGAAATTGTAGAACAAACTACCTCAGGAGATAAGATCACCGACTCTAAATAGATTTCGTCAAAGCATGAAGGGTAACAGTATAATACAGGGGTGACGGATTTCTTCAAATTTACAGGAGAAAGTACTTACGGAAATCATTTTCTGTAGCGTTGTGGAAGTACTTTTGATCTATTTTAATGCGAATACATGTTGCTTTCTGCGAAAATCTCTGTCCGACATGCTGTTTCTGCTGCCACCATTTGATTTCTGCAAAAGAGCACAATGATCCGTGTGTTAGATGATGTAACCCTGTAGTCAGTGTTTCAAACTCCCCGCGTTTTCACTATAACATGACGTGTCGAGTATTTTTATTTTCTTTAATTTTTTTTAACTATGCTTGCCTAACCTAACTTAACCTTATGGAAAATGGTTTTTAAGGCTAACGTCAATGGTTTGTGGGGCTAACATTAATGGTTTGCGATGTATTAGCATAATTTCAAATCCTGGCATGAAAGTAGGTATTTTCCGGTGAACGTGGTTGCAACACTGTATAAATCGACAAAACACTCGCACAATGTGCAATGAACCAGTACACGGTCGCCATAATTTGTGTTACAGAATCGAAATAACAAGTAACAGTAAGTACTCGTAAATGTAAGAAATATACATTATCTTAGTTAGAAATGCATTATTTCACCTTAGTAAATGTTCCGCATTCCAAAATAGTATGTTAGCAATGTAAATAAGTGCAAGATATATGATTTACAGGTGTCACCCCCATACTATACTAATACCACATGAAGAAATGGCTAATCAATAATTGTATTGGTAAATTTCTCGTATCAGACAAACGGGTTTCTTCAAATTTACAGGAGAAATTACTTAACTGCATTCTTTATACTTGTGGAAGTTCGGGGAAGTGTTTTCTCGCATCGTTCATTGAATTTTGCCGGTAAATCATGTATTTTTCAATATAAATGTGTGACCGATCACGAAAGCTCTTGCATCCATTTACTTCCAGGTGGATGTAGTCTGCGTGTGATGACGTAATCCCGGTCAATGTTTAGAAACACGTGTTTTTGTAACTGAAGAAGGTACGTTTCCGCAAATGGTTTGTTGGGCTATGTGTCAATGGTTCGTGGGGCTATGCGAAATGGTGTGTGGGGCTACGCATATTTTTTTTGAAACCCATTTTTGGTAAAATTTCAGTAACCACCAAACGTCTCTAATCCCCTTATTTTTCACATTGATACTTATGTATTCTGCATTCCTAAGGATTTTTGAAGGTGGCATTTCATTTTTTCCACTCAATCTCAATTTTAGACATATAGAGTATTTTTTTTATTTTTGTTCACTTTCGCTTGCGATATGGTGGAGAAATCTTGACTAGCGTTGTCCATGATCAGTGGTTATGCAGTGTTATGGTTTGTGGGGTACTAATCTGATATTCCCCGGACAGATTTCTTCATTTTTACAGAAGAAACTATTTACGGTAATAAGTTCCTGTAGCATTGTCTAACATCTGGAAGGTGTTTTGTGTGATATGGGAATGTTTCCTAGCGGAAATTCAACCATTGACGCATAGCCCCACGAACCATTTCCAGTAAGGTTAGGTTAGGTAGGGTCACGTATAGGTTACAATAGTCAAAAATTTGTTTCGAAAAAATATGCGTAGCCCCACACACCATTCTTGCATAGCCCCACGAACCATTGACACATAGCCCCAAAAACCATTTGCGGAAACGTGCGTTCTTCAGTTACAAAAACACTTTTTTAAAAGAAAAATCGGTACATGTTTACTATCCTTCGGACACATTTATTTATTTTTACAGAAGAAACTACTTACCGTAATGTAGTAGTGTGGAGGATCCAGTGGATTTGAATTTTTACCGTACAAATGTCAAAAATTGACAAAACGAAGAAGTTATAGGTGTCCGGGGAATACGAGAAATTTACCATTGTATTTATAGTAGGCCTATAGAAGAATTTGAAGAGACAATTTGTAATATAAGGTAACTCACTGTACAATTTATATTATTAAGCTATGGTGTAAATTTATTGGAGCGAATTTACAATATAGAGAAAGTCTCCAATTTTGTTAATTTTCGGTATACTAACTAATCTTGCCCTCCTAATCACGAATCTGTTGAAAAAAAAACAGGAGTCACGTCTGAAAATTTGAAAAAAAGCAGATTGATTTTTTATATATATATAGGTGTATATGCGTAGTTTTACGAACAAAAATGTAATCTCCTGTCATTGTGTCCAACCACGCCATTGTTTTACAAGAAAATGATTCATGATGTTCAATTCTAGTACGATCCCTATTTTTTTCGATGAATTTAGGGGTGAAATGAGTGCTAATGGAACCTAACCTAACAGGCCTAACCTAACCTCGTGTGAATGGTTCGTGGGGCTACCCGTGGATGGTTTTTGGGGCTAACGTCAATGGTTTGTGGGGTTACCCATGGATGGTTTTTGGGGCTAACGTCAATGGTTCGTGGGGCTACCCGTGGATGGTTTTTGGGGCTAACGTCAATGGTTTGTGGGGTTACCCATGGATGGTTTTTGGGGCTAACGTCAATGGTTTGTTGGGCTACCCGTGGATGGTTTTTGGGGCTAACGTCAATGGTTTGTGGGGCTACCCGTGGATGGCTTTTGGCGCTAACGAACAATTTTTGTACAATTTCCAGACGTGACCCCCAGTTTTTTTCAACAGATTCATGATTAGGAGGCAAAAATTAGTTAGTATACCGAAAATTAACGAAATTGGAGACTTTCTCTATATTGTAAATTCTTACAAATTTATTTTGTACTGGCAATGTATCATGTACTATATTATATTTGTATGACGCTATTGCAACTTGAGGTTGCTTAACGACAATAAAGCATTCTATTCTATTCTATTCTATTCTGATCATGGATAGGAAGAATGAAAAGTCAACACTTGTGTTTACAAATTCTATTTATCCGGGAAAAGGAATGTCTTGTGCAAACATTGCATATCCCCAGGCATACATAATTTTCACTGATCATAATACTTACACGGTTTAAAATAAAAATCCCATGTTTATAAATAAATGCCTATTGCATATGATTTTTGACACAAACTTAATAGAAGAGAGGAAGTTCAAAAGGTGTGGCGGAAGTTATACCACAGTGGTGGTGATGGTGACCAGCGTTGCCAACCCCTCAGCTACGAAAAGTGCTGTTCGAACTGTGAAATTATGCTAGAACGCCACCCAATTGTGCTAGGGCAGTATTATTATTATTATTATTAATTATTATTTTATTATTATTAACAATATATTTTATTACTATTTTCAGATGTTATATTGTATCCCACCCTAAGATCTATTTATTTTAAGTCGCTTTTTTTTTGCCTTAGGGTCTCTCTGGGAGAGAAAAATGAGAGTTGATGAAGAACTGATGAAATGGTCTATGGACTATGGGATGGAATAAAAACATAATTACATGTCCTTACCTTACCAAGGGTCGAACTAGGGCATGTGGCTCAGTCAATTTGTAAAAATTCTTCACATATTTTTTCTAGCAGATGGGGAGAGGGAAGATGACATGACACAGTATAAGCATCGTTACCTTTCAATTACTGCCGGTGGGGGGGGGGAGGGGGGCGGTGTATCATCTGTTGTATAATTCACAAATATCTTTCATATACTACTGCATTTTTTGCGTTATATGGAAGAACGTATTAATCAATTTCCACCTCCAACAAATGCTCATGCAATGCATTTCTATGTAAACTAACATTATTTCAAAAAAAGAAAAAAAAGAAAGGAAGGAAAGGAGAAAAGGCATTCGCCAAACGAACAAATAAAAACCGCCTCTTTTCCACTCCTTTCTATATTTCTGAGCATACGACTCCCATTACTGGTTTAAATCTGCACGGTCTCTTTTTTCTTTTCGGGAGTTTCACGGTTACTTCTTTTGCTATTAGTACGCATTTTTCAAAATTGTTCCAAATATATTTTACAGAAAAAAAAAACATGAAAAAACACTCACATATACACTCAAACACACGCTCAAAAACACACTGAAAGACGCACGCACGAAGAATTAAAATCATACAAACGAACAACGATTTTTTCGCCGCGGGAGACGGCTTCCGAAATGGTAAGATGCCGACCGAACCGAACCGAACACAAGCTGAAGACAAAGATGGTCAAAATTTGCCGACAAAGGAGGGCGGAACATGAGCTTTACTTGTCAATCCAACTTTCTACTAAACATTCTTCGCAAAAATACAGGCACCGCAAATGGCACCCCTTGTGTGGGTGCTGAGAAAGGACAAAATTTTGAGGGTTGGCCGCCAAAACCCTCCTCCTCGATTTTATGGCAGGAAGACGCGGAAGAGATGCAAGGCGTTGGTGAGGGACGGGATCCCTGGGCGGGTTTACTCTCTTTTGTTGGAAATATGTCCACTTCCTGAAATACAGATGTGCAGTTACTTTTATTTTTACTTCTTCAGAGCACTTTCCTTTGAGGTCAATATCTACCGACGGTTGCAGATTATGCTAGATTAGGCTGTTATGCCAAACACAGGGTGCTAGGTGCCAAAGATGGTTAAATTATGCTAGGTTTAGCACCATTATGCTAGGGTTGGCATCGCTGATGGTGACTGGATGGAGTACGAAATCATCTTCTCAGATTTTAATCTATGCTTCAAATTGTCCTCTGTTGTTTAATTAAGAAATGCACGGCGACGTACGTATAAATATGTTAATAAATCTTAACGAAAGAAGTTACCACACTAAAAAACCAAGCAGAACGAACGGGAGTCAAATTTTGATCATGTATGTATTATATTGTATGCCATGTATGGAATGTTATTTGATGAAGACCCCGGACCGGACAGCGTTCATCGTGTTTGTTTATTTCTTACTATCACCACAGATTACTATCACTGTCTTTGTACAGCTTAATTGTATGTTCTGTATGTAAACGGTGAAGGAAGGTATTTTTATGATTTTTTTTAAAAAATTTGTCTCGCTTACTTGAAGGTATAAAGGAGAAACTTGAAAAGTTGTTTGTAGCGTAACAATTTCTCGGTAACAGTATGAAACACATTTCACTCGTTTATTTCCCAATTTCTCTAACTAGTGTTTGTTTATTGTTATGTAATCATCAAACGTAATAGGGCCTACACCAAAGTTATTAACATGTACAGCACACGATAAGAAATTCATACTTTATATATTGTTTGTTCATGTAGGCCTATATATTTAAGATTTATTGTTACGCTTATTGGTTATTCTGGTACTACTTTACTATACCGGAGACACCTATCAATGACTTATTTCGCAATTTTTTACATTGCTAACGTACTATTCTGCATTGCGGAACATTTCTTTAGGTGAAATAATGGATTTCTAACGAAAATAATGTCTATTTCTTACATACGATAGCCCCACGAACCATCACGGGGACGAGGTATGCCTACTAGGTTAGGTTAGGCCTGTTAGGTTAGGTTCCATTAGCACTCCTTTCGTTCAATTTAGCATATACGGACAACATCGGAATTACAAATTCCACGGCATCTTCCACACCCGGCAACAACTTCACGACGCATCCTCGACACGTCATCTTGTAGCAGCAGCAATAGCACGTATTGTGCTCTCTTGCAGAAAGCAAATGGCGGCAGCAGCAATAGCACGTCGGAAATAGACTTTCGTAGAAAACCACATGCATTTGCATTAAAATGGATCAAAACTACATTCCCGAACATCAACAACGCTACAGAAAATGATTTGTGTAAGTACTTTCTCCTGTAAATTTGAAGAAATCTGTCTCCGGTATAGTAAAGTGTTACCGTTATTCTAGCAACAGCTAACCAATTGCTAACATGATGCTTTCCGTGCCTATGTACTTGGTATTATGGAAATAAAACATTATTATTATAATAACTAAATAAAGGGAACTTGGAAAATCCCATTTTGGCCCCAGTTCCGATTGGGGTATGACTTAAGATGACCGGACCCTTCTCCGATTTTCTTCATATATGACATACTTTCTAATTGAGGTCTGCTAATGATGAATCTGAAGTTAAGATTTGCCAGAAGAGTCTAGGAATTGCAAAATAATTGCGAACCATTGACGCTAGCCCCACGAACCATTGACGTGTGGTTAGGTTAGTTTCGGTTAGGTTAGGCAAACATAGTTAAAATTTGGTGTCATAGTAGTATCAGGATCTAGAAATTGATGTCTCTATTCCAAAAACTAACGCCTTATTTTTGCTTATTTTGCAATTTCTAGACATTTCCAACAACTTTTAACTTCAGATTTGTGATTAGGAGACCTCAATTAGTGAGTATGCCAAATATGAAGAAAATCGGAGAGGGGTCTGGTCATCTTAAGTCGTTCCTCGATTGCTTAATTCCGAACTAATCAGGGTACACAGTTGTTTTTTTATATACCGTAGTTCGATTTCTATGCATGTCTGTTAACACATACTTCAAAGGCTTATTGATTTTTTACTGTATCCTTTCCGGAGAACGATTTTTCTCTTTTGTATACTCCCACATTATTTTTTGTGAGCAACCATTTGTTTACTGTCTTCTTGGATAAGTATTGCTGCTGCAATCTACTTCACATGCATGGGGTGCGAAGGAATATTATGTCACTTAACCCTTAACCTGAACCATCGGTCTGACAGACTCCCTGAGATTTTCATTAGGCTTGTGTGGCAACACTGTTGCACTCTCCACGCTGAAACTCCCAATACCTTTCCCCCACAATGTTTCCCTCTGAACAAGCCAAACTGTAGGCTATCAGTGATTTGTTGAGTACCTATCGGCACGGTAGCTTTTTTGCAAGGTTACGGGGTCTGTGAGACCACGTAGTTTGGGTAATGTCAGAATCACTCTGGTCCGTAATACCGCATGGTTCGACTTGTGTACATTAGGTGCATGAAATTCCCTTCGAGTCTGACATGAAAATTAGGCAGTACTTCATGCCAGAGACGATTGTAAACCAAGAAAAGCTTCTTGCTGGAAAGCACAGAGGTTCACAGTAGCTAGAAGTGGTTTGCATTCCACTTTAAACTGTAGGTCCAGTCCTGATTAGTCCTTCTGTGCATGAAGTGGACTTTAAAACAAACTTTTCAAATCATAGTTTATCCAAGCTTCAAACTTACTTTCACAATCATTTCCAGTATTCTAAAACACTTCGTATACTCCTATGTAACTTGTGAAAATCATTAAATATTGGGATCTTGTAACTTGTGAAAATCATTAAACATTGGGATCTGTTACCTCCAGTTTAATCTCAGGTACACTATAAGGATTGGGCATAAAATTTAAAGTAGGATCCGAACCACTGTGCAATGTGGCTTCATCAAGTAATGAATTCAGTTTACTAGGCAACACCTTGGCCACTACACAATTGGAGAGATCTCATGACCCGGAAAGATTATTGAATTGTGTGCCCGTAATGTGTATAAGTCCTCTGTTTTAGCAAAATATCTATCAGAAACGGTGTTTTGCTGTGCTTGAAGTGGAAGGCAGGGAACGCTTGGGGATTTTATCTCCCCCCAGATAAGAAAATGTTCATGAAGCATAAGATAGTTTGCACCCACCCCTCGTATCAACAGCAATCTCGTCTTTATGTTGATGCATACAAGCATCCTCTATCTATCCCTAAATTCGGCTGAACACCCCCCCCCCCCCTCAACTAGGAATTTCCTTCTAGCACTGGCCCCATTATTTCATTTGATAACTGTAGGAGTAGGGTATTTTGCAAGAGAATTGCTTTTATTCTCATTCTCTTCTTCTACTCTTCGATTCTTTGTAGGGTGCTTCATTCAGTAACCTTTCTGCTAACAGTCTGTCTAGTTTACAGGGATATAATACATGTAAAAAATTCAGTAGAGTTATATTTTGTAACATGGAAAGAAACTATGTATGTGAACTTGTATGATTATATCTAGTCTAATGTCAATTTCAGGTTCTGTCTCAACAACAGTGTACTCAAGTGGAGAGAAAGGAAAATGGACAAGTTTGCAGACTTGCAAGATACGTAAGATAACAAAAATGACAAAGCAAGTGAGAATGGTTCTTTATGCTATCACAGCATGTGGTAAACTTAAGAGGGCTATTTAGTTAGAAATTCAGCCAATAAATGTGAGAAGACTGACAATATGCAGTCGTGTCCAGAATCTAGTGCTCTCGTGTCTAATAGACATCTTAACGAAGACAAAGTCCCATTAAACAGCCCTTTGAATGAGAAAAAAGACAGTTTTGAAGTTTCTGTTCGGTCCAAGTCTGTTACCCCAGCTGCATCACATCCTGTTTTCATCTCGTGCAATGGAATCAAGAAAGAAATTGAGGATGACGCAGTTGAAGAAACTGAAACATCCCAAAGTACATCTTGGATAGAGGCTGGTTGTGATATGGAATATGAACAATCTGATGGAGAGTAAGTATGTAGGAAAAAGCAACAATATCTCAAATATTTGCACAGTTGAAGTAGGGTAAAGTTGATTTTCCAAAATTTACTTTCTGTAAATTCTGTATTCTGTTCTTTCACACAGGTCAAAGTTTTACAGATCAGACATTACAGCCATCAAGAAGTAGTCCTACATTTTGATTTTTGGAAGAAGGAAGACCTAGAAATCATATCCAGAACCATGAGAATCGAAGCAAAATTTAATCAGAAGGAAGTCATCAATTTTTGCATTTTCATTAGGATACAAAAGTTGTGAAATATGTCAAAACTTTATTGATAGAAATATCAAATAATTAAAATTATCAACATATTGCTGATATACCAATATGTCAGTTAATAATAACATTTTACTAATAAATTAGTCTTCTTCCGTAAAGGTAATATAATGATAAATGTGTATGTGTCCCTTCCACCAATTTCATCAAATCATCACACATTCTCATCTTCATGATTAGCCAAAAATGACAGGAATGTGAAGTAAAATCAATCAAATCAAAATCAAATATGTTTTTGGCTTCAGTTTTATGTTCTGTTTTCTGTTCATTTTTAGGAGTGTTTCAAGTGCAGAATCAGAGGGAAATGATAACAGCTTATCAAGTATGGACTCAAGTGTATCGAATAAAGGAACATCTACAGAAACACATAAGTCGCCAAAGGTAAGTTACAGACATTCTGAAGGTGCTGGTGAACATAATTCTGAAATTCCGAACCCAGAGTGGACAGTGTAAAAAGGAAGGAATATTCGCGTGTATCGAGGGCAATAAATGTTTCACAGAGAGTGGTAGTCTGAAGAGGCACGCGAGGATCCATGCAGGAGAATGGCCATTTCAGTGTACCCTGTGCAACAAGTCATTCTCGCAAAGTGGTCACCTGAAGAACCACAACAAAATCCACAGTATCGAACATGCTTGAAATCCGTCATTCACATGCAAGGTGTGCAACAAAACTTTCTCTCATAAGGGGAATATGATAAGTCATGTGAGAACGCATAAGGAGGAAAGACCCTTCAAGTGTCGGGAGTGTGATAAATCATTCTTGCAGCAGGGTAACCTAATACAGCACAGCATAATCCACACAGGTGAACGACACTTCAGATGCGAGTACTGCTCTAAATCATTTCCCCACGAAGGTCATGTAATGACCCACACTGGGGAAAAACCTTTCAAGCGATAAATGTTTCACCGAAAATGGAACATTAAAAGAAGGCACAGTATTATTCACAAAGGACAGCATCATAATAAACAAGATTTAACTGAACAAGCATCATAATATACTGGAATACAGTACTTAATACTCCACAAAATTGATTTATCAAAGTTCTTTAATTTTGATGCCCACTGCTACCATTCACTTGGGAAGATATTGGCCAATAAAATTAATAGAACTTTACTGAGTCTGTTTTGCAAATGAGCAAGTACTTTATTCCAGTATATTAATTGCTACTGAAAAATTAATATTATTGTTAATATAATCAACTATCCAATTCTCATTGTGGGCACATTTTACTGTTCATATCACACACAAAAAGAACGCAAAGTTCAGGATATTTTCTAGAACATAATGATAAGAGATATACAGTTCAATATCAAATTCAAAGAATGTCAGGTGGAATTGCCCAAAGAATGTTCGTTGCATGAAAGAAAAGTATTCCGTATGTTGGTAGCAAGATACTCTATTGACCGTTTCCACATGTGAGATAATCTGAATCAATTTGGTGTCATGTTTCACATTTTTTCTTCTTTTGTTACCTCACTTTCTTATAGATCTGCATTTTGACATTGGAAAATTGATCCTTTAGGTAGGCTTTTCTGTTGAACTTTCAGCAGAGAGGGGTGTGCTCTCTCCTACACCAAACTCCTGCTACACTATATTCCATAGTATATTTCACCTTAGATTTCACCAAACACAATTTTGAGGTTCTGATAACATCACTTTCACTGTGACTGAGATCGAGAATGTGTAGAGCCCTACCCCCGAACATCCCCTGTATGCCAGCATGGCATGGTGCAATGCACAGACAATAGCTTCTTTTATACTTTTTGCGTTTGTTCGGTTATAGCTTATAACTAAGAGAGAATGGTAATTATAATAATAATGCATGTACCTGTAAATGATAGTTAGTTTCTTTTCTTCTTCTGTTTGTTTTGTTTTGTTTTTAGAAGAAAAATATTTAAAGTTCGTTGAAAGTAAGTTTACTTGGCACAAACTTATGTGAGCTAAATTAATTACCAACAAATATTTCTTAGTTATGTACAAACGGCCTGGTTAAGCTGATTTTAATGTGCAATACACACTGTACCTCATGTAAAATCTATCACATTTTTTTTCCTTTCAGGTTTTGATAATGGATGACGAGGAGTTAGTACTCTTGGTGAAAGAATTTCCCCACCTGTATAATATGTCCCATCCAAAATACCATGATAATTGGGCAAAAGACAATTCGTGGGATGAGATATCCAAAAGAATTGGCTACAGTGGTAAGTACATCTATTTAAAATTGTTACACGTGAAAGTGATTTATTTCCTTATGATTATGTGCCAGTAAAACGAACACAGTTTCATTGAAAATATATCATGGATTTTTTATTTATTGTATTAGTTCATGTCCTTTCAGCCAAAATGTATCATTCGATCTTGCCATTCCACTGATTCTGCTTCTGAATTGAAGTAGTCCTTAAATTTGTCTCTGATCCAAAGAACTGATCCTATGAAGGTACCCAATGTCTCTCAAATCTTCAAGTGTCTGTGTAGCTTCCTCTGGAAGTGCCAAAACCAATTTCATTAAATGTTCAGCTAGTACTTGCAAATCCGAAACTTCCTTGCCAAAATTCCAAATGCATTCTCAATTGTATTTCTAGCTCTACTGTGCAGGTAATTGTATATTCTATTCTCAGGATATTCTCTTGACTTATCACGTGGGTAAAACCTCATTAAGTTATGTTGCAAGAGAAATGCCTCATCTGCAACAATGATGTAATGCATGGGCTCGTTTGTCCCAGGTCGAGTTTTTATCAACTGGAAAATCCAGTTTGTTCTTTTGCATCTATCTGCCAAAAACACTATTAGAAAATATTCTCCCATCACTGTTTTTGGCCAAAATTGAAATAAATTATTTCACAAATAATTTACAAAACACTTATAAAATAAATGACTAATCTTTTCATTAAATTTTATTACACTTCTTTTTGTTTTCAGCTGGCGAGTGCAGAAACAAGTGGCAATCTTTGCGGGAATGTTACCGAAAGGCAATAAGAAATAGACAGACCAAAAGCAGACAAGCACGTCAGAAAATGAGAGCTTGGCGCCTCGAATCACAAATGAAGTTCGTACGGCCCTTCCTTGTGATCCAGGGAGAGCCGGTAAGTAATATGAATTCTACATTAGATGGTGACAGCAAACAAATCAGTGACGTCAATTGCGAGACTCAATACAAACATTTCCTATTCCAAGATGCCACATCAAGTGATTCAGGAATAACAAGTGGAACCCCTGTACGTGAAGTACCTTCAAATGAAAGTGCAAGAAGTGGAACTTGTAAAGGACCACCACTGTGGAGAAGGAAAAAACAAAAAACAGCAGGTTCAACTACTACTTCAGCTGATGTCTTTAAAGAGTACATTGAGTTTAGAAAATTTAAAAAATCCACTCCAATCCAGAGGAATGATCATCTCACCAAATACTTCCAAAGTGTTGAGGAAACAGTGCGAACATTTCCACCACAGTTGCAGGTAAAGATAAAATCTCAGATCTCTCATATTATTCATGAAGCGGAACTTGAAACTCTCAACATGCAATCATCTTCAGCATCAAACGTCAGTCATGCAGCAATACCACTCCCTTGAGGTACTCGGATTGTACCAATCGCTTACAGTCAATTAACATACAGTTCGCCACCAGGTTCAAACATGTCAAGCCCACCACCACCAGACTATCAGCAAAAGGATGGTGAAACTGGATAATACTTTAATAGGAAGTGAAGTGCTTAATCAATTGAAACCTTTCTGTTACTGTAATATGATGCCCTAAAATGTGTCTGATTCTGTTATAACTTTTTCCTTGTAGTGTACTTAATTTTTTTCATGAAACAATAATTTCAACTAGTGGTTTAATTTTGTTTTGTACAGTATAACTCTACAGGTATAAAATAATAGCATTTCAAGTAGTCTAACTTGTTACTAATGATTTCATCACCAAAGATTTCAGGGCTCAGTGGAAAGGAAGCCTATGCCACAAAACTTGTTTCTATGAAAAAATAGTTTTTAATAAAAATAGCTTTTTCCCAACTTTACACTGTTTTTAAATTGTATAAACTAATGTTAAACTAATCCAATACTTCCCAGTTTATATTTATATCAGGGCAACAATGACTTACCTGACACATACTGCAAGTCTTTCTTCACATGGTATTGATCGAGTATTTTGCTGCTCTATAAAAGGCAGGGTTGCCGTTAGGGGTGTGCGAACCGCACAGGATTGAAATATTTATATAATACACTATTATTGCCTTTTTATTCACATTAATTTCTTGTGCAAATGCCATGCCATCACATTAACCCTAAAAAGCTCGCATGTCCTGTGCCAGACGTTAAAGCTAACCATTCATCTGCTGAAGTACTGATTTCTTCAGATTTAAAACCCAGCCTATATTTTGTGAAAACGATTTTACTTACTACAGAAGTAAGTATTTACTTCCAAAATACATGAATAACATGCAGGAATGAAAAATTACATTTTTATAAGTCTTGTGTGCACTCAAAACAACACTTTGATGGGTTTTCACTACACATGGCTTTGGAGCAATGACAGCAGAAGAATCTGGTGATCCTCTTCTCGCTTGAGGACCAGAATGCACAAATTTTCCTTCCTTGTTCTTGTTGATCATCTGCATTAGTTTCTTGCATTTCCACATTCAGGGTGATAGCAAAATCTTACGAAGTTGTGGAAGATTTGGTGTACGTAGTAGACACTAAAGTTTTGTCTGCCAGATGACGCAAAATTGAAACACCGTTAAAAAAACACAGAAGGAATGCTTGTAAAAGGACACCGATACTTCCCCGTCTGTTTCTCAGATCCAAATGAAGGTAGATGGAATGAGGAGCAGAAGGGGTGAAACAAGAAAACAGACTCTGCTTAGTCTGCCAGAGAATACATTAGCTTTCTAGGGTTAAAACAGACTGAAAAGCTTATATACTATACAAGTAGGAAACTGAAGTTTCAAACAGGAACAGCATGCCTACTACGAAAACATTTTGTTAACCCTTCAAGCCGGGAGTTAAATACTCATCAGCCGCTGCGAGAGGCAGTAATTTTAAATCACCAAAAACTGCAATTTTCGCATGATGCACAAAATTGAACATATCTTAAAAATCATTTGCTCAATTACAATGAAATTTTCAGGGCTTGTAAACGAAACTTCACACTACACAAAAATGTATAAATAATGACATTTATACTATAATAACAAAAATAA
Organism: Lepisma saccharinum; assembly: GCF_977018435.1. NCBI lineage: Eukaryota > Metazoa > Arthropoda > Insecta > Zygentoma > Lepismatidae > Lepisma > Lepisma saccharinum. The sequence continues at coordinate 112,065,590 of NC_139229.1, read as the reverse complement.
TAATAAAATTAAAAACTTACATGTTGCGCTTACAAAGTACTCCTTCTGTCTTGTGTTCTTGTTAGTTTAGAATTCCAACGTTGTGTCAGAGCGTATAGAAGAAATAGTGTGCGCACTCCCTGAGTTGCCGTGGTCCACCGCCTAGATGGCAGTGGTGACGTTTGAGACGGCGCGGAAGATGCTCGCGTTGCTTACATAACTAACTACATAATAAACAAAAATGCATGTTACTTACGTTTGGAGAAAAGCTCAGCAACTGGATAGTTTGGAGAATTTCCGAGATGATTTTGCTGTCTTCGAGGCACTTAATTCCTTTCTTATCTGCTTGGTGCGGAAGAAAAATCGACATTTCAGATAGTGAAATACGAGTTTAGGTAGCGTACGCAGCACATGATCTCTAGAGTTTTTTCTGAAGCGAAGGAATTTCGATTATCTCTAAGGACAGCATTCCATTTTATTAAAGTTGTATGTGCTTCTGATCCTTTATATAGTGCCTGTGCAGGAGTGAATGAATTTAATGCGTCAACCAGGCAGTTTAGGTCCCTTGTGAAATTTTCCGTTGTTTCACTGCCTTCTAACCCCTCTGCATTAATACTCCGATAAAATTTTATTCCATTAGCCACAGATCTGCTGAACAGCTGCATTGCGAGTCTTACATTCATTCGTTGGAATGAATTAGGATCCAAATGAGCAGAGGTCACTTTGTAGCAAGCTTTCATACCGGAAAATTCAGTAGATTAATCATGTTCATACACTTTTCTGTAAAATGAATAATCAACAATATCACCATTATAGTACACCTGAACTTTATCATGGAAGTTATTCCTTATGCATTTAAATATATGTGGTGTGTCTGAAAATGCCCAAAGCTTTCTACTAGGGTCAGCTGGATTGGATATAGAGCACTTAAGATTGTTTCTGTTTCCGGAAATTCCTAAGCATTTCCATAACTTTTTGTTAGATTGGCTACCGTCAGATGTAAAACCAATAATTCTCACCCCTGCTTTTTCCAAATGTATGATTACCTGGATAAGTATTTTTGTGAGAATGTCACCAGGGGTGGCATTCCTGCTAGCATATACTGCTATGGGTTGAATCCAATTGTACAGAAAAGGAACAAACATAAAAACTAGAGCATGATTTGCTAATTGATTCTTGCTTTCGTCTGGAGTAAGATTTCCCAAATCAACAAAGCCGTCTATTTTTAAGGAATTCGAGTTAAACTGAATTGCTTCCCTAAGTTTAACTTCATCAAAAATCAGCATTCCGCTACGCTCATTCTCCTTCTTTTCACTAAAAGAATGTGTTATAGCGTCGATGGCATGGGAATTTACGCCGTAAGGACATTTAAGACCCTTCACCAATTTTCTCAAGTGAGCTACAGAAGGCAAAGGTAGCAAATCGTGATGCAAACAGTGTCTATACCCCTTGGGGGACTTAATTTTTAATAGAAGAGAATCCAGTATAAACTCAGAACTGTATCTCATTCCTGTCTTACTTTTCAGTTGGCATTTCTTTAAGATTGTATCAATTACAATTTTTTGATTTTAGCTAAGAGACGCGAACTGTTTTGACTGTGTGACCGTTGTCTTTAATTTAGCATCTTTAACGCCTTTTTCAAGCAAATTTATTTTAGCCTGTGCGACCTTTAGTTTATTCTGCGTTCTAATTAAATTTCGTTTCTGATTCTTAAGTTTTTTCTTTAGCAATGCTATTGTATTGCTAGCATCCGCAGTGTGAAGCAAATCATCCTCTACTGATAAGCTTAATGATACATTGCGACGAGTACTTACTTTATTATCATCTGTCCGCAAGGATTGCCTTTTCATGGGAGATTTTCGCTTCTTAACTGTCTTAGAGAGGTATTTGGGCAGATTAGGAAATATATGAGGAACTGCTTCTGGTTTTAATTTCCATTTTTGTCGTGGAATTTGTACTGTATCGCCATCCACTATGAACGAATCCACTTTCACTAAAAGGTCAGTGGAAAAATGAATATCACACACATAGCAATTATGACTTAGTTTTTTATCTTTTCTAGGGATGGCACTCTCCCATTTTGAGAGACCATTACTGTCTTTAGGTGGCCTAAAAAAATGTCTACTACCTGAAGAACAGCGGTCATATCCAGATCTACAGCCGGGTACGAAACACGTAGGCATCTTGTAGTTTTCGCTCGCTGCTGCCTCAAGCACAATAATAATGCGTTGAACACAACACAAACTAGTCACAACATATCAATCACAAATCTAACGACACTAAACTCAATAACGTAACAACGTTGTCATTAATAAAAGTACACAATGTTATTCTAGCACAACAAAACACAACGCTCTACGTAAAGCGCGGCCGCACTGCAAGCAGAATACGCTCGCAAGCGAAGGTGCTGCCAGTGTTTCGGTGGGGCACCGCTCTATTCACTTGGCTTACGGGAAGAAAACGAAGTGCACACACTTTCTCTTCTATACGCTCTGGTTGTGTGGTACAGTTTAAAACATGCTTCGAAACAGTCCTACTTCACAATCTGAACACCAATAAATACTTTTGAACTATACCCATAACCATAAATATTCCCAGAACAAGATATATTTCTTCCACGGTAACTGGTTGCCATTTGCAAATTCGTGAACTTGGTTTTAATGTGCATTGTTGAATATAAGTGTCGGCATATAAGTTAGTTTCTCTGACATGAGTTCTACAACTTCTTTGTCAAAAAATAACAAAAAGGCATCAAGGACATTATTGACTGCTTTTTGGGGACCGTACAATCCACAAAATGCAAGTTTATTTGCTTTGAAAGAGTCGTCAACTTCTTTCCAGTTCGAGGTTACATTCGATGACGCAACAGGTGAGGATGTAATGCCATCTAATTCACTTTCACTATCACTGACACTATCTACTTCCTGTTCTGCATAGTTTACTTCACTTTCACTTGTAGATAGAAATGAATAAATTGAACCTTCACTGTCACTTTCCTCTAAAAGCGCACAAATTTCGTCTGCTTCGATGCCCTTTACCCGCTCGTGCGACGCCATTTCTCAGCTTTTTTTTTTTACGTAATAAAGTGATGCAATCGCACATAATTTCATGTAATTGGAAGAAAAACCAACAGATGGCAGCCCATTGCGGTCTACTCTTGAGTTACATGCATTTTCGTTCATGTGGGAAAACAACAGATGACAGAATGTGCATCATTTCGTCACTACTACACGGAACGTATACGTGTATGTCGAACTGGCTCTAGAAGCACTATGAGGGTTCGTACACGTGTACGTTGAACCGGCTTGAGGGGTTAAAGGAAAATTTCCACCGCCCGAGATACAATTTAATTTCTTGTTTGTGATCCACCCAAACGTTCTACCAGTTTCCTGTTATAAACTTTATTGTTCGAGAGGGTACAGCATGCTGCCTCCCTCTCTCTTGGCTGGACTGAGAAAAGATGAGGGTAGACCCAGGCGGCAAACACAGGTCAAAGGACCTTGGGAGTAGATCATGGCAGAGACACTTGTCCCTGTTCGCATATTCCTATTGGTATGGAACAAAATTGCTGCTAAAATTGAAAGAAATAACTGGAAATATTTTTTTCAAAACACAAAACCATGCTTGCAAATTTTTCCAACAAGTTTCAAGTCATGATAAATTGAACCAGTAGTATCCAAATATTATAATTGCAGGTTACGATAAGAAAAGAAAAATCAGCTAATAGCTTAATGCCAAAATGAGGATTTCTCGTTTGAAATTAATCAAGACGTATTTGAGAACAAAGGAAGTTTCTGCATTCCCTCTCTGATTGCTAATTTTTGGCTCTGGGGGACTATATATGCAATTTATATAAATATCGCAATGATTCAGGAGCAGTGTCTGAAATTTCCCTCCCCTCACTGGAAACCTTACTCTCAGGCCATAGTTATGTGACAAAAAAATTCGATTTCGGAGATGTGATTGTCAATTTCGTTATGCAAATGGAGCAAGATAAATTACATACCTATGAGAGGTAATCTAGATTGTTTCTCTTCATTGTATTTGTGTTCTCTAAGGGAATTTTCTTCTACCATGCCATACTATATGAAATGTTCATACTTTCAGAATAGAAATGTGTAAAGATCAGTGCTCGAAGTCGAAATTGTGGGGGGATGTTCTTTTTAAACATTGGGTATTGCTGAGGCTGCAGGATACATGGGTGGACTACCCTTGGAAAGGTACATGGGATTTTCCACTCGGAGGTTCAGTGTGGTGCGTTTCCAGCATGTCAGTGGGTGATAAGCTTGAGAGACTTGAAGCATTCCCAGGTCCAGATCGAAGATGTAGAAGTATAGAAAAATCATTGTTCTTTCACCAGGCATGTCAAAAGTTGAGTGGTGGGGTGATGTGGGGACAACGGGAGGGATTGGAAAAGTTACTGGGTGGCCTTGTTCAGGCCAGGTGGTGTGGTTCCACTCATGGCTAATATGTAGGCTCTCTCTCCCATCTTTTGCATACTGAGGTGTTGGTGGATTGGGGATGATTGCTACCCAAAAGCAGTCATTGAAAGGGATGCTGTGGTGGTTGGTTTGGACAGCGACAGAAAAGTAGAGGTTGTGGGTGGAGGAGTGGTGGTTGTTGATTCTGAGATTGAGGGTAGTTGATGTTTCCCCTAGGTAAAAGTCAACACAGATGTTGCAGCTGAGGATGTATATTATGTTTGAGGTGTGGCTGGTTCCTTTAGGGGTGGAGGGTGAATTTGCCAGTAGCAGTGTCTGATAGAGATGATGAGAATGTGGCAGATTTCCATCTAGGATGGTTGCATTTGTGGGCCGGGGGATGTTGGTTGTGTGGTGAAGGGGTGTTATGGACTACACTCCTTGTCATGCTTACTTTACAGTGAAGTATTATCAGCATTGCAACCCTGCAACTTTTGTTTGTCACTGCATGCCTTCGGAGAGAGTCATTAGAGAAGAGTTTCATTAGGTTAGGACATTCCAGAAAAGTGTTTTTTTGTGAGAGAAATATTATTTCTGATATTAATATTTGTTGAGATTCAAGAAGTATATTAGGGTTTTAAATTTAATTTATTAAAAAATCCAACCTGTTAATACTGAGGGGTTGGCAACGAGCCCAGCCTAGCCGCGTTTCCGAATCTTGCGCACAAGAATATAGTTCCTTAGAATAAAACAAACAAGGACGTATGATGTAAAAAACTATAGATTGAAAATATTAAATATTGAACATTCTTTAAAATTAAAAGTATTTATTACCTCTTTCATGGTAAATGTAAGATAGAGAATGTCAAATACCCCGTATATAAAGGCTCACAGAAGAAAATAAGGACAACAGTTCTGCATGGAGGTACCATGTTGAATGTAGTGAATGTGGTCACACTGTTAATACAGGCATTTAATGCCAGTAGCCCATCTCCTTTAACAGCAGAGGAGGCATATGTCGCAGACATTGTGAAGGACGTCATTGGAAGATGTACATGGAATTTGCTACTTCCTTGGACTTTGACCAGCAAGATGATACGTATGAACACACTTTGGAATATACAGATGATGACACGGAAGAAGACTATACCGACCATTGTTCACTACATACTGTATCCATTGGGTATAAATGAAGAGCAGTTGACTTTTGGAGGAGTGGACAGAAGCGACGTTTGTCTCTGACCACCGTGCAAAATCAGTATAAGAAGGTTACTTCAACACGGCAACTACGAAGATGGGAAGAGCAGGTATGTGCAGGAGGAACACGGAAAGAAAAGCTGTGTCAGGTTTCCAAATACATTTTAGAAAACTTTAGTGATGCCGTGCAAGCACAGGTTGCAATCCATGACATTGATATTCAGAGTTGGGCTCTGCAAGCTAAAGCTGAATTGGACATTTCTCGGTTTATAGCATCACGGTTTTGGCTTTGGAAATTCAAGAAAACACCATCACATCTTGTCCTGGAAGGTCACCAAATTCATTACACGCACATCTGCTGGCAAGGGGGAACATGTTCAGAACGAATGTGACGGTTTTGTGTATACTGTTAAATCATGTATTGCACAGTACTCTGTTGCAAATGTGTTTAACTCTGATCAAAGTGGTTTCAATTTAGAAATACACAGTAGTCGCACCCTAGCTATTAAGGGAACAAAGAAAGTGGAAACTATCGTGCAATCTGTTGCATCCACAACACACAGCTGCACCATTCAACCAATTATTTCGGCCGCGGGAGAAGTGTTGTCTCCTCTCTTTGTTGTTCTGAAGGAACCTGGAGGTACCTTTGGACCCTATGTCCACCGAACACTGTTCTGTCCAGCAAATGTGTTCTTTGAAGCCTCTACATCGGGGAAACTGACAACAAATCACTTTAAGACCTGGCTCAAGGAGGTGTACTTCCCAAATACAGGTGATTTCGGTGCTCTGCTATTGGATTTGTGGAGTGGACATAGTGATATTGTTATGCGAGAGGTGACACCACGGGACAAAAACATTACTCTGTTGACAATACCTAAAGGATTGACTGGCACTCTCCAACCATTAGATGTGTATGGATTTAGGATTTAGAAAAATTTTGTGCGACGGTTTTCCGATCTTGTTCTGTTACTACACAGTGACATTAATCTCCACCTACGCAATAACATTATCAAACTACAATCCCTCACACATAATCAGTTGTCCTCACCCAGGTTTCAACACATCTTCCAATACGTGTGGCATAAGAGTGGGTATCTTCTCCATTTGAGAATCTGGTGACATTCTGTTTTGGTGGTGACATTAATCCGATATGTGATGTTTGTGGTGCAGTCGCAGTAATCAGATGTGCATGGTGTAACCGAACATAATGTTTACATCATTTTTTTGAGGAGTATCATTACTGGGAGGAGTATGTACACAATGGGGGCAGTTTTCAATGTGATGCATGGGTGCTTGTCTTTAATTTGTGTTGGGCAGATCGGTTACCATAACGTTGTTTTGTGTTACTTTCTGGTGGTAATAAATGTTTTATACATGCTGTGTATTCATCTATGGAAGTATCCTCTTGTGTCCTTGGCTATGGATATCACCTATACGATATCAAGGTCTTGCTTGATAGGGTTATGTTTCCCCGAGTGCTATTTTGATGCTCCGTTCCCCTGCTCTGGTCCGTCTATTGTTATGCCCATGCCTATCCGGGAACAATGGTGTCTATGAATTCGGCATCTCTCTACAATTGCACTGCATTTGCTACCGACAATCCTACAGTTCTGTGCCGTGTGTGTTCCAATTATATGTGCGTGCTCTTCCTATGCCAGATTTATGTGGTTTTGGGGTCAGATCCCCACTTCAATTTGTCCTCTTGACATTTGAGGGGGGTTTTGCCCCTAAAACAGTTTTTTAGCCGAAACAAAAAAAAAACACGTATTTCTTTCTTTGGGTTCCTCTATACACTTGCCAAATTTCATGGAAATCGGAGGGGGACACAGGGGTCAGATCCCCACTTCAATTTGTCCTCATCTTGACATTTGAGGGGGGGGGATTGCCCCTAAACAGTTTTTTAGCCAAAACAAAAAAGCATATATTTCTTCCTTTGGGCCCCTCTATACACCTGCCACGTTTCATTGAAATCGGAGGGGGACACTTAGATGACCTCCCTTGTTATTTGGATTCATTGCTTTCTTAGCCTATATTTGGAAAAAATAAACTGGCTCTTGAGGAAAATGGGCTGGTGCCTGAATCTTTTTAGTAGGGATGGGACCGATTAATCGGTACTCTATCGGTATCGGCCGATATAGGCATATCGGTGTATCGGTTTATCGGTAAAATTACCGATTATTTTACCGATATGATATATCGATAAATATCTTATAATTTAGTGCAAAATTCTGCCATTTTGTTGTAATTTTTATGGATAATCTCCATGCCCTACTTTCTGAAAAAGTAAATGTCTAAATATTCAACTTCTTTTTGCATTGCAATCAGCTCGAAACACACATTTATTACGGAGATCAATGAAAATTTCAGGGTCTTCAAGGACCATTTCTAATTTTATACCGGATCGGTAGAATATCGGTTATCGGTATCGGTAAATTTTATATCGGTACTGTATCGGTATCGGCCAAAATTTCATATCGTCCCATCCCTACTTTTTAGTTTAGTTTATTCCTGATTTTAATTCATCACCATAACTACCCATATTCAAGCAAATTTCTCTGCATGCCATTCATCACATTGTACATTTCATCCCACAAAGGTCTTTCATATCTTTAATCAGTTACCACTAGAATGTTGAGGATAAGTCTCGTACTTTACGTAACACACTAGGTCTCTACATCACTGTGCAAGTTGCCTAATCATTATCCATCTTGCCAGCATTTCTTTTTTTGACTGGATATTTGCTCTATAGCTCGACCACAAGGAAAAAAACCTTCCGTCCAAAGCGTTCGCGCAACTTCCCTGCCGTTATCGGTGTTCGGGGCAGTGTTGCCAGGTCAGATTTGAAAAATTCGGGAGATTGTTCCTTGGAAACCAGAAGTTCTGCTACAAAATCCGATGATCTAATAGAAGAGGATGAACGACGTTCTTGGAGGGGAAGGGCGGCATAGTTGTGCGCACTGGGGGGGGGGGGGGCAAGGGGGAGTGGCGCGCATTGTTTACGGTGTAAACGTCACAGATACTTTTGTAACAATGGTGCTAAACCCAGCACCCTGTGTTTGGCGAAAATATACCGAAGATCTCCATTTCAGGAGTGGACATGTTTCAAACAAAAGAAAGTAAACCGCCCGAAGGAACCGACCAACATCTTTCATCTCTTCCGCATTTTCCGGTTAGAGGGTGCGTGGAAAACATCCTCAAATTTGCCCTTTCTCAGCATCGACACAAGGGGTTGGGATGCCTCTATTATCGCGAGGAATTTTTATGACAGGAAATGGTAGAAAGTTGTGTTCACAGATGAAGCTAACGTGCCGCCTTTCGTTGTCAGCGATTTTCCACAATCTTTCAAGTCGAATGCTAACAATAACAAATCAATTTGCCTTCTGATGGTGTTCGTGTGCAGCTATCGATAGGGGTGGCACGCGTCCTGCACCATAATGAAAAAATGCATTACGTATGTGAAATATATTTGGTGAATTAGACAGCATGTCTTCTTCAATAATTCAAGATAGCAACGCTTATGCTAGGGTGCCACCCATCCTCCCCATCTGCTAGAAATACACACACACACCCACAAACACATACATGTATAACATAATTTGCCCACGCTACGAAGTCAGTGTTTCTACCTAGTAAGGCAAGGACGTTTTTCACTGTGTCTGTGTCACTTCATCCATTTCATCAGTTTTTCATTCATTCATATTGTTGTACTTACCCGTAGAGGCACAAAAGCGACGTAAAATAACTAAAATAGAAATAGAGTTTAGGGTGGGATAAAATACAGCCATTTAAAAATAGTAATGTAGTAAAAGTAATGAAATAATGTCCTAGCACAATTGAGTAGCGTTTGACATAATTTCACAGTTCAAACAGCACTTTTCACGGCTGAGTGGAGTTCCACTCCACATCTCCCCTCCATGTTCAAGTAAAGATGAGCAGGAAACGTGTTTTTGAGCTGGCCGTCGGAGGTGCCATAGCAATAGTTTATTATGGAATCCTACCGAGAAATCAATAGGTCTGGCAACACTGACGTTGCCGACTCTGAAGGCTCCTTCCTCCTGTCTTTTTCCCCCACCCGCCAGCGCGATGGGGTCTGCGCAGGTTTCTTTCCTTGTGGTTCCACTATACCACTGCACAGTTTTTCTCCTCTTATCATCTAGAAGAACAAGGTATCTTGGGTAGCCACTTCAGAGCCTTACTTTCTAATTTCATCATCTCTAGGTCTAGTCCTAACCAACCTCTACAGGGTTCCCACTGACCAAGGAATCCTGTAAAAGTCAGGGAATCACATGAAAGAACTCTCAGAAAATTTGGAAAAATTGTAGAATGTATTATGTGGTTGTTTCATTTGCACTTAATATGGAATTTTCACATATTTCTAAACTCTTAATTTTCTAAAAAAAAGTGTGGTGTTTCTTGCAACAGGAGTAAGTGATTTCTTAAAAAACATGGAAAAACTGAGGAATTTGTTTTATTACGATGCATAAAGTAGATTTAAAATTAATTTCAAGATAAGAATAATTTGGTTTCCATCTTAGTTTATATCTATTGTTACTGTTCATAGGGTATATGATTGTGTTTTCCCAACACACATCATCAGAATGCATTTCATATTGAAAATAGAAAGGCTGCCTGTATTGCATATTTGTGAAATATTTACAAATTGTAAAGTACATTTTTACTGGGATATTGCAATAAAGCTGTATGACATTCTTTGTTAAAACTATTTTGTTCTATTCATAGGTATGTAAAGAAAACTACGTATTTGCTTATCGCTTAATATTAGAGCTAATGTACAATATTTCAAATATAAAGTAATGTACAGGTCTACTAGCAAAGGATACATTTTAATAGGGCTGAGCCGATACCACTTTGAACCGATACCGATACTCTTAGAGATTCACAGCGATACCGATACTTGAAAATTGAAATAATTAAAATTTCTTGAAAATTTTGATTAATATTGGTGAGTTCATTTTCTTCTCCAATTATATGCATCAATTTACGAAGAAATTTGCTATAGAATATTCAAGAATTGTAGCAGAATATTGAAAAATATAGTTTTTATTGCAAAATTGGTGCAAAATAAAAAGAAAATTTGAATTTTGCATAATTTCCAGGATAATTAGACTCCGGGAATGTGTCGCGCAGCATTTTTGCTGGCCCTGTGAAACACCAATATGCCGGAAAAGTATCAGCTGGTATCAGTAGATGAATTTCAACCGATAATTTTCCGATACTAATGCCTCAGCCCTACATTTTAATCTTTTTTGCAAAAACACCGCAAGGAAATTGTCTAAACAGAAAATTTCCAGATGTAAGTACTCAAAAATTGAGTGTCCGCATGTAATATGCATCCTGTTTTTCAGACTTATTTTTAAAGGAAAGAAGTACTTCTTATACGCAGGCAAATACGCTACATATTTGGGACGTGTTTTTTATTAATTCTCAGCTTATAAAAAAATTATATATAAGACATACAACTTTGATACAATTATCGCACAAACATTTTAACATTAAAAATGAATACTATAACAATAGAGACCTGAAGGAAGACACTTATTTTTTAAAAAACATTGCCTGTGCAAGGACTTGTACACAGCAGTGAGTGCAATAGATGTTTAATAGAGTTGCAAAAATCATGGGCAGTCTGGATTGGCATTATCCTTTTCTAACATTTAACATTTGTTGCAACATTTACATTTTGATTTATTTGTAATTTGCAAGAATACATTTATGTAGAGTAATTAATTTATCACAGTAGATCTAGTGGCTTATACACCGAATTAAATGTAGAAAGCATGAGTGAAATTGTCAACAACCTACAGTACAAATTAAATTTTCACAATTTATCTTCGAAAAGATATGAATATTTAGGTATTCTAAATTATCAGCTAAACATAGTAAATCAACACTGTATTGTTTTTTATTAGTGTTCTCAATTTCAGCAATTACAATGAACTAAATAGTGGACCTATGAATTAATATTTTCATTGGTTAAAGCTGCATGTTTCATGTGCAAAATCAATAGAATGATACTCTGAGAAGAAATAATGCTGCATTGTTATTAAGATTATTACACATTAAGTTTATATGATAGAAAAATTAGCGGGGACCACATAAAAGAAAAATTAATTTTAATTTTCTTAATCCAAAAATAATAATAGCTCTCATTTCACACTTTTTCCAGACAATTTCTTGCATTTAAAATCATCGAAAATTCATGCATACACATAATATGTAGACTAGGTTTATATGTTTGGAATTATGGCAGTTTTTATCCAAAGTTTGCCTTTTACTTGATCACAGTAAAATGTAGTAGAAGTATAAATTGAAGTGCCCAAGATAAGATTTTTATATTACCTGTGTAAATCAGAAAATACACTCTGAACACTCCCGAACATTTTCTGCATTACATTTTCAGGGGAAAATTTATCTTCACATAAAAGTTGAGAGATTCAGAGACAAACAGAAAAACATTTGGCATATATATTATATATATATAATGTTTCCCCAACCCTATATCAAATACACACTTTGGCTATCACAGTCAGAAAATACTCAAAACGTTAATTTTTTTTACTTGATTTCTAATACTGATATTTACTCTTTCTGAGCAACTGTGAGAGTAAGACAAGGAAATATGCAATATTCCATTATCGATATAATATTTCAGGAAGTTTCTTTTAAAAGTGTGTAATAAAAAAATAACAAAATAAGAAAAAACATGTTATTTTAGAGATGGGGGAATAAAATCTTTTAAGATTCGAATATTGAATCCTGATGAATTCGGGTAACAATTCCGGATTCGAGTGCACATCCCTAATCGATACGCAATGCACTGTTATGGATTAATTAAATCTTCCACTACATATTTCTTTCTCCCATTACCTTACTTATCATCATTTCCATTTTTAGTATAAATACTTTTTTGTTAAATTTGTCTTCTACATGAAATTAACTTAAATGAAAATGCTATTATCGAATAAAATACAATAATAATTTTTTTTAATAGAGAGTTGACGCTTCATAGATTCAAAGTTTCACGAAAAACTTGCAGCTTGTATGTAAATACACTTTTCTCCTCTTTGTTTAAATTTTATCACCTTTGTTTCATTAGTTTCTTCCTGATGGTGATATTAGTTCAAGTATAAAAACTTATGTTCTAATAGTAAACTGAATCTTTCAGAACCATAAACTTTTCATGTGTGCTTACATGATAACAAGCATGAAATTAAGCAAACACTTGACTGCATTTGTTACTTGACTTTAACGTCTGCAGTGCAGAAAGCACAATGTCATTTGAAAGTTTGAAAACAATAAAACATTGAAAAAAGGGGAAGATATGAAAACAAAAACATTGCAAAACATCCTAGAAAGCAAATGTAAACACACAAACATTTTCAGTCTTAACTAGATATATATATATATATATTTATAATGTATAAATATATGAATAGAGACCCTACATAGCCTAACAAATAATACTCTAGGCTTTGGTGTAAAGTTCTGGCTGAATTCCCTACTCAAATTCAAATGTCTGGTGCTAACACACCATTGAGATGACTGGAGATACTGGAAAAGTGGTTAATTCCTAGTTTAATATCCTTGGACATGTTGTCAAGTTTTCGCTCTCAAATTTTGAGAGAGCACACAAGTATATGTATAAGATCTTGTAATGAACTAACACTTATTATTGAAAACAGGAGTAGAGAATTTTCGCAGCCATCTGTGTATGTGCGTGCCTTTTCGTTACGACAGCAAAGCACAAAAAAGTACATAAATGTAATAGTAACAAAAGAAAACATCAATTATGCTTACTAATATCTGCAGTTTATCACTGGAATGCTCCTCTGCTTCAAATATTAAAATATACTAGTTTAAAAATTTACATATAATTTAAAATATAAAACATTCTGCTGGCATTTTCCCTCCTCTACAAATACAAACAGTTTGCTGTTTATTGCAGCTTTCACTTAAACATTTTGTTTTACATTTTTGTGCAATTTCCTTGCAACAACTCCTACGTCAACAATAAACTGGAGGATCTCTTAAGAGCATATGCTGTAGAAAGAAGTATAAAACAGCAGCATTATCGTCAATGCTTAAGAAAATAAAATTAGTAAATGCACTTCTTAAATTCTATTGGATCTGCCGTTTCGAACAGATTTGTACATTTACAAACTTGGCTAACTCCCAGCAAACTATTCTTTGCTATTTCAAGGAGTATATTTATCCTAGCAAGGGTTCTGCTTTCTTATTCGTCATGTACAAGTCGAGATTACACCCTCAGCATCGTGATGACTATGTGAATAACAGGACACACGAGACGTGTCATGTACCAGCAAGTGCCCAATATACTATCAGGTTATTCCAAACTGTATTACTAATGGTCTGTAAGTGCATTAATTTTAATGAAGCAAAAACATATTCTTGTGTATGGCACTTGCAATTACGCCATTGTTAACGTTATGCTTGTATGTTTCATTGGCAACCAAAAGTGCTAAAATTGTCACCTTGTCGCACTTCAATAAAAAAATAGAACACACAGAATATAAAACAATCAGTGCTTTGATCTTACTCTCCACCTTAGAATAATATAAGCAAGAACACGCAACAGTACAAAGAATATTGTTAGTGCAACAACATCCAACCAGTATACTGAGTTTTCCATGTCAAGTTCTTCGAGAAATTTCGTTGGTGACTTGAAATGGCAATATGGCTGAGAGCACTTCAGTTTTTCACGTCCATAACCATAGATCGCCAACATAGCTCCTTCAAATCCATACCGCATGTAGCTTACGTACGACAGCCATTGTAAGTAGCTGGGAATCGTGGTGAAAGTAACGAAGTATCCAGAGAAAAGAAGAACTGGAACTGAAGTTACTGGACCCAAAAATACTCCACTCTGGAAAATAGTAGCAATTTAATTTTGAACAACATTCATATTATACTATGAAATACACATACAAGTTCATGGTCTATTTTCTGCTGGATATTTTGCCTAATTCAATATCAACTTTTTATGAAAATGCATCTAGTTTGAAAGAACCAGATCGATATTCTTCATATTGGATTTATGTAGAATTCTTCCTAGAGCATTTGTGCAGACTGGTTTAGTTGATATCTATGTATTTGTATCTGTAATCGAAACTATTACAAATATTTCGAGAACAACATATGAAACATACAAAGATGTTTGTGAATTCATGATGGATTCATTTTTCATGCAGTTTAAGTATTATGTACATAAAGTTTCGGGTTTCCACAGTGCAGAACTTTGAAGGCTCACTGCCTTCATTCACTAAGGGTATGGCGTCTGGAACGGAGATGGTAGCACATCACTTCTTTGTTTGTTCCTGGGTGGTGGTAGTTGCATTTTCTCCCGTCTGACAGCGCTGGTGTGTCTTTCTGCACACAAGACAAGAAACACACAACAGTACTGCCAGACGGGAGAAAATGCAACTACCACTGCCTGGGAACAAAGAAGTGGCGTGCTACCATCTCTGTTCTGGATGCCGTACCCTTAGTGAATGAAGGCAGCGAGCCTTTGAAATTAATTGGCGGAAACACGAAACTTTACGTATGTAATGTTTGTGAATGTTCTAAGAGGATTTCTAAATATACAAAACACAAAAATTCTTGAGAATTTTGAATATGAACTTATTTTTAAGCCAAGAAAAAAAGTCACTCCAAGGTCCATTGGAATCTTAATTAGAATGCTATGAGCATATATGAAGAAATAGTGAGTTAATGTAGAGGCAATATATGTCCTGCACAAGATAAAGAAATATCATAATCAAAGTTCGTTCTAAGGTATGGCAACTAACTTGACTGAAGTTAAAGATGCTATTAAAAGGCTTAAGAATAACAAAGCACCTGGCATTGATTTAATACCAGCTGAGTTAATTAAATATGGTGGAAATTCATTAATATGTCAAATTCATAAATTAATTTGTTTAATATGGAATAAAGAAGAAATCCCTCAACAGTGGAAAGAATCCATAATTGTTCCTGTGTTTAAAAAGGGTAATAAAATGAACTGCAATAATTACCGTGGAATTTCTCTACTCTCAACAACATACAAAATATTGTCTAACATTCTTTTAACAAGACTAACCCCATATGCTAATGAAATTATAGGTGATTATCAATGTGGATTTAAACGTAACAGATCAACTACAGATCAAATTTTTCACATCAGACACACACTTGAAAAAAAGTGGGAATATAATCAAAATGTCCATCAGCTATTCATTGATTTCAAAAAAGCATATGATTCGGTCAAAAGAGATAAATTATATAATATATTAGTAGAGTTTGGAATACCTAAGAAGCTTGTTAGTATGATAAAAATATGCACCAGTGAAACAGAAAGTAAAATTCGTGTGGGTAATAATATGTCTGACAAATTTACAATTCATGATGGGTTAAAACAAGGAGATGCATTATCTCCATTGCTCTTTAATTTTGCCTTAGAATATGCTGTAAGGAAGGTAAAAGAAACTAAAGAAGGACTAAAATTAAATGGTGTGACTCAGTTGTTAGCATATGCAGATGATGTACACTTACTGGGGGATGATGTGAATACAATTAAGAATAATGCTAATATATTTTTCAAAACTGCTAAAAAGATAGGTTTGGAAGTTAACAAAGAGAAAACTAAATATATGCTTACAGGCCGAAACCAAGTGTTAGGTAATAATCAAAATCTAATTATTGATAACAACTCGTTTGAACCAGTTTCCAAATTCAAATACTTAGGAGTAATATTAACAAATGAAAATTATATTAAAGAGGAAATAAAAAGTAGGCTTAATTCAGGAAATGCATGTTACTTCTCTCTTCATAAACTTTTGTCTTCTCGTTTAATATCTAAGAAACTAAAAGTTAAAATATACAAAACAGTAATTTTGCCTGTAGTATTATATGGGTGTGAAACGTGGTCCCTTACATTGAAAGAGGAACATAAATTGAGAGTATTTGAAAATAAGATCCTTAGGAAAATATTTGGACCTAAAAGGGATGAGGAGACAGGTGAGTGGAGAAGGTTACATAATTTAGAACTACATAATTTGTACTCATGTCCAGTTATTATTAGAATAATTAAATCAAGAAGACTTAGGTGGGCAGGCCATGTGGCACGAATGGGAGAGGAAAGAGGAGTTTACAGGATTCTTGTTGGGAAACCTGATGGTAAGAGACCTGTAGGAAGGCCAAGACGAAGATGGAGGGACAACGTTGAGATGGACCTAAGGCAAATCGGTAGGGATGGAAAAGAGTATATAGATCTTGCTCAAGATAGGAACAGATGGAAGGCCTGTGTTGCTGCAGCCATGAACCTTCGGGTTTAAGAAGGCTAGAGAGTGAGTTAGTTAGTTAGTTAGTTTAAGGTATGGCAAACAGAGTATATGATCAATGATCCAATTTCCATCTCGGAACATAATTTTTTAAAGAATCTTACCTCCACACTCATGGCAGCACCAATTAAAACTCCCAAGCTTTGAGCAACAAATGAAGTCATCACACACATCGTGAGGAACATGAAGAATCTTGTGGCCTCCAAAGGTTGTGATGTCATAAAATAAATTATGAGCACATAAATAATAGAGAACACCACCTGCAAATGGCAAGAACACAGAAATTGTTAGATACAAGTTGTTTTTGCAATTATTTAGGAAATCATTCACAACAATAATTTTACTAATATTATTATTTTTTCACTATTTAAATTAGGGCTGAGCCAATACCACTTTGAACTGATACCGATGCCGCTACTCTTACCGATTCCCACCGATACTGATACTTGAAAATTGCAATAATCAAAAATTTGCTTTGGAACATCAGGATATTAAAATAGATGTTATATATTAACAAAATATGGTTATTGGTGCAAAATAAATTGTTTTGCATAATTTCCAGGAAAATTAGACTCTGTGAAAGTGTCACGTGGCATTTTTGTGGACCTCGTGAAAGACCAATATGACAGAAAAGTATCGGTAAATGAATTCCAACTGATACTTTCCGATACCAATACCACCAATACATCAACATAATTAGCGGCTCAGCCCTAATATGCAGGCTGTCTGAATTTTTTTGACATAAAGAGCAAATTTCTTTTCGGCCACTGGTAGTAAAATGATTATTAACATTACTAATTTCACTAGACTTGACAACAGTTCTACTGTGCTCATAAGACTGCCAACACTGAAATGCTAGTCTAGCACTGATAGTTAAAAACTCAATATGCTGACCAAGGCAGAATTTATTTTACTTTAAAACAAACTAAACGTTACGTTTCAACCTTCTAGCAAGGTCTTTTCAGACTCTGTACCAATTACAAATGAAATAAGGCCACCTGCTGGAACACCTGTAAAGGAATGTTCCAGATAAACAACTTTCTAATAATCTTGTGTCTGGAGGGGAGTAATGTTTGTGTGTGTGTGTAAATATAATTATATATATATATTCCTGTTTTGTACCTTATTTCATTTGTATTTGGTACAGAGTCTGAAGAAGACCTTGCTAGAAGGTTGAAACGTAACGTTTAGTTTATGTTTTAAAATAAAATAAATTCTGCCTTGGTCAGCATATGGAGTGTTTGGTTAATACGGAAACAAGACTTATAGTTTTGCCCTTCCTAAATGAGGACTGGCATTTCTTTGAATCTCAGCAGTGGTATTGCAGCTGTACATATCTGATTTACAAATCAACAAAGAATTATTCCTTGCAGATTGAATCAACACATTGCTTGATACACCAGAATGTTTGATATTTTATTTGAATGCATTAAATAAAATGCCAATACAACAACTTAACATAAAACAAACAAAGACTTACTTGGAATGGAATGTCTGCTATTGTTTTGGCAAAGTAGTAAGACTTCAAAGAATACCAATAATTTAGATGCTCCTTCATAAATACTGCCATCTCCAGAGGGACTGAAAACATAAGACAAATTGTAAGGATTCCTAAACGAAAACAGCATGTGGTGTTTTGCCTAATTTCTACATATTACATCACATAATATATCTCACCATCTACATCTCCTATATTTTAAAACTTGTTTAAATTTTCTGTACATGGGAAGTTTAATATTTTTTTAAATTAGAGAGATTGCATGTTGCTGTTTGTAGACATATTGAGAAACTAATTGAAATGATGTGTTGCTTAACAAATTGTTTTCCTCCTAATTACATTCACTTAGTGATTATGAAAGTTGATGTTTAGGAATTGTAGCTTTCCTGGCAACATGATTTGAACAAGTGTTCTCGGGTTACCAGCAAGGTAAAATCGACATTAACTTCCAATTTTTCAAGCGCATACATTGCTCTCATCAGGGAATGTAAAAAATTGAGACCAGTGTATGATTAAATGCACGACTATGATGGGGCGTATCTTGGATGCTGTCTTCCTATAGGCTCACTCTGGATCTTGGTGTTCTTATTGACTGCTGTCATGTTTTTACGGAGAGTGGGTTCCTGGCGTGACTGAGCTGGAGTCCCACGTCCCTGTTGAGATTGGTGCTTTCCTGTGAAATCGCTATGGCTTCCTTTACTTCTCGGTCCCAGTAACTGGCACATTATACATACATGCTACGTGAAGCGCGGGCCCATGGACAAAATTATGCAGATGGTTCGTGAAAATCTTATTTAGTGATGCTGTTATTGTTACATTTAATACAAACAAGCATGGATGAAATGAATAGATGTACATTAACTTCTTCCTTTATATTTATTTTTTACTTTAAATTTCACCTAAATATGACAAGCAAACAAAAAAAACATTTTCTCTCATGAACTGTTATCAAGTATTTCAGATTGTGTGTTTGGCCTTGAATTATTGCTGGCCAGCTCCTCGAATGATATTGATACAATAGTATGCGACAGAGTCATGTTACAAATAACAAAAGACTCAAACATTCCGAAACATACAGTAACAATGCTCTGAAAAAGGAATACCAATACTCAGAAAAAAAACAGTAAGAATGCTTGAAAAAAAAAGAACAATAAATATGCTGTGAGCCAAATATAACTCACGTGGCAAGCAGCATAATAATTTTACCTGTCATGTGAGTTGCATGCCTCACGCACATAAAATAAAATAAAATAATTAAAAATAATAATTTCTCATCTAATCATCAAGAAACATATTGCTTTCAACATTTTTATTATATTATCTTAATAAAATATGGCTCCAGGGAAAAATATTATTTTTCTATTGTGGCAGTAAATGTGTTAAAATAGAAACACAAAGGACTAGAGCAGTATTACTAGGAGTGGAAACTGAAATAGCAATTACCAAGTCAAAGCAAGATAGTTACTACAAACGATGATTTACAACTATGAAATCAATCATCTTGATTTGTTTAGAGACCTTTAACATGTAATTAATGAATATTAAGTTTCTCATTTGTGGCCCATACATGACAAACAAAAATCCAATGAAAACATCACATTACTCACATGTTAGTACAGTTGGCATCATAGCTGTGAACACTAGGAAAAGAACACAAAAGAAAAGGCATCCTGCATTGTTGTGGACTTTCGAAGCTTCATTTCCAATTCCAAAATAAATCATTCCAATCAGAGTTCCCACAACAAGGTGTGAGAAGAGGCGTAGTCTTGTCAAAGTCTGAAACAGAGAACAAATTTAGATGCATCCACTGCAACTTATTTCATTCCTATATGTTAAAACACAATCAAATCCATACTTCTATACATTATACATTTTACAATTTAATTCTTTTTCCACACTGCCTTATAATTTGACACACACAGCAAATATATTATGTAGAAACATTAACAAAGAAATAAATGTGTAACCATTGTAACAAACATTGAATATTTCTTTTAAAAAAAAAAATGACAGCTAAACAATTATCTGTCATGATCTTCCTCTTTTCCATTGTGAGTATCCATTTACCAATTTAATCTAATCATCTTTCACCCTCATTTAGCCCAAAGAGACAGAAGCATTTTATATACGTATAGAATAAAACTATAACAACAAACTATCTACTTCAACTTACCTGATCCCTTATGATGGTGACGAATGTTCTTTTCAAAAGAATGTAGAACTGGACCCATCCTGAGTTAGGAAAAGTGTTTCTATGCTGATCGATGCTTTCGTCTGAATCCAGCAGGGATGCTGTGCAATTCAGGGCAGACGTTATAGTCACCTGAGTGTCAACTCCATTTGAAACAACTGGGGGTAAAATAGAGAAAAACTTATTACAAAAACAAAGAAAAGGGAAAAAATGATTATCTAATAACGCTAGCTGATTGTGATCCCTTATGCATAAAAATTACAATTTTGATTAGAATATCACATACTTGGTGATTGAGTGCCTTAAGTGGTTGACTTTTGATCTCACCACCAAAGTTCCCGGATTAGAATCCAGCTTGGGCATGGGTGTTCTTTGTGAGTGTCCTTTCATCAGTTTCATCTTATCATTATTCATCCTCCATCACAATTAGCCACAAGTGGCCTCCTCCATGGTGCAGTGGTAGCGTCATTGCCTTGTAATCAAGGGGTCCCGGGTTCGATACCCGGTGGAGGCACAAGTGGTTCGGATCCCACTTTAAACTGTAGGTCCAGTCCCTATTAGCCTTACTGTGCACAAAGTGGACTTAAAACAGCAACTCAAACCAAACCAAAACAATTAGCCACAAGTGGTAGAAAACTTATTTAAATGAGCATTGGTAAAGTTTTAATGCAACTCTGAAACTAAGCATAACAATAGCATGTTTAAGATTAATTCTGTGTGTTGGACAACATAAAACTCTAAATTCACACATTATAATTTCACTGATCTGAAAATCCTGGAAAAGTCTGGAAACTTGGCTTATGAGTGAAAATATCATGGAAAAAGTTGGGGAAATTGGCTTAACAGTGAAAAGATCCCGGAAAAGTCAGGGGAATTGACTTAAGAGTGAAAAGATCATGGAAAAATCAGGAAATTTTATGAATATATTCAAAAGTGTGGGAAATTAAGATGGGTTTTGTGCTTTCCAGGATTAGAAGTTAAAGAAAGACATTTCAATTTTTCTTCAACACACTTTGATAGTACATATTCTCATGTAAAAATGTATATATTATTTCTGTTCACTTAATTTCAACAGTACTGCATAAACTTCATTCATCTCATTAACATGAAAAGCTGAATATTGAACATGGCTCGGTGATTGAAGATCCTAATTTCCCAAGTTGATTATATAAATGCACTCTGCATAACTGAGGAAATAATAGTCATTATAATATATATTGTGGAAGTCAACATGTATGGCAAGAAGCATCAAGTAAGTTTGATATGGCAGCTTACCTTTTGTACTATTTTCCTTCAAAATGTCATTTGAAATGCAGTCAGCTACAGACTTAAGGATATCCTGATTCCAATTATTGCACTTTCCATTGTTGACTGCCGTTACTAACTTATGAATACACTCTCCATGTTCTCCACAAGCAACCTCCATCACTGCACAGAAAAACAAAAGAAGTTAATGCATAAAAATTGATACAACGATGTTTAATACTCAGTCATATTATTCTTCTCTTTTCTCTATGCAAATTCATTATTCATCAACATTAGACTATTCATGAAGATTAGGCACACCAGTGGCATGCATTCTGGGTAGGCTAGGTAAGCTCTGCCTACCCAGGTAAAATAACAATAAGTGTATATGAAATTGTAACACGAACGAGTGATGGAAATAAAACATTTCCATCCTTGTCACTTCGTGTTCCGACAGCTCGCAAGCCTTTGAAGCGCCGCCTGTATCGGACCCGGGGCCCTACACTGAGTGTAGTTTCATTGAGTGCTGCACCTACTAAGTCCTGTAGTGAGCGTGCGAACATGCTTTACCTATTTGCATTGGCGAGTTGGCACATGCGTTGTGACTCGCTGTGCTTCTCCATTGAATGCATTGCAGACAGCGGTAAGTGCAGCATACTACGCCGTAGTGTGACGGGAATCTGTGGGGACGGGATACGACGCTCTTATTTTGTGTATTGCTCTCTCTGTGTATTTACAATTAAAGATATTGTATTGCAATGGTAGAAAGTGCATTTGTAATTGATGATGTGTTGAAGAAACCAGGGCCGCCGTTAGGGAACACGAGGCTCTGTGCGAACTATAGCTGCGAGGCCCCTGTATTATGAAAAGTGAAAATATCGACATCATCCTTTTCTTGTAAAATTCTACGCTAAAGCAAACATTGGTATTAGTATTATGTAATTATTACACACTCGCATCTTCGTGGTATTCCCTTTTACCACCAATGTAATTTAAAATTTAACACGCTGCAGAGAAAGGTAACCATCAAGGCAAACAACTTTTCTTAATGACTTTTTGCAGATTGAGACAGTGTTTCTGTGCTATTAGCTGTAAAAGAAAATATCCTTGGTGTTTGCAGCCATGTACTGCAAATTTATTGTTTAAAACCGACGGTCACTCACCTGAGTTTAGAAGCAGAAGCAGAACTAATCTATCATCTGGGGCAGAAGATGAAACAAACTCTTTCTCGCAGTTTGTTCCAACATTCCCACTTGGTTCACAGAAGAGTTAAATTTAAGATAACCATCGCCACTGGCACTCACAGCTTCGACTTGTCACCACCAACAACATTTAACACTAAACTCCAGGATTTCACCATTATTTCGGTTTATTGATCGTGGCAGAATTTGAAGCAAAAACAGTATTTAGAGATAGTAAAAAAATTTTGAAGGAATCCTTCTGACTTTTTAAAAACGCGCACCCTTTTAGATAGTAAAAAAAATTTGAAGGGATCCTTCTGACTTTTTAAAAACGCGCACCCTTTTTTCCCTTTAAAGCCTTTTGGAATTGTGATTAAAATTTACGAAATTTGTCCCATTCCCTAGACATTTCATTTTTTCCCATAATCGCGATTCTACAAACCCAAACACACTACTGTGTCAAACAAGAATGACTTAATGGACTTGAAACTAGTTGTAAGGGTTTGTGAGGAAATAAAAATATCTCCAAATCTTTATTTCTATTTCGTCTTGGGGGGAGGGGGGGGAGGGGGGGGAAGGGATATGGCGACCCAAAGGCTGTTGACCTGCTCAGTGCCTGCCTTGAGAGGCCTGTTTACGAAGCCTCTTTTTGGAAATGGATGGAGCTGTAAAGTTGGATCTCAGAGGGATGAAAGGTCGCCGCAGAAAACATAAGACTACTATGGACATACGCATACCTGCTTAGAAAGTGAAACAGAGGCGCAGCCGGGCAGGGATCAGGGGGCCTCAGACCCTCTGGCATTGTTGTCAGCCACTCATGAAATTTGGTAAAACTACTGCATTAAATTTGTTTGTAGTGACGGGTGAAAATGTAGACAGCAGATGTTATTTTGCTTAAAACTTAATAAAGATTAAATTAACAGAAAAAAAAGAACAAATATCACATTAGTTCATCTGATTTACGAGCCGAAGTCAAAGTACCGGGAAGTAAGTAGAATATTCTCTCGCCTTCAGTTACGAGTGGGAACAAGAGGTGTGTGCAAGATATTGGAAAAAAAAAAACTGTATGCATTTGAATGATGTACATTTTCTGCATCCTATATTAACTTAATGTACCCCTCCCTCCACCACAAACACACACAATTTACCTTGATATAATACTGTTAAACTTTTGAAAATGGACTTGGTTGATAAAGGCCCCGGTAATAACCCGTGAGCCCCTTCCCCCCCTCCCCGGAGATCAATCTGGCTACGGGCTTGAAGTGAAATATGCTTGTGTAATTCTTGTTGTTATATTCGTTTGTGTCTGTCCGCAAGTACATGTTAAAATTACTACAATATAATTTTAAAAAACTGATATTTATTTTCCATTTTCTTCCGACAAGAAGTAGCAAAAAGTTATTGAAAAGACAAATATGAGGTAGGAAATTGTAAATTTGCCCTTTATTTTTTCACGAGTATATTACGAGCGCTATTTAAAATCGGAGGTGCTTCGAATATCACCATCTATAATGAACTAAATAAAGATGGATTCCTGTGTTGCGAATTGTTCACTCCAAAATTCCATGCATGCAAAAAAGACCAAACAAAAACAAAATTAAAAATAAATTCTTGCAAACTGAGTGCTGCAGTCACAAAGTAAGTGGCAAATGATTGATTGTTCCAGCAAAAGGACTGTTCTCAAACGTATGTTTATTCCTGCTTTTCTTATTTTGCGTCACTTTTCTGCCTCTTTAGGCAAATCATAACAATGAGCATGACTGATGGGTAAATGAAACTGAGGAAGGGATACTCGCAGAGAAACGCCCATGTCCACCATTATATGAATTTTATGGATACTCACAATGAAATGAGAAACACTGAAGCCACATCTTATTTTCAAGTAGTTCCTCAATGTCCTCACGATACTGGGTCAACACCCAAATTTTGGCGGTTCCCACTGGGACTGAGATTGCTCGCTCCAAAGCTCGAGCGCCAACCAAAATGCTTTGCCTGAGCCCTCTACACCGTAATAGGTACGATTAAATTTAAGAGTAGACATATAACCACTTTATGGTGTCTGTCCTCTGTCGAGCAGTAATATATGACAGGAAATCGAGGAAAGTTGGATTCACAAATACGTCGCTGTTCCTTGTCGGCAAATTCTGACTGATGGCTTGACAAGAATGGACACACAGTTGTCTGTTACGAGAAATTCAACTTTGTTATGGTGGAATGTTTCGTTTCACAGGAATTATGTTTTTCTTCCTTTTCTTCCCTCTATTTGAATGCATTTTCGCTTGCACGCACAAGAAATGAATGAATTACTGATTTAGAAGTGCGAGGCCCTGTGCGGTGGCATGCATCGCACACTCCTAATGGCGGCCCTGGAAGAAATCATTCACACTTTTAGTGAGAAACGTGATATTATAAATATAGGGAGACCTGTGCCAGCACTTCCAAATTTGAAATTTTTACATAAAGAAAAGGGCAGGGAATATTTTTGCTATTTTAATGTTCATCACATCAATATGAAATGACTGATTGGTTAGTAGGTACTTGTAAACTCAGTAAATTATTTTGCTGTCCCTGCTTATTGTTTTCTAATGAACGGAGTGAGTGAAGTAAAGAAGGTTACAACTTGAATAATCTCGCCAACCATTGGAAGAGGGGCAAGGACAGGCCATGGCCCCCCATGGAAAATGAATGTCTACCTAAACAGTAATTTGTATTAATTATATAAGAGCGTTGAAGAAACATGATAATTTCAGACTGAAACCGTGTTTTTTGAGGAGGTATCACTATTATGGGAAAAAGTATGCCTCTTTTGCCTCACACCCCCCTCCCCTTGGAAAAATACCTTGCTTGCCTCTCACTGCAAAAAATCCTGCTGACGTCCATGGCTATCACAAAACACGAAATATCTCAGTCATTGGTGGCAGTGGTGGTTCCAAAACTGGGGGGGGGGGGGGGACAATGACATTTTACTTTCCCTTGGTAATAAGGTTTAGCATAGTGCGGGGGCAAAGGTGGCAAAAAGTGGAGGGCAATTGCCCTTCCCCCCTAATCGCCGCCACTGGTTCAGAGCCTACCATAATGTAGCAGGCACCGCACGCCCCTGAGGCACACACAGGAGATGTACTATGTAGAAATTTCAGCGAAATATCAGCTCTGTAGCTCAGTGATTGAGCAATGGCACAGTATGCCAGTGACCTGGGTTTGAGTCCTGGTCAAGCTTGCATTTTTCGCTGAAATTTCTATTAGACTATTAGTTGAACATGTAGCATTATGTCATGGTAATAATTTTATCTCAATTTTTGTACATTAACTACTGAAACTGGTAAGACAAAAAATAAATAAATACACATGTAGAGAAAAATTACTCACCAAAATCTGCAGGGTTGTGATGAATTGGGCATTCTAAGTTCATAGATGCTAGAAATGGAACCAATCCAACCACAGTTCCTTGATAAATGCACTGTCCCTCGGCCAGCATATACAAACGATCAAATTTTTCAAAAAGTCTTGCACTGGGCTGGTGAATTGTGCACACTATAGTTCGTCCACCATGAGCTAAAGATTTCAGCAAAGATATACACTGGAAACATGAAGAACTGTCCAGACCACTGAAAATAAAGCATCAATAAAATTATCGGTTATTATTATTACATAGTATGTGCTACAAATAAGTAACAGTCATTTAAAAAAAATGAAAAAAATTATGCATACACAGGCAAGGTTTGTGGTTGGCAAAAAGGCTTATCTGTCCCACAAGGATTCAAACTACCCAAACTATTGTATTTCTAATATTACAGTATAACTTACAACATCACTATAAATGTATTTGTAAAGTAATTCAGTGTGCATGTGAAAATACATAGATATTTCTTGTCAGCCTAGGACAAAAAAAATGATGAACTCTTGCCGATAGTGACATGCATTCTAATATGGAAACTTATTAGTTTTTAAGAAGACAAAGTAAAATAGAAAATAAATCATAATGGAATTGTTGTCACATGCTTTTTATATCAATATATTGAAATACATCATTCTTAGTGTATCCTTACATATATAATCCATTTATCAATAATATAATGGCATTTCTCATGGAATTTTTATATCAACTATTGCTTTACACATGAATAGGCTAGGTAAGATAGTTGTCAGATTACAATTGGACAGAAAATGCACACAATTACTATTCCTCCATGAATGTCACATTTTGTGAATGTCATACCAAGGAAACAGCAATGTTAACTAATTATATCACAAATTAGATAATATCTTATTTACCTTGTGGGTTCATCGAAGAACATTACTGGTGGGTTGTTGACAAGTTCAAGTGCAATTGACAACCTTTTCCGTTGACCACCAGAAAGGTTGGATGTTCTAGTATTACAGCACTCAACCAACCCAAGAGTTTCAAGAATTTCTTGTACCTAGAATTAAAAGCACAAAAGTTGCAGTTACCTTGAAATCTTACATACCACAAGCAAAAGTTACAAAAGAATTAAATGAATGTACAAAAAACTACAGGGAGGACATGCAAAAATAATAATATTTCTGGCAAAATTATATATGCTCTTATTCTAAAATTAATACATATTATGTAAAAGTAAACTAAATCCACATTTAATTTAAATCCAAATGGAGAAAAATAGGTTCTGCCTGAATTGGGTTCATAATTTTATGAAAGATATGAAAAATGTATACTTTAAGAAACAAACCTGCATGCACTATTTAAAATTTAAGTCTTTATTCAATAGTGGAGACATCTTTCATGAATTTTTACACTTGGCCTCATGACAAGTCACAATGTACTGTTATTCACAGCATATTGGCATGTGAATACCGAATACCCAATACCCATATTACAACCAAAGTTAGTTGCAGCAAGGATGCTAGTTAATGAATAAATTCATTAAAAGGGAAGTTCTATACACAGAAACTGCATTCAGATATTGCACTTCAAATTCTAATACATTCTGGTAAAAGGCAAGTGAACTTACCACAAGTCGTTTGTCACTTGGAGGCACATGCTTTCCTAGCTTCAGGTTGGCTGATATTGTCATCGCCTCCTGCACCGTGAGATGGGGCAGAAGCTGGTCATCCTGCATTATGTAACAGGACATCTTACGAAAGCGTCTCAAGTTCCTGTCTTTGCCATTGATCGTTACTGATCCTGTCAAGTTGTTTGTCCTGGAAAAATAAAATAATAATTGAAGTTTCCTCCTTTTTGCCAATTATTCACTCTGTAAGCAGTAACAAGCATCAAGATGTACTTTGATTTTTGCCTCGAAACAAATAAGAACTTCTTTCACATCACATTTTTTTTGTCACTTAAAGGGATGTGGTACGGGTTTGCCAAATCTGCACATTTTATTTCAATTCTGTTAAAATGCATGGGAATATTAGAAAGAAGAGAACAGTAAGTTTTAGGTTATGGATTTATCCACATTTTGGAGTCACAAGCAGATCTGTACTTCTACTAATAAGCCAGATCAAACATGTTAAAGAATATGATTAATATGTGTTCTGACTCCCATGTAGTTCTTATAATTAATATATTAAGAATGAAAATTCATGCTCTTCAACTTAAAAAGTTTTCACTAATTAGAGCAATGTTTAGGTATTTTTCGTAACAGCTAGTTTTTTTACAACCCTTCATCCTTTCGTCCATGAATTTTGTGCAGTTATAATAAGTAATGTGTCCTAGTGTACTGAATACTTCCATAACCGCCCATTTGGAAATCCAGCTCCTCATAATTCATGAACAAAACTATACCTTTTGCTCTTAATAATTACATTTCTTTAAAGACGTAATTTTTATTTTTATCAATATGCTTATGGTCTCTTATAACATTATCATTCAATTCTTGAATTTAGTGTGTCGATCTACTAATCAGTTTGTAGGGATTTCTTTATACCCCTTACAGCAAAGTGGTGAATGTCATCAAAGGTTATTTGATGCCCAGTAAGACACAGTGGGCCATGTTCCCTTTAAACTTTAGTTCCAGTCCTGAACAGAATATCTGTGTACGAAGTGGACCTGATTTGGGCCTATGGGCAGGAAAAAAAAAAGTCTCACTTGTTTTATATTTTTTTCAATATATTTTATTTGCTCTTTTAAAAAAGAGCTATGCTATGCTCATTCAGCAGGCTGCCACTCTGATACAGAATCCTCATACTTTTAAATCGCCACATATTTGTAGGCACTGCCAGAATCTGGAGTCTACAGGTACATATGGTGTGTGGCGTTTGCTATGAGGGGTGCAATGTTTATATTTAAGAACATTTTTAATCCACCCCTGTTGTAGCAGAGAAAAAGGTGAAAACAATGATAGCTGAAACATCATGAAAGTGAAAAGAAGCAAATACTGATAAAAGGAAATGCTGAAAATTGGCAACATTGTAAACTATTCTTGCAAGTTTTGCTAGGCCATCCTAAAAATTAGCATTTGGAGGGGTGATTTCAAAATTTATTGTTTTTTAAAAAACTGGATCAATATATTATTAATAATCTTGAATATTACTACAATTTTGCATTCTTAACACTAATGCAGCACATTAATAACAGCAATACTTACGTATATCCAGCCAAAATGTTCGTAAGTGTGCTCTTGCCAGCTCCTGAAGGTCCCATTATTGCCGTCAGTTCTCCACATCGAAACTTCCCAGTTATGGTCTTTAAGATGGTTTTGTAGCCTAAAATAAAAAAATAAAAAAAACAATTATTTCACTTGAGAGTTCAAAAATCTCAAGTGTTCGAACTGAAAAAGAAATATGTAATAAATAGTTAACAATACATCTGCATGCAACAAAAATCATAAATGTTATTTGAATAAGACAAAATTATCAAATTTAATCATCTCTGAACAGCATTTATAATATGGTTACAAAATAATATTGCACAAGTAGCACTAGATTCTCAGTCGGTCAGCACCACTGATTTATCCACACACATCCCCAACACCCTGAAATGATACAAGACACCCCTTAAAATTTCTAAGGCCTAATTTATGATCATTTTGGTGCCCTTTTTATATTCCTTGCCACCCCTTGGACAAAAACACGCCTTCATCCTGAACTGAAATTGATAGGGGGGGGGGGCTCAACCATGTGTAAGCAGCCACCATCTAAAGGCGAAAAAGTGGGGGGTAGAAGCCCTGAAGATGAATTTCTAAGTATATTACAACTCAGGCACATATCCAGAAATTCTTTTCGGGGGGGCTAAACATCATTTTTTACAGGGGTATAGATAGAACCTCGCAAGGTTTAAGGTCGATGGTGGCGATTCAGTTCCAAAACGGTGGGGGGGGGGGGGCAAGAAAAGTTTACTTTCTCTTGGTAGACAAAGGTTAGCATTAAAAAGCCATAGTGAGGGGCCAAAAATGGGGAGCAAGAGCAACTGTCTCCTAAATCTACCACTGTTTAAGCTGCTGTTTTTTTTTTCTTTCAGAACGTGATATCGGGACATTTTTTATCACTCGACTCCTCTGTTGCAATGTACGAACGTTGTGTTTGTGCCGAAACTATCTCAGAATGTGTATGTGTCCGTTTCACGAAGCTGTTATGCAATGAACAATCCATTCGAATGTTTTGATTTGATTTGATTTATTTTATTTTACTTCGCGTTTTGTGCCTCTTGGTTAATTTGCAAAGATTGGGATGAGTGATGAAATTGATGAATGGACATTCACAAACAACCATGCCCGAGGGGGATTCGAACCCGGGACCCTTGGCGTCGCAGCGCGATGTGCTAACCACTCAGCCACAGGGTCCGGCCCATTCGAATGTGTTCTCCCAGGTTTGGATATGATCCTTTATGGTGTTGTCGCCTGCCTTCGAAACGTTTTCCATCCTTGTGACTTGGATCTTCAAGATTTAGGAAGAATTCAGACCGAAGGCACACACACGTCGTTTGCAATGAGTGACCCAATCAAGAGAAACTTTTCACACCGTAGCGGCACGACAGGCTGTGCCTGTATGCAACTTATACAAGATGTTTAATCCTGCTAAGAAAGTAAAATTAATTACCAACAGTATTTTAATTAGAAATTTGTAGCATTTCGGAGGAGGGGGCTTCAGTTTCCGAACCCCCTTCCTGTCTATGTGCCTGGTGATACCCTATTTTGTCAGTTCCGATGGTGTTTCTATTTTGAAAAGGACAATTACGTTTATTTTTTATGTTCCATGTAAATATCACATTCAACAAATTACTTTGAAACACTTTAGCCATTACATAAAATTTTGGACAACTCATTCTCATTTCCTACTGCGGGGGAGGAAGGGGGAGCTCTGCCAACATTTGGATACATCCATGTATGTCCCTCCACGGAGATCGAACCCGAGACTCCTTGATTACACGGTGGCAGCGTAACCACTACGCCATTGAGGAGGTCCTGTCTACTAAAATTAAGCCAGCCACAGACCCCTCCTATGCCTACACTAACCACTAATAGATTAGATATTGATAATTACGATTATATAACTTCTTCCCAACATTATTAGCAATACCGAACGACTGAGTATAGGGAATCTGGTTACCATATAGCACCCATGATGTCAACAAACATCACGCACAGCAATACCATTGTCATAACCGAAAGATGACTGACCTTGCACTGAAGACAACAAACCTCTCACTTGAAATTTTCACCACGTGCAGTCCATGCGACAATTATTACCGCCTACTTCCCTATTCTTTTTTTAGACGCACGCTTGTGATCATTGCTTCCAATACTTGAATACATAAGCAGCTCAACCACGCATTTACATATTTCAGCTTCGAAAAAGTGGTCACAAAAGCCTCTGCGATAAGTTCAAGGGAGATTTCTGACCGAAGGGACAGGCGACAAGCACCACGGGGATTTCACACCGAAGTGGCAAGCGGGACGAGTACCTCCAGCATGCATTTACTACACCTGCCCGACCACCAGACTGACGCGACATGATTCACGACATTGAGGAAAAGGTCCAGTCTGAGCGACAGGTGCGACTTGCCGTGACCCTCCAGTACGAAAGCAAGCCGCACCCATAGGAGGGGTCATGGGAGCCATGCCTCTTCCCCCTCGAACTATGAAATATTAGAATGTGAACCTATAAAATCCTACGAAAATAACATTAACGATTTTTCAGATTTTGAAAGAATTTCGATTTCGTTCTTGCATGCCGAAAACGAATTGGTTTGTTGTGAGGAGGGGCAGGCTCTAGAAGTCCGAAGTCTGCAATATTGAGTAATTTTAGTTTTATAACTATTGATGAAAGGCTACATTGTTTTTAATCAGTAATTCGACCACAGATGAAACAGGCTATTGTGACCAGATACATATCAAGTAAAGTTCGACCTTTAAGAATATCACAAATTGGTTTCAATTTTTCCGAGTCCACATTTGCACTTTCCTGCAAATGTGTTAAAACAGTTAATCTCTTTTCTTTTAGAACATCCATCAGCTTTCTCGAAGACTTTCATGGATGCTATAAGAGGTTCAAACCCCCTTTTTCCAGCTTTGTAATTTTGCCTCTGGAAACACGATAATGTGCTAATGAAATAAGGTTCTTGAAAGAAAAATAAAGTATATATAAAAAAAATTTCATTGAAATGACAAAAAAAACACTAAAATTAAAAACAGCCAAAATGAAAAAAAAACAACTTTTAAAACATTAGTAACAACACAAATAAATTATCAATAAATGCAGCAGGAAAAAGAGGCATTTTGCCAAACTTCCGGGCTCTACTAATGAGTAATGACATAAAAATACGAAAGAATAGTAAGTTTATCCACAACTTACCTTTGCCCCTTCCCTCTGGAACGGAGTAGGCGAGTTTGTTGAACTCGATGTCCACCGGTGGTCTCTTGAGCAGGTGACTGAGGACCCTCGTCTGCGACAACGCATTCGGCACCTTCTTCACCAACCCCGAACTGGAACGAAGGGAAAAGCCCTCGTTAACACTTCCACCCCAACAGCCACCGTCCGATATAGTGAATATAGGGTCCCTGCTCCCCATGCCACCGTTTGGCAACATCACCCGCAGCAGCAACTACCGCTTCACTCTGCAAACTGCGATCAACTGGCGCCTGTTCTTCCTCCCTTGTAGGTCCGTTCCTTAAGCGGCGACAATAACATGTCTCCAGTACGTGTGTGTTGAGTCTAGGCTTCATTATTCGCCATTTGAAATCAGGCGGGAGCTCGTTAGGTTTTTCCTTACTCCTCCTCCTCATCCACCAACGCAGCAACGGCAGTGCTTCCTCTTTCTCACATGAAGATGTATTAACAATAGAATTCGTTGTATGCAAGTGGCGTATTCCCCATGTTTTTTTTTTTCATATTTTTTTTTTTATATGTAACTTGTTCATTATGTACGTGTACACAAATGATTGGTCGATTGTGTAAGACTATATTTTCACCAATAATGAACAGAACCCGGGTTCGATCCCCGGCGGGGGAGAACCGGAACTTTCTCAACCTGTTCAAGCGACTCCGGCGCCCACCCAGCGTCGTATAAAGTGGGTACCTGGAGGAAACTCTGGGGGAAAAGGCGGCCAGGGGCGTGGTGCTGATCACATCACCCCAAGCTTCGGCCGAGATCAAGAAAGTGTGGGGCCCTAACCCCACACCCCCTATACGTCTTCATGGCGTTGTGGCACAGGAGAGAACTTTTACTTTTTTTTACTTTTAATGAACAGAATGAAAGAGCAATATTAGAAGTTTTATACACAGACCTTAAATACCTTCGATGTTCTCCAAACGTGTGGCAGGGCAGATGCCCAGACAGTACTCCCATTCTCACCAAACCTTCTCAAGCATGTTTTGTGTGACGTCTACGATGGTGGTTTCCTCCGTCACAGGACCTTACAATGAGCAATTTCTTCCTGTGGGGTTTCATCAAAGACAATGTTTACGTTCCTCGACTTCCACAGACAATGTCAGAATTGCAAAGGTGAATCAACACAGTCATCGGGCGGGAACGTCACACAAGACATGTCTGAAGGGGGATGAGGCTAGTGGCCATTGATTGATTGATTGATTTTCTTTATTTTACTTTGCTTTTTGTGCCACTGTTGGCTAATTTGCGAAGATTGGGATGAGTGATAACATGATGAAATTGATTAATGGGCACTCACAAACATCCATGCCCAGGCCGTGATTCGAACCCGAGACCCCCGGCGTCGTAGCGCGATGTGCTAACCACTCCGTCACGGGGGCCGGCGCTAGTGTCTATTTAAAAGCAAGTGGCTTACGGGGTAAGTTCCACAGCTGAAAAAAGCGTTGGTGAGAGAACACTGCTTGTTCCTTTCTGCTTTCTGTGCCGCGCTTGGCAGAAGTGGTGTTGCCACTTGAAGGGACATTTCCCTTGGTGAACAGAAATCCAGGTGCAATTTTAGGTAAAACGGGGAATTTTATTAAAAATATAGTATAGAAACTGTCAGAAAATTTGAAAGTGTTGGACTTTATTTTTACTTGCATGGTGTTTTGTTTCTATTTCTATTCTATTTCTATTCTATTTCTATTTCTCGTATATCTAATTAATCTAGATGGGGTGTATAAGAAATAAATCGTATATACAATAAATAAGAATTGTTTTGGGTCAAATTTTTAGAATCCGCCACTATTATGTACGTCTAGACATGGACGTCCGGAAGGGGGGACAAGGGGGGCCGCGCCCCTCCTGGAAAATGAAGGTCCACCTAAAAAGTATATATTTCACACATAATTTCACTTCAGTCACAGTAAGGGTGTTGAAGGAACATTATAATTTCAGACTAAAGCAGTGATTTTTGAGGGGGCATCACTATTATGGGAAAAAATATGCCTCCGTTGTCTCCCCTGGAAAAAAATACCTTGCTTGCCCCTCCCTGGAAAAAATCCTGCGGACGTTCATGCGTCTGCATGAGGATGTGAAATAAAAAAAAAAAACCGCATATATTGATCATCAGTTTGCAACAAGAACTTTCTGTTCAGACATTATGCCAACCTTTTTGTTTTCATTTAGAGATGTCGGTGGAGGAAAATAGTGATCCAGTCTCGATTAGCCTTACTGTGCATAAAGTGGACTTAAAACACCAACTCAATCAATCAATCAAATTATTTAGGGATGACCATTAATATATCGAAAAATTATTGTCTTGTCTTTGTTCCTGTTTACAGTACTATGTATTGCTTACATAAAACTGTCGGAGTGTAGGTTAGAATTGATTCACCGTGAAGTGAGGTATACCAGACCGAAATTCGTCTCTCCCAACTGTAACCTCTGGATCCGCCACTGGCCTCCACCGAGTATCGAACCCAGGATTCCTTGATTACGAGACGACGACATCGATGAGGCCCCAGGAAAGGCGTTTGTTCTCGTTACACAACTATTTTCAACTCGATAGTTGCCATTTTATATCATAAGTGAAACTATTGCCATTAATCTGTCGACCAAAGCCACTGCGAATTCAATGAGATTCTGCAGTGCGTAGCATTGTAACATTGATCTAGCATGGCTGTCAGGGGATCGAAGCCATGAATAGTGGAACAAGTGGTGCTCAAGAGCTCAATTTACCGATTTCAAAGTGGAAAGTGTGGTTACACATTAAAGCTATCTAGGCTAGATATATTACAAGTAAATATTTAGTTCAATTTGTTTTCTAAATTGCAGTCAGTATCTAAGTATCAAATGAAGTTTCTTAAATTGTAATGTTAGCACCCAGTGAGTCTTGTAGTGTGCGACTTTGATAATCACGTAATTGCATATGTACATTCACGGACACTTGTGGGTTGAAACGATCCCGTTGAAAGTCAATGATATTGTACAACCCAGAAGTGTCAGTTAGTGTACGTTAACCTTTTTAGGTCGATAGAAGTATGATTATTTACGTGCGTAAAATAGGAACATTTCGCTTTTCATGTTTAATATTACATATTTGTCACTTTCTCTTCGCACTACTAGAGAAGTCTGATTATTTGTTAACGCGGTGTTTAATCAATACCTATATTGATACCTAGAAGTTTCATCGATAGCTAGCAGGTGTGAAAAACTATCCTAATCCATGTGAATTGTTGTAGTATTTCTCTTAGTAATAGTCTACATGTTTTTTTTTAAAAAAAATACACTAAATTCTTATTTTTATGCCGTCACTATTAAAAAAAGAACTGTCTCGCTTCTTAACCTCCAAAAAATGAATGATAATCTAAACAGTTTTGTGATTTCATTCATGAGTCCGGGCTCGGTACCTGGTGGAGACACATGGCACAGTGGTTCGGATCCCACTTTTATCTGCAGACCAGTCCCGATTAGCCTGTATGTGCATAAAGTAGTCTTAAAACAAAACGTCAAACACACACAGGGAGGGAAGGAGAGAGAGAGAGAGAGAGAGAGAGAGAGAGAGAGAGAGAGAGAGAGAGAGAGAGAGAGAGAGAGAGAGAGAGATATTCGTGTGTATGGATTCTGAAATTTGTACCCCTCCCAAATCCAAAACGTTATTCCGCCACTTGAAGAGGTTGTGTGTCGAACCAGGCCCGTAGCCAGGCAGGGGCCAGGGGGGCTCAGCCCCCTGACACTGCCATCAGCCCCCCTTGACATTAGGTAAAACTATTTTGTATAATTTGTTTGCAATAAAGAGTGAAAATTTAGACAGCTCACAATAAATCCACAGAACATGAACAGCAGCTATTACTATTACATTTGCTCATCTTGGTTATGATCTGAAGTCTAAGTAGCTGCAAGTATTTAGAAGATTATCTAGACTTTGTAAGTTTTTCATGGGGGGGCTTCTTTATCTGTACCTTCACTGCCCCTGTTAAGGCCTCCATTTAGACAGAAATCTGTGACTTTGATGTCATCATGCAAATTCCCTCCGCATCTGCGTCACAGGTTAACAGCTCCCAAGTTTTGGGAACGAAGAGGAGTTTCATTGCTAGGGATGGGGGTGGAATGTACTGTAGGCACTGTGATTGAATATTCTGCATTTTTTTGTGTGATATAAATATATGTATCATCTAAAGCCGTATGGAGTGTGTAAGGGATGATTTCAGTACCAGTCAATTAACACTTCAAGGGATGTTTTAAAAGATGTACAAAAAATGTAGTATTTGTGTAATATTTATCAATTTTATGTAACATGACCCCTCCCCCCACACATAATTTACCTTAATTTAATACTGTTAAATTTTTGTACAATAGAATTGGTTTTCAAAGCTCCCCTGGTAACCCGTGAGCCCCCCCCCCCCTTCCTTTGGAGATCAATTCTAGCTACGGGTCTGTGCCGAACACTCCTCTGCTTTAATAAACTCGACGTTTAAGAAATAAAACAGTCATCGCCATGGAAACTGGCAGTTATTGTGCATTCTTCTGTTGCAGCGTGCTCTGTGCCTCTGCCGCCTTCTTCCCCGAAGAGTCGCACAATGTTATTACCGTGGCCAGCTGCGATCGATGCCTGTGTCTGAACTGAAGAGCTTCCAAGCGAGGGGGGAGGGAGGAGGATCGTCCTTCACAAAAGCCCTGCGAAGTTCCATTCAATACGTAGTTTCGAACTCAAGCTTCATTGATTGTTGAAAGAGGTCACTTTACGTCGCTTTTATGCCGTTTTTTACTAATCGCTATGATATGATGAAGGGGCACTCACAAGGAACACCCATGCCCAGGTCAGAATTCGAACCCGGGATCCCGGGCATCGTAGCACGCTGTGCTAACCAGTGCCACGGAGGTCGGCGTAGATATCGATACGTTGGGAACCTTTCCTGCTTGGATCACGTGAACGATGTAACACACCCATACAAATCCTTGACAGTCATTCATTGGTCTCCAGACACACCTGAATTCTGGTGCCGCTACCGGAAACACTCATATTATAACCAAACCATCTTGGAATGAGTGGATACCGAGCTGCCAATGCCAAGTGAACAGTAATGCCTGAATCACACGTAGCTAGATCTCCTGCTGGATTTTCCAGTTGGACCTGGACTAGTTGCGTGGTTAGTTTTCACCTTAGACACTACTTGTTATCGTACTTGTCGATATACTTTTGTTCCCACAAGGCATTCCACAGAACAGACAAGATGAAAAGATGGACGAGCGATTTGAAGAACGTTGTAGGAGAATTACTGCTGTTATTAAAAATTAAAAGAAAAGCATGGACTAGAAATTGGCTCGAAAGAAAATATGGTACCGTACTGAACAAGCTTTTCAATGAATTCGGATATGCATATTCATTCGCAGGATTCGTTCATAAAAACATTTGTTCAACTAAACACGTCCAACATTAATACTCTTGTAGATTTTCATTATCTGCTAATCACATTTGTCCGTACAAATCTCATCGCTTTGGATAAATTTGTAAATATTAATGAACTGAACACGAATACATTACATTACTCTTACATTTTCTTATATCGAGAAGCGAACAAAAACAACCAGCACTCGGAACCACAGACAAAAACTTTCCTTCGCCAAACTCACAGCATGTACAGACTTTCAGTCTGATTGGCTGTTGCACGGAATCTAGCAGGGGAAGCCCGTTGACATTAGAACATGGCCTGATCGTCAAAACCAGTGAAGCAGCCAGTCCAGCGCCAACTAGGGCATTCCTACTGGACATCCAGTTCCGTGTGATTCGGCCTTAATATTGTTGCTCGCAAGTCCCAAGCACCATTAGGATTCTTCCGCAACTTCCTCCGATAAAACAAGAGCAGATTGACCGCAATGTTGTGTCTGCTTCCTGGACAGCGGACGTGAGGAAGAGAAGATCTAGTACAGTGAAATACACTCCAACTGTCATTTGTGGAGATAGTTTCCATACTAACCTTCATTTCTCATAAATCACATTTTCAGATTGTTAAGGAAGGCATGTATGTAGGTGCTTGTAAGAGGAAATACAAAATTTGCACTCGTTTCAAGTAGGAGATAAATGCACATTATTGCGATGACAATTATTATTAATAACTAACACTAACAAGAAACTTTAAAATAATATAAAAACTGCACACTTATTTTCTCACACAAATATCTCTCTCAAGCCTACACTCTACAGCTCTATTGAATCGTCATATTGCACGAATTGATTTGATTTATGTTATTTAGCGTCGCTTTTGGCTAATCGCGACAATCAGGGTGAGTGATGAAATTGGTGAAGGGGTAACACAAAGAACACCCAGGTCTGGATTCGAACCCGGGATCCCTAGCGTCGTAGCGCTCTGTGCTAACTAACACCTCCACGAAGGTCGGCCGTTGGTGCACAAGAATCCTTGAAAGTTAAATCTTAGTCTCTTTCATCTCATCTACAGAAAACTCTTTTTTGGGTATGCAACCAGTAAAAAAGTAAAGGTATCATCGTCCATCCTAACAGTCGCGATCAAGTTAACGTCTAACAATAAATCTTCAATTAACGTTAAGAGTGACAGCTAATAATAAAAATCATTAAGCTAAGCCCAGAGAGAAATCCTTAATCCGCCAGCGATCTCTTTACGGAAAATATACCAAGTAAACTATTCTTGCTCAATAATAACAGACCTATAAGTGCCATACATGAGCACCTGACAAACAATGCTAGCCAAACGTTACCGGAGAGAATATTCTCGAAGAAGAACGAAAAATAAATCCAAACCTGACCTGCCTAACCTACTCACGTAAGCATAAAAGCAGAAGTAAACATATGAGTAGGTTAGGTAGGTTAGGTTTTGTGTTCTCAGCGAAAAAGGTTTTGTGCTGTCTACCAGTACGTGTACAGCAGACAATAAGTATGTGACGCTGGAAAAGTTACTCTGACATTATATTCCACAGTTGCTAAAGCTGCAAATGCTCGGTAAACATCTCACCTTGGCAGTAAATTATTACTAGCAGATGTAATTATATGTTCATGTAATACCAGCTCCAACTAAAAAAAAATATCCCATATTATTTATCATGACGTCAAGCACATTACACCTTGGTGTTTTATGTTATCAAGCTGACGAAAACTTCCAATCCTGCTAAGCCACCATTTCAAAAGAAAATAAGAACAGAAAACACAGTATGTTCAAGAAGTCAAGGAACATTTGACATTTCG
Source organism: Lepisma saccharinum (assembly GCF_977018435.1). Classification (NCBI taxonomy): domain Eukaryota; kingdom Metazoa; phylum Arthropoda; class Insecta; order Zygentoma; family Lepismatidae; genus Lepisma; species Lepisma saccharinum. The sequence goes on along the minus strand of NC_139229.1, from coordinate 112,025,515 downwards.
TTTGCTTATCGACCACTTCCATGACGAATGGTTAAATAAAGGATCCAGATGTTCCGGCACCTGCCTAAGAGACCGCTTTTCTTTAAAGTATTTATTTACTGTTTCCTATTTCGTACAAGTGATGCAAAGAGAAGGAAAAAAGTAAAAGCACGTGGTCCTAAGTTCACTTACGTCATGTCATAACAAATTCCACCCAGCTTCAGTAATACGTATTGAAATATTGCACTATAATTCTAAGGTAAGAACATTTTCCCGTCTTTAATCGAATAAGTAAGTAGTATTTAAGTAAGAAAAACAATAGTGAATTTCAAAGTGGAGTTAACACAGACAGCTTCCTCTCCTGTCTTGGCTAACAGTCAATGGATTTCAATTAAATTTCATTAAGTTTTTCTCGAATGAACTCGAGAAACTTAACATAAATTATGTAGAGTGAACCTTTGCTTTTCTTATCACTGAATAGAGTAAGTTGTTGATTGGGCTAAATAAATCAGCCTTACACAACTGAAGGAATATAATACTTGAATAAGAATGCTAAACCTTCGACTAGCAGAATATGATTTTTCTTAGAGCTTCATCAACATGTTTAACAGAATCGTCCATTTTAAATTACCTGTTCAAAACTGGAATTACAAAAAGTCGGTTATTTGTGAGTGTACCTTCATCTAATAATCAAAATTCCTCTCCCTCGCGATTAGCCAAAAAGTTGCAGAAAGCGATGTGAAATAATAAAAGTACAGAAAAACTGGCTACCACGTTATATATAGCCTACTGCGTTTCTGGATGGCTCGCCAGTATCTTGCACAAAAATTCTATCATTTGGCAAAATTTTTCCTCAATATGCATATTGTATGTACGATGTTATAAGTGGCGGAGTGATTAGCACAGCGTGCTACGACACCAGGGAGTCCCGGGTTCGAATCCCTGTCTGGGCATGGGTGTTCTTTGTGAGTGACACTTCAGAATTTTGTCATCGCTCATCATCATCGTCGCGATTAGCCAAAAGTTCTAGAAAAGCGACGCTAAAAAAATTAAATTAAATTATGAATGACAATGAGGTTTTCTTACACGGCTGAACCAAAATATAACATGGTGTAAAATTTCCAAAGGCGCTGGTCAGTGTTGAGAAACTGTCTGTGCTATCTGACAATGAAAGTAGTGCCTTCAATTTATCTAACCCCGCCCCCTGCCCGTATGTAACTGAGTAAGTACAAAAATTGAAAATTAGAGGGAAAACTTGTAGACAGAGCATGTTCGGAGTCGCATTGCAAAAGGCCGTTGCTCCGTGATATCGCTCCAACACACGCGATTACATATAGTTTACGAGGAGTCTGATGTGCTTCAGGCACGCATGCCAAGAAACGAGGGCGACGGACACTTGAGATTGCAAAAGAAAGGGAACAGCGCTGCCGAAAATGTGGAACAGGCAGAAGAAGGGGACGATAAATGCGATCCTCTTCTTTGTCGCAGTGGTAGAAGAAATGGAGCAACAGGCGGCTTCATCGGAGCTAGCAAAATCCAGATAGAACCAAATCGAATCAAAGGGTTTTTCCGCAAGTGCTCAGACAGTGAACAAGCTGCTTTTTTAAAAAAGGGCCAAGGACCGAACCACAGGTCAGTGGAGGGGCAATTGTCGGTTCACTCAATAGAAGTGGTAATTGAGGTCTGCACAATCCACTTCATTTCGCTTTGACTTTTTGCCAACTCCTGTATTGCTGTTACTATGCGCTAAAACAGGGGACGTACTATGCTGGACTGCCATAAGAAAATGTTGAAAGGAGGGGGAAACTGAAAGAATTCGGTGGAAAACGACACACTGGTTATAAAAAATGATAAATTATGCACTCAAGCCCAGTAACATAGAAAACACTGACCGACATTTAATGCACAATTTGAATTCACTAAAATGCAATAGGATCTCCTGAACGATACAAATCACACTCATTTTAATGCTCTGAAAGAAATTAAAATTTCACAAACAAGGTAAAATACACCTATTTAAATCTGCTGAACGGCCTTGGAATCTACTGAAAGGCATTACAATCTGCTGAAGGTTCCCTTTTCATCTCTTTCCTTCTGAATATCTCTCTCTTAGGGTCTCCCGGATGAGTATCGTCATCGCCTTGTAAACAAGGGTTCCCGGGTTCTATTCAACAATAATTCCTTGTGAATCTCTTTCGGAACGTTGAACCAGAATCATGATCAAATGTCTACATTAAAGACAGACCTTGTTACTATGTTCGGTTACGGGGCTGTGATATATCCTGTAGGACGAGGCCTGGCGTGGGAATGAATGGGTGTTAGTTTGTGAGTGTCCTTTGACGCAATCAGCATTCATCCTCATGGACGCGATTGGCTTAAAGAGGCAAAAAAGGGACTCCTAAACTTCTTGGCGCAACAGCCGTCAATGGACCAGGGCCTGCCAAGCAGCTTTTGCATCCCTTCAAGGTAGTGTGAACTCACTCAGAAATTTATTTGAGACGACCAAAGTAGGTAGTTCCTGGCAATCAAATATTTGAATAAATTGATGACAAACAAATGAGTGTTCAGCAGAACAAACCTCTTACAAATTTGTTTAGAACTGCCAATTAATTTGGTCAAAATTACAAATTTAGTAAAGGCTATCATTTTTTTATGCTCACCAGAAAGTCTAATACAACGTGTTTTCACTACCCTATGATTACATGAGCTTGTGTGCTCATTATGATCCGCTAGGCTATACCGGGGGTGGCATAGATACCGGCCTCCCATGCAGAGTATTCTAGCGAGGTAAGAGGCAAACTACTGATCAACGGCTCCAATGGTTGAAGAAAATGGATGGTCCTCTCAACAGCCGAGGAGGCAGAAAGTCCAACAGAAATAACACCCCTTTAAAAAACCTTGGGCCAGCTGACTCCGGGAAACGGCTAAATCCTCAACGGCAGATGTGGCGAAGAAGGAGTCCTTCAACACTTCGCAAGTGGAGGAAGAAGCAACCACTCTCTCGGTAAGTGAATCACATTTCCTTGTGGTGAAGATGGATCTTCAAAGAGTAAGGGAAAAACACCCGCTTGGAGTACAAGCTAGCAGCCTTATCATCAAGATCTGGTCCTGTGTGTTAATAACCCCCTACTCAAACTCAATTCTTAAAGAAATATCCACGAAATGAGTTCTGGTAATTAACATAAATCACTGTTTCCTGTGCAACCATTTGGAAAACTGGCTCGATACATTATCACATTCAGAAGGTCGTGAGATTCAATCTTCGAGAGCTACGAATTTAAGAACATTCGATTCGATACCGAATGGTGAATCATGCGGTTCATTTCACATGAAGACTTCAATAGAATCATTTTAAAATGAATAAGCCTGTTTCAGACTGCACTGATATGGTTGTAGCAAGACCATTCCGTGGGTACCGAAGGAACATCATTGCAAGGATGTAAAGTTCCTACGAAAGTTTGTCCTAGTTTCTGCTTCATAAACTCTGAATTTTCTACACTTGCTAATATTCTCTGTACGATTTTTTCCATTTCTACTTCAAAGGAATTTGCTCAAAGTTGTATCTTAGAGGTGACGGCTCAACCATACAGAAACTATATATATATTACTTCTGCTTCGGGTTTAGATTCTGAGTCGTTCTTTTTACACGAAATAAAATTAGGTTTTCTCGTGTGATATATACACATCTGTACCATCATAAGCAGTGTCATAAAAACCGGCGGTGCAAGCCGTGCGTCTTTCAATCTTTCAATCTGAAAAACTTCTTTCCGGATTTATTTACTGCTTGATTGATCTTCTTATAGCTTTACCGCAACTGTGGCCTCTGCAGAACATGCACTTTTGAAACTTAGGTTAATAAAAAATTATCCGTTTTGAACACTGAGCACAGGCAAACGGAACGGCTAAACGTTGAACACATTGTGAAGCAATTTACTGATGCCAAAGCATGCAAGGGAAATTTTTATATTTTTGCAAATAATTATTTTGTGAATTTACTATCCATACTTATTTCTTGAATCTTGATTGTTAAAAGTACAGTCAGGGGAACAAAAATGGGACTCCTAAATCCTGTAATACTCACTTGCCTGCAAGGCGTAATGTGTGTTGCCTAACCCTACGGCAGCGGCAGAAGTTGCCATTAAAAATTCGCCGTAGAGTTAGACAACCCACATAACACCTTGCAGGGAAGCGAGTGTTTCAGGATCTAGGTATCTCACTTTTATTGCCGGTGACTGTATATTTGTTAGTTGTTTTGATGTAAAGTGTATACTTTCTTCAATAAACATCAGCCACACAATGTAGATTTTCCGAGTTTTTCGATTTTCTCCTACGCAGGAAAAAGCATTATAAGCACAGTTTTGTACTGGCATCGCTGCAGTACAGTCCGCATAGCACAAAACATACTATGGCTGGGGTGATGTCGTGGGCCGGGGGGTAAAATCATGACCCCCACGTTTGATTTACGGCACTAAACCTAAGTGGCAAGCTCGGGATATTTTTTTTAGTAATATTTCATGCCATACTGTAGGAATTCAATCGAAACATGGAAGTTGTTAAAATAAAATCTTTTGAAAGAGATTTGGGTATAATAGATGAAACAACAGGTGAGTGAATGTTACGTAATACTAACCTGCATACTCCACATTAATCCCCCGATAGTATTAATATACTTAAGTCAAGAAGACTCAAGGTGGCAGAGAATGTGGCATTTGTTATTTAGCGTAGCTTTCCTGCCACGTTTGACTAATTACGAAGATGAAGAGTGACGATATGATGAAATTGATGAAGGGACACACTGAAAGAACACTCTTGCTCAGAGCGGAATTCGAAGAGTGGATTGATCTTGCCAAAGGTAGGAAAGATTGAAGACTTCAGTTACTTTGGCAATAAACCATGGTGTTTCGGGAACCTCCCTTCCATGTAGTACACCCTGGACTGCATTTTGCAGACTAGCGAGGCTGTGGCGTCTGGACTCACAACCTATATAATCCTCCGCGGAGCTCGTGCTTGTCCTTGTATTTATGATGTCCTTTCATTTCATCTCATCACCATTCATGCTAATCGTCGCGATTAGCCAAAAGTGGCAGAAAAGCGAAGTAAAATAAACTAGATCAATTAATAAACTACCGGATTTAAGGATAGCATCATCATTCAAAAATTGATTTCAGAGACAGAAGATTGATTGACTGAATTAAATTGTTGGGTGTGTCGGCACATTAGGCTATTTTGTACCCTTCAATATATACGGGAAAATAAATACTCCTAATCTAAAATGCTTACTTAAAAATTTAAAGCAAGGGGTATAAAAAGCCCCTTGGGAAAAATTAAAAGTGCAAGGTTGTAAACAAGACAAACACAACACATTAAAAGGTAAGAATTTTCTATAAAAACTTCCTCACAGACAGTGAAAGAGACCTGCAGCTCTTCGCAAAAACCTAAAAACTAGAGACATTGCATGGGAAGCTGTAGACTGGCAATGGGGTAATACCATACAGAGAAACTTATGAAAGCATTTTGCAGCTGCTATTAACGCTGAAAAGACATCAAATGACGCAAAATCGATACATCAAAGTTTACTCACTTTCCCCTGCGTTACGCGACTCATCTGCATACCCAATATCCATTGTTTATTTCTAAATTTACCGTCGAATTAGCACACTGTGGCAGGTCAATCTTTCAATAAATCCACTTTCAGATACACCGGCCATAAATCAACAAAAGCAGCATCGTTACAGTTGGTGAAGGAGATTCAAACAATGGTAGAAGGCTTTCACTACGAAACAAAAGTTCTACAGAAAGGGCAAACTAGATGACTCTACCGGAAATATTCTTACAAACAAATTACATACAATCAATGATCATTAATTGTAATACAGTAAATACATGAAGGTCCTCCTCCGTGGCCGTACTGTCTAAGGCGCTGAGCCTTGGGCTCCGAATGCGGGAAGACATGGGTTCGAGTCCGCCTGGGTTCTCGGCCTGTGTATATCTGTGTATAGAACCGGTGGCAACCCACCATCGTGAGAAAATTGGGGAGCTACGAGTGAGTATCGTAACCCGGTCACGGATATCTCCTGTAACGGCTGAGGGTTGACGTGCTGACCCCACGTCACCCCATTACCGGTTGAAGATCTCCACACCTTTAGGTAGGATTGTGGGAGAGAGAGTGGCAGTCGGGAGATAGGCCAAGGCCCTTCCAGGGCTATAGAGCCACAGGTTATTAAATACGTGAAGACAGAAGTGTGTCTTATTTAGGTTCAATATGTTCTTATGGTACAATACGTCTTCATATATTTATATTATTGCAAGAAATTATAAAAATGATCGAACGAAACACTGAAGTCTAGAAGTGAAATTAGAAATGACGAATTGCAATAAAGAGTGAATGTTCTAAATTTAGCATGCAACGAAAATTATTTCACCTTAACATCCAGAGAAGAGACACGTTTGGACACAAAGTTGCAAAATTTAGCTCATCCCCAACGTTCAAGTTAACAGTTTAAATGGCGTAAAGTAATTTCAAAAGTAACTTTTTACTTCTATTACAAAAAGTATCTATTGCAGTTAAAAGTAGAGGTGGTTACAGTTAGACTTGCTCAACTAGTTACTTCTAAACTCTGCACTTGGATCACACTGTTGATTTTCCTTGCAATGTCTGGGAGAATATGGAAGCTTGGGTTCTCCAAGTCCTTCGCCTATTGTCGCATCGACGGACAAGTTTTCAAAGAACTTTTCCGCTGGCTAAAGTGGTCGAGCATCGGAAGAAAAGATATCTTTCGAGAAGCGAAAGACATTCTCGTTCAGCTAGGAAAAGACGATCAATGGGGGAAGGAAAACTTGGGGGAGGGGCTAACAGAGAAAGGGACGCTTGATAATTGGACAGTTTCCGCCCAATACCAACAACTTCGTAAGGATAACAAGAGTGACCTTGAGTTTTATAATAATGACAGTGACGTTACACAAGTGTCAGGTTATGTGCATTATACTCAATGTTATGGTTACTGCATTTGGTTCTACATTTCCATTACTATGGAGTCTTATAAGCAGGTAAAGTCTCAATCATGTATGTTATGGAACAATTCCTAATTTACTAATACAACAATAAGCACACCATCTCCGATATAACTATAATTCAATTAACTATAGAGAACCACGGTCTTCATTCTCAAATAAGCTTATTTCTATTTCTGTTTTAGGTTTTCTACGTCGTTTTATGTCTGTCACGATGGTGGGTGGCCACCAGTCCCATATACAGGCCGAAAGAAATCTCAAGAGAAAATTTGTTACGTTTCCCACAGGAGACTCGAGCCTGATCGTGTTCCGTAGCAGGAGCCCAAAGGATGACGCCTTGATCGCACGGCCGCGGCTGACTACTAAAAAGTAAGATATAATCCACTCACCCCCTTTCGCAAATCCTGAGCACGCCGCCAAGGACGTATTTAGGGGGTAGTCCTTCCCCCCGTAAGACTAACCAAGTACATAATCGATGGTTATATATTTCCGCCGAACATATTGGAAGGCAAGGAATTGGGATCATACGGCTTTGAAGGACAGCTCCAAAGATATATATGCACACTACTACTTATTTTAACATGCATAAAATATTAATCAGGAACTTTAATTTTCGTCAATTGGATCTAACTCCTTTCTTGGTATTCAATAAATATTCAATTCTTAATCTATTTGACATAAATTTCCTTGCCAGGGCAGACGTTTTATGCAAATTTTGTCGATCTTAACTACACGCAAGTTAGATAACGAACACCACTAAAACATTATTGAATTTAAATCTTTAAATAATATTATTTAATTTAATACAATTATTCTAATTTGTTATTATTACTGAGACACTTGGTCGGACCCCAACCCCACCGAAATGTGTTTTTAGATAGGGTAAAGGAGGGGAAGTTCGCCACCAAAATGCTTTTCATTTCTTTCCTTCTAAACGAATTGGGAGAGAAGGACAAAATTTATACAATACAAAAAGTAGTGAATTATGAGAAATATAACATATAACATAAATACTGTGTTACTTACACGTATGACGTAATATTAAAATTACTAAAATGAGAAAAAGGGGCGAAATTCGCCACATGCTGGGAAATTCGCCATATAACTTATTATCATTTTATCGTCAGTTTAAGTGTAAGAAATACCAAGTTGTTGTCAATAAGTTAGACAACAAAGTGTAAAAGACCTACAAATGACAATACAAAACTGCTTAAAAAGATACCAAGAAACATAGGCCTAAATATTCATATGCATTGTGAACAAGTTGTTTGTGAAAGATCGCCTGTAACAAGGGAAATTCGACTTGCGAATTACTTTGGCGAATTTACCAGCAAGTGCATAGTCGAAAGAAAACAACTTATGTTTACTTGTACATGCACGCTTTCCAAAGCAAATCTTTTCACGACATTCTTAAGGTTTGAGGTTACGATATCAATAATTAAATGGAAGAAAAATAATTCTTATCTGCCACGAAATGACAATTTCCAACGTAGTATTGAAATTCGGCACCTTTCTTTGTCTTCTGCGTAGACGCAACTGGGCATTCTAAACTGCACTGCTTGCTTGCTAGTTCGGTCACCACACTGTAGTTTTCAGTGGAAATATGTTACTAGATTTTTTACAGGCATCAGTAAGTGTTTCCAACATATAGTTTATATCTACGATTACAAAGACCACAAGTACGGCGAAATTCCCAGCATGGCGAACATCCCTTCTTTTACCCTACGTGCCTGGACGCCACTGATCTTGTCATCCCAGAATTTCCTTGAAGTCGTCGCCTTTGCCTCACCCTGCAGTTCATCGTGAAAAATAGAATGCACGTAGCAATTTTAACCCCAAAATGGGGGGGGGGGGTTAAGGAAGAGCAGAAAACCCCAGTGTCGAAATATTTCTTTCGTTTTTGGTGGGAACAAAGCCTACAATAAAGCATGCTTCCTGTTTGGATTTTTCGCACACTTCCGTGTAACGCTTACGCTGGAAGTTCACACGATGTTCACCAGATGTCCTCACACGCAACTTTCTATAAGGGGAAAAGTCGGTTGATGACCCTCCTGTGACATTGAGCATTTGCACCCTTTCACTATCACTTATAAAAGCTTTCATCCATGGAACAAAATTCAACACCACTGGTGCCAATACAGTACTACCTACCACTGCATTATCGGTGGGCTCTAAGGTGTTTTATTATCATAATATGGATGGTGAATTAAGATAACAGTATATTAGACTCAAAATAAAAATACGTTTGTGCACAACGTATAATTTAGAATATGTACAGTCACCGGCGATAAAAAATGGGACACTCAGATTCTGAAATACTGGCTTCCCCGCAATGCATTGTGTGTGTATTACCCAGCTCTACGGCGATAGAACTTCCTATTTTAAAAGTTGCTACTGAAGTAGAATTATCGCCGTAGAGTTAGGCAACACACATAACTCATTACAGGGAAGCTAGTATTTCAGGATCTAGGTGTCCCATTTGTATTGCCGGTGACTGTACATAGTTTTTTGGAAAAAGATGTTCCCGTACTCCTTATAAAAGCCGGTTTGATACGGTGACAGAAATGATACGTCAATCGTAACAGCTACTGAAAATTCTGCAGTACATATTCATATATGGTCATTTGCCACTAAAAAATAGAATTAGAAATTAGTTACTCAAAGGCGAAGCCCAGCCTGTTGCTGCTCTACCACTTAAACCGCAAAACTTGTACAATGAAACAAAATAAATAGGATCCTGATATAGTGGAACCACAAGCAAAGAAACTTGCGCAGACCCGCGACTCCTGTGCACAATACTCCCGCGCGGAGGGGAGGCGGAGAGTGGACCATGCTTCCTTACGGCCCGAGCTGAACAGAAGAAGGGAAAGCTGTGCGGGGACTTTTCGTCAAAGGTTTTTTTCCTTGTGGTCGCTCTATAGATACAAATATTAAATTACATTTATCCCTACTAAATATTTCAGTAACTAACATAAAAATATATTTTAAAAAATATTCAAGGTCATATCTGGAATGTTTCGATTCCAAACGAAGCATGCTGAACCTAGTCGTATATGAAGTCCGCGTGTTTACTTCGTTAACGTCCAAGAACTGAAGGAAGCCGCCGCCATGAACATGGGTGGGGTTAAACAGCGGGCGAGTTGTTTTCGTCCAATCACACTCAACATTCAGCCAATGGGCGCAGCTGTCATTCTTCTCGTCTACTCCACGTGGAGTCTGTCACATGATCGCGGATACGCTGTTGCCGTAATGTCAATTTGTTGTTTGCAACTTCAATGTGAAGACCGTGATTCATTTTTCTCTCCTTTTGCCGATGGAGAGTAGATGTGGCAACATTGTGCGTTGAATGTGATTGTTGAAGCAGGTGAGCGCACGCTCTGTGGACTCCAAAGCCAGCCGGTCGTTAACGAAGCTAGCGCGTCGACTTTATACAGAGATACTGTTTCTTGTTACTGCCTTTTTAAAGCTGTTGTATGTAGCATTCCAACAATAGTCAGCTTTGAAAGATGACAGGCATACAGATTTTGAAAAGTTGCCCAGATGAAATTTTCTAGACTATCGACTTGTGTGTTCGTGCATTTCGTTTCTAACCTGCAGACTGTCGCATAAATATTTCAATGATTTTGTCTAGAATTTACAATATCGTGCACGCCAGATGCCACGTGTCATATTAGAAGCCATTTAAGCTCATCTAAGTAGAGCAATATTTGATCCCTTCATTTCAAATTAAGTGCACACCGTATGCAAGAAATCTGTAATAATCTATCTACATTTATTTAGTTAATGCAAACTATCATTAGTTTTATTTTCGGCTTAGAAACAGCCGTAGGTACGATATAACAGGCAAGGAACGGCCAAGCCGCTGCAGCTCCGATAACAATGAATTTAACTTACCTAAGTACTAGGCCATTGTTGAGACTTTCGGTTGGAGGGGTGTAAGTCACCACGTCGTTTTCCAAATTGCAGGACAAACGGACGAAGCTCCCTCTCTTGTCCGCCATTTGAGATCACGATGGAATGCTCCAATCTCAATAAATAGAGAACCTGAAATTAATATGAGAAAATTCAAAAATATAGAAACTTTCAAACTGATATAAAGTGTAGAGTCACATTATATTAGAAATACCTTAAGCTGACTGAGCGAGTCCAGATAGCGAGCCTAGCAAAAGCCTAGAGCGTGAGCAAGAGGTTAGCGATAGGTAGGGACGAAATTTTCGTTTATACAGTATTTCCCTAAATTTCGGTGTTATTTTTCACAATAATTTAGTGTTGCTTCTCGCGGTTTATGGCAAAATTCGGTGTTACTTTTACATGCTTTTTTACTGTTTTCTTTCTATGCATAAGACTTTCACATTGCTTTGGTTCTGGAAAATGTAGGCAAATTATAGTTTTAATGACAAAAATAAATACATTTAAGACTTGCCTTTGTGAGAAATGACCAGATTTCTTGCATTTGGAAAACTAGAAATGTTTATTGCAGGATAACACCCAAATCTTTGAGCACAATCATATTTCTAACATTTCACTCTGACAATAACATTTTCAAAAATTGTTTTCTTAAATTATTTTTCCAGTTTAAAATAACATTGATGGTTTTCCACATATCGTAGTAAATGTTCACAGTATTCATAACACTTCCTGTTGCGAAATTCATCTGAAGCATCAAGTCTTGCAGAAATAAACTAAATTATTTACTGCTGGCTTTGACATGCTGCGAAGTACACCTCAGAAGGAAAAGGAAATGGAAGACGATGCACAAACCATGCAGCCTCAGTGATTCTGACTGAAATTTCCCTAACAATGCCAAAAAATCTTTTTTCGACCACAAAAACGTTTTGTGTGCACCCACACCCACAACTTAACCCCCTCCCCCCCGCGACACAACAAGTTATTTTAGTTAAGGTAAGGGGCTGGTGCCTGTATAATGTGACGGGTGCAAAATAGCCTAAGTTTTAATTTCAATCAATCAATCCACAACAATCCGTTCGTACGAAACTTCCCTTCTGGGAAGATTCCCGCAGCGAATTCTTTTGCAGGACGAGGTCAAAGCACTGTCAGTCATATCTATACCCTGTCACAGCGAACTGTGGAGGAAGACCGCACATAGCGTCCGAGAAGCGAGGGAAATCCAGTGGCCAGAGGGAAGCAGTGCATGCTGCTCGAAGCCTGGTAACTCCAGTCGCTTCCCCCAACCTTTCAAGCAATCCAGTTCCCTCTCACGTGTTCATTGGTGAAGCCGTCTCGCTCGCGTCACTACTTGCGCAGAGACCTGTTTTCATTCGCCTGCTCCAGAGTTAGTTGGGACAGAGTATATGCAAAACTGCAATAAATGAAGCCAGACAATCTCTGTAAAATCGAACTTTCATCAGGTAGACTAGAAATGACAGATCGCATAACACTTCAGTTAGTTCTTTTTGAACCCGGCGATAGTGATGCCAAGGAGAAATACGAGATGAAGATTGTCGGAAGTAATGTCTCGTGTTCTCGATATGGAATAATACTCGGTCCACGTCACGTTCCTTTATTTAATGTTGTTTGGGAACGAACCTGACGGACTGGGTTTATATTTTCACTCCTTACATTACAGTAAGTTCTATATTTTACAATATTATTATATTAATGCTTTGAAAAAAAATTATACCTAGAATAACATCCAACACACGTTCACACCACTCTTGTCATACATATGCACGTGAAAACACACAGACAAAGCTAATTTTTAACTTCCAAGTGAATGTCCAAACGGAGGGAGAAGCATAATACGCGAAACATGGGATATTTCACAGAAAGAATGCATGTATTTTTGACATACCTGGTTTCTATCAATAGACAATGAAACAATTATCAGTGAAATTGAGATGCCCTTGTGTTTTCAGGAGTTGAGGAAATAAACAGACTGACTGGAGAAAATAAAATGTAGTGTTATTGATTGATATCCCATGTTTCGAAACAACATTAAATAAAGGAACGTGACGTGGACCGAATATTATTCCATATCGAGAAGACGAGACATTACTTCCGACAATCTTCATGTCGTATTTCTCCTTGGCATCACTGTTCAATTTACAGTGATGTATACCCGTGACAGGTATCAAGCCGCAGAATTGAAATGTTGGTTGGGTTGTCTAGTCACAAGGCGCTTGGTGGTCAGACATCGAGGACTTGCTTCAGTGCTTCTTCAATAGGGTCGTTACAACCCAGAAGTGTCCGTGACTGTACGTATATTATCCAAATTGGTGCAGAAATAACACTAGAAAGCCAATAAGAGCCATTTTCTTCAATAATTACAAATATAAATCTGTCTTTCATTTAAACTTATTACAATAAAAACGCTGAGAACTGTGCCACCAACCACTGCATTCTGTTGGCTTGATAGAAACGAGCTCATGCCAGACGTGGAAAAGGAAACATGAGTCACACGCGATATGGCGCTGTTCGTGCTGTTGGACTTATATTCCACATTCTACAAAAAAAATACATTTTTTTAGTATTTCTTCCACAGAAATGAAGTCAATCATCACTTGGTTTGCTCTTGCTGTTATCTAAACATGATATGTAATGGTTTGGTGCACTGGCTTTGCAACATATCGCGAGGTCCTGGGCGAGATTAGAATGCGAGGCCCACATCCGTTCTTTAAATTTGAAATCTCAATGTGAATCGATACACAATTTTCAGAGATACGTTGGCAATTTATCATACTTAAATAATAATAAATTACTGACGAAATGATAATTAATCATTTCACTCACTAAAGATGTCTCTCTTTGTTTTCCGGGAGCTGAAATATGTATTTGTATGAAGGATGGAAGAACTGCTAATATTATCCATGTCCTCTTTGTGTTGAAAACAAGGCAAGCATTTAAATGCCTCACACTTGCTACGTGGCAGTTGGTGCTGCTTTGTTGTTAATATATCAAAATCGGGAGTACAAGGTGAAGAGAAAGAAGAAAAGACAAGACAAAGTGCTTTTATTCAATAAAATAATAAATGAGTAAAAATGTCCCAGCAAGTTATCGTGAATTTTTGCGTAAAATGTTTCACATGAGAAATACGGCAATAATGTTTACTCTCTCGGTCCCTTAGGGTCCACCCACCTGCATGTTACGCCCCTGATTTGAGGCATTGATTCAAGTTATAACGTTTAACTAGAATTTAAAAACAGAAGGTTCTCATCTGAGTGCCCACGAAAATTAGCCCTTTCCATCTTTTTTCTGATTTCTATTGTTGCATTTCAGGTGCGGGGCCCTGTGCTATCGCCCACTTCGCCCACCCCTTGCTACGCCACTGGTTTGGTGAAGCCTATTTTCTAACACAGGTATCTAGACAATAGACATACCACAACAAGATTCACTTGATCCAAACAGATGCACCCTAGACTGCATTGTTTCACACTAACGAGGCTCTGGCGACTGGGCTCACAGCCAGTATAATCACAGATAAAAGTACTATAATGCGTTTATCTGTGGGGTTTGTGTTATATGCTGTCCATTTGTGTTTGTCTTTCCATCAACTTCATCGTATCACCATTCATGCTCATCTTCGTGATTAGTGCCAAGTGTCAGAAAAGCGAAGTAAAATAAAACAAATCAACAATACAATATTATATTGGTGCCATTTTTATCACGCAAAACAAGAACATACATTATAAACCTCCGAATACGTTAGCAACTGGCATGGCCGTATTTAGAGGGGGGGTTTCTAGGGTTCAAACCCCCCCCGAAACTTCTGACATGTTGGAGTAATGGAAGTTCATAAACCAAAATCTGTAACTCATTTTCAAAATTTTTTCGAAGCATCACAAAAATACAAGGAGACAATATTGAAACGATCCATCTAGAATTTTCATACATTTGGAATTCTGAAACTTGAGTGAAACAGGATTTATTCTCGAAATCGCAGCCCACCGGCGACTCCTCCATTTTTACTTGTGCTGTCCTTTTTCAGTGACTGAAAATTTCCTCACGATTGTCCCAAAATTCCCTTTCCAACTTTTAAATTCCCTGTCCGATAAAGTCGAAAATCCCCCTTGATAGGAGTTCAAACGTAGGATCTCCAGTTTCGTAGCGCATTACATTCGAGATTGAGGTTATACAATCCATGCACCAGGCTAAGTTTTAAAAAGAATAATTGGTTCCACACTTTTCAAAATTCCAATTGACTAAAATTTCCATCTAACTTTTAAAGCTTTTCTCTTGAAGGTATCTAAAGTTTAATGACGAAGTATAATAATTGTGCATTTCAGTACACACTGTATGAAAAGTAAAAAAAAAAAAGAGAGAAAAAAAGAAACTTGTGCTGGATATTCACTCATCTGCTGGATTGAGTAAGCCCCCTCAAGGATATAACAATAATATAATAATTATTATTATTAGTATTATTATTATGGAAAATAATTGTTTTATTATTAAATTTTAATTATTATTGTATAATTTTTATTATTTCTATTATTCAAATTTCTGGCAACACCCATGAGAACAATTATGAATGAACCCCTCCCGAAATTTTTTCCTGCCTACGGCCATGGCAACTGGAAGCAACATCCATTTTGTTACTTTTGTTTGCGAAAACGGCAGCTATAGTTCCGGACAAACTTAAAGAAACTTCACATTGCTCATAATCTTGCCAAGGCATAAGGAACATTGTGGCCACCACATGCCCACGTGGGTGTCCTTACAAGAGTTGGCAACATCCAAGAGACACGTGGTGGCCACACTGCTCTTTACGCCTAGTCAAGATTGTGCATAACAGTGGCGTACGCAAGGGGGGTTACCGGGTTTAAACCCCCCCTTGAGCTTTTGAAATATTATGGAAAATGCTGTAGAAAAAATTAAAAATGGCTAATTTATCACAGTCAAAGATCTGCGACAGAAATAATAATAATAATAATAATCTGAATTATTATTCCCATGCAGCATGAAGAAAAACACAACATTCCAAACACAATCTAAGCGGCCGCAAAGTTCAATTTTGCAATTTTCCAATTTTTTTTGCAAAAAGTCGCGCAGTGACTCTCGCGAGAATTGTGAAAATTACTTGCTTCGTCGCAGTGTGCCGACCTTATTTCTTCATTTCACATCCCCTTGTGAACTCTCAAGTGATGCTGAGTCTACATCCACATCATTAAATAATGTTGAAGAAGTGCTTTGTGAATCACCTAGAAGTGATAAATGTGTTGGAATGTCTATAAACTTACTTTTCAACGAAAACATAGACTCAGTGGAATTTGGCAACATGTATTCTCGCGCTTCATCATCATCATCATCCTGGGCGAGTTCCATAGGTAAAGGTAATGTAAATTCCACCGTGCATATAGCACCGTGCCATGAAGGCACACGTAGTGGTGTGGTGGGCCCCAAAGATTCTCGATCTCGAACTATTTTGCAGGTGATGTGATCAGCACCGTGCTCCAGCAGCCTTCATCCCCCAGGGTTGCTCTCAGGTACCCATTGCTATGAGGCTGGGTGCGGAGACAAGGCTTGATAAATTACAACCAATTCCGGGAATCGAACCCGGATATCCCAAGAGTTGTCAGACTAGACCAGCGCGGCTCCTTGAATGAGTTTCATATTTCGATTATTTCAATAAATTTAATATATTTGCTTGTTTTTATGGATTTTCTTCACACTTAAAATGTCTCACTTATCATATACAACCGTTGACTAGACAATTATTTTGTAACAAAGAAACAAAAGAAATGTAATTTTGTTGTATTTCTTTCATAAATAGCAGCTACATTAGTAGTAATTAAACTAATTAATTAATTATAATAATTATTAATTAATTTATTATTATTAATTAAAGTATAATAAAACAATGGTAATGTGTATTTGTAGAAAGTTTTCTAAATAACACCCCCCCTGATGAAATCCTGCGTACGCTACTGGTGCATAAGATAAGGACTGAGTTTCCTTAGGTTTGGCTGGAACTATACCTCATCTCAGGGGCGATTCCTCCATGTAAAACGTGAGGAACTTCCTACAGTTCCTTTGTATTTATTTCCAGTTCTCTGCTTTTTAGGAGTTTAATGCGTGTTATAAAATTATGAGCGCAATGTACGAACAATTGCCTAAGTTGGGTACTGTCAAGATTTGGCTGCTCTCTCTTGCTCAGCCTCAGCTCAAAGAGTATGTATGGTTACAGGCTTTTCTGTTGCTCGCTAAGGAATCTCGGCGGTCTTCGTATGGACGGATGGGTGAGGAGTGGGAAGGGGTAGTGAAGGGAGAGGGGGTAAGGTTGCTAAGATCAGCGAGGACCGAGGAACCAGCAAGACTTTCCTCACAATCAGCGATGCCAGGTACTAAACCAAGCACAGTTTGATCTCTGTTGGTACTTAGCACCCTGCTTTTGGCATAATGGTAAAATCTAGCATAATCTGCAAACGCTAATCCCTGGGAGAGGGAAATCGAATTTTCAGGAAATAAAAATAAAATTGTGTCCAAATCTTATTTCTACTTCACCAGCGGACATGTTTAAAGCGAAAGGGGTATGCCGATCCAGAGGAAAGCTTTTTTACAACCATGCCACGATCCATCCTCCATCTTTTCTTCATCCTGCCCGATTTAGTTCGTCAGGAGATTTAGAGTAAGAAATCGGTAGAAAGTTGGTGGTAAACAATAAGTATTAATAATAAGTAACGCAAGTTAAAAACTCTAGAAAAGTAGATGCAAAAGTACAATTATCCGAAAAAAAATTAATAATAAATCCTAGCACAATTTAGAAGCATTTAGCATAATTTAGAAGTTTAAGCAGCACTTTTTATTATCGTCAATCCAACGACGACAGGGAGGGGGGAAAAATCGAAATTCTTGCAAAATCTGAAATATTGTTAATGTTATTTTATTATTTTCGTCGGTTTTTATAGGTTCACATTTAAATGTATCATAGTTCATAATGAAGAGCAAGAGTCCTTTGCCCTACCTGGAGCATGGGCCTGCAGCTAACATTCTAAATGCAATGGATAGTACGTACAAGCAATACGTGTGAATGTAATAGAACGCATTTTTTAAACCTTCCTCGGTTTACCATAACATATTCCTACACTCCGCAAAAGCCACGAGTCTCCACTGCCTCATCTGCCCCAGTTTCGGGTCTGCAAACATCCTACGAATACATTACATGAAACCGTGCTTTATTAAAAAGACAACGAAGCGTTGGTGTTAACTTTTCCAGAGGAAATAGGAGACAATAAAGAAAGAAGTGAAACGTGTATCTTGCATAAGACCTTGGGATGGTAGGAAATGAACATACTTAATTACCGGAACGAGAGGGGGAAATCAGCATAATTACTTTCTCTTAGGTTCCTCTCTCACAATGCAGGAAATCGTTTACAATACAAATTCAATCCATTAAAAAAAAAAGACAAGAAGCAATATTTTGGACACTTGTATGCAGACGCTCACGTAGGTTCACCCAGTCAATGCAGTGTTGCTACCCTCAACTTTTTATGTTCGTTAGTTTATGAACAGTTTTGTTTCGTTACAAGTTAGATGGTGTGTGTGTGTTTCGATGGGAGGGTGGTACAAATTTAAAATCTATTTACACTGTAAAACGTTGACTGGAGAAATGATAGTCTAGATCGTCAACTTCCGCTACAATACAACTACCGTAAAAATGACTTTTAAAAGTTATTAACAGCCATTGATAGAAAACCAAATTAATGTCATTTTAATGATTCTGTTTTTAAAAATATATATTTATGGAAGTCGCCACTAGGAAATTTTTTAAGGGGTTGGAATTGTAAAGGTGGAAATTACGTAGCTGAATTCTGTGAGGGGCGGGATATATAATAAAATATTTAGTAATTACCACTTTTAGTCGTCGCTTTAAAAATTGTTTAAAGACAAAAATGGTAATGAGGGTCGTTTTAAGGGGGGGGTCCATTTTCCGATTTGTTTTTTCCCGGGCTCTGTGTTGCTTTTATTTGAATATTTCTTATTTTCTCAAAATTTCGAGAGGGGCTGTGGCCTGTCCCCTCCGTACGCAAGTGGCACTCGAAACTGAAATCAACCTTTATGCACGATAAAACATTCAAATTTAAATAGTTAAAACAACGACAACTTCCTGTTTTGTAAATTAAACAGGCTGTTAAATTTTAACGGTAGAATACTGTAAATTTGGGGGGTAACTTCTAACAGTGTGATTGGCTGAATATGATAATGAAGGTGGGGGGGGGGGGGAGGTGGACTTGATGAGCTCGTTGTTTGGCCCGGGTTCCAGTCAGGAATTCTAAACTGGTTTCATTTCTCGTCTGTGTCATTGAATCATCACTTATCGCCAGTCACCTCCAGATACCCATTGATTTGAGGCTGGGTGAGCCCCGAGTCGCTTTATGCGGGGACAAAGCCGGAAAAATTCCTATCATAAAACATAAAACAATAAACATTGTTTATTCTATAGGACAATAGTTTTGTTTCATTGATTGTTTTTAATAATGCATTGTTTTGTTGATTCGATTTTTTTTCGCGTCACCTTGGGTTTCGAATTAAAAAGAGTACACTGCATTGAACACTTTGTCGCTTTCCTGACACTTTCGGCAAATCGCAACGAAGAGGATGGATGGTGGCTGATGAAGGCCCACCAATTTGCCACAATGATGAATATGTGGCCCATCCAATCTTTGACAATCCTTCAGTGGCTCACCACCCACACCAGAGCGTCTGGCGCCACCGGTGGGCGGCTTGTATGTGATGCAAATTCGCCCCCACCATCCGTTGACTGAACGTGACGGGATATCGTCTCCCCAATCCCTCAGAAAGGCTTCTGCTTGATTACTGGTGCGATTTCGTGGTCCGTCCTACGCCACAGACCCTCACTCTACATTGATTTTCTCTGAGACGAGGTTACGACTAATTTGGAGAAGTTTCATTGCGACCGATTCCGGGACATTTACAAGTCCTTATGGATGCTAATACCGAAGGATTTGCCAAATCTCAGAACAGGCAAAAATATTCGAAATTACTACGCATATGTGAACTAAGGATTTCCTAGAAGGTGGAATTACTTCCATTGAAAAACACTTCAGAACCGAACCAACAAGCGACATATTGCACTTGGAAACAAGGCTTCAGAAATGAATGCACCGTGTCGCCTCTGGTTTGATGGTCGCGCATGCGCAGTAATTGTTTGATTGACTTAGTTTATTTTGCTTCGGTTTTCTGCCACTTTTGACTGATCGCGAAGATGAGACAGTGATGATATAATGAGATTCATGAAGGAACACCCATGGCCAGGCTTGGATTCGAACCCGGGATCCCTGGTGTCGTAGGGCGATGTGCTATCCACTTCGCCACGGAAGCCGGCGTCAATGTTTGAGTTTTTGTTTTAAGTTCACTTTATGCAAAGGCTAATCGAGACTAGACCTACAGCTTAAAGTGGGATCCGAATCACTGTGTAATGTGCCTCCAACGGGAATCGAACCCGGGACCCCTTGATTACAAGGCGATGAGGTTACCACTATGCCATCAGGGAGTCCTGCGCAGTGAATGTATTGTTTACAGATTGGGAGCTTTCCGTGTTGCTTGTCACTTCTGTGTGGAACCCGCGTGTTGCTTATGACTTCGATCTGAAAGCTGCTTTAATGCAAACATGAACAGGTTTATTTATTGATTTGATTTTACTTCGCGTTTTGTGCCTCTTGGCTAATTTGCGAAGATGGGAATAGTGATGAAAGTGATGAATGGATATTCACAAACAACCGTGCCCGAGCGGGATTCGAACCTGGGTCCCTGGCGTCAAACATGAACAGGAAAACAGAACAAATTGTTTACATTGACCCACTTGCTTAAGAACAATTGGCACAAAGGTGTGCGGGCCGTCACCTACAGAGTGATGAAGCCGCACACAACCCCAACCCGTCTCAAAATTTTCTTAACACCCCTAATTTTTTTCACAAAGGTCCAAAAGGCCCAATATATTCTCATTTTGGCTCTAAACATACCCTTACGCACCCTAAACACTAACTTACATACCCAAAATGACAAATTCTGGATAAACCCCTTTACCTCTAAAATTCCCCAAACGCTGCTTTCGCCATTGCCTGTTTAACAGCGAGAAACAATGCATAGAGTGGATGAAATGAAACATAGGAAATATTTAACTCCGAATATTCTCGCTTGTCTCCGCCAGTTAACGTTATTGCCTTAAAACCAACAAGTTCCGGGTTCGATTTCCAGTGTCGCTTATTTATGTGTGTAGTAAGCCTCGGTTAATACAGGGTGGGTCAAAAGTCAGGTTACATAGGAAGTTTCTGACTGTGAATGAAGGAAATGCTGACAAAGGACGAAAGGGTGGAGGTGATTTTCCTGAGTGGCCATCGCGGTCTCCAGACTTGTTACCAGTGGATTTTTTTCTTTTGGTATCATTTAAAGGCGCCCGTCTACTCAATTTAAGATTCAGAACATCCAGATCTGAAGGAACCCATTGTTATGCTGGACGATCTGCAAAAGGTTCTGGAGAACTGGAAACGTTGCGTGCACAAATGCATTGATGTTCAAGGTGCACACGTTGAAGATATACTATAAATCCCAATGTAACCTGACTTTTGACTCACCCTGTATATGTGATAAGATTTGTTTTAGTATTTTATTTTCTGGAAAAGGATTGCTCACAGATATTGTTTTGGTTTGTTGTAATATAATACTATCAATAGTTGTGATAATACTTAGTCAACCTTTTGGGAGGGGCATGTACCCCTCCCGCTAAATCCGATAATGCATACATAGAGTGTAATGCAAAAGTATTGCCATGCAAATTGTCCATCAATGTTTATTCTCTATATTTTGCGCAATGATAGCTTCAGGAACTGAAACAAAACAACAAGCAAGGAAAAAATTGCAACCTCTGCAACAGCTTAAGTTTTATATAGGATTGAGCCGATACCACTTTGAACCATTGCCGATATTCTACAGATTCCCTCCGATACCCATGCCGATGCTTGAAAATTGTAATAATTAAAATGTTGTTCAAAATATTAATTAATATTAGTGTGTTAGTATTCCATTCTAATCATTCGTCTCAATTTAACAAGATTTTAACTTTAAAATATTCAATGATTACATCAGACTATTGAATTACATGTTATGTTAACACAAAATTCAGAATATAAAGGAACTTTGATTTTTACATAACGTCCAGGATACTCCGCGAAAGTATCGTGCAGCATTTTTTGGGGAGTACGTAAAAGACTAAAATGTCGGAGAAGTATCAGCAGGTATCGGTAAATAAATTTCAACCGATATTTTCCGATACCGATACATGTAGGGTGCAAGACAAAAAAAATAATGAAAATAATCATGGACAATTTGCTGAACAGAAACTTATCGTAGCTGGCGCTAGATGGATTTCCTGCGACGCAGAAATATGCGGAAGTGCAAGGTTCCGATGTATTAAATAATAATTCTATTCGACTTCCAGCAATCTCCTCTGGCAAGCAGTCAATGGCGACCCCTAACAATACAAAACAAACGAGCATATGAGCTGAAAGATCACTTATTCGTCTAGTTTCTCTTGTTCGGGATAGAGTAGGAGTCGGCTTCCGTGGCGGAGTGGTTATCTCAGCGCGCTACGACGCCAGGGGTCCCAGGTTCGAATCCCGGTTAGGATATGGATGTTTTGTGTTTGTCGGTGAATACTACCGTATACGGGTATTCCTTTATATATATATATATATATATATATATATATATATATATATATATATATATATATATATATATATATATATATATATATATATAAAAAAGTCGGTAGGTCATCATCTGACTGCCAAGCTGGAGACCCGGGTTTGATTTCCTGGATGGGTGATCTAAGGTAGGAATTTTTCCGGCCTTGTCCCCGCATAAAGCGGCACCCAGCCTGGGGGCAATCTTGGGGGGTAAAGGCGGTCGAAGCGTGGTGCTGATCAGATCAACTCCAAAAATTGCCGAGATCGAGAATGTGTGTGGCCCTACCCCACATCCCCTTAATGTGCCAAACTTTACAAAATGAAGTTTGGTGGGGGAGCATGAAGAGGCTAAATCATTGATCTATTCACACACTCCATTACTCCGCCCCCCCCAAATTTCCTCAACGCATCCCTAAAATTTTTCACTAAGGCCTAGTTTATGGTAATTTTGGCTCGCAATTTACCCTTACACCCTCTAAATTTGGACTACAACCCCAAATGGAAAATTGTGGACAAATTCCTGGGCTAAATTACATTCGAGACTTGAAGACTACGCCCCTGACTTTGCAAAAATAAAATACGTAGAATATGAAGTACGGAATATGTGAAAATAGGCAAGAGAATACCAACAAGTAAAACAAAAAGCTATACAACAATTTATTAAATTTCCGTGCTGTAACGTTTCCATGGTATCGTGTATCATGACATTTGCAGGGTCATGTGCATGCACGACATTGCAGCTCACACTGCGCTGTTTTAATAATGAAAAAATATTCTCCAAAAAGAGGATGCTATGACTATTGTAGTATATACAGTTCAGAATTACGTCACCACTTATTAATTTGTGTTGTCATGAGTATTGTTATCTGGGGTGACAATAAAGTATGTTAATGGAAAGCATAGCCACATTGAAGGGAGGTTATGGGGATCAGAACCCTCTGTGAACTTAATTTCCTCGATAATATTAGATCAGGATAGTTTAATTTTACTATCAATAATGGCTACTGATGCATATTCTTCCTTTGCCGATACAAGACACAATGAACAGGATTGTATAAAACAGCTTTTATATATGGTGTACATTTTATATAATATTGTTTGTTTTAGTTTTAAGTCCACTTTACGCAGTTTGGGACTAGACCTGCAGTTTAAAGTGGGATCCGAACCACTTTGTGTCTCCACCAGTTATCGAACTCGGGATCCCTTGATTACAAGGCGACGACGCTACTACTACCCCAGCAGGGAGATTATATTTATAACACACAGTATGTTTCATTAATTATTATATATTATAAAGTTAAACTTTCACAGGACATAGAACTAGATTAAAGAATACAGTACGTCTAACAACCTTAACAATGGCATTCAAAAACAAAAATGCTTTTCAGCAGCTGTTCCCCACCCCTTTAAAATCTTTCTGGGTGCGTCTATGATGGCGTCTACTAGGTCAGTGCTCGAAACGATGTGTGGGGATATGCATAAAGCACCCCCTGCCTGTTTCATTGTTAACAATTTGAAGTCTGCAAGTAATCTCCCCACATATCCATTTATACCCCAAGGATCGAGCATACACTTCTCTCCTACTCACATTTTTTCTTATCGGTTGATAAATTTGAATAAAACAAAAGAACCCCTAATCACAAATCAGCTGGCCTAAGCTTGAATCCACTACCCTCAAATTTCAAGTTAATGCTTGAAACAAAAAAAAACAATCACCGCTGTAATTCCATATGCTTGTTCTGTCAACTGTCAAACATAGAGTAACAGCCAATATTTTACTACAGTTCAAATATCATGTTGCCAGCAAATTATTTGGAATATGCAAACATTCTTCCAATGTATTACCTCAACACATAGCAATGCGCTTTCTTTGTCATTGTCAAGAATAAAAAAAACGAACTACTTTAGTAACAATAACAGAAATTTAAAAAAGGCACTATTACCTTGATTATAATATCTTGTAGCGTTGATCAGCACTTCACGTCCATTGTTGAACAATTTCCACTTTTAATGTCTAAACGTCACACATCAAAACAAAGAGCTTTCACAAAACAAAAGACACCACCACAGAGTTACAGTTCTAACGCGTTACATTCCAAGTAGCTTTGCAGACAGCTGACGTTCACTCAGCTGATACACTTTCTCGTGCCCTGAAACTACGTCCGCCGTGGCGCTAGTGTTCCCTCTGTTTCGGTGCAACACCGTTACAAGCACAGCACTAAGGTCTGCTTCTGCGCATGTTAAGAGCGGAATTTCGACCTTGTCGACATGCTAGTTAGTCGATTTTGGCGTAGCATAGGGCTGCTCGTTCTCCAGTGCGTTCTCGGTGCATGTGTACCGAGAGATCTCAGGAAAATTGATTCATCTGTGGGCGAATTTCTGAGATGCGAAACAAAGCGATTACGGTCACAAGTCCTCGTTAGTTCCAGACAAAAAAATCCGATCTCATAAATCTGTCCTTTCCGAAACTATCCGCAGGAGAAATGTATATGTTCCATGTCCTTAATAAATACTCTAGCTCGTGCCAATATGCTTTATTTGCAATATACGCAGCATGAAGTTGAGATGAGACAGACGTAGCGAGTTCATGTGCGAAGTCAATCGCGTTTATTATAGCCTACTCCTAAATATTACGTGGAATTCTATTTTATATTTGGCGTAAAGGTTAGTTAAATTACCAAATCCCTATATGTGAAATACAATAACTAATTACAATTTTAAGGTGACATATATTCAGGAAAATTATATTTTTTTTGTAAATTTTTACTGGGCTTAAATACGTTAAAACGTAATAAATTGGGCGCATAATGTATTTCCTAATGATAAAAATTTAATATATTATATATATTATTATATAATATATATATAATATTTAATAAAAATTGTTGCTATTTTAAATGCCTCCTTAGGCTAATTGCGACGATGAGGATGATGATGATTGAATGAAATTGAAGGGATCGACGGAGTGCAAGATTTTGGTTTGGTGTTTTAAGTCCACTTTATGCACAGTAAGGCTAATCGGGACTGGGCCTACAGTTTAAAGTGGGATCCGAACCACTATGTGCTCCCACCGGGTATCGAACCCGGGACACCTTGATTACAAGGCGACGACGCTAAGCGGCGTGCACGAGAGGGGGTTGGTTGGTGGGGGTCATATCCCCCTTCCCTTAGAGCCAATATTCCTTTTTTTAAAAAAAGGAACGTTAAAGGCATGAAAATATAAACAAATAACATAGTTGTAACGTTGCATAAGTAAAATCTTAAAATATTATTGACTTCCGTTATAAGCTGAGGCTGTAAACGGCCACTCAGCACACATAAGGACAAAACACAGTACAACACACAAAATTATACTGACTATAGGACCAGTCGCCAGAGCCTCGTTACTCTGCATAAAGCAGTCCAGGGTGTACTGCGTGGAAACTCACCCCTTACACACCGTTGTCTTCTAATCAATGGGTTCCGTATTCGATACCTTGTGGAGTCACATAGTGGTTTGGATCACACTTTAAACTGTAGGTCTCGTCCCGATTAGCGATTGGTCCTATAGTCAGTATAATTTTGTGTGTTGTCCTGTTTTTTGACCTTATGTGTACTGAGTGCCCGTTTACAGACTCAGCTTTTAATGGAAGTCAGAATATTACTTATGCAACGTTAGAGTTGCTCTTTGTAACGGTAAGGGGCTGGACTCCGTATAATGTGACGGGTGCAAAGTAGCCTAAGTGCTGACGTACCTAATATTTTAAAATCAAATTAAAATCGCCTGATTAGCCTTTCGGTGCATAAATGCAGAGGCACAACCACGAATTTTTGTCTGGGGGGGCAAGTACCAGGATGAACATACCAATAATAATAATAGTAATAATAATAATAATAATGTTAATTATAATAATATTATTATAACATTATTATTATTATTAGCATTATTATTATTGATTCGCTTTATTCTACTTCGCTTCTTGTGCCACTTTTGGCTAATTTTCGAAGGTGGGGATGCGTGATGATATGATGAAATTGATGAATGGACACTCAAAAACATCCATGCCCAAGCCAGAATTTGAACCCGGGCCAACATTATTAATATTATTATTAGTAGTAGTAGTAGTAGTAACAAAGACGTTATTACCCTCGTAAATTATGCAGAAAGGGGGTAGAAGTTTGTGCTAAAGCATTTGATTTCTAACAAATGATTTGAATTATTTTTTCAACACGTTCAATTTCACATTAATAATGGAAAACAAGCACACAAACTATTTTTTAAAGACAGAAAATGCTTGATAAATGCATTCCAAATACAATTCTTTTTTACATTAACGTGTATAACTTTCATGCACGATAAGCTATAGGTTTCACATATATGCAACATGAAGCGACGTGGACACTAAATTGTGTTCGTATTCAAAGTTTCTTTAATACATATATGTATTATATACAACATATAAATGCATTACACATCCAATTCATCCATCTCACAATAAACCAACAGCAAAAATTACACACATTGTCTCTGAAATGAGCACGTTCCCTTTCCTCAAAACAATTGTTCATGCATTTATTTCTCTGTCTGGAAATTTACAATGTATTACAGAGAACAAAGACAGATTGCGAGCGAAGCGAGCAAGAAAATATTTAAAAAAAGGTAAAAGGTAAAGTGCTCCCCTGTGCTTAGCACCACGCCATGAAGGCGTATAGGGGGTGTGGGGGTAACGCCCCACACTTTCTTGATCCGGTCGTGAGTGGGGGTGATGTGATCAGCATCACGCCCCTGACCGCCTTTACCCCCCAGGGTTTCCCCCAGGTACCCATGTTATTCGACGCTGAGTGGGCGCCGGGACCGCTTCCATCGTTAGAAAAGTTGACGGATTTGAACCGGCCGGGGATCGAACCCGGGAAAATTTTTGGATCCAATTTTTTTGCAGGCTCAATATTGATTTAATATGCCGCAAATAATTTCACGGGACGCTAATGCATTCTCTCTTTTACAACTTTTGTGCCTCCCTGATGTTGTAGTGGTAACATCGTCGCCTTGTGATCGAGGGGTCCTGGGTTCGATACCCGGTGGAAACACATGGTACAGTGGTTCGGATCCCACTTTAAACTTTAGGTCCAGTCGCGATTAGCCTTTCTGTGCGTAAAGTGGACTTAAAACAAAAAATCAACCAATGAATCTTACAACTTATATTCATCTAGATCGTTTGGCGCCCTGGGCCGAATCCAGCCGCCCCCTAGCTACGGTTCTGAATTTGATAAGATAAGAAAAGCAGGGGTTGCCAGCGAAGCGAGGAAGAAAATTTTACAAGTATTTTTATTTGCATAAAATTTGAAGTTGTGGGCGGTAATTGCCCCCCTGCAGGTTTACTTGGCCGTCAATGTATGCCCCCTTTGCTCCCCTAGCATTCATTTCAGTCCAAGGTTGGGGGGGCAATGGCCCCCCTGCCCCCCCTGTGGTTGCGACACTGCATAAATGGACTTGAAAACAAACAAATTTATATAAACTAAACTCCTTGGTGCAAGATCCAAAGACCTGCGAGGTGACTTTTCAATGTTTGGCCAGCGATCCCCTTCGCCGCTATTATTTGACTTCCTGTACCTGAATTGTTTGTTTGTTTGTTTTCAAGTCGCTCGCCAGTTTTCCTCAAGATGGTGAATCTGCACCCAATACTTTTTACTTTTCCACCATGGAACCAGTAACCTCTAGCACCGTAGACAATCGCCTATCAATTAGCTGCGCAGGACACCCTTTTCTTTAGTTAATTTGAAAAGTTAAAAGTTCTAGTTTAATAGCCCCAAGTACACTCGCCGGCAATAAAAATGAGACACCTATATCCTGAAATGATCGCTTTCTTGCAAGGCGTTGTGGGTGTTGCCTAAGTCTACGGCGGTGGTAGAAGTTGCCATTGAAATTTTGCTATTAAAATGAATTTATCACCGTACACACATGCGCCTTGTAGGGAAGCAAAGATTCCAGGATCTAGGTGTTTCATTTTTTATTGCCGGTGACTGTATGTATATTCGAAATTTTTAGGGAAGTAGCAATTTCGTATGTCACATGAGCAAATAACACACAAGATGTACCTAGAAACTCAGGCTTCTTCCGTCGCCTCGATGACTGAGCGGGATGGGTACTGGATTCAAGATCGATTCAGATTCGAGTCCTGGCGTGGGCATAGGATCTCCTTTGTGAGTGCCTCCTCATTAATTTCATCTTATCATCATTGTCCTCGTTGTCTAAAGAGGCAGAAAAGCGACGCAAAATATGAAAAAAGCAAGCATAAATATAAAAATCGCATAGTATTACCAAACAATAAAATATATGAGACAAAAAGCATAGCGTGGGCGGGGTTTAAGAAATTCAACCCCTCCACACGAAATATCTTTAAAATGGACGTATCATCAATAAAGTTTTAAAAATGCCTTTCTGTGCATAAAGTGGACTTCAAACAAACACAATCAACTAATTAAAGTCGACTTTATGCACAGATAGGCTAATCGAAACTGGACCGAAGCACTATGTGCCTCCATCGAGTACCTGACCGGGAATCACTTGATTACAAGGCGGCTACGCTACTATTATCCATCGTCGAGGCTATACAATATATGCTCTAAGATTGTAACTAACTCTCTAGCCTCCTTAAACCTGAAGGTTTATGGTTGCAGCAATACAAGCCTTCCATCTGTCCCTATCCAATCTTTTCCATCCTTACCGATTTCATTTAGGTTCATGTCAACATTAACCCTACATCTTCGCTTGGCCTTCCTACATGTGTCTTACCATCAGGTTTCCCAACAAGAATCCTGTAAACTCCTCTTTCCTCTCCCATTCGTGCCACATGGCCTGCCCATCTAAGTTTTCTCGATTGAATTATTCTAATAATATCTGGACACGCTCTAAGATTCAGCGTCCTTTAACGAACCAGCCATTATTATAGGTTCGTAAATCATATTTCTTGACATAAAAAGATAACTTTTGTAGGGAATTATGTGCTCCTTTACAATAAGTTTTCAATATACCTCCTCCCTCGTCAAAAGAACATGCACCTTCAGCAAGGACAATATTTGTTTTAGAGTATTGGAAGGAGAAGAGCAGATTTACAAGTCTTGGGGCATTCCCAGCGGAGCGTGAAAAAATACATTACAACGGAACGAAGAACTAAGAAGCTGCGCGGACATTAAATTTAACCAGATCGCGAAGTATCGTTCAGTGATAAACGACCACAAAAGAAAACAAAAAGGATCGCCATGGCGTCTGTTCGTCTGTGGAACAATGCCAACTTTGCCCGAAACCTTGACACTTCAGGTTTTCGAAAAAAAGTTCCGGACACAAGTCACCAAAACTCCTGTCATGGAAGATGGCAGCTGGTACGTAACCCTCATTCAACCATGGTCACTTCCAATAAACCACTTTTGATAATTTACAACGATCTTCAAAAACGTATTAATGTGAAAAACAATTATCATCTCTTCAATTCCTAAAACCACATTTTCGCCAACGGGAAGGGAATAAGGAAAATTTATTTACTCATTCTTCCCTTATATATTTTATTTGTTGACCTTTCAACACCTGACCTTCCTTCCCTTTAATATTCTTGCAAGATTTTTCTACCCTATCACGGTCTCTGTTCCACAGGCTGCCCCAGCTATACAATAAACTACCAAACATTATCATATTCTCCCCAGAAAGTACATTCCGATCGTCACTATCAATGGACATGTGAATCGTTTGTTTGTTTCCTTGTTTATGTCTGGTCATGTTAATATTTACCTTTCTTGTTTTACCTAAATCATCTTGAATTGTGTTTGTTAAACTATTACAGTTTCAGTGTAAAATGGCTATTACAGTGCTGTATCTGAAACTTGGAATAAATAAATAAATATAGTACCATACTCACTGGCGTACGTAGGATTTTCTTTTCGGGAGGGACTGAAATCGCAGAGAAATTTATACAAATGTATAAAGCTGCTTTCTAAGAGGGGGCAAGATACATAATATATTATTTCCTATTCCTAGAACTTTCCTCTCCCATAAATGACAATCAGGGCTCATGACAATCAGGAGGTTTCTACCACTCTGGTTTCTTTCAGAGTTCCTCATTGCTTTTATTTGAAAATATTGATTTTTATGAAAATTTCTGAGCAATCTGTAGCCCCATCAGCTCCCCTCTGCGTACGCCAGTGACCATAGTTGTCAGGTAACGGATTTTTATGTACCAAAAAGTGTTAGATATGTAAATATATATTTAGTTACTTTAATCAAAATATGGAATTATTATGTGGACTTACAATTGCGAAACATTGCACTTAGCAAGCGGTTCACATTAATTGTAATGCAAAATTAAAATAAAATATGTGCTTTATTTTTTGTTACCAATGCAATGACTTAGAATCTCTTGTTGTTCCAAATATAAGACACATTTATATTGATTGAAACTACGCTCGGCTCGATATCATTTAAAATATGTAATGGATTTCAGCGCGAAAGCTTGAGCTTGCGTTCTCTATTGTTGGCAATAATGTTTCAACAACAGATGCATTGTCTATTATTACAAAACGAACAAAATACAGATGAACGGAGAACCTTTGGTATTTGGCACAAGAATGGAAAATGTAGTAATAATGAATATGGAATATATGTCAGAAAATGTTTGAAAATATATGTAACAATATCTAAAATATGTAATATATGTGCTAATATATATGGAAAAATATGGAAAATTAAAATACCATGTTGCGAGCTTACGTACTACAATTGTCAAAGATAATACAAAATAACATTAATGTTAGTACCATACAAAGATATGTATTTCCGTGGACTGGTATTTCATTATTTTGAGTCTGAGTGCTCATTCTCCATATTACTCTCAGTTTCACGCGCTTGCAGTTCTATACTCTCTCTTCCTCTCTCTTTTTAACCTCTCTCCCTCTCTCTCTCTCTCTCTCTCTCTCTACCTCCCTCTTTTTCAACCCTCTCTCTCATTGTCTCTCTTCATTTCTCTTTTCCACACCACTCTCTTTGTCTTCATTTATCTTTCTCTCTCTTATTTCGCATGTCTCTCTTTTTATCATCTCTCTCTTTCTCTTTTCACCTCTATTTCTCTTTATTTATATATATATATATATATGTGTGTGTGTGTGTGTGTGTGTGTGTGTGTGTGTGTGTGTCTTTATATAACTCTCTCTCTCTCTCTCTCTCTCTCTCTCTCTCTCTCTCTCTCTTTCTCTTTCTCTTCATTTCTCTTTCCATCTATTTCTCTTTCTCTTTTTAATCTCTCTGTTTTTCTCTAACACTCCTTCTCTTTCTCTCCTTGTCTGTTTGTCGCTATTAATTTTGTTATCCGTAATGCAATATCATGGATGACTCCCCCAATAACCTTCCTCTTATATGCCTAAATAATTCAATGTTAACGACACCTTTTTTATTTGCTTGGAGTGGGAGCTAGGATTTAGATCTATTCAGCTATCAAAGGGGGTGTAAATCTAACGCCAGATTTCGCATAAATTAGATCCTTTTGAAAGCTTTGGTAGGGGATTTACTTTTGCGGCCGGATGGCGGTAGTGCTAGCGTGTGTATAAGAGTTCTATCAATCTCCATAGATAGATTAAATGGTATGGAAAAGAGGGGGGGGGTTGAAGGCAACACAGAACGACAGTCGTTCTATCCCCATAAATCCACACATCTTTTCCACCAGCTTAGTAGTCTTTGGTTGTGAACTTCTATGCGAATTCCAAGGTCCTGCGTAACGCAACAGCGCCACATACACTTATCCATTGTGTTTAACGAGGGACAAGCTCTTATCCCACCTGCCATCGTGGGACAAAGGACAATCCTGCTTCCGGAGTGTTTTAACTAGAACACTTGCAAGCAAAACAAAGAGTCATATTAACCAGTCTGGGGCACAGGATATATTGGTGCGCAATATTATCAGAGAGACGTCATTGTTACGCAATGTAATAGACCGAGTTTTGCTTTTCCGAAAGCACTAGACAGCTCACCTCCGTGGCGGAGTGGTTATCAGAGGCGCTAGAACGCCAGAGGTCCCGAGTTCGATTTGGTTAATTGGTTGATTTGGTGTTTTAAGTCCACTTTATGCACAGTAAGGCTAATCGGGACTGGGGTTAGGTGGTAGACCAGCAACAGCTGAACCTCGCCCAGCAATAAAGTCAATTCAATTCAATACAGTTTAAAGTGGGATCCGAACCACTGTGCCATGCGCCTCCACCGGGTATCGAACCCGTGACCCCTTGACTTGATTACAAGGCGAGGACGCTACCTACCACTGTCCCGAGTTCGAATCCCAGCCTGGACGTGGGCGTTCTTTGTGAGTGTCCCTTAATCAATTTAATTATATCATCACCCATCCTCAACGTCGCGATTAGCAAGAAATGGTAGAAAAGCGACGCAAAATAACAATTCAATATTTCTAGCTTCCCCTTTTGTCCACTCAGATCTCATTGAGCGAGAAGGTACAGTCACCGGCAATAGAAATGGAACACCTTGCTTGCCCGCAAGGCGTCATGTGTGTTGCCTAATTCTTAAGCGAAAAGTGGATTCTAATAAGAAATTATCGATGGCAACTTCTACCACCAACGCACATATCGCCTTGCATGGAAGCGAGCATTTCAGGATCTAGTTGTCTCCTTTTTATTGCCGGTTACTGTACGTATAGTGTAAGCCTTACTGAAATGTATATGCAAGTCATCTTTGTGATAGAAATGTGCAGCTACTGAGCTTTGAAGCGATTGATCAACTCGGGTGCGATTTGACCAGCTACCTTGATTCCGAGGCATGCATTTCGTAGTGAAAAGCGTACCGTGCAATTTGGTGATGCAATTTTCGCGTAGAAACTGGTTCGTTGACTTCCAGTTCGATAGGCGCTGCAGTGTCTAGCGGTGTGCGTGCGAAGGGTCAACGCCATTCCTCGAAGCCGTTAGGGTAAACAAAACATTCACACTTGCCACACGCTGGTTTGGCTTGTCTTTTTTTCCACAGCCCAAGTACGTTTCTTGGTTGCTCTGCCTTGCCACAAACTTTTTATAAAAGAGCAAAGGGTGCGTCACGCGAGTCACCAATTTGATAATTGCTTTTCTAGAAGTTCTTTATTGTGACTGTCCCGATGACAAGGAGGCCAGTGGTGTTGGGACAGTTGGTGTTGTATTTTCCTTCATTTACGTCGCCATTGTCTCTTTAATGTAATCGAGGCGATGTGATGAAGGGATCTCCAAAATCGTGAAGGTGAGGATGAGTGATGATATGGTGAAATTGATAGGGACACTCACAAAGAACACCCATGCCCATCCCAGGATTCGAACCCGAGACCCCTGGCGTCGCAACGGGATGTGCTAACCACTCTGCCACGGAGGTCGCCATATTGAAGTGAGACCGTTGTTATTGTATACAACAATCCTACTCTGAAAGAGAAGCCGTATTAACTTCCTGTACATGTGGCTGTTATGAACAAAGCAAGCCAAAATGGAGCAAATTACTAGTATACCCTGTCCCAGCTAACTGTGGAGCAGGGCCGCGCATAGCGGCAGAGAAGGAGGGAAATTGAGTGGTGAAAGCGCAGCGTTGCCAACTGTAGAGCCCTGATCGTACATGTACGGCCGTACGGTCCAGACCTTTGTCCGTACACTAAATGTACGTATGGCTTGTCAAAATTTCCACTTCCTGTTATATCGCTAATATTTCCCTAACAAATTCTTAAACCAAGCAAACGGACCTGGAGACAAAAATATTGTCTGTTTGCCATGTGCGTACGGTATTATCGTTTTTAAAAGTTTGCAACGCTGCAGAACGAAGGAGAGAAAGCGGATAATTCCAGTCGTCCATTACGTAATCCCGTTTCTGTCACTGTTCATTGGTGGAGCCGTCTCGCGTCACTACTTGCGCAGAGACTTGTTCTCTTTTGCCTGGTCTACAGTTAGCTGGTACGGGGTTTAGTTTTCTGTTTCAATGGAATATTTTCACAGAAGGCTACTAAAAGTAGCACCCCCTAAATTTAATTCCGCATCCATCAAGAACCCCTAGATTATTAATCCTAGCACCTTCAGCACACCTAGATGATATTAGTAGGCAAATTGTCCATCGGTATTTTCAATCTTGTTTATTCTACGTACAGTCACCGGCAATAGATATGGGACACCTAGATCCCGAAATACTCGCTTTCATGCAATGCGTTAAGCATAACTCTACGGCGGTGGCAGAACTTGTCCTTGAAAATTTGCAGTTATAATCCACTCATCACCGTGGAATTAGGCAAAACACACATAATGTATTGCAGGGAAGCGGGTATTTCAGGATCTGCATTTTTATTGCCGGTGACCGTGCATCCTGTGTTGTTTTAAGGAATGGAATTCTGTGGATGCGAATCAGATGTCGTCCACTGCTTATTGAAGTGTTCATATCAATTCATGATCATATAATATTGTGGGAAACAGACTGAATAATATAATGGACAATTCGCCTACTATTACTTTTGTTGTTGAGTGTACAAGTCCACTTTATGCTCAGATAGGCCAAAGGGGACAGGAGCTACAGTTTACAGAGGAATCAGAATGACCGTGCAACGTGCTTCCACCGGACTGGAATCTGGGGCCACTTGATCGACTAAACACACACACAAGCAATGACGTCATTTTTCTTTGAAATATTGGTTGGGCACAGTGTCTAATGAGCCTATTTTCTATTGTCCATTGTCTATCTTTCTCTTTCTATTACGGTTACAATATCTTTAAAATAGAAAACCGTGTGGTTAATTCGTTACTATGAATTGACAATAAATGCATCTGTTTAAAATTAATAATATCCTCACAAATTCGTAACAGAAGTTTTGATGCAAACAAGGAATAACTAGCAAAATTGAAATTTGCTACTGTCACAAAAACACGAAAGCGGAGTGAGCAATAATTTTCCTGGAGAATTGTCTCTACAACGCATATTTGGAATAGTGATATACTACAACGGAATTCGCTAAGAAATGTATTTGCTCTTCTAGGTTACTAATGTCTTCAAACACGAGAACGTTCGCAAAGTGCCGCATACCACATCACGAATTGATAATAAGGGTGATTCAGAGTTCGTGAGTAGCAAGCGAGGAAAACAATCCCCTTTGTTCTGATAAGCTGGTTGAAGAAAACCGTGGTACGTGGGTGAATGCACCTTCTATAAACAATCCGTTACTGAAATGGCAATAGTATTATTCACCAGTGCTCAGAAAGGAAATAGTTAAAAAGAAATAAAGTTTGAGAATTGTTTGGCGCACCAGTCCTTAATGACGCATTTTTTGTCGAGCAGTTTGGCAAAATTGATTACAGTTTAACTGGTTTTTACTCTATACAGATCCGAGGAGGATTGGGAATGAATACATCATTTCGAAAAAACTTTAATATTCCTAGTTTGTAATAATAATAATAATAAAAATAATAATTTGTTTATTTAGCGGGCGAGGTTCAGCCGTAGGCCGCTCTACTACCTAACCCTTGCCATGAGCTACACAAGAAAATATAAGTAGCTATATATAACATGAATACATATAGAAAGAATGACTAAAACTAAAGAGAAATAAATAATTTCACATACACATACATTACAAACGTATTCATTATAGTAATAGTAGTCATAAAATAATACAAATATGAAAGAACAAAAACTCGATAGTCTAATCACTCCACCAAAGGGGTCTCGTTGAAGAGCTGGGGGTACCTTCTTAAAAGCAAATTACACCAGCGACCTTCAGTGGATAAATCTCCGCTGACACGGGATTTTAACAGAAATCCACAGGAAGCGTTTAAATAACGCAACGTCAGCCTTAGTCAAGAAAAGACAGTTAACGACAGACGCAGTATCGTCAACGGTTTTAACGATCTGAAATTCGAATTAAACATTTTAAACAACTTTTTTTAAACATGCCTAGGTAGATCAAACAGAGATGCTAGTATTGTTAAGAGAGTGTCGTTCAAAGTGGTAAGTAAGAGGGATGTTCTTGTGACCAACTGGCCCTGACCGAACATGTGCCTGGGGTACACATTTATAAATCTGAGTCTCACAGATAATGGATATGGAACCATAGTAATGTATGATGACCACAGGGCACGCATCCGTAACTATACCCTGTCCCAGCTAACTGTGGAGCAATGCCCCGCATAGCGTCAGAGAAGCGAGGGAAATGAAGTGACCAGCGAGAAGCAGTACACGCTGCTGGGAAGGCTGATAACTTCAGTCGCTTTCCCCCCACTCCACGCAATTCCGTCTCTCTCGCGTCACTACTTGCACAGAGCCTTGTTTTCGTTTGCCTGCTCCACAGTTAGCTGGGACAGAGTATACAGAGGGATCGCCCTGGACGCCAAACGAGCAAGAAGAGAAAACGTTTGGAAGGAGCATAAGTCGTGGCGCTCTATTATATTTATATTGTTGTGAGTTTGCAAAGAAATATATCTAAAAATTGTCTTGCTTGCAATTATTTCTGTAAGATTCATTGAATTAAGTTATTTAAGTCGTTTTCTTCCAATATTGGTTAATCGCGACGATGAGGATGATTGATGGAATTGATGAAGGAACACTCATAAAGCATACCCATGCCGGGATTCGAACACTGGATCCCTGGCGTTGTAGAGCGCTGTGCTAACCACTCCACCACGAATATCGGCTATTTCTGTGAGAATCACAGGAAGTTTATAGTTGTTTTTTTTTAATACGATACTTCGTCTTGAAGTTATGTTACGTATATTTCAGGCACATGCATTATTTTAACAATGCTTTACTGTTGGAAATAATCCTTAGCGATTATTTCTATGCTGTAATAACTGTATTCAGTATACTAATCAGCAGCACGTTGTTAAATTACCTATAGAATTTAAGTCCAACTTATTGATTGATTTGCTTTATTTTACTTAGCTTTTTGTGCCACTTTTGGCTAATTTGCGAAGATGGGGATGGGCGATAATATGAAATTTATGAATGGACACTCACCAACACCCATGCCCAAGCCGGGATTCGAACCCAGGAACACCTGACGTCGTAGCGCGATGTACTGACCACTCCGCCACGATGGCCGGCTGTGGTCCAATTTAATCACAGATAGGCATTGGACCTACAGTTTTAAAATGGAATCCGTTAGCACTATACAATGGGGGAGGCTGTAGCAAATAAGAAAATCTATCTTAGGATATTACGGGAAACAGGCCGCAACCAATAGCAACACAATCGAAAGCCATTGTTATGTGAGAATACAATATGATAAGTAGGGAACGGAACTTTATGTGCTAAAAAACTCAGAAATATTTATTTTTTATGTGTCATAAATGTTGAAAATATGTGATAAAAACAGGAAAATATGTGACAAAAATGAAAAACATTTGGTAACAAAAACAAAATATTACATGCATTTTAAACACCTAAAATCAGTTTCTAAATGCTTACCTCTTAGCGAGCTATTTTTTGGAAGAGTTGCAGTGAATCACCATAGTTTTCTCCAAATTCTCCATTGTAAATCTGTGGCGATTATCTCTAAACAGCATCTTATATTGTGAGAAAGATCGCTCCACGTCACAAGAAACAATTCTTGCATATTTGAAGCACGAAATGTCACTAACGCTGAAGTTTTCCAAAGCTTCTTCTTCCTCTACTTCACCTTCCAAAACACGTGCAATTTGGCACAAAGTTTGAAAACCTTGGTTTTTCCCAAAAATTTCCGTACATTTAGACATTAGCACTTGTGAGTTAGATCCAGTGAGTTCTTCCAGTTTCGTTTCTACTATACGGACTTCACCCACGGAAGCTGCCAAAGTGTTCGCGGACGATTCAAGCTTTCGTATGGAATTAGAGAGAAAGGATAGGTTTGTTGAGATGTATGTCAATTCGACTTTTAAGGAGGGATCCTTCAACAGTTCTTGCAGAATTTCTATAGACGATGCGTCTTCTTTGTCGAGATCGTTTACAACAGATACAAAATTTTCAAAGTTCTGGGCATAATATACAGCTGCATCCAACCAAGTGCCCCACCGCGTAACTACAGGTGTAGGGGGAAGGGGAACCTCAGGACATTTTTGTTTAAAAATGTCTATTCTTCTAGGCGACTTGATAAAAACTTTCTTCCCATTTGAAACCAGTTTATCGACGTTGGGATAAAGAGCTCTTATCTTTTCACATATTCTATGCAACGCATGAGCCACACATGTAACGTGCACCATTTTGGGGTAGCTAACGGCAAGGCCTACTGCAGCTTTTTTCATGTAAGCTGCAGCATCTGTCACTAGGAGAAGAACATTGTCAAATTTTATGCCTTCCGGCCACAATAGCTGCATTGCTTCGTTAAAAAGCCTTGCTATCGTTACATGTGTAGCCCCAGCTAGCTCTCTACACACTAGCAAATAATTTATCGTTGAGACATTTACGTCTTTATGTAGCACTCCCACAATCACATTTCCCACTTTTCTACCGGTGGAGTCTGTAGTTTCGTCAATACATACCCAAATATTTTGATTCGCACATTGTGAGCGAATATGTTGTAAGGTTTGCTCGTAACACCTGTGCAGATACGTTTTTCGCAACGTTGATTCGTCAGGCGGTTCGAAGTTCGTATATTTCGAGAGAAAGTTTCGTAAATCAGGGTTCTTTAATTTGAACAGTGGAATATCTGCGGACACAAAAGCTCTGCACAAGTTCATTGAAAACGCGGACAATTTCGACGGTTCCCCAGAAGTAGATGGAGTTTGTTGCCCGATAAGTGCCTGTCTGCCGCTCAAACGTGAAGAAGCAACAACATGCTTGTTGCTATCTAAATGCTGCGTAATTTGCGAACGTTGGTCAGCTGCGATAGATTTACCACACGGTTGGCAAAATAACACTTTGCCATCAGTTGAAAACACATCCTTATATTCTTTACAGAACTGTTGCAAACGAGATGAAACACTTGCCTTAACTTTTGGCATATCGTACGAGAAAACACCTACTGCTGCACAAGCACCGAATCAGAACATGACAAAAGCAGAAACACTCTCGAAGCTCTGCATTACGTTGTGCGTTTGCCTCATCTGGGTAATATTTTCCCCCAGTAGGATCGTAGACGAGGCGCCAAAAGTCTGCCAGCGAGCTTGTTCAAAGACAAAACAAACCTAGCACTCTCGATATGAAAGAGGTGCGGATAATAAACATTTTTCCTTGGAGGATTTCGAGGTAGCTGAAGTCAATGAGCGATTTTATGTATGTAAAATAAAAATTCGCAAAATATGTATTTACATACGGAAAACTGGAAAATATGTGTTTTTATGTAAAATAAAATTTGCTGAGTTGACATATAAGGCTATGATCAGAATTTTGGCAACAACGAGGGTCTCTGTCTTATCGCAGAAAAAACATTTATTTACCTAAACTTCCGTTCCCTAATGATAAGACACCACGAGTCCCCCACGCCCTCCACTCTTCCGAACTGCGACGGAAAGTACAGATGTACTTGAGTCGGTACACGTGCACTCAAATGCTGACGTAAGAGGCACGTTATCAACATCCTATGGAAGGAAAAGGAGTGGCTTCTCAGGTTCTCGTGCTTTTTTGTTGTCGACTTGCAATTGTAGGGTCAGTCCCGGTTCGCTAAAGGCATAAAATAAAGCTTGCTTGAAAATGCAGACAAAGGAGGAAAACGTACACAACTGGGGTTGGGAAGTAAAAAAAATATTTACACCACAGTCCCGCCGCCCTCATAGCCTGCACCGGGACCGTCCTTATGACAGTGACCCTCTGTTGCCGCGTTTACCCACGAAGGAACTTGCGGTCAAACAGCCAATTAGACCTACCGCTGCCCCCTCTTTGGGCAACAAGCGGCAACCTTTCAAACACCACTCCCCGAAGCAGCCAGCAAGGAAACAGGATTTTGTCAAAATAGCCGTTCTGCGCCGTGATTGGGACCGGTTCGTACGGCGGTACAGCTATAGTGGAATGTTATGGGTATGGGAGGAAGGAAGGCCATTTCAACAGAAAACTATATTCCGGCCGTCGTAGCAACCGGTGTCCAATCACAGTGCAGAACGGTTATTTGGACGAAATCCTGTTTTCCTGCTGGCTGCTTTGGGGAGGATGATTTTTTATCGTTGCCGTTTCTTGCCCAAGTAGTAGGCCTAATTGCTTGTTTGCCCGCGAGTGCTTTTCTAGGTAAACGCGGCAACAGAGGGTAACTACCATAAAGGCGGTCTCCGCGCCGAATATAAGGACCGCGGGACTGTAAATTAGAGACAGAATACTGGGCATAGACGCACAAGAAAAAATAACAGAATACCAAACAAAAACGTCAAGCAAGGAAAAATATGTATTTATCTGTCTTGGTGAGTGTCCCTTCACCAATTTCATCACTTATCTTCATCTTCGCGATTAGCCAAAAGTGGAAGAAATGCGAAGTGGAATAAACCAAGTGAATCAATCAATAAATTACATATCTCTGTATAGTTCTCTGTCTTCTCTTTTTAAATGTAAATATTTCTAATTCTTTTCCCATACTTTTTCTTGTAGTAGTGTCGAAGTGAGCGGTGGGCCAGTCGAATGCTGTGACTGCTATCAGGGTTCGATTCTCGGCCTGGGCGATCTCAGATGGAAACTTTTCACAATGTTCCTGCGTAAAGCGGTTCTGCAGTTCATTCATCTTCTAATAAATGGGTACCTGGCGTAAACCCTGGAGGGTGATGACTAGGGAAAGGAACTTTAGGTAATTAAATGTTTTTTCTGCGATAAGATACAGACCCTCATTTTTGCCAAAATTCTGATTATAGCCTTATATGTCAACACAGCAAATTTTATTTTACATAAAAACACATATTTTCCAGTTTTCCGTATGTAAATACATATTTTGCGAATTTTCATTTTAAATACATAAAATCGCTCATTGACTTCATCCACCTCGAAATCCTCGAAGGAAAAATGTTTATAGGCTACTCTGCACCTCTTTCATATCGAGAGTGCTAGGTTTGTTTTGTCTTTGAACACCCTCGCTGGCATACTTCTGGCACCTCGCCTACGATCCTATTGGGAGAAAATAGCTGTAAGTAGTAGCTGGGGCTGGCTACACGTAATGATAGCAAGGCTTTTTAATGAAGCAATGCAGCTATTGTGGCCGGAAGGCATAACATTTGACAATGTTCTTCTCCTCGTGACAGATGCTGCAGCTTACATGAAAAAAGCTGCAGTAGGCCTTGCCGTTAGCTACCCCAAAATGGTGCACGTTACATGTGTGGCCCATGCGTTGCATAGAATATGTGAAAAAAAAGAGCTCTTTATCCCAATGTCGATAAACTGGTTTCAAATGGCAAGAAAGTTT
Organism: Lepisma saccharinum; assembly: GCF_977018435.1. Taxonomy (NCBI): domain Eukaryota; kingdom Metazoa; phylum Arthropoda; class Insecta; order Zygentoma; family Lepismatidae; genus Lepisma; species Lepisma saccharinum. The sequence continues at coordinate 111,983,565 of NC_139229.1, read as the reverse complement.
TTATCAAGTTGGCTAGAAGAATAGACAATTTTAAACAAAAATGTCCTGAGGTTCCCCTTCCCCCTACACCTGTAGTTACGCGATGGGGCACTTGGTTGGATGCAGATGTTATGCCCAGAAGTTTGAAAAAATTGTATCTGTTGTAAATGATCTCGACAAAGAAGAATTCTGCAAGAACTGTTGATGGAGCCCTCCGTAAAAGTCGAATTGGCATACATCTCAACAAACCTGTCCATTCTCTCTAATTCCATATGAAAGCTTGAATCGTCCGCGAACACTTTGGCAGCTTCCATTGTTAAAGTCCGTATAGTAGAATCGAAACTGCAAGAAGTCACTGGATCTAAGTGTCTAAATGTACAGAATTTTTTGGGAAAAAACAAGGTTTTCAAACTTTGTGCCAAATTGCTTGTGTTTTGGAAAGTGAAGTAGAGGAAGAGGAAGCTTTGGAAAACTTAAGCGTTAGTGACATTTCGTGATTCAAATATGCAAGAATTGTTTCTTGTGACGTGGAGCGATCTTTCTCACAATATAAGATGCTTTTTAGAGATAATCGTCACAGATTTACAATGGAGAATTTGGAAAAAAAACTATGGTGATCCACTGCAACTCTTCCAAAAAATTGCTCGCTAAGAGGTAATCATTTAGAAACTAATTTCAGGTGTTTAAAATGCATGTTATAGTTTGTTTTTGTTACCAAATGTTTTTATTTTTGTCACATATTTTCCTGTTTATATCACATATTTTCAACATTTATGACACATAAAAAATAAATATTTCTGTGTTTTTTAGCACATAAAGTTCCGTTCCCTAGTGATGACGGCCGGAGGGAGCTGCTTGCCACGTCGCCTCCACAAACGACATGTTGCTATGTGCCCCGAGATTTATCAGCAAGAACCATCGCCGGAGTTTTCCAAGATTGTACGTCTTCGGTGAATACACGATCTCTTAAAATAAAAACTAATAATAAAGAAATGCCTAATTATACTAATTGAAAGTCTCTTTACGTTTCTTGTTCAGGTGGATACGCGATTCTTACGAACACCAATGACGTTCACAAGCTGGAATCCGCAAAGTGCGTTTATAAGTACTTGAAGGACCTTCACGCGTATTTTCCTCCTTCCATGAACTTGACACTGTCAATGGCCATGACCTCAGGTAAATCTGATGAAATGCCAACCTTAACAAAGAAATAAGAGCCATGCAATGTTGAAGAGAAGAAACCGAGTGACTTTTGTAGTTACTTGCGTCAACATTCCAAAAAAACAGAATGACGTAACTAATTATTTGCGTCACCGCCGAGGAAGCTACCACGAATCACTCTGAGCCAATGTTACTGCTCAAATATTCCCATTAGGGAGATAATTATTTTAAACATCTTGATTAATACATGTACAGTCACGGACACTTCTGGGTTGTAACGACTCCATATACTTTCAATGGAATTGCTACAACCCAGAAGTGTCCGAGACTGTACGGGTGTATGCCGATATTATATAGTTCTGGGCACAGGCGTGCGCAGACCCTCTGATTAGGGGGGCGAAAGCCTTGATGAAAGTTCAGAGTCGAGAAAGAAAAACCTAATTCTATCTCACTGTTTAAGTTTTATTGCATTGGTGTGTGTGTATACACCCCCCATATATGTACACACACACACACACACACACACACACACACACACACACACACACACACACACAATACATACATACATACATACATAATCAATTCATCCCCCACATAACAAACCAACAGCAAATATCATATTAAATTGTCTCTCAAATGTACGCACCCCTTTTCTTCCAAACAATTGTTCATGTATTTCAGAGAAATCCGTTTAGCAGCAGAACTTCTCTCCCTGGCAATTTACAATGCAATACAGAAAACAAATTGCGAGCGAAGCGAGCAAGAAAATTTGCAGATCCAAATTTTTGCAAAATGAAAACAATATTGATTTAATATGTCGGAAAAGTTTTCATGGAGCGCCATGGCATTTATTTGTTTAGATCTTTCGGCGTCCAGGGCCAACTCCAGCCGATCCCTAGCTACGGTTCTGAACTTGACAAGACTGCAAGAAAAGCAGACAAGAGCCTTGATGAAAGTTCAGTCGGAGAAAGAAAACCTCATTCCATCTCGCGCTTTTATTGATGGGTACTAACAGTGACGGCGAGTGGGTTCCAAAATTGGGGGACAAGATGCCATAACTTGGGGGGGGGGGGGGGAAGGACAGTTTGCTTTCTCTTGGTAGATAAGGCTTAGCATAGTGCGGGGACAAATGTGGCAAAAAGTGGGGGTAGTGTCCCCAACGTCCCCTAATCGCCGTCACTGGGTACTAAAGAGGGGTGTATATATAAGTAGCCTATGTGTCCGGACCCACCGAAAATCACTCCATTAGAAGAATTAAAGCTTCCGTGGTATAAAAGTTATCTGTTCCCCTCCCCATTTATTCTCCTTCTCTGTGGTTCAAACTAATGTACATATAAACATGTTTCCTAAAGCAGATTCAAAACAACTACACATGATTTATTCATTTCCAATGTGTGGCCAATTTTGTTCTTCACCAACATGGGTGTAACACTGCCTGAGTCTTAATAACAAGTAAGTTGCTGGAGAACGAAGTGAGATAGTTTAATTACGTAGGAAATAAACCCGCCGTAGTTGCTTGGAACTTTCGCCGACTTGAAAATACTTTATTCTTTAAAGAGAATAATAATTGTTTAATAACGGTAAAAAGATTTATCTACACTAAACTTCTTGCCCAAGATAGAGACAGATAGAAGACTTGAGGTGCTGCAGCCATAAACCTTCGGATTTAAGTCTAGAGAGTTATAAATCTAGTGTAGCTAACTAGCTAAGTGAGAGTATTAGGAGGGGTAACTGGCTCCATTGCCTTCCTTGCACACGCCTAACACTGCGGGAGGGGGATAAATTATGACTTTTTAATGTTTGGTGAGAACTTTACTTACCTGCCACTATAATAGAATCAGATCCCACTAAATACAATATTTCATTGGATGAGGCTTTATAATGCAGACAATCCGGTGTAAATATCTCTTAACGTGATTTGCATAACGGTTGCTCGAGTTCTGAAACACCCTGCAGTATAAAGGATACAGTAAATTAATGCTAACCTTCACGATAACTTAGTAGGTAACGATGAGCCCTTGAAGTGAATAACGCTGCCTCAGTAACATGGAGGTCCCGATTACTCTAACTTTGCCCAATTTTAGATGAATACATGGAATTCTTATGGAAAGACAATTATTTTAAAAATGGTCTAATAAATCCTTCCATTCTGAGTGTGCTTGCACACGTAACGATAAAATCGGAGTTCTCGTCGATACCCTGTTGGGTTGCAAGAAGTTGTGGACAAAGTCTGAGAGCGGAGATGGCTCATGCCTGGAATGTAGAAGGTTTTATCTTTTGTGTTTCTTGCAATCGCGATAGAAATGAAATATGGTAGACCAGGGCATTACGGATCAATTTTTCTTTACAACAGTTTTTATTGGCCAAGGAATTATGCTAGCAACACAAAATTCTACCAAAAAATTAATTATAGTTTCTACTATATGTGCATAGCATTGAAAGAACCAGAAGTTGAAAATACAATTCAGAAAAAAATATTTTGTGAGACACTGCAATTGATCCGTATTGCCCTGATAGCAGGGGTAAAACGGATCACTAACGGGGCAATATGGATCAGTTTAATTTTATGTATATAACATAAGATTAAAAACATAAAAAACATAAAAACAAGTACCGTATACTGTATTACAGTTTTGGGATCTGACATATACCGCACACAAATTGTTTTCTTCCGACAGCATTTACGCAACGCTCATGATACCATTTACGACAGGACTGACATTGAATCCAATCTCCCATCTGTGCACATCTTGGATCATCATATGAAATGTTACAAAAACTACAAGAATTGCTAGCAAACATGTCTACATTCGACATGACATTTGTTCGTACGCCCTGACTAGTCCTCTTTCTTTATTAAAGGGATGCGGTATGTTCTCTTTCTCTGCAAACTTGAAAACGGATCTTTGCACAGCTTTGGGTGTTAGCCCGAATCCTCTTCGAGCTAAATCACACAATCTCGAAGAAAGAGTCTGCTCAAACTCATCACTAAACACTTGCTGTACACCAGGACGACCAACGTCATCTGATCCACCAGATGTTCTTCGTTGCAATGAAGTATATGGCACACCACAATGTTCCGCAGCTTGCCGAATAGTCTTTTCTCCGGATGTCACCAAACGCACAGCTTCACACATTCCTACTACAGACCACGAATTTCTGGTGGACTTCTTTTGATAATCGCGAACTATCTGGAAATTGAAAGTGTCGTATTAGAAGAGATACTGTTAAGTAAAAGTACGTAAAACGTACTGAAAGTGGGAGATCCGTTTTGCCCCGTTTTGGCCGATCCGTAATGCCCTGATTTGCATATTCTCGACATATGTCCATTTAAATAATAACAAATAGGGTTAGTCATATCAAATACTGGCACATCGCAAAAACACACCCTACCTTATCACATGTTAAATTGTAGAGCACTTAAACCCCTACATTCTACAATGCAACCTTACCAAACGTCGAACAAAACTTACAATGGGTACTTTTCCTGCACCGTCTCCACCAACTTGCTTACAACAATCACTTGTTACAGACGCGCGCCAACTGCCACAGCGAACAAAGACAGGCAGCTAGTAAGCGGACAGATGGCAGCATGATCCGTTATATTTTTCAAGTTCGTGCCTGCAACAGTTTTCTTTGCAGGTCACGTGAACCTTACATTGATCCATAATGCCCTGTGATCCGTAATGCCCTGGTCTACCCTACGTTACTGGGTGCTTCCCAGAATGTGAAAACATTTGAAATACTCGCAGTAAGATCTCTGGAAGGCAGTTCTCATACCGTACCAACTTGCACTTTGTTGATTGATTGATTTGGTGTTTTAAGTCCACTTTATACACAGTAAGGCTAATCGGGACTGGACCTACAGTTTAAAGTGGGATCCGTACCACTATGTGCCTCCACCGGGTATCACCAACTTGCTCTTCTCTCTCCATTTGATGAAAGGCAGGTTCCAAGAAAGCAAAATTTCAATTCCAGCCTTAGTGCTTTTCCATGAGACCTTCGAAAGAATCATTGGCTTTGTCCCGAAGAGGGAGGGGGCTAATTTAACTAACTAACTAACGAACTAACTAACTCTCTAGCCTTCTTAAACCCGAAGGTTCATGGCTGCAGCAACACAGGCCTTCCATCTGTCCCTATCTTGAGCAAGATCTACGTATATACTCTTTTCCATCCCTACCGATTTCCTTTAGGTCCATCTCAACATTGTCCCTCCATCTTCGTCTTGGTCTTCCTACAGTTCTCTTACCATCAGGTTTTCCAACAAGAATCCTGTAAACTCCTCTTTCCTCTCCCATTCGTGCCACATGGCCTACACACCTAAGTCTTCTTGATTTAGTTATTCTAATAATATCTGGACATGAATACAAATTATGTAGTTTAACAACACAATAATAATAATAATATGTTTAACAACACAGCTTTTTCCTTGACACAGCTGAAATTTATGACTGGTGGTCTTTTTCGTAGTGAGCGGTCTTTGGTCCGGTCCGAATGTCGATTTGTCGAGGGACCTGTATACCGACCTGTCGGTGGTCGTTCTAGAAAATGTATAGTGCTGGACCACGTGTGCATCTGTGCCATTTACCCCCGTTGGTTTCTTTGCTGACGATATCGGTTTCGGGGAAGACACCTATTTTATGGGTGCCTGTGCAAACGCTCTAACTGTACTGCAGTCCTGTTGTCCTGACTCTGCCGGGAAAGGAGGGGGGGGGGGAATCAGATAGGACACACTACGCTAGACCAGCTCCCCGTAAGATAGGAAACCAGTATGAATAAATATTTTAAAATCAAAAATATAGTTTTGTTTCGCACCTCAGAGTATATTAAGTATGACTGTTCTCCCAAATAATATCCTCTCCCTCTTCTGTCTAAGTCATTCCTTCTTGTGGCGCCATTATTGCTTAAAGAGCACAGGTCTCGTCATGAGAACATCAATAAAAAAAGAACCAAGGGAAAGAGAGGAGAAGCAGGTTCAACAATCCCAGCCTAACGGCATTCCTCAGACAAAGGTGACAAAAGGACGGCTGTACCAAGAGTCGAGACACACGAAACAGGAACGGAAATACAGTTTCATAGAATTTTCCTTCTATTTTACAAGGCCAATTTTTTTCTTTCCAAAAATACCATCCTTTTGTAGAATGCTTCAAATAGTTATTGTCTTTTTCGAAAATTAATTTTGTTAATTATTTGTATGTTTTTTACTTTGGTTTGCATTTATGTTTTAAAATAATTTCAAATACAGGTCAGCAGCAACGTATTTTCTGTCGTACTCGTAATATTTATTTTATCATTCGTCATCAGTTCCTTCATTGATAACAATTACATATCGCCACCATTTCGTACATTAACTTTATTTTTCCACCTATCTATAGGTTTTTCTTATTTATAATATTAATATTCGCTCTATTGAGAGAGTACGTCTCCGCGTAAAGGTGTGACCCATTTTTAAAGACCCCAAATGTCAACCTCTCTTCCTCGTAGCACACCATGTACTGCTTTTTGCAGACTAACAAGGCTCTGGCGTCTGGACGAATAGCCAATAAATCCTCCTTGGTGCTCGTGTTGTGTCGTCCATGTATGTATGTGATTGTCCCTTCATTCATCTGATCTTATCACCATTCTCATTCCCATCGTCGCGATGAGACAAAAGTGTCAGGGAACGATGTAAAATAAACTTGATCAATCAAACGAATCGATCAACCAAATAAGATAAGCATCTTCAATTACTTTTATACAATGCGTGGAAACTAGAAAGGAAAAAGTGAAAAACTGCAATTCCAACTTTCAAATTCTTCTTCAAGAAAGCAATGAATGAGAAGATAATGAAGGATTAGGCTCTAGTGCAGAGACCTTCAACCCGCTACTTGTCTCTAGTTTAGCAACCCACCAAAGCCCGTAATGGCTAATATATATTTTTTAACAGCATTTGATTATATTATTCTTATTTGTTGCGTTGCAGTGACTAACCTCACTTTAAGGATTGGCAATTTCTTTTCTTTTTTGCAACAGTTACGCATGATGTTGTATATTGAACATGTAATTATTTACAAAGCTACCACTGCCTCTGAAAACGTCAGAAAGACTGGAAGAAGAACTGCCGAGGGAGGGAAAGAATGTGTATATAGGGGACAAAGTAAGAGACAGCTTAGAAGAAAACTAAATGTAACAAAATATTGTAGAAAAATCAAAACTATGTAGTGCGAACAGCCTATGGCTCGCACAAAAAGAAAATAAATCTATAGAATGTAAAGATGTCCTACTATAGGCAGACACGTATGTAGAACTCTATTTCGGAAGGGGTTGGAATCTAGTCTCTTACATGTAGTAATAATAATAATAAAGCTTGTAATTAATAGGTTAACAAGGAATATGTATATTAATAAGATTAAAACAAGTCAATTCATAACAATAAAATTAAATAATAGTTATTACATGAAGAGGTAAAACGGTATTAATTACACCTTATATCTATTTTAGATCAGTAAAATTTGTATACAAAGAGCTGTTCTACAAAATGAATTTAGATGAACAATTTTAAATGGATCATTTATTGAATACCAAAATGTTGTATGTAAAACTGATTATGTATAAAGCCTCCGATCATTATTTTTACGCCTATTATTATTGATTTTGGTACACATAAATTTTCGCAGTCTTTGTCAACGTAAAGCTTTCACAATCTAAGTCTTATCCTATGTAATTTCTGCGGAAATAAATCAACTTCACATTACACACAAGAAAATAAGTATTTGGCTTATTTAATATTTGACTGTCTTTGACTATAGTTAAAATTTTTAAGACCACTGCTAGTGTCGTCTTATTCCCTTTCATTTCATGTTCTTTTTCTGTTTTATTTCACTTCGCATTTCTGCCAGATTTGGTTAATCGCGAAGAGGAGACAGAGTGATATGATAGAACTGATGAAGGGACACACACAAGGAACACCCATGCCCAGGCCGGGATTCGAACCAGGGACCTCTGGCGTCGCAGCGTGCTGTGCTAACCCTTCCGCCACGGAGGCCGGCACCTTTCACTCAGACGTGTGCTGTGATTACACCATGGTGAGGGATTCTCCAGATACCACAGCTGCCTCGAAGAGGTTTTCCCGAGAGAACACGTCAGAGACCTTCGATGGCCTTGCCCCTAGCGGGTGGATTGTTTTCTTCCCAGTGCACGCGCACTCGGGGCATTAGGTGCAAGCGTACTCGGGTTGTTGAGTGCACGTGCACTCAGGTGCAGACGCACTGGGAAAGCACCGTCAATGCTTCCGATTGAGTACTGCGAACCTGTTGCACAAGAGAACCTTTCTGGTAGCGTCGTGATTAACGCTGTTGCCTTGTGGAATTGGAATGGAAAGGAATCAGAGGCGCAACCACGAATTTTTGTCTGGGGGGGGAGCAAGTACCAGGATAAACGTACCAATAATAATTTTAATAATAATGATGTTAATAAAACAATGACAATAATAATAATGTTATTATAACATTATTATTGTTATTGTTATTATTGATTTGCTTTATTTTACTTCGCTTTTGTGCTACTTTTGGCTAATTTGCGAATATGGGGATGAGTGATGGCATGATGACAATGATGAATGGATACTCGCAAACATCCATGCCCAAGCCGGACCAGAACTAATTTCCGACCAAGGTGGTGGGGGGGACAATGTCCCCCTGCCCCCCTGTGGTTGCGCCACTGAAAGGAATTATTGTTATTCCACTTTATGCACAGATAGGCTAATTGGGACTGGACCTAGAGTTCACAAAGTGGGATTCGAACCACTGTAATGTGTCTCCACCGGGTATCGAACCCGGCAACAAGGCGACGACGTTACCACTACGCCATCGGGGAGGCCACTGTTGCTTGTGGTTAAGAGGTCAATGATTCGATTCCCGGTGGTGATATGTATGTTACGAATTGGACCAGTCCAGTACCGATTAGCCAATCTGATCACAAAGAGGGTTTAAAAACCGCCTGTTACACAAGATAGGTCAGTAATGATGATGTAGAATTTGGGTATATAAAAAAGCGGGATCTCACTATTTTCAATGCCACGCCAGGTTTTTTGTAAGATATTCTTCTTTAGCAGTCAGACCAACATTTTATCATGTTTTGATATCTTTGATGTTCTTTCTTTAAGTCCTAAGGGTGTTAAATATGTTTCTTTGTATATGTACTATTCAGTTACCTTCAAAATACATGATAAAAACAATTGAAATCGTAAAAAAATGTCAAAATTCTATCCTAAAAGAAGTGCTTCAAATATGTAATACGTACCACAGGAAATGAACAAAAAAAGGGCTTATAATATAGAATATTACCTAGGTAGTAAAAATCCCGCTCAGGTAAATACATGTAAATTAACTAGGAGGTATACAGTTTCTCAAAATACAGGATTTACGGAGGAAATGTGAGGGGGGGGGGGGGGTCGAATCTCCAAATTTTTGTCTGTATATATTGAATACTTCAACCCGTTATGGTATTCCATATTAGGTACCTGGCTAATATTGTTTTCAAATCCACAAGAATCAGATCTTTCCAATGACAGTCCAACAATATCTACACTACAAAACCTCACCTTTGTATCAAAATAACTCCCATTGCGTTTATGTTACATTAGAAAAAGCGACAACATAAAAAACAACTCGCCTCCGATAACATGGTCAACATGATTTTTTTTCAAAAGTAAAGTAAATGGCGAATCTAGTGTATTCTTTTGCCCTGAATTCAAATATCTAACTAGAATTTTTCCTGTGACAGTTATTTTTGAAAATCAATTATAGCGAATTAATATGTAGTGTTTCTTTTCAAGACGTATAGGTGTTGTTAACCTAGTATCTTCATAGATTCTTCCAAAGTTAATTTGAAGGCTGTACTGCTGCATAATGGCAATGGATTACTATCAGTATCTGTAGCGCATGCAGCTGGTACTAAAGAGACACATGAACATATGAAATTGCTGCTGGAAGAACTCTAATATAGCAAATATAACTGGAATATCTGTGGACACTTAAAGGTGTCTTGGATACACTAAATTTTGCTGTTTCTTCTGTGAATGGGACAGCAGGGATAAGAAGTCTCACTACATTAGAAAATTGTGGCCTAAATGTGAATCTCTTATTCCTGGACAGAAAAAATATGGCAAATACACCTTTAGTGAATCTTGAAAAAGTGTAATTACCTCCATTGCATATCAAATTGGGAGTCATGAAAGATTTTGTGACAGCAATGGATAAAAACTCTGCTGCATTTATGTACTTCAAATCTAAATTTCCCAACGTCAGTGATGCGAAACTGAAAGAAGGAATTTTTATAGGTCCACAAATAAGATCACTAATGGCTGACAAACATTTTGAGGAACTGTTAAATCCACCGGAAAAAGCAGCCTGGCAGTCGTTCAAAAATTTATGTTGCAATTTTCTTGGAAATCATAAAGCAGAAAACTATCGTGATGCAGTGACCGATCTTGAGAATTCATACAAAGCTATTGGATGCAACATGTCTTTAAAAATTTATTTAGACTCCCACCTATAGACTTCTTCCCAGAAAATCTTGGAGCCGTCAGCAATGGACATTGCGAGCGTTTCCACCAGCAGATTTCTACCATAGAAAAAAGGTGCCAAGGCAAATAGAGTATGCTGGATGATTACTTCTGGACCATGAACAGAGATATCCGAAATGCAAATATGTCTACAAATCAATACCTTCAACGTTTTAAGTAAGCCAGAATGACATATTTCTTTATCATATAGATTTATGTTAAGTAATGATTTCATAAAACTTTATACGTCTGTCACACAAAAACCCTGTCTGATGGAAAGAATCTCAAAACATATTCGCATTCAGCATGTAAAATACTTCTAGATTCATTTCATTTTGTTCTTGTGAAAGAAAAAAAGTTATTTTTGTAGAGAGTGTATCCACCAACTCCAAATTACACAAAAAATGGCTCCCGCCTCTTATGCACATGTTTAACTACATGTAAAATAGCTATGCACTATTATTGGTCATTATTTTCCGCTTGCATTACTGGGTTACAGCACCATAAATTTTATTCATAAAAAAGAGCAATAAACTTATCATGTTGATGGCCAATAACAGAAACAAAGTTCAGTTAATTCGCATTCTAGCAGAATATCCGAAAAAAAATGAGCTCAATAGAATTTAGTTCTAAATGTATTAGGCGGGTTCAGAAATCCATGTTATCCTATCCTGCCACTTAAAAGATGAAATGGTTCTATGGATTTCAAAATTACAGGATGGAGAACGTAAACTTAATTATCAAAATTTGGCCCTAACTTCCAAAACTTCTCCTTGAACGAGATGTATAAAAGTTGATAAAGTGGCATAGCCATACATTTCAATATATTAACGGTGTAAAATGTAAAATTGAAGATATTCACTGTCAAGCGGTAACCTCGCGAAAGATTAGTTTGGCAGCAAAATGATTTTTGATATTATCATTATTTATTAATTATTATGGTTATTATTAATTTTTAATGATAATAAATGGGGTGGCATTATACCAGTTAGGCCTCTCCTTCGAGACCGAGACGAGAACAGGTGTTCATAAATCGAGACGAGACGAGACGAGGAACGAGACAGACTTTTACAACACGGGACGAAAGCCAGATCGAGTCTCGCCTTGTCTTGTCTCAATATTATTCGTATAAAAGAAATAGAGAAGCAGAGGAAAGAAGAAGGAAAATGAGAAACAAATAAAAATAAGGAAGGAGAAGGGAAAGTGGAAATAAAGAAAGATAATAAAGATAGAGAAACAAAAGAAAAAATAATAAAACAGGTACAAGATAGAGAAACAGGAAGGGAAGGAAAGAAAGGGAGATAAACAGAGTAAAGAAAAAAGAATACGAGAAGGAAAGAAAAAGAGTGAGAAACAGAGTAAGAAAGAAAGAAAGAGACATGGAAATGGAGATATGTGGAGAAGCACAGGGACGACATAAGAAAAGAAATAGAAATATACAAAAAAAGAGAAGCAGGGAAAGAAAAAGAAAAATGAGAAATAGAACAAGAAAGGAGAGAGAGAGAGAGATTCGACTACGGCAGCAGTCCGATCCGATGGAAATTCTGTGAATCTCTTGTGAAACAACTCATAGGGAACGCTGTCACATGAGGCTAAAAATTGATATCATTTTAGCATGGATTCCTTACGGAGCCAATGACTTGCTGTATGCACATGAGTATAGCTATAGGAGAACATCATTTGTCCAGAGCAAGGGAAATAGGGTATAAAGCTCTGAATTCAGTGCAGGGCCGTCATATTCTATTTTACTTTCATGACCTTCCAGAATAGCTTTCAGACTGATGTAAAAACATTCTCTTGTTCACTGACGATTGCAAAATATATAGTAAAATCTCAAATTTCACTGACATGGCACTTCTGCAAAATAATTTGGATTCCCTAATAAAGTGGTGTGAATTATGGAACTTAATAAACTTAACCCTCAAAAATGTACCGTGGTGGATTCTCCTTTAAAAAACACATTAAATACAAAATACTCCATTAAAGATAAATGTGTTCAAAGAGCTGCCGCTCAGAAGGACCTGGGCGTCATATTTGATGAGAAACTTTCCTTTTCTGAACACATCTCCGCAGTCACCAAGGGTTCCATGCGTATGCTGGGTCTACTCTATCGTTTTACCGAAATAAACAACTTGTCTGCTCTTAGCACTTTTTACAAATCTTTTGTTTCACCAAAAATGGAATATTGCTCTCCGATCTGGTCTATGGAATGCCTCTCAAACTTAGACTAAATTGCGTTCAAAATTACATCCTGGTCATTGTTCGACACCGAATTCCGTCCACAAGACACTTGGAAAAGTCCATCCTTCTACAAATGTTAAATATCCAAACTACTCACGAGGGAGATAGACCGGCAGACCATATATTCCTACCGCCTTCTTCACGAAATTCATTTTCGAGAGCTGCCCCCGCTCAACAAGAAGCACTCAACTTTGTGCTTCTCAGAAGTCAAGATTATACCTCATCCAGCATTCTCTGTTCCATAGACTGCCCAGCCAATAAATCTAACCAGCCAAATAGACATTTTGAAAATCTGGTACGTTTTAGAAGACTGTTAGCTAAAAGTATGTAAGTTTCTTAACCACATGTAATTTTATATTATATGTTATTATTTTTGTCGTTATTTTTTTGTTGTTTAAAATGGCTAACACTGTATTTGGAATCTTCAGTTAAATAAATAAATAAATTTGTCTATTTTTGCCCTGGAAGGAGAAATCTCTAGCTATGATTCTAGGGATTGGCGCACAAATATCTCTCTTTTTTGAAAGCAGTACACATTTTGTTTTGCCATCTTTCACTGTATTCGATTTTCAAAGCAAAAATTTTCAAAAACCTGAAGAGAAAAGTTAACGAATACTAAAGTAGTAGTTCTCCCCGAATTCTGATTGAAATAGAGAAGAACTAATCAATAGATACTGTCTAATTAAGATGTCATACTTATGAAAAATCTACCTTCAGACAAACATGGAGGTCGACGACATTTTATCTTACTGTTCCTCTAGGATAACCGACATTTAGAAATAAAACATGCCTTTCTTGATTCATACACAGTTTTATAAGCTGAACGTTACATTGCTTCATAACTACACAAGTTATAGGTTATTGTAAAATATTAACTATAAAGTACATGAACTAATTTGAAACTTTTAAGAACAAAAATTGATATTTCATTGTGCTATACCAGTTTCTGAGCTTTATTCAGAAACAGACCCGGATTTATGTATGTGAGGATATCCTGAGATCCCATTTATGCAATTTCTGTTATAACTATTAGAGCAAGCTCTGTCAGTATATATTTTAAATTTAAACATTCTTACGTATCTCATTTCCTAGAGCTCTTTCTTTTTCTTTTTTTTACAAAACAGGCTCCTTTGTTGATGGAGATCGGAGCTAAAGCCCTCCCCCTCCCTCCTTTTCAAGTTCCCTAAATCCGGGCCTGTACAGGAAGAAAACAGAAGAGAAAATCAAAATATCGGATAACAAATTCTTTCTCTTGAAAAAATACTACGAAGAAAGTTGAAGATAAAAATGACAAACAATAACATTACTGCTTACAAATATTTCAAAAAATCCAAATATTTCAGAATTTCACTTAATCTCTGGTTAGTGTCAGGTATAATATTTTCTTGTATATTGCAGGGGCTGTTTTCATACAGACGCTCCAGAAGCATTCTTGCCAACTGCACTACATGTGGCATATTGCACCCTACAGAGACCTTTTTAAGGCACTGGAGCTGATCATTTTTTGCCCTGAAAAAGACAATATCCAATTATTATATGTATATAAATATATACTTGTAAGTAGAATGCGACTTGTTGTTTTTTCAAAGGGGGGATGAAGTGAGTGGATTTACTATCTTAATTATCTTATATGCTCTCCAGTAGCCCCTCAGAAAACTATTTATTAATAGGTTTCCATTAATTAAATGAAAAAACTATCTTTTCCAGTTCTTCTTTGTAGCTAATCAGTGGTGATTTATTCATTCTAGTTTTTGGACTTTTAACCACTGTTATGTTTTAAAGATATTTACCTACGTTTTGGAGGCTGAATCTGCCTCCGTCTTCAGGGTAGCGTGTAGTCTGATAGATCACATAAAAGGTTGCCTATGAGGATTATTCTTGGTGGCCTAGGCTCCACCGCGTCTGTCGGTCACAAGGACCTCTATATACAAAAAATTGCCAGGTAAGATTATCAGTGGCCCAGGCTCCACTTTGTCAGACCACGTCAAGGTCACGATCAAGGCTTCGTGTGACACCGTTAGGTTTCCACCTTGATCTCCGGGGACTGGACCTCCTAGGCAACCTCTTATGTGATCTATCAGACTACACGCTACCCTGAAGACGGAGGCAGATTCAGCCTCTAAAACGTAGGTAAATATCTTTAAAACATAACAGTGGTTAAAAGTCCAAAAAATAGAATATCTTTTCCAGCTATATACCTTTACAATTTTAATCTTGATATCAAATGGAATACAAATCAACCATATTCTAAGTTGAATTCTAAAACTCACACTGTAAGAAATGATTTTGACTTGCATAAGATTCAGAAAATAGTACTCAACCTATTTTCACTGCATGTAACAATAAGCCGTGGCTCTACAGCTCGTAAGGTGGCCTATCTCCCGACTGCCAGTCTCCCTCCCACAATCCTAACTGGAGGTGTGGAGTTCTTCAACCGGTATTGGAGTGACGTTAGGTCACCACGTCGAACTTCCAACCGTCATAGGGGATTTTTATGACCGGCTTACGCTATTCACTTGTAGCTATTCACCCACGATGTTGGGTGGCCACCGGTCCTATCCATAGGCCGAAAACCCAGAGACTGACCCAGGCGGACACGAACCCATGCCGTCCCACAGTCTGAGCCCAATGCACAAGCAATATTATAGATTTTAAGATTGCTTGACAATATAATGCATATTTCTTATATATACTCATAGTTATGGGGCTTTAAAATTAACTGAACTGAACAGAAACTCTATGAGTATGATATATTAAATAATATAGTTTACATATCAAGCGGGTGGGAAGTAATTGAGGACTAAAAGTGGTAAACGTTGTAAGTGCCAAAAGCGAAAGTGTTGGGAAATCGCATCGTTCCGCACATCAGCCCGTAAGAACGTGCACACTAGTGACCTCTTTACACGCCCTTTGAACTACTTAAAGGGCTACCAGCCACATTTCACAGTTTAACGTGGAAAACGGTGTTTGAATTATTGTGGCACTTACAGCGTTTACCAATTTTAGTCTTCAATTATCCCTCGTTGGAATGAGTCACTCATAACTAGAGCTAGGGTGGGGGGGGGGGGTATAATCCGCTATCTCTCCTTTCAACCGTATCGTGCTTAGAAGTATGCTATACTGTATATAATACATATCTATCTATTTATCTACACACACACACACAAACACACACACACACACACATTTTATACGAAACAAAGGAAGACCTTGCACAATATTCTGGTAGAGAGAGAAACATCTCTATTAACTTCTTTATCCTCATAATATCAGCACCAGATATGGGAATTGTATTTATAATTATAAATTATTCTATGATATTAATGTAGACATGTAAGAAATTATATTTAATCACGAAACTGTACTTTGATGTAACACTAACTTGAACATCTAAAAGACATTTAAGTCATGAATATTAAAGATAAACTAAGGACACTTTGATTTTGTGTAGAGTTAGTGTGACAGCTAAATCAAATAAATAAAGAAAAATATTTTTCGGGTAGGACAATAATAAAATAAGATTTTCATTACCCATTTTAAACATATAAATGAAAAAAAATGTGCTTGACAAAATTTGCTTAGATCAGTGCTTGATGTACGACATTCCATCAATTGATTTGTTGTTGGTTTAGGATATTATTTGTGTGGATTAAATTTTACACGACAGGGGAGAGGCGATAATTTTTTTAGATGTCAAGGGAAGGAGGGGCAGTTGATCACCATTTGCCAATAACCATGTTATTTAACCACTTAAAAGGATGCTACCCGCTCATAACTCCAATGTACTAACATTTAATTTAATATGTTCGTGTGATTGTGTTTAGTATACATGTTAATCAAAGATAAGAGATTGCCAAACTTACTTGCAACTGTCTTCATTGTTGCTACCTGCAAGCGTTTTTGTTTCTTCATTGCAAACAACACGGCTGCGATTGAGAGCGACAAACACACATTTTTCAATGTCCCTGTTAACCATTACTTCAACTATAGCTTCCCCTGAAAAGACAAATAGAGTTTGGTTGGCAGAACACTGTGCATAAAGCAGTTTCTTCTTAGTTTGTTAGGCTGATCTAATGTAGCGTTTAGCTACATCAGTGTTAGTTGATTAATATGAACTGATAAAGGGGAAAAAATCAAGTGAAAATGCAATGCAAGTGGTATTAGTATTCTTGTCATTAAGCATCGCTTTTCTGCCACTTTTGACTAATCGCGAACAACGATATTCAGTGAAAATTAGATGAAATTGATGAAGGGGTTTCCACACAGGAGGGCTGGGCTGGCTGACTATACCATCAAAATTGGGGTTGGGGGTGAGAATTTTTTCCTTAGAATAATATAAAATTCAACATGTATATTCTTCTCAAATATATGTAAGGGAAGTTTATACCTTGGCACCATTCTGCAATATGTGCAACAAGGCAATGCAGGGAAGAATCGGAAAACATTTCCTTGGTAATTCATTCCCAGATAGCACAGTGAGCTTGCTTGAAGCTTTTCATGTAATGTGAAGAAACTAATGACAAGCTGTAAGCTTGCATCAGGTTTGAATGAAGCTAACTACATTACATAGTTACCCCGTATCAAAATTGCAGCAAGCTTGACATACAAAAAACTTGCACCAAGCTTTTCACAGAAAGATGCATGTTTGAAACAAGCTTATGTCAAGCTTGATGTATCCAACTGGCTTTGACAATCTACAAGCAAGCTTGCTACAAGCTTTAATGCTATCTGGGTTTACTTCAGCTCGTCCCAAGTCAATTTTGCCATTAGTTGTACCATACTTAATCCGTTAGAAGAAGAAATGGAATATAGGGAGGGGGAGAAATTAAATGTTCACTAAAGCCAAAAAAAAGTGAGTTTCTGCATTAGGACAGTAGTAGTCACATTGTTGTAATTGAATACTCGAGTTTTATGACATGATCTGGGCGAGATGCGCTAGTGGCCCTGGAGGGGATGGGAACCCTTGCACTCACAAAGACCACCGATGCTAGACCTCGAACTCGGGAAACTCAGTGGGGATATCGAAAGCACGGCCACTAAACAGGCACAATCTTAGTTGTAAAATACCCACCAGAGATGCAATTCCAGGGCTTCAAGATTACCAGCGTGGTGTGATACACTTAGTTGGCAGGTTCTAATCGCTACTCTGGCCGTGTCCGAATCCCAGCTGCTACCGTCTAGAGTAACGTGGTGGAATCTTACTACCGTTATAGTTCGAATCCGCGACATAACTTAGGTGGCGTTGGGAAGAGGAGCAACTCGTTGTGACGCTACGGCAGCCATATTGGAACTTTCACTTTGTAAAGATAATGTTTAGTGAATGGACGATCTAAAACGTAGCTCAACTTTGAAATTTTATATACAACACTGCATTTAGTAAAGTTATTAAAGAAGAAACCACACATCACATTTTAAAATTAAGTAGTGGAAACATTGAAAGCATTATAATATTGGCATCAGCTTTCTGCTTCCGTACTGTGCGCGTATGTCCCGTGGGCAGTTCACACCTGGCGGCAAAAGTGGCAACTATACTGCAAGGCAGCACGAGCGGCTAGCGGTCGCCATAGTAATGTGGAGTTATATTCCAACAGCACCAAACCTGACCTGCCTATCTTATTCACGTATTCATCTATAAATGTAGATAGCACACAAGTGTACAACAGACAATAAACACGTGACGTCATAACATCACTACTGACAGTATATTCATAGACCAAGTTGTCGCTAACCGCTCGAAAAGGCAGCATCTAGACGATTTCGACGACACAGAAGAGTGACGGCGGAAAAGAACGTAAGGATGCGCTTGCGGACTGTGAATGCCACTATAATGTAGCAGCTGGGAAGTTTCTGTTGGAAGATTGAGAGCCAGAAGATTTGATTGTTCCGACTTTCTCTGCTATGATTAGTGATTCTAAAAAAAATTGGTCACATGGTCTGACTGATGCTCATTTTGCAGGAATTGCCGCCATCTTGGATTTTCAGAACTATTTTTATAAACCTTATTGTGGCAATGTACACGTTATTAATTCATTTTTCTTTTTCTTTTTGCGGAATATTTCTTGTCTTGCGATGATTTAAATATGCAGGCAGTTGAATTAATGAAGTATCTCTCGAAGAATAAGAGAAAAGACTCTGATGAAACTTATGTTTGTGTTTCATATAAATCGAGAAGGCAAGGGGAAAATATATGGAACAGTATTTGTACAATAGCAACTCAAAGAATCAATTGGTGTGCTAAATGATTGTGTAATATAGACAAGGAGGACTTATTGTCACTTACCTATGTGGTAGGATCGCAATGGGTATCTAAATTTTTGGATCAGGAATCTCGACAAGTGACTTCAAAGAAAACCAACAACTCGCAAATAGTGTAAGCACACTCCAATGTTAAGTGGATAAAAATTGGTTTCAACAGTATGTGTTCTATGTTATCAGTTAACCTTCGAGCGGGCGCGCCTGCGCAAAATTTACGCCAAAAGTAATTTTCTTGAATTTTCTTGTGTTCCCTTTGAATTCGTCGACCTATGCTTTTTATGTATTCCTAAAAGAGGTATTTTGTGTTGCATATTAGCAGTCATTGTTACTAATCCATATGTTATACTCTGTCAATTGTTGTTTATTTCAGATCAGAACACCGTGTCGTAAAGTTTGCGCTGCGCGCCTGCTCCTGTTCTGTAATTATTTAGTCAGGTCATTTTTGAAAATGAGTTGACAAAACGTAGACGTTAGCGAAATTCAGCGTATCCTTCAAGTTTCTTGAATAGAATAGATTGATTGATTTTGATTTTGATTTTGTTTTTGAGTCCGCTTTATGCACAGAAAGGCTAATCGCGACTTGACTTACTTTGGTAGCTAGGCTCGTTCCCAGGATGTTTTGAGGGGACGGACATATCAAAAAATGTGAAAGTAAGTTCTTATTATTTGGTTTATTTTGCTTAGTTTATACGAGATATAGTGTGTGTGTGTGTGTGTGTGTTTGTTTGTGTGTGTGTGTGTGTGTTGGTGTGTGCGTGTGTGTGTGAGGTGAGGGAAGGGGGAGGCGGGAGTGTGTACACAGGATATTGCCATAGACTGCCCATAATTTTTGATATGACTTAGAGAATTTTAACTCGACTCGGTCCCTCTTGAACTTGGAATGTAAAGTGTTTGTACATAGACTTGTAACATTTAGTACGACACGCGCCTGCTGATGAAAAGCGTGGTGCGCTATAAATATGTAATAAGTTACGTACTGTTTTTTCATCTTTTTTCAGCATTCTAACTTGTATTTCAATATGTTTCATTTATATTAACCTCAGATATGATATCAATGAATGTAGACCCAAAAACATTTACGTTTATATTATAAAAATCCTTGCTCATAATGAATGATACTAAATGACGTAAAAAATGCGTCACGCGCCCGCTGGTGACACGATTATGAACGCGCCCGCTGGAAGGTTAAAACGTAAAGGAGAAACAGCTTTTCCGAATTTGTGAGCACAGACATTTTTCGATGCAACAAACTTTCTTCAAGATGTACCGTAGGTAGTTTTTGAGATAACTTCTACCGTTAGTGATGTGTCAAGTGTTTTTGCCTCAGATATAATGTGCAACAACACTGAATCTATGATAATTGAAATGTATGGTTACAGTACGCTTTTCATATTCTAGGAAAAAACCCTTTCCCAGCTTCCATATCCATTCAACGATAAAGCAAGATCTGCTGGTGTCGATAAGAAATGCACCAATGGGCTCCGTGAAGAAGCACAAGAAAAAGCTTCGGACCCATACCCCAATTTTACCTTGTTTTACATACATAGATGGGCCAAAGTAATTCGAATCAGTTAGTTGTGCCTTCGCCATTGATTCTAAAATTCCAGTTACTCGCTACATCCTGCCTGTTCCATCTATATGGCAGAATTGAACGTCACCATAAAGGCTCTGGATTTTGCTGATGTCCACTCATGTGAAGAAATTTCTTGTCTGCTCTGATTTGATCAGCGTGCTTAAGAATCTGGAATCGCCTAATTCCAGGCTGATTCCAGGTAGTGCAGACCATCCTTCGACGGCTCGTGTCCTTGTTTGCCACTGCTGATGTCCCTGGCCACTTGGGTATAAAGGAGAATGAAGCATCCGATACTGCTGCTAAGTCTTCTGATGGAGACGCAACGTCCTTGTCCACCTTCTGCCCGCTAGGGACCTGCAGAATGTGGTTTCACTGTTCTCTTCTGGACACTTGGAAGGAAGAGTGAGATGCGGTAACGGGAAACAAGGGTGTTTCATACAGCCCCTCCCGTTGTTCTAACTCGGCTTGGTATTGGATACAGCCGTCTCACACACGGACATTTTCTGCAAGGGTTGGATCATCCTGTCATTTTTTTAATTGTTGGGCATAGTCTTCTTAAATGTGCCACCTTTGCTTTCCTCAGGCAGACTTTTAATCTTCCCAACTGTTAATCATCCGTGTTGAGAGATTACGAAAGTGATTTTAGATAATGTTTTTACGTTTTTCCCCAGGGGCTATTTACATCCCTTTATTTAAACTTTTGAAGAAGAATTTTATATCAAGGACTATTTCCCCGCATATATTGAAGGGTGCGAAATGACATGTACCCTACAATTTTAATTAATTCATTCATTCCATGTATGCAACCATTTTTAACTTTCAAGATATTCTGTCAATTGAATCAAGAGGGTACATAATGACGTGATTAAGTGGTATAGCCTATCGCATATTGAAGGAAATTCAGCTTCTTCATCCGGCAATCTTTGAATATCTTTCTTGCCCTAGGAAAATTTCAACTGAAAGTAATCTTGTATCGGATTATATCTAAAAAAACATTGGAGGTTTATTTTTTTTTTAAAAAAAATATTGTCGAATAATGGGACTTGCATGCATTCGGTATGCAGTATAAGACAGTGCTTACCACTATTTTTTCTTCACATTTGATAAGAATTTGCATGTTGTGAAGTGCTTCCCTGTGCTTCGTGCCACGCCATGAAGGCGCATAGGGGGTGTGGAATTATGGCACTACACTTTCTTGATCACGGCCGAAGGTGGGGTTGATGTGATTATCACCACGCCCCTGGCTGCCTTTATTCCCCCAGAGTTTCATCCAGATAACCACTTTATATGACGCTGGGTTGGAACTAGGGGTGGCCAGATCCGGATCCTAGCGGATCCGAAATCCGGATCCGGTTGGTTCCGGATCCTTAGGATCCGGATCCTAAAATTTTTCGGATCCGGATCTGCGGATCCGGAATTTTCAGATCCGGATCCGGATCCAGAACTTTCGGATCCGGATCCGGATCCGCGGTTCCGGAATTTTCAGATTCGGATCCGGATCCGGATCCAGAACTTTCGGATCCGGATTCAGAACTTTCGGATCCGGATCCAGAATTTTCGGATCCGGATCCAAAACTTTCGGATCCGGTACTTTCAGATCCGGATCAGGTACTTTCGGATCCGGTACTTTCAGATCCGGATCAGGTACTTTCGGATCCGGATCCGGTACTTTTGGATCCGGATCCGGAATTTTCGGATCCGGATCCGTTTTGCCATCCCACATGCGCTTCTTTGGAAAGTAAGAATGTGCTTATAACATATTGTTACCTGCTAATATACATATATATATAATATACATACACATATATATATATAGTGTGTGTGCTCGCGTGCGCGATTTGTAATTAATTAATACACTTACTTACTAGGGAGGTCTAAGTCTCCCCCTCCGATTTCCATGAAACTTGGCAGGAGCCCCCCCCCCCCCTCCCTCAAATGTCAAGATGAGGAGAAATTGAAGTGGGGATCTGTCCCCGAAACCACGTAAATATGGCATAGGAAGAAACAGGGGGCATAAGGCCTCTCTATACACCTGTCAAATTTCATGGGAATCGGAGGGGGACACAGGGGTCAGATGATTCCCACGGCAATTTGTCCTAATCTTGACATTTGAGGCGGGTTTTGCCCCCTAAAACAGTATTTTAGCCCAAACAAAAAAACACGTATTTCTTCCTTTGGGCCCCTCTATACACCTGCGAAGTTTCATGAAAATCGGAGGGGAACACAGGGGTCAGATCCTTACTTCAATTTGTCCTCATCTTGACATTTGAGGGGATTTTGCCCCCTGAAACAGTTTTTAGCTCAAACAAAAAAACACGTAATTCTTCCTTCGGGCCCCTCTATACACCTGCCACGTTTCATGGAAATCGGAGGGGAACTCAGGGGTCAGATCCCCACTTCAATTTGTCCTCATCTTGACATTTGAGAGGAGGTTGCCCCCTAGAACAATTTTTTTTCCGAAACAAAAAAACACGTATTTCTTCATTTGGGCCCGTTTATACACACACCTGCCAAGTTTCATGGAAATCTGAGGAGGACACAGGGGTCAGATCCCCACTTCAATTTGTCCTCATCTTGACAATTAAGTGGGTTTCGCCCTGTAAAACCGTTTTTTAGCTGAAACAAAAAAAAAACATGTATTTCTTCCTTTGGACCCCACTATACACCTGCCAAGTTTCATGGAAATCGGAGGGGGACACACAAATCAAATGCCAACTTAAATTTGTCCTCATATTGACATTTGAGGGGGGGTTGCCCCCTAAAATCATTTTTTTGCCGAACAAAAAAAAACACGTATTTCTTCATTTGGGCCCGTTTATACACACACCTACCAAGTATCATGGAAATCGGAGGGGGACACAGGGGTCCGATCCTCACTTCAATTTGTCCTCATCTTGACATTTGAGGGGGTTTTGCCCCCTAAAACCGTTTTTTAGCTGAAACAAAAAAAAACGCTTATTTCTTCCATTGGGCCCCACTATACACCTGCCAAGTTTTATGGAAATGGGAGGGACACAGGGGTCAGATCCTCACTTCGATTTGTCCTCATCTTGACATTTGAGGGGGTTTTGCCCCCTAAAACAGTTTTTTATCTGAAACAAAAAAACACGTATTTCTTCCATTGGGCCCCACTATACACCTGCCAAGTTTCATGGAAATCGGAAAGACACAGGGGTCAGATCATCACTTCAATTTGTCCTCATCTTGACATTTGAGGGGGTTTTGCCCCCTAAAACCGTTTTTTAGCTGAAACAAAAAAACACGTAATTCTTCCTTTGGGCCCCACTATACTGCCAAGTTTCATGGAAATCGGAGGGGGACCTTTAGATAACCTCCCTTGTTAGTCTTACACTTTGTAATTATTTAACACTGCATATATTATAATGTTTTATTTTAATTTGTAAAACTGTAACTGTAGAACAATTGTATAATTTTTGTATAACATTTCTATCTTGTTATATGTGTTAAAGGTTTCATCCTGGAATGGAATGTCTCACATTTATGTGTGTTTTCATTTCCAATACATTCGAATGAATACATATTCGTTTCAATGGTATTTACAAAATCACTTCGGACATTTGTGCACGAGTGTGTTAGCCGATGCGTAGCAAAGTATTTTAGGAACAACACTTGAAAAAAATTCTTGTAGGACTAAGGTGTGGTAATATTATAATGGGATTGAGATACGAAACTCTCGGATCCGGATCCAGATCCGAAACTTTCAGACCCGGATCCGGATCCGCGGATCCGGAACTCTCGGATCCGGATCCAGATCCGGAACTTTCGGATTCGGATCCGCGGATCCGGAACTCTCGGATCCGGATCCAGATCCGAAACTTTCAGATCCGGATCCGGATCCGGAATTTTCGGATCCGGATCCGTTTGGCCATCCCTAGTTGGAACCAGAGCCGCTTGAAAAAAACACGTTTTTTCCTCGCCGAGATCGAATCCGGGTCTCTCGCATAGTAGTCAGATGACATAACGACTTAGATACAGCGTACGTATATCACAATGAATGCTTGGAACACTGCGACGACTACACCGTTCATTCCAACAAGAGATTCGGCAGTACTCCCTTAAGTCCAGAATTAGAGCAACTTGGCATTGGACCATCTAATTCAACTTTTGTTGAAGTACGATTCGTGCAATACCACCATACAAAACATGTTTAAGTTTCGAAATTTTGTCCTCCGTTTTCAAGTATACTCTTCCACATAGAGCGTGCATGCCTTCAGAACATATACCGATGAATGCGCTGGAAAACAGCTCAACACTGGATCCTTTAAATTATGGTTACATAGAAAAAGTTGGTACGTACAACCCTATTGTAACAACCGAACATTAAAACCTCTTAACTTTTGGTACATCCTGTTTCTATCAGAAGTGCCTATGAGTAACAGTGCGTCTTTGCAGAGTTGGAAACATCAGTTTCTACACATTTGTCAAGTATAAAATAAACAATTTATGTTTAAATGTTTGATGGAAATGAAAAATAAAACATAATATGAAACATTGCAATATTTTCAGTTTTAATGTCCTCCCTTCCAAATGTAAAAGCCACATAGCATTTATTTTTATTTTTAGCATATTCTATGCTTTTTCTGAGCTCAGTGGGCTTGAAAACATATAAAATGACAATCTACTCTCCCATGATACTAAAAAAAATTGAAACAAAAAAAAATCGAGAATCCAAGATGGCGGAAATTTCTGGAAAATGACCACGAGTCAGATCATGTGACCAATTTATTTAAAATAACTACATATAATAGAGTTCAAATATACAAACAACATTTCTTGCTCTCAAAATTCCAACAGAACTTTCCTAGCTTCTAGACTACTATGAGTTATAGTGAAAAGTTTTGACGATTTTTCATTAGTAATTGGCATGACTAAATCGGCCTCAAACTTATATTAAGCACTGATGAATGTAATGTACATATTTACACGATTTACAAAATTAATAAGCTGTTATATTACATTTAGATTTCATTAATATCAAATGAGAAAAGTTAATACTAATATTCTTACCTCCAAGCTTAATTACTTCTTCGGTGCACACATAATCCATTGTTGACTTTATAATATTGTCAGTTATTTCCTTAATGGTAGGGTCTCTTGGTTTGGTACAAAACTCCACTACCTTTGCGTACTCCGAAACGCAGCCAAATATTAATTCTCTCTTGCTGTGAATATAGACATGGTAAAATCAATGGAAATGTTTGGTACGTACAGTCAGTCATTTGCAATAAAAATGGATAAACCTAGATCCTGAAATACATCTTCAATAGCAGGTTTTGATATCTCGGTAGACTTAGGGAGCATTACAGGAAGCATGCTTTTAGGATCTAGGTGTCCCATTTTTATTGCAGGTGTTTGCCTACACACAACACTATGTATAAACAGTAAACACCTCATCCTGTCCATATCTACACTTGTCACCTCGGTCTCCATCTCTAAGTTCTCTGTAATCAGAGAGCCTCCCCAATTGCACATAACACCGTCTCCTTGTAATCAAGAGGTCCAGAGTTCAGTACTTGGTGGAGGACATAGTTGATTGGATCATACTTTAGTTCCAATCCCAATTAGCCTTTCCGTGAATAAAGTGATCTTAAAAAAAAAAAAGCTTCTCTAATCGTGTTTCATGTTTCTCCTTACCCTCTCTTCCTCTTTCTGGCTGGATTCTAGTTTCTTTGCTTGTCTGTATAGAGGCAGAAATGGGGTGTGGGAAGGCAAGAATATTTTCTAGGAGACAGTAACATAGGGTAAGGACGGGGCAAACGGACACTGGGGCAAACGGACAGTCCCTAAGGAAAATTAGAATAATTTGGCGTTGAAGTTTGCAACAGTGCATCGGTTGGCGTTGTGATATGAAGCAGAACATTGGAGAGAAGGTGTGTCGAACATCCGTTGAAATCTTGAAGAAGAACGCCAATCCAGCAATAAAACCTGACCAGGTAAGGATAATTGTACTAGCAAAAACCTAAACAGTAAGAATCTCTCTGCGGAACATAAGGATTGCGTGGATTATGATGGTCCCGCCAAAGTTGCGCTTTGTAGTGTGGATACGGCATTGCTTCCTCGACATACACAGCCTGTGACAACATGCTGCTGCCATGTGGTGGGCTTTTTCGAAAATGTAAAGCCCAACAGGCTTGTGTTGGGGCAAACGGACATGCATAAAGTGCATATCATTTAAATACTATAAGGTATTATGTAATTCAGCAACTAATCTACATTTGACTCAAAATCGAAAGGGCACGTGTGTATGTAATGCATGTATTATCCTTCAGATGTATGCTTTTCAAAAATAATGTGTCCTTGTTACAGGATGGTGCGACATCGTGAACGAACCACAGACCGCTGTTCCTGGACGGATGAGAATATGCAGAGGGCTGTTAAAGCAGTACAAGATGGCATGCCTCTAGCTACAGCCGAAAGAACATTGTCTGTTCCTCGGAACACTTTACGGAGACGGGTGGGTAGCAACGTGCAAATTCCGAAATTTGGCCAGCACACTACGCTTTCAAATGCGGTGGAGGTACAACTGGTGGAGCACCTTCTGAAACTTGATTCTATAGGATATGGTTACCCCCACACCCCCTATATGCCTTTATGGCATGGTGCTAAGCACAGGGGAGCAGTTTACCTTTTTTTACCTTTTAGGATATGGTTTGACCTCTAAGGAACTCCGCAGTTTGGTATATCGGTATGCATTTACAAATGGTGTGCCACATCCCTTTAATGATCTACAAATGGCAGGGAAGAACTGGATACAAGGATTTTTAGCTCGTCACAAGGAACTCAGCTTGCGTGTTGCAGAGGCTCTGTCATATGCACGCGCTAAATGACTATCTAAATCAAATGTTAACATAGTTTACAATAATTTATCAAAGTTGCTAGACGAACACAATATGTGGGACAAACCTGCCATCGTACAACTGTGACGAGACAGGCTTGCAACGGATCTACAAACCAAAACGAGTCATATCAATGCGGGGTAAAAGAGAAGTCGTGAGCCAAACGAATTGTGAAAAGGGAGAAACAGTAAGCGTTATGGCATGTGTATCTGCAACTGGCCAGTATGTGCCTCCTTTTGTTATCATGAAGGGTTAAAGATATAATGAGAACTATGAAATTGACATGTCTCCTGAGACGAAAATAGTTCTTTCGGATAGTGGCTACATGCAATGGGAATAGTTTGCTCATTTTATGGACCATTTCAGTAGTGTCAAACCCCCTGGTCCTGTTGTGCTCATTCTTGATGGACACGGATCGCATTGTTCAGATCCACCAACTCTGGAGAAGGCATTAGCCAATAACGTGTACCTTCTGTGTTTACATCCACACAGCACACAGAAACTTCAGCCGCTCGACGTTTCGTTCTTTGAGCCACTTAAAACATTTTACAACGACGGCTGTAGAGTTTACGTGCAAGAAATCCGGGGGATGGTATCAATAAAGTGGCCTTTGGTGGCATTTTTGCAGAGGCTTGGAATCGTGCGGCCACAGTGGGGAATGAAGTAAATGGGTTTCGTGCGTGTGGGATACATCCATTTAATCCACAACGCCTGCCTGAGCACGCATTTATTCCTGGAACTGCTTTGTCCATGAAGTGAATGGTCAAGATCAGCGATCACCAGAACCTTTAGCGACAGACGATAATGCCTCTTCCCAAGGAAGTTTTCAAGAACTCAACCGCTTGCCATCAACTTCTGGGACCTCGAACAATAATCGAAAAACGGGGGAATTGCACTTATTAACGGATCCTTCTTTCATCGCTCGCCTCAAAGAGAAAAACCTGACTGCAGCAAATCAAACAACAAGAAAGGAAAAGCATGTTAAACGCACCGCAAAAGATGTGTGCCGTGTATGCAACGGTGTGTACAAGCAGGGTCAACACTGGGTGCATTGCTTAGTGTGTTCTGTCTGGTTCCACGTAAAGTGCGTTGCGAATGGAAATGACCAATACTTTGTGTGTTCTTCTTGTGAGAATGATGACAGTTCATAAATGAGCTAGTGTCCATTTGCCCCTCTCACATGTCCGTTTGCCCCGCGATGGTGGGGCAAACGGACACTGCTACACACACTGATTCATTTAACAATTTGGAAGCCAACGTTCATTATTTTGAATTATACATTGTACTATTTGTTAACTCAATGTTCACACTTTCTGTATCGACCATAATTGTAATTTTTCAATAAACAGTTTGATAGTTATTTTGCAATATATCCTTAGGGTGTCCGTTTTCCCCGTCCTTACCCTATAGTATACTCCTAAATATCACACACAGGCTTAAAGAGCATTTATTTATCCAGTTTTTATTGTTTGATGGGGTTGAAGGATCGACAGGGGGAGAAGGTGTCCATGACGTACCTGTACCAGTAACTAAGTTACTTTCTAATATGAGTAACTGTACCTCAGTTAATATTTTAATGAAATGACTGGATTTCAGTTACTTTTAAAAAGTATTTTCCAGAACCCGGACCAGGCAAAGAACCGCCCCCCCCCCCCATTCACAGCGCAAAACGGCTATTTTGACAAAATCCTGCTTCCCTGTTGACTGCTTCATGGAGGAGGAGATTTATATGTTGCCGCTTCTTGCCCAAATAGGGGTGCCGCGGTAGGTCTAATTGGCTGTTTGACCGCAAGTCTCTTCTTAGGTAAGCGCAGCAACAGAGGGTCACTGCCGTAAAGTTACGGTGGCCTCACTATAGTCCGTTAAACTACCAATCACAACTGAAGAGCGCTCTGGTGGTCAACTGAAGACAGGAACAAGAAGCAGCGCAGTTGCTGTTCAACTGTTTACTTTAGGCAGCTTTCTTTTTTCAGATATGGCAACCATATATAATTAAGGAGGAATTTCATTTATATAATTGAAGTGTTAAATATAATTGATTTATGGTCCACATGTCTAAATTTGCTACTGTTTTTACATTGATATTTTATTTTTCAGTAGCATACGAATATGCACACTGTGTTGTGTACAACAGTGCACGAAATTAACATGTATTGTTGTTATATGATGATTGTTTTTAAATTGCGATGTGTAACTACTGCATCATGACTTTCGAAGTAAATTTGACAAAAAATATTTGAAAGTAAATGTAATATAAATGTGATAAGCTTAATGTGAACATTACATTTTTCGTATTTTGAATATTGTTGTGAAGTTTATGATGTTCATTTGGCTATTTCGTACTGGGGAATAGTTTTTCACAACTATACGGAGAAGGGATTCATTAGAAGATGCAACCCCATTCTCAATATGGGTAATGCAACTGTGTACTACTAGTGACTCCGTAAAGTGCTATATAAAGTGAAGTTATTGTTGCATTCTTTGCTGAATAAAACATTATTTTATGTTCTCTCCCATAGTTATTAGCACTAAAACTTTCAAAGTGATATATCGCATTTGCGCAGTCTCCATTTTTAATGCTGCGATTTTAAGGACCGTGTGCACCCCTATTGCTGCATTCCCAAACTGATGGCGTAAAAACCCTCTCGTATTCTCTCTCTCTCTCTCTCTCTTTTCTACAAACCTGCAAGCTGCTTTAATTCCATCTCTCATAGTTTCTAATTTGGGTCCTGTACCATCGATTCCTCTTTCAATAATTGATTGCACACTTCCGGCGCACCGTTCGATTCCTTTGACAAGTTTCTGAAAAAATATACAGTTGAACCTGAGTTAAACATATGCCAAAGTGAAGGAAAAGTAATACGTATAACTGAGAATTACTTACAAATCAGAATTAGTAGATACGTCGTCATTATTACAATACTGTAATTGTATCTATTTTGAGCAACAAGATATACGTAATGCAGGTTATTTCTCTCACAAAGTAGTAAATTAACGAATCTAAAATTTGATTCTGAAATACATTACATTTTCCAGTTTATCAGTGAACGCTTGACACTGTAATACTACAGTAGACACTATGGTTTTATAGTTTTACTACCAAATTTTAAGAAATTGTCTAAAATAGCATTTCTTTTACTAATGACTGTGCAAAGTGTGGTGTACGTGACGCCTAAATCTGCAACATTTTAGTTTTAGTTTTATGTGGATTAACATCACTTAACGTATATTTCCTTCTTTCTGGTCAAGCGTGTAACTTTTTCTCCTGCTGTTCTCCATGGCCGAACAAGTAGCAACTGAAAACTGTCGCTTCTGTGACACTCTTTTGGCTTGGTTACGTATAAATCAAAAGTCTTTCATGAAAATTAATATAACATATAACACCGAATTACGTATAAATGCATTACGTTTTTAAATTACATTGGACCTACATTAATTTACGTATAAAACAGAATTGCGCAGAACTGAGTTACGTATAAAGCAGTCTCAACATTAATTCGTTGAGTTAATTTGATACCGACAACATTAAATTATCACACTATAATAATTTATAGGAAAATATAGCATAATTTTGTGATTAGAACATATTATAATTTATTAGAACGGAAATTGAAGGAAATTATCAACAAATGATTTCGCATTCAATAAAAATACAAAAAAAACAACAACACAATAGAGGATGTACAGATAAGATTCATTTCATTCCTGATTTCAAATTCCGACTTTAGAGATTTTAGCATGATTTTACAATAGGGGCATTCCAAGCAAAGTGGTGCTACTCATGTAAATAACAAAATGAATTAATCTGAAAATAAATAGTGTTTTTAATTTCACTAAGGTTTAAATGTTTGTGAATGCATATAATTTGCATATTTCACGAACACAAATTATTAGCATCTGTAGACAGATGTAGTATCACAGACAAATAGTGTTGCTCACGGGACGGGACATGTCCCGTCTCGTCTCGTGTCTCGTCTCGAAAACGAGACGAGACACGAGACGGGACAAGCCTTTTGAAATTCGAGACGGGACGAGACGGAATGCCTTTCTCGTCTCGTTTTCGAGACGAGACACGAGACGGGACGGGACGGCTTTTGAAAAGTCTCGTCTCGTCTCGAATGTCTCGAAAAAATAAAAGCAAAATATTTAATCAGTTGCAAATACTTGTTTGCTTGGAATAAAGTATTTCAATTAGAAACGTTGATAAACGTGCATTAAGTCAAAAGAGAGGAATGAATGAATACTTAAACTTATTTTCAATACTCTTTCGAAACATAGCATTACTCCCCATTCTTGTTTTTCAATTTATTCCAGGTTAATAACTTTATGTAACGATAGTACTCCAGATACTAATACAATTCTGAATAACATCAAGTAAAAGGGCAGGTAGAGAAGGTGGAAGGAGGGGCCAAAAGATCGTGGAATGTCTGCGTCCGAGGTTTATCTTGTAAAAATAGTCTCAGCTCTATAGGTTGGAAAGATAAACGGACCGACGGATAGGTATTATTATTATTATTATTTAATTTTTACATCAAAGGGTGTACAGAAGTGAATGTTATTAGGAAGTAGGAAAAACATTGTGGGAAACATGGCAGTACAAACTGATAAGGAGTTGTTGGGAAAGTTATTAAGGAGTCCAAGATATAAGCAAGACTAAGAGAAGGAGATAATTAGGGACAAATAATCTTGCATTATTCCACTCCGAACAGCTGAGAGCTAAAGAGGAGGGGAAAATACGGGAAATATGGAAAGAAGTAATTTGGTGATTTTAGTGTTTACAGGGAACCACGACAAGATTTTACCACATGATTATTTGCACGGGTTGCGAAATTATTAGAATGTTATGGAAATTTCGGATGTCTTTGTTGAGAAAATTCTTGTTGTTTCCCTCAGGCATTCTGCAGGTGGTTGGATTCGATTTTTTTACGTCCGTTTGAAGATTATTTCCAATGCTTTTTTTATTTATTTATGTATTTCTTATTTAAGGAGAATACTATTCCTGGGATTGTAATAACGAAATACTGAGGCTGATATAGAATAGATTTCAAATGAAGGAAGTGCACTAAGTTCTGTATAATCGTCGTAGAAGGTAACTTTGTTCTATGGGGACTCCCCGATGGTACAGTAGTAGCGTCGTCACCTTGTAAGCAAGGGGTGCCCGGTTCGATACCCAGTGAAGGAACATAGTGATTTGAATCCCACTTTAAAGTGTGGGTCCAGTCCCGATTAGCCTTTCTGTGAATTAGATGAAGGAATGTTGTAGCTGTTCTTTTTATTCTGTGAATTTAGACTTCAAGTTTATGAGCAAAATACATATAGTATCTACTGTCTACATTTTCAATCGTTACTAAACAAATTTCACAAAGTAGTTTTATCAAACTTCAGAGGGAAGCTGACACCAATGTCAGGGTGGCGGGAGCCTGTTTACGGCCAGGGTGTATTCCGAGACTATTTTTCGCCGTTCCCCACTGACAGAGGTTTCGCTTTGAACAATGGACGCCGTTGCTTCAGGGGGCAAACACCAAACATAGGGGCGAGGTTGACCTGCAGTAGCGGGTAAGTGCCATAAATCGAGGCCTATGAATGAAGGTTGATGCAAGGCAGGGGCAATAAAAATTCTGCAATTTGGTTTGCTTGCTGACAGGAAGTTTTGCAGGAAAAGCTGAAAAGGAAAACGGCAGACTTTGAATGAAAGAGGGACAGTGAACACAAGTTATTTGTATTATTCGCCGACACACAAGCTTCCAATTCGAAGGTGAGGCTATCAGCAGCGAAGTTATTAGAGGGTTGGGAGCAGTGACGACGCCAGAGGAGGCAGGGGGACGCCCCATGTCGGACACTTCGCCCCCCGGGCCCTCCAACTGAAGTTAATTAAATATCGGATAATAAGAGAGTTCATTTATAAGAGTATGACGATTTTCACCTTTTCAAAGTGGTGTATTCTGCATGATATCACTTTTCTGCTTATACAGTAGAGCGTCGATTATCCGAACGTCGGTCAACCGAACGACCGCTTAACCGAACTGTGTACTCGGCTCACTTTCAGATATCTGTAATGAAAAAAGTACGTGACTTAGCTGCTCGTAAGCGTGTCGGCTTGCTTAGACAGACCAAAATAAAGGATTTTTTTAAACGTTAATTTTGTGTACTGTGTGTATTGTTCATGCAAAATGCGTATGTAATATGTACATATTTTTGTTTAATAAACTGTACCACATACTATATATTCCTACTAAAGTTGCCTTTGTACGTTACTTTGTAATACATACTTAAAGAGATGCCTGTTTTTATGAATAAATTTACTGTACAGTACTTCTTTTTGGCAAATAAACATGCACAGTTCGATTATCCGAACAAACCAGTTTTCCGAACACCCATGTCCCCCAATTACTTCGGATAATCGACGCTCTACTGTAATACCAACTTGATTAACAAATATTAATTTGTTTCGTCCAAGATTCGAGCGCCGACCTGGGCATAGGTGATTTCTCATTCATTTATGTCCTGTAATAGCCGAGATTAACCTAAGTTTTAACCAGTCTTAAGAACTGGGAAAAAGTGTTGAATGTGGATGGTTTTAAAACATCACGAATATTTTCAGGACCACAAGACATCATCTGTAGTACGGGCAAATTATGCTAATCGTGGTCGTTAGTGACAACGCTAATTATTAAAAGACATTGAAAGTTGATTCAAGATTTGGTTGGTTGGTTGATTTGACGTTTGAAGTCCACTTTATGCACAGTAAGGCTAATCGGGACTGGACTTATAGTTTAAAGTGCCTCCACTAGGTATCGAACCCAGAACCAAAGGTGATCGAAGAAAACCCGACACTACATGTCAGTTGTTGTGGATTCATCGCCGTTTCTTACTCTTCAGGGACTTCAGTTTCGAGATGATGAGTCTGAGGAAACCTTAACAAAGGGGATTTCTTCGATACTCTTGAAGCTAATGAGGGGATATTATTTCGAAATGTATTGAACGTGAACCTTAAAATGCAAATTACACTTAAAATTCGATTCAAAACATATCGCGGGCAGGTAAAAGAACGATTATTAGGATTTGCCACTCTTCAATCATTGGATGCAGGTTCGCTCTTTCTCGTACATATCAAAATCGAAGAACAACTTCCCACGAACTCCATAGATGCCTGTAATTGTGTAGCACAGACATACGTTGGAGTGGTAGAGTAAGAGTAAGTAATGCCAGGGTCAGAATATTTCTTGAATTATGAGATAACTGTAACCTTTGTCTGATTTTTTTATCCTGTGATAACATTTCCCTGAAAGGCGAAACACAAATTTTGCCCATAACTCTTCAGCTTTACGAAGATTGTTGTCCTTAAAATCTTTGGAAAGGCTTGCTCGAAACAGGATGCTGGATGCAAACTGCCTCATTTGGCTGTTCTTGCCATTGAGAAGAAATGTCAAGTCCTGGACGTACCAAAGGTGGGCAATGTGTTCTCCAAAGCACATAGAGCAGAATTCTCCTACAGGAGAAGTGCCTCACATTGTTTCTAATACTTAAGAAGATTCATTTCTTCCAACGTCACGTTTATTTTGCAAGAAAATTAAACTCTTAGAAGCATTATTTTCATCATTTATATTATTATCTTATAAATTAAATATTTATATCAGTAGTTTCATCTCAAGAAAGACGATGAATTATAAAATTATGAATGTCTTTCAATACTGAAATAGGCCACTAGAGACAACGCAACTTACCAATAAAAAAGAATTAATGTCTTTATTAAAATGAATCATGTGGAGATAAACTCGTAATCAAGAAGTAAATTTAGGCAGTAAACGTCCACTCTAAATAAAAGACACACACAAAACACCATACATGAATATAATAATAATTATAATATTAATAATTATTATTATAATTATTATTATATAAGTATATATATGTGTAGTGTTTTCGGGCGTTTTAATGTGACTACCCCCTTACAATATTTTGTTGCCAGCCTTCCCCCCCCCCCCCTTCAGTCAAATTTCCCTGGCGCCGTCACTGGTTGGAAGTAAATTTATTAGGACGAGGAAAGTAACATTAGCTGTTGATAGTGTTGCACCAAAGGACGTGATACGTGCTACTGTTTGTATAAATGATAGGAAATTTAAGCAAAAAATTATAATTGTTGAGACTTGAGAGTTGTTTCCTTCATTTGATCTTAGGAAGAGGTATTCTGAGACAGAGTGGGATTATTTTACACATACATGGGAAAGGGTGGTTGTTTAAAGATAGAGACGTATTTTGCACATTTTTTAAAAGTTCAGATAAAACGAGAATTTAGCCTTACTGTTATGAAAAGATATAACGCAGTACAGGGAAATAATAACTTCACATTTTTCGCACCTGGTGGGATGCAACACAAGAGTATTCCAGGAAGTCTATGAACGAGGATGAAGGAGGATATGTGAAATTTGACTTACCTGCGGGTGAATTAGTTTATTCTAATATTCTTAAGGTTGATATATATATATATATATATATATATATATATATATATATATATATATATATATATATATTAAGTCCACGCGAGCCGACCTACAGTTTAAAGTGCGATCCGATCCACTTTGTGCCTCCATTGAGTATCTACGCGAGGACCCTTCATTACAAGACCTCGACATTATTACTACGCCATCGGGGAGGCACCCAATTTACACAAATATGTTGATTCCAATAACACGTTATATGCATAATCTGATAATGATGCACTTTGGGTGCATCTAAACATATTTTTTTCAACTATAGCATGTCTAAAAGAATCATTGAAGTTGGGATTTTTATAACTTCAGGAGGC
Organism: Lepisma saccharinum; assembly: GCF_977018435.1. Taxonomy (NCBI): domain Eukaryota; kingdom Metazoa; phylum Arthropoda; class Insecta; order Zygentoma; family Lepismatidae; genus Lepisma; species Lepisma saccharinum. Next base: position 111,947,143 of record NC_139229.1, on the reverse strand, counting down.
ACGGCTCTGTAAACGTGAGATATAAACTTAATGCAGGTTTGCCTTCCATACGTGGTGGTTTTGTCACGTTTCTTCGCTTCGTAAAACATACACTTTTGCAGGAAAGGCTTCTTGCATCCTCCTGGGGCCTTGCTCTAGCTAAACAAAAAATATATTTGTTTATCATAATCGAGGGTTACATATTCCTGCCGAACTTACTAGAAAACAAGGATTCTATTGGGATCATACTGCTTTGAATGACAGTATCAATGAAGTTTTATGTACGCTAATACTAATAATGAGAATAAAATATTAATCAGGAACTTTATTTTTCGTCAACTGGATGTAACATCTTTTTTTGTTATTCAGCAAATATTCAATTGATCACCTTTTTTGACATTAATTTTCTTGCCAGGACAGCTGTTTTTATGCAGATTTTGACTATCTTAACTACACGTAAGCTAGATATTAGCTAATATTCGTGCTGTTATATTACTATTCTTCTACCATCTTTGTAACATGTCATGCAATAACAATAATAGAATTGATTAATTTACATATTCGAGTGAATAGACCTATGAATTATATTAATGCATTAATTTAAACATTTACTTAATTGTTGTCGTTAATGTTATTATTATCATTTTTTTCTGAAACACTTGGCTCAGACAACCTCCCCCGACATATATTTCTAGATGCGTGCCTGCCGAAGGATAAATTAGATCAAGCGGTGGTGGTACCGGACTTAAGAGGCTAAAGGGAAAACAAAGAAGTATGTGCGTCATAAGCTGGGCATAAGAAACAGCACAATATCACAAAGAAACACTTTTTGAAACTTATGTCATATAAGATGTTTAACAATATTAAGAACAATAAATGCTTTCTATTTGTAATATACTAAATATTGCAATTTTAAATAGTCTTTTGTGTTCGTACTACACATTTAAAAACTTTTTGGTTGCTCCCTAGCGCCAAGCTTAGAATTTAAAGAAAAAATGTACATTTTCATAGTGCACGGAAGTTCGACATTCAGAAAGAAAGAAGGTCTATTGGAAAACATTTCAAGACTTCCAAAAGGTATAGCAGTAATGAAAAAGAGCACTCACTTATACTGTGTTTGTTACAACCTGTCCGGCTTCCCGCGGTAGCTGATCGCTGGCTTTTCTAGCATAAACCAAGCGGTGTTGCTGCTGAAGACCGCCTGAACTCCGTGCTGGGGAAAGCCAAAGCCAGGCAGCAAATTAAAATACGCAACGTGGCAACAACGTCTACGTAAGCTCCTCTCTTCTGGCTTCCATTCGCTCCTCGCTGCCCAGCAGACGACTTTTTTCTCGTTTCTCATTGGCACCAAAACTGTCGAGCGATCGCTAGCGCGGGAAACGGGACAGGTTCTAACAAACTTGGTATAAATGTACGATGGATAGACAGTTGTATGAAGCGAGAAAAACCACAAAGTAGATTTCATAAGATACCTAGCAATCAGTAACCAACAAACTGCATTTTTAATATTAATGTCCTCATGATTAACGAACCTTATTTATTCTCACTACGCAATGGGTAAAATATTTGGAGCTTTATCCCACTTTCCGGAAAAATATTTCGTGTTTCTGCTACTTTTGACTTTTGTTGGCATGATATCCCGGATCACTTTTACGAGACGAGACGGGACAAAACGAGACGGGACGGGACGAGACGAGACAGAACCCTTCGAGACGGGACACGAGACGGGACAAACGAATATTTTCGAGACACGACACGAGACGAGACAGCATTTTCACGAGACGGGACGGGACAGACCAAAATCTCGTCTCGTCTCGTCTCGTGGGCAACACTACAGACAAATGAAGCCAAATTTTCGTTAATGGCTATGTCATCGTACTCAAGCTTTTCCATTTGTTAGCAGACACCACACAGTACCTACTTCATAACTCTATGAAATCAGATCATTATTTCTTCCACTTTTGGCTAATCGTGACGATGAGGATGAGTGATGATATAAAGGATTACTAATGATATCATGAAACTGATGTTCACTCACAAAGAACAGCCATTCCCAGGCCAGGACTAAAACCCGAAAACCCTGGGGTCATCGAGCGCTGTGCTAACCACTCCACTGTCACGGTATCTAGTGACATGTGAAACGCAGTTCGATGTAAATTATTTTTGTTTAATGATTCACTTATGTTCAAATATAAAAGTGTGAGGTATTTTATTTTGTGGATAAACTTGTATCCGAGCCAGACGTCGGGAGTTGGAGCCGGGTCTTTCCTGAGTGACAGCCGCCGCTTAGAACATGACATATTTGCACCAACGCGAAGATAAGGAAAGATTATTTTCGTCGCTACCAGGCTTGAGTCGCAGCGGGCGGGCTAACCCATGTTCACGGATGACCAGAGATATCAGCTGGACCCCAAGCCTGCAAGTGTCGAAGACGCCTCGGTGACCGAGTTTCAAGACAATGGACACAGGTCATTCGCATCTCCTCCAAAAGCGAAGCCAAGCTACCTGAGCGTGGGTTTCAACGGACGAATTTGATTATCTTATAAATATACGGTGCTACCATCCGAGACACAGTTTTTACCCGGATTTCATAGAGAGAGCATCTCCGTGCTACACTCTCGCGTGATCATTGCTTTGTGTCCGTGAACTTTGTTTCCTTACGTACTGTGAGCGACTTGCAGATAGAGAGTTACCAGTGTGCGCCTTATTTTGGTGAAGATTACGCGGTGATTTGTTTTCGCCAAGCGTGGACTACATAAGGATGGAGGGCTAAAGAAGATAGAGAAGGGGGCCGTCGCTTCCCCGGCACCCGCAACGATGCAGAAGCCAGCCAGACGACGCCAAAGCCAAACACTGCCCAAAGCCCGAAGGACGTTTTCAGAACGACGCCGATCGAAGCCCGTCACCAGAGAGAGAGATTGAAGGACGACTCCAGAACGACGCCGATCGAAGCCAGAGGGAGAGATTGAAGGACGACTCCAGAACGACGCTTCCAGAACGACGCCGAATCGAAGCCCGTCACCAGAGAGATTCCGAACCGGCGCGTGACCACGTACACCCGACGCTAGTGACAAGAGGAACTCCCGAAGTTCTGAGGAGGTGCAAGTACACCATATCGTCGCAATTATTCTTCGTCGCGATCTACCTCGGAGGACAACTTCGCCACAAACGAACCGTGTGCAAGCCCCGCGTCCAGGAGAGATGAATGACCACGCCATGTAGCAGAGTCTGGTACAGTATACTTCAGAGGGTCTCATGTCCATGTAAACGTGCGTCGTTAGTATCAACACCGTACAGTTAACGCCGAAGCCTCACTTATTTGCAAAGTTACTCAGGAAACCCCGAACCTAATTTCCGTCTCTGACAATTTTTGGTATTGTTGTAAAAAAGGGTTATTTCATGTTCAGATGTTCTAATTTAATTGTCTGCATTCAGCGTTAGAAGCTCCATTTCATTTCTTTAATATTTAGTATAAATTGTCAAAGTGTGCTCCATTTCCTGTGTAACCGACCGCCCCGTCGCGCCATTTAATTTGTCAATAGTTGACTGATGAGTCTTTTTTAATTGTGGAAAGCGTAGTTGTTTTTATTGCAAGGTCGTGTGCGTGAAATAGTACTATTTGTTGCATAGTGGTTTTTAAGGTAATTTTTGCTCGCGCCGACGATTGATTAGTGTATTCCGGCAGCTGGAGCCAATTAAGTTTTTGCATCACTATGTAATTGAGTAGTTGTTCTCATTGGACGAGAGAGGCTTGTGTGTAATACCCCCGTCCGAGAAACTTGTATAATGTCGTGCTTACGACTCGATGCATACGTTCATTCGAACGAAAGATTTAACCACGCCGACCCAATTGTCTTAGTTAACCGCTTTCCGAGGGCTGGCACTTAAGTTAATTTAAAAGAGCACAGGAGCTGGCAGACAAATGCCCTAAATTCACATAAAGGTTTAAAAATTAAAAGGAATGATATGTTAATGAGATCCATGATTTGTATCCATACTTCACATGTAAAAATACCTCATGTGTGTGAAAGAGAGATAGAGTGAATGTTGTGAGAGTGAGGAGGCTTTGTAAACAGTTGTTGATTGCAATATTTTCTTTGTTGTTACAATATATATTCACTTTTTTACCGTTCGTCAGTGTTGTTATTTGACGTTTTCAGGTACCAGATATTATGCTATTAGTGTTTTATGATTGTTCGAATCTACATATCAAAGGTAAACAAAACAGTGTAACTTTTCAAGGTATTAATCTCCGCCTCGCAATAGTATGACAATAAACGACCGTCTCAGTACCGAACTTGATAACTGGACCGTGAGTCACGACCGGTTTCCCGTACACATAACGACGTTTGGCCCCGTGCCGGGGTATGATTGACACGTCATTTCGGGGACCGTGAGTGCACTCGTTACACCACAACGGAGTAATATTATCAGCAATATTTATCAAAGTCTCGAACAGGATACAGTCGATCTTCTTGTCTTCTTACCTGGATTTTAACAAGTCTGTTCGGTTTGGAATCATCCTTACCGGTTGCGGCAATGTGTGTGTACAGTCTACGAGACCGACCCCGTAGCGGAGTGGTTAGCACACCCCAGCCTGGGCATGGATGTTTGTGAGCGTCCATTCATCATTCGTCCGTCCACCACCCATCCCCATCCTAGCAAATTAGCCAAAAGTGGCACAAAAAGCGAAGTAAAATCAATCAATCAATCTACAGTCTACTAAGGAAGTGCATGCGAGATACTGTACAAACCTTATAACGTCTGAAGTCTTCGATTCCCAAGTTTTCAAGGCATGATCCAAACAGAAAACTTTGGAACGGATCTAACTGCAGAGTAGAGCCTGTGAGATAAAAGAATTGCCACAAAATCAACGCTATCATATGACACAGCATGTAAACTAACTACAAATAGTTTAAACAAACAAGTGCATGTATAGGGAAAGCAACATTTTCAGGACAAATATACCTATATACTCAAGATGGAATATGTTTTCACGTCTTTCTTGCATTATTTCTTTCAGACGGCCAAGAGCACCTGCAGGGGTCACATACGGGCAGTTGCCCCCCCCCCCTTGATATTAAATTTTGTACAAATAAAAATACATTTCGTAAAATTTTCTGGCTCGCTTCGATTGCGGTGTCTGCTTTTCTTACAATCTTCTCAAGTTCAGGGGCGGCGGAAGTTGGACCTGGGCGCCGAAATGAAAAAAAAAAATGTAAAAGAACAACATGGTGGACCATGAAATTTTTTGTGCCATATTAAATCAATATTGTTTTCAGTTTGCAAATATTTGGATTTAAAAATGTTCTTGCTCGCTTCGGTCGCAATTTTTCTCCTTTCTGTAATGCATTGTAAATTATCAGAGAGAGAAATTATAACTACCAAGTACTTCAGGCTCTTGCTGCTAAATAGTTTTGTCTTAAATGCATGAACACAATTATATTGTTTTGAGTAAAAGGAGCGCAGCACATTTCACAGACAATTTATTTATTCATTATGGTTCTTCTCGTGGCCTCCCCGATGGCGAAGTGGTAGCATCGTCGCCTTGTAATCAAGGGGTCCCGGGTTCGATTCCCGGTGGAGACACATAGTGGTTCGGATTCCACTTTAAACTGAAGGTCCAGTCCCGATTAGCTTTACTGTGCATAAAGTGGACTTAAAACACCAAATCAACCAACCATTATGGTGCTTCTATGTTGCTGCATTAGACCATATATATATATATATATAATGTATATACAGTGAGAAAAAAAAATGAGGTTTTTCTTTCCCGACTGAACTTTCATCAAGGCTTTCCCCTCTCCCCCTAATCACGCCTATGTGGAGTTCTTCAACAAGTAATGGGGTGACATATGGTCAGCCGTTATAGGATATATCCGCGACCGGGTTACGCTACTCACTCGTAGCTCTCCAATTTCCTCACGATGGTGGGTTGCCACCGGTCCTATACACACGTCCAGAACCCAGAGACTGAAACCAGGTGGACTCGAACCCATGCCGTCCCGCAGTCGGAGTCCAAAGCACAGCGCCTTATACGGCACGGCCACGGAGGAGGACTATTAGAAGCTATACTGTAGATAAATTGCTTTTGTGTTGTGTTTGCCAATTTCAGAAGGCTTCATTGAGTCCAATCCAAATTGTATGACATGGCAATTTCACTCGAAAATTGAAGGATGACACATTTTACTGTGTAACTAAAAAATGCCCAAAATGTCACTTACCATGTTTTACACTCGAACCCTTCAAATAATTTGGTTAGAATTATCAAATTTACTAAATTTCGTATCAAATTTGTTATTGATGGTTACGAAAAATCTTAACCAAGCGTGTTCTGTTATTTCACATGAATTACTGTTTTCTGTACAGCTTACTTTTCTTTTTCGAAATGCCCTGCTTCCAGATAAATGTTCACATCTAACGGAATATATAGCTTCACAGATAAATAAATTTAGAGGTCAATTAATTGAAAATAAAATGGTTATAATGTATGAGAAGGCAAGTAGGCCTATTCATTATGTTCACCGTTACTGGACGAAACGACAGCACCAACTTGAACATGTTTCACAACTTACCTAATGTTATGGACTCTCAAGTTGGTTATTTAATTAATCGTGATTAGCTAAGGGAAAGGAAATCGACTTAAAATAAAATAAATCAACTGAACTAACTTTAACCTGCAGAACACAAGACAACATTTAAAAGTTCTTTATATTACAAAACTTTCCACAGATAATAATTAGTATATTTTAGTTAAGGTAGTTTATTGAGTCACCATTCTTCCAATAAATAAAGGAGGCCGATACTGGTTGTTATACATTTTCTTTGCATTCATGTTTTGACTTAAACAATTGATAGTATTATCAATGAAGTGAAGTTAATTTTTAAAGTATCCAATACCATTTCATAAAACGTTTTGTGAAAATACAGTGCTTTGACAGATGATGCACAACATGCCCCACAACGATGCTAGATGTCACACATGCTTGTTACATACCCTGGAAATCTGAGAGAAAATGCTGTTGGTAGTATTTTAGAATAGAAAAAAACGTACATAAAGTAGTGGTTTTCATTAAAAAGACAAACAAGGACACTGCATTTAATTTCGGGTACATTATCAGCATTCAAGGAAATCAATTGCACAGATATATTATAATTTAGAGATTTCTAAAAAAAAATACAAACTTAAAATTTGAGCAATATTTTTTTACATTTACTTCAAATTTATGATTATTTTATATTTGATAAATACTAAAAATATTAAAGAAAATAAATACACACTGTACCTGTCTCTTGCCTGTTTCGTTATTTGTCATGGCTTTCCTACGTCTTTAGGATAATCACAAGTAAATGTTCGAGCATAATAAATGATTTAGATTAAATAATGTAGACATAAATAATTAGCACAAATACATACGACATGCCTCCAGATCTTCGTCACTTCCGTCTCCACAGTTATTTATCAGATCACATTTCTGATAATTTCGAACACATCTTCCATTTTTGCACTTGAATTGTGAGCAGGGTCTTGTACCTAAGGAAAAATAAGAACAAGAAATTATTTTGTTATATTTTTTTCTTGGAAAAGCTGTCGTTGAATGAAAACATTAAACACTTAGGGAGATTTCACACCAAAGAGACAAGAGACAGCGAAATGCAACACGCTGCAAAAGACACTTGTCGCTTGGAAGCGAACCCTTCTGTGCCGCTTTCTCAATACCGTGCATCGTGCCGTCTGAGTTTGTTGTTCGCATATGGGCGTGATTGCATTGAATGCTTCACCTCAACGAGCTATATTTAAACTCTAGAAGAGAGCCCAACCGGAGACCTTGCAACATGTTTGAACCTCTTAATTTGTTGATGTAGCCTAATAAAGTATCAATATGTACAATGTTTTAAGATTTAAACACAACTTTCTTTAGATTTATCAAGGTTTTTTTTTTGTGCAGTTATCGGCTGTAATTTGCCTTCACCATCATGTTGTGTTTTGGCCATTTAGGACGTGACTGTTTTTGTTTGAAACAACCAGTACATGGGGACACGTTACTCCAAAATAGATCAGTCAATGTGGTAAAGTACTCTAGTTCATTGCTTCTCAACCACCGGCCCTTCGTATCACATATAAAGCTGCGAAAGGTTCTGCTGAAAGTGGTTGACAAATATAACAATCCCAATTTGATATTAGAGGTGTGAGTTTTTGTTTTAAGTCCATTTTATGCACAAATATACTAATGAGGACTGGACCTACAGTTTAAAGTGGGATTCGCACCACTACGTGCATCCACCAGGTATCCAACCCGGGATCACTTAATTACAAGGAGACGACGTTACCGCTAAGTCATCAATATTTTTATATTTGTCAACAATCCTACACGTAATCAAACTCTTAGGACTCTTAATGATTATGCCAGAATTTATTTATCAATACAAAAATCTTAAATACTTGAAAGGTATTTGGAGGAAAATTCTTGGGTTCCGGGCATTGACAGAAAACGGGACATGGTTTCACGAAAGTTGAGAATTACTTTTTTTTCGGTTGACTAATAAACTGATTAATGCAATTATATTGGTACAAACAAGTGTCGCTTGCAGCTTGTCTTTTCGGTGTGAAACTCTGGTGTCATTTGTCGCGTGTCGCATGACGCGTGTCTCTTCGGTGTGAAATCTCCCTCGAAATGAGCAACAATAATTAGAGGGTGAACTATATTCGACAACACACTGAGTTTATGAATCGAATGGGGGTGAGGGAATTTCCTAAAAGCAGCCGAGGGCTGGCCTAAATATCAGGTGCTCTTGCCCCTTCCTCTGTTTCACGCTAACGCCATTCGCAATTCCAGACTGGGCGAGAAGATCACTGCATTTACATGTAATTTTTGTTAGGGATGGCCACAAAATCAGTATAACGGATATCAGGATTTCAAATTATCCGATATCCGTTTCGGATGCAATGTATTATCCGAATATCCGGATAATTCGGAAATCCTGATAATACAGATATCTGGATAGTACAGGGTTGATGAAGGATTTGTAGATAATCTGCACAGTGAAATGAGAACGTGGCGAATAAAAGAATATGTGGATAATCCGAATATAAGATATCCGGATAAATCGGATATACAGAATATATGATATCCGGATAGAAAATTATCCGATATCGCGATAAAATTTTATCCGGATTTGGCCATTCCTACTTCATACATATTTACACGGTGTTCGATTGTGCCCAAATTAATAATGTCTATATTATAGCGCTCTCATCATCACTGCCTACTGTAGTTTCGCAAGTCAGGACTCTTGTGAAAAGCCCATCTGATGCTGTAGAGATCATCTATATTATCTTGTAAGCAAGAGGTCCCAGTTTCGATTCCCGATGGAAGCACTCTCAGCAGTTCAGAGTCCGCTTTAAACTGTAGATTTACTCACAATTAAATAAGCCCATCTGTGTATTAAGTATACTTAGAAATAACGAAAAGGTGCTGTTGTAAGATACCCACTATTTATAATTCAAGAGAGAGAGAAGCAAATGCCGTCGGTACTATAGCACTAATATTAACGAAGATTTTGCTTTGTCATGTGACCATTTTTTTATCTAATTATTACAAATAATGTTACGAGGGCCACTATTTATATTTTGAGCCTTGGCAACACTGATTGAAGTTAGGCGCGATTTGACGTTTGCACGGAATCGTCTGGCATTATTGACCATAACGTACTTCAAATGTTTTGTCAATAGCTTCATTTGTGTTGTTTATGTTGCCTTGGAGATTGCGCGACAACAATAAAATGGAATTAACTCGTGAACATTTTCGTGCGATGATTTTTTACGATTTTCGACGTGGATTATCAAGACAAGAGTGCATCGATCAACTTACTTCCACATATGGCGATGAAGCCCCATCCTTTGCCACTGTGAAACGCTGGTATAACGAATTTAATCTTGGCCGCCATTCGCTCACCGACGAGATTCGCGAAGGTCGTCCAAAATCAGTTGTTGTTCAAGAAAACATTGATGCTGTGCAAAACCTAATACTGCAAGATCGTCATGTGACATACTATGAGATTGAGGCAACCATAGGCATTAGCTCCACCAGCATATATAAAATATTACATGATCATTTAGCTGTGAGAAAGGGAAGGTTCTCGTTGGATCCCACGCAATTTGACAAAAACTAAAAAAAAAACGCTCGCGTCAATTGGTGCAAACAAATGCTCAATAAATTCAATCGTGGTGCTTCAAAAGACGTATATAAGATTGTAACAGGTGACGAATCATGGATATATGCATATGAGCCGGAACGTAAACAGCAGTCGACTGTATGGGTGTTTCAAGATGAACCCAATCCAACGAAAGTTGTTCGCGCTCGAAGCACATCGAAACAAATAGTCGCCTGTTTTTTCGGGAAAATTGGTCATGTGGCAACTGTGCCTTTAGAGGAACGTAGAACGGTCAACTCTGAATGGTACACAACAATTTGTTTGCCAGAAGTCTTCGGTCAAATACGGAATACAAACAAACGCCGTCGGATCATTCTTCATCAAGACAATGCCAGCTGTCACACATCTCGTCTAACAACCGACTTTATGAACAGTCAAAAAATCGAATTGATGGGTCATCCGCCGCACAGTCCTGATTTGGCACCCAATGACTTCTTCTTGTTCCCGAATGTCAAGAATAAATTGCGTGGACAACGATTTTCGTCGGCGGAAGACGCCGTTGATGCGTTCAAAAACCATATTATGGAGGTGTCTCAAGAAGATTGGAAAAACTGCTTTGACAAATGGTTCGAACGAATGCAAAAGTGTATTGACCATAAAGGAGAATACTTCGAGAAACAATAAAGCAGTTTTCAATGCCAAATTCCTGTTTTTTCATTGTTAGGCTCAAAATATAAATAGTGACCCTCGTACTTGCTACAGTATTGAATAAAGAATGTTAATGTAACTGGTTTAGACCTGCATAAAGGCATTTTATCAGCACCCTTTTCTTGCACCTTTTTCAAAACATTTTCAGAATCTTTTCTTTCCCTTTCGCGACCATAATTGTGCACCTTAAAATCCATTCCCTAATGTTGATGATGATAAACCATTCACGAATTGAGGAGTACTGGTACACTCTACTGTACTTACGGCATGTTTCAACTCTTTCATCGCTTCCGTCAAGACAGTCATAATATCCATCACAAATATCTCTGGCTATGAGGCAACGTCCATCGCCACACCTGTGTCCCGACCCGTCGCAGGTTTCTGCATGCAAAGAAAGAAAAAAATTACCACGAGATTGTTACAATTTTCTCTTGATATTTTACAGAATAAAGAGAACTCTGCACAAGCACCAAAACCATGTTTACGTACGTTAACGTGTTTGTTGCACAATTTTTAAAATACTTTAAAACCATATTACGAAAATATCTTGTTTTATACGTAACATTGGCAAAATGCTTACGAATTATATGAAAATTAAGTCCTCACGATAATTTTTGAATGGTAGATGGAATAAAAATATTAATAATAATCCCTATACACACAGGAAAGTTTAGCAGATTGTTATGAATAAATTCGTGATAAGAACTGTTAGTGAATATGGAAATATACGAGGGTCGTTCAAGGAAAAAGTTTCCCTATGTTGAAAAAAATTGATTTCTTACGTTACAGACGAAACTCAAGTTACAACAAGTAGCATGGTCCTTCTCACTTTTCAACATAATTTCCAAGGCGATACAAGCATTTGTCCCATCGTTGCAGAAGTTTTGAAAGCCATCTGCAAAAAATTCGGGGTCCAGGGAACGAAGAACACTTTTCACGGCTGTCTGAACCTCCAAATCAGTGTGTAAACGTTGACCTGCTGCAGGAAACAAGTGAAAGTCACTCGGGGCCAAGTCAAGCCTGTAGGGGGTGTGGTAACCTTTCCCATTTCATTTCTCGAAGTTTATCCTGTGTTAGTGCTGCCGAATGGGGACGAGCATTGTCATCCAAAAGAATGACACCAGCAGAAAGGAGTCCAGGACGTTTGCGGCGAATTGATTTTTTCACTTTCTCCAGTGTTTGGCAATAACGTGCAGCATTGACTGATTCCCCTTTCTTCAAAAACTTTGAGCAATACTCCACACCGCCAAAACACGTTGTTCCGCCATGACTCGCTACTCCTTATCCAGGGCACGTTTCTCACTGCATGACTCACGCTAATCACGTGACGCGCATGCGCGGTAGCCCGCACGAACATTCCATTGTGTGTAAATGTAGAGGAAAGACGAAAGAACACACTGCTAGTTTCATTTCATTTATCGGGCTCGTACTTTCTAAAAAAAAAAAAAGAGGAAACTTTTTCCTTGAACGTATAAATTGAACTTGTGGAAGATAAGCAAGGAAAACTTGCATCGAATCAACTTGAGTAAAATATTTTTTTCGTTTCATGTCTCTACTACAGAAAATTCTGTATATGTTGTGTCATTACCTTATATACTTGTAAAATCCTAATTGTATTTGCCAATTATCTAAGTTAAAATATATTTCTACCAATTAGCAAACAAAACATACCTGGACTCTCCACATCGGCGCTAGAAGATGATGGTGTGCCTAAATAAATAAAAAAATGTTAGCCTATTAAAAGTTTCCTTTACCACTTCATAAACTGTACAAAATTAGTTGATGGAAATAGAAGAATTATTGGACGAAGTATTTCTAGGATTAAATAAAATATATACTATATATATATTTCTAAAAGTTCTGGTTCAAATATTTTCTGGAGTGCAATTCGTTTATTGCATTCAGAAACAATTAAACTCGCATATAATCAATGTTCATTATGTAGTTGAATTAATAAATTATTTAAAGAACTTCTAGATAAACAATATAGGCTTACCTGAGTTAAAGTATTAACTTACTATAGTAAGTTGCAAGTATAGAACTAATACACTAATAGATTTAATAAATTAACAAAAAAAAATATCCAGGAGTTTAATTCGGTCAATTCCTATAGCCTATTCATGCTAATTTATAATGTTAAGAAAATCCATGGGACATGAAGTGGCTTATGTGCGTTAACTCCCCCCCCCCCTCACACACATACAGATATATGAACGTGCTGCTTAATTAGTACCTATATCCAACTCCCTGACTCAATAATTAAAGCTTGAGTATTGCATTTAAAATACACGGAATGTAATTAATATAATATTGTTTTTTTTAAAAATGCTTCCATACCTACTTTTCAATAAAACTAGTTATGCATGCAATCAGGTTAATTATGAATGTTCTAATGAATTGAATGTTCTAAGGGTAATACTCACTTTATGAGTTACCTAGCACTACGGTAAACATAATATTTTTGACCCAAAACCGGGACATCTCAAGGAGGTTAGTTTACACCCCCCCCCCCCTCCGGGTGTAAAATCGGTTAGGCCTAATTATAAAAGTATTGTTATCATTAACGTATTATTAATATTATTTATTAAAATATAGATCACATAAATGATAAATCATAAGCGTTGTCAAGATGTATTAATTATTGTAATCTCCGTATGACTTACATAATGTTTCTGGTCCCTTCCCATCAATCATTGATGTACGAGGGTCACTATTTATTTTTTGAGCCTAACAATGAAAAACAGGAATTTGGCATTGAAAACTGCTTTATTGTTTTTCGAAGTATTCTCCTTTATGGTCAATACACTTATGCATTCGTTCGAACCATTTGTCAAAGCAGTTTTTCCAATCTTCTTGAGACACCTCCATAATATGGTTTTTGAACGCATCAACGGCGTCTTCCGCGACGAAAATATTTGTCCACGCAATTTATTCTTGATATTCGGGAACAAGAAGAAGTCATTGAGTGCCAAATCAGGACTGTGCGGCGGATGACCCATCAATTCGATTTTTTGACTGTTCATAAAGTCGGTTGTTAGACGAGATGTGTGACAGCTGGCATTGTCTTGATGAAGAATGATCCGACGGCGTTTGTTTGTTTTCCGTATTTGACCGAAGACCTCTGGCAAACAAATTGTTGTGTACCATTCAGAGTTGACCGTTCTACGTTCCTCTAAAGGCACAGTTGCCACATGACCAATTTTCCCGAAAAAACAGGCGACCATTTGTTTCGATGTGCTTCGAGCGCGAACAACTTTCGTTGGATTGGGTTCATCTTGAAACACCCATACAGTCGACTGCTGTTTACGTTCCGGCTCATATGCATATATCCATGATTCGTCACCTGTTACAATCTTATATACGTCTTTTGAAGCACCACGATTGAATTTATTGAGCATTTGTTTGCACCAATTGACGCGAGCGTCTTTTTTAGTTTTTGTCAAATTGCGTGGGATCCAACGAGAACATACCTTTCTCACAGCTAAATGATCATGTAATATTTTATATATGCTGGTGGAACTAATGCCTATGGTTGCCTCAATCTCATAGTATGTCACATGACGATCTTGCAGTATTAGGTTTTGCACAGCATCAATGTTTTCTTGAACAACAACTGATTTTGGACGACCTTCGCGAATCTCGTCGGTGAGCGAATGGCGGCCAGGTTTAAATTCGTTATACCAGCGTTTCACAGTGGCAAAGGATGGGGCTTCATCGCCATATGTGGAAGTAAGTTGATCGATGCACTCTTGTCTTGATAATCCACGTCGAAAATCGTAAAAAATCATCGCACGAAAATGTTCACGAGTTAATTCCATTTTATTGTTGTCGCGCAATCTCCAAGGCAACATAAACAACACAAATGAAGCTATTGACAAAACATTTGAAGTACGTTATGGTCAATAATGCCAGACGATTCCGTGCAAACGTCAAATCGCGCCTAACTTCAATCAGTGTTGCCAAGGCTCAAAATATAAATAGTAACCCTCATAAGTCCAACACTGAAGTTGAGGAAAGCCGAAAGTATGTATCAGAAGAAGCAACCTTCTGAGAGCTTTCAGAAACCGTTCATAAAACTCCCCACATATCTTGACACACAACCAGAGGCTTGTCTTGAGTTTGTGTCAAGATGCAATAATTTACATTCTAGTTGCAGGTTCGTATTGAAACTCCATGTACGCTTCTTGACGATGATTATTCATCGATCTACAAATAACTAAACCCACACAAAACCATACAACTGTCTGCTCGAACATTCTCGATGATCATGACGCTTATTTTAAAATTCCATTTTTTTTAACATGAAATGTAGCTATCTCAAATTTAGATTTGGTTTTAAAGCTAACTCTTAGACTTTTATAAAACGGAACAAATAGAGTTTGTTTTAATAATATCGACTGGACGTCCGGGACATTCCTCTGAAACGGGACTGTCTCGGTCAAAACGGGACATATAGTTACCCTACCTACCACACATTTTTGGATTCTCGTCACTTCCGTCTCCACAGTCGTTGTACCCATCACAGCGAAATTTACATGGAACACAATTCCCATTGTTGCAAGTATATTCAGAACTGTAACAGCTCCCGTTTCCTGTAATAGTAAGCGCAAAATTGTTACTAGTGCGATTCACCATAAACTGTCATTTCTTAACAATCTAATGGGAGCTCGCCGATGGTGTATAGTAACGCTTTCGGATTGCAATCAAGGGCAGGTTAGCACAGGTAAATCTAATATTCACATCTAATCAAATTAGAGCCCTTAAACCTATTTGCTGACCATATGTTAAATACAATAAAAAATTACAGAAAAGATCAATCGTAATCTTTATTACACATAGTATTTGGTGGGAGAATTTTCCGCTATGATTCCTGCACCCCCTCCCCCCTCTCTGGTTTTAATTTTCAGCTCTTGAGCACTATTGTCAAACTAACAGCAGTGTGCGAATTAACGGGGGTGATGCCTGGAATTTATACACACACACACACACACACACACACACACACACATACACACAATTATCTCCGGCAAAAAATTTACTGCCGGTATGGTTTTTGGCATCTTACTTTTTTACCGGTATGCCATACAGTCTCATACCGGCCCAATTCGATCACTGGTTATGTCAAGGAATATCATTCGTTTTTTATGTAGATAATTAGACTAATATAAATTATGCAATTTATACTCTTATTAGTACGCGTTATTCACATTCACTCTTCATGTTAAACTATTAACAGTAAACGTACCTTGAAATCTTGTTTCATAACCATTTATTGGTGGACCTGTGACATAAATTTCAAATATTAAAAGAGTAATGTAACATCTGACATTAAAAAGTTTATCTTATTTAAATTTTGTTTTCATGCATGGAACATTAATAGTAAAATTGGTGTACACGTGTTAGAAAACATTTCTTTTATAAAGTACTGAACAGGTTTTTATCAAATTAATGTACTGTGATGACAATATGGAATGATTCAGTTATACAGAACATGAAATAAGCGTTTACTGAAAAATATAATTATATAAACTTTTGGACTAATCAGGAATGTATTCCTTCATTTGTTTTGATTTGTATTAACAAATAATAGTTTACTATAGAAATGTAAACAGCATATAAATATAACATTAGTAGAATGGCTACTCACAGCATAATTCAGAATTTTCATCACTTCCATCTCCGCAATCATCTTTTCCATTGCATCTGTAGCCATCGTACATGCACCTTCCATTGTTACATCTCATTGCTGAACTATAACATTCTCGAGAAACTGGAAAAGACACAATCATTCTATGAAGTAATTCATGAATCCTTCCTGGAGGCGAATAATGAAGAGATTCTTTCTGGATATAAGCAAGGTAAGTCACTTCAATCGCTGAATATGAGAGGCACGTTAGCTCTAGAAAGTTTGGAAGACTTCAATCCCTGAAGATGAGAGTAACTTTAGCTTTCGAAAGTTTGGAAGACTTTAATCCCTGAAGTTGATAGTCACATTTGCTGACAAGACTTCAGTCCCTAAAGATGAGAGTGATGTTAGCTCTTGAGAGTTAGGAAGTGTATCTGAAATTGACCTGGCTGTTGTCCCGAGAAAATCTCTTCACAATAATTCTATGCTGGACCAGATGATTAAAATTTTAATTAAAAAAGTATTTACTAAAGAAGGGACGAATGTAGTTTCTGCATGAATGAATATAATTTGGAATTAGATTCCATAATACCACTTTGCACATCGCCAATCTCCGTGGTAGAGTGGCTAACTACCAAGACAGAGGTTCAAAGTTCGAATCCTGGATAAGGTCTAGTTTTCTTTCCCATCAATAGGGAGGTTCAGAAGGGGCAAAATATAACAAAATATCAGTTTTATCGGTGCCAGAGGGCACAGATGGTTCAGTTCTCCGGAGATTCTGGGCTTTTCTTTGTATTTCTAATTCCATCTAATTATCGTAAAACTTCTATATTGTGATTAACGTAAGGAAAGGAGGTATGCAAACAGCAAAGACTGACCAAACAAGCACAGAGGATAGGCTAATTTTCTTCAATAGCCTATTAATCTATAGTCCAAAATGAAGAGAAAGTCAATGCTAAGTTATTATTTAAGACATAAACGATTAGAACTAAGTCACATTTCAAACATTCATTTGTTATTACTAGACCTCGGATTTTTAGGTTCTAAAAAGTGTGCTTTTAGGTTCCTAAAATAGCCTCTAAAAATTCTAAAATAGGTTCGAAAAACCCTAAAATAGGTTCTAAAAATCCTAAAATAGACCCTATAAATCTTAAGTTAGGTTTGAAAAATCCTGAAGTTGGTTAAAAAAACACTTAAAATAGTTCAAAATTCCTGAAAAATACTGATTAGGTATAATCATATGGGACAATGAAAATGGGACACCTTTGTGTGTGTTGCCCAACCCTACAGCAATGGCAGAACTTACCATTGGAAATTTTATATTAAAATCCACTCTTCGCCTTATAGTTAGGCAACAATCTCTTTCCATGTCATTGAATCAAATTCCGCAATTTTGTCTGTGAGGATCATCTTATATCCTGAACATAATCTTTCAACAAAAACATATATAGCTATATAATTGTATTCACTATGTATCCTTTATATGGGCTCTGTAATTAGGTATGTACCTGTTGAGTTCAATAAATAAAAAAATTCTCAGTGGTGCAAACTTCACTGTTGAAATGTTAGTTTGCAAGGCGTGAATGCCACAAAGCGCCGAAGTGACGCAAAAGTGAGCAAGACCACACAGATCAGAAGTTTGCACTTTGGGCTGTACAGTTAACAGTGGCACCAGACATATTGCTTTGTTTCGAGCTTTGAAAAATCACCATGGACTTGGAGGAAGGGAAATCAATAGAGAGTACGTTTCAAACACGTTCGTCATTGATTTTTTCCGTGACCAAACAAAACAAATTTCTCTGTGCGACATAAACATTCTGTAAAACCTTTAAAAATATATAAAAACCTTAAAAAGAGGCTTGATTTAGGCGCATAAACCTAAAATAGGTTCTAACAAGAAAAATAGGTTTTCTTACGCACTATAAAGCATCCATCAGTTGTTGCGTTTTTTAACGAAACGCTGACATAACTTATTTTCTCCTACATACCTGTGAAGGAAAAAATAGGTTAAAAACCTAAAATCCGAGGTCTCGTTATTACGTACCAAAATTATATTTTATTAATAAAAATCTACCCAGACGCACAAATCCACATCTACCGAAAATTAATATAACAAAGAAGTGTAAAATAGAATACATCAACCGGAAATTTTCTAAATGGGTTTAATTGTTTTAGGAAATTATGTTACTTATAAATTCCATTGAATGACAATGTGATGCAGGATAATATAATTAACTAATACGTACGACATGTTTGAACATCTTCATCACTACCATCACTGCAGTCCTTACGCCCATTGCAAACTAAATACCCTCTGGTACACACGCCGTTGTTGCATCTGAAGTCATTACCACCGCATTGAATTGAACCTAAACAAAAAATGACAGAACTTGATTTCCACACTGATAGTCGTGTAACCTGTAAGAATGATATTTAAAACAAAAACACCGATGTCATATATCTACTCACTAAGGTGATTACATAACCCTTACACCTTACAATATTATGAAGACACTCTCTCCATTTTGTTACAAACCTACAAAACAAAGTCATTACACCAATTTTCAGTTCTTTTAACATTTAGGAGTAGTTCAAGATAATAAAAAAAGCTTCATATCTGGATCGTAGAACGTGGGAATGTTAAAAAATTATGTCAATATAGTGGACATCATTTTTTTTATTCTTTCTGTTCATTATTATATCGCAAAAACCCTAAAAACAAGATAATTGGATATTTTGATGAAGAGAATATTATGGTAATAGTATGAAATTTCAGTGAACTGCAAAAAGAGTAGCGTAACTGAAATAATCATCAGTATGAAGGTTAAAATATGACATGCATGTGCTTATTTTTAGTAGAAAATAATGAATTTAATCAATGATGTGCCCGGGAGGGTTGATACAGTAGGTTTGCATAAGCTTTTCTACAGCAAAAGAAAATCTGATACACGAAAAGATTGTAATGTAGAGGACTGACTACTTGAAAAAATTAAACAGATCTCCATCCCCTATGTCCCTCCATGGAATTATTGGTGGAAAAAGAACAAAAAAACCTTATCTTGTGGTAAAAACCATGATTCTTTTTCCTAATATATATTACCTCTGTGGCATTTAGTTTAAACATCATTTAGTTTCATAAAGGCTCCACATCTGTCCTTTACGAGAGATTGGTGTATTCCACAGCACGAGACAGAGTGGAAGAAACTTACCACACACTTCATCGCTTTCATCCCTCCCGTCTTCACAGTCCATGTCTCCATCACATCGGAATCCAGCTCGGATGCATTTTGTGTTGTCGCATTTCATATAGTTTTGACGACATTGAAAGGAAGCTGCAAGAAATAACCGATAATTTAATCTAATTTGATTGCATCCGTCAAAACATACCGAGATAAGCCCATTAACAATATCTACAGGGCGACATTTTTTTTTAAAAAAACATTGATCTGTAATTTCACAAAAAAAGTCTCCTAAGCCTTCCCTTCCGATGTATTCTGATATTAGTTCACCAACAATGCATCCTTACTTATTTCTTAATTATTATTAATTGATTTCAATTAGCAATCCACCATTAATCACGATGACAAATTTAACAATAATACTAATAACATGACAAATTATTTGGTAGGCTTTGCCCCACGAGCCCATATAAGTTGCGCCACTGAATCAGGATCAATCTTAAATAAAGCAAATCATCTTAATTAAAGTTCATTCATCTGGAGATAACTAGACTAAAAGCAATACCATATCAGAGGACTCAAATGTGCATACCTGTGCTAAATACGAAGGATGTAAAAAAGGCACCCAGTACACAAATGGACAAAACCAAGGACAACGCGATGACCCACACAGGATTCTACTGGCTGTGGGTTCAAGTGCCAGAGCGTCGTTGGCCTTCGCAAATTCAGTTACGATAGTGTACTACGTGACTTTTTGGTGCCTTCTCAGAATGTTCATTTTTTACACCCCTCTGAAATTTAGATATCATTATAGTCACAGCCACAGCTGCAGCTACGTCGACCGGAGAGGCTCAAACAACTCCCTAACCCAATTCCCGGGCCCCAGGAAGAAGGTCAAGAGCAAGCATTAGAATACCAAGAACAAGAAGTAGAAAACAAGGAGCCTCCGCCAGGAGCCTCTAGAGGAAGGTACAGAATTTCGACCGGAAGGCAGAAGCGAGAAGACGTACCAGATCTCCAAGGCTCACGGGAGAAACCCACAAATACTATCTATCTTCAAAGGATCCGAACTCGGGACCAATAGGATTCAAACCCACAACGCCCCATTAACTAAAATTTTACATTACTGCTACGCAACATTACATACACACTTAGCCATTAGATTCAACACTTTCTCAAACAATGATTACCCTTCCTGGAGCTTCCAGAATAGCTCCTTCTTATCGAAGTCATTCCATAACCACCCACTATTAATAAATCAAACGTTACCTAATTTTTTACATAACTTTCATGTATTCTAAATTCCCCTTACATGCATTATTACACTACACTTGTATGCTTATCCATTTTTATACTTAATGTAATATATATTTGTAAACCGGGGCTGCCCAGGACTGCCGAAAAGCCCCGGGACTTGGTACTTGATCCTGCAGAATGTCTGCACGAGACACCTGTAGAATCAAGACAACTTGTAAAATTTAAACAATAAAGAAAAACGGCGGAACCGACATTCATGTAAAAGACGCCCTGAATCTTTTTAGGTATCAGTACATAAGATATAAGATATACCCTCAAATGTATGCGGGTGAAGGCTGGGCATTCTTCGCCCCTGCCCCATGGTGATCATAATAGCACTGTTCACTTACCTGCTCTCTCTCTCTCTCTCTCTCTCTCTCTCTCTCTCTCTCTCTCTCTCTCTCTCTCTCTCTCTCTCTCTCTCTCTCTCTCTCTATATATATATATATATATATATATATATACACACACACACACACACACACACACACACACACACACACCTTATATAAACGCGCTTGATTTATCTCCATATAAATATGTGCTACATGAAACTAAACTTAAAAAAACACACTACATAACTTTATTGATTTTTATAGAACTCCGTGTGTACAGTCAACGGCAAAGTTAATGGTAGGCAAATTGTCCACCACTACTTTCATTACTTTCTTATTCTACATCTTGTGTTGTTTTAAGGAATGAAACTATGTTGGTTCGAAGCAGGCATTGTTCTCTGCTTATTGAAGTCATTATTTCAATTCATTGTCATCACATTGTGTAATTCAGACCGAATGAAAATGATGGTGGACAACTCGCCGACTGTTTCTTTCGCCGTTGGGTGTACAATCTAGACATCTCTGGGGTGAAAATCACATACATGGGCGTAATTAATAATAGTATACACTAACCACAATTCAAGGGCTCGGGTGTAAAACATGGTAAGTGACATTTTGGACATTTGTGAGTTCATTAAGAAAAAAGGTTATTAGAAGCTCTGCTGTAGATAAATTGTTTTCGTGTTGTGTTTGCCAGTTTCAGAAGTCTTCATTGAGTCCAATCCAAATTGTATGACATGGCAATTTCACTCAAAAATTGAAGGATGACACATTTTACATTGTAACTCAAATATGACCAAAATGTCACTTATCATGTTTTAAACCGGAACCTTAATTTATAAAATTTTAAACAAAAAATATCTGAGAGAGTGAAACATTCGATATCATTTTCTACAACGCGATCCGTAGTTAGAAAAGTATTTTTATTTACTACTGAGGTTCAGATCTAGACAAATGCATTAATTAAAAATGTTAATTACAACAGACTGCGATTAATTTGAAATTAACATAAGAAAGTAACCTGATTATTGCAGTTCGTAGACTAACTAAACACTGCTACAGTTGAATATCGACATATGTTGCAATGTAACAGTTGGGCTGAAAAGTTCGTAGGCTAACATAGTAAAAAATATTTTCTTGACAAAATTCGATTTTATTATTCAATATAGTTGTCTTTGAGGGCGATACAACGATTATAGCGGTGATACAATTTTTCGATGCCATTTTTATAGTACGATTTCTCTTTAGCCTCAAAATAGGCCTCAGTTTCGGCGATTACCTCTTCATCAGTGCTAAATTTCTTTCCAGCGAGCATTCTTTTAAGGTCTGCAAACAGGAAAAAGTCACTGGGGGCCAGATCTGGAGAATATGGTGGATGGGGAAGCAATTCGTAGTCTAATTCATATAATTTTGCCATCGTTTTCATTGATTTGTGACACGGTGCATTGTCTTGATGAAACAGCACTTTTTCTTCTTCAAATGGGGCCGTTTTTTCGTGATTTCATCCTTTAAACGCTCCAACAACGCTATGTAATAATCTCAGCTATCTCATCAACTTCACTTTACGATCATTTAAAATTATTTTGTGGACTTTTTTTATGTTTTCGTCGGTAACAGCCTCTTTGGGGCGTCCACTGCGTGTATCGTCTTCGATGCTCATTTCGCCTGGTTTAAATTTAGCAAACCACTTCTCAACGGTTGATTTTTCTGGTGCAGCGTCCGAACAATGTTTATCAAGCCAAGCCTTGGCTTCAACAGTATTTTTTTTTCGCCAAAAAGCAATGCTTTATTAACACACGAAATTCTTTTTTATCCATTGTTTCACAATAACAAAAGCTGCTTCACTCACAATGCTATATCTCACGAACTAATTATCCGGCAGCTGTGAAATTTATACACGTATCTTTTGAAGGTTAGTACTAAGTAAAAATCACATGGATTTAATTCTAGTAACGCCATCTATGAGTCAGCCTACGAACTTTTCAGCCCAACTGTTATAGAGGAAGGATGGAACACAAATGCATTACTATATAATTTTTACTTACACCCTTGAAAAAACTTGCTGTATTTAAAGATTCACTTATAAACTTGATTGCGTGCACTGTCAATATAGTGTGTTTTATTAAAAAGTTTATTCTAAAATGACTTGTTAATAACAAGAAACCAAATAAACTCACCACATACAGCTGCATCCTCATCAGAGCCGTCTTCACAGTCGATGTAGCCATCGCACTGCCATGTGCCTCGAATGCATTTCCCATCTCCACAACGGAATTGAGTATGTGCACAGGTGTCTTCTGAGGGGTAAATTAACTAATTTTATAACTGAGTCGCTATATGAAGTAACTTTAGTTAATAGCATCACTGTAGTAATAGGATTGTTACATACATTGTGATGTAAAGTGTGTGTGTCAGAGTAACACGCAAGGTTCCAGGTTCAAACCCTGGTGAGGCATGAATGTATTATTGTGTTTGTCCAATCACTATTTCATCATTCATCTTCATCATTGCGATTAACTCAAGAGATAGAAAGCGACGCAAAATAATTTCATTAGAATGTTTTAAACAATAAATCAGTTTTAAGAGGCTTCTTTCTTCTGAAATATTGAAACAGGATATATGATTTCAAGTGTGACCCGAAGCAGTGACGTATCTATAATTTTTATTTCCACGATGGTTTCTTGTCTTCACCGTACAATATTCTTAATATAGGTGAAGATTTTTATGAAATTACAGTTTGTATGTAATTATTAGAGCAGATTTATATACTCTAAAATTGCAAAATATGGTTGCAAATATGAAGCAAAAAGGTACAATGCAATTAAATACGCACTGTTAATGTCAAAACCTATCTAAAAAAATTGTCATTTATGAATACAGGATATGTGTTGAATTTAATTTACATAAGCATCAATAATATTAGTTGAGGTATAGTTTTATGGTTGAATAAAAATAAAACACTTATTGTCAGGTCCGAATCTTCGAAGAGTCGCCGACTTCCGTGGAGGAGTGGTTATCACATCGCTCTTCGATTCAGAGGGTCCCGGGTTCGAATCTCGGTCTGGGCATAGATGTTCTTTGTGAGTGTCTCTTCATCAGTTTCTCTATATCATCACTCATCCTCGGTTAGCAAAAAGTGGCAGAAAAGCGAAGTAAAATAAACAAACCCAATCAATCTTTGAAGAGTCGAATGTTGGATCCTAAGATTAGGGTTACGAAATTCAAGAATCAGGTAAATGTCGAAGATCCAATCCACTGGATACTTTCCACTCGTTACTTTTATCATCCGAAGAAACACATACTCAGTTACGTCTCATAATTCCCCTTGAATGTACATTAAGACCTTCGCAATATCGCAAAACACCCATGATATATTCAATTCAATTGTCAACCTCTTTACTTACAAGTGAAACTCTTGAGAAAGGAAGAACCAGCAGAAACTCACCTTCGTAACTCAGAGAACCTAGGACAGAAAAGAAATGGTATCACAATGACGAAATTCAGTCAATCACTAACAGAGTGCAATGTAAAATTTACCAATATATCATCAGAGATACACTGTCTGACGTACAGATAACAATCATGTTATGTTTGAGAATGCAAAGTAAAATTTTATGAAACTTCTCTTAAATGTATTTTCTCCCCCCTCTCTCTCCCTCTCTTTCCCTCTACCCTACTCTCTCTGGCTAGAAACCAACCTCTCGTGTGGTGTTCAAACCCTGGAGGTTTGATATTTATGATATAACCTTTTAATACTTTTAAAAAGAATAATTTAAATCGTCGGATTATGAGCATATGTAATGTATACAAACTAGTCTTGAGAACTGAATAAAATGTTTTGACTGTGATAGCTTGTGTTGTGTACATTTCAGGTTCGACTGATGCCACTCTGTCAAACTTGAGCAAATTTGAGTAATTCAAGATGGCGTCCAATATGCTCCCCCAAATAAAATTGACAACTTTGTTGTGACTTGTGTTTTTTAAGTGAAGAAGTATGAAAACAGCAGTACTTTGTTAAAAAGATACACGACAGGTGTCTTATAAGTGGAGAATAAAAAGAATCAAAAAGGTTTCTCTATCCCATAAAAATTACTTCCTCTTCAGGTCCCAGGAGGTTAACTAAAGTACCACTAACTTGTACATTGTAATAAACCTGCAAATTTGAAAATATGATAATCAATGCGTACTGAACAAGCTTTTTAGTGAACTCGATTATACATATTCATACATGAGATTCGCAGGATTCATTGATAAAATGTTCAACCAAATATATATCAACATTTAATACGCTTGTAATAATAAGGAATTTCATTATAGGCTAATCATACTTGTCACGTGTAAATCTCATCGCTTTGCATAAACACCTAAATATTAATGAACTAAACACGAATGAACATCATCTGTGTTAAATTTTCTATTTTCGAGAAGCGAACAAAAATAACCAAACCAACACGCGGAGACCACAGACAAAGAAATTTTGGCAAACTCATAGATTATCTACACATGGCCAGACTTCGCTCTGATTGGCTGTTCCACGCAATCCAATCGAGGAAAGCCAGTTGCAATTAGAACATGACCTATTCCTCAAAACCAGTCAAGCAGCCAGCCCGACGGCCATGGTTTTCTCCCAGGTAGCTATTTCAGTGCCAACTAGGGCACTCCTACTGGAAATCCAGTTCCGTGTGATACAGTCTTTAGAGAATCTTCACTCTGAGTGACAAATTTTAGAACTTGAAATTATCGTGCGTTCATAGCTGATGTAGTGAGACCGCATGTCCTCTGCATCGAGTTCGAACGTGGAGAGGAAGGCTAGAATGGAGCAAATTTCCGTGTGGCCCAAGTTGAACGGATGGAGGGGAAGATACGCCAAGGCTTTTGGCCGAAGGTTTTCACACGCTAAATTAACTCTCTATCCTTCTTAAACCTGAACGTTTATGGCTGCAGCAACATAGGCCTTTCATCTGTCCCTGTTTTGAGCAAGATCAATCCAATCTTTTCCATTCCCACATATTCCTTTAGGTACATCTCAACGTTATCTCTCCATCTTCGTCTTGGCCTTCCTACTGGACTCTTACCATCAGGTTCCCAACAAGAATCCTGAAAACTCTTCTTTCCTCTCTCATTCGTGCCACATGGTTTGCTCACCTAAGTCTTCTTGATTTAATGATTCTTAGAATATCTGAAGATGAATTCAAATTATCAAGTTCTAAATTATGTAACCTACTCCACTCACCTGTCTCCTCGTCCCTTTTAGGTTCAAATATTTTTCTAAGATTTTCACACGCTGGTGGAGCTAATAGCTACTATCTTCGTTGAACAATAACATCATTCAGATTGGTTTTATGTTCAAATAATTAAGAAAAGTCTGGATTCTCAATCGTCGACCAAGAGAAGAATAAAGAAAATGATATACCACATGTCAGTATTGTTTCACAAAATTTTCTCAATTTTGTAGGAGCCATATGGAACGTGCGTTACTCAAATGGATCAAGTTTGACAGAGTGGCATCAACTGGATCTGAAATCTACAGAAGGCCTACATAACATAAGCTATCGAAAACAGTCAAAACGTTTTATTTCTGCAACAAAACAAGATTTTTACTTGGACACTTTGGCACTCAAACTAATACTTACTACATATTTCCGGATTTTCGTCCGATCCATTACGGCAGTCCTTTACCCCATCACAGAGATAGGTGCAACTAGTCCAACATCCAACACTATTATCACACTTCAATTTTGAAGCTTCGCAGCCATCTACAAATAAATAATACAAATTGTTAATCCATGAAAAAACAAATACATGGCACATGTTAATGTTGTTTGTTTTTCATTTAATTAAATTTAATATAACATTCAATTAAATCTCTTGTTCAGTAAAATATGTATATTAAAGTGTTGGTATGTGTTAACAAGTTGATGTTTCTCAGCATAAGTCATAACGATTTTTAAACAAAGTATAACCACATTTTTTTTTTAGAATGTGCAATATAGGAATTGGTAATAGGCATACAAGTAAAAATCAATATCTAATACCAACATAATACACGAGCAGTGGCGGCGAGTGGGTTTCAAATGGGGGGTGCAATGACAGTTTACTTTCCCTTGGTAGATATGGTTTTGCATAGTGCGGGGGCAAAAGTGCCAAAACATCGGGGGCAACTGCTCCCCCTTGCCCCCCTATTCGCCTCCACTGTACACGAGGGATTTTTTTAAAAAAGATCTCAGACTGAATACTAACCTGAAATCCACACTCCAATCTCTCGTGAAGGACTGCCTAGAAGTATAAAATAGAGTGCAATATTAATTGTTCAAATATCTAAAAATATCATTTCAAACTATTACGTACTTTATGTGGCTTAACAATTATTTTAATGAGCATGTACCGTACGTACATGATAATTATAATAGAAAGTCAGAATTTAGGATGTGGTTTCACTATCATGATTAAGAAATGTGAATCGAAATTATCTGATATCAATGGCACATTTTAGAAGGGATATCGAGATCGAAACAGGCTATTTTCTTCGTTTTACTTCAAAATGGTCGTGTCTTGTCATTCTCTTACTTTCAAAATTTCAATTATCAAAATGCTGAAAAATCTTACGATAATGATTATTGCAATTGTAATGTGATCGTGGAGTTTTCGGGCTCGAGACATAAAACCAGAGTTGTTAAAGGTCCAAGAATCCATAAATTTTAATGGGTTCTATTAGGTTCCGTAACACGACGGGAACCTTTTTTTCACGCACAATTAAAATTCGGTCCAAGTTGCGTATTGTTTCATTTTAATACGGAACTTGGATCCTAGTTATACTTATCCGGAAAAGGTTCCCGGACCGCATTTAAATTCATTTGGAAAAAAGGTTCCTGGACAGTCTTTAAATTCAGCCAGGAAAAAGGTCCCTGGACCGAATTTAAATTGATCGAGAAAAAAGGTTTCTGGACCGAATTTAAATTCAAGAGGGAAAAAGGTTTCTGGACCGAATTGAAATACTTTAAACAGAAAAGGGTTCATTGCAGCCTAGAACCCATTTACACTTGCTGATTTTCTCTCCCGGACTGCCAAACCAATTCTTAATGACTTTCCCCCGAAATGAAACCGTAACAACGTCCTGTCTGATATTAAGATAGTGGTATTAAAACTAATCTCGGATTTAGGCATGATATAAGAAGGTGCTGGAAGAGAACAGAATTTTACAACAAACGCTGTACCCAATAGCGGATATTGGGTGCCAAAATGAAGAGGGGGAGGAGGAAAGTTTACTTTGTCTTGGAAGACAAGGCTTAGCATTGAGAGGTAATACGACAAAAAGTGGTAAAATGTGGGAGGCAATGCCTTCCACGTCCCCCTATTCGCCGCTACTAGCTGTATCTATAAAAGCTCTTCTCGTGAACAAGTCAATGGATATCATAAACCAGTGACTTACCTCTCAGATGGCTCTCAGCATCGATCTCCACATTTTATTAAACTTCTATGGAAGATCATAACATAATTTCTTTTAGAAAACAAAATATTTTTTTAAAAAAAGATTCATTTTTTGTTCGATAACATAAATCAATCTTCAATAACATATGGCGTACACTCTATTATAGAGGATCATAAGTTCACTTACTGCACGTTCCAGGTTCTTCATCACTTCCGTCTCCACAGTCGTCATAGTTGTTGCAAAGGAAGTTGCACTCGATGCAGTTCCCGTTTCGACATTCAAATTGCAACGATGGGCATGAGCAAGTCCCTGAGGAAAGAAATGCTTTGTACTAACTTGAAAAGCAAGGCAAGAAGATTATTATAATAAAGCGACAGAGGAGACGCAGACGTCTTGAGGAGTTCAGCGTAGCAGTAGTCTAACCCAGTTCTTTTTTAAAAGACTAAAAACTAAGGCAAAAGTTTTTTTTTTCCTGGAGTGATGGATAGCGACATAATTGTAAAGAAAGAGGAAGACAAGGGCAACCAATATTTTAATAATTAGAGCCCGGATTTATAAGCACAATCAAACAGTAAAATAAGCAAGTTAATAAGCACAAAGAATGAAAAAAAATAGCATAACAAATACAGGAAAATCTGAAAAAATATTTGTTTATTAGATCTCTTAACTTATTCAAAGCTGTTAAAGGAAGGTCACCCTGAGATTTTCTTGTGTGAAGCTCCTGCGTCTGTCAGTGAAGAATGATTTGTGCAGTGAAAATATTCTTTCCACGTAGCATGACATCACAGACGCATGTGGGAAACACCACAGTTCTTCTTTAGTGAATTCCTCTTCAAAGTCTGTTTCTTCACCAGAAATAGTTTTATAAATTTGGCACAGTGTTTTGTAACAGGGATTTTTCAGTAATTCCTGACTGAACTTGTAGGAACACAATTTTACCAACACCGTGAGTTTCCGAAGACAACGTTACTGAAATTTCATCAATAAGAGAGCGAATGTTGCAATGTATTATTTCGAGCTTTCAACTGTGTTATAATATGAGGTAATTTGGAAAAATGATTATGGATGGACTGTATCTTTTCTTGGATGCCGTTTCTCTCGTGCGGCTATTTAGAAGCACTGACCTCGTCATCCCGATGCCGGAGTGTGATTGAAATATGACAGATTTGAGTAAAATATGCTATTTTAAACCAAAATCATAAAATAAGCAAGCATAAACGTATCCTGCAGAAATAAGAATTTATAAGCACTTTCAACCTTAGTTAAATAGCTCATCAAGGTATGTAATACGAAGTATAACCTTTCTTCTTGCCATTAGAAGTCTGGAAAATAATATGCATTTCGCTTATAAATCCAGGCTCTATTAATAATATTTTTTTTTTGGTTGAGATTGGTCATTTTTTATTTACATAATTTGGCAATCCTTGTGAAATATAATTACCTTAAAATTTAACTTCTTAAACTATACAATTTGAACATTCATTCACTTAATTCATATATCAGTTTAAAGTTGCATAGGGGAGGGAATCACTGTTATACTCGTCATCCTAAAAAATAAGAGTCGAATTCACAATAAGGTACGAAAATTTAGTCAATCATATCTATTCTGAACTCCTGTGTAAGCCCACAGCTGTATTTTCATTTTCATATTTTACATTGCTCTTCAAATAAACGTAGACGGCAATTATGAATGTTGATTTGATGAGACTGATTACCCGATGACCGGGCAATAACTCCAGATCTTCAATCGAACACTCGACGCCATCCGGCAGTATACATATATATATATATATATATATATATTATTTGATTTTTATATATATATATATATATATATATATATATATATATATATATATATATATATATATATATATATATATATATATATATATATATATATATATATGCGTGTGTGTGAGAGAGAGAGAGAGAAAGCGATACATAGCAGCACAGCGCCTTTTATTTGTAGTTTGTCTTGAGGGGGAAAAAAACAACGAAATATCAATCATTAAGCGGAAGAGTACTGATAGTCTAATCTAAACCGCAAACAAGGAAGTTGGCGAAGTTTATCTAATTCTGGAT
The DNA here is from genome assembly GCF_977018435.1 of Lepisma saccharinum. Classification (NCBI taxonomy): domain Eukaryota; kingdom Metazoa; phylum Arthropoda; class Insecta; order Zygentoma; family Lepismatidae; genus Lepisma; species Lepisma saccharinum. The sequence continues at coordinate 111,916,351 of NC_139229.1, read as the reverse complement.
ATACTTTTGTCAAGAGAATTATACATTTCAATAAGCTATCCTTGGCGATTTGTAAACAGCTGATCAGAATTTCAATCTTCTTCTACTACCAGTGGTTAGAGTTTTAAATCAATTTTATGTACAGACAGGCTAATCGGGACTGAACCTACAGTTTAAAGTGGGATCCGAGCACTGCAACTTTAAAAGGGAGGTTAAAAATAGTAATTTCGAAATATTTCATATTGTGTAAATCAGACCCCTACAACGCAGCTATATACTCCTAGTATACATCTTTACAACTCCAGCCCCCTCCGGGAAAAGATCCTGCGTACGCCAGTGAACACACCGTATATATGATTGATTGATTGATTCAGTTTATTTTACTTCGCGTTTTGTGCCTCTTGGCTAATTTGCGAAGATGGGGATGAGTGATGAAATGATGAAAGTGATGAATGGACATTCACAAACAACCAAGCCCGACCGGGATTCGAACCCGGGACCCTTGGCGTGGCAGCGCGATGTACTAACCACTCGGCCACAGGGTCGGGCGTATATATGAATTAACTTAAAATTTCAGATATAGTCCTGTATGACCATTGTATATTGAAACTGTAATAGCCGGAAAAAAAACATTGCAAAAACAACGCAAATGGCAGACAAGAATTTTTTTAAAAACTTGCACAGTTAGCGATTGTTAACTGTGTTCTGGGTGAAAGAAAAATGTCAACATTCGGATTGATCGCGTGGGTACTCATAAATTAAATCAATTCATTAGAAATTCGTTTTCAAATTTACCATTGATGATTTTGTGCAAGAATTTCATGTCTGCTATTTCGCGACGAGTAAGTGTGTGGGCTGAACATTCAAATCAGACGTCTGTTTTATGGAGGTGTCTCAGTGAAGGTAGCCTTTTCTATGGCGAGGAATGGCGAGGAAAAAACTGACGATTATATCCCCCTCTTCATTATTTCTCGACACGCTACTGCACCACATAATGCCTACACATTTTATGTAGTCACAGAATTGACAGAAACTCCATGAATGTTAAGATTTTCATGCTGTTCGATATCACACAAGAACGAATGTATCTGGTATTCTTATGTAAGAAGTATCCTACCTTGTATATACAACAGAAGCAGCCCGAATGTGGATACGCATGTTAACATCCTCATGATTTGTCGAACACTACATGTGGCGTTTTCATTCTATTTCCGTTATTTATGTAACGACTTCCGGTAGTTATTTCTTTCAGTGATCGAATCGCAAGGAGGAAGTCAGCGAATTCTCCCTTTCCTCTGAATTTTTTTGCCACCTCTTGCATTCGTAAATTCGTTCCCAACCCGGGAAATAAAATTGAACTCTCCTGTGAATAGTATATATTTTATTATTCATCTTTTTTTTTCAATTTTATAAACGCCGAATCACACGGAATGAATTTCCAGTAGAAATGCCCTAGTTGGAGCCGGACTGGCTACCTGACTGGAAATGTTATCTGTCGAGCCTGCTGCTAGACTGGTTTTGACGAGTAGACCGTGTTCTAATTGCAACTGGCTTTCTCTGCTAGGGAACAGCCAATCAGAGCGAAAGTTAGGCTATGTGAAGATAATCTGTGTGTTTGGCAAATAGAAGAGTTTTTTTTTCCTGTGGTTTCCAAGCGTGGTTGTTTTTGTTTGCTGCTGGATGAAAGGAAAAATAGAGGTTGAAGTGCATTCGTGTTCATTACAATTTAGGAATTTATCCAAAGTTATGAGATTTGTACACGACAGATGTGATTAGCCGATAATAAAAATTCTTATTATTACCAATGTATTAAATGTTTGACATTGAATTCAACAAAATGTTTATATCAATGAATCCTGCGAATCTCATACATTAATATAATATACATAATCGGAATCCATCAAAAAGCTTGTTGAGTGTACCTTGATTACAAGGACGTATTTAAGGAGGGGCCCGGACCCTCTGAAAGACTTACTAATTACATAAATTAAATAATGTAACAATTAGAATTAATTATTTCCGCCAAACTTATTGGAAGGCAATGATTATATATTGTAATCATACCGCTTTGAATGACAGAGGCAAAATAGATTTATGCAAGACTTATTACTACTTATAACGTAACATTCATAAAATATCATCAGGAACTTTACTTTTCGTCAACTGAATGTAACAACCTTTTTTAATATTTAATAAATATTCAATTCTTTATCTATTTGACATGAATTTCCTACCAGGGTAGTTTTTTTAACAAATTTTGCCGTTCTTAACTACACGTAAGCTAGATAATGGATACGTGCTGTTATATCACTATTCTTACACCCTCCTATTACCTCTTCTTGTACGTAATAAAAATAAAATATTAATTTGAATATTTAAGTAATACTATTTTAATTAATTTAATATAATCATTATTTTTGTTTAAATATTATTATTATTTTGAGACACTTGGTTTGGACCCCGCCCCCCCCGAAACATATTTCTAGATACGTGTCTGCGATTACCATATTTTCTTTCGAGCCAATTTCTAGCCCATGTTTTTCTTTCAATTTTAATTTTTAATAACAGCAGTGGCTATTCTCATATAACGTTGTTCCTAAAGTGACTCGTCCACATTTTTAGCTTGTCTGCTCTGCGCAGTGCCTTGTGAAAAAAAAATAATACCGACAAGTACGGTAACGAGTATCGTGTGAGGCGAAAACTAGCAGGTGAGCAAGTACCACAAAACTAGTCCAAGCTCAACTGGATACGAAAATTCTGGAAGTGTATGTTATGCTTATTCGCATTAGGTGCAATTGCATATCACTGCCATCTCGTTCGTCATAAAATAAAGGATGTCTCAAAAATACGGAAAATTTTGAAATGGAAAAGAAGATGAACTTCGGAGCAAGTGTATTCATGGAGATGAATAGTACAGGGTATGCAATGAATTGTAAACATGTTATTCATTCACAAGATGGCCTTCATGTTTTGAACATGACGTCAGGAAGATGGCTACCGTTTGTGCGCATACATTCCTGAAGTCGTAGGGGAACATCGGGCATGTCCACAGGAATCCACGGATTCGTGTCTTCAGTCATGCTTCAGTTCTGCAATTGTTGCTGGTCGATGTTCATACACTTTGTCTTTAGGTACCCACAACAAGAAAATAAATAAATTCACAGACCGTGAGATCTGGTGATCTCCGGGGCCATGGGATGTCAAAAAATCGCGAAATCACTCGATGGCAGAACAACTGTCTTCATACTGCAATGATTGGCGAGTTGTGTGTGATGTTGCCCTGTCTTGCTGAAATCAGGCATTGTCACGAATGTCTGGAAATCGATTGTCTCTCTGTGCAACAAAATTTTTCACATTTCAACATAACGTTTGGAACTGACGGTCATCACTGTGTTACCATCACCATCTTAAAAAAAACAACAACAAAAAAACATGATGTCAGACGATGACACTGCACTCCATACAGTCACTTTGTTTTTTGGGGGATATTTTCAGAATTGCATAAATTCTCGACGTGCAGCACTGACACTGTCGTTATTCTTATAATAAGCTTTCACAGCGTATGCACGTTTTGCAACACTCCACTGCTCCATGATAACTGAATGGCATGGCACCTACTTCATGTTTTGTACGTTACGTGGCGCCACATTCCTCGCAGTGTTGCCAAGTTACGATTTAAAAAATCCCATATTTTTTAGACACCCTTAACTTCTTAACTTCTTGTGAGATTGAACACCCAACGGCAAAAGAAGTGGTATGCGAATTGTCCGCCATTTTCTTCTAGTCCGTTTTCCACAATGATGATTATCGTGAATTGAAATAGAAATGTCAGTAAGCAGAGAACATCTGCTTCTCATCAACAGAATTCAATTCTTTAAAAGCAACATAAGATATAGAACAGAAGGGAATTAAAATAATGATGGGCAATTTGCCTACTATTATCTTTGCCGCTGGCTGTACGTGTGTCCTTTGGTGCTTCCGAAGTGACGTCATCTACAGTCGGGACGCGCTAGAGTCGTTTTCACGTTCAGAAGACACAATGGGCTCTTATGGGCAATGCTTTTCTTATGGGAAATACGAGCGCGCTGTTGTGAAATTTCTGGATTTACAAATTTAGCTTAAGTAAAATCGGTACCTGCAGTTTTGCAGGAATACGATGGTGAACACAAAAAACTGGTAACTTGCTTACATAATTTTAGATAAATTAAAAACGCAAATTTTCTGTGAAAACACAATTTTTACATTGTTTTCATTCCTAACGTTGAAACATGCCGTAAAATTGAAGCTTTCATTATGAAAAAAATTGACACTGTTTTTTAATTGTCATGGGTGACGGTGGTACTCAGAATTTATCAATACTTTAAAGCATATTTGCATTAAAAATATTCAAATAAAGTATGTGGAGATTTTTTATATCCGTGCAGTAGAAAATGTCGTCGCTGGCCATTTTTTGTTCTGTAATTCCAAGTAAAAACTTCCAGCGACAAAGTTGTGGAGAAAATAATGAAATTATTTTTTATAACCACTCAAAGGTTACCAGAAATATTACTTCCATGCATTTGGAGTTTCTTTTTAACCCGAACCGCGCGCGAAGTAAGGAGACGTTGTCTGGCCATCTTGAGCTGACTCAACGTAGCATTCCGGCTAATCACCACCAAGTTTTCCAGTTGTTATTTTATTTCCATTCAGTAAAAATATGAACTTCATGCAGTTTGTTATAATAGAATTGAAATTACTTAAATTTAATAATTGACAATTATTTCCAATGCTGCTGTTGTGAGCATCATTAGTGCTGTCGCAAATACACGTTGTTTTTGTTTACATTACTGTCGACATTAATACTGAAATGAAGATCACCTTTCAGTTTCCAACTTACACATAAATTCATAGACACCATATTAACCTTTGAAAGGCTTTCCAACACGTGACAAAATATGGGGCTTCAAGATAGAAATATGACATGCCTTGCTTGAGTCATTCACGTCTTATCAGTTCACGTGGGCCATAACTCATTTGTTTGTTTGGGTTGCAACTTGAATCTAACCCATGTGCCAGGTTCCTCTTACTTGATTGAGAGATCTGCTTTGGTCTGTTTAGACTTTTTCCCTCTCCCGAAAAAGTGTTTTCAGTTCTCTCAGTGATTTTTACTTTTTTAAGTGATTTCTGAAGTGTCATATTCGTGCATTACACTCGCGTGTGTAGTGATCGCAATGGATCATAGTAAAAAGGGTAACTGTAACGTTAACAGTATAATATTAATATTAATAATTACATATAATTATCATTATATATACAAAATACGTAACACCTTCATTGTGAAGGAAGGTCATCATTTCCCGGCGACATGAGCTAGCGCTGTATTGGCAACACTGTGCGGTTTCTCCATAAGCGCAGTTGTGTCTTCTGAACGTGAAAACGACTCTAGCAACCGGCGTGGAACCACCCGCTCTGGTAGCGACGCGCAGTTGCCGGATTGACCTACTTCAGGATTTTTGCGAGTCCACAGAAGCACGTGAAAGATTAAACATCTGGTTAAACAGTCAACAACGGGACACTTCCATTGTTCTCATTCTCAGCAAAAACAACTGATTCTTTAACTACTACTTCTGTTCTTCCATTCATTTTTTATGTTTTTACATACAGGTAGATCGAAGCATTAATTACACATGTACCAAATGTATCATTAATGTTTAGGAAATCGAGCAATTGCCAAGCGTTTCGTTGTAATTAATTGAACTCTGTATTGCCAGAGCCTGTATTATCCTGTAGCTTCCAAACTTCACACACCCACATGTGCCTCCCTGATGGTACAGTGGTAGAGTAAGCGTCGTCGCCTTGTAATCGAGTAGTGCTGGGTTCGATACCCTGTCGAGGCACATAGTGGTTCGGATCCCACTTCCAACTATAGGTCCATTCCAGATTAGCCGTAGTGTGCATAAAGTGGACTTTAAAAATACCAACTCAATCAATCAATCAATCAATCAAATCACACACAATTAATTTGTTCTTGATAAAATCTTCTCTGTAATACAGTAACTCAGTTCTGGAAATTCTGTATAAAAGGTAAATTTTTGTAGGTTCCGCAAAATATAATTTAAAAAACGTGTTAACGAAACCAAGTTGTACGTAATTTGTTTATACGTTATTCGTCCTAATTTTCAATTAATACATTTCATTTGTACGTTCTGAAGCTTCAACTATGTCACAGAAGTATAAATTCCATGTCGTTACAAAACAAAGGGCGAGTTTCGTATACAAAAACAATAGGCGGGCATATCTGCGGTCGGTATTGAGTTGCGAAAAAGACAAACGTCGCGGTGTGACAAAGAAGGCAAAGAGGGGCGGCATGAAATCAAAAGGAGAACGATTTGCCACAGTTGTTCATAACACAAGACGCATTTTCTTTTGTTGGTAATTGTGATACGATACAACACAAGTAAAATGATGCCCGTAACTGATGCTTGCAATGTACCATAATAAAAACACAACAAAGGTTCTTTCAGTGAAGATTTTCGGTTGCTGTGTAGAGCAGGAAGATAAAAGGTTTCATGCTTGCCAGAATGTAAAATTCATACGGGAAGTTAACGTTAACCTACAAGAAACTTCAGATTCAAACTTCTAGATTCGTTAAATTATCACTTTACGACGGAAATAACATATATTAGCATACTGATACGTATGTGCTTAATTTCGCGTGACGCTTCATTTTTTCCCGAGCTTGCCAACAGCTGTTTAGCCTGTCCGTCTGTTTGTGCGAACGTGGCAACGTAGAAAACCCCCAGCCACATGGCAGCCAACGAGGAGACAGAATTTGGTCACGTTATGCCGTTCTGCGTTCTGATTGCACGCCGCTTCTTATCGCGTCCCGACTGTAGTGCAGTTTAAAGCGCCCATTAAACGAACAATCGAGCATGCAGCAAGCGACAATGCACACTTGTTTACTGAACTTGTAAGCTTGTTTCAAATCATGGAAACATATATTGAGCCAGGTGGTGGCTGTAGTTCTAATGTGTGGAAATGTATACCCTGTTCCATATATCTCTGGAGGAAGGCCGTGCATAGCGACAGAGAAATGGGAAGATTGATAAGTGCGGTCACTTTCCCCACTACACAATTCCATTTCCTCTCACGTGTTCATTGGTGGAGCCGTCTGGCGTCAAGTAAAGTAAATCAATCTATCATTTGTCTTGAATATCTTTGATTTAATTTTCTTTGTCCTTTCGATTTCCAGATCGAGTGTTATTGTACAAAGGCTTCTTGTTCTTTGTATTCTTTTGACTGTATCTACTTTGCTAAGATATAAAATTAAAATAAAAAAAAACAAAAAAACTTTTCAGCATTACATTTACTGATTTTTAATTCTGTTATGTTATTTTTATTTATTCTCGTGTCTTTTGTTTCTGTTCAGTTATTCTTATTCCTACTCTTCCTGTTTCTGTCTCCAAATGTTAAATTTAAAAAAAAAACACTTTATATGTGTGGGCCAATAAGCATAAATCTGGGAAATCCAGATCTTCGAGACTACGTTGGATCTAATTTTATGTGTCTTCCGTTTCCTTCATTTGCTTTTCTAATAACTAGTGAGAGTAGACAACCTTGTTATGAATAATTTTTTATCTCAAATTCTTCTGAGTGCTGTTCTACTACACACAGGGACGTCGTTAAGGGGGGCACGCGGGGGCACTGGCCCCGGCAAACGTCCACGTGGCCCCGGCAAACTGTTCAGTATTTGCTGGAAATTTTATTTTGATGACAAATATTGCAAAATAATTCTTCAGTAAATTTTGCATGCAGTTTGAAAAAATTCTTCAATTTTCAGTAGCACGAACCCAAGCAAGGCATTTCTTTCTTATTTCCCTCTTTCTTGCTTGTTGAACACAATGAGATGTATTAGTATATAGCAGAGGATGAATTTAATGGTTTTGTGGTCCGCCCCGGTCAGGGAATTCGGACACATATTGAAAATGCAGTTTTCCTCCGTGCTGCACACCAGATCCAGGCATAGATCCAGGATCCCCCCAAAACCCGCACTTTCTCTTCACCTGGCCCTGCACTGGCTCCATGGGCACCGAAAGAAAGACACAAACAGGAAGATTTAGCTACGGGTGGCTAGAACTTTCTGCGATAATTATTTTATGGTTCAGAAAATATATCCCCATGTGTTTCAAATTCCAAGAACAGAATTCTATTGCTTGTCCCTTTTTCGGCGCGGGAATGAATGACCTGCCCTGCAAAGGAGGGGAAAGGCCACTTTATGAAAATTCGGAGAAACATCGAAGCGGTCGGTTCATCTGTTGATTTGGTGGACAGTTGATATCTGTCAGTTTGAAGTAGGATTTGTTGTCCGAGGGGTGGTAAACTTCTGTAAACGCGAGAAGATAGCATCTCGAAGTGTTTGTGATCTCGTTTTTCTACATCGCGAGTAAACTGTCGAATGAGAAGCTGCCAGATTGTCTTCCTCTGGAAACAATGGATCAGGATTGACTGATCGACCAAATGTCCAACATATTGACGTTCTAAAAGAGTCAACAAGATCCTGGGTTCGACTTCCAGGGTGGTGATCTCATGTATAATGAAGAATAAACCACGTTTCAATTAAGGAAGAAAACTAGGTATGTAACAATTTTATTTACAGCCGTCTGCATGCTCTATAAGTATTATGTTACAAGTATATCTTTCTGACTTTCTGTGATTTTTCTTCATTTACTCTCCACCTGCAAATGCAGGTCAAGGTTGGGTAGACATACAAATATAATTAATCCCTAGTCATACAGCGAATAATAGTTATATAATATAATCATGAGTTATGGAGAAGCAAATTACTTATCAACCATTTTCTGTTTCTATTTGTTGTGCTGTGGTTAACAATGTGCACTACGATGCCAGGGGTACTGGGTTCGAATCCCGGAGTGGGCGTATGTGTTCTTTACGATGGTCCTCTCATCAATTTCACATAACTCATTGTCATCTTCATTTTCACGATTAGCCAAAAAATGTCAGAAAAGCGAAGTAAAATAAACCAAATCAATCATTTATATATTTCTATATTACGCCGCTTTTCTACCTCTTGGGTTAAATGCGATGATGAGGATGTATGATGAACCGAAGGAATGGCGATGGGACAGACATGATACTGTAACGAGTGCACTCACGGCCCCCGAAATGACGTGTCAATCATACCCCGGCACGGGGCCAAACGTCGTTATGTGTACGGGAGACCGGTCGTGACTCACGGTCCAGTTATCAAGTTCGGTACTGAGACGGTCGTTTATTGTCATACTATTGCGAGGCGGAGATTAATACCTTGAAAAGTTACACTTTTGTTTACCTTTGATATGTAGATTCGAACATTCATAACACACTAGTAGCATAATATCTGGTACCTGAAAAACGTCAAATAACAACACTGACGAACGGTAAAAAGTGAATATATATTGTAACAACGAAAAAATATTGCAATCAACAACTGTTTACAAAGCCTCCTCAAACTCTCCCAACATTCACTCTATCTCTCTTTCACACACATGAGGTATTTTTACATATGAAGTATAAATACAAATGACGGATCTCATTAACATATCATTCCTTTTAATTTTTAAACCTTTATGTGAATTTAGGGCATTGGTCTGCCAGCTCCTGTGCTCTTTTAAATTAACTTAAGTGCCAGCCCTCGGAAAGCGGTTAACTAAGACAATGGGTCGGCGTGGTTAAATCTTTCGTTCGAATGAACGTGTGCATCGAGTCGTAAGGACGACATTATACAAGTTTCTCGGACGGGGGTCTTACACACGAGCCTCTCTCGTCCAATGAGAACAACTACTCAATTACATAGTGATGCAAAAACTTAATTGGCTCCAGCTGCCGGAATACACTAATCAATCGTCGGCGCGAGCAAGAATTACCTTAAAAACCACTATGCAACAAATAATACTATTTCATGCGCACGACCTTGCAATAAAAATTACGCTTTCCACAATTAAAAGGGACTCATCAGTCAACTATTGACAAATTAAATGGCGCGACGGGGCGGTCGGTTACACAAGAAATGGAGCACACTTTGACAATTTATACTAAATATTAAAGAAATGAAATGGAGCTTCTAACGCTGAATGCAGACAATTAAATTAGAACATCTGAACATGAAATTACCCTTTTTTATAACAATACCAGAATTATCAGACGCGGGAATTAGGTTTAGGTTTTTCCTGAGTAACTTTGCGAATAAGTGAGACTTCGGCGTTAACAGTACGGTGTTGATTCTAACGACGCACGTTTACATGTACATGAGACCCTCTGAAGTATACTGTACCAGACTCTGCTACATGGCGTGGTCATTCATCTCTCCTGGACGCGGGACTTGCACACGGTTCCTTTGTGGCGAAATTGTCCTCCAAGGTCGATCGCGACGAAGAATAATTGCGACGATCTGTTGTACTTGCACCTCCTCAGAACTTCGGGCGTTCCTCTCGTCACTAGCGTCGGGTGTACGTGGTCACGCGTCGGTTCGGAATCTCTCTGGTGACGGCTTCGATTCGGCGTCGTTCAGGAAGCGTCGTTCTGGAGTCGTCCTTCAATCTCTCCCTCTGGCTTCGATCGGCGTCGTTCTGGAGTCGTCCTTCAATCTCTCCCTCTGGCTTCGATCGGCGTCGTTCTGGAGTCGTCCTTCAATCTCTCTCTCTGGTGACGGGCTTCATTCGGCGTCGTTCTGAAAACGTCCTTCGGGCTTTGGGCAGTGGTTGGTTTTGGCGTCGTCTGGCTGGCTTCGGTGTCGTTGCAGGCGTCAGGGGAAGCGACGCCCCCTTCTCTATCTTCTTTAGCCCTCCATCCTTATGTAGTCCACGCTTGGCAAAAACAAATCACCGCGTAATCTTCACCAAAATAAGGCGCACACTGGTAACTCTATCTGCAATTCGCTCACGGTACGTAAGGAAACAAAGTTCACGGACACAAAACAATGATCACGCGAGAGTGTAGCGCGGAGCTGCTCTCTCTATGAAATCCGGGTCAAAACTGTGTCTGGAATCATAGTACTGCCTATATATAAGAGATTCGAATTCTTCCGTTGAAAAGGACGCTCTAGTGGCTTGGCTTCTGTTTCAGAGGGATGGAAATGACCTCTCTCCATTGTCTTGAAACGCGGTCAAGTGCGCGTCGTCGATCCTTGCAAGCTTGAGCTCCATCTGGTTTTCCTGGTCATCCGTGAACATGGGTTCGAACGCCTGCTGCGACTCAAGCCCGGTAGCGGCGAAAATAATCCTTCCTTATCTTCGCGTTGGTGCAAATATGTCATGTTCCAAGCGGCGGCTGTCACTCAAGAAAAACCCCATCTCTCAACTCCCGACGTCTGGGTCGGATACAAGTTTATTCACAAAAATAAACAACCTCACACTTTCAAGTTGGTGCATATAATGAATCAATAAACAAAAAATAATTTTTATCGAACTGCGTTTTACATGTCACTAGGTACCGTGACATCTCGCCCTCCTTCCGATCAAAAAATTCTGTAGGCGTATAAAAATTTTTACTACTCAGGGGCATGAAATTTTGACTACAAATTTTTTTTTAACACCCTGTACAAGAAAAGTCAACCAGTTCGATAACACAACACACATGATATAAATAATACCTCCAATTTACATAATAAATATACATTTTATACACTCTGGGTATGGCGCAATGTTATTTTATACTTCTAAAATGGCGCGATGTCGCTTAACCATGTTTCGCCATCCCATTCCTCCCTTCGGCGCTGACGACCTGACGGCCCCGGCTGTGGAGACGTGTTGCTGGGATTCGACCCGTTCGCGTTTCGCGTCGGTCTCCTTTGAACCCTCGGCGGGCTGCGCCTAGTGTTCTCGTTGTCCGAACGCGGGCTCTCCGGTCTACTGTTGGGATGACGTTGATAATAACCATTGTTCACTCGACCGTTGTAAAAGTTGCTGTCGCCGCTGTTGCCATGGTGACCCGGCGAACCGCGAGTCTGACCACCTCGACGTCTCTGTCCCCGATACTGGCGTCTCTGTCGTGGCGAAGGCGGATCATCTCGAAACTGGCGAACTTCGGCTCCTGGAGCGCGTTGCTGCCCATCGTACCTCCTCTGGACGAAATGGACGCGTGGGTGCTTGTTTCCTCGGTTTCCTTCATCCTCCGGTCGCCTCCTTTTGGTCCATCTTTCGTTTCGCGTCCTCTCGCGTTCCTCTTCGCACTGGTTTAGGTTCTCGAGCGTGAGCGACATGGCCTCTGCATCGAAAACGCACGCCCCGTTGAGATGTCGTCTTATCTCTTGCGGGTAATGATAAATTAGGGCCGCAATTATCTCCGACGTGGTCATCTGTGGCTGGAGAGCTTGGAACTCATTGAACTTACGCCAGAAATATTGCGAAAAAGTAAGTCCCCCGTTCCTGTCGTACCTCTCGTTCCTCAGCTGGATGAGCATCCTTTCCACTTGCATAGGGCGCTGAAAGTGTGTCAGGAACGCTTCCCTAAACGCCGAGTATGAATGAAAGTGTCTTTCATTCCGATCCAGCCAGTTCTTTGCCCGATCTTGCATTAGGCCTTTCAGCACGAGTAATCGCTCCCCATCCGCAAGTCCTAACTCCCGCGCTGTTGCTTCGAATTCCTCGATGAAGGCAGACGGCAAAATCCTGTCGGCCCCGGAGAACTTCTTGAAATGTTTTTTATATTCAGGCGGGAACAGAGCTCTTCTCGTTGGTGCTGGTTCAGACCGTATATCTTCCCGGTTTGAAGTTTGGGCTTCGAACGGTCGCGGCGATGGAAGATGTAGTCCAGGTTCCACTTCGCTTCCTCCGTTGACAAGCGTAGTCGTTCTTGCGTCACTCGCGCGCCTTGAAGACGAGGGGATCGCAGCTGGCTGCGATGACGTCATAGCTGCCGGCTCTCGCGATGATCCCGGGACATCGGCTACGTTCAATTGTCGCAGTTTTTCCTCGATTCCCTTTATCTTCTCGGAATTCCCTTCCGCTGGGTTCGCTGCTCGCCGCACTTGTCGCTCGGGGGCATCGTTGCTCCGATTGCAGGCAGACTCCAGCTGTGCACATTGCTGGCCGATGTGTTGCAAGGCTCCTTCTTGTTCACGTACGCTCTGCGCCAGTGTTGCCACCTTGGCTCCTTGATCCATGATGCGAGCGTCGGTCTCGGCGATCCTGGGTTTGATTTGAGCCTCGGATTCTTGGATCGTTGGGAGGAGTTGTTGCGTCATTTCTTCTCCGGAGGCGCGAACCTTCTCCGGAGGCGCGAACTGTTCCTTGGAGGCGTTCTTCCATCCCTCGTACGTCGGTCTGCATCCTGGTTTCCAACCCCTGGATATTGGTCTGCGCCTCGGTCTGCAACTCCTGGCTGGTGGATTGTACCTTGGTTCCCATTTCTTGGATGTTGGTCCGCATTCTTTGCATGCTGGCTAGCATCCTGGTTTCCATTCCTTGGAGCATCTGGAGGATTAGCCGGAATTGGTTGGCAACACTGCCACTTCCTACGTCATCTCCTTGTTCTTTGCCGTGGTCGTCGTCCGCACGTGACGTACCCCCCCGGGCACTTGGTATCTCCCTTTCCATTCCTGGCGGGCTCTTGCACTGGAGACAAACCGGTCCGGAATCTCCCTCGCTGTCGACTTCGAAATCATAAAATTCCTGTCCACAAACCTTGCAAACCATCATGACGTCACTCTTGTTCAAACAGTCTATGCGACGATTTCTTAATCTCATGAAGGCCTTTCCTTAATTATCTGCTCAATCTTATGTCGCACTTTGGAACAGTTACGCAAACTTACGCGAGCTCACACAAAATGTGAATTACAAATCGATACATAAAAAGAAAAGGGAGGTCCGTCGGGAATCCCTTATCCCGCAACTCAGCCTGATGCCATAAATTACGCCAAAAACCAAAAAAATACACAAGAAGTACATAAAAATGCCCTATGCAGCTGCCCTTGCTGCTTTCGCCGAAAAAAAAATATCTGCCCTATTGTTACCAATTACGCCCAATAACGTGTCCTTACACGTGAACCTACGACAAATACATGAAAATAACCCTCGAAATACAAAACGAAAAACACAAAAATAACCAGGAACCTAACACAAGAATTTTTTATATATGACGTATACAACAATGAAATTTCTACCGCTCTCGCAACCTGGTTTTCCCGGAAAGACATGACAAAAGTTGCCGTCCCATGTTCGCGGCGTCAAATGTAACGAGTGCACTCACGGCCCCCGAAATGACGTGTCAATCATACCCCGGCACGGGGCCAAACGTCGTTATGTGTACGGGAGACCGGTCGTGACTCACGGTCCAGTTATCAAGTTCGGTACTGAGACGGTCGTTTATTGTCATACTATTGCGAGGCGGAGATTAATACCTTGAAAAGTTACACTTTTGTTTACCTTTGATATGTAGATTCGAACATTCATAACACACTAGTAGCATAATATCTGGTACCTGAAAAACGTCAAATAACAACACTGACGAACGGTAAAAAGTGAATATATATTGTAACAACGAAAAAATATTGCAATCAACAACTGTTTACAAAGCCTCCTCAAACTCTCCCAACATTCACTCTATCTCTCTTTCACACACATGAGGTATTTTTACATATGAAGTATAAATACAAATGACGGATCTCATTAACATATCATTCCTTTTAATTTTTAAACCTTTATGTGAATTTAGGGCATTGGTCTGCCAGCTCCTGTGCTCTTTTAAATTAACTTAAGTGCCAGCCCTCGGAAAGCGGTTAACTAAGACAATGGGTCGGCGTGGTTAAATCTTTCGTTCGAATGAACGTGTGCATCGAGTCGTAAGGACGACATTATACAAGTTTCTCGGACGGGGGTCTTACACACGAGCCTCTCTCGTCCAATGAGAACAACTACTCAATTACATAGTGATGCAAAAACTTAATTGGCTCCAGCTGCCGGAATACACTAATCAATCGTCGGCGCGAGCAAGAATTACCTTAAAAACCACTATGCAACAAATAATACTATTTCATGCGCACGACCTTGCAATAAAAATTACGCTTTCCACAATTAAAAGGGACTCATCAGTCAACTATTGACAAATTAAATGGCGCGACGGGGCGGTCGGTTACACAAGAAATGGAGCACACTTTGACAATTTATACTAAATATTAAAGAAATGAAATGGAGCTTCTAACGCTGAATGCAGACAATTAAATTAGAACATCTGAACATGAAATTACCCTTTTTTATAACAATACCAGAATTATCAGACGCGGGAATTAGGTTTAGGTTTTTCCTGAGTAACTTTGCGAATAAGTGAGACTTCGGCGTTAACAGTACGGTGTTGATTCTAACGACGCACGTTTACATGTACATGAGACCCTCTGAAGTATACTGTACCAGACTCTGCTACATGGCGTGGTCATTCATCTCTCCTGGACGCGGGACTTGCACACGGTTCCTTTGTGGCGAAATTGTCCTCCAAGGTCGATCGCGACGAAGAATAATTGCGACGATCTGTTGTACTTGCACCTCCTCAGAACTTCGGGCGTTCCTCTCGTCACTAGCGTCGGGTGTACGTGGTCACGCGTCGGTTCGGAATCTCTCTGGTGACGGCTTCGATTCGGCGTCGTTCAGGAAGCGTCGTTCTGGAGTCGTCCTTCAATCTCTCCCTCTGGCTTCGATCGGCGTCGTTCTGGAGTCGTCCTTCAATCTCTCCCTCTGGCTTCGATCGGCGTCGTTCTGGAGTCGTCCTTCAATCTCTCTCTCTGGTGACGGGCTTCATTCGGCGTCGTTCTGAAAACGTCCTTCGGGCTTTGGGCAGTGGTTGGTTTTGGCGTCGTCTGGCTGGCTTCGGTGTCGTTGCAGGCGTCAGGGGAAGCGACGCCCCCTTCTCTATCTTCTTTAGCCCTCCATCCTTATGTAGTCCACGCTTGGCAAAAACAAATCACCGCGTAATCTTCACCAAAATAAGGCGCACACTGGTAACTCTATCTGCAATTCGCTCACGGTACGTAAGGAAACAAAGTTCACGGACACAAAACAATGATCACGCGAGAGTGTAGCGCGGAGCTGCTCTCTCTATGAAATCCGGGTCAAAACTGTGTCTGGAATCATAGTACTGCCTATATATAAGAGATTCGAATTCTTCCGTTGAAAAGGACGCTCTAGTGGCTTGGCTTCTGTTTCAGAGGGATGGAAATGACCTCTCTCCATTGTCTTGAAACGCGGTCAAGTGCGCGTCGTCGATCCTTGCAAGCTTGAGCTCCAGCTGGTTTTCCTGGTCATCCGTGAACATGGGTTCGAACGCCTGCTGCGACTCAAGCCCGGTAGCGGCGAAAATAATCCTTCCTTATCTTCGCGTTGGTGCAAATATGTCATGTTCCAAGCGGCGGCTGTCACTCAAGAAAAACCCCATCTCTCAACTCCCGACGTCTGGGTCGGATACAAGTTTATTCACAAAAATAAACAACCTCACACTTTCAAGTTGGTGCATATAATGAATCAATAAACAAAAAATAATTTTTATCGAACTGCGTTTTACATGTCACTAGGTACCGTGACAATACAACCATACTTGTCCAAGTTCCGAACCTTGGGCCTCTGATTTCGTAGCGTGTTATACTCAGTGCAATTCTTAGGAAGAAAAACTGTAAAAGTAGGGTGAAAAGAAGGAAAGTTGTACGATGCATAAAAAGCCATGTTTGGTTCTTCTAAAACCTTCCAATTATCGAGTTCGTGTTTAAAGTCCACTGTATGCACAGTAAGGCTAATCGGAGATCCGAACCACTATGTGCCTCCACCGGGTATCGAACCTGGGACCCCTTACAAGGCGGCGACGCTACCACTGCATCATCGTGGAGGCCGAGAAAAATTGACAATTAGTCAGTAAAATTAATATTGAGGGACA
Source organism: Lepisma saccharinum (assembly GCF_977018435.1). NCBI lineage: Eukaryota > Metazoa > Arthropoda > Insecta > Zygentoma > Lepismatidae > Lepisma > Lepisma saccharinum. The sequence goes on along the minus strand of NC_139229.1, from coordinate 111,899,482 downwards.
AGGCCTGCAAGAGTTCTTTCATTCGGTTGCGCGTGGTCATCACATCGAGTCCCATAGTTTCGAGAGCAGAATTTGCTTCCATATCGCTAATACAAGCAGGCACGTACCCAGGGAAGGGGCTCGGGGGCTGCAGTCCTATCGCGAAATCCTACAAATATTTGATTTTAATTATGTGTAGTAGTAATTAAATTTACTTCATTAACAGGATTAAAGATCTTATATATGGTTAGTTGCAATATACCAAGAAATTCATCTTCAGCTCATTTACCTCTTCCACAACCTTTTCGCCTTTAGATGGTGGTTGCCGATAAGGGATAAGCCCCTTCCGAAATCAAATTCTGACTACCAGCATGACCACCAGAGATCGAACCTTGAACCTTTCAATTGATTGATTAATTGAACTGGTGTTTTAAGTCCACTTTATGCACAGTAAGGCTAATCGGGACTGGACCTACAGTTTAAAGTGCGATCCTAAATACTATGTGCCTCCATCAGGAATCGAACCCGGGACCCCTTGTTGAACCTGCCGAACCAAAGACACGAGCGTAATCATTTGAGCGTGTGGGAACTTTGTTTTATCCAGTGCCATCATATATTCAGTTTTCCACACACAAATAAGATTAATTTTAAGAAATTAGACGTGGGCATATAATTTCTTATCGTCATCATTTCCCAAGTGAACAATCAGATGCCTTAGAAGACTCGGGACCGCCCTATAGAATCGTGTTTAACGCAGTCGCCTTGAACTAAGACATACCGCATTCGATTCAGGTATGAACTGTATACATGAGATACCTAACTTGAACTCATTACGCACACATTTTATATTTGCACTGTTGCCAATACTTGTAAACCTGGTTCCAGCACTTTATATCTAAAACCACGGAAAAGGGGTTTATCTACTTCTCAATTTTCTTCGAGCAAATTTACAAATCTAAAGACTAAATAACATTGTTCTTGGTGTATCAGCCATTAAGTTAATGAGTAGGGCTCGGAAGTTGAGGAAAAATCCTTTTTTTTCTTAGTGTCCAAAGACGAGGCCCAACATAATATTGGGTTGGTGCGAATGAAATGTCCGGCCCAGGTGCGTCATCAAAACTACAATACCTGGTTAATCAAAATAGTCGCCGTCTGCAGCCACACACTTTTGTCATCGCTCAGCCAACAATTGGATTCCATGGCGAAAGAAGTCTGGAGTCTGCGACGCAAGGATCTCCTCCACGGCATGTTGCACCGCCCGATCATCAGCGAAGGTCTTCCCTGTCAGGAAGTGATCGAAATGCTGGAAGAAATGGTAGTCAGTGGAAGAGAGGTCGGGAGAATATACTGAATGAGAAAGGGTTTCATATTGCAACTCATGGAGAGCCTGCACCGTCCTTTGCGCGACATGTGGACGAGCATTGTCGTGCAACACGAGGACACCATGTCTGTGGACCATTGGTGGATGCTTGCGGAGAGGTTTGTGGTGCATTTCATGGAGTTCAGCACTGTAACGATCTGCATTGATGGTTTCACCTCGCCTGAGAAAGACATGATGGCTCACACCCACCATAGTCCACCATACCAGCAACAACGCCTTCCGTGGTTGGAGAGGTGGTTTCGGAAACCGTCCTGGACGTTGATCACGATCCAACCATTGTCCTGATCATTTACGATTGTCATAGCAGATTCATTTTTCATCTGAAGTGACAATCCGATGCAGGAAACCATCCCGGTTATTCCTTACACTCAGAGAACTGCGCACCTCCAGACGGCGAGTCTTGTTGACCGGTGTCAAATCATGTGGTACCCAAGAGTCCAACTTTTTCACTTTACCGATAGCACGGAGCCGCCGAACGACAGTGGTAAGGTGTATGCCTAACTCGTCTGCAATGGCACGAACACTTTTCTGAGGGTCCGCTACCACGACGTTCCTGAGGAGCTCATCCGAACATGATGTTGAGTAGTATGAAAGTATATAATATAAGCACAAAAATTGTACAAATGAAGAGCTTTTTGATTAAACAGCCCGATTTGCCTACACTTAAAACTATGCCAAGATGCCCTTATTCCCTATTTCTTCAAGTGTGATATGCTCTTAATTCTAAGAATTTTGAATTCTAGTGTAGAAAAGAAGAATCCTCAATAGACAGATTTGCCTACACTTAAAACTATGCCAAGATGCCCTTATTCCGTATTTCTTCAAGTGTGATATGCTCTTAATTCTAAGAATTCTGAATTCTAGTGTAGAAAAGAAGAATCCTCAATAGACAGATTTGCCTACACTTAAAACTATGGCAAAAAGGGCATATAGCCCAATCGGCCATGTGTGTACATATTTAAATCCCAAGAATCTTGAATTCTAGTGTAGAAATGAAGAACTCCCCTCAGACAGATTTGCCCATGAGTGTAAAAGCTGAATCTCTTAGTTTGTTGTACATAAACTTGTCAAAAATATGCCCCCCTTGATATTGTTTTGACTATACTTAAAACTAGGGCAAAAATGCTTATAAGAGCTTTTGCTTACACAATAATATAATGTAATATATGCTTAAATACTTATTACCTGGAATATGCTCAATATTTTAATTGGACACCAGCCTCAACTCATATATCTAGTACTAAAACAATGTAATATGCAGAGATTTTCTAGAATTGCTCTGTGACTCTCTCATTTCTTACATCATAAACATATGATTTTTCACCTATGAGAATAACACTACATATGGTGTTATCAGGGAGTGTTTCGTGGAATTCACAGATAATTTTAATGTTTGTCCTGTCATTAACCACAACTTGTTTCCTTTTTGAAGTGTTGATGACAAACATGGGTCTCTGTGCTTTGAATTCATCTGGTGTGTAATACATATCAGTATTGCCAGTAGTGACCTTTTTGTATGCTGTAAATGCTTCATATAATTTAAGGAAATCATCCTTGGACATGTCTAAATTATAATTTTCTCTAGGGAATACCTCATTTCTGCCATTTTTAAGATATATGTTCTTGATGTTGCAGTTATCAAATTTACTTGAATTTTTTTCCTGATTATTGTGTCTTCCAGTCTGAAACAGTACCACCACAAAATCCGGCATGTCATATTGTATACTGGAGAATGAATTTGTGGCATCAAACTCATAATAAGTACCAGTGGCGGGCTTCTGTACACATTGATATGTATAAAATTGTAAAGGAATCTGTGGATTTTTTAGAATATCTGCTTTGTATTTAAGAGCATAACTGGCTTCATATTCAACAACTGGCATTCTTAGCTCCATAGTCTGAATAAGGCATTTGCCTTCATCAGGTAGGGTATTAGGCAGAGCTTCCCCTGTAGAGTTTAATGTGCTGTACCTCATCAAAGCATTATTATCATTGGCAGCTCTTCTAAATGTGATTCTTAAACCACCCTTCCACATAATATCTTTGTAATCTGAGAAGAATCCTGGCAACAGGCGCATGGGGAATAGCACTGTGTGGCTCTTAGATATAATTTTATCACCAGCCTCAAATCCACCTATTTTGTAGTAAGAAGCCTCGGTTTTGGATAATTTTAGTGTGGCCAAAGCTGTGGAGGTAATGCCGGGATAATCTACTCTGTTTATAACAACACCATGTTTTCTGATCTCAATTTCAGAGAACAGATGCGGCACAAAATTGTCCACCAATCTTATATTTGAATTTGCCGGATAATCTGTACCATCGAGCTTTACAACATCAAATTTGATGTATAGATCTGCTCTGTGGGGGTGTATAAAACCATCCCCTACATCAAGATCAACCTCAATCTCTGTGTTGGGTTGATTTAAATTTGCAAATGTCCTCCTGTTTGGGGGGAATGATTGTAGCTCATAAATCTCAATATTTTCCATTTTTTTTGTATGTATTTTTATTTAAATATTAATTTCTATGATTGCAGTTGTTGTGGCTCCAGCAAAATCAACTAATTCTTCTTTTTCATTAGTGACCATCAACTCAATGTAATCTATTCTATTATGGCACACAGGAAAATATAATGTTGGGGATGGATTGTAGATGATGGGCTCCATAAATTCAGAGTTAGGTTTGAATATTGCAATAATGCCAGTTTGTTTGTGAGTGCCTATGCCATTTGATTTGGTGATCATACCCTCGGCCACATTACAGTGAATATTTAGAGTCTCTATGGCTAAGAATTTAGGTATATTAATAGCAGTGTGTTTGATGGCTGGTCCAAGTTTTGTGTTGTTCTCAAAGCCTAACAGCTCTCCTATAGTACCCAGATCCACTGTTTCTGTAGCAGATACAATCTCTACTCTGTGAGTGACAGAATTTTGAGTTAATACTATACCTCTGGGTAATTGAGCATTTAGAGTGGACAGATTATACTGCCCTGGAGTGATGACAATTTTTTGATCACCTACTGCAATTTTGTTGTTGTGGTGTGTAATATTAGGGATTAAGTACATGCCATAAAATGCTCTGAGAGCTATTGTTTTGGGATACACTATGTCATCATGTAATCTAAGTTTCAATATTGAATTTTGGCTGGTGAGATGGAATACCCCCATGATGTTTCAGATACCACAAGGCTTTTTGAAAATCTTCAATTGATGGTTTATTTATTTGAGACATATATCTAAGAACAGATAAACACAAATGTCCGCAATTAACATCTTTGAAATTTTGAACACGGGCATTATTGTAATAAAAATTAGCTGAATTTAGATATTTTATTAAATTTTCAGGTGGAACACCTCCAAATGAATCAAACACAAATGCCCCATCTTTTAAATATTTAAGATAACAGATCCAGTGAGTGCCCTGATTTTTGTACTTATCCAAATTAACAATGCCACACTCTTTGTTGAGTGGCTGTTCTGGTAAAGAATCAGACATGTACACACCTCTAAAATGTTTGATGCCCAGTGGCTTGATTAAAGCTTCAATATCTTGGTTTGTAAGCGGCTCTTGTTTTTTTTAAACTTATTCATGGCTCTCTTAACACCTTTGCCTTGTTTCTCCATGGCCAGGTTATGGCGCTTCAATTCATCTAATTCTGCCCTATTCTTCTTGGCATCTATTACTGTTTTTGCTATGGCAGCTGATCCCCCAGCCAAGCTCCCCACAGCCCCAAGTGCTGCTAAGATGGCCGGGATAGTAAAAATAAAACCACCCACATGTGATTTTTTTCTAGATTGTTGTATTTTTTTTAATTGGGGGGTACTAAGTAATAATTTCATACCATGGCCCTTGGCAAGACAAGAGCTTTTTTTCTTGCGCTGCTTTTTGGTTAAAAGACTATCAATAGTTTTAAGAGATTTAAGACCTGCATAAGGTATTTGATACATAACACCCTTGGACTTCATTGTAGGTTTATTATATATACATATTCACAACCCCCACCCCAGTTTTTGTTTGGTGCTCATAGCTATGGTGGTCCCCAATGCTGCTATTCTCTCACTTAAAGAAGCATCTTTGCTTACAAATCTACCAAATGCAGCCTCTTCTAATTTCTTGTCTGCAACATGTCTCTTGTCAAGATCAGAATGTGTGTTGTATGCTATGTCATGGTCTCTACAAGCAGCATCTAGGGGATTAACACCAGGATCACCTCTGTTTAATCTATGGTCCAATTTTGTGCCTGGACCACAATACTGATAGCCTGGAATGTGTAGTTCAAATGGCAGCTTGTTTATAATGTCATTAACCAGCCCCCGACCCTCAGAAATATTCCAAAATTTAGGTGGTAGAGTATTAATAATTTTTATAAGATATCCAATCCCCTTAGTGTCATTCATTATAAAATTAGACAATTTTGTGCTTATCATGTCCATAATTCCAACCTTTTCATTGTAAAAATTATGGTTGCCAGCATTTTCCTCCCCAGCTATCACCAATAACCTATCTACAAGTTTCCTGACATCATCAACCCACACAAATTCTTTAGGCAGGGTGTTGTAATGTTTGATTCCACTGCCAGTCTTGATCTGTGACCATATGGGCTTGATTAAGTTGTTATATTTAGCTCCACTGCTAGACTTGACTCTTTTTTGTGTGGGAACATTGTTCTGGTATAGAGCATCTGATTTTATTAATATTTCTTTGTAATGCTCATAATCTTGATCTGTATAGCTGCCAGGTCTCTTCCTAGTTATCAGTTCCCACAATCCAGGTGTGCCAAGATACTTAACAAAAGCACCTTTTTCTCCAAGATGAGATTCTGAATATACAATCAGATCATCTCCCATAAATGTTACTCTGAAATTGCCAATTCTATGTATGATGCTACCATCACGCTCTGTGTCAGCATATAAGCCAAAAACCTCATCTTTGTTGTCTTTAGGTGTGCTTAAATATTTTTGAGCAAGAAGACCCAATTCAATAGGATCCAGACTAGCTTCAATTCTTCGAGGAGCACCAGGACTAGGTGTATGAATACTAGAAAGTGGGGTGATTGGATAATCTAATATGTTCCTTGCAGCTACAGGTACAAGCTCTGTGATCAAATTTTGATTTTGCTCTGTAACAGTTTTGATATTTTTACCTAATTCACTAATAGCATCAATAATAGGCTGTTCTGTTTGTTTGTGTTGTTCATAAATTCCTCGGTTCTCTGATTTCCATCCCTTAAATCTTTTTACAAGATAATCTCTTAATTTAAGATCATCAATAATTGGCCTTTTCATGGTTATTTATATATGTTTCAATGTCTAGAAAATTGTTAATTTTATTTCTATATTTGCCACTATTGGGTTTTCTTGTCATATCAATTGTGACAAACCCATAACTGTCCTGGTTCCAGCACCTACTGCAAAACTTGGAAAAATTATTGTAGCTCAAGTCCCCACCTACATATTCATCATGTATGTGTTTGAGGTTGGTATGATCTTGATGAAACACACATATAAAATTGCTGTTGTCTCGGATCAGCGGCTTGGGTATTTTTGAAAAAGTCTGTGCAAGGTAGAAGCAATCAATGTTTTAGTGTCGGCCCTGTGTAAAGAAATTTCTAACCTTGTTTTGATTATCCAGTATAATGTCATCAAACACAACAACAGAATTATCGAGACATTCATGGAGTGGCTTAACATCTGATTCAAAAGTGGCTATATCCAGTCCATCATATAGCTTCATCAGCTGCTGATATTTTAATTGTTCCAAGCTCTTAGAGAAGACATACAAGTGCCTGTTTTTCCAGTCTAACCAGTTGGGTGCCAATAAAAAATTATCAATCATTAGTGTAGTTTTACCACAAGCCGATGGCCCAACAATAAGACATGTAATATTTTCAGGCTGCAACTTGCCATTTCTCTAATTCTGCTGTTCAGGTTCTGGCAGCCTTTTTATAACATCCCAGGTGCTCATATTATCACTTTGTCTGCATCGATCCAGCTGTGTTCTGGAAGTCCTAGCCATTTGACAAATAACTTGTTGCCTTTTTTGCGGATGATTTTTTCTATGAGATATGTGTCAGGCTGTTTAGTTTTGGTGAGTTCTTCTTCATAGAACCTGCCTTTGAGAATTTCTCCTCGGTGGTCTTTTATTATATATGTGTTAAGGGTCCCAGGTTTAACTTGAACCACTGTAAATAATTCAGTGCTCCAGTTTCTTGTAAAGCCTCTTTTGAATAAGTACTTATATTTGCTGATTCTTACTTGATCACCCACCTTGTATTTGGCTTTTCTTGTTGTTGGCTGATATCTAGGATAATAAACAGTGCTGATCAATTTTTGCTCATCAGATGAAGTTACTTCAGAGGGTTTCATGTTGATTGTGGAATGCACCAAGTTGTTATATTTATGTAGAAGTTCTGGAAGAATACTGAACCATTTATAATTACCTTGAAGTGTAAATTGTTTATACATAAGATTTTTTAGGGTTTTGTTGAATCTCTCTACAATTGAGGCCTTGAGATCACTGTAATTCGAGTAATGTTGTATTGCCTTACTTTTAATAAATTGTTGGAACACAGAATTATAAAATTCTTTGCCATTATCTGTTTGCAAATAGCGCGGTGATCTTCCACTCTGATTGATGATTGTTCTGATGGATTCTGTAACACATTTTCCAGTCTTGGATTTGAGTGGCACAGCCCAGGCAAATTTTGAAAATGTGTCTATTACAGTGAGTAGATACTTGTAGCCCTTGTTGATTTTGTCTAAGTTTTTCAGCTGTCCACTTGCCATCTCAATCAAGTCGCACTGCCATAAATCATCTATGCCTTTTGTGACTACTGGCAGTCTCTTAAAATTATGTCTGGCTTGTCTGTGTAATTCATCAACAATAATTTGTCTACACATAATATGAAAACAAGAATATTGCAACTATGGGCTGTTCAGCAGCTGATACTACAGGATTTTCTAAATATAATTTGTCTCCTATTTGTATATGAAATTCCAGAGAGCCATCATCTTCAGCATAAGATGTTTCTAATGTATTGGGGTCTGTAAAATCCTCCAATTCTACACTGGTGATTTTTGCTTTGTTCTCAGCATTTGTTATTGATAAGGTAGGGTAGTGGTGTGCCTGTGGTTGAAGCCAATATTTGATCTTGATTGGTCTAAGTGTGCCCCCAACAAAAAACTGGTAATAAAATTGTGCAGGGGACAGCATATATATTTTGCCACCTGGTGTGAATGGTGAATCATATTCTTTGTTGGGGATGCTGTACAATTCAAGAATTACTGTATGTTTAGGATTCTCGATTATGCCTGTTATTTCTTTTTCTGCTGTAAGCAATCTGCTTGTTACAGATTCAAGGTGCTCATTGATGGTCCTAACAACATCATCATGGCCTGGCTTGATTTTTATGTCCACAACAAGTTTCTTGTATTGTTGCACAATTTCTTGTAGCTGGGTGGCAAAAACAGACAAAGCATTTGCTTGATTGGATTCCATGGTCCCTAGCTGTTGCTTGATATTAGCTACAATTTGCTGTAAATTTTCAACAACTGCCAATTTTGAATTTTGAGCAGTAAGATCATGGATTTGTCTTCTGATATCCTCAAACAGGGCATGCAGTTCATTAATATGTTGATTGGTTGGTAGAGTGGCCACTGTCTGAGTGAGTTGTTTGATCTCTGTCTGGATATTCTTGATATCTTCTGATTTCAATATGCGATTCACTGCTCTCTTTATATTTTTAAGTTCCTGTGATGTAGGTAGATTTGATACAGTATTTTGCAAAGATTCAAGTGCCAATTTCACATCATTTAATTCAGAAGCATCAACCACACCACGCATAGCATCTTGGAGCAGGGCTATATCTGCCTGAGTGGGTGTTGATTGTTGTAAAATTTCAAGCTTTGTTTGGATATCATCGATCAAGTGATGAAAATGAGATAGCTCAGATTCAGTGTTGAGGTTTTCAAGTTTTGTGATCTGTTGCTGGACACTGATAAGGGTATCTACAATACCGGGCAAACGGGACTCTAGAGATTCTTGTACATTTGTCAAATCACTTTGCACTGCTGCTATTGTACCCTCAAGATGGGTTATGGTACTTTGAATTTTTCCAAAATCTTCATATGTTTCAAGTTGCAGCTTAATGTTGGCAACACTCCGAGTTATTGCACTCAAAGCATCAGAAGATGGCAAGTTGTTCATAAAATTTTCAAGTGTCTCAATTTTTTCTTTAACCTCGGCTATGGCATTGTTCAAGGGGTCCCGATTAGGTATCTGTAATGATTGAATCTGTTCTTTTAGAGTGGAAATCACTAGATCAAAATCTTCTTGTGATTTTATGCTTTTGACAATTGTTTGGAGCTGTGCCTGGACATTATTTATTTGCTCTTCCAATTGTTGTTTCAATTGCTCAGAGTTGGTGGCCTGGGTCTTAAATTTGGCTTGAAGAGCTGCTACAGCCTCTTCTAAACTTTGAAAATTATCCAATGTGGCCAAATCAGTATATTTCTGAAGCAATAATTTGAGTTCAGAATCAATTTTAAGAAGAGGGTCCATGCATTGTGATTGTAAATTTGTAATTTCTAGTTGAAGACTGGCATTGAGTGTGGTTTGTAAAGCTTGTAAATCACTTCTTAATTTCTTGACTCTGACATCAAGCATCAAAATCTCATCACTGTGATCTTCATGCCTTGTATGGCCAAATATATCATTAGGCATTTTTGTTTTAGTGGTTATTTATTATTGAATATCTAATGCTTAATTCTATAAAAAAGGGTATAAGCTTGTCATAGGATCCCGGGACCTCAATATATAAGCAGTCACCAGCAGAAACAGTATAAACAGTGCCAGAAATCATGTTTGAGTGTTTAATTCTATAAATAGTTCTCCCTATTGAAATCTTTACATTACCCTCAGGGGTTGTAATAAATTATAATTGTCCATCTACAGGTAACTGGTAGTGGTTTAAATTATTGTTAAATATGTACAATGTTTTACCTGCTTTATCATCAACATCTGTAAGTATGCTGTTCAGATGAATAATTAACAAAGCACTTAGTTCAGATATTATATCAGAAGAGGGTTGTGGTGTTGGCAGGTCCATAATAGCCTGTTTTTTGAACCCAAATAAGTTCATAGGCATGTTTATTTATTTCAAATCATGCTCTGTAATTGGGCATTGATTCCCACTTTTCAAATCACAATGACCCCATGGTAGAGTATGTATGCCACATGACAAAATGCATCTCTTATCATCATGTGTGTCCAGAGCCACTTTTCTTACAATATTTGTAGTCAACAAGTGATCCACACTCTGAATTCTATTTTCTGATGTTCTGATTGTGCTACATGATTTGAGGCAATTTTTGTAATCTTCAAATTCAAGCTCTTTGTCTACAGTCACTCTGCCAATGCCCTTGGCTTTTTTGGCAACAACACCACTACATGTTTCAAAACTGTACATCTTGGCCCTTAACCCAGCAAATGCCACAATAACATCACCAAGTGTCTCATCTTTTAACTTGCCAGGCACCTTTTTGTTGTGGTGTTGAATTTTTGAATGTTCACTGGTATCAAAATATTTAAACAATTCAGGCTGTGCTATATCTTGATAAACATCTTCTGTTTGAATATCAAGAACAAAACTATCTGTGTCCATGTACATCAATTTTACACAATCACCATAAAAAGGTTTCAGCACATTATAATAGAGCTCCAGCATGTGTAATTTGGCCAATTCCAATATTACAGCCCCTACATAAATAGGCTTATCAAACTTAATCTTTGTTTTTTTCATATTAAAAAGTGCCATATTTTCATCATAAATTCTTCTGTAGTTGAAATTAGGCTTTGCAATCAATTTTTTGCTCCGGCTGGGGTCAGTAATTATTTTAACATCAATATGTTTTCTGACATTTTCAATTGTTTTGCCATACACTGAATTGACCATCAATTTAAACAAGGTCTTATCAAATTGGCTTATTGCAGATGTTCGAAGCTCTGTATTTGTATCAATATATGGCTTCAACCATCTTGAGTGCCTGAACCTCAAAACTTTGCCAATTTTGGTCACTTGAACACCATGATGCATCAGGAACTGGAGGTTTTTGTAATATATGACATAACCCTGTTTTGGCTCTAGAGTCATCATCAATTTCTTCTGTTTAGAGCCAGGTGAACACTTAACCTCAGGAATTGGGGGCAGATCAGAAAATGTGTTGTGTAAATTATCTGGAATTGTCAGATCAACCTCTAAGAACAGCCCATAGTTACTGTCATCAAAATCCTTAAGATCTTCAATATTGAAATCTTCAACCCACTCAAGCCCTGCATATGGCAGTTTATCCATCATAGCATAACCATAGAGGCTGTTGGCATCTACATACAGTATATAATTTGATGGCAGTGCTGGATCATAATCAGGAATATATTTGTTATTAGCTCTGGCATATCTCTGAGAGCATTGCACCATGCCCCCTCTTATACATTGCTCCATAAACAGATACATATCCTGATCTTGGATCAGATCCAATTGCATTTTAGTGTTTAAAAACATTGCAGACCATGCTAGGCCCGGAGCACTGTAAAAATACATTGGATCCAGTTTATAATTTTGCATGGAAGATTTTCTAAATGCCTGCAGTATATCAGCTAAGAGGGTCACATCAAGTTTTAAATAAGCATTGTGATAATCACCAAATGTCTGGCATTTTAAATTGTTCCACATCAACTGGGCATGGTGATAATCATCATCAGTGATTCCAGATCCTCTGATTTTGCTGTAAAACTCTTGTTGTGGTGGCAGAGCACACTCATCAAATTTAGAAAAATCTGTAACATAGTCATATGGATATACACCCTTCCGCCTAATTAATTTCAGGTCCTGATTTGGAAACAAAGCACATGTGATTTTGAATTGATCATCAGATAATTGAGTGGCCAGTGTAGCCAGGCTAGCAGACAGAATTCTGTATGAATCAAGAAATCTTAAGTGAATAGGAACACCATTAACTTTAATTATTTTGCTAATAGCAATATATTTCTCGTTATTTTCTGCTAAAATATTTAAATTCTGCTTGTTAAACCCCTCGTACCTGATCAGATGATGGAAATCATAATTGGATGCACCATGGCAAAATATAGGGACAAATTTTGGTCTCTGGATCTTAATATTACAGCTATTACACAGGGCCATTAAGAATTTACCATCTGTATGGGAATGGTGATGTACCTTGATATTTATATCTGAAAATTCAGAATCACATACCGGGCATTTTTCTGCATTGTTGAAATCTTCATTCTGTTTCTCTGTTAAAGGCAACATGGGTTTTGATTTTAATAAGATATTAGATGCTATGTCATGGCACTCATTTTCTATTCTATGTGCAAATTCTTTGATGGCATCTGCTCCTATGTATATAATCTTCTTTACTAACCACACCATCCTGTACAACAACATAATAAAAACTAGAAGGTTCATGTAACTGGTATGGTGTAATTGAAGGTTCATCAGGATCTGGGCTACAGAATGCAAGAGGTTTGAGATTTGATTCAAAATCACAGACTATATATGCTGGGTGTTCCAACAAGGCTTCAAAGTTTTTGAATTTGGCATTTTCACTTGGCATTGGCATCACCATATGAACAGGTTTATGGTTGCCACAGTATTTCAGATGCTCAATTAACTTGTTTTTAGCAATTTCTGCATTCACTTTACAAACCCCATTTATTATTTTTTTACCATCAAATACAGTCAAACATCTTCTGCACAACTTGAATATTGTCTTAGATTTGTCTAATTGTTTTCTGACTAAAGCTTCAAGATTATGTATCAGAGTGTAATGATATGTGTCATCCCCTTCAATTAAGAGCAGATCAATCGGAACAGCAGAATCATCATCAAATATACTGATTCTGAGAGGTGCTATCAAGCAATTTCCACGGCCAGTAGAACAAATAAATACATTAATAGATAATTGTTTACCGTTGATATCCCTGGCCTTTTTTTCAAATTTATCAATATTCTGAACAGACATTGGATATTCTAAACCCTCCATTGCTTCATCAAAATTGTGTTCATATTGTTTATAATAACTTATTCTCTGAGGATTTCTTGAAACTGGAAACAAAGCAGCTAAAATACACCACAAAAAGCATTTCTGGTCGGTATTTTCTATGTTAACCACGGCTTTTTTGTTTTTAATATTGGCAGGTAATGGCAGATATGTAGATCCTTGTAATGGGCTGAATTCAGAAATATTAATATATAACTTGTGTGGAGAACCGCATAGGCTCCATCCAGACTCTTTTCCAGCAAATTCAGAATGTTTAATATTCAATTGATCTATCAAACTGCTTATTATTTTGTCTAAATTTGTATTTGAATATACCGGTACAGTTTCTGTTATGTGGGGCTGTGTAAATTTTGTGCCATTTGGCTTCTTATATTGTGTAAACAATTTGAGGGACAGCTTATAAGAACCATTTTGTGCATTTAGAATTGCCTGCACATCAGGATTTATACTGTTCAAAAAATTCTTAATATCACATCTTGGCTCTGATACAAACCGGTGATCCCTTAATTGGCCAGCAAAACTGCTATGGATAGGTGGTTCATAGCGTGGCTGCTTTGCCGGTCTAGCATTAACAGGTGTTTCATGCTTTCTTTTCAGACCAGATGTAGATGGTTGTGGGGGCAATATTGATGACTGTACATAAGAATTACACTTATGCCTTTTGTAATATGCCTTGCTTAATATTTTATGGCATCTTGGACACATTTTTGTGGCCTTTCTGCATTTCTTACGGTCACAATTAAACCGGTGCCTAGACCAATTAGAACTAGATATATTTTTTTTGCATTGATTGCAATATTTTTGATTTGGCATTTTTATTGTTTATTTATATAAAATTTCCTGGTCCAAAAAAACAGAACTATGGACAATATGCCAAAACAATTATAACAGCAGTTAGTGGCTGAGCTGGTGCTTTTATACCCAAACAACAGCAGTAACTAGGCTCTGGTGATCCCCAATATAAAATAATTTTGCTCTATTATGCTGTTGTATAACACACTTTACCAGGTTTCAGATCTGGGAGCTATCAGTTGTATATCAACTAGCAGTGTTTATTCTCAAAATCTCACGTGTGGACATATTATTTTGCCTCATGTATTTCAATCTTACACATTTTACCAGGATTCAAATCCAGAGCTCTTGTTTACAAGGCAGCAATATTAACACTTTGCCATCAGAGGAGGCCTCACATTTTACCAGGATTCAAATCCAGAGCTCTTGTTTACAAGGCAGCAATATTAACACTTTGCCATCAGGGGAGGCTTCACATTTTATCAGGATTCAAACCCAGAGCTCTTGTTTACAAGGCAATAAGCCATGGGACTATGTCCACATTTTATTGAGTATCAGAACCCAGGAGTTATTGAGCTCTATATCAGCTAAATACAATTCAAAGTTGGACTTTGAAATGTGCAATGAATATTTCTGTAAGTCTCTCTCGGGTATATATTATCAGAACAAGGCAAAACTTGAATCCAATTCAGGCATATATGTCAACATGCAAGAGGCCAATGTTCTTTTTACTAGGAATTTCCCTTGGAGTCAATAACATGATGGCATGTATAGAGAATTTTCCCTGAAAGGGCACAGTGTAGATTTTATCTTATGTTTGCATGCATGAGATAAAATCTCCCAGGCGTGCATAATTTATTGCTGGCCAGGACATGAAACTGATCAAAGATTAGAAAAAACATGAAACCAATTTGCTTGCCTGCCCTTGTCCTATTGTATTGATCTGTAAGTTGTAGAGGATGAGAATATGAGCATTTTTGCCCTAGTTTTAAGTATAGTCAAAACAATATCAAGGGGGGCATATTTTTGACAAGTTTATGGACAACAAACTAAGAGATTCAGCTTTTACACTCATGGGCAAATCTGTCTGAGGGGAGTTCTTCATTTCTACACTAGAATTCAAGATTCTTGGGATTTAAATATGTACACACATGGCCGATTGGGCTATATGCCCTTTTTGCCATAGTTTTAAGTGTAGGCAAATCTGTCTATTGAGGATTCTTCTTTTCTACACTAGAATTCAGAATTCTTAGAATTAAGAGCATATCACACTTGAAGAAATACGGAATAAGGGCATCTTGGCATAGTTTTAAGTGTAGGCAAATCTGTCTATTGAGGATTCTTCTTTTCTACACTAGAATTCAAAATTCTTAGAATTAAGAGCATATCACACTTGAAGAAATAGGGAATAAGGGCATCTTGGCATAGTTTTAAGTGTAGGCAAATCGGGCTGTTTAATCAAAAAGCTCTTCATTTGTACAATTTTTGTGCTTATATTATATACTTTCATACTACTATGTTGGTCGATGGCCACGGGGTTCATTTTGTAATGCTGTGTCACCGGAACGAAATTTGACAAACCAGCAGCGAATGGTTCGTTCATTTACCATTCCTGGCCTAAATGCACTGTTAGTGTTTTTGGCGGCTTGCTGAGCAGAATGTCACAGTTTGAATTCGTAAAGACAAATCACTCGCAATTGTGTGTTCTCCATGGTGCACTTTCAGACGACCCTGTTCAGCAACACACTGCCTCCTGACTGTCTGGGTGCTCCAGCCTGTTTGCTGGACGTATACAGAGTTTATGACGTTAGTCCCGTGACCTCAGTCAATCCCTGTGTTGTGTTTTTGAGATGAGTTTCCCACCAGACATAATTTCATTCGCACCAACCCAATATATGTTCATTTTGGGTCATTGTAGGCCAGAAAAAGGTGGGTTTCATTTGTCCTTTTTTGCCTTTTTCTACGTTTTTTGGCTTATTGGTCCTTTTTTAGCCTATTTTTAGGTCTTAACGGCTTCTTTTTGCATCTTCACCTTCTTTCGACTAGGTTTTTACTGACCATTCTCAATTCGAATCATCATCAGTTCATCACCTCTTAAACATCCTTTCTGTAGTAAAGAAATAAAAACAAAAAGAAATAAATAAATATATTTGAACCATCCCTGAAACGAGAGAAAAACATTTTTGGACGACTGAAGCAGGTATGGTACAAGATCCTTTAACCGTAACTTGTCCCGAAGGTGTAAGAGGCAACTTTATCTTGTTTTGAAGCTTTCAGCACGGTGTTTACGACCAGACAGCACGCGCCTGAAGACATTCCGTTTTTAGGTCCTTTTTTTATATTTTTAGGTCTTTTTTTGGCAATTTATAGGTCTTCAACTTCCGAGCCCTATTAATGAGTTAATTCTGCATTTAGTTTCCCAAATAATGGCTGTGGATTTCGCGAGACTGTTGGGGGCAAATAAGTGGCACTCGAGTGGCAATATAAACAAACATTGTGAATTCCGTTCTACCTTGCGAAGACGCTCCAGCCGTTTGCCTCGCTGGGTGACACAGAGTAGAAACCGCTTGGCTAGGCATCACAGACTATTGACTAAGTGATCACGCAACGAGCAATTCTACATAATAAACATTACGTACGCACAAATGTGGTACATTAAGAGTTTTATCGCTTAACGACACGAACTCTTGTGATTTCTAGTCTTATATTACATATTATTGTTTTTACGTGGTATAAACATACGAATTTGTTAGTATTAAGGGTATTATTCATTATAATGTTTAGGGAATGAAAATTTTCTTTCCTTCAGGATGCGGCAAACAAGAGAAAGTTATGTTTTGGTGGATTTCTTTTGTATATTTGGTTTTTTAAAGAAAATATATGGAATTGGCGAACCTGAGTCATGTCAAGCTTTGCGATTTGACTTTTAAATTTTCAAAGGAGAAAATTTTTCTCCGTCGGGGCGAACGTATCAATCCCTAAGATTGTATGTTTATTTTATTAAGTCTCTCTGAACGCTTCATGTTGACCAGGGCATTCACTTGTTTTTCTCAGCTGTCTCAAGCCTCTTAGGCATGTTTACAATGCATTGTGTTGTGCCATGCAAACCTCCTGAGCATTCAGGAACAGGTAACACTTCTGGTTTTAGAGTCAGCGGTTTGCATGGTAGCAATTATGATAATCACACGATTCGGCATCGAGGAAGAGCTCGATGGCCAGGGAATATAGAGGTGAGACAAGCTGGGAGGTGAGTGACTTTGGAGATGGAGTGGAGAGAGAGAAGGTGGTCAGCAAGGCAGTAGGTGAGGAGTAGAACAACGCTCTGGTCGACAAATAGGAGAAAAGCTTACAGAGGACTTCGCTATTTTCATTCAGCTAAAGACTTCAGATAGACAGGTAATTATCCTACACCCAGCCATGATACAGGTTCAACGGTTCACAAAATCCAACGAGTGACCATTGTCTTTTCAGTAGTTTAATTCCTTTGTGTAATTTGTACCTTTCGCATGCCAAGCGATAACTCGTCATGCTAATGACGAGTGGTCTCATCAAGAGGATGAATGATGAGTAGTTTACATCACCCCATCGATTAACTGGTTCAGATCCCTTCATTCTATAGAATGACACGATACAATGAGTACATCAGCAGACTTCTGTCGATAATATCATTAGATTATCTAACAACATTAACTTTATTATTGGTTACAAACTTAAGTTGGTGGATTGTACTGCTCAGCAAAGATGAGAAAGTCTCTCTGGCGCTGCTGTTCGGTAAGCAATTTATTTGTTCGAGGGTTAGGTAGGGGGGGGACGCAAGGACTGCTCGACTTCTGACACCCTTTCAATTTTGCCACACTTATATGGACGAAAGGTCATTGAGTTCGAGTGCGTCTGTTGTTTGTACCCAAATGAAGGTCAAAACCGTACATAGTGAGAGCCGAGAGGTGATTTCGAATGTTGTTAAATTTTTTGACAACGAAGCGAGAGAAGGATGTTGCACGTTTCCGGTCAATCAAGCTACAAAGCGTGCGGCGGCTGCAGTTCGAATGTTGGACACTTTGATAAAGAAAATTAGAAACGAAGGAAATTCCGGTGGGGGGGGGGGGATTTACGACACCAGATAAGCACAGGTCTGCCGAAAAGAGTAGAATTGTTGTAGACGACTTTGACAAGTGTTTGATTCTAAGAACTATTGGTAATTTTTATACGATTGAACATGAAGTGCCAACAGTAAAAAAAGTGCTTTGGAAATTAAAGAAAGAAATTAATTTTTGGGTTAGTCATGAAACTCTTCGCAACATTATTTGCAATGACTTAGGATTTCGTTTCCGAAAGTGCAAAATCGTGAGAAGTGCTTTGGTGGAAAGGAGTGACATTGTGTCCAATCGAACAAGTTTTCTGAGGGCATTGAGGCGAAATGAGAAGAGTGACGTGAAAACGACAGTTATATACTTAGATGAAACATGGATCCATGAGAACTACACGGTGAAAAAGTGTTGACAGGGTGAGGGCAGTGTACATGGTTCTTTATCAAATACCAGTGCTGGAAGAAGGGTGATTATCCTTCAAGCCTGGAGTGAAAACGGTTTCGTACCAAACTGTCTACTTATGTTCAAAGCTAACAAGAAAACAGAAGATTTTCTTGGGGAAATGAATGCTGAAAATTTTGAACGATGGTTTGAAAGTCGATTGTTACCGATATTCCCTCCAACAGCATTATTGTAATGGACAATGCGCCTTACCATTCTCTGCAAGTCAACAAACCTCCCACAATAGGCAGCACTATAGCTGCAATGCAGGACTGGTTGAAAGACAGTTCAATTGAATTTTCAGATAACCTTCGAAAGGCTGAATTATATCAGCTAATCAAAACCAACAAAAAAGCCCCCGCAATATCGGGTCGACACTCTTGCAATAGAAAACGGCCACACCGTACTTCGTCTTCCACTTTATCATTGCGATCTAAACCCTATTGAGTATGTTTGAGGTATCATAAAGGGTCGTATTGCATCATAAAATGTTGATCGTAATTTATGCAGAATACTGGAAGTTGCAAGAGAAGAATTTCAGAACTTTCCCAAAGAAGAATGGAAAAAGTCTTACGAAAAAGTAAAGGGGAAACAAGAGGAATATTGGGTCCAGGACGGAATTATTGAAGTAGAAGTTGACAAGTTGGTAATCGAAGACTACTCGGAGTCACATGAGGCGTGAGGATTCGGATTCAGACGAGAGTGGAAGTGCCAATGAAGTTGACAAACGGTGCGATAATGACAGTCAGGTGAATGTTAGTGACGAGTCGGATTTGGGTTGCACTCCACTGTAAATGGTAAGTTTACAAAACAAATCATTCTTTAATAATTCTTGAAGCTTTCCTGGTGGCGAATATTGAAGAGGTTTTCTCGGGCAATCAGCCAGGTGATTTCCGGATAGGCTTCCGAGCTCTAACGTCACTCACATCTTAAGGAATTCACTTCAACCCCTGAAGATGAGCTCCCGAAAGCCTATCCGAAAATCACCTAGCTGATTGCCCGAGAAAACCTCTTCAAATCATTCTTTCTTTTTAAAATGTAAGCTGTGTGTATATTTGATGGGTTATTTATTTACATAAATATTGTTTATGCGAACGTTGCCCCCAAATTTATCTTAAGTTAGCGCCTCTGGCCTGGTCACCCCAATCGCCGCCACTGTCTCTAAGGATATAATTATAATTAATAATTAAATTGAAGATAAAATCTGTTCCTTAGATGGTAATATTTACTATCGCATAGTAAGAGTCACAACCATGACAATAGATTTTATTGTTATTAATTATTTAAATCTGGAATCGTCACGAACGCTATCCATTCTTTTCAACCACTGGCCGTGTCCGAAAGGTGCGAGACCGTACTTGAAGCTAGCATCGTCCGAGTACAGCGCCTAGAATAACGTAGTGTGGAAAACGGCATGGTTCTGCGCTCTCTGGCTGGTTCCACTCGAAAATGATCCGCTAGAGGCGCTGGTGTTGACCCCGGTGCTTGTTGTTCGACTGCTTATAATGGAAGTAAATGGAGTTTTCGCTGCAACGTCTGATTCTTTTACATGAAGCATTTCTATGAATGTGATAATTGCTATGATATTTGGTACAGTGGTCGCGAAGATATTAACGAACATTCTAGACAGTCGACCACGTCCTGTTATCGTCATACTTTCGTTAATAATACGGGAGAAAAAATACGCGTGGAATGTTCTTGGCAACTAAATTTTTGTGTATGAATTAGGTTCATTATTATTATCATCATCATCATTTCTTTTAAAGATATACACACTGAAGCATTTGTATTTTTGATATTTACTGTCTCTTTTCTTCCGCTTTAAACTAATCGCGGCGATGATAATAATGATGATTGCATGAAACGACAAGGGGAACCCCACAAAACTTTCTTAGTGCCATCGACATGAGTGTAAGGCAACTTTCAAACCAATGGGACAAGCGACACGGGATGTTCACACTGTCACACTAGTGACACACACTTCCAGACTGTAAAATAGCATTCATTGCACATGAGGGTCCAAACAGCAAACGACACGATCATATGGCGTATTCGCGTGCTACTTGTTACTTCGGTCGGAAAGCTCCTTAAAGGAAGGGTGCTGAGACCGAAGCGACGCGCTACAGGGGGAGTTCCCAACTAAGTGACAAGCGGCATGGTGCCTTCAGTCTATTAGCAAGCGTTGCTTGCGAACAACAGATAGGCGACACGATAAACCGCACATATATTTTCTATGGGGTTCAGATCTGGGGATTGAGGGGAGTGTGAAGTTGTTTTGGGGTGTTATATAACAGCAACAATTTTGTATTAAGGGCGGTATGCTTAGGATCGTTGTCCTGTTGAAACAAGTAATCATTACCCAAGTTCATTTGAGCAGCACTAGCGCTCAAATTATTCTTCCATATATCAATGTACATGTACTGGTCCATCGTCCCCTCTAAGAAATGCAACTTGCCGACCCCGGCAGCACTCATACACCCCATACTAAGAGTGAACCGCCACCGTGTTTGACAGTTGGGATTAAGTTTCGCGGCTCCAACTCTGTATTTCTTTGCCACCATACCATATGCCTACCATCCGACCCAAATAAATTGAATTTGCTTTCGTCCAAAAAAATGACCTTGTTCCAGAAGTCTGCATCGTAATTGCGGTGGTATAGGGCAAATTCGAGGCGCTTCTTTCTGTTTATTGCACTAACTCAAAATGTCTTCCTTGCCACGCGTTCATGGTAGGTATTTCGTCTGCATACGTTACGAACTGTACTGGAGGAAACTTTTTTACCTTGGTCTTGAAGGCTTGCAGCCAACGTCGGAGCACTAGTTTTGGGGTCCTTTTTTGATAGTTCGTAAAATAATCCGTTCGTCTTGCACAGAAAGCACTTTTGGTCGTCCACACCTCGGCTTATGTTCTACTGTTTTTCTTTCGCCAAAGCGATCTATGATCACGTGCACTATTGATTTAGGAATTCCGGACAAGCGTGATATTTCCCTTAACGATTTGCACTGGTTGTGTAGCTGGATAACTTGCCGACGTTCACAAACCGTGAACTCTCTCCTTCCAAGACCCATGTTGCACTATCGTGTTGAATGAGGCGGAGCTACTGCCACTACTGAGACTTCCGAACTGACAGCCGTGAGCCCAGAGGTTGAATGGGTCAGTGGTATGGCAGTCCAGGTTTATTGATCGTGTTTCACAGAGGTCCTTTTTATTGTTTTTACTAAGTGTTCAAAGACTTTCTGTGCCCATAATTTGTGGTATTTTTGTTATGATTGTTCATGGATTGTTTATCTTTTGATATTTTCATTTCGTTGTTGTGACAAGAAAGAAAGAATTTGAGGTAGAACCATTGCACTTTTATCCCGCTCACCTACCATCATTCACAACGCCAAGAGGATCCATTATTAACGTAACTACAGCAGTGTCCAAACACTTTTTACACTCACTGTAGGTGAGATAGGAAATGAATTGCACTCTGAAATGATTATACAGCAATATGTGAAAATGCAAATGCAAGGCGAGGGTTTCCCTTATTCAATGTTATTCCATTTGAGTTACGCGTAACAATTGCTCCCATTTAATTAGATTGCAATTAACGTATGTTAATAGGCATATCTTAGGTCGACGGGTAGTTTCACTGTCACCAAAATAGTTTACACAATTATCCAGTTCTTACATACCTGAACCGAGTTGACATCGTGCAACTGGAAAATCTACTACATTAAGGAAACGGGCCAGATTCTTAACAGTCAAATCCACTAGGAGCCTCCTTATATACTGGTGGAACTGCCTACGCATGCTGGATAGCACGGGAAACTACGTGCTTCTCTTCGACTGTCGTATGAAGTATGCACAAGTGGAAGTTCTCCGTCGCAGATGTGTAGTGGGCGTAACCGTTTTGTCTTTCTGTGTTCTGAGTCGAGAGGGGGCGAGATTCGAGACAGGTAGGGTCTCCTAGGTCAAAAAGCATGGGATACAACTTGACACTCCTTGGTGGCGTGCATTAAATATTTGCAGAGTCACCTGTCAAGGCCGACCGCAGGATTTTTTTCTCAGGGGACAGAGTAAGATTTCACATCTTCCCCTCCAGTCATATAAACTTTATTATTATTTAAATACTTGCTTACTTTACTTACTTAATTTAAATTGTATGTATATTGCATAACGAGTACTAACCTGTGTTGTAAGAGTTGTTCAAAGTGGCGGCCAACTGCATTCACACAATCCCGGCATCCTTTGCTTAAAAATAATCGGGACGTCACAGGTCGAAAGGCATCCACGCCACGCCTCGCCGTCTGCAGGCACTCGCTATCTCAGCCCAGATCCAAAATGAACACATTGTAGAAACTGGAATCGCCTTGTTTCTACTCCAAAAACATCTATCAATTTGTTGATGAACAGTTGTATGTATTTTTGTACTGTTTCATAATGCACAGATATCAAGCAGAGACCACTTCACCTATTGTCCTTCATGGTATCTCTGATCCATATTTTTACATGCCGAAGGGTATTAACAAAAATCAATATGTCGGGGTGTGAATTATCAACGTCAGATCCCTACTTCGGGAAATGACTCTTTTTTGTAATCCGGAACTGAGAAAATCCAAGGAATCTGATTTAAAATAGTTTAATTCTTGATATTGTCTGCACAAAAGTGTCTGGAATTTCTTGAATTTAGTATTTTTTATTCGAGAAGTACAGAAACAATCACTTGAATGGAAAATAGTGTGTACAACTCAAGATTTTCACCGCATTTGGAAATTTCGAAAAGATGGAGAATTCTTTTAAGTTACGTACGTCGGAAATGGCAGTTAATTTGCTGTACCTGACAGCCTCTAAATCGCAGGAAACAATATTATTTGTAACATTCCTAGCAGGACGAAACAAATAAGCATCGGATGCACAGTATGTTGCCAAACGTTCTTTAAAACTGGAGGGGGTTGACAGTGCCGTTACAGGATAAAAAGTTGATACATTGATGTACAGCATCTCTCAAAAGTCTTAGGAGAACAACATTTTAAACTAGGCAACCCAACCCAACTTACACAAGTTGTTGGTGGATTGCATGTAGAGTTAGGGTTTCAGGGTTGCCACATACACAAATTATATTTGTGCAATTTGCGAAAGGAATAACAAAAGATATTACATATTCAAGAATACAAATAATTCAGTATTACATCGCAAATGACAAAATACTTTATGAAAGAAGTAAAGTTCTCGTTCAAAAAGGAGAAAATTGATATGTTAGAATTTCATCACCATTAAGTCTACACAAAAGAAAAGAAGCGATGAAAGGATAGTGGAGGAGAGGAGAAGAGAGGAGGCAAAAGTAGAAGAAACGAGAAGATAGAAGAGGAGAGGAGAAGAAAGAAAATGGCATGCCGGGGAAGAGGAGGTGAAAGGGAGACGAGAAGAAAGGAGAGGAAAGGAGATGGGAAGAGAGGAGTGGAGAGTAGAGTAAACGAGAGGAAAAGAGAAGAGAGGAGAGGAAGAGGTCGCAGTGGAGTCAGGAATCGAAGACAGAAGAAAAGATAGGAAGAATGATGTGGGGACAAGAGGAGAGGACAGGAGAAATTTGAGACAGGAATAGAGCAGAGGAGATAAAGAGAGTAGAGGAAAAGGAAGAGGAGAAGGATAGAATGGTAAGGAGGCGAAAGGAGAGAGCGACACAATATTGTCTGAGCGTCAAGAATTGATGCAATGATCATCAACATGAAGCAATCAATAACATTTTTTAATGTCAATCTAATATTTTCTCGGAGCAAAACGCCTTTTAGTTGAGTTCAGAGCATGATAAGATGTTCCGCGTGAGATTTTCGATTCTACTTACCACTAAAAATATGAATTTAATTTTCACATTGATAACAATTTTCCAATTCCTCCTCTAAGCAATTCTTTATATTATTTTCTTCAAAAAGCAATTTAAATCGAAAATACCCAAATTGTTGTGTTGTCATAATCCAACAGAAGGTATTTGGCCAAACAAGGAATGTGATGAACTGATGACTATGGCAGATCATCTTCTTTTCTGAGCCTTCAAAACAATGCTAACCCTGATCTCAGTCTGTTTCCCTTCAGCTAGAACCACAAAATATTACTTATGTTTTTAATTGTTTTTATTTTTCAGCCTTTTTTTTCTTTTCTGTCATTTTTCAATATTTCTTAAGGTTTTTGTTTCATTGTTCTTCATTTCATGCTTATTTTCTCCTTTTTGTTTCGTGAATTTTTAAATGCATTTGCTAGCACAACTTACACATTTAAATTTCCTGACATAGTCTTCTTAGCAAGTTCGCCATTAATCGAATATATTGTCAGTGGAAAAGCACAAATAATATTCTTAAGTGAAATGTTTGGCAATGCATTAAATAATAATTAAATTGTGGAAAATTTATTTTTCCTAAAGCAAACTTAAAATACTTTGTGTGAAGCCTACTTTAAGGTTCCCTTGGTGGCATCTATTATGCCTTTAATCTGCGATTTTTTAAAGTAAAATTAGTAACAATATAAAAAATATGTAATCTTATGTACGCGAAGCACAACTTTATTTTCAGATGCTGGTGATCTATGCTTACTACCTGTTCTCTGCACCTGTCACATGGCATCTGATTGTCTGCTGCAATTAAGATGGTTGATTGAGATTTAAGGTTTTCAACTCTGGGGAGGAATCAACGTTCTCCCTTGAGGCTGAGAAAATATTTCATCCAACGCCTCTGTCCTTCTGAAAAAAAAAACAGAAAGTTTCTGCTGTGGTTTGGAATCGATCTCACGACCTCTTTCATACAAGTCAAACATGCTACCTCTACACTACAGATGTCACTGTATTCCAACATACAGTTTGAAGAATTACAGACACTGCTTAGGTCTTCTAGTTTGACAAAATTTGGTCTTCGTATTCACTGTTAGTTATGTGAAACGTGAGGGGGAATTACTCATGTATGTGCAAGTAGTGCATTTGTAGGTTCAGAAGTTCGAAGTATCGAGAAATATTTGAGAAAGAAGACAGGCCAGGCACTAACCTTACCACAGATTAGGGTATATACCCTAATCTGTTGCCTTACCAATCGCATAAGTGGGAAAAGTGAAATTATACATATTTTGATCGAGAAAGTGGAAGGAGAAAGACACCTCAATATCCCAGCTGGGTATTTACAATTGTATTGTATTGGGTCATTTGAAAAACACGAGATGTTAAACTAGAAGACTCAAACAGTGGATTGTCATCCTTCAAGCTGCATAATGAGTACCAGTGGCCTTCGTGGTGTAGTGACAGCATGTTAGAGTTGTGTAATAGCGCTCATAAGATTGATTCCAAACCCCAGCAGTAACTTTATCAGAAGGCAAAAGGTGTTTGATGAAATGTTGGTTAAGATTTATTGGAATAGCGTTGATTCCTTCCCAGAGTTGTGTAAACCTTAAATTCCAGACAGCTATCTCATTTGCAGTAGACAACCAGATACAATGTGACAGGTGCAGAAACCAGACAGGAAGAAGCATAGCTTAGGCATCACAGACTGATATCAGGTTTAGCATTGTTTTGAAGGCTCAGAAAAGAAGATGATTTTTCATCAACTTCCGAGCCTCAGTCATTATTCCTTGTTTGGACAAATACTTTCTGTTGGATTATGACAACACATTAATTTGGGTATTTTCGATACAAATTGATGAAAGTTCCTATTGCTCTTTTAAAGAAAAAGAATTGCTTACAGTGAATGCTAATAATGATGATACTATTCAAATTTCTTTCAAAGTAATTGCAGACTTTACACATGTAGCTTGCCTAGATTGAGTGGAAAGTTAGTGCTTTGAAATAAATCTCATCTCTGAATTGCATACCTTAGTGCCAGAAAGAAGAAGAAAAAGAAAACAAATACCTTGAGCAAATGGAAACATTCCAGGAATTCTAAACAGAGTTAATTATGGCGAATATTCTAAAACAACTGAATTCCTAAACTTCATACTCACTGTATCTCAATGCCATACTTAGGGAAAAAAATGGTGAGCATTGGATTTGAACCCACGACCCTTCATTCCTCGGAAGAGGAGAGCTCCTACATCTGTACTTTACCAAATGCTCTACAACATTACTGGAAGCAAACGTCTTGAAACGCATTGATGACTGTGCAAGCTGCAACTTTTCTTGTGAAGAACACATTTTCGCTTCAAATTCTGAGGATTTTTACTTTTTGTTCATTGCGGAGTACTTTGCAAGGTGTTGTTATTTACTTTGCATACACTATTTGTAATTATGTCCCTTTGTGTTCAAACTTGACTGTGATTTCGTCCAGGTGAACAACTAGCGAGTGCAATGTTTCGAACCTCACAACAGTTTCTCTGATTCCAATTTTAACATGCCGAATCGCAAGTATTCTCTAAAATTATTTGTTACACTCAAGTTTTCAATTTTGTTCTCTATTGATATGTTAGGTGAATATAGTTTCTGACATCATGTTATGAACAAGAATGTAAATCTTTTACCACAGTGCTTGTCAACTAGTAGAGGGGCCTGTAGTACTGTTGGCTACTCTCTGCTAGTGCTCAAGAGCTATGTTGCCAAATTAACGATTTCTGAACTTAGAAATGTTTCAGGGGGGTCAGATAACATTTGGAGAAGTGTACAAAGGACACCCATTTGCAAATGGATGACCGAGGTTACGGCCCCTGTTCTCCAAGCCCCCTAAATCCAGATCTTTGTAGGAAGAATACAGAAGAGAAAAGTAAGATATCACATTACAAAGTTTATCTCTTCATGAAAAAATACTATGAAAAAAAGATAACAATAAAAATGGCATATTAAACAATAGCATTACTGCTTACAAATACTTTAAAAAGAATCAAATATTTCAGAATTTCGTTTAATCTCTGGTAAGCGGCAGAGCTGTTTTTCTCCTGTGACCTCGCAGGCAGGCCAGAGTTGTTTTTCTCCTGTGGCCTCGCAGGTAGGCCAGAGTTGTTTTTCTCCTGTGGCCTCCCAGTTACAGAATTTTCTTGCATATCGCAGGGGCTGTTTTCATAAAGGCTATTCAGAAGAATTCTTGCCGACTGCACTACACGTGGCATATTGCACTCTGCTGCAACTCCTTTAAGGCACTGGAGCTGATCATATTTTGCCCTGAAAAAGAAAACCTCCAAATATTATATTTGTACACTTATAAGTATTGTGTGACTTGTAATATTTCAGAGAGGGTGTAGACTGAGTGGGTTTACTCTCTTAATAATCTTATAGATCCTTGCTAATAGTACCTAAGAAAACAATTTATTAATAGGTTTCCATTAATTAAATACTGACATCCACTATCTTTTGAGTTATGTATTGCGTATGCCTTTTTAAAAAATCTAATCTCGTTAGTAAATGGAGTACAAATCAACCAGTGGCCGCGATCGGGTGCCAAAACTGGAGGGGTCAAGAACAGTTTATGTTTCCTTTGGTAGATAAGGTTTAGCATAGCGCGGAGGCAAAAGTGACAAATAGTGGTGGGTGTCAACTGCCCCCCAAATTGCCACCATTGAAACCAATCGCATTAAATGGAATACAATTCAAATCAACAGTATTCTAACTTGAATTTTAAAATCAAACTATAAGGAAAAAAATGACTTACAACAGAACAGGCCCGTACCCAGGATTTTTCTGAGGGGGGGGGGGAGCAGACCCATAGGCGAATTTTAAAGAAATTTTCTCTCATGTTATACACTGAGTGGGGGGGGGGGGGTGAGTGTATAGGAGAGGGTGGGTAGAGAAATTTGCTCACTTTGTTACAAAATGTTGAAGAACAGCATTTTCTAACCTATATGTATGCAACCACGTGACAAATATTTGCAGTTGACACTGACATTTGTTTCTGTCAGAGAGTGAAAAAAAAATGTATGATAGGGGTGAACTACGTGTGTGCATAATGCAAACAATTCAAATAGCCTATGAAAAGCAACATACGTATGTGGAGTTGATAGATGAGGGTTCACAGACACACCCATTTGGCAAAGTCCCTGACTTTTCCAAGTATTTTACATAACTGTGTAATGATTTAACATGAAAAAAATAAGCGTTACACTTCAACTTTGTAAGTTAATCAAATGAATCACATTTGTTGAACATTTTTGAAAATAAATGATAAATAAAGTGAAAGAACCTTTTTATAAGCAATATTACCCAAAAAGGAAGATAAAATGAAACGTGTTTCTGGTTACAAATTCTGCCAAGCAAAAATCATTTAATTCCCCTGACTTTTCCAGGTTTTGAAAGATTTTTTAAAAATAATTTGTTTCCAATGACCTCAGTCATAGTCTTGCTTTCCTGACTCCTCCAGTTGTTCAAGACTTAGGTGTCAGTGCGAACCCTGTTAATAAATTATCTGAAGGGAACTGCTAAGTGACTTCACCCTGGCGGTGTGTCTGCTGGCATAATATTGTTCCTATGGTGTATTTTCGCATTTAGAATCTTATTCTACAGAAAAAATAAATGCCAGTGGCAACCAAGAAGCTATTAAATGGAGATGCATACATGTGGGATAGAAAATTCCATTATCAACAGCTCGTAGCATCGAATTTTTTAGCCTTGATGTCTTCTGCACACTGTGAAAGTTGTCTGTTGTACCGTCACACCACTGTGTATTTATGTTCAAGACAATTACAAGTAGAAAAGAAGAAAAGTTACAGTAAAACAAATTCAGATTGGCAGAATTTCGTAAATAATAATGTACTTAATTTCTTGAGTGTTTTGGACAAATAACAATAAGTATGTTAAAAGTACTTCAGACAATTTTTTGCCTCAAAAATCTAGCAACGATTCTGCTGTGAAATGGATTCTCCTATTTACATAATATTATTTAACCCTAAGCCATTGAGAAATGGGAATGTTATTAATAATATTTAGATATTTCAGTGTTATAAATGCAGTGGTCAGAAGTAGGGAGCTACTTGTAGTGTCGCTACTGTAGCTAGCTACAAAATTTGTAGCTGTAGCTGTAGCGACGCTACATTTTGAAAATTGTAGTTGTAGCGGTAGCGAAGCTACAAAATTCCTGTAGTTGTAGCGAATTTTTCGCTACAGCTACATTTTTTCTCAGCATTTTAAGGTGAATTTAGAATGTGGCAACAGCGTCAGAAAAAATCGACAATAACCCTTAATTTTGCAGGAGGTTCATAAAGACAGTCTATTACATGGAGATACAGATTATCTAGATTGTAGATTATAGATATCTGCGTAATTTATTTAATTAGTATGTGAAAAATTCAGATATCCAGATAACTAACTGACATATATGAATATATTCCTGCTAATAGCTATGTTTTTTTTTTAGCTGCTTCGCTATTTTGGGGAGAAACATTCCTAGTTTGCTGCACCACTGGAGAAAAGTGCCTCGTTTGCATCACCCCCGGAACAAATCCTGTGGATACATGGTGTAAGACACCAAAATGCCATTAATTACTGTGTAAGACACAACTTCCAGTGCAAAAACGAGCGATAGATTTTCCAATGCACTGACAAGGGAATAGTGACAGCAATAAATGGCTCAGTACGTTAACAGCACTGATCATAGTCAGTATATAGGATCTCACCAGCAAGAAATTATTGTTACAATTATTTTCGCGATAGTATTTGTTCACAAATTTTAAAATTACAATACGTTTAGAACACTCAGGTTTACACGACAGTTTCCTCAATAATTTTATCATATTGCAAAAAGTATGTACGAGTTATTGACTTTCCTGCAGAAACGACAATTATCTTTAGTTAATATACATAGTTTCCAAATTTATGTATTTCTCCTACTTTTGCGTCACTTTTCTGTAACTTTTGCTAATCATGACATCATCATCATCCTTCGCAGTTTCCTGCCTCTGGCTGGGTCGGCATAGAAGTCAAGCCTCTCCATCTTTTCCAGGTCTTTCACAACTCCTCTCTTTCCAAGGTGTTCCAATCTTGTCTCCTAACACTCTCCACTATCTGATCTTTCCACCGACATCTTGGTCTCCCCCTTGGCCTTATTTCCACTCCTTGTGCATTGTAAGCTCTTACTGGTAGTCTTTCTGCATCCATCCTCTTCACGTGTCCGAACCATGTCATCTGTGCCTGATCTATTCTGTCCTGAACCTTCACTACACCCACTGTTTGTCGGATCTCCTCATTTCTTATTCTATCCCTTCTAGTCTTCTTCAAAAGACTCCTTAAAAATTTGATCTCCATTGCCTGCATCTTTTCTTTGTCTCTCTATGTCATTGTCCAAGTCTCTGCTCCATACGTAATTATTGGCACATAGTATGTGTTATATATTACCTTCTTGCATTTCATAGGTACATCCCTGTTCCATATTAATCTTTGAATGCTTGATATAGTCCACCACCCATTTGTCCTCTTATGTTTACCTTCTCATCTATTCTTCCACTTCTCTCAATCATGACAATGAGGATGAATGGTTTATTTAATTATTCTCTTATCTATAGTCGCTTTCTGCCACTTTCGGCTAATTGTGAGAACGAGGAAGAATGATGAATGATGAGCAGTGTGGGGAATGGAGGATCTCATCCTCCCAACTTGGGGTCTTTCCTAGTTTTTGTTTTGAGTCCATTTTATGCATAGATAAGCTGATCGAGACTGGATCCTAACCACTATGTGCCTCCACTGGGTACCGAACCTGGGGCCCTTTTGTAGTTATAGGGCTCCAGGTACTTTTCATTCAAAATGCTGACTTCATATCAGTCTATAAAAAATGAAATATTTATTCTCAAGAAAAATATGTTGATGTGAACATAAATACGTAATCCTACCAAATTGTATTTGTGTATAGTTGTAATAATTAATTTGGGTAACACCCTAATTGCAATATTCATATATCAAATTTGAATTGATATGCCACTTGCATAGGTATGGTATTCTCAAAAACTATAGTAAAAATAAGTAACTGAAGTAACACTGCTATCAAAATTATCGAATGACTGGAATCATGATAATAAATAACAGAATCTATTTACCAATAGTAGGGGATTTTTTAAATACCCATATGGTTGTTTTCCATTTTTTTTTATGCAGAAGTAGCGCAAAAAGTAGCGAAGTAGCGAGTAGCGAACAGGAGTAGCGTAGCGAGCTACGTTTTGGTAAATGTAGTTGTAGCTGTAGCGAAGCTACATTTTGGAAGGGTAGCTGTAGCTGTAGCGAAGCTATTTTTAAAATGTAGCGTTCTGATCACTGTATAAATGTACACATATCAGAAATTATATTTATTCAAGAAACCCTAACTTCATGTAACATCTTGAACATGTATAATACATATAAATACTGTATACTAAATAAAAATGTAGGACACTTGGTATAGAGCTAGTGTAACAGCTATATCCAATAAGAGAGAAGGGAGAAAAAAGAATTATATTTTAATTGCCCATTTTAAATACGCAAATGAAAAAGAACAACAAATTTTGTTCTTCAAAAAATTTGCCTCGATTAGTGCTGTCCTAAACTCCTTAGTTTAGGACTTCATCTCAATAGTTTACATTGAATTATTATTAAATTTTATATGACAAGGGTGAGGCGATCATCTCTTTATAAGTCAAGGGCGTTCATTAAATATTATCTTATTTGACTTCTTAAGAAAACCTCTTTTAAAAAAAAGCTTATAGCTTTGATGCTTCATTTAATGTATTCATGTGATTTTTTTATAACATGTGACAATCAAACGTAAAAATTGTCCAACATACCTGCAGCTGTCTTCAGTGTTGCTACCTGCAAGCGTTTCTGTTTCGTCATTGCAAACAAGATTGCTGCGATTGATAGCGACATTCCAACAATTTCCGAGATCGTTAGATAATTTATAATCATATACTATGTCTCTTACAACTTCCCCTGAAAAGGAAAATAGAGTTTGGTTGGCAGAACACTAAACATGAAGAAGTTCTATTCTTAATTTGTTAGGCTGTTGTAATATGGTGATTAGTTACAGTAATGTTGGTTGATTCACTGATGACAATATTTTAATTCGAACATGCAATACAAGTGGTATGAACATCTTGGTTATTTATCATAGTTTTCAGACTACTTTTGGTTAATCTCGAACAATGAAGATCAGTGATAATTAGACACAAATATAAAGGGACACTGACAAAGAACACCCAAGATGGGGGTTTGAACTTGCGAACTTCGTTGCCAAGATTGAAAGTCCTCCACTTTACTCATTCAGCTTCCAACCCGAAACAATTTTAGAGATAAAAAACACACTGAAATTACCAGGGCTTCAAGATAAACAGTGCTTACTCTGGTCATGTCCGAATGGGTATTGCTGATCGCACATCTTCTCGAACACCTTTCTTGTTCAAGCCCCGCCCTTCGTCTTCTGGCATCAGGGCAAAATTCATTTGTTGTTAGATTATTGCTTAGCATTAACACACTGCAATTTTTGTGACATCCAATCCAAGAATGGGGCGGTGCTTTGGAGACTCGTGTCCAAATCGGCAGAAATTGTCACCTAGAGTATCATGTTGCCTCCTACCATTATATAGGGGCTATCCACCGGAAGGAAGTATCTTCGCGCGAAGGCCAAAGTTGGAGCATAACTATATCCGGTTCACCTGCTCACAACATGATGCAAAGGGAGTTAAGATTGTGTAATGTAGGAAAGGAACGACGGAAATCAGAAGCCCATTAGCAGCAGCAGACTCCACAGTAATCACAACAGATGTGCAAAATCCCAAATAGTCTGAACCTAAAAAAAAATTCCATCCCGATCCAGACTTCCGAAAACTCTAAATAATAGAGTGTAAAAGTAGTTTATTCCCTGCATAGTTTTTGTACTACAAGTGTCCGAAATGTATTGAAATTACCAGTTTTTATTCCATAAATGCAAAACAACCGAGGGTGAAATTGTGTGTATAATTAACATTTTTCAGTGTTGAGTAACTTTGAATATTTTCCGCCCGTATAATCTCCCAATTTATTCTCGAAACAACATTATCTTTCTCTATTTGAACGTCAGGATTTTAAAAACACCCCGTCTTGATTCCATCCCTACCAAAACTTTTGCATCTCGCACCCCCTAGTAACCACTTCATTAAAGGTAGAAGTGATATAGTAGAGCGTCGATTATCCGAAGTAATTGGGGGACATGGGTGTTCGGAAAACTGGTTTGTTCGGATAATCGAACTGTACATGTTTATTTGCCAAAAAGAAGTACTGTACAGTAAATTTATTCAAAAAAACAGGCATCTCTTTAAGTATGTATTACAAAGTAACGTACAAAGGCAACTTTAGTAGGAATATATAGTATGTGGTACAGTTTATTAAACAAAAATATGTACATATTACATACGCATTTTGCATGAACAATACACACAGTACACAAAATTAACATTTAAAAAAATCCTTTATTTTGGTCTGTCTAAGCAAGCCTACACGCTTACGAGCAGCTAAGTCACGTACTTTTTTCATTACAGATATCTGAAAGTGAGCGAGTACACAGTTCGGTTAAGCGGTCGTTCGGTTGACCGACTTTCGGATAATCGACGCTCTACTGTAATTCAAACCTCGATTTTCTCTTTGTTTTAGTGATATGAGCAAAAACATTACTTTTCATTTCAAAAGATGCTCGGTCATAGTCAGTTAGGTTACACGTTTTGTTCTTGAAGAACACATGAACTGTTTTGAATTTTTGTGTAAAACGAAAAAAAATAATTGTGTAACCAGAGGAAATACGTTTTTGTGTAATCACAAAATTAAGTGGGGGTATTATTATTAATTTTTGTCTTTTGTATATGGTAATCTCTGCAACATTTATACAGAAGGGGTCCTAGAATTGAACACTGGTGAGGCAATGATGTATCATTCTGTTTGTCCCATCATAAATTTTTCCAGTTTATTATTCATCTCCATCGCCATGATTAACAAAATAGTAGAAAACTGACTTAAAGTTTTGATGAGCGTTTTATATTTCTGCGTTCAAATGGAAATGAAACCAGCAAGTGTGCATTACCGCATCCTGATAACTCACCGCAACTGAAGAAAAAAGAAAGAAAACACCTCACACTTTTTCACTTACAACATAAATGTATGCATCCAAAGATGCTTGCGCTATGTAAGAAAAATTACTTTCTAGTTGCTATTAAATATGTGGGCTACACATATTGCCAAATGTAACGACGCTGAGAAAACGGATCTCATCTTGGAATTATCCAGTATTACTTTGTTGTTGCTCATCCAAATATGTGGAAAACCCTCTACTTTGTCCAGATATATCTTCTCCTCGTGGTCTCCAAGACTGCAGTTGCTAAAATTTGGGAGCGTTCAGAAGAACATCATAACATACGTGTATACTCGTTATTAGTTATTAGAGCCGAAATATCTGCTTTCAAGAAAGTAAAAATCTGTAAAAATAGAAGACGGACCAGAGAAGTTATATTATATGTGGGGGAAATGCATTCACCAAAATATATAGACAGTTTTGTACAGTTCTGCCGTGAGCAGAAATTTTGATTGAGAATAAAGATGCATGATTTATTGGCTGAAAAATTTCATCGCATGTGTTGAGCCAATTTTACCAATATCAAGTCCATAAGAAGACTAGAAGCAGATGCTTCATCCTCCCATTTGTTTTCTGAAAGTCGTCCTTGCTCATCAAAGCATGCTGATAAACCCTTGAAACGGGCACTCACAGATGGACATATCATATACATACATCACATCAAGAATTGTGTTTCGTATGACAAACAAGCAGCATTCATGTCTCTGACAAACACCATACAGAGGAAACATTAAGTGAGGCTGCCACTTCCTATTGTGTCAATATAATTATTGCCAAAAAAATGTTGACTACTTGCCACAAAGGCCAAGTACTACAGTTATCCTTAGAAAGCAAGAAAGTATTGCAATATCAGTTTCGTGTATGCAGGATTACATACCTTGAAAACATTGTGGGCAATTGTTCTATACCCAACGCTGTATCTATTTCTGAAACTTTAGTGTAGCTACATTTAAAATTGTAAACTATCTAAAAGGCTCGAGGCAATCTTGGTAGGAAGTATGAGTATGTAATTCATGTAAAGCTCGTGAGGTGATGGTTTTTTCCTACACCTTTCGCATCTTCCTTTACGGTTTAGCAGTTACATAAATAGGGTTCCCCCCTACCTTACCCAAAATGTACTCTTCTAATCAGTGCTCAAAGTTAGGGGGGATGCTTGGGAATGGTATCCCCAAAGCTAGCAAAATTTTTGCAAATGATCTCCCCAGTTACCTCATTCTATAGAAGCATCCCCTCAGCTAACTCGAAGTCTCGACCAAACACCCCCTCAGCTAACATTTTTCCATTTCAAGAGCTGCTTCTAATATAATTTACGTCCTCAGATAGTTTACAAGTAGCAAATCCTAAGTCACATTACCTATCGTACCGTCAATGCTAGAATACATTAGGAGGAACCAAATTCTTGGTACAAGCTATAACGGAAACTTTTCTCGGCAGACTCTTATATTTGATCATCATCCTTAATTGTTTTGAAAGGAAGTAACTTTGAGGTTCAACCCTCAAATTTCTCAGATAAAATATATATATCATAGGTTCTACATGCCGATTATCTTGCTTAACTACTTTTACCAATATTTCAAGGTTTATCTGATCTGAATTTGGCGTAAGCAAAGTAATAAGATTCATGATAACATGTATGTGCAGCTAAGATCTCCCGTGATTTGATTGAGATGATTTTTCCACTCTCCTCTCAATTGCAGTCCCACGCAATTTCTTATCAATTCGAAGCTCTGGAACTTGAGTATATGTGTCCCTTGATCTTAATATTCTATTGTATTTCCTTTCTTTGCCACACGAAACACAATTCTTGATGTATACGAGGTGCCCATCTGTGAGTGCCCGTTTCAAGGGTTTCTCAGCATGAACTTTCAGAAAACGAATGAGAGGATGAAGCATCTGCTTCTAGTCTTCTTAAGGCGAGGAGGGACAATTACGTACCAGTTGTGCATTTATTTCAATATCGTCGGATTGGGCACTGCTATTTAAAAAAGGGATTAGTATGCAAGAGAGTATGAATTTCTCTCCATGTTGAAAGTGGAAACTGTTTTTCAAGTTGATTGTAAACTAGACACGATGTTTGAAAAATATGATTAATACGTATTTACAGAATCCCACGTATTCCTTATGGGAAATCAACTTCAACTTCAAGTTACAGTTACAGCTAATCAAATGGGAGTTTCAACTTTTCCTTCTACTATGACATAGCTCAATGTGTCCTTTGCCGTCCATTTACTTTTCTACGTCATTGGATGTTTGATATTCTCAAGAGAACGAATGAAATAATGGTCCCATAAACCTAATGCATTTCTCCTTGCCTCATACGGCCATCCTGGCAGTGTTGCCAAACCTGATGTGCATAAAAGAGCTACATTTCACCATTAATAGAGCTAAAGATGGCTTTCAAGGAACTTGATAAACGAAGGCTGCTAAAGTGACTCCTAGGGTAATTTTAGGTGTCAGAGGGGTGGGGGCGCTGCTATTACCGTTAGCTTTAAAGTGATAGCAATTTATTCTTAGTTTTCACCGCCTAGATTTGGTGGCATCACCCATCTCAATAATCCAATGATGTTAATATGAAATCGAAAATAAAGGATTCTTGGATAACAATATTGTCATCTTCACCTTAGCCACAGCGTTATATATAAAAATGCCTGGGGAGGAAAAGGGGCGGGGGGTTGGTGATGCAGCCTATATATGAATATCACGTCATGTGCAAAATGTACACTCATAGCAAAGATTGGTCTTTATGGGCCAGAGCCAGTGGTGGCATCATGGTGAGGCGGGTGCCACAGTTCACAGTCAAATGAGTGCACGAAAGAGCCAGATCTGGCACCAGAAGAGCAAAGTTGGCAACAGTGATCGATCGGCAGCTGCCCCAGCGAGAAAGACCTAGGAGAAATTGTACCTCCTCGCCTTAAGGACTTGATATTGGTAAAATTGGCTCGACACATGCGATGAAAATTTTCAGGCAATAAATCATGCATCTTTATTGATTGATTGATTGAATTAGTTTATTTTACTTCGCGTTTTGTGCCTCTTGGCTAATTTGCGAAGATGGGGATGAGTGATGAAATGATGAAATTGATGAATGGACATTCACAAACAACCAAGCCCGACCGGGATTCGAACCCGGGACCCTTGGCATCCCAGCGCGATGTGCTAACCACTCGGCCACAGGGTCGGGCTCATGCATCTTTATTCTCAATCAAAATTTCTGCTCACGGCAGCACTGTACAAAACTGTCTATATCTTTTGGTGAATGCATTTCCCCCACATATAACTTCTCTGGTCCATCTTCTGTTTTTACAGATTTTTACTTTCTTGAAAGCAGACATTTCGACTATAATAACTAATAACATGTTCTTCTGAACGCTCCCAAATATTAGCAACTGCAGTCTTGGAGACCAACGAGGCTCTGGCATCTGAACCTACGGCCAACAAAATCCTTTGTAGTGTTGTTTGATTTGAGATTTTCTTTTTAAGTACACTTTATGCACAGATAGGAAAATCCTGAGTGGACTTATAGTTTAAAGTGGGATCCGAACCACTTTGTGTCTCCACAGGGTATCGAACCAGGGTCCTCTTGATCACAAGGCGACGATGTTACACTAAGCCATCGGTGAGGCTATCTTTGTATGGTTGTATGTATGGTCTCCTGTGTATTGCTCATAGGAATATAAATTATGTACTGAGTGCCCCAGTAACGCCTCTGTTTCTACCCTGGGTAAGCAGATTTTAGAGACATTGTAAGGAGCTTGGCCTCATATAATATGACGGGTGAAAATAGCCTAAGTGCTGAAGCATACAAAATTTTAATTTCAATCAATCAATAACATTCTGTCATGAATATCGGTAACAATTAAACAAAATTAATGGCTAGTTAATACTACAACAACAAAAACAACTATTATTATTATTATTATTATTATTATTAATAAAATAAAAATATTAATATCAATTATTATGATTATTATTAAATGTTATTGCATGTATATAACAATAATATACTATTCAATAGTCCATACCAGTTACAATACGTGTAATTAAATAGGACTAAGGACACATGCTGCTAGAAGAATTTGATGCACACGCTTGTTTTATATGAAAACCAACAAGTGTAATATGTCAAATTAAAGATAAGCATTTACGCTACAATGTTTGTTTGGAACATTTTCTTCTCAGATGCCTAGCTTATTAATAAATTAATGATAAGTATAAAATTAATAGTAAAAAATATGATTTGTTTTACTAATCAGTGATTAACTACTTAACGGTTGCTTCTATCGAAAAGCTAAAGATAACATTAAATATAGAACATATATTAATCTTTTATTTAAAAAAAAGTTTGTTGAGATCGGGCCGTTGGTTTCAGAGATATAGTATTTTTTTAAATGTCAACATCCGCCATCTTGGATTGGCCGCATTTTCTATTAGCTACCACTTTGAGATGGCAAGCATGATTTTTTGGTATGATTACATGCCCATATAACTGTGGCATAAAGGGAAATTAGTACCCCCAAATTATACCGAATTCTTGATTTTGGCCAATTGGCCCATAGCCTATTACCAGGTATCCAAAAAAGTTCATGCTGTATTTTGCAGTGAGAAATAAAGAATCTGTAATTTCTGGCAAATGTATTTTATTCAGAAAAATAAGCTCCTTCAGCTTCAATTACATTATCCCAATGAGATACAAGCTTATAAATCCCGCATTTGTAAAAGTTCTGGTCCCTAGGAGCAAAACAATTGTTCTATGACCTGCGTGACATCATCTCGGTTTAGGAACTGTTGCTCACGCAAATGGTTATCCATGTCCAAAAACAAGTGAAAGTCGGATGGGGCAATGTCCGGGGAATAAGGAGGAAGAGGTAAAATTTCCCAACCAAGTGTGTTGATTACCTCCTTGGTCGCTTTCGCCGTATGAGGTCTAGTGTTGTCTTGAAGAAGGATTACTCCTTTCCTGTTGACTAGTGCTGGCTGCTTCGGACGCAGTGCAGCTGCAACCCTTTGCAACTGGGACGAGTACACCTCGTATGTGATGGTTTTGCCATGCTCTAGCAATTCAAAGTGCACAACACCAGCGCTGGTCCACCAAACACAGAGCAGTACCTTCTGTTGATGAATGTTTTCTTTGGGGGTCAATGCAACACAACCAGGGGACGACCAATGATGTTTTCTTTTGTGGTTACTGTATAACACCCATTTCTCGTCACATGTCAATATCTGGTCCAGGAATGGGGCTTTCTTGTGGCGTGACAGCAATGATGTGCAAATGGTGAGCCTCTGGCGTTTGTTTTCCTCTGACAAACCGTGAGGAACCCACTTACTGAGCTTCCAAGTCTTCCCGAGGTTGTGCAGATGTAAGTTCTTTGCATGATTGCTGTGGATCACGCTCGATGGTCTCCTTTAGCAGGGCTTCGTCGATAGTGGCGGGGCGTCCAGATCGAGGTTTGTCCTGGAGGCTCTCATCGCCCGATGCAAATCGACTGAACCACTTTCGCACTGTGCGCTCACTCACTGATGCCTCTCCAAACGCGAAGCATATCTTTCGAGCAGCGGCTGCAGCATTGCTGCCAAATTTGAACTCATACAGTAAACACGGCCGTGAAACGTCCTTTGACACTGACATGTTCCCTTCAGGATTGTAGTTTCTACAGACCTGCTGTCTATATGACCGACACGCCTCCCAACTCTGCACTGACTGACGGTTACCAGGAATGTAAACTTCTGATGTCATCCAGACAGGATTGCCGACACATGCCGTTTGACTTTCACTTTTCATTCCAGCGGCATGAACTTTTTTGGATACCTGGTATATTAGTCGCATACTTGAGCAGGTTAAGCAAATCAGGTTTGGTGCTGTTAGCATAAGTTACTATTACATTCGCTTGCCGCTCGTCAAGACGTCATAGCAGAATTAGACAGCTAGATTTCAGAAAATAATACTGCAAACCAGCACTATGATTTTAACTGAAAATTTTTGACGATTTTTCATTGCAAATTCAGATAAATAGATCAGCCTCTAATGCACTGATGAATGTAACTTACGTATTTCCACTATTTTTAAATTAATAGACTGTAATATTACATTTAGATTACATTAATATCAAATGAGAAAACTTAATATTAATTCTTACCTGCAAGCTTAATTATTTCATCTGTGCACACATAATCCATTGTTGCTTTCAAGATATTGTCAGTAATTTCCTTAATGGTAGGGTCTCTTGGTTTGCTACAAAGCTCCACTACCTTTGTGTACTCCGAAACGCAGCCAAATATTAATTCTCTCTTGCTGTAAATATAGAAGAGTGTCAAGTCAGTGGCGGCTCTAGGTCTGGCTCTATGGGTGTGCACTTCAGTCTCGCGTCCAGAAGTGTTATACCACTCCTGTGAAATACTCGCACCCATTTTTGCGTACATAATGATGCTTAATATATTGGAAACCCAAGTTTTGAACACCTTTCACTGAAAATGAGGCTATGACAGAGTTATATTTCATGATTTTTTTAACACTGATCTTTTTTACAAATTTCAAATATTTCGGAAATTATCCAGCCAATCACGAGAAGAGCGATGTTATTGTGCAATATGTTATTCAGCATTCGATAACCTGACAAAATCACTCATAACATAGAAATACAGATCTACAATATCAATACTATTCTCGATTTGCAAAATATTTCGTGAAAACTTTCTCCCCTGCTCTGCTGATATTAATGAACAAGGAGGATAATAACATTGGCGTACACCAAAGAAGCCGATCCAACTACCACATGGAGGAAATCAGTTGTAATCTATCTAGCTGTTGTTTATTTCTAACGAGAGACTGATCAAACCAAGCAAATCAAGCGAAATCAAGAGAATAATAAATGTTAAAGCAAATAATAGTACTCACTAGGTTCACACTGCCCTGCTTCGTAATCATACTTCAGAATTTTCCTTCTCTTCCGCCGTATCTACATATTACTGCAGTTACTACAGGCTTTACAGCTAACTTCCCTCCAAAAATTCAATAACCTTAAATATTAAGTCTGCTTTCACTATGTACAGTTTCCCTAATCATCATAAAATCAAACACTTTGCACTGAAACAGGAACGACCTTTTGACAGCGTTAAACAATTATGTAACACAGTACAACAAACAAACAAACAGCCACACAATGCAAAACAGCGACTATTTGATGCACACTCCCTCCCCGCGGGTTGATAATTCGAAATTTCCCTTTTCAAAAAAAACAAAAAAAAAAAAAAAAAACTCAATTTGCGATGATGTATGGGTTGCATTGACTCTGTCACACGATCTCCAATGGAATTGATTTGCAACCCTACATTTGCTCTAACACCGATCGCTGCGTTCCCGGCTTTCCTAAATGATGCAACCTCCCCTCACACGGTGCCCAAGCCAAAAGACTCAATCAGCGTCCTCTACGCGACTGCTGCAACAGCGTCATAGGGAGTGAAACTACCATTGTGTTCAAGCCCCGATCGCAGCTCGGTCTACGCGGGTTGATATTATTGATCGCAGGCTTCTCCACCATCTCTCTTGGTGGAGCGGCGTGGGAACACTTGATGTTTCGAAGGAGATAAGAGTTCAATAAATAAGTATAATAATAATGATTTGCATTACAGATTTATTTGGGCGTGCACGTGCGAATGTACCAGTAGGCAGAAGCCGCTACTGGTGTCAGTTGCAATAAAAATGGGACCCGCAGATCCTGAAATATTTGCATGATGCGTTATGTGTGTTGCCTAACTATACAGCGATGGGCCAACTTCAATGCAAGTTCTAATATCCACGTAGAGTATTTTATGACAAAAGAGAATCAATGAAATGTAAATGTGACAAGCTTAATGTGAACACTACATTTTTTTCGTATTTTCAATATTGTGAAGTTTATGTAGTTAATTTGGCTAGTTCATTTTTGGGGCATTCGCAACATCAGTAATGCAACTTTATGCTAGTGTGTCTGAAAAGTGGTGTTTCATTCAACGTGAAATAAAATTTGTTACATATTCACATTCACTTCTACAAGCTACACATGAAGAATTTCTCAAGAGTGCCAATGATATTATTTTATTTTTTGTTGTAGAAAACATTATTTTCAATTTTCTCCAATAGATATTAGCATCAAAACTTCCGAAGTGACATATTGTATTTGTGCAGTTGCCATTATCAAGGCTGCGATTTTTGGGGTGTGTGAGACCCCTATTGCTGCCTTCTCCAACTGAGGACGTAAAAATGACGAGCAGCTAGTGACAGCCTTAGCAACTTGGGAGATATATGCTAACAGCACTAAACCTGAGCTGTCTAACCTATCCACATAAGCACATAATAGCAGATATAAGCATGTAAATAGGTTAGGTAGGTTAAGTTTTGTTTATTTAAGCTTTCCCCTTCTCCCCCCTTCTCTCTCTCTCTCTCTCTCTCTCTCTCTCGACAAACCTGCAAAATGCTTTCACTGCATCTGTCATCTCTTCTAATTTTGGTCCTGGAATAATATTCACTCCTCTTGTATTAACAGCTATCACCCGATTAAAGCATCGTTTAAATCCTTCGATATGTTTCTGAAAAAAATATGTGATAACTATAACATTAAATTATTACCCTAGGAAAATATATTGCAAAATGCAGCCATAATTTGTGATTACAATATGTTATAATTTATTAGAATGGAAATCGAAGAGAATTTACTAACAAATGATTTTGCATACAACAAAAATATGAAAACCACAATAAGGATGTACACATAAGACTCGTTTAATTTATAATTACAAAATTCAGACTTTGCAGCTTTTATCATGATTATAACAAAATATTAGATAAATATCAAGAGCCCAAACAATAGCTGTTTTTCAGCAGTGTAATTTAATTACATAAATAAATATTTGCACTTTTCTGTATAGTAATAATGAAATGTATGTATATAGTGCGGTTGGAAAGCAAGAAAAAATGGAAGAATATTTCACTTCCGGCGGAGAACGTGCCCTTTGGGGGGGCGGAAACTACATTAATTCCCGAACCTAAAATGCCCCAGACCCCAAGTTTTTAAGCCTTCGTTTGTCTGTAATGGCATCTTCAAAATGGCGGTCATCACCAAGATTCTATTCCTGTTCATTGCAACCTTACATTTGGGAAGCACACTGTCGTCGTGTCGTCAGGGGGAAGGGGGGCCACCATGCCTAGAAGTTACGTGGGAAATATACTTTTTAGGGGATTTCGTTCCGATTCTCGATGAAGATATAGGGGTCGATGAGATGAAAATGGCGATAAGGAAACTGAAAAAGGGGAAAGCGGCAGGACTTGACTCTATTGGGGCG
Organism: Lepisma saccharinum; assembly: GCF_977018435.1. NCBI lineage: Eukaryota > Metazoa > Arthropoda > Insecta > Zygentoma > Lepismatidae > Lepisma > Lepisma saccharinum. Next base: position 111,855,414 of record NC_139229.1, on the reverse strand, counting down.
GAATTTTTCAAAGCCAACGAAACTGACATTCATATGGTGGAAGCACAAAGCAAATTAATGGACAAGATTTTTAAAGAGGGGTACTTTCCGAAGGACTGGGCAAGCTCCATAATCTGTCCTATTTATAAAGGGAAAGGGGACAGAAATGACGCAAACAATTTCAGGGGCATTTCTTTATTACCTATATGGAGTAAAATTTACACACACATCTTAAACCTTAGGATCAAGAAATGGACAGAAATATTCGACAAAATTTCACCACTACAAGCGGGCTTCAGGAAAGGGTACAGCACGTTAGACAACATATTCATATTACAAACTCTCGTACAGAGGAAAATAAAACAGAAGCGGGGGAAATTATACGCATGTTTCATTGATTTTGAAAAAGCATTCGACAAAGTTCATAGGGATATTTTGTGGGGAAAATTGTATGAGAAGGGAATGTCCGTGCACATGATCAGAGCACTGCAAGCAATATATGAGAGGGTAGAATTCGGAGTAAGATGCGAAGGAAACCAAGTCTCGGCACTGCAGCCTTCGCTCAGGGGACTCAAACAAGGATGCATCCTTTCACCAGTGCTATTTTCACTTTTCATAGATTGGGTAGCGCATGAAACTAAAATGGACCAGGATTCTATCCCATGTATAGGAGTGCAAAGTATACCAGTCCTTATGTATGCAGACGACATAGTCATCTTGTCCGAGACAATAGAGGGTCTTCAAAGGGGCATAGATAGCATATATGAGGGGTGCATCAAATATAAAATGAAGGTAAACATTAAAAAAACAAAAATTATTGCTTTCAAAAATGGCTACATATTTAGCAGACAAGAGACATGGACATACGGGGAGAGTTAATCGAGCGAGTTAAAAACTTCACATACCTGGGAACAACACTCTCCATGACAGGGAGTTGGACACACCACATAAGGGCAAGAAAAACTAAAACAAAATTTGCAATAGAACAAGTCATAAGGACAATAAATAAGGCACCTCAAATGCCTTTCCTGGTCATTCAAAACCTCTATTCATCAATAGTGTTAGGTACATTAAACTATGGAATAGAACTGTGGGGGTTAAGGGGGACAACACAATAATTGGCATACAAACAGAATTTTATAAGAGAGTAATGGGCGTAAGCAGAGGCACGGCCAACTGTGGGATTCTTAAGGAATTGGGCCTGAACAGAGATGCGGTACAAGCATGGATGAGGGTTTTTAAATATTGGCTGCGATTATCACAAGAGGGCCAAACTACGCTGAGGGGACAATGTTTGGAAACACAGACAAGAGAGGATAACGTTTACAGCTGGGGCCTGGAAGTGAAAAATCTCTTATATAATAGCGGAATGGGTTGGGTATGGGAAGAGGGAGGAAGGGGGGGATCTCAACAGAAAATCAAATCAGGGACAGGTTACTCGACATAGACAGACAAGAAATAATAGCAGACTGCCAAACAAAGACCTCAATCAGGGAACAGCTAAGAGTAAGAGAATGGGGGGAAAGCGAAATATATTCAGGTGGTGGGAAAAAATGAAAGACGCACGCTGGCATGGTTCAGATTAGGGGGATGGAAACAACTAAGAAAGAGAAACGAAGCAGGGGAAACGATATGTCCTTTGTGCGATGGGGAGGAGACGGACAAGCATATCCTACTGAACTGCCCTTCTACACATGACCTAAGGGACAAATGGATGAAAAACTTAACAGGTAGGGAGGTGATAGAAGTGGTAGAGGACAGAACAAAGATAAAAGAAGCGGGGCAGCAAGTGGGGAAATACCTGGGGGAAGTAAGAGAACAGCGGGGGAAAGCTATTAGAGAAGGCAACGAAATGAGTGATCATGCTCCAGACGAGCCATCTTTATAGTATAAGTGTGTGTAAAGCAAAATGTATGCGTGTTTTGGTGAGAGTGCAGGGAAAGAGAAGTGAGGAGAAAGACTGGAAGAAGAACTTCCGAGGGAGGGGAAGAATGTGTATATAGGGAACAAAGTAAGAGACAGCTTAAACGAAAACTAAATGTAACAAAATAGTGTAGAAAAATCAAAAATATGTAGTGCGTACAGCCTATGGCTCGCACAAAAAGAAAATAAATCTAATCTATTTATCATCCATGACATCTTATTTTCACCTAATTTGCAGTTTAAAACTGTATTATGATAATAAGAAATTAAAAAGACCAACTTTATCAAATATTATTAGATATGGTGGCCAATATTGCCGTGAAAATTCTAAAAATAACCCTTTCAGCTATGTGATCATGTTTGAGATCAAACATTATGTTTTGGAGGTTTCAGAACTCAATGGTGGTATCAAAAGTAGTGCCAGACTAAGCCTACGAAATAATATTAGTTCAATTTTTTATTATCTGTATATATACAGGGTGTTTCAAAAGTCTGACACCAAAGGACAAATTGCGTTATTAGTGCAGATGGCGAAAAATGGAAAGAGGGGAAAGTTGTTGGAAATATGAGGTTTTAAATATAATGTGATCGAATTTTCAATGTAGCATGCACCGTTGAGGCTGTACGCTGGTAAGAGCCTCAATGAGAACTGACATTGCCTTGTTGCCACATGCTTCGTCCTTAAAGGGAGCATTTACGTTTTCGCAACACCGTAATGTACTCGATAAATTGAGAATCATGGAGCAAAATGAAAGGCAAAGTCAGAAGTGCATATATATGTATGTGTGTGTGTGTGTGTGTGTGTGTGTGTGTGTGTGTGTGTGTGTGTGTGTGTGTGTGTGTGTGTGTGTGTGTGTGTGTGTGTGTGTGTGTGTGTGTACAGAAATACAAACACACACATGCACACATACGCTCAAGCACACAACTACAAAACCTATAATTGTGGCTAATGTTTTCTGAAATAGAGGTTGTTCATTAGAGTATAGTGATATGAACAAAGGATAATATTTCTGAACGAAAGAGGTCTTAATTTTTTCCCTTCTAATCAGGGTAGATCACCACTAAAATATATTTGCGCTCGCTACATCTTCTGTTGGCACATACCGGAAATGCCAACAATAATGATGATTAAGAGGGTAAAGGTTCATGCAGACTTTCTTCGGTGCCTTAGGTTCACCGTATCGAGTAAGTTGTGTGTCTCAATGAAGAAGGAAAGACATCTGGTACAGTTTATCGAAAGGAAGGAAGCAGTGGACCAAAACCAGCAGAAAAAATATTAAAAAATGTAATGATTCGTGTGTTACGGGTTGCTGTCTTCTGTCATCACGCTGCTTCTCCTCCAGACACCTCTGTCACACAACCAAAGGGCCAGTGGCACACATGGAGGGCATCGATATCCACATCCAATCTTTAGTCTCATTTTGGCGATACATAGATACCTTAAACTCTGCTGGTTACGCTGTCTTCCCTTGTCACCAGACTTTGCTTCTCTGAACTACCTTCGATGTGTCCTCCACAGTCACTGTCCGGTGGTTCTATAGGGCTACTGTCACAATGGCTACTGTGATTATTTTGCTGATACAGTAATTGGGACCTCGCCGCCGCAACAATTATGGTTTTTATTTTGTCTTCTCCACGTAGAGGGAACGTAGTCTGGATCATCTACACCTTCATCGTCAAAAGTGGCAGTGACTTCTTGGACGTCCTAAGGAGGTACTTGTGGTTGATATATTCGAGTACCCTGTTGACAAGTATTTTTAAGTCCATTGTATCTCTCTCACGATGCCTTGCAGTGCCATCAAGTTCTCTGGATGCTCTTAGCGTTTGTTCCTATTGTGTGCAGCAGTCTCTTGGATCTCTGATCTTGTAAGAAGTCACACTCTATTTACAGAATTTTCATGACACAGGCACTTAGTACCTCACATTTACATGATGAAGTGTAAAAAAAACTTCATCTCTGTAGCAGTTTAAAATGACTCCACTTTCTTCTGAAACGGTTTCATCCTCTGGAGCTCCAATTCTCGTAGCTTAACTTCCCCAAAATTCTCTGTCATGCATTTTCTTCGGAATCTGGTGGATTCTTCCATTGCTGACTGTGGAAATGGATACTCTCGCCCACAATTTCTTATTATCTTCTAGGTAGAACAAGCTCTGTCACGTCATTAAACAGCGATTCCCACCCCCCGACGACTACATCTTGTCTGTGCTGAACGTAACGCCTCATCACCTCTGCTTCCCTCGGAAGATGAGAGCTTCTTAATGGTGATGACTTGCCCAAGAATGGACATCGACATTTGATCTTATTTTTAAGTCCGGTTTATGTACAGCTCTGGCATGCAGTTTAATTTAGATGCGAACCACTATGTGTCTCCACAGCGCACCAAAAACTAGGATTTCGTAATTACAAGGTGACGACGTTACCAGAATGCCATCAGGGAGGTCTGGACATTGGTTCATCCTGCTAGCAAGTCAATGACTTGATGTGCTGCCGTCCAAATTCTGGACGAAGTAGGTACAGAAATGTTGTTTGTACCACAAGAGGTTAAGTTCCCCAGTTGTCCAGAGTATCGCCAAAATGGGACTAAAGATTGGATATGGATATCGACGCCCTCCATCCGTGCCACTGGTCCTTTGGTTGTGTGCCAGAGGTGTCTGGAGGAGAAGCAGTGTGATAATGGAAGATAGCAACCTGTAACACACGAATCATTACATTTTTTAATATTTTTTTTCTGCTGGTTTTGGTCCACTGCTTCCTTCCTTTTGACAAACGGTACCAGATGTCTTTCCTTCTTCATTGAGACACACAACTTACTCGATACGGCGAACCTAGGGCACCGAAGACGAAGTCTGCGGGAACCCTTACCCTCTTAATCGTCATTATTGTTGGCATTTCCGGTATGTGCCAACAGAAGATGTAGTCTGAGCGCAAATATATTTTAGTGGTGATCTACCCTGATTAGAAGGGAAAAAATTAAGACCCCTTTCGTTTCGAAATATTATCCTTTGTTCATATCATACCCTAATGAACAAACCATTTCAGAAAACATTAGCCATAATTGCAGGTTTTGTAGTTGTGTGCTTGAGCGTATGTGTACATGTGTGTCTGTTTCTGTACACACACATGCACTCTGACTTTGCCTTTCATTTTGCACCATCATTCTCAATTTACCGAGTACATTACGGTGTTGCGATAAAACTTAAATGCTCCCTTTAAGGATGAAGCATGTGGCAACAAGGCAATGTCAGTTTTCATTGAGGCTCGTACCAGTGTACAGCCTCAACGGTGCATTCTACGTTGAAAATTTGATCACATTATATTTAAAACCTCATATTTCCAACAACTTTCCCCTCTTTCCATTTTTTGTAAGACTTTTGAAACACCCTGTATATATACAGATTATAAAAAAATTGTACTAAATTTTTTTTGTGGGCTTAGTCTGACACTACTTTTTATACCATCGTTGAGTTCTGGAACCTCCAAAACATAAGGTTTGATCTCAAACATGATCACATAGCTGAAAAGGTTATTTTTAGACTTTTCGTACACATCATAGGCGTGTCTCCTTGCGCACTCTGAGGTTTCTTTGTTTAAAACTGCTGAAAGGGAGTATTATTAACAAATACATTCTGTACAGGACGGAAGGCATAACAGGCACATCACTTGTCTTAGAGTTCGTGAAGTGGGATGCTGCATCTTAAGTTTCCGTTAACGATCTTATGTAGTAATTTCAAATCTGCAATGGATCTACGAGATTATGGAATATTAATGTGTACATTTAAAAGCAGATCGCTCTTAGGTCCGTGTGCCAGGACCAGCATTCTATATCGAATGATGGAGTGGAAAAAGCTGAGAGGTGGCAAATAGACAATATCTGTATTCTCTCTATGACGACACTTCCACATTCTGAGTTAATCTAAAGGGTTGCAAAAGGATTATTATTTTAAATAACTGTACTGAGTATTCTTCTACAGGTTTTAGTTGTATTGTGTATCTCATCCAGGGCCTGCACACCGCTTAATTTTCTTCCGCACCCCCTGTTCAAAACCTATTTTCAACCAAAAACACTATTAACTTTTGCAATGTCATATTATGTCATGTCCTCATATTGAGCATTCAGAGATATGAGTTTGTTTGATTTGAGCTGGTGTTTTAAGTCCACTTTATGCACAGTAAGGCTAATCGGGACTGGACCTACAGTTTAAAGTGGGATCCGAACCACTTGTGCCTCCACTGGGTATCGAACCCGGGACCCCTCAATTACAAGGCAATGACGCTACCACTGTGCCATCGGGGAGGCCCCGTACAGAGATATGAAAGTGAGTAATACCGCTATCATTGTTTACAACAGGCAAGCCTTAACTTACTCTGAGAGAGAAGCCACACTTAATTTTCTCAACTGGCGACAGTCTCTACAAAGATCAGCAGCTATTGTCTTCTTTCGTCAGCATTGTTGACAGAATTGTTTATTTGTTTATTCAGGTGGTTTGTTCGTGATTTTTGATAATTGCCTACAGATCAATGTGAGTTGTTTGAATTATTATTATTATGTTTTAATTTCGCATTCTTATTATGAAACGGTTTTATATTTCGCCTACTTGTTCTTCCGCTTTTCTTCAAGTCACTCTGAAAGAAAAATTGCAGCTGCTTTCAAGATGTCATCAGGTCATGCTTGGGAAATTACTTAGCACAAGCTGTATCCTGACGAGTCACTTTTGTCAATACAATAGCCGGTTTGTAGCAGGTTCACATTTCTAACGTCTAGGAAACGTACCATTTCAGACATTTTTCAAAGACTTTTACTAAGATACCCAAAGTTCGTTGTCGAGAAGATCATGGCAGAATGAGATTTTTGGGAACTGCAGTCCATCCACTTGATAGAGGAGGAGAACAAAGTAACATAACATTTTCAGAATAGTGAAGCAATCTAAAAAGTGAACTGATGATTACTGTACATGAAAGTGATTACAAGATTTCATATTATTTGAACGTGTTATTTTCCTTTCAAATAGCAGAACTCCAGATTGTATAGTGAACTTTTTTCACCCAATGAATACAAGTTGAACATTCAGCACTTATTCTCATCTGAATAACGTATTTAACATAACTGAATTTTGCACCATATTGATTGTATTGTAAAAATTCAAAAAGTGTGTTTCTGAAGGCAAGGATGATTTTTTTAAGACACTATGAAGTTCAATAAGACTAGCCTGTGCCTGAATGTTTACAGTCTATGACCAATTTCTTGGAGTGTATGACACACTGTACGCCATTGACCTGCCTTGAAAACAAGATTTGTTCCATTCAAATTCCAAACATGTGGTTGTTGCGGAAAACTAAGCAAAAATGAATTAAGAAACTACATTCTTCAAATTCAGTGTCACAGATGCCTGCTGAAAGTTGATTGGTTGATGTAGTGGCTAAATGATGCATGTACGTATGTTTAGTGTTTTCTTTATTTTGAACATAACACCACTTTCATTGCATTCTGTACCCCCTAACACCCCCAGGTAATTAATCCAGGTGCTGTCGCTGATCTCATCCCACGCAGGTTATACTCCAAATTTCTCCATATATAAATTATAGAAAGGGCTTGGACACTCAGTCTCGGGCTCCTCTCGACAAGTGTCTGATCGTCTGGTCTTCTTGTCTCCATTTTTACAATGTTGTTTCGATATGGGCTCATTCCTACTGACTGTGGTAATGGGTGTTTATGGACAGTGGCGGATTAAAGACGTTTTCACTGATGCGGCGGACACTCATTGCGCCCCTCCCCCTTCGAACTTTCGGCACCCAGCAGCACACTTTCCTCACAAACTACGGTCCTACTATGTTATAAAATCACTGTCTTAACTAAAATTGGAGGCTCAGCCGTGTGTCTTATTTTGCCTGCCTGCCCCCCCCCCCCTTCCTCCTTCATACAGTCATAGAGTTTCTTGCACTACGTGATGACTACAACTGTGAATTGCATGCTTATAATGTTTTTAAGTCAGAAAATCCTCATCGTGTGACTGATGTTTATTGAAAGAAGTTTGCATTTGACAGTAAAACAAGTAATGAATGTGCATTTATTTAACACATATCGAACAATCCAGATACAAGAAATAAGTAACGATATTAAATTCAGCGTAAAATAATTATTTGAAAAACTAAAACATTGGCTTGTGTGCTTTGGCATGAGTAAAATATTTCACAGCATGTTCAGTTCATTGTTCAAAACTGACATGTTTGTTTAACTTTGCAGAGGAGCACTATTCCGCAGATAATATTTTATTTGCTGATGTTCGCGTTCTGCAGAGGCCACAGTTATGATGGATTGACAGATGGAGTTGGTGCTTTAAGTCCATTTTATGCACAGTAAGGCTAATCAGGACTGCACCTACAGTTTAAATTGGGATACGAACCACTATGTGCCTCCACTGGGAATCGAACCCTGGACCCCTTGTTTACAAGGCGACGACATTTACCACTGCGCCATCGGGGAGGCCCTGCCACAGTTACAAGTAAAGTGAGGAAAATTAAATAAACAGTAAATAAACCCGGAAAAGAAGTGTAATAGTAGTGTTCCATGATGAATGTAGTGACATCTCGGATGGTCTAGTTTTCTGATCAGAGGTACGTCCAAGGAGGGGTTGCTGGGAGTCATAACCCCCCTTTGTCTCAGTATATCTAAAAAGAGCGTACACCCCTTTCGAAAATCCTGGGCACGCCACTGTTTGTGATATCTTCCATGGTATAGTGTCTGAATATACTGAATGTACGAGATTAGAACTAACGTCGCTGGTACACTGTTGAAGTTCATTTTCTGATAATTCAAGGAGCACCGCAGGCCAAAGAATAGATTTTGTTACAGCCCCGGAAAGTCTCTATTCTATCTTGCGGCGGCCTACTGCACATACATTTGGTACAGGCTTGCGTTATTAACAGAGGCGTGGCTTGCATGTAGCCGCTGTTACCGCAGGTAACACCAAAATATAAAGAATTGAAGAACCCGTCTTAAAATATTATTACGTACATAAACTGGTAATATTGTCGTAAAGTAAACATTGCAGACTGACATTTTTTCTGACACCGGCAAAAGCGAAGAGAGGACTGATCCGGTACCCTCCACAGGCAACATGAGGAAAGGGCACTGAGCCCACGCAAGGAAGATTTCGCGTTGCGGCAAAGACTGACCGCGGGAGGAGGAGGCGGGTTTTTAGCATGCCTGTTTAGCCGGCGCAGTTGCCGGTGATCCTTACCGGAAACATACCAGTGTTGCCATATTCAATTGACAGAAAAGAGCTAAGTCGCCTAATCGGGTCTATCTTACTCTGAAGGTGTCCAGTCACACTGGGGAACGATGGCGCAGTGGTAGCGTCGCCGCCTTATAATCAAGGGATTTCGGGTTCGATACCCGGTGGAGGCACAAGTGGTTAGGATCCAACTTTAAACTGTCCCGATTAGCATTACTGTTCATGAAGTGGACTAAAATCGCCAAATCAAAAATTTAAAAAATCAAATCACACTGGGGCAAAAGCAAACTACCAAGTGATATTTTGTATTTACACTAAATATCAGCGATTATGAAAGTCCTCTTTGTCCTTCTTCGACATCATGGGCGAGAAGGAGAGGAGAGGGATGGGTATGGTCAAGGGGTCCGCTGTCCTTCTAAAAATGTCAACCTAAAATTATATATTTCACACATATAATATTGTTTCGGTTACAGGAATTTGTGATAATTGTTGATAATACTGATTGAGATTGACATACGTTGTCGCAGGAATGCAATAATTTCGGATTGAAGCAATGTTTTTGAGGTGGTAGAACTGTTTTTGGGTGAAAACAATACTTACAAGCATAATTTCCCGATTGTTATCTTAGCACGCTCTGAAGTGTCAGGTGTCGCAGGTTCGAATCCTCAGCAAGAAATGGTTATTTCAATGTTCGTTGTTATTATTTTACTTACATAATTATAAAAATTAATAATTACATACACAAATAAATAATAATTTTATTTCAATAATTCACCATGCATCCTCATCGTCACGATTATCCTATAAAGCGAAAGCCTTAAAGGTAGCAAAGGACGTAAGATATACGAAATAGTAGTGGTGTCAGAAATGAGATTTCAGTGGATTTAGCGAAACATGGGAGTGGGAGTAGTTAGGAATCAGATGAAGACTACATCTACTCTACATACGTCTTATTTGAAACGAAAAGTTTCGCGATTTGGGCAAATCTGGTTTCAAAAGAACAAAGATGGCAACATTAGTAGAACTGGACTTCTTGCAAGTTCTGAAGGAAATATTGGGGAAGGGCCGATGCTGAGAGGGGAGGGGAAGGGGCAAGGAGGGTGCTTCACGTGTTACAAAAGTAAACAACGGTTTGTGGGAGGGACTGTGCAGTGGGAGTTTTGTGACTGGTGTCTTTCGTCTTTATGTAGTTTTCGGGCATTGTCAATTAATTAATGAAGCTTGCTCCGAGTTCCGAGGTGGCGGGTTCATCCTATCTGGACAGTGTGTGTAATCGTGCGATAGAAGATATTTTGAAGCAACTTTCGGTTCGTTATTTTGCAGAAAAAATCGAAATTGTGGAGAAAGGGAGGCCAAAGCCTATTTTGAACGATTTAAAAACCAAGTCGTCTGCTGGATATGACCGACATTTCAATGTTTCGTGGTATAACAACTATCCGTGGTTATGTGGATGTGTGCAATTGTCGAAACTCTTTTGTTGGCCATGTACTCTATTTTCGGGTGAAAAAAAAAGTGTCGAATTCAGATGTGGATAACATGGACCATGACCATGACGCATCCAAAAATTCAAATTCAAATGAAAAGCTTCTCTTTATGACAGCATCATAGAAGTTTTTTGATTTGATTGATTTTGCTTCGCTTGTGCCACTTTTGGCTAATTTGCGAAGATGGGGATGAGTGATGATATGATTAAATTGATGAATAGACATCACAAACGCCCATGCCCAAGCTAGGTTTCGAACCCGGGATCCCAGCATCATATAACTATTTTGAAAGTCGGATTGATCTGCTCTATAAGTAGCCTTCGATGTTTCTGTAAGCATCAAATTACGTATTATTGTGTCAACAACCAATGTTTGCGATTTCACTTTAGTCCTTATGTCAACATTTTTTTTCCTGATTAATAACTTTACCAAAATCTAGTATTGAATTGCATACATATGATTAATATTATATGAACTACTTGGAAGACATTTGGCGGGGGCATGAGGTGGAGAGGCGCCCAAGCCTCCCTTAAATGTCATACTGATAACCGGTAACACTTTTAAAAATCCACGCCACGCCACTGGTTATTAAATAAGTGATATGTTATTGTTTTCTCCAATTTCATCTTTATTTAACTGTAGAACAATAAAAGAAGGGAATATCCATTTAATCCATCTAAATTTTTAATTTTTTAAAAAAGGTAATGGGGACCCGCGGCCACAAAGCCTGAAGCATCGCTTGCACCTCCGGTTTTTATAGCACTGTATAAAATACTACAACGTTTTTGCTGAGCACACCAATCATTCCAAGTTGTTTAACTTTAAAAGAAAATAGAGTAAAAAAGATTTATCAAAAAATCACAATAAATCGATTATTGATTACAATAGATGTGACTGTCGGGAACAGTGGAGCAGCTTAACCCTTTGGCTTAACCCAACAGGCAAGAATAGCACTGCTGTCACCTCCCATGGTTGCCAAATTTTAGCTCCTGGGTATGTCATAGAATGCCACAATATTTGATGTATTTCATTCCAATTTGGATATTTATCAATAACTAAAATAATTAAGCCATTGTGAGGGATGCAGGAGAAGAATGATCGCCATCTCAAGGATTTAATTCGCCCTTGAAGCAAGCTACTAAGATTGATAGTTGTAGTTCGCCTAATTTATTTCCATCGGCGTCCTAGTGGTGCTGGGGTACATGTCAGCTGCTCTCTCTCCTGGCCTCTGCCATTCCACTGGGTTGCGTATGAAAAAAATGAGTGAGGTGGTGGGAATAATTTCTAGATCCTCTGTGCAGGGGCGGTCACCTCACAAATCCTTTGATCCACCGTAGTAATATTATACTAGTCCTTGATATAAAGTTCATTTCGTGCTTGTCGTAGGTCGCCCTCTTCCCTTGTCATTCTTACCTTTGTTCACCCCTTGTCTCTCGTCACCTCCTATCTTTCGTCTCCCTCTAATTTTTCGTTGGTTTATATCTTTCATCGTACCCATCCTTATCTTTGATCACCCCCTGTCTCTCGTCTCCCCCTTATCTTTCATTGCCTCCTATCTCTTGTCCGCACCTATCTTTCGTCATTTTATCTTTGTTCGCCCCTCTCTCTCATCGTCCCCTTATCATTTGTCCCATCGTATCTTTCGCCACCCCTTTCATTCTTCATTCTTATCTTTGTTCTCCTCCTATTTCTCATCGTCCCCATCCTTCGACACCCCTTATCATTCATCACCTCCTATCTTTCGTCGCCCCCCTCCTTTGTCACTCTTATTTGTTCTCCCCCAGTCTCTCATCACTAGGGAACGGAACTTTATGTGCTAAAAAACTCAGAAATATTTATTTTTTATGTGTCATAAATGTTGAAAATATGTGATAAAAACAGGAAAATATGTGACAAAAATAAAAACATTTGGTAACAAAAACAAAATATAACATGCATTTTAAACACCTGAAATCAGTTTCTAAATGATTACCTCTTAGCGAGCTATTTTTTGGAATAGTTGCAGTGGATCACCATAGTTTTTTCTTCCAAATTCTCCATTGTAAATATGTGACGATTATCTCTAAAAAGCATCTTATATTGTGAGAAAGATCGCTCCACGTCACAAGAAAAAATTCTTGCATATTTGAAGCACGAAATGTCACTAACGCTGAAGTTTTCCAAAGCTTCCTCTTCCTCTACTTCACTTTCCAAAACACGTGCAATTTGGCACAAAGTTTGAAAACCTTGTTTTTTCCAAAAAAAATTCTCTACATATAGACATTTGCACTCGTGCGTTAGATCCAGTGAATTCTTTCAGTTTCGTTTCTACTATACGCGGACGATTCAAGCTTTCGTATGGAATTGGAGAGAAAGGACAGGTTTCTTGAGATGTATGCCAATTCGACTTTTAAGGAGGGCTCCATCAACAGTTCTTGCAGAATTCTTCTTTGTCGAGATCATTTACAACAGATACAATTTTTTCAAAGTTCTGGGCATAACATCTGCATCCAATCAAGTGCCCCATCGCGTAACTACAGGTGTAGGGGGAAGGGGAACTTCAGGACATTTTTGTTTAAAAATGTCTATTCTTCTAGGCGACTTGATAAAAACCTTCTTCCCATTTGAAACCAGTTCATCGACATTGGGATAAAGAGCTCTTATGTTTTCACATATTCTATGCAACGCATGAGTCACACATTTAACGTGCACCATTTTGGGGTAGCTAACAGCAAGGCCTACTGCATGTAAGCTGCAGCATCTGTCAAGAGAAGAACATTGTCAAATTTTATGCCTTCCGGCCACAATAGCTGCATTGCTTCATTAAAAAGCCTTGCTATCATTACGTGTAGCCAGCCCCAGCTACTTACAGCTATTTTCTCCCAATAGGATCGTAGGCGAGGCGCCAAAAGTCTGCCAGCGAGCGTGTTCAAAGACAAAACAAACCTAACACTTTCGATATGAAAGAGGTGCGGAGAATAAACATTTTTCCTTCGAGGATTTCGAGTTAGATGAAGTCAATGAGCGATTTTATGTATTTAAAATGAAAATTCGCAAAATATGTATTTACATACGGAAAACTGGAAAATATGTGTTTTTATGTAAAATAAAATTTGCTGTGTTGACATATAAGGCTATGATCAGAATTTTGGCAAAAATGAGGGTCTCTATCTTATCGCAGAAAAAACATTTATTTACCTAAAGTTCCTTTCCCTACTCATCACCCCTTATCATTCGTCATAACCTATCTTTCGTCATTCTTATCTTTGTTCGTCCTCTGTCTATCGTCGCGCTCTTATCATTCGTTGCCTTCTACCTTTAGTCACCCCTACCATTCACTGCCCCAATTTTAGTCACTTGCTGCACTCGCCGTTAAGCTTCCTCCTGTCCCATAATGGTAATTCTTCGTAAATATATAAATATATTTCCTATATTGCATTTCAACCGTGCATGTTACTGAAGAAAAGAAATAAGGCCGTTGAGGATCTGTTGCCCCTCGGATAGTAGGTGCCCTCTATGCACCCCTTTATTCTGCTCTTGTATGTTTCTTAATTGACACTGTGAGGGTTATATTTAATTTCAACTGTGTAAATTATTTTTCAATGTATGAAAAATATAAAATAAGTCCTCGGTGGACGTCGCCCACGACCAGGTGCGGATCCACGGGGAGGGCAATAGGGTGATCGCCCCTCTCAACTGTCAGGTGTTTGTTGAAGACTCGAATGTTCTGTCTTGTTTAACAAGCTTGAGAATATTTTTTAAAGTTTGTTTTAAATCTACTTTATTCTCATGATAGGCTAATCGCAAATGGACCTACAGTTTAAATTTGGATCCCAGAACCCTTGAGAATAGGTTCTTGTTTTCTTTGTTTATTCACTTTACTCCTTATCGTTGAGTTTACCATAACAATGAAAGGAATTGTGAAAGAGACACACAATAATAACCATCTATTGTAGCCCTGAAATCCTACTTTTGCAAAAAAATAATCTCTAGAATATGGAAGTTAGCTTGGTTCCTTTTCACAGTATCATATATTGTTTACATAAAACAGTGCAAGTGTCAGTTAGAATTTATTGTAGTTGAGGTGAGGTACTCTACTGAAAAATGCCCCCCCCCCAAACTGTAACTTTTGGATCTGCCACTGACAATGACGCCCCCCTTTAATCCGCCCTTGTCTGCAGAGCACATCAACCAGATGGCATGCCACTGAGGAAGGGTATGTGAGAAGAGATACTGTACACACCTTGATTTGTCTCAAGTCTTCGATCTCTAACTTTTGAATGCATGATCCAAACATAAAACTTTGCAAGACATCTGAGTGCAGAAAAGAGCCTGTGTGATAAAATTGCCACATGTGAGTAAACTCGTATCAAATTACATACAGCATGGAAAATAATATGTATAAATAATACATACATACAGGCTGGCGCATATTGTATCTATTAACTTCAAATGACAAAGGGAAGATGGTGAGTGCACCATGAGTGCACCTTGAAAATAACGTCCTCTAAATGTTTTCCTTCTGCTTGCATGCACATGCACTGTTCGAGGCTATGCGGGATGGCTTTCATGATGAACGTCTCAACATGTTCTGTGGAATAGGGTGTAATTCACGGCGACTGACAGTTCACAATGTTACCCGTAGCTCTCCACTGTCTCAGAATGCTGTGTGTCTCTGGAACAGATGCATGGGGATCTTCATTGTTTCGCCGCAGTGCCCGATACCTGTTTGGAAGAAGACTTCCACAGTCGCAATCTACGTCTACACCGACCAACCATATAATGGTATTCTAATCGTCTGATTTCCGACACTCCGTGGATGTAGGCAGGCACATGCGCATGTGCATTCTGGTAGGGTTGCCAACTTAAATTGGTAGATACAATATGCGCCATCCTGTATGTACACACAAATAAAAAGGAAAGCAACAAGTTATGCCAAATGTTCTAATCCACTTGTATCCTAAATCTGATTATAATAAACAATTTAACTAATTTTCTCAGTAATAACCAAAAAGCAGTTTTCGGTAAGCAAACATTTGTTTAAATGAGCAACACACAAATTATTCACCAGTGAAAAATTATTCTAGTGACAGTGCACATTTGCTTAGAGTTGCCAATTAATTGGTCAGAATTACCACATTTGATAAAGACTACCAAATATTTTCTTGATGCTTACCAAAAATACTAAACATGTTTCGTTATTTCAAATAAATTAGCTTTTTCAGTTTAGTTTTTTTTTAATTGTATGAGAAGGCACGGATGCCTTACTCAATCCTGCAAGGGGAGCATGTGCATATCCAACGTTATTGGTTGAATCGACAACACCAACTTGAACATGATTCACAACATACAGTAGATAACGTTATGGACCCTCAAGTGACATATTTAAGAAGATAGTTAATTTAATTGGCTCCCTGCAAGGGGAGCATGTGCATATCCAATGTTATTGGTTGAATCGACAACACCAACTTCAACATGATTCACAACATACAGTAGATAATGTTATGGACCCTCAAGTGATTTAAGAAGATCGTTAATTTAATTGGCTCCCTAGTCACAAGCAGATCATGTGGAAGAAAAGCGATGTAAAAAAACTGAACTGAATAAACTAACTTAAATATCAATTTATTGAAAGTTAAATGGCTATATTGTATGCGAATAAATTCCCAATTAACCTGCATAACACAAGACAATTGCTTAATAATGAAGTAAATATTAAAATATTTAAGGTTCCTTATATTGTAGAACTTACATTATGGTAGCAAATCCACATAGATAATAATATTTTATTACATAGCACATATTGAATCACTATGAATCCATCATAGTCTCCAGTAATTGAAGGGAGACAGACTGTTTGTTGTAAATTTTCGTTGCCAATTTGTTGTTGCTTTTGTTTCGGTTTAAACAATTGTCGAATGAAACAATTTAACTGAATGAAATAACACCGACAGCATTATCCCTTAACTTAATTTTTTTAAAGAATCCATAAGCATTCCTTTGAACTTTTTGTGAAAATGTTTCTTTGACAGATGATGCACATTGTCACAACATACCACATAGTGAAGCTAGATGTTACAGAAGGGGACACATTGTTACATACAGTAAAAATTTGACAGAAAAAAAATTGGTAATAAATTAGGATATAATCGAAATATGTACAACATCAAATGCGCATCTTCATTCAAAAGGCACATGAAAAACTATGTTTAATTTTGAGCATATGATCTTGCAGATGATTTTCAGCGTTCAAGGAAATATATTGTACACATACATTATTTTGAGATTTCAAACAAAATGTAAACTTTAAATCTAGGCAATAATATTTATGATTACTTCTAATTAACAGGTATTCTTATATTTGAAAAATATAAATATTACACTACATTGATAAATTCACTGAATATTTGTGCCTTTCCTGTTGCCTTATTTAACATGACTTTCCTACATCTTTAGGATAATTGCAAGTACCAGTATGAATGATAATTTAGATGAAATAACCTACTCCATGTATAATTAGCACTAATACATACGACATGTCTCCAGATCTTCGTCACTTCCATCTCCACAGTTATTTCTTAGATCACATTTCTGATAATTTCGAACACATCTTCCATTTTTGCACTTGAATTCTGGGCAGTGTCTTGTAACTAAGAAAAAATAATAACTACAAATGTCTTTGTTATTTTTTTCTTGCGAAAGCTGCAAGAGAATTAAAACATTCAAGTTAAAAGTTCACAATTAAGGAGAGGGCGAACTATATATATATTGGACAATTCATTACGTTTATGAATCGGAGTAGGGTGAGGGAATTTCTTGGAAGGAGCCAAGGGCTGGCCTGAATATCAGATACCTCTCTTTGGGGTATGCATGCAATTCATAATTCTAGACTGCGTGAAAATATCTCACTATTTATATGCACTTCGTATTTACTCTATCTTCTGCTTTTTCAATGCAATTCAATTCAATAGTCTTTATTATTGAGCGAGGATTAGCACATGCTGATCTACCACCTAACCCTACAAAAAAATATAACAAAATTAGAAAGATTTCACGATTACCAAGTTGAACTTTAGTCAAAGTATCAAGAACAGCCGTGAAAATTGACTGTATCTACAGGTGTCCTCATCTTTAGATGTTATCGTATACGCAATTGTATAATGTCTATCTCTTTAAATGGAGTGAGAGCTTTCCTGTTTAAGTGCTGTCAACATCAAATATTAACATTATTCTACTGTAGTTTCGAAAATAAGAGGTCCCGTGTTTGAATCGTCGCCTGGATTAGGGTGCTCTTTATGAGTGCCCTTCATCAATTTCACCACATCATCACTCATCTTCATCCTCGCAATGAGACAAATGTGGCAAGAAAGCATCAACAGCTGTTTTTTTGATTGATTGATCGAGTTGGTGTTTTAAGTGCACTTTATGCACAGTAAGGCTAATCAGGACTGGATCTAAGTTTAAAGTGGGATGATCCGAACCACTATGTGCCTCGACCAGCTATCGAACCAAGAACCCCTTGATTGCAACGAGGCAACCACTGCACCATCAACAGCTGTTGTGAAGAGCCCATCTGATAGTGTAGAGATCAGAGTAATTGCCTTGTAAACAAGGGGTCTCGGTTTCGATTCCTGATTCTCAGTGGTTGCAAGCCTACTTTAGACTGTAGGCTTAATCATGATTAATCAATATGTGTCTAAAGTGGACTTAGAAATAACAAAATAAATGCTATTATGAGATATCCGCTGTTGAGAATCAAAAACAGACACCCAGAAGAGATCGATCGCCAATGGTACTATGGCACTAACATTAACAAAGACTTTACTTCTTCCTGTGTGTAATTACAAATAGCCAAGTGTCGTTCAAATGTATTATACTGGTTGAGTCACCTAAAATTACCACCAGAAATATTTCGTGAACATCAATAAATATTGAAAAACTGTTTTCGTAGATATATAGGTATGAGAGGGGCTCATGAAATTAGTGGACACAATACGTTCAACTACATAAGGAAGTCCCATTTTATTTTCAGCTCATTTGAACGTATGGAAAAAATCATTAAGAATGGCGTTTGTTACATTGTAATACATCAAGTGGTTCTCAAGTAATTGTAACCTGAAGTTGAGCGTGAAGGCGCGCCCTTCACTATGCCTGTCGGCAGATCCGAGCACAAATGCCATCGGGCATACAGCCTGCATGCATGTGGTTCATTTTTCCTACACTCCCAATAGATACAGTATCATCTCGGCCTTTTCAGAGTCTGAAAATACTATCTTCCCAGCAACAGTTCTGACGTACGTACACTATCACAAACGTCTTGTTCATTAGTGCACTTTGTTACGCTCTTGCTTTATTTGATAAATTTGATTAATCAATTTGAAGGAAAAAATGTATAAGCTGCAAAGTTTAAAAGTTGAAAACTTAAAGATTTGTCATGACCAAACGAGAAGACTTGATTGTTCCAATGTACTAAAAATTATGACGTAAATAAATGAATGCTAATTAAAAATTAGAAAGATGTTAATGTACTAACATTTTTGTATGTAACTGATGGCAGAATATTTAAAATTTATAATTTTTAATTAACAAATATTTGTTAACTCCGAAGATGTATCAGAAATTTGTAAAAGCTTACTTATGTACAAATTACACATTTTATTGTAACCCGCAGTTGTAGGAACGTAACAACTTTCCTAGGCACAATGCGTAGTTTGTAGAAGAGTAACATGTTTGTTACGATACACGAATGGCGTCAAAAGGGGGATGGATATGTATGATACGAGTACGACATACAAATCAACTTGTGAGAATGTTTGTTTCAAGCATCAACTTCACCTTACAATTACTTGAGAACCACTTGACGTATTTATTTATTTCATTCTTGAACTCTGTACATACCTAATTACAGAGCCCATATGAAGGATACATAGTCAATACAATTACATATATTTCTGTAATATTGAGATAGAAATTATATATATACACACACACTTTATCACACAATTTCAATACGAATTTATGTGTTTAAGCTTAAGCCATTGTGTTATTAGTGGCTTTACTGAAGTCCCTTAGGTTCATAGAAAAAATGTCAATGGTGTTATTCTACAGGGTGGCTCAATAAGTCACTTAACACCCTCAGTACAAGGCCACTGCGGCATGGAATTTGAAATTGGCGATGGCCAATCGTTATCTGGCCAAGGGGGAACCACATTGACGCCACCCACACGGTCGGCGGCCATCTTGATGTCCGCCATCTTGAATTCAACTTCAGAATTTTAAATGGGAAGGGGGTCGTGCAACATATCAAAATGGGCTAGAATTTCACGAGAAATGCAATGGTGAAGGTTTTTTCGACGTATCGTTAACCAGTAAAAAGTTATGACTGAATTCTTGTACCAATTTGCTCCTTTTCGAGGTGTTAGAAAAATGCCTTAAAATTTGTTTAGCGCTTCGGTAATGCATCGAGATCAAAGTGACGTCTATGGAGAGACATTCGCATGCCATTGCACATTATTTTAATCGGATACATCCATGAAGAGCTGTGCATTATGAATGGTTGTCGCGAACAATTTACAGTGTGACGCTTCCATTGAATTAAAAGTCCTTCACAGTGACAAGGCTAATGTTTATGTTCTTCCGAGTGTCCAGTGGCATACTCAAGGAGGGGTGGTGAGGATCATAATTATGCTTAGGCTCAATATTCTTTGAAAAAAAAAGAAGAAAGAAAAGGCAGGAAAAGATGGCAAAATGAGGACTTCAAGAATGACTACTAAAAAGTATGCGTAATCCCCACCCCCTTCGAAAATCCTGGGCACACCACTCGAATGTCTGCTATTTCCACTGCACACATTGAACGATATGAATCTGCTTTTCATTATCAAAACAACAATTGGCGGCAAACCATAAAGGTTCTTCTTACCTTTAAATGCGACAAATGAGGTGTTTGCATTTCAGTTTCCATCATATTTAATAATTCTCGTCGTATGGGATAGAATTATGTGTCTTTTGTAGTCGTAAGGTCTGTGGCATGAGCTTTTACATTGAATTGGCAATGACCTTGGCGTTTATCGCAGAGAAATTTTGTGCAAATCTTGTGATGACTACGTAAAAATGTCACGCTTCGCCACTGTTGAAAAATGTAGCACATGTAACCCTTGGCAGTAAATGTGAGTGTATAACATATGTTACTTCAAGTTGACACACTAGCATAAAGTTGCATTACCCGTTTATTAGGATAGAAGTTGTATATTCTAATGAAACCCTTCACGTACGGTTTTGAAATATGTATATCCTCCAATACCAACTAGTCAATTAAATTACACAAACTTCACAACATTCAAAGTGCGAAAATTGTGGTGTTTACATTAACATTAAGTTACCATATTATATTTATATTTCATTGATACTTCTTTGCTCTTAAAATACTTATTGTGAAATTTACTTGAAGTCCATGAAGAACTAATTACAATTCATAGCTTATATATGATTACAACACTAGCAGATTAATTTACTGCGATGCTACACACAGCACAGTCTATACGTTACAGCCAGCCAAGAAACCAGAGAGTACATATATACGTATGTGGCTCTTCAGTGCTTAGTTTACTTCAAAATAAAATAGTATTCATGTCTGCTGTGAAAGTAAAATAACAGTATCTCAGTAGGAAATTTAGACATACGAACTATTTATTTAAAACAATAATAGTAGACTCTTCACTCAACAAATACAATATTCGCCCCAATCATTAAGGCCGGCTTTAGATGAAAGCATTTCCTTTAGCATTTTTGCTGGCATTAATGCTATGTAAAAGCTTCCAAAAATTTTATAGCAGATAGTACTCTACACGCAACGCAAACATTTCATGTAACTTTTCGGCTAGCTTTTGTGATTACAATGTATAACATATACAGCATGAAAGGCACGTCGAGTTACACCTTCTATGTTGAATGCACGGTGTTTACATTTGAAACAACTAAAGTATTCTTCCATACGTGTACAGTAAATGTTGTAAAGTATGTATTTAAGCAGTGCCATTGTTTTGTTCCTAATAGCGTATTACATGAAACGTTATTCCTCTCGGATGAATAGTTATCGGCTTTTAAAAATGTGAAGTGATACATTGTTTACATCTCACGCGGCCCCCATTACAACTGCACTCGTGACCTAGAGGTCGCTTCTGATTGGTTAGGTTTCCTACTTCAGCTGCCAGTGGGCTCCTCAATTCTGATTGGTAGTTCTGTGGCATTAACGATGGATTTAGAGACTGTTTCTAATTCTGTCGGGAATTGAATAAGAGAAAGCTCTCACACGATCGTTAAGTAACGAAGCTAAAAGTCGATCTCATAGTGAGGACGTACCTACAAGATATAAAACCTACTAAAGTAACATTGACGATTTTTCAGATTATGCAAGAATTTCGATATGAATGGGTTGTTTGGGGAGAGGCAAGGCTCCAGAAGTCTGCAGTCTGCAACAATGAGTATTATTATTTTTTTATAACCATTGATGTAAGTCTACAAGACATCCCGGTTTAGTTGGGATAGTTCATTCATTCTTTCTAATCCCAGTCCCGACTTTTTTTACACTGGCGCCGTGTGGTGAAAACTTTTTTTTTTTTGTTAACTCACATTTAGACAAAGGGCCAGATTAACCTATGGGCAACTGGGGCAATTGCCCCGGGGCCCCCACCAAAAGGAAGCAGTGAAGGGCCTCCACCAAAAAATCTTTTAACCACATGGCTATGCTTGTGAAAAATTACGTAAGAAGTTGTATTTTAAAAATAAAGAAAACTTCAATATTGTTGTGTCTACACTCTTCTGGATCTAATTGTAGCACAGTTCTCAGTCGATCTGTTTGTAGATATCTGAAGCTCAGTATACTTTATACCATGGATTGATTTGGCTGTGGTGTGGAAATAAGGCACACTTATTCAAACAATCAATTCTCAGATATGATTACGATAATAAATAATCTTACAAAGTACATAACTTTTTTCGTTAATAACATTGTATTAGAACTGAGAGTTTTTCCAGGGGGAAAAAAATGTGTAGATACTAGCGCTCTCTCTCTCGGTGCATCAGTGAACTACGGGACACCTAACTTTTGATCGATTTTGTACAACGGCTTTGTGTTCTTCACAGCATCACCTCACCATTATCAAACATTGGTGGATACGTTAAGACAAGCAGAAGGGAAATACTATGTTCATAAGAGTTTAACTGAGACTCGGTGGACATGTAGAGCAGATGCCAAAAAGCCATAGTTCAAGGTTACGAAAAATTTAAGGAAGCTCTTGTCGAAATAGTCAATGACAAAGAAGAGAAGGGTTTTGAAAGAAGTGAAGCGAATGGGCTCTCATGGCAAATGTCGTCCCTGGAAATTGCATTGTTAACCGTCTTCTGGATTGACATTTTAGATTTGATGCTACGAGCAAAACACTCTAGGATCCAAGGTTAGTTCTGCAGTCTGCCATTGACATTTTGAGATCTTTAAAGAAGTTCGTAGAATCAAAAAGGAACTCGTTTTCTGAATATGAGGAGATAGCCAGAAGAAGTGGCACAGAAGAGTACATTAAGGAACACTCACGTCAGCGGGTGAGAAACGTCCGACTGAATCCTCTTGACTATGAAAATGAACATCAAATCCACCTCATCACTCGCAGACAGGATTTTTCCCTATGGAACTGTCACAAAGAGGTTCAGTAATCTAAACGAACTTGCAGTGGCAACTCCATCACCAATTACATCTGCAGCTCGCGAGCATCTACGAGGAGGATCTGGAACCCTCGCTAGAGAATGAGCTGATACAGTTTGCACACCTAGTAGCAGTAGCAATGTCAAACATCAGGAAGACATCCCAATGGAACTGTCTATGTATAATATTGTATGTAAGGATGCATTCTGCAGTACATTTCCCAATGTCAAAATTCTTTGTAGAATGTATTTGGTCTTAATGGTAACAAACTGCAGCGGAGAAAGATCTTTCTCAAAAATTAAATTAGTGAAAAACAGGCTTCGTGCTGCCATGGGACAGGATCGCTTATTCAACCTTTGTTTATTAAACATTGAACATGAACTTCTTTGTGAATTGGACTTCGATGATATAGTAGATGAATTTTCGGCGAAAAAGGCAAGAAAAGTGTGTCTACTATAAGTATTAAGCCTTTGGGAAATTTCTTGAAGAAAGTGTAGTTACTACAATTTCCACAATGAACCTGTCGATAATTGTCCAGTAAATGGACCATGCATATGTAGTAACATATTTCTTCTTAATTGTAAATAATATAATTTATAATAAATTATGTACGTAAGTACAGTCTACTGCTCAGTTCTCTGTTTCCGTCTGAACCCCCTTAGTATTTACTATATATTGTAGTTACGGTGTTCACTCTTCATAATATACTGTAGACATTTAGACACCGAATTTTACTGCTGCTATAGCGATACAATTTTCGTTCTGTGACTTTATGTTAATGCGCTATTCTCCCTGCAAATCTATCTGCGATATGTTCGATTGTGAATGACTACTGATTTTAAAATCAGGTCTACCATTTCAACTGCTGAAAATTGGTGGTTAACATATTGAGCTAATAAAACTCCTAGTAAAAAATAATAAAAAAGTGGGGGGGACCCCCACAAAACATTTTGCCCAGGGCTTCCACAAATCTTGATAATTATGACTCTGTTTAGACATGTTCTTCATTTTGATAATCATTGCTATTACATATGATTTAATTCATAAATATATTCTTTTCTAACCATAGAAATAACATGGCTGTTCAATGGTGCTGGTATAAGAAAATTAAGAAAGAATGAAAAACACTGTAATTTGCGGAACACAGTATGATTCAAATACTTCAGGGAATTTAAGGTAAGGAATAAGCTGTACACCATGTGACAACATTTGTTTGTTAATGACTGTGTTTCTGATTGTCGGATCGTTCATCACAATTTTCATTCTATTTTTACTCTACATTTTGTGTTGTTCTAAGGGTTGGAATTATTTTGATGCGAAGCTGTGAGTGAGAGTGAGAGAGAGAGAGAGAGAGAGAGAGTGAGTGAGTGAGTGAGTGAGTGAGTGAGTGAGTGAGTGAGTGAGTGAGTGAGTGAGTGAGTGAGTGAGTGAGTGAGTGAGTGAGAGAGAGAGAGAGAGAGAGAGAGAGACACACACACATACACACACACACATATTCTTATCCTAATGTTATTTGTCAATTTATCTATATTTCAAATAAATTTCTAATAATTATCAAACGAAACATACCTGGCCTCTCAACCACATCGGTGCTAGAAGATGATTGTGTGCCTAAATGAATAAAGAAAAATGTTAGTCTATTGAATACCGGTAAATTGAAAGAAATTAGTAATGCTAACATAAGTGTTATTAGAAGTAATTCTAGCATTAAATAATATATATATACACTATATGTTTCTAAAATCTTGTTCAAATCATTTTAGGGTGTAGTTTCTTTATCAGATTCGGAAACAATTAAACTCAATTATAATTATTTAGGCCAAATAGATCAGATCCTGCATTAAAAACATGCCGGGTAAGATGAGATTTGTATGTATGGTATTTGACGAAGTGACTCAAGGTTTGATTACCGCGAATTAGGAATGTTTACTTTTTACCTTTTCCGAAGTCAGAGAGAAACCATGAAAAAGTGATGAAATGCAAATTTGCTCGCTGCAAGAAAGCTTTTCATATGTTTCCTTAACACATGCGAATCTGTTTTCCCTATTGCTTACCAGAGTACACTGCGTGATGACGTCAAGTTGAATATTATGGTAAGGTCCCAGCTTAATAATAATAGTAATAATAATAAGAGATCTAGGGATATAATTCGATTAATTCCTGCATTAATGCTAGTATATAATATTCAAGAAATCCATAGAACATTTCATGACATGTGTGTTATGGTTACAAACACAAACACACACACACACACACACACACACACACACACACACATATATGATGAATCCAACTTCCTAGGTTATTAATTAAAGTTTGAGTATTGCATTTAAAATGAATTGAATGTAATTAATAGCATTTTAAAAAAACTGGCTGCAAACCTACTATTCAATTAAAAATGGTCATGTTTGAATTAAGATTAATTTTCAGATGAATATTCTAAGACCACCACCTACTTATTGAGTTACCTACCACACATCTCTGGTTTCTCATCACTTCTGTCCCCACAGTCGTTGTACCCATCACAGCGGAATTTACACGGAACACAATTCCCATTCTCGCAAGTATATTCCGATGTGTAGCAGCTCCCGTTTCCTGCAATAGTAAGTTCAAAATTGTTACTTGTCTAATTCACCATAGACTGTCCTTTCGTAACACTACAACCGATGTTGAATTGCTATCAAGGGGTTCACATCCTGGCTCAAACTCCGGTGATGGCACAATGTACAGTGGTTCGGATCCCACCTTGAACTGTAGGTCCAGTCCCGATTAGCCCATCTAACCATAAAGTGGGCTTCAAATAAACTTTGACTTCTTTAATAAATAATTACTTTAAAGTGTTTTAGTCCTACTCACAGATACAGTGGATAGATTAATATAATTACAATATACCCCGCAAGAGATGAACATTCAATTTATATAGATATTATAGTTCTATTCATATTTTATTTAACATCTTAGGCCTACAAGAAGCCTAACAACTGGCAATTGGTCAATTTCAAATGGCCGTTTTGCAAATTCTTTTGTAGTGGAATGGTGGGGTAAGGTGTATTTTCCCTTCATATCTCAAGAAAAAAATGTGTTCAAATTGTCGATTAGGCAACAATAATAACCAATATTAGTAATAATGGTGAAAGTTTTCAACTTTACAACCATGAACGTTTACAACATCATTATCAGAGTTAGGATTTTTAGGTGCGCACCTTTTTTTCGTAGTGAAAGTGAGACCTCTCTGGAAGGACTCAGTGTGTGAAATGTTGCCTCAATGTGAGAATGGAGCTGATTTTCCAGCACCTTTTTCCCCCTTTTTTGATAACCTTTCCCCTTCCCTCCCTTTTCTGGAACATTTATCTATTTTCCCCCTTTTTCGTGTTCTTAATCGCTTTTCCTCCCCTTTTTGTGTCCTTTTACTGGTGATGTTAAATATATTTCTTCAGCAAATCATTGAATTTTTATTTTCTTTTTTCGCGACACTTTTATCTTTTAAGATGTTTTCACATCGTTAACTGAAATTGAATGTATTTAAACTGTGCTTGATTGTTGCCTATTTGAAATCAACAATGGAAAGGCAGCTACTGATATGCACCAGATTGCCGTTAGTTTTTTTAAGATAGAAGGAAGAAGGAAATGCAGTTTGGTCTTGGAAGCAGTGAAGCAACAATGTGTTTCTGAAGTGGTGGGTTTCACATTTCATTTGTGTGCAGTGGACAGATATTGTTTGTGGATGTAAGTTCCTTACCAGCTTTTTCATTCTGTTAGATCCTGTTAGTGCATGTACTTTACCATGCCGAAAGTGCCCAGATCCCGATTTCTCAGTCTGGCTCAAGAATTTAAGCATGAGTTCATAGAAAGTAATGGAACTGTTATTCGATGCACGGTTTGTGATAGGGGAATCACATTAGATGAAAAACACCAGAGAGATCGCATCCAGCAACATATTTCCAGCTCTAAGCATCAAAAGAACAAGAAACTGCAAGGAAGTAAATCTCGGTATCCTCTCTTACACAATGCATTTGAGCAGTGTTCTTCCAAGAACCAAAATTTAAAGGAATTTAATGTTGATTTGTATGCATCTTTTACACAGGCGGGGATTCCACTCAACAAGGTGAACCATCGGTTGTCAGTGCCCGCTGAGAGTACGTTAAGGAAAAACTATATTGAACCTGTGTATGAAGAAACTGTTCGTAAAATTAAGGTGAAAGGTCAGATTGCGATATAGGTGTCCTTCTGGATGAGATGACAGACTCAATGCAACGATATGTTTTGAACATTTTGGTTTCTCCTCTGACATGTGAGGAAGTTAAGCCCATGTTACTAAACATGTATGAGTTGCAGAAAACCAATGCCAGTACAGTGATGCAGTCATTTATGGATTTCTGTCAAAAACTGTGGCCCGGTGGAATTCAGTTCAAAAAAAGTTGTTGTTGTACTTACTGACCAGGCTCCCTACATGCTTTCGGCATTTAACCAATTGAAGCCATTGTTCCCTAATTTAAAGCATGTAACCTGTTTGGCTCATGCCCTTCACACGGTTTCTGAATCTATTAGGAACGAATACAACGTTGTAAATGAGTTCATATCTGATCTGAAGAAAATACTCCTTAAGGCCCCGAGTAGCATTCTTGCCTACAGAGAAACTACCTGCCTGCCCCTGCCACATTTCCCCATCATTACTCGCTGGGGATCATGGATTGAGTGTGCTGCATTTCTGTGTGAAAATTTTGAAAAAATTAAGGAGTTTGTGCTTTCCATAGATTCAACCGATGCAGGTGCAATTTCCAAGGCACAGCAACTTCTCCTCCCAGACAAGATAGATGATTTGCAAAAAGAACTATTTTGTGTACATTCCTACAAGTACCTGTCGACAGCCATCAAAAGCTTAGAAGAACAAGGCGTCGAAAAGGAAAAACAATGGGATATCTTTACTACTGTGAGGGGGCAGTTAGATGGTTTTGCCAGAGACAAACTTGAGGCTAGTCTTGACAAGAATCTGGATGTTGTGGAATTTGCCACTTCCACAGAGTTGCCATTCCGAGTTAATACTAAGTTTGCCCCACTTGTTTCTGTGGATGTAGAGAGAAGCTTCAGCTTATATAAAGATATTTTATCTCCGAAAAGAAACAAACTCACTTTTAAAAATTTAGAAATGCTTAATGTTGTAAGGTACAACAGCTTTGTGTTTTTCCCAGACTTTGGTGAATAACTGTAACACAACCTATGTGTGTGATGTGTACACAGCTTCGAGTGAATAGCTTACACTAATAAAATAGGAGGGAAAGTTTTAAAAAGTAATATACTTATGAGCACCTTTTTTTTTTTCCCCAATCAGCACCTTTTTTTGCCCCTTTTTGGGTCTTATTTTAGCACCTTTTCCCTTCCTTTTTCCCAATGAAATTTTCCCCTAAAAATCCTAACTCTGATCATTATTAATAAATTTTCATTTGAAAGGGTTATTATTCCAAATGTTTTTGGGAGAAGGGTGTAAATGTATTTTTGAGAGCTTAAGAATATTCCTTCAAGTGAAGCCAAAGTATAACACTTGTTTTTATAATGTATTACTCTATACGGCTTCATGGCGTGGTGCAAAGCATAGGGGAGCACTTTACTTTTTATTTTTTTTATTATGTAGATAATTAGACTAATATAAATTATAATATAATTTACACTTATATTTGTATCTGTTAATCACAATATCTCTTCACTTATAAAAGTCAATGTATTAATATAGTACACTTACCAGCAAATCTTGATTCATAGCCATTTATTGGAGGACCTGTGACAAAAATTGCAATGAATATTAAAACAGATATGAAACATCTGGCACTGAAGAGTTTATCTAATTTAAACTTTGTTTTAATACATGAAACATTAACAATCAGTATTTTTTTTAATGTATTGAAAATATTTTTTAGCATCGTGACAATATGTGATGGTCCAGTTAAACACTAATAAGTTTCTCCTAGGAAGTGGATTTATAGAAGCTTTTAGACTATTCAGAAATGTATAGTTTGTTGTTTGATTTGTAGTATCAATAATAGTTTACTGTAGAAATGTAAGCGTAATTTATATGTAATATTAACAGAATGGTTACTCACAGCATAATTCAGAATCTTCATCACTTCCATCTCCGCAATCATCTCTTCCATCGCATTTGTGCGACGTGCACCTTCCATTGTTACATTTGAATCCGATATTATTACAGGTTTTAGAAACTGAAAAACACAAAATAATGCCATGAAGTAATTCATGAAGCTTTCCTGGAGGCTAATAATGAAAACATTCTTTCGGGATATAGGGCAGTCACACAAGTCACTTCTATCCTTGAAGATGAGAAAGAGACAGGGATGGTTGAAGGTAAATTGGATTTTTGCGCATCTCTTTTTTCCACCCTCGATCCCAACCCCGCATCTTTCTATCCTGGTTCTTCTACTATCCATTTTCCTCCAATAAAAATCCTGATCATCTCATATATCTACCATTTGAATGACAAAAAATAATAGCTTTACTCTTAATTAAATATTTTTTTATTTAAGTATTAGTGTTAAAGAACATGGTAATTGTAGTTATGTATTTATTAATACCCACATAATGGCATCAAAATAACAGTAATCTCTTAGCTTAAATTGTTACATGATTTTTGCAACATATTTATTATATTATTCAGCAGTAACTTCGATTAATTTGTTAACAATAAATCAAACTTTTAAAAAACAATGGCCACCCAGCCGGTGCAGGAACACAGTGGTTCGCATCGACCTTTAACTGTATGCCCAGTGCCGATTAGCCTTGTGTGTGCATAAAGAAGACTCCAAAATAATAATAATAGTACAAGCAAATAAACAAATACCCAAGCTTATGTAATCAGAAATAGGGTTTTGGCGCTAATCAAAGAGGGCATCCCAGTTTAGCACCCCCTGCCCTCCAAGAGTGGCACCTCAGAGAGTTATCAACCCTTAAGTTGCCCCCAGGGGCGCCGACTAGTCAAAATTATTGGGGGGGCTCTGATCACTGAAGTAAATTAATGAATGACTCAATCCCTCTCTTTTTTAAGTTTTGGCCTCAGTGTTCAAAATCTCGTAAAAGTCCATGAATTCCTCCAAAATATTAAAATTTTCATTTACAGTTCGAATCAGGGAGTCGTAATGTAATGAAATGAAGCGGTATTTTCAATTACGGTTTCCGTTACGTTACAACCTGAAACAGAATAACTTTTTTCGTGAACAGAAACGTTACCTTAGGTATATAAACATTACGTTACAGGTGTGCATAACGGTACCGAACCATAACTGATTTGTAAAGCAGTAGGTCGTTAGGTGACGCTTTAACGTTACATCCATTGCCGGCAACCAGTAACGTTACATGGTAAGAAAGAGGTTCGTCACATATTGACTAGTAACTTTAGTGTATGTGGAAAGTGATAGTAACGTTACAAATAACCAGTAACTTAATTGAGGTCACGACTGTTAAAACGTTACACTCCTTTTTTCAAAGCAACTTTATTTATAGCTGGTATCATACAGACGTTCCGATGTGCAATACCGTGTCTGATGCCGTGTTCCGGAGAGAATAACATAGGTCTCTCGTATAATTGTGCTCGTTACTTTTGTAACGTTACAGTTCCTTCCCTCCACAAAAGTCTGTTTAGAAAAAGTGATACACATATCCGTTACGAATAGCAAATACCGTTATCGAAGGCGTTTTAGAAGAAGCCTCATAATTATGATCGGCAGCATACTAACATTACAGTACTTTGACCCCTTGAAAGTCACTAAGTTATAATACGTATTTTCGTTTTGGATGTCAGTGAAAAAATTAAATTGTAAAACAAAACGTTTGAAAACATCCGTAAACAAGATTCGGCATGACAAAAGTTCTGGTTATTGGAATTTACTTATTAACTATGTATTTATCACAAATATATTTCTTTTCTGCATACTTAATCGCTTTATGTGAATTTGTTCTAATTTGATTA
Organism: Lepisma saccharinum; assembly: GCF_977018435.1. Taxonomy (NCBI): domain Eukaryota; kingdom Metazoa; phylum Arthropoda; class Insecta; order Zygentoma; family Lepismatidae; genus Lepisma; species Lepisma saccharinum. The sequence goes on along the minus strand of NC_139229.1, from coordinate 111,824,150 downwards.
TTTAAGAAAAATGAATTTTAACATGTACGTTCACTTTATACGATAGCAAAGCAAACGTTTGTTGAGGGAAAACGTTTATATCTATCTATCTATCTCTCTCTCTCTCTGTTTACATGTGTTACATCATTTTTTTTTAAAAAAAAATACAGTTGTTTAGCGATGAGAATGATTCGTGCTTAGATTAAGTTGCTGAAGGACGAAACATAAAGGACCAACCATGGTCGAGCCAAAAAATCATCTGTGCCACGCGTTCGTCCACCTAAGCGAGAGGCAAGCTTTCTCCTATCGGAAGACGAAAAATAATTGCTTGTTGCGCGACCTTGAGAAGGCAAACCGAACTGATAGCAGCATCACCACGCAAAATCGGAAAATCTGAATCCTGAAACTTTGTACACGTGACCTTCGATCACGAAGCATTCGAGTAGACAACGCCTTGGGGCGATATGAAAGGCACTTTTGGCAAGTAGAAAATACGTAGAAACGAAATGTTAGATGGAATTGTTGTACGAAACAAACGAAACCGCGTTTGTGCAACTGGTCTGTAGCTAGACAGGGCCATTGGACTCTCATGAAGGCAAGAATTGTATGGAAAGTGATTCTCAAAACTAAGCGAATAAAAGGACAGTATATCATTTACAAGGGCCCTCATCCGCTTACAATTTTGAAAATTACTTGCAGTAATTCTTGTCTTCTTGGACGGGAGATGCATTAAACTTTTTGGTGTAGAAACAGACAGAACGCCCGCCTACCTACCATGTTTGAAAGAAGGGCATAGACAGACAAGAAAGTAATTTTCAAGAATGCAAGAACGGCAGTCGACATGGACATTGAGCAACGTGTGACTGAGAAATACAATCGGAACAAAGGACAAGTTTATTCAAGAAACAGTAATTTTATAAAACTTCCTATCATTAACTCAAACTCAGTTCATCCTTTTATCCTCTTTTGTTTGTTATACTTTTGTAGTATTCATGTTTTATATCGCTTTTCTGCCACATGTAGATAATCGTGACGATGAAGATGAATGATGATCATATTAAATCTATGAAGGGATGCTTACAAAAAAAACAGCCATGCCCAGATGTCTACTCGAACTTGAAATGTGTATGAGTGGATCACTAAACGACTTCGGCCTTCGAGCTACGGTTTCAGTTGTAACATGCAGTATAATTACGTTTCTACTACTCTGAATTGACCAAAGCATGTGGTATGTATCCTTCATTTTACTTAAAAAGCCCCCTTTATATATGAGATACTACAAATAATTTCAGGCATACCCTCGAATTCTGATTGCCTGGCACTTCTTTTTTTTTAACTAAGTAATGAAGTGACGTTTATATTCATATTAGGCCTACGACTAGCTCGAACTAAAAACTCTTGTGAAATACTGTGTATATGTTATCCTTGTGAAGTGAGGAACTTCATATTTTGCTAAGATTGGTTGATTGGTTGATTTGGCGTTTTAAGTCCACTTTATGCACAGTAAGGCTAATTGGGACTGGACCTACAGTTTAAAGTGGGATCCAAACCACTTGTACCTCCACCGGGTATCGAACCCGGGACCCCTTGAATACAAGGCGACGACACTACCACTGTGCCATTGGGGAGGCCCATTTTCTAAGAAAATATGTATGAAAAAATATATTTGTAGCTACTACTTGAAGAATTCAAATTATTATGATGGAATTTCAACTTACGTATACTCTGCATATAATGTGTTATCGGAGAGGAGTTTTTGTCTCGCAGTCAATTTATTTTTAGTTGAGGAACTCCAGAGTAAATTGGAAATATATAATGACCCACGTTGTGGTGTGCTGTTCGATTAATCAGAATTGGAGTGAGAGAAATCTGTAGTTAAGTTCATTCAACACGTCAATTTGTAACTGTGAATGCAAGTTTTATTTGATTTAGCAGAAAATCAGTCTGCTATTGTTGTAAGTAATAAATGGAAATATATATATTTTCTGCTCGAGTAGGAATCCGCAGCCGTTATCCAATCAATCAGTTTCTGTGTGTGAAACTTCTGTCTAGGAAAGCTACATACAATTTGCTTTTAATAACAGCAGCTTCAAAATAACCTATCCATTCTTGTCATGCCAAGTAATGTTTGATTTTGATTTGTTATATTTAACTTTGGTTTTATGCCACTTTTGGCTAATCGCGAAGACAAGGATGGGTGATGAAATGACAAAATTGATGAAAGGACATCACAAAGAAAATAATGCACAGGCTGGGATCCGAACTCGGGACCTGTGGTGTCGTATTGCACTGTGCTAACCACTCCGCCACGGTGCTCTGCAAAGTAATGTTTGACCATACATCGTTCATGAAATAAAAACATAACATATACAGTGGCTCACATTAGTAATCAAATACGTAGCATTTTGCTGCATTTCTTCACAATATTTGAAAATTAACAACATGTACATAAATATAAACGATGGTGAAATATTTATACGCATTTCTTAAAGTTATATGTAACTTTTTTTTTAAAACTTTGGGAGCGTTATACGGGGCAGCCCCTTACCATAACAAATAACGTAACTGTAATGTTGCATAACTGAAATATTAAAATATTTTGACTTAGGTTAAAAGCTGAGGCTGTAAGGAGGCACTCAGCACATATGACAGAAAGCAGGAGAACACACAGAATTATACTGGCCACAGGGCCAGTCGCCAGAGTCTCATTAGTCTGCAAAGAGCAGTCCAGGCTGTACTATGTGGAATGAAGTTGAGGATTGGATGTAATACGTGGAAGGTCACCCCTTACACCGCTGTTACGTTTTCAAATCTGAAAATAATTATTTATGTTTGGGTGTGAAAAAAGAGATCACTTTAATATTCAGACAAATCGTGAAAGCCTTCTGTTTCTGTTAAGCTACGTTTCCATTCTGACAAGTTCCAGACCTATGACGTGCAACATGTGCCGGCGCATGTTGCGCGTCATTTAGTGCACTGTTTCCAATTCAAAAATACTTCTGCAAAATACGCTCACAACAACACCGGAGTGCAGGACTTGAGTGTAGCGTTGTTCCATTGTGCTTTAGAGTAGTCAGTGTTTCTTCTCTTGTATTGTAATTATTTGGTAGTGATTTAACTTGTGTAAAGATGAACATTACAAGTATGGCGGGTTTTGTGGTTATGGCAGGCACGTACCATGAACTTGTAAAAAAAAGAGGCGAAAACGACCTAGATGGTGGATTAGAAGTTTTCTAGCGAAAAGAAATTCGGAAGGAGCATATAACTCGTTGATGAGAGACTTACGTCTTCAAAGTGGATACAAAAACTTTGTAAGAATCACTGTAAGTGATTTTGCATTGTTATTAAATCTTGTTGGACCACAGATTGTAGTCACGTCGTCTGTTTCTACTCTAGTGCGCATGCCCCAGGAACTTGCTGCAGGCTGTTTTCATTGTCCGCGGTGCATGTTGTGTGTCTTAATCGTTTGGGGCAATTTTGTCCCCGGCACTTGCGCAGCGGCATGTTGCAGACAGTTTCCATTTCAACAAATGCTTGGCACATGCAGCGTCGCATGCTGCGCGTCATGTTGCGCGGCAAATTTGTGGTAATAGAAACGAGGCTTTACATAGTTTTTTTTTACTGGTCAACTACAGTGCGGGGAAGGAACAATTGATGTTACTTCCTGACTACATTTGTTACCAGTAGCTGCATTGCTCCCTGACTGAAGTATGAGAAAAATGGGTAACAAAAACAAAAATACAACATTTGACGAACGGCAGCAATTTATTTTTACCATACCTAACCAAAGGGTACAGGGAAATTGAAAATGTTAAGTACATGTAAGCGTACCATGGGTGATGCAATAAAACGTAATGAAAAGCAAAATGAGGTAGATTCCGTATCTCAAAAAATTCAACCAAGAGAAATAGGAGAACGAAATGAACGAGCGTCAGTATAAAAAAATCAAGACCCTTTCCTCATCCCCACCCCCTTTCCAAACCAAGGGCTCCGAAAGCAGCTGTGCAACTTGGAGCAGGCATTGGGATTGCTGTACGGTTCAGTAGCGTTTCGTCCGAAAGCAAAATTTCTAGAAAAATGCTACAGTTCGTCTGCGTCCGAGCCTGGCAGATGATGAGTCACACCTTGACTAACCACTGGCAGCGATGGAATTGGTAACTAGTATACCTCGGTTTACAACTTTTAAAACTACATTGCATAGACAGCGGAGTGCACACAGGGAGTGCAGACTCAGACAAATTGTCGAGAGAGAGGTCCCGGGTTCGATACCCGGTGGAGGCACAAGTGATTCAGATCCCACTTTAAACTGTAGGTCCAATCCCGATTAGCCTTAATGTGCATAAAGTGGACTTAAAACAACAAATCAAATCAAAACCAATCGTCGAGAGGAAGTGAACTTGGATCTAGAAATTTTAGTCATGGCAGGTGGCAACACTTTCTTACTATCTGACAACTATGAAGGTGAGATTTGCAATTTCCAGAGGGAAAGAAATATTAAAACAACAAAAAAATATTTTCTTGGATGGAGCATTAAAGAGTGTTAGCAAGAGTTTGCTTCATTAAACACTATTAGGATGGTAGCCCTCGGACAAAATGCTACTTGGTCAGGTCAGGTAAGTTGCCTGTTCCTGGAATTCGGGCGCGAAACGCTACACCACGTGCTGTACACCTGGCGGTTCAGAAAGCGAAGATGAGCATGAGCGACGAATGCTGAAACTGATGAAGGGACACTCCTAGAGAACACTCATGCGCAGGTCGGGATTCGAAACCGGGACCCCTGGCATCGTAGCGTTCTGTGCTAACCACTCTGCCACGTAATATTTTTTTATTTACTCATTTTTAGTTGATTGATTGATTGATTTGGTGTTTTAAGTCCACTTTATGCACAGTAAGGCTAACCGGGACTGGACCTACAGTTTAAAGTGGGATCCGAACCACTTGTGCCTCCACCGGGTATCGAACCCGAGACCCCTTGATTACAAGGCGACGACGCTACCACTGCACCATCGGGGAGGCCTGCTTACTACTCATTTTTAGCTACTTCCTTTTAAACTAACTAACTAACTAACTCTCGAGCTTTCTTAAACCCGAAGGTTCATGGCTGCAGCAACACAGGCTTTCCATCTGTCCCTATCTTGAGCAAGATGTATATACTCTTTTCCATCCCTACCGATTTCCTTTAGGTCCATCTCAACGTTGTCCCTCCATCTTGGTCTTGGCCTTCCTATAGGTCTCTTACCATCAGGTTTCCCAACAAGAATCCTATAAACTCCTCTTTCCTCTCCCACTCGTGCCATATGGCCTGCCCACCTAAGTCTTCTTGATTTAATTAGTCTAATAACATCTGGACATGAATACAAATTATGTAGTTCTAAATTATGTAACCTTCTCCACTTACCTGTCTCCTCATCCCTTTTAGGTCCAAATATTTTCCTAAGAACCTTATTTTCAAATACTCTCAATTTATGTTCCTCTTACGATGTAAGGGACCAAGTTTCACACCCATATAATACGAGCACTACTTACAAAATTACTGTTAACTTCCAAACCTATGTCTTTAGCAGTTTTGAAAAGTATTTTAACATTATTCTTAATTGTATTTATATCATCCCCTAATAAGTCTACATCATCTGCATATGCTAACAACTGAGTCACACCATTTCATTTTAGTCCTTCGTTAGTTTCTTTTACCTTCCTCACAGCATATTCTAAGGCAAAATTAAAGAGCAATGGATATAATGCATCTCCTTGTTTAAACCCATCATGAATTGTAAATTTGTCAGACACATTAATACCCAAACGAATTTTACTTTCTGTTTCACTGGTGCATACTTTTATCATATTAACAAGAAGAGGATCGACTAAGTAAGTAAAAACAAGCTTCTGAGGTATATCAAACTCGACTAATATATTATATAATTTATCTCTTTTGACCGAATCATATGCTTTTTTGAAATCAATGAATAGCTGATGGACGTTTTGATTATATTCCCACTTTTTTCAAGTGACTTCCTTTTACCTACGCTAAAAAAAGAAATTTAAAAAAAATGAATATTAGTCTTTTTTTCAACATGTCCATTGAGAATGTAAATCATCTGTCCGCTTTTCATTTTGTCAGGAAACCTTTAAAGTTTGACATTATAGTTATTGGACCTTTGTCGCCATTGCACTGAAAGTTTACATCATTGCAAAGGTTGATATATCTATCTACCAGATAGAACACTGGAATTGAATGAGATTAGGTAGTTGTTCTGTAATGGAGATAACACAATTCCATATAAAATAATCGATTACTTTGATTTCACTATTATTCAAAATGTATCTATCTGTTAAAAGCAAAAGTAAGAACCGAAGTCCACCATGCGAGCAACACTACTACTTCTGAGCAGCTCCCACAAGTGACTGAGGTTAGAATGAAAGTTTGTCTTGTTTTAAGTTCACTTGTATGCACAGATAGGCTAATTGGGAGTGGACCTACAGTTTAAAGTGGGAAATGAACCACTGTGCCTCCACATGGAATCGAACCCGGCTAGAATGCAAGTGGTTTCTCATACTCAGATGGCAATTGTAGTTGATTGAGGGAAATTGTAGGCTGCAATTGTTTCATCTCTTATCGTCTGATGTCTACATACAAGCAATTTTGGTATATTGAGTGTGTTTTTCGTTCATCTACACAATATGGCAGCAGCCACGAGAATGCAAACTCAAGACAGGCACACACATTTGGAAGTAGTAAATACTGTATAGATGAATGAACAGGGCAAAATTTAAATGAACACACAAGTATTGCTTTCGAAAATCTTAGCATGCTGTGGAGCAAATTGCGGTTTTGCATTAAAGGGAAGACACGCGAATACCACTACTTACTCGTGCATGCAGTGATCGAAGTGGTAGTTTGTAGCTAGGGTGAAACGAGCCTTGGAAATCGGTCTGGAAGTTGTTTGTTATTGTTTCACATAATTTGTAGGTAGTCACACGTAGTCTGAGAAACAGAAAAGTCACACATACAAGAACCTTACTTGCAGGCCACGGATAATAATCCTCATGAGTAAAAAAGTGTAGCTTTCCTGACGAAGTGTTCTCGGCTTGCGAGCCAGCTTAAATCGGCGTTAGCGTCCAGTGTTTCGAGCGCATACATTGCTCCCATCATAAGGTAGAGAGCATCCTGCTTAGAGCAATGAATGCGCTCCAAACGTTGGACACTAACGCCGATATAACCTGGCTCGCAAGCCGAGAACACTGTTCGAATCTCCACAGGCATATCATAAAAATGTATCATACCCAAATGACACATCTGGTGTAATACCTAACGTGCCAAATTTTGGAAAATAGGAGCTGATAGCGTGTGTGAGACTTAACTCCAATTTATCAAATTTATAGGAGAGGAAATAATGTATTCTTAGGAATATGACTCTTAAACGTGACTCCGCCTTACAGATAAGAATTAGAAGTGGAAAAATGTCGATTTACTCCAAATACTCTTCAGAGGATTTTTTCTAACAAAACTGAAAACAGCATTATTGTAGTTACGTTCCTCTGATTCCCGTAGGATGATAGGTGAAATACATTTCATGAGTGATGTTTGAAAGAAGTTTCGTTAAGATGTCAAACATGTAGCCCACAGCCATGCTGTATGAAGAAAGCATAGAGGATAAGCTCCAATCACACTTAATATAGGCTCACAACAAAGATAGCGGCTGAGTGACCATGCGTAATGAAAGGCAAAGAAAACAGTTAATCATTGGAAGAAACAATGAGTTTCATGTTTAAGATGATTCTATCAGATGTATAATTAATGCAGTTGCTTATAGAAATAAAAATGGTCCAAAATGCTTCAAAGTAATTTAAAATATGAAGCGTTGCGGATACGAAGGGCGAACTCAAAAAAGTTCATTGTGAGGGAAATGCATTTCAAGTTGCCAGACACAGTGCGAACTCCATAAAAAACTTTGAAAATCACAAATCAGGCATGAAACATTCCGATCTACTGTTACCAAGTTTTTGTGGAGCTAGAACTGTGCCTGACAACTTGAAACCCATTTCCCTCACAATGTACGTTTGTTGAGTTCGCCCTTCGTATCCGCAATGCCTCATATCGTCTCTAGGAAAAACCATTCAAACTAAAAACCACGATTTTCATACTAAATAGAAGGCATTTTCACCACATACTTGGAATTAGTTTGAGAAAATCTAAAATAAGAGGAATTCCTATCCCTGTTCTCGTGTTGATATTTCCTGGCAAATGAGAGGCTGTCGCAGTCTATTGCTGAACTATACATTAAAGAAACAATGCTTTCTAACGACCGCCATGTTAGGCAGATTTCAGTTGTATATTGGCATTTATCTTATTCGTATATTTTAAAGTTAAGAACTTGGATTAAATTATTTATAGTTAATTGTTTTTATAATTCATGTATGTATTACGTTTTTTTTTATATTTGATAATATTATTCGCATATTTTTGCAACATTTATTCAGAATTTATAGGTTAATGATTATCCCAAATAATATATGCAATGTTTTCATTGTTTTTCAAGCACAAGTTAAATACATTTCTTCTTAATATCGATTTTTGTTCAACAATGTACAAGATTGAAGTAATTTGTCTTCGTTATAAACTAAATCTTTATTTAATCATTTTTTTATGTACAAGAGCAAATATGATTTATTTGATAAAATCAGTTTAGTTATTTCTATATAGTTTAATATTATAGTATTATAGCAAAGTATTTCCCCCTCGTTTTCAATAAAATATCGTATTCCTATTGGCTGTTTATGTTAGGAGTGGGGGAACCACGCTTCGTGTTCTTGGCAATGTAAAAACTTCAACGTTGGCATTTTTAATTGTTGCCAACCTTAACTTTAGCTTACTATCGCTAATTAACATTGATGTGTTATATAAATTATCAGTTTTTCTTGTGTTATTTTATGTTATGAGTTTGTATTGTAAGTTAGAACAATCTGTTATGCTGCGCCTCGCGCTTGAGGTAACAGTTGAGGTCTTGCTATTAACTGTGAAGGCGGTGCGCGGACTCTCGTGTTAAATAAATTGCTTATGACTGCCTGCGAGTGTGCATGACCCAATAAATTATAACTTTTAACTTGTGCGAATCAGTATGTACGCGCGCGATTCGTGATTAAAGATTTTAGACATTTTAATTATAAAGTATTTGGAATTTTATTTACTGTCACGTGTCGCAATTTGGTGGTTTCCTTCCTGGAGGAAGGGTGGATCGTCTTAATCCCGATCCCTGGGTGAGAACTGGTGCTCCCAACTGACCAGCCGGAGCAAGGAGCGGTGTGTTGCCAATTCGGATCTCCATACCCTGGAGTTACGAGTGGTGGCACGTTGCAGCTTTATACTCCGAAGTCGATACCAAAGGTTCATGGACGTCTGCAGGATTTTTTTCCAGGGAGGGGCAAGCAAGGTAGTTTTTTTTTCAGGGGGGGGCAAACAAGGTGCATGTTCCTCCATTAACAGTGTTGTCTCCTCAAGAACCATTGCTGTAATTTGAAGTTATCATGTTCATGCAATAATTAACATATATTATTATAGCTAAAATGCAATGACTTTCCTTTTCCAGGTGGGTCGTGCCCTTGCCTCTCTTTTGGACATTCATGCAAAGGTTCTATTTTTATTTCGCGTCTACCACTTTCGGTTAATTGCGATGATAAAGGATGTGATAGGTTATGGAAGTGGTATAAAGACAAATGACCCATCCATATTTTCTAATCCGACATTAGACTTCGCAGTGTATTACGCTAAGTAATTTGCCACGGGATCGGCTTCTTCGTGTTTGTCTGCTCATCAAATGATTGATTAGTTATTCAAACTATATAGGTAGCAAAGCTATATAAAATAACGAAACAGAAAAAAATCCACTTGACGTCTTGTACAACCTATAATTTCATGCTCTCAAATCCACACAGAAAACTTCTTGTGGCATTAGTTTTACAGAATGGCCTTCGGGAATAAAGATCGCCCATTTCCTGGTTCAGCTCGAAACAATTCAGGTGCCTTATCGAAGCTGCTCTTGAGCACGCAGGGTTTCTAACCTACTTCGCCGTAATTCAGTTGTTGTATCTTGTTTAATATGATGTATTGTAGAGCCAACAGCAGATTAAATAGAAGGAAAAAGATTTTTTCCGACGGAAAATAAGTTGGCAATGCTGCGAACACCGAGGCATTCTTGATAAGATGCTTGAGGAGGGTCGAGAAAACTTTCCTGAAAAAGTGCAACCCCAGTATCGAAGGTCATGCTACACGTGGATTGGCAACTTTCGGGAGCATGCTGTCTGTCTACACAATTCTACCCAAATACCTGTTTGAAAATGAATCTTCTGCTCGCATTTTATTTTTCAAATGTGGTTCTGTAGTCATTTTGCAATTATTTTTATTTGTTCTTATTTTGCTTTGCTTTTACGTCACTTTTATAATTAATCGAAACTATGAAGATGGATGATAAATAGATGAAATTGATGAAGAGACACCTAAAAAAGATATTTACAGACCAGGACTCGAACCCGGAACCTAAAGCGGATAAGTTGGGGGGGGGGGGAAGACCGTCAATAACTCCCGGCCACGAACTGGCTTATAATTTTTGTAATTTCTCAGGAGTTTTTGTTCTGTTCATGCATAATGCCTGCTTTCGGAAACTTAATTTATAATTGACACACTTTGTTCGTTGGGGACAAGCCACGTATTGTTTTAGAGGAGGGACACATCTCGTTCATATACTAGATACAATCATGGACTATACTTGAAATGGCCTCCCCGATGGCGCAGTGGTTGCGTCGTCGCCTATTGATCAAGGGGTTCCGGGTTCGATACCCGGTGGAGGCACAAGTGGTTCGGATTCCACTTCAAACTGTAGGTCCAGTCCCGATTAGACTTACTGTGCATAAAGTGGACTCAAAACACCAAATCAATCAATCATATACTTGAAATGTGACGTGCTAAACACTACTTTCGGAGATCAGATGGACATGGCAATTTTGATATACAAGTTGCATTTTTTCTACTTAGATTACACTGGGGAACAAAAAAAAGATTTTATTTTGTGGCATAAAGTTTAATAACAGTTTCAGCACACAAAACAGCTGTGATTGCCAATTGTATGATTGGTTCAGTTGAATTGACTCCAGTTATAAAAATAAACACACCATGGAAAATGTAGAAGGTAAAATTACTCTACGCTTTTCTCGGTAATATCAAAATTTGATAATGGGCTGAAATTCCCATTAAGAAACTTATTTATTTATATGTAAAATGTTGCTAGGCAACTTATGAAGCATTGCTAGGCAATATATCGGACACTCAACAAAGCTTAAGGAAGAATACCAAAACATAAAAATGGTTTTAGAAAAAATTGAATATGCTGAACATAAGTGGCTCGTGTGTGTGAATTTGAAGATGGTGAATTTTTTACTAGGACAGCAAAGTGGGTACACAAAATATCCCTGTTTCCTATGTTTATAGCATAGTCGTGCTAGAGAAAAGCATTGGACGATAAAAGTTTGGCCCCCAAGGGAAAATATTATTGGGAAAAGCTAATACCATTCATGAACTGCTGATAGATAGGGACAAAATCATCCTTCCGCCACTGCATATTAAACTTGGGTTGATAAAACAAGTGGTGATTGTTTCAAATATATATGCCACATTTTTCCAGGACTAAGTATTGAAAAATTGAAGGCAGGAATCTTTGACGGACCACCACAAATTCATACACTTATAAATGATTCCAATTTTACAACTTACATGTCTTACATCGAATATGAGGCCTGGCTGAGCTTTGTGTCAGTCGTCAAAAACTTTTTGGGAATCACAGAGCAGAAAACTACCGCGATATAGTTGGAATTATGTTGAAAAATTTTGAGAAATTGGGAGCTAATATGAGTGTGAAGATACATTTTCTACATAGCCACATTGACAGATTCCCTGAGAACCTTGGTGATTTTAGTGAAGAACAGGGAGAAAGGTTCCATCAGGATATAAGGAGAATGGAAGAAAGGTACCAGGGACGGTGGGATCAACACATGATGGCCGACTACTATTGGAGCTTACAAAGGGATTTACCTAAAAATCAATACAGCAGGAAATCGTATAGAAAACGTTTCACATAGTTTATTACTTCATTGTGTACATATTTTCTTAATTATTATGATCGTAGGCCTATATAAATTTATTTTTATAATAATGATTGTAATCACAAAAAGAAATATTAAATTGTTGTTGGAATTTATATGTATGTCTTATGTTTCTGCCATTTTGGTTTAGTTGCATTTATTTCATAAATTAGAGCCAATTCAGGAAATATATTATTATATCATTATTCAGCAGCATGAAATTGCCCTAAATTAGCTCTGAAACACTGTGCCGCAATTTCACTGTTCCCCAGTGTTATTTGTGTCCAAATTTTATCCTAATAGATAATCTCGTAACAACGCAACATGTTTAAATTGACTCGAATTCACAATGACTCATATACAGTGTGTTTATAAATGAACGGTGCAGCTTCAAAAATTAATAATAAATCTATTTATTACCTTACACGGGCAAAACTTACACCATAATCAGCAGCAACTGTCCAAGTTTATATAACTTTATTTAAATTGGTATAAAGATAGAAATCGAGAGGGGGCAATTGCCCCTCTGTGCCCCCTTGCTGGTGCTCTTGGCCATCTGGAAGAAATAGTGCACGAAAGACGTGGAAACTAAATCCATCTTGAGTATCCTTTTGTCTTGCTACTCTTAGATTCTGCAACCTTTCTTTCTATAGTCCAATGTTTGCCTTCCTTACCTCCTAGAATTGATTTCTGTACAAGTTTGAGGGCTAATCTCCCCTGTCCCCTGTGGTTGTGCCACTGCACCTTCTTCCGCCGTTGTTCCTTTGTGAACTGTCATCGGCTTCAAAATACTTCATTTTCTTCAAGAGCATAATATCGTTTAATAACCGGCGATATGATTCCTCTACCCTAAATTTCTGGATTAAAGTATAATAATATAGGGGCATGGAAATCTGGAAAGGGGGCGAGGATGGCCACCTCTCCCCTTTAGAAAACGAATGTCAGCTAAAAGTATATATTTCACATGTATAATTTGATTTGTCATAGTAATTTACATTAATTATTATAATGTGGATGCAGGAATGTGATAATTTTGAATTCAAGTGGTGTTTCTTGAGGGGGCAACACTATTATCGGGTTAATATGCATATGCATATGGCATATTTCCCTGCGTCTAAAATATCGACAGATGTCCATGATTAGGGGGGGAATTTGCCCCCCCCCCTTGCACCCCGTGCGCACGCCTATTGCTACTCATTTCTACACTAGTTGGAAGCTTTATTCAATTTCGAGCCAAAAATGTAATTTAATATCAAATCAGGGTTCTTACACGTCCACGAACCCATAAATTTTAATGGGTTCTATTGGGTTCCGCAACAAGACCGGAACCTTTTTTATCGCACAGTTTAAATTCGGTCCAAGTTGCTTATTCTTTCATTTCAATATGGAACTTAGACCGTCTTTAAATTGATCAGGAAAGAAGGTCCCTGTGCCGTATTTCAAATGATCAGGAGGAAAGGTCCCTGGAATGAATTGAAATACATGAAAAGGCTCTTTACAGTCCAGATCCATTTATGCTTGCTAATATTCCCTGCTGAACCGGAATTGAATTGATTTAAAATTCCTGACCCTTTAACAACCCTGGTTGAAATTCATTTTTTTTTTACAAACAACCATATTTTTAACGGCTATTTCACATTAATCCCATACGATATACTGAGTTATTTTTTGCAATGTTCCAATGAAAGGTAAGAGATTTTGGCTATTCCTTTTTCTTCCTTGATGTTAAATAGATTATATTCGTCACGCACCTATGACGTTACTAGCTAACATTTGTGAATTGTTCTTTCCTTGTAACGTTAACATCTACCATACTGAATTTATTTACGTTCCTTATGCAGATGGTATTTACCCAAATGCATTTTGTTCCGTTCCGCTACAGTGGTTTACATTTTGCTACATTCCTATGTAACATTAATTAACCATATTGCCTTTCACTTCATTCCGTTATGGAGGATTGCATTCATTACGTTCCTATGTACCGTTATTTACTACCATGTTGCATTTCGTTACGCTTTTGTAACACTAGTATATACCATATTGCATTTCGTTACTACGTTCCTTGTAACGGTAATATATACCATATTGCATATTACGTTATGTTCCAATGTGCTCATTTCGTTCTGTTCCTTTATAACGTTAATATCTACCATAATACATTTTGTTACGTTCCTTGTAACGTCAATCTATAACATATTGCATTTTGTTACGTTACATGGGTACCAGCAGTTGAACCATACTCTTCCTCCTACAAAATGGAAAGTACCGTGTAACGCAAATTGGGTACGTTACGACTCCCTGGTTTGAATGCAATATGTCAATTGTTCACAGATGGATATGTCACAAGTTTCGTCAACCATAATAGCAAAATATTCCTTACTTTTAATATCTGCTACCACGGAGCACAAAACAGATCTCCCTAATATATCAATGATCTCTTTCTGAATGTCATGTGTGAGCCATTTGTAGCCCGAATGTCTCATCCACTCTCCTAGTTCATGCATATCTTCTTTTGAAACTCTTTTTAGTAAAAATGTTAACAATACTCAATTATATACTTAGTATATAGTAATTAATCATGTGTTTTGCTGTCTCCGGTCAAAGCACCCCCAAAGTTGATGGTTTAGCGGTCTCAGCCCCCCAAAGTTGATGGTCTAGAACATTTCAAATGTGTATTTAAAGTTAAGTTCATGTGGCACAATTCAGAGTAAACTTTACAAGAGAAGCAAAATAATACATTAGATTCTCTTAAGCAAAATTATTTGGGGGGCTCTGCCCCCACATCGTTAACATTGGGGGGCTCGAGCCCCCCCCAAGCCCCATGGAGTCGGCGCCTATGGTTGCCCCTGACCTTGGAGGAAAGTTAGTCATCCAGAGCTAGGGAGCATGCCTGACACTAACCTCACTGATACCCCAAGAGAATCTCTTAACAATAATTCCATATTGGACAAGATGATTTAAAATTTAACAAACTATTCACTAATGAAATAACGAATAAAACATTCTACATGACTGGACATAATTTGGAATTAGATAGCATTATACTAACCTCCATTATAGAATGGTTAGCATGGATCAGTATGAAGGAAAAGGTTAAAGGTTCGAATTCTGGATAAGATTTGTATTTTCTTGTACCATAACAGAGAGGTAGCAACATAAAATAACACAAACCGCTTGAGAGTTCAACTCATGACTTTTTCTCCGAGAATGCTGGACTTATCTTCATAGTTCTAATTCCATCTAGTTATTGCAAAGCTCCTTTATTGTGATTATCGTAAAGATGTAGAAAATTGACAAAATAACAAACATGCACAATACAATAGCATATTAGGCTACTTCAACATGAAGAGAAAGTCAATGCTAAGTTATTATTTAAGGCACACGTGTTTTGAACTTTTACGTCACCTTTCAACCATTCATTTATTGCTATTAAGCATCAAAATTATGTTGCATTATTGAAAATATGCCAAAATGCACAAATCAGATGCATTGTGCATGAATGTATCAATTGGAAATTTTCTAAACGAGTTTAATTTTGTTATTTATTAATTTTATTGAATGACAATATAATGCAGGATAATAAATATAATTATCAGATACGTACGGCATGTTTGAACGTCTTCATCACTACCATCACTGCAATCCTTATGCCCATCGCAAATTAGATACCGCCTTATGCATTTTCCGTTGTTGCATCTGAAGTCATAAGGCCCGCATTGGATTGAACCTAAACAAAAAATGACAGGACTTGATTTCCACAATGTTATTTCTATATCCTGTAAGTATTATATTAAAAACAAAAACACCAACATAATATACTCACTAAGGTGGCAACATATGGCAAGAATAAAAATTAACTTATACTTACATGATCACAACCTCACTATTTTGTTACAAAGATTCAATAAATTAATTATACCGATCATCTTATTTTAACATTTAGTGTTCAAGGCGAATCCTGGATCTTAGAAAATGCGAAAGTTCAAAATTTATGTTGATATAGAGCACATCAAGATTTAGAATTTTTCTGTTAATTATTATCACAATATTATGTTATACATCTCTGCATATCAGTACTGACCAACAGGATTTTGTTCCAAGTTGCTCTTGCTTGACAAATTTTTCAGTTCTTTCACATGCCACTAAGGCTATTTCCAAAAATTCCCAGCTAGATGTAATATACTTGGACATCAAAAGCCTTTGACAAAATAAACAATTCATTTCTTATTCACAAATTACGAACCAGATTTAACATACATGGTAAATTTCTCCTCTTAATCCAGGATTACCTACACTCGCGAACTCAGCGTGCCACTCTTTCAGGTGTCTCTTGTGATTTTCTTCCTGTCTTGTCTGGGGAGCCACAAGGGATTGTCCTCTACATGGACGATCTTCCTCAAAGACTTTCCTCGCTTCCTGTAAATATAGGCTACTCATGTTGGCTGGCACCTGTAAACTTTTCAAAGAAATCTCAACCAAGCAAGTTGCTGCGATCCTCCAGAATGCTCTTTCAGGACTAGTTACATGGTGTAATCAGTGGAATCTAAAACTCCACAGAAATGTTCCTCCCTAACAGTTTCTTTAAAAAGAACAAAATACAATCACATTATGTTCTCGAAAACAATAATACAGGAAAACCTCGTTAATACGATATTGGTTAATACGAAGTACCCTTTAATCCGAAGTTCTTCCCATTCCCCAGCCGATAAGATAGGATTTATAATGTATTTAAGTACGGATAAATCGAAATACGGATAATTTTTAATACGAAGTTGTTTACAAGACCCTTCCCCAAAACTGGTTTCGCTTAATTCGAAGTAGACACCTGCGTAAGTCAACAAGAGAAGATCGAATGTGGAGAGAGCTTGGACGTTATTTTAACTTGACCTTGACATGTTTCCTTGTCCTAAGAGCTGCTGACAACTCGAGGGAAGCAGCCTGAAATGCCCGCTGGACATTGACATTCTTTGTCAATGCATTGGAGGTCAAGCTCTTTCCCCGCTGAATGCGCCACCGTGGAAATATTCACCAGTGCTAGATGAGAAATGCGAGATAAGATCGCACGAATGTTCCAAAATACAAGACGCCTGGCGCCTGGAAGTGTCGCCCATCTGTCTAGCTAGCTCTGAGCTCGAGATACAGCAATTTCCCGTGAGCGAGCAACTTTTGGCCTGGTAGCCAACAACTTCCCGTAACCACTTTCATTAAAAGCGTGTTCTTTGTGCCCTGTAGAACTTCATAAAAAAAAGGGAAACTGTTACAGATAATCAAAGCCGCATAGGCCAACTAAAGATCGTCAACCCGCTTAATGCGTTATCATCTAGGTTTCCCGCAAAAGTTGACGTCGATCTTACGTATGTTGCAACTCCAGTTTCCCGCTTCATACGTTTCCCAGTTTCCCAACTGTGCCGGTCATAAAATTTGCCAAAACAGTGTTTTCTTGTCTGAGTGACTTCTCCCCTTTATCTATCAGCAAACGGGGGAGGGGGGGGTCCGTTGCTAATTGTTTCGGCCACGATTTTCTTGCTCGTGTGCGAACACGGGCTCCTTTCCTTTGGCGTCTAAAAAAAAAAAAACAGTTCTGAATACCTTCTTTAAGACGAACAAAAACTGCATGATAAGTAAAAGAAAAGTGACCCCCTTCCTTCTCCTACAACAGGTCATTATCCGCCACTGGTGTGCATGGTTTCGGTCTTCGACAACATTATCTTTAAAATTTCCCTTCTGCCACCTGCTGCTCTAACTTCCAGCCGGTCTCATTGTGTTTACACTGCAGCTGGCGCCAGTGTTTAGTCTAGCGTCTGGAAAACTCTCGCTTGCCGATAACTGCAATGACTCATCCAGTGCGAAGGAATAAGCTTCATTGTTTTGAATCTCGCAAAGCCATATAATCCCTGCTTTTCTTCAGAACCATTAGCATGCTGCTGTTAAAAAAAAAAAAAAACGCAATGCTCAATGTAGGAATACGAGAGGAAAAGTTTTGGCGGAGCGAGTGTTTGACCTCCAGAATACTCCTGAAACCTACAATAAATTGTCGATTAATCTGAAAATACGCAAGTTCGTAAAGCTTGTTTTTAGTTCATTTTATGCTGATGAGCTAAGCGGGACTAAATATACAGTTTAAAGTGGGATCCAAACCGCAAACAGATCGCAAGTTGTGTGTTTACTTTTTCAGAGTGGATTACAATGCAAGTTGAGGAAGAGTTTGAACTGATCCCTGCAAAGGGGGAGGGGGGGGGGGCGAATATGAAGTTAACTGAAGCAAAGAATACGTGATTTTTTTTACGATGTGTTTTAGACAGCTGAACCAGAACGAAATTTACAGCCCCGATTTTTTTTGTTTTGTTTTGTGCCAGGGAAAGGTTGTGTTCTCTCCCAAGAGAATCTTCTCTTACCAGTTAATCCTGTAACAGACAATGTTCTAGTGAACGCACATAAAATCCAATATTCATTCTGTCCGATTATCTCCCGTCTCTTGCTCGCGCCAGTGTGACTACTGTCAAGATTCTTCCGAGTTTCACTTCTTGCAATAAACGAGATTGTTTTCCTTTCCGTAGGTTTCCGTGCAAACGGGTTTCTTATGAACTAAAATTGTAAGAATTTCGTGGAAGAGCAAGGACTTTGCACAATTAAAAGAAAATACCGTTTTTTATAAGACTTTTTGCCACAATATGCATCCCGTGCATAACCGGTTGTATAACTAGGCAGGATAAATGGTGTTAACCGTCTCCTTGGAATCTTTGTGTCCGCGTTAAGCTCAGTGTTCTCATTTTGTGTAACATTTTTTACACTTTCTTTAAAACGTACAATATTATTACATAGTACATATAAAGCTTATTTTCTGAGCTACCAACAAGTATAAAACATCCTTTGTGGGGGCAATTTATACTCTACTTTATTTACACCTGAAAACAGACGCCATCTTGAAAAGTTTGGATAACTCGAAGTCGTTTAATACGAAGTTGACATTTTTTGGTCCCTTGAACTTCGTATTAACGAGGTTTTCCTGTATTACTACAGTTGCGACTCAAATAGATTTATGTGATATCGTAGACGAAAAACTGAACTTCAAAGAACACATCACAGTCACAACTAAAAGCTCTCTATGCGCCTCTTTGTCCTCCTGCACACATTCACTGAAATTTATACTCCATCTTCTCTTAGCCTATTTTTTAAATCATTTCATTTCTCCAATTCTTGAATACTGCTCTCCAATCTGGGCCATGGCTTCCAATACTAATCTTTGTAGCATGGATTTCGTCCTCAGCTTCATTACTGCTATTGCTCGCCATGGCATTCTTTCTTTACGGCATCCTGACAACTTTGAACATTCAGTTACTGCAGACCCGACGCGACCTGGCCGATATGAAATTTTCCACAAATCAGCAATGGAAAATTAAGATCTGAATTTCTACTCACAGAATTAAACTACAGAGTGCCCTCTCGATTGAACACTCAATTGTTCTACAATCCTACCACTAAGCCAGTGGTGTAGCGGCCACCCCCACAACCTCTGCAATGTGTGTGTGTGTGGGGGGGGGGGGGGTGAGGTGTAAGGATCCCGCAATGTACTCTTGAAATTTTATATAATCACTCCTCACAGAAATTCCACAGATAGTGTCGCTTATAAGAAAAATCTATTTACGAAACAGAAATCTGGTTCCAAGTAACATCATATGATGTTGTCTGCGATAATAAGCAGTGGGGTATTGTCTCAGCCATGGAGGCCGAGGTAACTTGTCACATGGGTCCCCTCCAAAATGCAGAATTAACTTACTTACTCCGCAGATGGCCATCAATAGGAAAATATCCCTCATCTCATATCTTTATAGCTACGCAGTTTGTCGTAAAAGTAGGGTAGTGTGTCAATTGCCTGCAGTTATGAATCCAGTAGAAATATTAAGTTGCTCAATCAGTCGATGACCTTTTACCATGATATTTAAAACGTAACTTCAAAATGGCCCCTAAACCTTTTCATATTGAAATAAGAGCTGAAATGAATTTTCCACATTGTCTACACCTGTTACCAGGCACGTATCCAGAGGGGGGGCTCAGGGGGCTCGAGCCCCCTCCGACCGAAATTTTTCAATTTACACTAGATAAAATGAGATTTTTGGCTTGTGTGTGTGTAATAAAATATTGTGATTATAATTTAAAGAGAGATAGATATAATTATCGAGGAAAAGTGGAGAATGTTCTATTACCCTGAGGGATAACCCTGTTATTGATAATATTGTATGTAAAATTTTCTTGCTCTTTCGGTGTTGTCGTGACGAACTTGAGCATTATATAAAGATTTGTCAGCATTTGTAAGTTGCACAACAAAGCACTGTTGAAGGCAGCGCCATGAGTCGGGTGATTCGTTGGATTAGTAATTCTCTGAAAAGTGAATAGGAGGTGGAGTCGAACTACAAAACATTTTATGTGTGGAACATTCCAGAATATAATATGGATATAAATACGCGGATTCAATTTCACGGTTGGTCTGTACAACAGAATCATTCAATAAGACTTCAGGAGTAAGTGTGGCAGTCGATTAGTGATCAGTCAGTGTCCATTGACAGTTTTATAAGATGTAGAGATTACAGGAGGAGAACTAGTGACACGTTTTGCTGGAAAGTGCTGAAGTCTACCACTATTACAAGTTCAGGTCCAAAGCTGAAGACATTGCCGACAGTGTAGTGCTAGTTTCGGGTCATGAGCCGAAGGTCTCTAAAGTAAATATTTCAGCAGTAATGGACATTGGAGCATATTTTTTTTTTTTTTTTTTTTTTTAAAAAAAAAGGAAATAAGCTGCACAGATCAACTGAAAATCTAAGTTTTGAGTGACGATTTATTAGTAACCGGACCAAGTTTCCTGTACGCAGTCTGTTTTGCAAAAACACTAACTACCACAAAGGGGCAGCCATGAAGGCTGAAAATTTTATGAATGTCGAGAAGAGAAAGCAAGAAGATGTTGCATATGTGGAAATTTTAACGGAAAAAGCAAGCTAGACCATGACTCGAAAACCAGGGTCTCTGGCATATACCGTGCCATTCTTTGTTCTACCAAGTGAGCTACCGAGTCACCCTTGGCTTCGCTTAATCTTTTGCTGTCGCTGTAGAGCAATGGCACAGTATGCCTGGTGGAGCCTGCATTTTCTGCTAAAATTTCTGCATGGCACATTTCTTGTGTATGCCCAACCGTAAGATGTTGCCTGTTTAATTAACAAGCACAGAAAAAGGATATACAATAAAACTAAGGGACATTCCCACCGGTTGACAAGATATTTTACTTCTGTGGTTAACACAACACGAGCTGCCGTTTCAAGGTGACAATGGGATTGACCCACCAAGTTTCACACCGAAGCTACAAGCTATACGTGTCGCTTGAGGATTTCACAAATCGAACACAGGCTTGTGCAGCCTGTCGTGCCGCTACGGTGTGAAAAGGTTCTGTTGATTGTGTGTGTGCCTTCGGTCTGAATTCTTCCTAAATCTTGGAGATCCAACTCACAAGGATGGAAAATTAGGATTTTTGTTAAGATTACGTTTCGAAGGCAGGCGACAACACTATAAAGGATCATATCCAAACCTGGGAGACCACATTCGAATGGGCCGGACCCTGTGGCTGAGTGGTTAGCACATCGCACTGTGATGCCAAGGGTCCCGGGTTCGAATCCCGCTCGGGCATGGTTGTTTGTGAAAGTAAAAGGTTAAAAAGGTAGTGTTCCCCTGTGCTTAGCACCATGCCATGAAGGCGTATAGGGGGTGTGGGGGTAACACCCCACACTTTCTTGATCCGGTCGTGAGTGGGGTTGATATGATCAGCATCACGCCCCTGACCGCCTTTACCCCCCCAGTGTTTCCCGCAGGTACCCATGTTATTCGACGCTGGGTGGGAACCGAGGCCGGATTTGAACCCCATTCATCAATTTCATCATTTCATCACTCATCCCCATCTTCGCAAATTAGCCAAGCGGCACAAAACGCGAAGTAAAATAAAATAAATCAAATCAAAACATTCGAATGGATTGTCCATTGCATAACAGCTTTGTGAAACGGACACATACACATACTGAGATCGTTTCGGCACAAACACAACGTTCGTACATTGCAACAGAGGAGTCGAGTGATAAAAAATGTCCCAATATCACGTTCTGAAAGAAAAAAAAACAGCAGCTTAAACAGTGGCAGATTTAGGAGACAGTTGCTCTAAATTTTTGGCCCCACACTATGGCTTTTTAATGCTAACCTTTGTCTACCAAGAGATAGTAAATTCTTCTTGCCCCCTCCCCCCCTTCAGTTCCAAAACTGAATCGCCACCATCGCCATATCTATACCCCTGTAAAAAAAAAGATGTTTAGCCCCTCCCGAAAAGAATTTCTGGATACGTGCCTGCCGGTTACGTTTTACTTCAAAAGGGCCAAAAAACTCAGTAGGAGGTGGAGTACAGGGGCAATTATTCTTTTACCCTAATGGCCATTATCAACTCCTCTGACACACAGGGTATATAGCGTATGAGTTAAATGTGACCATTTCTTTGTGTAATTTTGTGAAGTTAATTTTTCTTATATATTGATTTTTTTTATACATTTGTGTGGAACCAATTCTTTTTCAATGTGTTACGATTTTGTGACCTGCAGTGTTCGAAGTATACATTCCTAATTGCAAAATTCCTTGTTCGAGTTTGGATCCTTGCATGGATCAACTTGAAGACAACACAGTACGTGGAGGAGGATGCTTATGCAAATTCGAGTACTGATGATCACACTATTAACACAACGGTTCCTGTTTCATGAAAAAAGTATTTTCAGAAATGATCAATGGTCTATCGAAAAGAAATGGCAGCGTAAAAATTATGGATAATGATAATGAGGTCCAGTAACAATAAAATCAAACACCATGTCTGTGGCACCCTTTGGTTTGGGCTTGACCTTGTGATGTTAAGTCACCACCGACAATCTAGAAGTCCGGTTCAACCCCCATAACTGAAGTGATATGTTTGCTTGAGTATATTACTTTTTCTTTCACTATTAGTATTAGAAGGGAAATGTGGGCGGCTCTTTTGTCGAATCTTGGCCTGGCTCAGTCAGGAGATGGTTAGAGGCTGAAGGGGCATTAACCTGAAAGTCCAAAAGAGAAGTATTTACTATCCTTTAACAATTCCCCTAAAATAAAATATTAGGCATCGGGAAGCTTCCCCCTCTTCCAAAAAAGATTCCTAGCTGTGCCTCTGCGTTTAAGTGAGGAAATAATCTCAGATTCTTCTTCCAGATATTTATCAGAGATTCAGACCATCCTGATTCAGTTTGAACAAGGTACTATAGTGATATATAAGTGAATAACAAAATGGGAAGGCAGAGTATTTGCGGTAAAAGTTAATTTCTTTTACAAAGGGGGGAGGGAGGGGCCACTAGCGAACTACAGTATTATACGTCCAACTTACTCTGGCACCATATATATATATATATATATATGCATGCCACTGGGGGGGGGGATATCTTGCTTGCAGGGGGGGCCCCAGAGAACTGCGCTTCGCCACTGCACTAAGCTTTATCTTATACAGCGTTATCTGTTCCACAGGGAGCCCCAGTTCTATAGTAAACTGCATGCAAATATTGCCGTACTTTCCGATAGTCACTTACAATCCACCTGTACATCTTTTGATTGTTTATATTGTTTGTTTATATATATTTTTTTTACCTAAAACCATCTTGACTTATTTTTGTTTATCTATTACAGTTTCAGTGTAAAATAGCTATTATAAATGCTTTATCAGAAACTTTGAATAAATAAATAAATAAATATCACAAAAACCCTTAATCGAAAAGCAAGAGAATTGAATATTTTGACTTGTCAGAGAATATTTTGTGCAAAATTTGGTAAAAGTACAAAATTTTAGTGAATTGCAAAAGTAGTTGTACAACTCGTGAAACAAACTTCCATATGAAGGTTAATATATGACGTGTATATGCTTATTCAAGGGGAATTTGCCACTAGACTATCCTAGGCTATATCATAGGGGCTGCAAGTCCAGGGGCTGCACAAAAATGAGACGCTGAAGGGGTAGAAGTGATAAAGACCATTACAATTGCTTAATATTGTGATAATAGCAAAATAAAACAAGGTGTCATGTTCTCTTACTTGCTTATTTCATGAAACAAGGTCGATGGAGTTTTTAGAGTTAAAATTACTTCCTAGAACATAATTCTGTTTTCGGTACTGTATTTTAACTGGAGTGAAATTCTATATGGCGGTTACGTAACAGTGCTCGAATACAAACAATTGTTCCTCGAAGGAACTAATAAACATTTTCAATTTTTATTTTCAACAACTGAAAGTCAAGTGGAAGAATATTGAGGGTTGAAATCAATATCCCTGTTTCTCAGTTCGCAGGCAGTGTGGGTAGTGTAGTGTCGGTGTCTTTTCTTTTGATGAATGAGCGGTATTGTGTGTGTATGTGTGTGTGTAATATTGGGTGACGAAATGCGTAGCGCAAGTGGTGCTTATAATGACAAGTGAAAAATACAAAAAAAAAAAAAAAAAACATCTTTCAGAAATTCTTAAGAAAGTCCTTAAATTAAATTCATTTTTCTATTCGGAAAGTATGTCTAAAGCAAATAGGTCTTGTTCAGTAACCTCATCGGCTTCAAATGTAACAGGTCCTCTGATCTAAACTCCGAAATTGGAATCACAGGTTAAGTTAAGATGGCTCTCAACTCAAAAATAAAATGAATGTGACGCTGTCGACCCCCAAATTTCCCATGAAGAGGTAGAATCAACGAGTAAAATAAATCTATCTGAATCCTCTTTTGGTTAAATTTAACTTCCTATGATGGTGATTATATCACTCGAAATTTGCCAAAAGAATGTGACATCCAGTGTGCGAATTAAGCCTTTTTGGTGGGGGGAAAAATTTGTAATTTTTTTGGAAAGGGGGGTATGTTGTTTTTAGGAATGTTACCAGCTAGTAAACTCTACTACTTTCTTCCAATTCTAAGTACTAGGACATTAAATCTAATCATGACATTTAGATTTTTAAAAACAGTATAACCTATTTACATTCTAAGAAAACCCACACCATGCACAAAAAGAGCTGTGAACTAGTAACACCAAGAAAACTTGATATAATATCTATTGTGCTTTCAACCCAATGCGACATTTGGCGAAAAATGTGATCTATGTACATCCAATGCAATGAATAAAGCTAACGAAATCAGTTCATCTAGCCATGGTGAGAGGCTTTCGTAGTTAATTTGACAATGGACAGAGTAACGTCTTGTTCTATCCATTGTCAAATAAACTACAAAGGGCCTTTTTTGTAAAAGTTCTGCTCCCGATAATATAAACAAATAAAAAATGAGCTATTTAAAAAGACACGAAGTATTATGCAATTGCTGTTCTCCTGGATTTTTTCTTTAATTTTTTTGTCAGTCCATAGTTAAGGAATGGTATAATACAGTGATGCCCAACCTTTTTTTGCCCATGGGCCACATTAAGATTTAGCACGATCTTCGCGGGCCAGAACATCTTTCTGACATAAATAGCATACAAATCGTACGGCGTAGTTTAATTGCAGCTTTTAAATTCTAATATCGCAAACGTAAGAAAATCCTTCACACATACAGACAGTTAATATTTGTAAAAATAGCAAGAAGCCAAAATCAAAGAATTAAAATAGTTTTTTGGTACTTACAATTTATTAGTGCGATGTTTGTGGTTGCTTTGCAGAAACTAACTTTTTAATGTCTGGTTCAAAACTTGACACACCAATCAGCAACACAGAATCAAGATGTTCATCTGTAATACGATTTCGGAGTAATGGTTTCGCTTGTTTTAACACAGAAAATGTTTGTTCACATACGTACGTGCTAGCTAGCAAACACTGAAACCATTTCAGCGCTTACTTCCTGAGATTTGGAAAATCTTCAGGTGAGAGTTGAGCATAAAACTCTTAATTGTTGTTTGCAAAACTTGTCATGTAGAGATAGATGCCTGACATTGCAGTTCAATGAGTTCTAGTTGCAGTGTGGCTGGTGCAGTTGATGGATCTGCCGAAAACGGATTTTGAAAAAGACGTACTTCATCACCCAGGTCACGAAAATCAGAAAATTGTTCGTTAAAGTTTTCTTGCAACAACTTCAAAAGTCTGATTATTCTTGTCTTCGAAAAGACAACATCAGGTTGTTCCTGAAGTAATATTGTGCACGTCGGAAAGTACAGAAATTGATTATTTTCACTTTGTTGTACGAATAATTGTAGCTTTGTTTCAAAATCCTTGATGTCTGCATATACGCCCGAGATCAATTTTTACCTTGCATCTTTATGTTAAGTTCATTCAAGTGGCACGTGATGTCGCACAAAATCGCCAAATCCCACAACCACGATGAATCGCTGAGCTCCGGCACTTCTTTTGATTTTTCTGTCATGAAAATATCAATTTCATGCCTCAGGTTGAAAAAGCGTTTCAACACCTTTCCTCAACTTAACCAACGGACTTCACTGTGATACACAACATCTTTGTGTTCTGATTCAATGTCACTCAGAAACTCCTTGAAAGTCCTGTGATTTAATGCGTGTGATTTGATCAAGTTCACAGTTTCGATGACAACCTCAATTTATTCCAAGGAAGTCCAAGTTTGTTAATTACTGCAGAAACGTCTCGCAACAAATCTTGAGCAGTGGTGGTGCCATGCATGCTTTGCATTGCACCAAGTTCTTCAGTAATTTGAAATGCACTGTTTGTACCCCGAATAAACACTAATAGTTGGGCAGTGTCACTGATATTAAGATCGTTCAGAAATGAATTGGACACGCGATATATAATCCACATTTGTTATATTTTACCTGCAATACAAAGATGTACATTACCAGTAATCTCCCCTTGACTGAATTCACCACTCCCATTTATCAGGAAGTTTCCTGATGGCTGCAGAGAACCACTCTCTTGGAGTAGAGTTGCACCACTCATGGACAGCGGTCTGGAGTTCTTCATTATATTGAAAGTCTCGACCACGCAATGCGTCCTTCATTTTGTCGAACAGTGCATCATCAGAGGAAGCTAAATCTGGTGAATACGCAGGATGTGGGAGCACCGTAAATCCCATTGTTGCCAATGCCTCCTGTGTTTGGTGGCTCATATACGGCTTCGCATTGTCATGCTGAAGAATCACCCCGAGAGTCCATTTTCCTTGCCACCTCTGTTGAATTCTGCATCGCAGCTTTCATATTCCATCTTCATCCCAGAAAACTGAACCCATTTGCTTCTTGGGAGTAAGAGTCGGTCGAGGTTTTTGCAGCGTGGACTTACAGTGTGTTTCCATTCCATGGATTGCCTTTTTTTCTTTGGAGTTTCGAAGAGGAACCAAGATTCGTCGCCAGTCACAAGTCTTTCGAAACAATGTTCTCTGTCTTGGTTGTAACGGCGCAACAATTCTCTGCAAATGTCCACTCACTGTTGTTTCTGCTGATCCATCAGATCGCGAGGCACCCTCATTTGCAGTTCCTCATGAACGATTGCATGCAGAGTTGCTCGCCCAAAACCAGTTTCACGTTGCAGATGTTCAATTGCTACACTTCGATCTCCCATAATCAAGTTGGAAACACTTTGGATTGCTGTTGGGGTACGCATTGGCCTTGGGTGACCACCGCTGACACCTTTGTCCAGACTTTCGTTTCCCCGTTTCAAATTTTGAACCCACTGAAACACTGTACTCTGTGAAAGCGCTGACCCACCACAAACGGCCACAAGTCGGCGATAAATTTCGGATGCCGAAACACCCTCTTTAAACAGGAACCACATAGTACACCTCTGACCACGAGAATCATCATCCATTTCGTAGCTTGTGCACGTATTCACTCACACCCGTTCATGTTATGAGTCAGCAATTCTCTGGTAGTGGCGCTACCCGACCCATCTTGTGGTGTAATGTAGAATTATGTCCGACCATTAAGCAAAACAAAATTCGCTTGACAGATGTGATTTGCAACAATGCAGTGTTGCCAGTCCAATTCATTTCCGAACGACCATATCTGTAGACTCGTCAGCGGCAATCGAAAACACCTCAATAGTCTTAGCTGCGCTCTGCAGTTGTGACAGAAATCTTCAACTCGTCTCGTAACAGTCATGCATGAAAGACTGACAGTTTCAACCACACTTTTCTTTTCCGGGCACATTTCTTCCACAATAGCTAGCATACACTTTTTTACTGTCTCACCGTCAGAAAATGGCTTGGTCTCTCTAATCAAAATGTGAGCCACCCGAAACCTTGCCCTCACTGATGCTTAATTCTCTTTCCTTCTTTTGTTGAAGAGTTTCTTCAGTTCTCCAATTTCGTTGCGTAACTTTGAAATTTTTTCTTCGCGGAATGATCCGACGTAATCATCGTACTTGTTTTTATGCTTCGTTCCGTAGTGTGTCTTGATGTTGTGTTATTTAAACACCGCCACAGATTCTTTACAGATAAGACACTACGCTTTTTCATGCTGCTGCACAAAAAACGACGAACTTGTCCATTTCTCCTGAAAGTTTCTGTACTCGGAATCCACTTTCCGCTTTTTCCACTCAGAAGCCATCTTTCTCACAATTATCCGCCCCGAAATAGTAACTGCCTGAAAGAAACAATCAACCATGAGGTTGACCGTTTGTTGATTGTTTCATTTTCATTCTTTCTTTGTTTTCCTTGCATGGCTCAACAATGCAATATGTTTCGTGTGAGCTTCAATATGAGGGTTGTGTTCAGAAACTTATACACTAGGTTTATGAGTGAAAATATTGAATACAGATCTCACATAATTACACAGATTCTGAAAAATGTAAAATGTAGGTTAGAAAACGTAAAAAAGATGGTGAAATTACATCATTCCCGTTTTCTTTCTGAACGACGGTAATGTACAAAATGTAACAAATAAAATGTTTCTGAACGCAACCCAGAGTGGTATATATTAGTCTCGCAATGATTTTATAGCAGCAAACAGCAACGTAAGGAAGCAGGGACGTAGGAAACAATACTTTTAAAGCTTTCTCCTTATGAGGGCGGCAAATTACCTTTTTACCAAGAGCGCTGGGGTGCCCAGCTACCTTCCTGTAAGGAACAATTAATTATTTTCTTCCAAGTGACTTGATGACTGTGAATGTGATTTACGTATATAATGAGTATGTGTTGCATTCTGTTGTTTCTCTGTTGAGAAAAGTTAATTTCATATTTATATTAAGGAGAAATAAAATAAAACTTTTTTCGACATGTTTATGGTAAAGAAATGCATCATATGTGGTGGGTCGGATCTGGCACATGGGCCTTAGGTTGGGAATCACTGGTATAATACATACTTTCAATTCAATTAAAGACATCCCTGCAAGGAATTTTCAAACATTCTTCTGCCGGGAATAAAAATGTTTGTGGTGGGTAATCCCCTGCACACCCCTTCCCCCACCCATTAATTCGCACAGTAATGGCATCAATTACTTATATTTTTCAAATTCGAAGGGTGCTTACCCTGAGCAAATAACATACGCCACGAAACAACTGTTTCTCAGTAAGTTACGTGTTAATAATAATAATAATAATAATAATAATAATAGTAATAATAATAATAATAATAATAATAATAATTACAATAATAATAACAGTGTCGACAGGGCCCCAAATCAAGGATAGATTAGAAGCCCAAATTTTTACCCTCACCCCCTTCCTGGACATTCTTGTTGCAGTATACGTATATAGATTTTAATCAGTAGTTTGCAGAGGAGCGTTGTTGTAGTAAGCAGTGGCGTAGCAAGAGGTGGGTGAAGTGGGCGACCTCGCATCCCAAGAGGTTGATACTAACAATGTAATAAATAGAAGTGAGAAAAATAAATGGAAAGGCTATTTTTTGTGGCCAAAATTAAAACGTCCTGGTTTTTATCTGACTTTAAATTCTAGTTTAACGTTATAATTTCAATGAATACGTCAAATCAGAGACGTAAGATACAGGCGAGTGGTCCCTAAGGTTAAGGGGACTCGAAAAATAGTAAAAATGTTTTTTTCGTATTTCTCATATGAAACATTTACGCAAAAATTCACGGTAACTTACTTGAACATTTTTACCCATTTATTCTTTTCTTGAATAAAAAGCACTTTGTCTCTTCTTCTCCAGTCTTCCAGTAACAGTCACGACAAAAGAACTATCTTCCTCAAAACTGAAACTTACAAAGAGCTCCTTGAAGCTAGTGTAGAGTAGTATGATTCAGACCAAATTTAGGGAAGTCATTATTATCACTTTTGAACGTGAAAGAGCAAGAGCTAAAGATGTTGTGAAGTAAACGTAACATTCGCAGACCAGAAATAAGCTTTCTGTTAAGAGGAACAGGGGAGGCAATAACTAAATATTTATCTTTTCTTCTTTTGAGTACACAAATGTCAAAGAAAGAGAAGTTGTAATTTTATAAAAAATTCACAGGTAGAGGTTCGATTTGTACAATTATTAATATAAGTGTAGCCCCAACCAAACATTCAAAGTAATTACTTAATTTTTGGTAATAATCTGGCTGTACATATGGGACTCAAATTTGTTTCTTGCAGCTGCCTACCTGACGATTTTGTTACGCCACTGCATCAAATGATTAGTACTACAAGAACATTTCACACGTATACAACAAAAATGGATTCACAATTATCATCTAAGTAAGTCCTAACATTCAACATTAGCTGGTACAAATATTGTGCAACAAAATCAAAATGGACATATTTTAAAAAAAGAAAGTCAAATTATCTGTACCAATTGATTGTATGTACCAAAGATTCTACACGTATGAAGTAAATAACTATTGTTTTAATATTTGTTCTTGAAACCGATTGTGTGGAAGAATCAGCCTCGTAGATAGATATTTTTTCACCCTAGATAGGATTGTGGTTTGGCGCCCCGTGCACCGACATTTTATGTACGTCCTTCCATATTATCTTCTTACACCATGGTTTGTGATGTTCACATAATTCAAAGTTTGAAATGGGGAAACAAAAAGAAAAACTCATAAAAAATAATACATGTTATATTTAAGGATTCGTAGTTTGCATTTCTGATTTCTGAAAATAAGTTGAGGATATTTAAGGATACTTCAGTTATATCTTAGTGCCTGAAGAACACATTTAAATCCATACTATTACCACTACTTTGGTTAAAGTAGTGTGTTTCAAGAATATACCTCTGCCAAGTGCAAATTTCTCCTTCGCATATTATTAAATATAATTTTCGCAAGTATTTTTTTTAAATAGTGTAGTCTGATAACGTAAAAGAACGGATGGGGGCCTCGCATTCTAATATCTCCCAGGCAGGGTGCGAAATCATTTTAGACTGGTGCGGGGGGGGGGGGGAGAAATATATTAATCTACAAACCCCCTCCCCTTCCCCCATATACAATATACATATTTATAATGTGTTATTAAAAGTACAAATAAATTACTAAAGTAAATTACTAAATTAAATATATATTATTATTATTAATTGCACAAAAAAATTGTCACTTTTATATATATCAGATATTATAAAGTAGCAAACTACTTCCTTTACTAACTGGTTAAAGATGTTAATAAATTATGAAATAGTTGAATGTTATATTATGTGTAAGTTCTTATTGAGTTTTTGCTTTATGTTAATATAAATCAATTAGATTTCATAGTTATTATTGTTTTGCATTCTTGTTTTACTTTTATTTTACGTATTGATGTAGATTTGTTAATGATCTCTTGAGAGAGAGAAAAAGGATTGAACCCTCAAAACTACACAAATTTGTGTATGTTTTCGATGTTATTCTTAGTAGCCTACAGTATATTTGAAATTAAAAGTAATTGCTTATGTTTTGTTTGTTGTAACATAAACTCTCCCCCCCGGAAATTTTTTGTGGGGGGGATTTTTGAAGGCTAGATTGTTGGTGGGGGGAAATCCCCCACAGGATTTCGCAACCTGCTCCCAGGGTCCCGCGATATGTTTCTATGCCACTGGCAGTAAGTTAGGACAAACTTTCACGCAAGAAATAGAAAATCTGATACATGAAAAGACTGTAATATACAGGACTGACCACTTGAAGAAAGAAACCAAATCACCGTACACTATATCACATCCTCTGAATTGTAACAAATAAACCAGCATACCTTGTGTGGTCGTAAAAACCATGAAACTAGTAACTTTCCTAATATATATTGCCTCTGTGTCATTTAGTTTAAGCAACATTTAGTTTTATAATGGCTCCATATCTATCCTTTATGAGAGACAAGTGTATTCTTCACCACAAGATACACAGCGGAAGAAACTTACAACACAATTTATCGTCTTCATCTCTGCCATCTTCACAGTCCATGTCTCCGTCACATCGGTACCCAGCTCGGATGCATTTGGTGTTGTCGCATTTCGTATAGTTTTGAACACATTGGAAGGATGCTGTAAGAAATAACCGATTATTTACTCCCAATTGATTCATTGATTGAGCACAAGCCCCTTTACAATATCTATATGAAGGATTAATCTTAAATAAGCCAAAACCTTCTTAATTAATACTTATTTATGTGCACATAAACTCTTTACCTAGACTAACAGCAATAACATATCAGAGGACTGAAACGTCAATATCCATGCTGAAAGCTGAGGCTATAATAGAGCACTCAGTTCACAAATGGACAACAACCAGGAAAACACAAAGATCCACACATGATTATACTGGCTATGAGTTAAAGGCACGTTGCTGCACAAGTGCAGTTACAGTGTACTATGTGGAAGTGAGGTTGCCTTTTGGATGACCTTTTAGATGGTTAAACCTTACACTTCTATTGGCAGAAATGATAATGGTTGCTAACATTTGGTTCCGGCAACGGGACGAGTCTCTTGGGGGAAGCGCAAAACTTTTCTCCTGAGATTTCGGCCTGTGTATGAAACCAGTGGCCACCCACCATTGTGAGGAAATTGGGGAGCTACGAATGAGTAGCGTAATCCGGTTATAGAAAACCTGCAACAACTGGATGGTTCGTCATTCAGGCCACATATCGCCCCATAACTGGTTGGGTGATTGCCCACCTTTGCTGAGACAAGTGGGAGTGAGGCCAGCAGTCGGTAGGTAGGCCTTGGCCCTAAATAACTGTTACCCCACGGGATATTAAAGGTTACATAGAATAAAGGCCGAAACACATGGATCAGGCTATCCAGTTAGTTGGCGCTGAACTGGCTACCTGCCTGGATGTGATGGCTGCCTGACTGGTATGGAGGAATAGGACATGTTCTAATTGCTACTGGCATTTCTCGACTGCTGGCGTTTTTGATTATACAGAATTATTTTCAGGCTCGTGACATTCTCTCACTCTGAGTGTGTTTCTCTACAAAGCTCCTAACACTGGTAGAAAATTTATGAGAATTATTTACAATATTAAAACTATATACAGCTTTTATATATGTAGTGGTATATTACCTTTGATTTATCCCCATATAGATATGTGTTACATGAAACAAACTAAAAAAATATACACACACTGCATAGATTTATTGATTTTTTATGCAACTACGTGTTTACACGCACCTAGCAGTCAGCCATATCTGTGTACAAAATCCAAACAGCAATTACAATTAAAATATTTTGAACAACAAGTTCTTGAAAGTAACACTCGAATCTATTTTCTACAATGCAATTCAGTGGCGTGCCCAGAATTTTTGAGAAGAGAGGGTTTAGTTACATTTTTAGTAGTTAGCCCCAAATTTTGCCATCTTTTCCTGCCTTTGGCATTCTTCTTCTTTTTTTTTTATACAACGTGTTACAAAGTCTAAGAAAGATTGGACACAAAGTTTATTACTAAATCATCTTTACTTACATGCTGTATTGAAAGGTGGTCCTATAAATATGATTGTTGCACTGTCAATATGGTGTGTTTTATTTGAAAAGCTTGCTCTGAAATGATTTGTTAATAACAAGAAACCAAATTAACTCACCGCATACAGCTGCATTCTCATCAGAGCCGTCTTCACAGTCAGTGTAGCCATCGCACTGCCAATTGCCTCGAATGCATTTCCCATCACCACAACGGAATTGAGTATGTGCACATGTGTCCTCTGAGGGGTAAATTAATTACATTTTAAGACTAATCTAAAAAATAGTACATTATAGTAAGTAGCTATACAGATATAGTAAGCATATTTATGAATAATTGAAGGAAACATGTTCTAGTTTACTTAGTATAAAAATGCAATAACTTTAGAAGATACATTTTTTTTAGTTGCATGTAACAAGCACTCTTATTGTCAGGGGAGGGGAGGGGGTGATGGTGATACAGCCTGTCTGAAAATTCGGAGAAAATAATTACTTATTACTGAAAGATACTGAACAGTAAAGAACTCGGGGAAAATGAAAATTTGTAAATGCAAAACTCCCCCTTAAAATGCCCTCTATTACCACTGAACAACTTTTAAACAAAAGTTAAAGTAGAATTAGAAAATATTTTGTGTATCTGAATCCCCCCAGCCCCCTCAAGAACGAAGTTCTTTCTAAAAAAAATTCCTGCATAAGCTAGTCCAATGAAAATCAATTGTTAAATACTAAGATTAGGTCCATCAGGTAAGGGATCCACGATCGAATACCAATGAATCCTTTTTTCCCTCGATTGATTTTGCCACCCGAAAAAGCATGCACTAAGATCTGGTTAATCGCCTTGGCTGTATATTAAGACTTTCGCAATAGGATAGAACAATCTGACATTCAATTCCATTCACTGATTTATTTTGCTTCTCTTTTCTGCTACTTTTGGCTAATTGCGAAGATGAGGATGGAGCGGTGATTTGATGAAATTGACGAATTCACAAAGAACACTCATGCCCAGACTGGGATTTGAACCGGGGACCCCTGTCATTGTAGCGTGATATGCTAACCATTCCATCACGTAGGTGGCATATTCATTTCTATTATCTTCATTTTACTTACAAATGAAACTCCTGAGAAAGGATGAACTTTCAGCAAAATCTCACCTTCATAATTCAGAGAATCTAGAACAGAAAATAAATAATATCACCATGTGCAAAGAGAAATAGTTTAGTTATAAAATCAGTATATCACTAACAGAATACTGTTTAAAACTGACTCAAGATCACAAAAGACATACAGTGTCTGAAGCACAGATTATTATGTATTAAAAAAACAAAGTGAAATGTGAGGAAACTTCTGTTAAAAGTCTTCTCTCCTCGCTATACCTAGATACCAACTTCTCCTCTGGTGCTCAAACGTGGAAGTTTCTTATATTTTCAGAGGGAATCTTAACATACAAGTTACTTAACTTTCAATGTTCATGTAAGAAATCAAGTCTTGAAAATTCTGACTTTACGGAAATTATGAATAAATGCATTGGAAATTGAATTACTGCAATTACCTGAATTGAAGAATCCTGCATGCAAAAAGAAGTTCCTGCGATAAAACTCACTGTGAAAGCCATTTTGAATTCAATCCACTCTACAGGCTCCTCGAAGGAGGGGTTATGGTGAATTGGACATTTTTTATGAATTGTATAGGGTAATGAGAAGTAACTTCTTAATATTTTTTTTTTTTAGAATTGCATTCAAAATTATTTTACTAATAGAATAATACAGTCTTCTCAATAATTCAAATATTTCAAATATATCTTGATTCCTCCTATACCTTTTAATTGGATTGAATTAGAATTTTTGGATACATTGGAATCAAATACATTGCTAATATATTTGTGTATGTGTGTGGGTAGTACGAGGTGGTAATACATAATGTTGAAAGGAGAAAACATCTGCTTGTACCCTTGAATTTTTGGAAAGTTTACCTTGAAAACCGGGAATTACAGTTGAATTTTATTGCGGTCCTTGAGTGGCCACCCTGATTTAGGTTAGTGATTCATCCACACGTGTCCAACACCTTCTTAACAGTTTCTCATTATTTTCCAAGACAACTCGCAAATTTTTCATAAAATCACAATTTATTGTCATTTCGTCACTAAATTTACTTGCACACTCCACCCTTACTATAAAACCTTCTGGGTAAGCATTTTCAGTCCCTCTCCCCTCCAACTTGTTTGGCGGAAAAGTACGAGTTCAGAAACTGAATATTTGGCACGTGACTTCAGTGAACCCCCAGGAAATCAATGCACGAATTACACCTGACTGAAGAAAAATAATGTGTTTGTGTTTGTCTTGTGTAGTAGTTCCTCCATTCATATTGGGGGTTAGGCGTAGAGCTGACAACTCTGCACTGTAAAAAGCCATGTCAAGAATCAGCAATTTAAGGCCATGGATGTTCCCAAGGTAAAATATTCCGGAGGTAAAATAGTCCCCCGTTCGGATCTCTGGGTGGGGACTACTTTGGGAGGTCCCTGGACTAAGGATAAGATCTACGTTAGGAATAAGGATATTAAATTAGGCACTTGGAATGTTCTAAGCCTTTACCGGCCTGGGGCATTTCAATGTACAGTTAATGAGATAGTTAAGTATAAATTAGATGTAGTAGCTGTCCAGGAAGTTAGGTGGCCAGGAGAAGGGAATTGTAAAACTAAAAATTATACTTTTTTCTATGGTGGTATTGAAAATCATAATTTTGGAACAGGCTTTTTTATAAATAATAGAATTATCTCGGCTCTTAAAACAGTAGAATTTATTAATGACAGGATATCATATGCAGTTTTACAGGGTAGGTGGTGTAAAATTATTTTAATAAACATACATGCACCAACGGAAGATAAAGATGATAATACTAAAGATGATTTTTATACAGAGTTAGAACAGGTCTTTGATAAATTTTCTCAGTATAATATGAAAATTCTGTTAGGTGACTGTAATGCACAGATTGGCAAAGAAGAGACATTTAAACCCACGATTGGTAAAGAAAGTCTTCATGAATTAAGTAATTGTAATGGTATAAGATTGATTACTTTTGCAACCTCAAAGAATTTAATTGTGAAAAGTACCACTTTTAAACATAAAGATATCCATAAATATACCTGGTCTTCTCCAGATGGTAAAACTCATAATCAGATAGATCATATTCTCATTGATAAGAGAAGGCATACTAGTATAATTGACGTTCGTACACATAGAGGTGCTGACTGTGCCAGTGACCATTATTTAGTAATTGCTAAATTAAGAGAAAGACTCTCAGTGATAAATCATAAGCAACAAAATCTAAAAGTTTTAAAATTTGATACAGGAAAGTTTACTGATGAAAGAATTAAGAAAGATTACCAAATTAAACTGTCAAATAGATTTGATGTTTTGCAGGATTTAAATGATGATGAAAATATAAATGAAACAGACGTAAATAAGAATTGGGAGCACATACGTAATGCAATAGAATCAGCAGCTAAAGAAAGTATAGGATACCATAAACCGAGAAAAAGTAAGCCATGGTTTGATAATGAATGTCATAATCTAATAGAAATAAGAAATCAGGCTAGACTTAGGTGGTTAAATAACTCTGATGATACAAATCTAAACAATTATAATAGAATAAAGCGAGAAGTTAACCGCACATTTAGAAGTAAAAAAAGAGATTACTTGAAAAGCAAAATTAACGAAATTGAAACAAACAGCGAAAATAAAAATATCAGAGATTTATATAAAGGTGTAAATGAGTTTAGAAAGGGGTGGCAACCTAAAGTAAACTTGATAAAAGATAAAGACGGTGATTTTCTAGCTGACCCAAGTGATATTCTAAATAGATGGAAGAACTACCTTAATGACCTTTTAAATGTCCATGTAGGAGATAAATCAGAAGTGAATGAAGTACACACAGCAGAACCTTTAGTTCCAGAACCTAACTTGACTGAAGTTAAAGATGCTATTAAAAGGCTAAAGAATAACAAAGCACCTGGCATTGATTTAATACCAGCTGAGTTAATTAAATATGTTGGAAATTCATTAATATGTCAAATTCATAAATTAATTTGTTTAATATGGAATAAAGAAGAAATCCCTCAACAGTGGAAAGAATCCATAATTGTTCCTGTGTTTAAAAAAGGTGATAAAATGAACTGCAATAATTACCGTGGAATTTCTCTACTCTCAACAACATATAAAATATTATCTAACATTCTTTTAACAAGACTAACACCATATGCTAATGAAATTATAGGTGATTATCAATGTGGATTTAAACGTAACAGATCAACTACAGATCAAATTTTTCACATCAGACAGACACTTGAAAAAAAGTGGGAATATAATCAAAATGTCCATCAGCTATTCATTGATTTCAAAAAAGCATATGATTCGGTCAAAAGAGATAAACTATATAATATATTAGTAGAGTTTGGAATACCTAAGAAGCTTGTTAGTATGATAAAAGTATGCACCAGTGAAACAGAAAGTAAAATTCGTGTGGGTATTAATATGTCTGACAAATTTACAATTCATGATGGGTTAAAACAAGGAGATGCATTATCTCCATTGCTCTTTAATTTTGCCTTAGAATATGCTGTTAGGAAGGTAAAAGAAACTAAAGAAGGACTAAAATTAAATGGTGTGACTCAGTTGTTAGCATATGCAGATGATGTAGACTTACTGGGGGATGATGTGAATACAATTAAGAATAATGCTAAAATATTTTTCAAAACTGCTAAAGAGATAGGTTTGGAAGTTAACAAAGAGAAAACTAAATATATGCTTACAGGCCGAAACCAAGTGTTAGGTAATAATCAAAATCTAATTATTGATAACAACTCGTTTGAACCAGTTTCCAAATTCAAATACTTAGGAGTAATATTAACAAATGAAAATTATATTAAAGAGGAAATAAAAAGTAGGCTTAATTCAGGAAATGCATGTTACTTCTCTCTTCATAAACTTTTGTCTTCTCGTTTAATATCTAAGAAACTAAAAGTTAAAATATACAAAACAGTAATTTTGCCTGTAGTATTATATGGGTGTGAAACTTGGTCTCTTACATTGAAAGATGAACATAAATTGAGAGTATTTGAAAATAAGATCCTTAGGAAAATCTTTGGACCTAAAAGGGATGAGGAGACAGGTGAGTGGAGAAGGTTACATAATTTAGAACTACATAATTTGTATTCATGTCCAGATATTATTAGAATAATTAAATCAAGAAGACTTAGGTGGGCAGGCCATGTGGCATGAATGGGAGAGGAAAGGGGAGTTTACAGGATTCTTGTTGGGAAACCTGATGGTAAGAGACCTGTAGGAAGGCCAAGACGAAGATGGAGGGACAACGTTGAGATGGACCTAAAGGAAATCGGTAGGGATGGAAAAGACTATATAGATCTTGCTCAAGATAGGGAAAGGTGGAAGGCCTGTGTTGCTGCAGCCATGAACCTTCGGGTTTAAGAAGGCTAGAGAGTTAGTTAGTTAGTTCTCAATAATTCAAATTATCTTTCTCAAATAAAATTACGCTCAAATCCAGCGTTGCTGAAACAATATGGAACTTAACATTAAAGAATAAAAAAGAGAAAATCACATATTCCTCAATACAAATTCTATGCAACCAATTCTGAAATCCTGGTCTATATTAACAGCTTTGGATGTTACTTTCTACAGGTAACAGGTGGCGCAAAAGTCATCATCCTATTTGAACTGACCCTTATTTTGATATCTTGTTGTTTATATCAGTAGTGTTTTGTCAGTTAAATAGAAGATACTCACGAAATTTATTGTGTGCGAAAATGAATAGGTATACCCCACAAGAACATGGAAAAATTGTGACAATATTTTTAAGGAATAATCTATCTGAAATCTTGACACAACGAGAATTTAGACGACATTTTCCCTATCGTCCAGAGCCTACACTGCAAACCATTCGACATCTTGCTTCCTTTAGGGATATTTGAAGTCATTGGTTTATGTGAATAAGCCAGTAAGCCAGAGAAGTTACAGCAACTAAAGGACAATATAACTAACTAACTAACTAACTAACTCTCTAGCCTTCATAAACCCGAAGGTTCATGGCTGCAGCAACACAGGCCTTCCATCTTTCCCTATCTTGAGCAAGATCTATATACTCTTTTCCATCCCTACCGATTTCCCTTAGGTCCATCTCAACATTGTCCCTCCATCTTCGTCTTGGCCTTCCTACAGGTTTCCCAAAAAGAATCCTGTAAACTCCTCTTTCCTCTCCCATTCGTGCCACATGGCCTGCCCACCTAAGTCTTCTTGATTTAATTATTCCAATAATATCTGGACATGAATACAAATTATGTAGTTCTAAATTATGTAATCTTCTCCACTCACCTGTCTCCTCATCTCTTTTAGGTCCAAAGATTTTCCTAAGGATCTTATTTTCAAATACTCTCAATTTATGTTCCTCTTTCAATGTAAGGGACCAAGTTTCACATCCATATAATACTACAGGCAAAATTACGGTTTGTATATTTTAACTTTTAGTTTCTTAGATATTAAACGAGAAGACAAAAGTTTATGAAGAGAGAAGTAACATGCATTTCCTGAATTAAGCCTACTTTTTATTTCCTCTTTAATACAATTTTCATTTGTTAATATTACTCCTAAGTATTTGAATTTGGAAACTGGTTCAAACGAGTTGTTATCAATAATTAGATTTTGATTATTACCTAACACTTGGTTTCGGCCTGTAAGCACATATTTAGTTTTCTCTTTGTTAACTTCCAAACCTATCTCTTTAGCAGTTTTGAAAAATATTTTAGCATTATTCTTAATTGAATTCACATCATCCCCCAGTAAGTCTACATCATCTGCATATGCTAACAACTGAGTCACACCATTTAATTTTAGTCCTTCTTTAGTTTCTTTTCCTTCCTAACAGCATATTCTATGGCAAAATTAAAGACCAATGGAGATAATGCATCTCCTTGTTTTAACCCATCATGAATTGTAAATTTGTCAGACATATTAATACCCACACGAATTTTACTTTCTGGTTTACTGGTGCATACTTTTATCATACTAACAAGCTTCTTAGGTATTCCAAACTCTACTAATATATTATATATTTTATCTCTTTTGACCAAATCATATGCTTTTTTGAAATCAATGAATAGCTGATGGGCATTTTGATTATATTCCAACTTTTTTTCAAGTGTCTGTCTGATGAGAAAAATTTGATCTGTAGTTGATCTGTTACGTTTAAATCCACATTGATAATCACCTATAATTTCATTAGCATATGGTGTTAGTCTTGTTAAAAGAACGTTAGACAATATTTTATATGTTGTTGAGAGTAGAGAAATTCCACGGTAATTATTGCAGTTCATTTTATCACCTTTTTTAAACACAGGAACAATTATGGATTCTTTCCACTGTTGAGCGATTTCTTCTTTATTCCATATTAAACAAATTAATTTATGAATTTGACATATTAATGAATTTCCACCATATTTAATTAACTCAGCTGGTATTAAATCAATGCCAGGTGCTTTGTTATTCTTTAGCCTTTTAATAGCATCTTTAACTTCAGTCAAGTTAGGTTCTGGAACTAAAGGTTCTGCTGTGTGGACTTCATTTACTTCTGATTTATCTCCTACATGGACATTTAAAAGATCATTAAAGTAGTTCGTCCATCTATTTAGAATATCGCTTGGGTCAGCTAGAAAATCACCGTCTTTATCTTTTATCAAGTTTACTTTAGGTTGCCACCCCTTTCTAAACTCATTAACACCTTTATATAAATCTCTGATATTTTTATTTTTGCTGTTTGTTTCAATTTCGTTAATTTTGCTTTTCAAGTAATCTCTTTTTTTACTTCTAAACGCGCGGTTAACTTTTCGCTTTATTCTATTATAATTGTTTAGATTTGTATCATCAGAGATATTTAACCACCTAAGTCTAGCCTGATTTCTTATTTCTATTAGATTATGACATTCATTATCAAACCATGGCTTACTTTTTCTCGGTTTATGGTATCCTATACTTTCTTTAGCTGCTGATTCTATTGCATTACATATGTGCTCCCAATTCTTATTTACGTCTGTTTCATTTATATTTTCATCATCATTTAAATCCTGCAAAACATCAAATCTATTTGACAGTTTAATTTGGTAATCTTTCTTAATTCTTTCATCAGTAAACTTTCCTGTATCAAATTTTAAAACTTTTAGATTTTGTTGCTTATGATTTATCACTGAGAGTCTTTCTCTTAATTTAGCAATTACTAAATAATGGTCACTGGCACAGTCAGCACCTCTATGTGTACGAACGTCAATTATACTAGTATGCCTTCTCTTATCAATGAGAATATGATCTATCTGATTATGAGTTTTACCATCTGGAGAAGACCAGGTATATTTATGGATATCTTTATGTTTAAAAGTGGTACTTTTCACAATTAAATTCTTTGAGGTTGCAAAAGTAATCAATCTTATACCATTACAATTACTTAATTCATGAAGACTTTCTTTACCAATCGTGGGTTTAAATGTCTCTTCTTTGCCAATCTGTGCATTATAGTCACCTAACAGAATTTTCATATCATACTGAGAAAATTTATCAAAGACTTGTTCTAACTCTGTATAAAAATCATCTTTAGTATTATCATCTTTATCTTCCGTTGGTGCATGTATGTTTATTAAAATAATTTTACACCACCTACCCTGTAAAACTGCATATGATATCCTATCATTAATAAATTCTACTTTTTTAAGAGCCGAGATAATTCTATTATTTATGAAAAAGCCTGTTCCAAAATTATGATTTTCAGTACCACCATAGAAATAAGTATAATTTTTAGTTTTACAATTTCCTTCTCCTGGCCACCTAACTTCCTGGACAGCTACTACATCTAATTTATACTTAACTATCTCATTAACTGTACACTGAAATGCCCCAGGCCGGTAAAGGCTCAGAACATTCCAGGTGCCTAATTTAATATCCTTATTCCTAATGTAGATCTTATCCTTAGTCCAGGGACCTCCCAAAGTAGTCCCCACCCAGAGATCCGAACGGGGGACTATTTTACCTCCAGAATATTTTACCTTGGGAACATCCATGGCGTTATATTGCTGTTTCTTGACATGTCTTTTTACAGTGCAGAGTTGTCAGCTCTACGCCTAACCCCCAATATGAATATGAAAGGACAATATCCAGCATGAAATTGAAAACATTTCCCCGCAGATTCTTTCCAACACCATGGAAAACGTCATAAAAAGAGCCAAAATTTGCATCAATTCGAATGGTGGTCGTTTATTGGATGTTATCTTTAAAAATTGAGGACATAAAACTTGCAAGTATCAATAAAATTTTAACACAAAAAACCTACTTCGTTTAATTTAAAACCCAAGCTATAGGCTAAGAAAATCAGGTGATTACTTTTGCGCCGCCTTGTACAATGTTTACCATTCCTTGTGTTTTCAAGGGCCATACGCGTGCCTGTAGCTTCTTCAATTTCTTCTATTCTCCAGCATCGAGACTGATTCTTCCATTTCCTGCTTCTTTGTGTAAATTCAGTTCTTCATGGTTATTGTGTTCTCCCAATTCGTATGTGCATACTTCAAGCCCAAAAGTTCAATTCTTTCTCATTCAGTGTAAAACCATCTTTAACAAATTGTCTCATGATGCGACCATATTCTGTTCCAGCAACCACTTGTATGTCTCATTACATGATGATATCATTTTAAATAATGGTTTAGGTATTTCTGTGGCATTTTCTCATTGACGTTTATATAAACAGAAGCATATTGTTAAGAATTCCAATGCACAGCAACGGCAAAGTAGGACGGTATTTCTTCAACACATCAGAGGTAAAGACACCAATCGACTTTCAGACGGAATTCAATCTTAGCGGTCTAATCGTAACTTGGGTCCTAACTTTGATTGGGGAGGTAGGGGCAGAATTAAAAAGATTTTTCTGTTCCACAAAATTAGCAGGACTATTTTGCTAACTATCTGTTACAAATGCGAAATCATAAAAATTAGTC
Organism: Lepisma saccharinum; assembly: GCF_977018435.1. Taxonomy (NCBI): domain Eukaryota; kingdom Metazoa; phylum Arthropoda; class Insecta; order Zygentoma; family Lepismatidae; genus Lepisma; species Lepisma saccharinum. Next base: position 111,780,201 of record NC_139229.1, on the reverse strand, counting down.
ATTACTTTGATCCTCAGGTACCATTATCTTGTAAATTTTGAAAAAAACTGAATTTTTTGTAAAACCCCAGCAAATCTACACTCTCACTAGCAGGTATAAGTGAACCAACGCACACGGTGATAGACATAAATGTATGCATACCACCAAAGTGAGGAACAAAGGAAACCTTTCAGGATTGTTCCATACAATATCAACCACACATAGCTTGATCGGATGTGAATATCATGACAGTCCAATCTCATGGGTTAATCGTTTGGCTTCCAACATGAATATTGAAAGACTGTCATAGTCTTTTCAATCAATCTTAAATACATTTCTTGTGTTGCGGTCCACATTTCATGTCTTGAATCTCAAGCCGTCTTGGTATCAAAACCATTAAATTCTTAGAGAATCTTAATTGTGAGCAACATATTTCAAAAACTTGAAGTCCTTGTTTCGAGCGTTCATGACATACCTTTCGTCACACTGCTAGAGCTACTTCGTTTGACAATAACATCATTCTGGTTGGTTTTATGTAAAAAAAAAATTAAAAAAAATGTTTGTATTCTCAATCTTCGGCCAAATAGCATATACATCAAATGTCAGTATTGGTTCACAAAAAGTAGTCAATTTTGTGGGAGCCATATTTGACGCCATCTTGAATTACTCAAATGGATCAAGTTCGATTGGATATGAAATTGCATAACATAAGCTAACAAAACCAGTCAAAATGTTTTATTCATACCACAAAATAAGCTTTTCTCTTTGGCACTCAGACTAAAACTTACTACATATTTCGGGATTCTCATCCGTTCCATTAGTGCAGTCCTTTATCCCATCACACAGATCGGTGCACGAACCAGTGCAAACAATACCAGTAGCCTGAAGACACAGCAATTTTGAACGAGGGCAGGTAAAACCAACTACAAAGAATAAATACAAATTGTTAATCCATAATAAAGCAAATATGACATATGTTAAATTTGTTGTTGTTTGTGTTTTCATTAAATTAAATTAAATGTAACGTTTAATTAAAACTCTTGTGCATTAAAATGTGTGTATTCAAGTGCTGGTACATACAGTATGTGTTCCGTTAGCATGTTGAAGCATCTCAACATAAGTCATAACTATTTTAAAATAAAGCTTAACCACATTTCTTAGACTGTGCAATACAGGAATTAGTATTACAAGTAAAAATCAGTGTCAAATACCACACCTAATATGTGAGGCATATTTTCTTTAAAGAAAATCTCAAATAAGATGAATGCCAACCTGAACTCCACGGACCACTCTCTTCTGAAGGCCTGTCTGGAAGAATAAGAGAAAGTACAATATGAGTTATTCAAATAACCAGTGGCGTACGCAAGGGGGGGTTACCGGGTTTAACCCCCCCCCCTTGAGCTTTTGAAATATTATGGAAAATGCTGTAGAAAAAAATTAAAAATGGCTAATTTATCACAGTCAAAGATCTGCGACAGTAATAATAATAATAATAATAATAATAATAATTTGAATTATTATTCCCATGCAGCATGAAGAAAAACACAACATTCCAAACACAATCTAAGCGGAAGCAAAGTTCAATTTTGCAATTCTTTTTGCAAAAAGTCGCGCAGTGACTCTCGTGAGAATTGTGAAAATTCCTTGCTTCGTCGCAGTGTGCCGACCTTATTGCAAAAGTTCTTCCAGGTACTGATTTCACATTCCCTTGTGAACTCTCAACTGATGCTGAGTCTACATCCACATCATTAAATAATGTTGAAGAAGTGCTTTGTGAATCACCTAGAAGTGATAAATGTGTTGGAATGTCTATAAACTTACTTTTCAACGAAAACATAGACTCAGTGGAATTTAGCAACATGTATTCTCGCGCTTCATCATCATTATGGGTGAGTTCCATAGGTAAAGGTAATGTAAATTCCCCCGTGAATATAGCACCGTGCCATGAAGGCACACGTAGTGGTGTGGTGGGCCCCAAAGATTCTCGATCTCGAACTATTTTGCAGGTGATGTGATCAGCACCATGCTCCGGCAGCCTTCATCCCCCAGGGTTGCTCTCAGGTACCCATTGCTATGAGGCTGGGTGCGGAGACAAGGCTGGATAAATTCCAACCAATTCCGGGAATCGAACCCGGATATCCCACGAAGTTGTCAGACTAGACCAGCGCGGCTCCTTGAATGAGTTTCATATTTCGATTATTTCAATAAATTTAATATATTTGCTTTTTTTATGGATTTTCTTCACACTTAAAATGTCTGACTTATCACATACAAATAACCGTTGACTAGACAATTATTTTGTAACAAAGAAACAAAAGAAATGTAATTTTGTTCTATTTGTTTCATAATAGCAGCTGCATTAGTAGTAATTTAACTAATCAATTAATTAATTATGAGAATTATTAATTTATTATCATTATTATTATTAATTAAAGTATAATAAAACAATGGTAATGTGAATTTGTGGAAAGTTTTCGAAATAACACCCCCCTTGATGAAATCCTGCGTACGCTACTGCAAATAACTAATAGCATAATTTCAAATTAGTACGCTAATAAACTATTGAAAGAGTCGCAGTAGCTCAGTCGTTAGTTCGCCTGTTAGCGCGGAGGAAGTGTGCCGTGCTCTGTGCTTCCAGCGAGGGAGACACGAGAAGCCTGTGAATAGCGCTCGAGTACGTTAGGGCAAGGAACCTTCAACAGTACTTCAGTGAGTAACTATAGTTAAAACATTGTAAGAAAAATCAGCATGAATCGAGAAAATACAATATTAGTTTTGTACAAGGGTCGGTTAAACCCACAGTGCTATGGAAATTCACGGAATTTATTTATGGTCAATTCAAATTAAATATCGATGAGTTTTCATCCATACAGATACCAATAAATGATCGGAGCGTTTATCTGAAATTAGTGAGAAATACGACAATGATGAGAATACTTGAAAGAAAAAAAAACACAGGAGAAATTAAATTTTATTATGAAAATGCAGCAGTAACAAAAGTCACATTAAGCGATGCAGGAAGAAAGTTAAATTGGTGCGCATGTTCAATTTACCGCTAGAAGTGCCAGGTAGATAACGAAGAGAAAAACTAAGTGAATATGGTAACTTAGACGATGTAATTGACGAAACATGTAGTGATAAATTCCGATTCAGGGTGTCCAACGGTGTTAGGTTAGTTAAAATGTCCCTAAAAATACCGATACCATCCTTTGTCACAGTAGGAAACTATAAAGCATGTCATCAGTGGCGTATGCTGGTTCTAACGAGTGGGTAATCTCCGACCCTTGATCATCAAACTCCAAAAGTTTCCGTGCATTTTATATCAGGATCCATATGGGATTTAGGAATATTTTGTGGGAATGTTTGTCTTATTGTGGCGACCACAATCAATTAATTCTCATTATTGCAGTTTAATATACGTGCAGAATTTCAAATAATAAAACAAGACAGTATTATAAAGCAAAATAAAAAAAACTGTGAAATATAAAATGAAAGACATGCACTAGTGAAATAGAAACCCTCATTATTAATTTAAGTGCAAAATTCAACTTACTCCAGGACTCAGAATGAAATTCCCTATGAATGATAAAAAAAATTCTCTTTCCGAGCTCCAAATTCCCTGCGATGACAGGTTTTAAAAGTTCGAATCAGTGCAGGCCTGAGCCAGAAATTTATTTCGGGGTGGGGGTGGAGAGGAGAGTACTCATCCCTTATTAGCAGCCGCCACATAAAGTTGAAAAAGTGGGGGTAGAAGTTCTGAAGATAAATCTCAGATAATTACAACGTATTATGCAAGGTGTTTAATCTGCAAATGAAGTAAAATTAATTACCACTATACACTTTTTAAATTAGATATATGAATGATTTCGGGGAGGGGATTTCAGCTCCTCGAGTCCTCCACCTGGCTACGTGCCTGATGTGTTTGTTCCTTATATGTTTTAGTCGTTCATCTTCATCACTATTAATCTAAAAAGGTGGAATAGTAACTTAAATAAACTAAAATATATGTAATTTATTTATATCTTTTCCTTTAAAAAATATTCAGTTCCGTGAAGGAAGTACTCTCGCTGCTTTTGAAGATTAGAGAGAAGAAACAATCACTATTTTTGCAAATACAAGAATGGCGGGGAGTCAGCTTGTAGGTGCATTAATTGCTTAAGTTTTGAATTTTAATTTAGTTTGCTTCATCTTCAATATTTAAGCTTTTTCCTTTTGATAAATTTCTATGTAACAGACATCAGCAAGACAGAAGTTAATGTATAGTGAAAATTAGCGTAGAATTGGTTTGCCTATGTTAAGCCCCTATCACACGGAACTGGATTTCTATTTGGAATGCTCTAGTTGACGCTGGACTGGCTATCCATTTGCTAGTTTTAGCCTCACACGGTACTTGTTATACCGTACTTGTCGATAGTCTTTCGTTCCCATAATGGCGGCCGCGCGAGATGTAAACAACGTATCACTTCAAACTTTTAAAATACGATAACTATTGAACCGAGAGGAATATCGCTTCGTATTAAATGGTTTTAGGTAGAGAAGAACGGCGCTGATAAAATACATACTTTACAACGTTTACTATACACGTATGGAAGAATATTTTAGCTTTTTCAATTGTAAACATGCCTTTCGTGCTGTATGCACTCGGAAACCACAGACAAAAAAAAAGGCTACTTTACAAACTCACAGATTATCTTCACATGGCCAAACTTTGCTCTGATTGGCTGTTCCACAGAATCTAGTCGAAAAAGTTAGTAGCAATTAGAACATGTCCTATTCCTCAAAACCAGTCAAGCAGTCAGACAGGCGGCCATGATTACTACCCAGAAAGTCAGTTCATCGCCAACTAGGGCATTCCAACTAGAAATCCAGTTCCGTGTGATAGGGGCTTTATTCATATTTTCCTGTTCTTCGCACTTTACCGGGTATGTTTTCCCTATTTCCCTTACAGAAGGTAATTTGTGAACCCAAAATACCCGTTCCTGAGAAATGTCCCTGCCATAAAAAACACAGTTTCTATGTTTAGCGGCGACATAGCCTTCGGGAGAGAATTGTGGAGGAGGGTTGTAGGAGGTCAATGGTCGCCAGCGGAGGGGAAGGCAAACTCTACGGGTTGAGACCGGTGGACTCTCACCTGAAGGAGCTTACCCTGGCCACGGAATCGCCGCGCCTGAGAAGCAGAGTTTCCTCCCCCCTATTTTCTTTCTCTTCCCTTCTCGCCAAGGGTTGTAAAGGAAGCGGGTGGAATGACGTCAGGGTGAGATTCCCTAACGTCATTCCACCGGCTGGAGAAAGGTTCCCGGACATTCAGCGGCAAACGGTTGGAAGCATTCGCGGCGCGTTGGAAGCAAAGAAATGTATGCATCGAAATTGGTTTGGAAGAATATTGCGAAGAAATGTATATATTTTTTTTTTAAAAAAAAAGAAAGAAATACAGCCGGGTCATCTGCGATTACCTAGATGACCCAGAGTATACGCCGCTGCATGTCATGTAGGGTGGCGCGGAGCCGACTGACACATTTGAAAGTTGAATATATTACGCATGCGCGATAGTTTGAAGTAGATTGCGGGGGGGATGAGAAGAGGATAGGACGCCATTTCATAAAAACACAGCAACAGTCATGATGGAAAGTTGGAGCGTTGAATATCGCGTTTTCTGTGTTCGTAGTTATTACGAAACGAAGTCAGTGGTTAAAGTGCAGCGATTGTTCAGAAAACAATTCATTTTTAGCCGACATGGTAACGTACCGTCTCGGAATACCATATTGGTTTGGGTGAAGAAATTTGAAGAAACTTGCAGTGTATTGGATGTGAAACTTGGAGCTCCAACAACAGTGCGTTCGCCCGAGAACTTGCAGAAAGTGAGGGAAGCATTTGAACGTAGTCCACAACGGTGTGTTATCTCTCGAAGTGGAGAGATTGCATGGCCAGCTCGGTCACCCGATCTTTTTGTCAGACTTTTTTTCTCAGGGGATTGTTGAAAGACCGTGTGTTCAGAAGGCATATCACGACTCTTCAACAACTGAAAGAAGCCATTGTTGAGGAAGTAACGGCTATTGATGAGGAACTACGGAGACGTGTGTACGTCTCGTCTGCAACAATGCATTGATGCCGAAGGAGGCCACCTGTCTGATGTAATTTTCAAAAAATGAACTTGTAAGTTGTTAGTAATAAAATTGCATACTTCAATGCACCATTACATACGGGTTTCCTTATTCTCCTTCTTTTTTTCCATCATCTATAAGCATATCAAATGTGTCAGTCGGCTCCGCGCCACCCTGTATAATGGGCAAACCCCTACGTGCGAGCAATGTGGGAGCCATGAACATTTACGTTCGAACTGTATGCTACGAAAAACAACAGTGCTAAATGTTCCGTCCAGACTTATATTTTTTTCAGTTCGAATGTGCGGTTCCAGGACATCCATCCAGGTCCGCGCTTCCCTCTTCCTCACTCTAACTCCTATGCATTACCCGTGCAGCACCCAATGAACAAGCAGAAAGTTGTGTTTGGAGGGGAACAGGCGACTGCGTGGGGAGACGATGCCGTGACCTCGAAGCGCAGTTTGGAATTGACAGAAGTAGAATACCACATGCAGCTGGAGGAAAATCAACCGGACAGCAATGGAAAAACCAATCTGGAACAACCCATCAAAAAGGACAACGAAGAAGACACGGAAAGAGAACAAGGACAAGACAAGGAACACCGGAAACAGAACACACACGATGAAGAAAGTAGTAACGTGACCACAGGAAACGCCACAGGAACGACCCCCTGCCCCTCCTTACTATTAGTGCAAGAGTGCGATGGAAATCTCCATCGAATAAGTGTCCATATGGAAATCAAAGGAAATAGTGATAGAAACTCCTACGATGAGAGTGATGTCTAGTAAAGTAAGAGAAATTAAAATTAAAAAGAACAAAAAAGTAGCCAAATCAAAACATGACTTGAAGGAAGCCCCCAGTTCGATAGCAAAAAAAAAGTCCAATTAGAGAGCTAGGAAATATTTCTATACAGAGCGAATCGAATACAAGGCTACCTCCAATGGAAGTGATTACTACAATAGAAAATAAGCTACAGGAAACCACGAGACCAGATACATGAAAAGTTACCTCAAGCGAACCCCCAAAATGGGAATAGTATATTACAATACAAAGAATGTAGTTGTGACTTATTACCTTAAATTGTTATTATGTAATGTAAAAATAAACGAAAATGTAAATTAGCAAAGATCAACAACGTAAACAAAATGGAAAGCATACTAGTCTTAAGAAGTTCCTTATTATTAAAATCAAACGTTGAATTAGCTCTAATACAACTAATACAAGAAGTGTGTATTAATTCTTTTCAATATAATGATAAGTATGTAGAATATAATAATAATTACAATACAAAAAATTCAGGCATATCCATCTTAGTACGAAAAGGACTAAGATTAAAAAACGTTAAAATATAATCTAGTGGTAGAGTATTAATAAGAAAATTGAACCTCTAGAGTTCTGGAAACAAAAAATTGCAAGCCTAGGAAAAAATTAAAAATTAAAAGTCATCAGAGACAACAAATTTATAAATCAGTGCATTATGAACAAAAATGTTTAGCCTGAAGTAACTAATTTCTCTAACCTGTGTTTTATTATTTAAACTATCTAGAATGGGAACACCAGTCATTCGGGTGGCAACACTTAATGTCAAAAATTAAGAAGTGATACGAAAATAAGTGCCTTACGTGACTTTTTGGTGTGTAATAATATACAGGGTGTCTCAAAAGTAATAGTGCAAACTGACACAGGTGAAAGTACACGATAATAGAAGCAAAAAGTCTCAATAAACATGGGTTCGCAAACGAGCCGTTTTCGAGATAATTGCGAATGTGTGGTTACAAGTCGCCACTGACTTCATTGTTTGTAAACGTCGTCCTAGTTGGTAAAATGCTTTCGAACACTCCCGGTTCATTTCGGAGTTGGTCACAAGCATTGTACTGATTGTATCCATCATGTTTGATTACAACGCCACCTCTCGGAAATGTTCTGTTTTGTAAACAAAGAGCAAACCTTGGACCGCGCAAGGAGTAAAGCACTCGGTGTTTACAAAATGCAATCAATGACGGATTGTAACCACACATTATTAGCATCTTACCAACTAGGACGACGTTTACAAACAATGAAGTCAGTGGGGGCTTGTAATCAGGCATTCTCAATTATCTCGAAAACGGCTCGTTTGCAGACCCATGTTTACTGAGACTTTTTTGCTTCTATTATCGTGTACTTTCACCTGTGTCAGTTTGCTCTATTACTTATGAGACACACTGTAGATTTAGCCTGTGTGCAAGAGGTGTGTGTACTTTCCTTATAATGTGACTATTTGTATCGTGATTATAACAACTATATCGACAACTATACGGTACATGTACTTCTAATCTAATGCGTCATGGACTACAATTCTCAAATGTAAATTACCATCCTGATGGGAGAATAATACAGGGTGTCCCACGAACGGCGCAACTGGGAATTAAGAGTGGCGTTACTTTGTAACCGAAACCTGTACATACATAAGTCATACACCAAATGTTAGCCCTGTCCAAGTAGATATTTTTAAACATAGAAACAACAAACGGAGTGCAGTGTTGTTCATGCAGTGTTGCCAAATGTAAGTGAAAGTGTAAATTTATTTTTCCACAAAGCATGGAAAATTGCATGTCAAACATTCGTACGGAAATTTGGACGTCAATTTCCACCTTGGGTAGGTGGACTATTTCGCCATCTATAGTTCAGAGAAGAAAACCGATCGTTTTCGCGTATAGCCAATCCTGAAATGCCTCGTAAAGGCGTACCGGTCCAAATGGGTGTTTTAAAAAAAATATGAGGTACAGTGGCAACACTGTTGATGTTTGAAGGCAACAAAAGGTGTGTTTAGTGATGGTCTATGACATGGAAATAATGGAAACAGGAAAAAAAGAAAATGAAAATTATGGTGAATAAAGTGTTACTTACCTACTCCTGGCAACCATGCAATGCGCGTAACAGGCAGTGTAGCTTTACAAAAGGTGTTGAAAATGACAACCATTTTCCCTGAGGCATTCATCAACACGTTTTATCATGTTGGAAGCAACTTTATGCAAGGTTGATTGGTTTATATTGTTATTGGCTGTGCAAATGTTTATTTTTAGATCATCAAGTGTTCTTGGGTTATTAATGTAAACTGTTTGTTTCAAATAACCCCACAGAAAAAAATCTGGAGACGTCAGATCCGGGGAGCGACTGGTCCATAAGTTTTTGCTTATAATGTGATCGCCAAAAAACTCTGCCAACATGTCTAAAGTTTCATTAGACGTGTGACATGTTGCGGAGTCTTGTTGAAACCAACAATCACGTTCATCACGTTCCAACAGAGAAATAAACTGTGTGATAAGGTCACGATAAACTATTCCGTCAACTGTTGTGTTGAAAAAGAATGGACCGATTATTTTTCTCCGCGAAATCGCGCACCACACACCGATCTTTTGTGGATGAAGTGATTGTTCATGAAACAAATGGGGATTGTTACTTGACCAGTGTCGAGAATTTTGACTGTTGACATATCTATTTAAGTGGAACCATGCTTCATCCGTGAAAAAAACCTTATCCAAAATATTCACACCATTGTCTCTAATAAAATTTCTAAACCACTGGCAGTATCTTACACGTGCACCTTTGTCTGCTTCCTTCAGTTCTTGCACAGCCTGTACCTTATATGCACGTAGGTGTAATTGTTTTAACGCTCGGTGAGTTGTTGTTTTTGATACACCTGACTGTGCAGCAAGTTTACGAACAGATTTCCTGGGAGATTGTGATATTCTCTGCTCCACATCCTGCAGCACACCTTGTGTCAAAACTGGTGGTTGTCTGTGGTAGGGTTTGTCATTAACTGATCCTGTTTCACAAAATCTGGAAACAAGTCGATATATCGTCGAATTTTCTGGAACACTGTTATTCGGATATTTCTCGCGAAACACAGTTTTTACACTAGCGTACGATTTTGAACAAAAATAATGTTCCACAATGAACACCCTCTCTTCCAAAGAGTACTTCATTTCACAGAACAATTCTAATCTTCCCCTACGAACAATGCGAAATGCACGGCTCAAACAGTTCTGAGTACACAACTAACTGATTCTTTTGTTCTCGTTCGGTGGGCGCTCTTATCGCATTGCATGGTTGCCAGGAGTAGGTAAGTAACACTTTTTTCACCATAATTTTCATTTTCTTTTTTTCCTGTTTCCAGTATTTCCATGTCATAGACCATCACTAAACACACCTTTTGTTGCCTTCAAACATCAACAGTGTTGCCACTGTACCTCATATATTTTTTAAAACACCCATTTGGACCGGTACGCCTTTACGAGGCATTTCAGGATTGGCTATACGCGAAAACGATCGGTTTTCTTCTCTGAACTATAGATGGCGAAATAGTCCACCTACCCAAGGTGGAAATTGACGTCCAAATTTCCGTACGAATGTTTGACATGCAATTTTCCATGCTTTGTGGAAAAATAAATTTACACTTTCACTTACATTTGGCAACATTGCATGAACAACACTGCACCCCGTTTGTTGTTTCTATGTTTAAAAATATCTACTTGGACAGGGCTAACATTTGGTGTATGACTTATGTATGTACAGGTTTCGGTTACAAAATAACGCCACTCTTAATTCCCAGTTGCGCCGTTCGTGGGACACCCTGTAGTTGGACAATTAAGTAATAATTGCAAGAAAATGCAACATTGGACCATGTGGTACAAATTAATAAACGAAATGTAAGAAATTTAGTGATGAAATTTAAAAATGACAATGGAGATTTGTGTCAAAATGAAACCGAATTTCGTACTTTATTACGAACTTCACTATATGATAAATACAGCGTCGAAAGTAATTCACTGCTGGAGCCAAGCGAATACATCAAGAGAAATTGTCCACGACATATGTATGAACAGGAGGCTGGAACAGAGTTTACACAAGAAGAAGTCTACAAAGCAGTATGTGCTGCGACACCAAAATCTTCCCCAGGATTAGACGGAATCTCAGGTTCCTTTTGTCGTAAATTCTGGTTAGTTATCGGTCCTACGATAACCGAATGGGTAAATGCCGTTTGAAGTAAGTAAAACCGGAGTAGCTATATTTATACCAAAAATAGATCATCCAGAAAATGCGTCTGTTTATCAACCAATTTCAATGTTCAACACCGATTATAAAATGTTAATACGATGTGTACTCAATAGGCAAATGAGCACTTACATGAACTATATGTCAAATCACAAACCCTGACACCTTCTGTAAACAAAACCACGTGCATGCAGAAAGCATTGCAAACTCATAGAAGTAAAATAATCCACACGAAAATCCAGCGTTGTTACAGGATTCATTACGTAAGGTAAAACAATGGCAAATTTGTAGTATGGGATACGCTGCCGCAAATGACGTCTCACTTTAAACCCAATGCTCTTTCTTTTTTTACTTATTGCTTCACCTTTATGGTTAACTCTTTGCACCAGTAATCATTTCCCATAAATTTGGCTTCTTTCTTTGAATATATTTTACTTGCATTTTTTAGACAAAATGATATAACATGGTAATGTAAATTTCTAAGGATGATATAGATAGGAGTGTATTTGAAATTTGTTTGTACATTTTATGTAAATTGTATCTTATGTAAATAAAATATATAATGGGCATAAACAGCCATATGCATTGCTGTAAGTCCAATAAATATATTGATGATGATCAAAACAAGACAAAAAGTTCGTAAATTTATTGCGGTTGGAAACTTTGACAAGCATCCTAATAACGATTTTTGTTCCGCCAAATATAGTGCACTTCGTAAAATAACTTGGTGACATGGCAAGGCAAGATAAGTGTGAACATTTTGTAGTAATATGCATTGTAACTTTCAATGAGCTTAGAGATTTGTGTACATAATGATATTTTATAACATTGGTTATTTTCTAAAAATAATCATGTGAACAGCAAGGAAGTAGTGCAACTTAGTAATATTGCCTGACTTAGCCTTAGAAAAATAACATGCCGAGTTCTATGCGTGCGGGAAAATCTCCGTGTTCTCCGAGCTTGTTTTCAAAACACCAGCAAGGACAGCCTTTGCAAAGGGGTGAGAAACAGATTCTACTCAATATTTATGTAACGTTCTGTCAGTAGTATCCTGAGAAACCAGTAAATGAAGTGGTTAAGTTGGTATCCCAGTGCAGTGGTGTGTCAGTGTCTGCAGTTTTAAGGGTTATGAAAGAGAGAATGACCGGGAGAGTAACAATGTATGCGGCTGCATATTCGTCTGATGTTTTGAGAGTGGGTTCTCACATTCAGAGGCTCTTATATAAAATGAATAGGTGCGGCGAACTATGAGTGTAACAGCAGATGATTGCGGTCATGGATCAGCTGACGCGGAGTGATACATCGAATCGGTGAGACAGTTTGTTTACAGAAGGTCTCAGGGATGGTGATTTAGACCTTAGTTCAGCCATTTCAATACGGCGTTGTTGGAAATAAAAAGATTTATGACATAGCTATTATCAAATATTCGAGATTGAATTTCGCTGTGTGAAAATACAACATAAGTTCAAATTTAGTTCGTTGATTTTTCACAGGCTTTTGATCGTGTAAATCATAAATATTTATGGAATGTTTTAAGTCACATGGGTATAAGCCCGATACTAATAACACAAATAAGAATTTTAATGGAAGGGATAGGCATTAAAACAAAGGTAAACGGCTTCCTGTTCTCGCCATTTGTTGTACGAAATGGACTTCCACAAGCAAATCCCTTATATCTTGAACTTTCTGTATTATAATTGGCACCCTTTTTATGTAGTGCAAATGAAAACGTACAAGTGATTTCAGTGGAACAGTTGAACATTAAGGTAAATGCCTTTGTAGATGACGTCACTGTTTTTTGTAAAAACAAAGGTGATGTGAAAGCTTTAAGTAAATGTCTATCAAATTCCCTTATCACTCTCTTCCCTTCTATCATTGATTGATTGATCGAATTGCTTTATTTTACTTCGCTTCTTGTGCTACTTTTGGCTAATTTGTGGAGATGAGGATGAGTGATGATATAATGAAATTGATGAATGGATACTAACAAACATTCATGCCCAGGCCAGGATTCGAACCCGGAACCCCTAGCGTCGGAGCACTAACCACTCTGCCAGAATTATCTCCTCCACTAATATGGCTTCTGCACGCATATGCACGAAAATGTAGGCTTAAAGTATAAAATGATTTTTATAAAATAACAGCAAAAGGATAAAAGTGATTTATTCATATAATCGTTTATGTTTGTGATACTGGTGCACTTCAGTGACTATCTACCAACTTCAGAAGAAAAGCATTAAAACAAATACAATAACAGAAACGCTGACCAAAGACCACAGGATATTGTTGACAGGGTCATGTAAAAGAAGAAGAAGAAGAATGATATCAAAGTACGAGAACGTACATAACGTTAAAAAAAAAAACAGTTTTTTGCAGTTACGGTAGCAAGGAAATGCCACAATTCATACACTGCTTCCCTTTCAAGGTTCGCCAGGTTGGGTATAATTTTTAGTTCTACATTAAAGGACAGTATTAAATTAAGCTACGAAAAACTATGTTCAATTTGCGGTATTATTTTATATCAGTATCAGCTCAGGTAAGGCACCACTCACCCCCGCGAGCCCTTTGGGGGCGGGATTTCTCTTTATCTCTTTTTTTTTAGTCATGCCATAAAGCCCTCGAACTGAAACATGATTTTTTTATTGTTAAACTTCAAAACGTTCATTCTTATCATTATTTTACATAAACAATATTAATTATATTTTTGACTTAAAAATGTTTATGTTGTAAAATAAAAAATAAAAAATCTTTCTCTGTTTTGGAAAACAAAATTAATTAATTTCACGTTTCATTTTTTTTCAGTAACATAAACCAACCTTCTAAAACATTTGGAGAACGCTCATGCGCGTTGGGAACAGATTCGTCGCCCCCCGTTGAAATTAGCATCGTTCACTTAAACTCACAAGAAAATCAGAATGCTTGTTATTTTTATTGTTAATAACGGGGGGAATCATTTAGTTATTATTCGAACATAATAGCAAAGCGAGAAATGCGTTAAATCGAAAAAAAATAATGCAAAATACAGGAACAAGTTCATGTTTTCATTTTGTACTAGTTAAACCAAATAACAAATAGCTTCACAGTTTTCAAAATTCCAAAACAAACTTTTATGTGAGAAGTCACTCAACATAAAACACTATGATATTCACTGGATATTTACTCACCTGGTGCATCAGTAGAAAAGCGTATAATAATAATAATAATAATAATAATAATTTTCAATAAAATTTATTTATTTTAATGAGATTTTATAATAGTTTATAATTGTAATCAATTGCATGGCAATAATTATTGTTATTATTTGTGCTATCAAGTTTCATCAATTTCTTGACCCTCTCCCCTACAAAAATTTCTGGCGAGGTCCATGAGAATACTATGCCCGAGTCCGAATCGGCAATAGAGCACACTTCCACCCCCGGAATGCGTCTACCCGTTGTCCGAATTGGCAGCATAGAGGGTAGAGGCGGAAGGCGCGACAGGTGCACTCTTCAAGTGAATCTGCAAGATTGCACCTTTCACTTTGCGGAGGCAACGTTTACTGAATAGATCATGTAAAACTCGGTGCTACCTGGACATTTTTTCCACAACACTGTATGTAGAAAAGTTGTAAGAGAAGAAATCACATGCCACGTTTTTAATGTGAGTAGTAAATCATTAGGTGGAAATCATTGTGATGTTTGGTGGGCGTCTGCCTTCTGCTTCCGTTGTGTGTGCCTGCGCCTCAGAGAAATGTAGATGACGTTCGAGCTCACACCTGGAGGGAAAAGTAGTAATCGTATTGCAAGGGGAACATGTAGATTCGGAGGATTTCGACGGCGGCACACGTAAGCAACAGGAGAGAACGGGACGGAGCGCTTGCCAATTCGGACACGGCCTATGATAAGAGGACCATAAGTTTACTTACTGCATACTCCAGGTTCTTCATCACTTCCGTCTCCACAATCGTCATAATTGTTGCAAATGTAGTTGCACTCTATGCAGTTCCCGTTTCGACATTCAAATTGAAGCGACGGGCATGAGTAAGTCCCTGAGGAAAGAAAGAAATGCTTTGTACTAACTTGAAAAGCAAGGCAATATTATAGTATCATAATAATAAAGTGACAGAGGAGACGCAGACATCTTAAGGGGTTCAGCACAGCAGTAGTCTAACCCAGTTATTATTCCAAAAACGAAAATCTTAGGCAAAGTTGACAGTAAGTGGTTTTCTATACCCTCAGAATACAATTTTCTTTACGTGCACACAATCATAGATAAAATAGCCAATAGCCTGTTTGTTACGTGTGGAAAGACGCTTGTACAATATTTTTGGATTAGATCACTGCTATGAGATTTGGTTCATTATTTGGTAAGAAACCTGATGCGAACCGATTACGATCATGACGTCTTCATCGTTGGCTACTCATAATGAATTGCGTCACATAGTGAAAAAAGTTGTAACAGCCCACAATAACGCCATACATATTTTTTTTTAAAAGGAAAGATAACATAGTTGGTTTCTATTTGTCAATATATATTAAATTTGTATTGAAAGTTTACAACTGTTTCATATTATTTTCATAAAACAGATAGGTGCAATGGCACGTACTACATTGAGAAAAAAATGCTTCATTGTATTGAGAATCCAAAACACATAATAATTTTGAATACACAGTGGGACTTCTCCACATTGGACACCAATGGGGAATATAAGAATGTCCGTTATTGAGACGTGTCCACTATTCAGACTTGTAGTGCACATTTGTTATTTGAATTTCTTCTAAGTTTAACGAGCAAAATTTATCATGCATGTAAATTTTCCACATACATTTCTAATATATGTACTAATACACTATATATACACTGTGGACAAAGCTGGAACCAGCGATCAAGAAGAAGAAGTTGTTTGGAACATGTAACAATGACACTTTGCATTTACAGTAGGCTACATGAGATATGCCACAGTAAAGTAGACGGATGAGAATATATTACCTTAAAAGTCTAGTTCTAAGTTGCAGATCTCAAAGTCTCTTCCAGATTGAAAATAAAGTAGTGAGTGAGAAACAGAAAGTAGGTTTTATAAATTTTGCAATATTGCTAACGATTCTTAAGACAAAATTCCAAAATCGAGTGATTTGTTGATAGCGACGAAATAGGAAAGCAAGAGGAAAAAGGACAGCCAATATTTCAATAATATCATTTTTACCTGAGACTGATGTCGCGGTGGCTATTCACATAATCTGGCAATCTTAGAGAAATATACATACCATAAAATTTAACTTTTTAAACTATAAAATTTGAATTTTCATTCAGTAAATTCATATATCCGTCTAAAGTGGCACAAACGTGGAGAGAAGGGGGGAGAATCACTGTTATACCCAGTATCCTAAAAATAAAATTCGAATTCGCCATAAAGTCAATCATATCTGTCCTGAACTCGTGTTTAAGCCCAGAGCTGCAATTTCATTTTCTTATTTTACATTGTTCTTCAAGTTAACGACGACGACAATTATGAATGTTATTGAGGCTGATGAACGGATGAACACAAAGGAACCCCGATGACCGGGCTTCAATCGAACACTCGACGCCAGCCGGTGGTAGCTGCCAGGCTCCTATCCAGGATTTTATTGAGGGAGGGACCAGATTAAAAAATGTGCTTATTACAAACACCCCCCCCCCCACACACACATATATATACAGAGAGAGAGATTACAAATTAGTTGAAATGTTAAAATGTTTTTTAAGTGTCAGGTTATATTTTATTTTTGCTTTCCGTTAATAATGATCAATAAGATTTCATACTGATATCAATCTTGCATTCTTGTTTTTTCTTTATTTTGTACATGTTGCTATAAGGCCAGCAGCCCTGATTTTTAAAGGGGGGAGGGGGGTAGATCCGAATATGTCGAACACAGAGAAGATCAGGAATGCTATGAAGTTGATTATATTGGGTTGGTTTACGTTGCTTTGCTGCCAAGTCTGTCTAATCGCGACGATGAGGATGAGCGATGATATTATGAAATTGATGAAGGAATACATTCACAAAGAACACCTATGACCAGGCTGAAATTCGAACACGGAATCCTTTACGTTGTAGAGCGCTTTGCTAATCACTCCGCCAGGGTGAGGAGTATTAGATATGACCATCAATGCTATGCTAGCGTCGTCTCCTTGTAATCAAGGGGTCCCGGGTTCGATACCAGGTGGAGCCACATAGTATGGTTCGGATCCCACTACATATTTTAGGTCCAGTCCCGATTAGCCTTACTGTGCTTAAAGTGGACTTAAAGTACCAACTCAATCAATCAATCATCAATGCCATGGCAATATTACAGTTAGATATAAACGTACATTTGTATAGTTGCAATACCTTTGTTCAAAAGGAACAGAGAAAAATCAACAAACCGAAACCCCTCACCCAAAAAAAATCAGCCACACAGTCGCTTACAGACAAATGTATCACACGGCGTAAAGCTTAGTACTTACTGTTTACATTCAATTCTCCGAAGTATTCAAATAGTATTGTGTTCTGCAAATCATCGATGCTTTCAATTTTCGTTTAATTTTCTTATATCGGCACAATTGAACATTTATTACTAGGGAAAGGTTTTTAAGGTGCATGATTGGGGTCGTTAAAGAGAAAAAAAAAGGGTTCCGGAAATGTTTTTAAAATGGTGCAAAGAAAGGTCTAAACCAGTCATATTAACATTCTTTATTCAATACTGTAGCAAATAACGTGATTGTTTGTTTGTTTGATTGATTGAATTGCTTTATTTTACTTCGCTTTTTGTACCACTTTTGGCTAATTTGCGAAGATGGTAATGAGTGATGACATGATGAAATTGATGAATGGATACTCACAAACTTCCATGCCCAGGCCGGAATTCGAACCCGGGACCCCTGGCGCCGTAGCGCGATGAAATAAAAAGATAAGTAGTAATAAGTATTATACTGGATTACGATCAACATTTGTATGTTTTCGAATGTAAGTCGCTCACGCTTTGAGCTCAGGAGATCCTTATATGTGGAGAAAGTACAATATCTTGGGAACTATGAGCCTGCAATTATTGATGGCTCTCGTTCTGATCCACAAAATGGGACTATAGGATTTTATGTAGCAGCTCAAGAAGAGTGAAAATAATTTATTTTTCTGTCCAATTTTTTAACAAAACATGAAAGCAAAGGAAGTAAAAAGGTGCTGAAGCATCAAGGAAGGGGTAAAAAAGGGGATAAATGTGCTAATCTCACGAAAAAGATGCAACAAGTGTGTTCATTTTACTTAATTTCATGTCCTGAAATACATATCTCAAATGATCGGTATGAAAACAGCTATATTTTTGAAAAGGTGCTGTATCTTAAAATCCAGTCCCTAAGTCAAGATAATTCTGTGTTTAGAAAATAATATATTTACAAATTAAATTATGCTTATTAGCAATTATTACTATAATAAAGAACATGTCTAAATGTGAGTTTACAAAAAAAAGATACATTTTCGCACCACAACTGTTCGAAAAAATTCGGGACAGGGATTAAAAGTAATGCACTGTTCCGGTCTAAATCCGTTAATCGGACGTTTAGTAGCCTTGCATCAATGATTATAAATCTGAAGCTACCGGATATTGCAGACTGCAGACTTCTGCAATAAACACATTGATTCAAGCCAGACCAAATTATTTTTTGTACAAATTTAAATAATCGTCTATCTTATTTTCGTAGAATTTTATAGGTTCACATTTAAATATTTCATAGATCAAGGGGGGAGGGGGAAATGACCTGGTAGCAACGCCTTGTAATTTGTAGTTTGTCTTGAGGAAAGAAGCACAACAAAATGTCAGCCATTCAGCGAAGAGAACTGATAATCTAAACCGCAAACAAGGAACTTGGAGAAGCTTATCTATTGCTTTGTCATACTAGTGGTATGTATAGGGGTTATTCCTGAGTAAACAAAAAAATATACCATCGGGCAAATCGATTATGGATGGCGTAAAACTAACTTCCGGTTTGACCAAGTTCCCCTATAAACAAATGGAATACAGATTGCCTTCGAGCTTATTTTGTTACAAAAGATCTGATACAAACTGGATCACTTGAAATTTTTAAGTAATATGGAGAAACAAAGGTACCTTCAAGAAATTGGCAAGTTCTCAGAGCTTTTGGATGAAGATTTATGGAACAATAGGTAGTAATGTTTTCCGAGACAATGTTGATCTTCAACCAGCGGTTTCGTCAACTGGATCTAAAATTCTTCTTTTGTTATTCAATAAATATTCAATTCCTTATTAATTTGCTTATTTTTGGCGATCTACATGTTTTGTAAGCTATAATGAATATGTGCAGTTATATCTCTATTCTTATACCGGCTGTATACCAATTACGTAGCTAAAAATAAAAGGTAATAATGCAATAAAAAATAAAAATCATTGTTATTATTATGAGACACTTGGTTCGGACCCTCCGAAATATATTTCTAGATATGTGCCATGGACATATATTTATGTAAGCCTATGTATATACAGATGTATGTGTGTGTGTGTGTGTGTGTGTGTGTGCGCGCGCGCGCGTATTTAATTGATAACACTGAAATACTTCGATTGCAAGTAAAATGGATAATTTTCGAAATTGTACAAATACGGTATGCGCCAAATATACAGTACTAAAACTCACGCACCTCAAACACGCATGTGCGTTTGTCGATGGGGTATATAGCTCCACCCGCTCGTGTTCTCACTGTGTTGCCCACGAGACGAGACTTTGGCCTGTCTCGTCTCGTGGAAATGCTGTCTCGTCTCGAAAATATTAGTTTGCCTCTGGACACATGATCAATCTCGTCTCGTCTCGAATTTTTAAAAGCCTGTCCCGTCTCGTCCCGTGGACAACACTAGTTCTCAGTAGTAAAAAGGAAGTTATAACTCGCTAATAGTGTGTATGTTAGGCCTAGTGTTTCTTTCAGGATAAATAAACTCACAGATGACAACAATTTAATATTAGTCTTTTAATTTCAGTACTGTATATTTTGGCGCATACTGTACATTAAAACACAGCCCCTATAATTTTATGTCTTGGAGAGCAGGGAGGTGCAGTCTGGCGTTCGGAAAAGTTCGGAACCATTCGTAAACCTCCACGGATGACGTCAGCCACGGGACATGTCAGACGAGAACCAGCAACGGCATAGGAATTCACACTTCTTCCGTGTTTTCGGAAATAAATATGTTTTAAAATCGAATGAATGTTCTAGCGTGTGTGTATAAATAAATGTATATGTATAGAGCAGACTATATCTAGTAAACTGTGTCGCTGAAAGTTAACTATCAATAGAATTACATATAATGAAAAGCGCGAAAGCCGGCTCGGAGGTGGAGCAGAGAGGTTTGTTCAGAATTTTCTATTTGAGTGGTGTACATTCGTGTTTATGGGGGTGAAAAGTTATACTTAGAGCCAAAATTACCACAAAGTTGTCCTTTGTAAAACATTGTGTGGGGTGTTAGGGCGAAGTTGTTGGATAAATCACTGGGGCCGAGATATTACAACTTCATGTTTATAATCCAAAAGTTACTTTTGTAGCACTTTCATCCTGCAGTGTTTGCAGTTTCTTTATTTGTTCTTCAGCACATATTAATTTCTTTTTCAGAGTTTCCAACACACTATCTTGTTGTAGATTGAGTATATTGGGCATATTTCCAGTACTCAAAGTCTCTGAATTATGTGCCATGCAAATTCTTTTGCGAGGAGACAACTCTTCAAGTGTGTCCACTGTTCGCTTTCGAATCTGACGTTTATTGGCACGTAAACTCCGATCAATTATGCCATTTGGCTATTGAGCACTACTACAATTGACCACACAACCAGGCAAATTTAAACATGGTACAGCGTTTCTATTAAGCTGCGGTCTACGGGTAATAATACTCAGCAGTTCTGCTTTTAAGTTCCGTTCGTAATCGGCATACAGAAAATGCAATGAGCACACTGTCGCTGTTTTGGTGTTAACAGGATCAAATCTCTTCACTTTGAAACCCACATCTTGCACGTAATCGGATCCTTTAGGAACGAAAAATAGCTTACACCCAGGCACGTATCCAGGAATTCCTTTCGGCGTGGTGGGTGAACACCATTTTTTAAGGAGTATTGTATGTTTAAGGCCAGTGGTGGCAATTTGGTTCTAAAACTGGGGGGTTTGCGAGGAAAGTTTACTTTCTCTTGATAGACAAGGCTTAGCATTAAGAGGACATAGTGTGGAGGCAAGAAAATGGGGAGCAACTATCCCCTAAATCGTCGTCACTGTTTAAGGCTCTCATTGTAATCAGAACGTGATCGAGACATTTTTTACCACTCGACTCCTGTTTCCATGCTATAACTTTGTGTGTAGGAACCATCTCGGTATGTGTGTTTATCAATTTCTTCTGATCAGGATCAAACCATCTGTGTACCAGAAGTGCTTTTACGAAGCTGTTACACATACACGAGATGGACAATCCACTCGACAACGCGAGATTCAAGCTGTGGGCTGCGAACTGGACACAGACAGTTCTCGAATATTTCTCTCTGATTCGAGCCTGAACACTACTAATGTGTCTTGTCCTCCCATGTTTGCAGCAAGTGTGCAAAATTGTCTGTCACAGCTTCCGCAGTCTCACACATCGGCACGAAACAAAGGAAGTCTTCTAGAATACAGTTGGATTGCGAAACAGTTAATGCACAGTGAAAACCCTTCCGTTCCCAACACATCTAATGTTTCGTCTCCCAATATGGTTGGCCTCCCCGATGGCGCAGTGGTTGCGTCGTCGCCTTGTAATCAAGGGGTCCCGGGTTCGATACCCGGTGGAGGTACAAGTGGTTCGGATCCCACTTTAAACTGTAGGTCCAGTCCCGATTAGCCTTACTGTGCATAAAGTGGACTTAAAACACCAAATCAACCAATCCCAATATGGTTAAATGCTTACTTATTTATCTCCAGTGATGTGCTCAAGGGAGGGTTAGTGGGATCATAGCCCCATTTGAACGTCAAGGACAGTAAAAGATGGCAAAATGAGGACTGACCACCAAAAATAGTATACGTAACCACTTTCCCTTCCGAAAATCCTGGGAACGCCACTCGTTATCTCGGACTAATTTTTTAAAATCAAGTCCCCAGAAGTTTTTATGATTTCGTATTGGAGACTGAAGTAAAGCGCCTTGTACACGATCAAATAAATCATGAACAAGTCCTTGAATTGAACACTTAAAAGGCAATGAAGTCAGAAACAACTCAATTTTTCTCATTGGATCCAAGATCCTGTCAAAGTAATATCTATTTAGGAATGGTTCTAATTAACGCATATTTATCCTCATTATATTCTAGAATGTTCCGCAGATAAACGATTCATAGATATTACCAGTAGTTCGACTCCTCTTATTCAAGAACATTCCCTCTCGCGTCTTCCAGAGATTAGAAATTACAACGAATCGCCCTACGTGTTGTGCAGCTTCCAAATACTGACAAGTCTCTACATAGTGCTCAAGTTCACTGCGACAACACTAAAAGCTCAAGTAAAGTTTACGTGCCATATTATCAACAACAGGGTAATTCTCCGTCTTGCTTTCATAAGTATTTCTCTCCTTAAATTATCGTCACATTATTCAAGAAGATAAAAACCTAATTTTATGTAGTGTAAACTGAAAAATTACCTGAGGGGACTAGAGCCACCTGATCCCCATCTTGGATACGCGCTAGTAACAATAACAGGGTTATAGAACATTCTCAGTCATATTATTGACGAAGCCGAAAGCCTAATTTTATCTAATGTAAACTGAAAAATTTCCTGGAGAGAGGGGGGCCAAGCCCCCTATACCCCACTTTGGATGCGTGCTATTATCAATAACAGGGTTACAGAACATTCTCCGTCTTGCCTTGATAATAATTTCTCTCCTTAAATTATCGTCACATTATCTTATTTCACACAACAAGAAACCAAAATCCTCATTTTATTAGTTTAAACCGAAAACTTTTACTTGGATATGTGCCTGTCCTACTGTATTTGTTGCGCTGTTCGGGCACAAAGCAACAGCACAATTGCGCGGCATTTTCCTGAAATGTTATTGTTGTTGAAAAAAATTCTCCACTATCACACAAGAGCTACAGAAAAAGAAAACACAAGGCACTTTCACGTTCCCTCACACAAATGCAGATCCTATAACAAGCGGAAAGGTCTGTGACAGCGTCAGTTCTGTCCCGTGAGTGACGTCATGGTTGGGAACGCCCACGACCCTCTTTTTTCAGCTTCGGGAGGGAAGACTGCGCTACTTTCTCAACTATATTATATACTTACTTTGTTGGAGAGGGCTTAGTTCCACCACTGGTTCTACCAGGCAAAGTATTCTGGTTCTACCAGGCAAAGTATTCTGGTTCTACCTCGGCTAAGAACTTACCTGACATAATAACAATTGCATATTTTAAATTTGTTATATCAAAATATTCGCATTAATTTTAAAACACATAAAATATTTCATTGTGTTTATTTACAGGCGACGAAGTGCCGACTCGCTCATGTTGGTTCCCAGTTTTTTCTCTTTACTGCCTGAATCCACTGATTTTTCTGTATCGGGTCTGTCGGAAAACGATGTATAAATACTGGGGAAGAAATATTCGTTCCCGACCTACAACCACGCAATGATTGCCGCCTTTTCTGTAATACCTTACCCTTACACCCCTGAAATCCATCTTATTGTTTTCAAAATCGGCAGCAGCGTCCCAGCCTGCGCCGAACACGGACGAAAATGTAAACATCCGTGAATAGATCCTATACTAGTACAACCATAAGTGTAGATAATTTAAAAAAAAAAAAAAAAAAAGTTCTTGTTTCTGATATGCCTTCCAGTCGGCGATTTATCCCAACACCGCGCACGGATCACCCCCGTAGAAACAATCTTACAGTTCCTCAATGGAAAATTCTGGATATACTTTTCCCGAGAGAATTTATAATTTCAATACGTTATCCATACTGAATTGCAAGCAGCTGATTAGGATTTCAATCTTTTTCTACAACCAGTGGCTTGAGTTTTAAGTCAATTTTATGTACAGATAGGCTAATCGGGACTGAACCTACAGTAGAAAGTGAGACGCGAGCACTACAACTTGTGAAATAAAGGTAAAAATAATTAATTTCGAAATATTTCACGCCTCCTACAACGCAACTATGTGGTATCCATCTTGACAATTCCAGCCCCCTGCGTACGCCAGTGGACGCACCGCATATACTTATTTATTTACTTAAAATTTCAGATACAGTATTGTATGACCATTTTATATTGAAGCTGTAATAGCCGCAAAGGAACAACATTATAAAAACAACTCAAGATGGCACAGAAGAAATTCAAAATCTTACACAGTTAATGTTTGTGAACTGTGTTTTCATCAGAAATTTTGTTTTAATTTTACCATTGATGATTTTATTCAAGAATTCCATGTCTGCTATTCCGCGACGAGTATGTGGTAGTTGGATATTCAAATCAAACATAATATATCTGTTTTATGGAGTTGTGTCAGAGAAGGTATATTATGGAGAGAAATACGTATGTGAAAAACGCCACATTTTCTCCAGAGAAGGGGTCGTCGTACGTACCTGTTCGACACCCTCCCGACACCAATGGGTCCATTTTATATCACACCTGAGTATGCAAATGAAGCCCTGTCCCAATTCCTTGGGATCCTGGTGGCGGGGGGTGGTTGTTGTTCCTTAATAATTTGCACAGTAACTTGCTTCATTTCATTTATTTGTGCGTGCTCTTTCCCTTCATCTTAAAGGGGCAAAACGCCAAAGAGGCACACGTTTCTACCACGTGCCATAACAGTAGCAAACTCAGTCTGTACTACGACGCCAGGGGTACCGGGTTCGAATCCTGGCCTGGGCATGGATATTTCTGAGTGTCCATTCACCAATTTCATCATCATATCGTCACTCATCTCCATCTTCGCAAATTAACCAAAACTGGAACAAAAGGCGAAGTAAAATAAAGCAAATCAAATAAAATCACAAAATCAAAGTCAAAATCAGCTTTCATTATTGAAGATAAACACCTGCATGGAGAAGGAAATTCCACAAGGTCACTTGACCTTGCAGGTGGCCCTCCTAGCAATACACAAAGAAGCTCTCAGCCTCCCCGATGGCGCAGTCTTCGCCTTGTAATCAAGGGGTCCCGGGTTCGATACCCGGTGGAGGCACAAGTGGTTCGGATCCCACTTTAGGTCCAGTCCCGATTAGCCTTACTGTGCATAAAGTGGACTTAAAACAACAAATAAATCAAAAACAAAGAAGCTCTCACCCACCCTCCCCTCTGTTGAAGAAAGCAGCAAAGAGAAAATGAACCCATGAACAAAAATAATGACCCTCCTTTACGTAGGTGTCCTGGACTTTACAAGCACTAACAAATAACAAGGATACGGACAATGGCGTAGCGCAGTTATCTTGCTTGAAACATTTTTTAAAAATATGAGGTTACATATAATTGCACAGATATTCAAAAAATACTGGGCTTCCCCGTTGGCGTAATGGTAAAGTCGTTGCCTTGTAACCAAGGGGTCCCAGGTTCGAAAGCCGGTGGCTCCAGTTCCGATTAGCCTATCTGTGCCTAAAGTGGACCTAAAAACTTAAAACAACAATTCAATTTAAAAAAATACTGTTTATGGGAATTGATTAAAGGATAGTAAACACTCCCCTTTGGGATTTAGTAGTGGATGCGCCTTCAACTCCAAAGCCATTCTGTGGCTGCCCCAGGCCAAGATTCGATATAAGAGTTGTTCACATTAGTCTCCAAATACTAATAGTGAATATACTAAAGCAAACTTATCACTTCAGTTTTGGGAGTTGAACTGGACCTCTAGATTGTCAGTGGTGACCTAACATCACGAGGTCAATTGCAATCTGCTACGAAGAAATAGCAGCGGACTCCAATTTCGAGACATAGATAATAAAGTGGCGATGTGACTCTATTCACTGAAAAGTTTTCACTCAATGAAATGCCGATTGGAAGGACTGGGCCCTCAAAAAGGTGTTTCCACACGGACACGGTGTTTAATTTTGGTGTTAGTGAACCACAATATTATTATTCATAATTTAAACGATTCCATTTCTTTTCGATAGACCACTGAACATTATCTCTTAAATACTTTATTATGAAACAAGAACCGGTTTATTAATAAATCGTCAGTGCTCGAAGTGTGCATGTGGGAGGGAGGGACGAAGTGGGATGCCACCACCTGGCTAAGAAGAAATTCATAAAGCATCCCCCCCACAGATAGCATAATTTGCATAAGCATCCTCCTCCACCTACTGCATCGTCTTCAAGCAAATTCACAGCTAGGAATTTTCACATCGAACACTGTAGGTCACAAAATTGTAATGAATTGGAAAAGTAAAACTGGTTCGACAGAAATGAGCAAAAAGATTCAGTAAGTAAGAAAAATGAACTTCACAAAATCCTCCAAAATAATGGTGACATTTAACTCATACACCCTGCGTGACAGAAGAGGGGCTACTGGCCCTTAGGGTAAAGGGATAATTGCCCCTGAACTCACCTCCTACTGAGTTTTGGGGCCTCCTTGAAGAAAAACGTAACAAGTGTGGACAATGTGGAAAATTTATCTCCGCTCTTATTTCAATATGAAAAGGCTTGGGGCCCCCTTGAAAATATTTAGTGGGAAGTTACATTTTTAATTTAACTTGTAACTAATTTTAGTGGTAAAAGATAATGAATTATCAAGTTTGATTGTTTATTGTATAGCAATAAGGCATCGACTTGTTGAGCAACTGAATATCACTACTGGATTCATAACTGTAGACAATTGACGCACTACACTACGTTTACGACAAACTCCGTAGGGTATTTTCCTATCGATGGTCATCTGCGAGCAAGTAAGTTAATTCTGCATTTCAGAGAGGGCCCACATGTCAAGTTGTCTGTGCCCCTTGGCTGGGACAATACGCTACTTATTATCGCAGACGTCATATGATACGTTACTGGGAACAAGATTTATGTTTCGTATATAGATTTTTTTATAAACATGAGAGATACACTCTTTTTTTGATTTCTGGGAGTATAAAAAAATTCAGGAGCATAATAATATAAATAAATTTTCTTTATTAACCGGGCGAGAGGACATTGCGTCTCCCCCCCTTTGCATTGCGGGAGTTGTGAGGCCGGCCGCTACGCCAATGGATTTGGATTACTCTGACCCAACGTTGTCAATTTTGATCGAAGGATGCAAAGACCCATACAACAACCACCTCTCTGCCCGAACACGTCTCCGCTCAACGGCGAATAAGAAAAATGTGGCTGGATCGCTAACGGTTCGATACGGCGAGAAAAGAGTTGTGTTTTTTACGGGAATATATCTTTCTTACTTTTTGAAAGTCATGGTTTCAACTTTGTTTGCATGTGTTCCTCCATGTTTATTTTTTAATTTAAAATCATGAAATGCAACTTTCAAGCTTTCCTAGAACCCGAAGTGGTCATTTGTAACTGGGTCGGGAAGGAGTGGATTCCGCGTACGCGGCAATTGGATGAAATAAAGGAAATATTAGTTTATTTACAGTGTTTTGTACTATACTGACATATTATTCATAACAATTATACATATAGACATTACGTATGTGTGTAAGCTTAGGGGCCTCCTCGATGGCGCAGTGGTAGCGTCGTTGCTTTGTATTCAAGGGGTCCCGGGTTCGATACCCGGTGGAGGCACATAGTGGTTCGGATTCCACTTTAAACTGTAGGTCCAGTCCCGATTAGCCTTACTGTGCATAAAGTGGACTTAAAACCAAATCAATGTAAGCTTAGTTTACGTACCTTCTACGAGAAAACGTGTTTTATTCCATACACAACATCAGAGGCGTGCCCAGGATTTTGAAAGGGAAGTTTACGTTCACTTTTTTTTGCGTTCTTTTTTTAGGAATTCTGGGTCAAAGTGGGGGGTTATAACCCCCACCAACCCCCCCCCCACTTGGGCACGCCACTGACTAACATTCTTTATATATCGCGGATTGCAAACCTGTGGTCTGTATTTGTCGCTGGAGAAAGTGTGGCGTTCTTCAGTCTCCACATACGTGAGAGTAATGGTGAGGATAATCTGAGGATTATATCCCCCTCTAATTTGTTTATCGACACGCTATTCTACCTCATTCTGTCACATAATTTGTTCATCGACACGCTATTCTACATCATTCTCACATTATTGTTCTTGACAGAAACTACATAAATGCTAAGATTTTCAAGCTATTCGATATCAAACAAGAATGAATGTATCCTACCTTGTATATACAACAGGAGTAGCTCGAATATGGATACACATGTTAACCTCCTCATGATTTGTCGAACACTACAAGCACAGCTACAAGTGGCGTTGTCCAAGGAGGAAGTCAGCGAATGAATTCCCTTTCTCCTCTGAATTTTCTTGGGATTGTGTGTTCGTTTGACCTCGTCCGACGTGACGTCACCAACGAGCAATTGAGCATGTAACACGCAGCAAGCGACAATGTATGCACACCTGTTTACTGAACTTGTTCGCTTGTTTGAAATAATGAAAATCGAAAGTCAGGCCGTGTCCGAAAGGTGCAAGACCGTACTTGAAGCGAACATCCTCCGAGTATAGTCTTGGAGTGTGGTCTTCAAGTCGTGGACTGGAAGCGAAAGTCTTTCGAATTGTACTTCGACTGCAGCGCCAAATACGATCAGTAGATAGAACTGAGAACACGTTGCTTCCCTCGCGTTTTAAACACTTGTTTATAACCATAGAAATCACATAGCATTTTCAAATGTTCGTACACATACATTTCCACACATTAGAAGAACTTTAACCAACAACTTGCTGACCCATAACGTATATTTAAACCGTGTTGCTGGCTTTCTATCTCCGCGATTCAAAACAAATGAGCAACGAGTGTGGATCACGTGACGCATGTCGCGTCCGAATCGGCAGCAGATGTCACCTAGAGCACCGTTCCATCCGGGGACTCAGCCAAAGTCCGTTGTCCGAATTCGCGGCAGACATGGAGTCGGAGGGGAGAGCAAAGAGGCGCGACAGATGCACGCTTGAATTCGCTGTGACGCTGCGCTTGGCAGCCATATTCTAACTTTCACTTTGTACAGACAACATTTACTGATTAGAGGATGTAAAACTCAGTTATACTTTAACATTTTATCAATAATACTGAATGTAGAAAAATTGTAAATGATGAAATAGCGTGTTACATTTTTAATAAATAGTAAATAGGTGGAAATCATTGTCATGTTTGTTTGGCGTTTGCCTTCTGCTTCCGTGCGATGCGCCTGCGCCCCAGAGCGCGGTGGGTGAAGTTCGGGATGACACCTGGCGGGAAAAGTGACAACCGTACTACAAGGGGACATGTAGATTCGGACGATTGGACGTGACTTCGACGGCACGAACTGTACTAGGTGACGTCACTTCCGTCAAACCCACACTTCAAGTACAGCGCCTATAATAACGTAGTGTGGAAAACGACATGCTTCTGCGCTCTCTGGATGGTTCCACTCGAAAATGATCCGCTAAAGGCGCTGGTGTTGACCCCGGAGCTTGGTGTTCGACTGCTTATAATGGAAGTAAATAGAGTTTTCGCTGCAACGTCTGACATGAAGCATTTCTATGAATGTGATAATTGCTATGATATTTGGTACAGTGGTCGCGAAGATATTAACGAACATTCTAGACAGTCGACCACGTCCTGTTATGGTCATACTTTCGTTAATAATACGGGAGAAAAAAGACGCGTGGAATGCTCTTGGCAACTACATTTTTGTGTATGAATTAGGTTCGTTATTATTATCATCATCATTTCTTTTAAAGATATACACACTGAAGCATTTGTATTTTTGATATTTACTGTCTCTTTTCTTCCGCTTTAAACTAATCGCGGCGATGATGATAATGATGATTGCATGAAACGACAAGGGGAAGGAACTCCACAAAACTTTCTTAGTGCCATCGACATGATTGTAAGGCAACTTTCAAACCAATGGGACAAGCGACACGGGATGTTCACACGGTCACACTAGTGACACACACTTCCAGACTGTAAAATAGCATTCATTGCACATGAGGGTCCAAACAGCAAACGACACGTTCAAATGGCGTATTCGCGTGCTACTTGTTACTTCGGTCGGAAGGAAGGGTGCTGAGACCGAAGCGACGCGCTACAGGGGGAGTTCCCAACTAAGTGACAAGCGACATGGTGCCTACAGTCTATTAGCAAGCGTTGCTTGCGAACAACAGATAGGCGATACGATAAACCGCACATTACAACTACAGATCTAGGCGACACGATAAGCAACACTTGTCGCTTTGTCGCTTCTGCGTCGCTCAAACTGGGCCATTTCCTCAATAGCTTGCAACATGTTGCCGTGGTTTGTTGTTCGCGCATACGCGATGCAATGAATGTCTTGCATTAGTGAGATTGTGCACCAATGCGACAAGTGGCACGCGACACTTATCGCTTGAGGATTTCACCAACCGAACGCTGGCCTGTGCTTCCCGTCATGCCGCTATGATGTGAAATGTTGCTCTTGATTGGCTCGTTTCCAAGCAACATGTGTCGCTTCGGTGTTAAAGTTGTTTTGGACCGAAGGACCCGTGTCGCTTTGGTGTGAAATCCTCGAATCGTTTGTCGCGTGTCGCTTTGGTGTAAAATCTCCTTGAGGAAACGGTGCAGTCAGAGCTTGTGTCCCTACGGTTCGAAAGGCTGCATTGATTTCCGACTGCTCGCTTTCAAGCGACATTTGTGGTTTGTCGCCTCGGTATGAAATATCTCTCAGGATACTATTTATATTCTAATAACATAGAAAAATAAACTCTAATAGACAGTCCAAGACCTGACGTCCGGAATCACATTGCGATGTTTCTTCTTGTGTTACGCATGCTATTTATTTATTAATTTTATTTTACTTTTCTTTCCAAATTAATGCCATTTCGTGACTGCAAATCACTCCACAAATATAACTGTTTCCAACAATTCACGTACCACCTTTCAAGACAAACAAATCTACACAATATATTCCAAAAACTAAGCCGCATTACTATCATAACAAAATTAGCACCTGGGTCGATCGCACTGCCATCTACTTGTCATCGTCTTGGGGAACCAGTTTCTTGGGTCGTTTTCCACACTACGTTATTCAAGGCGCTGTACTTCAAGTATGTACTTTGCACCTTTCGGACAGAGCCTCAGGCTGTAGTTCTTCTATTACGTAGAAATGTAAGCATAAGAACTTTTTAAATGATATGTGATTTCTATGGTGAAAAATCAATCTGTACAACGCGGGAAAAAAATAACACGATCTTAGTTTTATCTACTGATCGTATTTGGCGCTGCAGTCAAATCTAATCCGAAAGATTCAGTCCAAGGATTCAAGACTAAACTTCGAATCTATTCTCCGTCTTTGTCCGAAAGGTACGAAGTACGTACTTGAAGCATGGTTTTGGAGGAAGTGACGTCACCTAGCACAGTTCGAAAGCGCAAAGAACAGGAGTACGCAAGTTTGGTTTGAGTTGCTGTTTTAAGTCCACTTTATGCACAGTAAGGCTAATCGGAACTGGACCTACAGTTTAAAGTGGGATCCGAACCACTTGTACCTCTACCGGGTATCGAACCTGCTATGGGGGAGGCCCTGAGTACGCAAGTGCATAACTCGCAGTGCAGATAGAAGCTGACTCGGTCACGTGATTTCCACACTCGTTGTTCGTTTGTTTCCCTAACTGCATGAATGAAGTGGAAAAATCAGCGTGGATGTCATTCAAAAGTGTATGTGAAAACGTTCTGGGCAACAAGAAATCAGAAAACTACGAACAGATTTTTGACGAAATGCTACAAAACTTGAAATTGTCAGGGTGCAGAATGAGTGTTAAGTTGCATTTCTTGAATAGCCATATTGATTTCTTCCCTGAGAATCTTGATGCAAAAAGTGATGAGCAAGGTGAAAGATTCCACAAAGATATCAGAACCATGGAAACAAGATATCAAGGGCGGTGGAATGAGGCAATGATGGCTGATTACTGCTGGTGCCTCAAGAGAAATACTTCTGTCAATTACAGTAGAAGCTCAGTGAAACGGTGCAAAATATTTTCTGTTTGATCTGTTAGAGTTCACTCACACTCTATGAACTTCTCTTTATGATGTTGCACTGACATCAATGACAAAACTTGTATAAAATATTAATTCCTATGTCTTGTTGTAATACTTCAGTTTCATTGAAAATACTCCAAACTTGATTAATGTACATTAATTTTAAAACAATATTACAAAAGAAAATGACGTGATAGGAGGAAACTGAAAGCAGATCTGAATTCAGCACACATAAGTTTATGTAAATCAGTTCTTACTTGCAGTGAAGCAGATAAAAAGTTTCAAAATGCATACTTGTGTAATCTGTAGTTCAGCCATTTTCCGATGATGGGGCTCTAATCAAAATATATCAAAATCACGCTTCTAAGATTAGGTATCCAATCTATTCGAAAGGGTGGTAAAATATCTGTAGTTTAGTTTAATTATCTCCCGATGATGGCGCTGTAATCAAATATATAAAAATTACACTTTCAACATGGAGGTATCTCATATTTTCCCAAGGGACGTAAACAATCTGTAGTTCAGCCATTTCCCGATGATGGCGATGTTATTAAATATTTTAAAATCGTACTTTAAATATGGAGGGATCCATCCAATCTTTCCCCAAAGGGAGATAAATAATCTACTTTTACCATTTCCCGATAATGAAATTGTCAAAAAATAATAAATAAAGTACAGATGTGTTGGATATTCATGCATGTAGTGTATCTAGTCGAAAAGTCTGACTGAATATGATAAATTTTGAATTGCTTTATTAGTTTATAATAATAAGCATACTACTACCTTACAAAAATGCTACTACTACTACTACTACTAATTATTATTATTATTATTATATTATGTCACGTGCAAGATCCGACGACACAATGAGAAATGCAAGGAAGAAATGTTTTCCGAGAGCGAAGATAGATCGCAGCACGCTATATAAAGAGAAGCAGAGTTAATTGTATAAACTAAGAGCGGAGAAGAGTGATTATATATATTATAGTAAGTGTAAAATACATAAAGGAAGAGTATAAAATTTATAGAAGGTGTGAATAAAATGTTGTAAATAGTCAATTAAGATAATCAAGAATATACTCATATATGAAACAATTAAGAAAGTTAATAAGTGAGCAAAAGAATTCAGAAATGTATCCTTTTTGATCCTAGTGCTCAAAATTTGATTTGATGCCTCTGACGAGGAGAAATATTCCCCTTTGGTCGTTAGATAGGAGGTGGCGCTACTGTCAGTTTAGAAGCCCCTAATCTTTCTATAAGTATAGCTTATGGTGCTGTATAATGCCAAAGAAGAGAGTAAAGGAATATATATTGGAATGAAGAAGACAAGAGGGTAGCAAAATTATCCAACCCCCAGTTAGAAGTAATGATCCGAATGTTTACAATATGATATTTCAAAAAGAGAAAACTAGCTATAGCCTAATCCAGTTGTATTAGACGTACCATCATCTAGTAAATGCAATTATGAAAATTGCCAGGGGAGTAATGATAAAAACCCACGAGGAAAGGAAAGAAAATACACTCCTCACAAAATGTTTGGAATATTGTTATATAAGGCAAAACAATTTTGGAATATTATTGCTTGTCAATAGGTGATAAGCAAGGTTGCATTTGTCGGTGAAAAGACGAGAACGTTCACCAGACATAACACGTGTTGTTGCATTCCAGTGCCGTGTCTATCATCTGTTGTCTAATATAACAATATTCCAAACTTTTTGTGAGGAGTGTATATATAAGGCATAAAGGAAAAGAGGCCAGATGACGTTATCGGAATTAATGTACACTTCTCCATATGTTACTTGACCGTCCTGAAAGATTTCTAAGTCCAGAAATCGTTAATTTGGCAACATAGCTCTGGAGAACCAGCAGAAAGTAGCCAAATTTACTATAGGTGTCTTTACTAGGCGAGAAACCCAGTGGTGAAAGATTTGAGGAATAATTTAAGAGAATACTTGCGATTCGGCATGTTAAAATTGGGATCAGGGAAAATGTTGTAAGGTTGGAAACTAAGGCTCTGTCCGAAAGGTACAGTGGGATCCATGAGTATTACCTCGCAAATTGTCCATCACCATGTTCGTGCACTTTATTTGACCCAATAAGAGCTTCAAGAATTAAAAGAAAACTCAAAACAAGCTGTTGATAAGTTCTGCACCAGGATACATAAAAATCCATCGCTTAAAAACACATAGGATGTAAGAGAAAAATTAATGAAAATGGTCATGGACAATTTGCACGGCAATACTCATGGATCCCACTGTACGAAGTACGTACTTGAAGCATGGTTTTGGCGGAAGTGACGTCACCTAGTACAGTTCGCAAGCGCCAAGTACAGGAGTACGCAAGTGCATATCTCGCAGTGCAGATGGAAGCTGACTCGGTCACGTGATTTCCACACTCGTTGTTCGTTTGTTTAAAATCGCGGAGGTAGAAAGTCAGCAACACAGGTTAAATATACGTTATGGGTCAGCAAGTTGTTGGTTAAAGTGCTTCTAATGTGTGGAAGTGTATGTGTACGAACATTTGAAAATGCAACGTGATTTCTATTGTGAAAAACCAGTGTTTATAACGTGGGGAAAACAAAGAGTACTCAGCTTTATATACTGATCGTATTTGGCGCTGCAGTCGAAGTGCAATTCGAAAGACTTTCACTTCCAGTCCACGACTTCAGACCAGGGTTGGCAAAATTTATGTTTTTTTAAAAAAGAACAAAACAAACTGTTTTATTTGTTTAAAACATTTTTTTTGTTTTAAACATAGTTTTAAACAAGAGTTAAAAAAAACATGTTTTAAACATGTTTTAAACAAAAGGAAGTCAACCTTTTCCCAGTAAATTATAGTTAAAGTCCTTATAGAAAAAAATACTCATTTTTATGAGTACAGTGACAGCAAGGACAGTTTATTTACCTTTGGAGATAAGCTTTACCACACTGCAGGGTAGCGGTGTGCGGGACAAAATTTTTTGGGTCGAGACGGGAAATTCCTTAAATCCCGATATTCGGGACGGGGAAAATTCTCAATTTCCCGAAAAAGTCGAGAAATTTTCGGGACGGGATATGTTCGAAATTTCCCAAAGCTCTTCAAATCTCGAATTCTATACGTAATTTCCACCTTAAGTGCTTGTTTTTGCACTTCTGGTACAAAAACTAACAATTTCCGATAAGTACCAAACATTTACAATGCAGAAAACGTCGAGAATTAACGACTTTTTAAAATGACCATTCGGTATTTCCCGACTGCTTGGGATCCCGAAAAGTCGGGAAGTCATTTTCAGAAGTCGGGATCGGGACGGGAATCCCCTCCCGATCCCGGTTCCGACTTTTTGGGATCCCGCACACCTCTACTGCAGGGACAAAAGTTTGGGGTAATAGCCCCCTTTTTTCCCCCACTGCTGAAGTAGGTTAGGATTCATATTCATCTAAATTTCAATAAACTAAATATTATATAATTACTATCCTCGTTCTGGAAAAATCAGGGTGAAATATTTCCTGCTGCCTGAACAGTTTATAAAGCAGAAAACAACCCTCAGTGCCATAATAGATTCTCCGGATCAATTTATCTTTCCAAGTAAAAAATTAGGTAGTGTCTGCTGCCAATTTCTTTTGTGCTGGAACCTCAAAAAAAGATGCGGGTGGCAGCAGACTCGGTCTTTGTCTTATCGTGATTTCATCATTCTATGTATGCTATTACGTCTGTAACGCATACTGTGAAGTTGTAGCGATTACTTTCACAAAAATGTTTTACTAAGATTATGTCCCTTTTAGCATTCTTCTAATAATAAACCTAAATGCTTTCGTAGTTAGGTTAGGTTCTGTTAGCATTAAAATAATATCGCTAAATGCTTTCTAAAGAAAAAGGTTCTAAATTACCTGTACATTAATTCTCACTAATCATAAACTTGCAGGTCTCTCGTCTCAATCTGTTCTTAAGATTTGTAACATCCTCTTAGCAGACGAATTACGTGGCAGGAGCAAATTTGAAGCTTATTCTTACTGCTGACACGTGTGTAGCAGCAGACTCGGCCAAAAAAGTATGTTACCAAAAGTAAGCATCTGCGCTTCATTCAGTTATACAAACCAATGAATCGTATCGAAAGGGAAAAAAAATCGCTTCATGATCAAAATCACGCATTGTATATTCAGATATTAGTTTCCAGCTTCCACCAGTCTCAAACTTACAGGACGGTAGGAAACAAAGAACTGAGAAGTTTCGATTTCTACAGTAAAGCACGGGTCTTTCGTGTCGCACAACAGTTTTGCTACCTTGTGCATACATAGCTAGCCTGCCTAACCTAACAACGTAGGCATTTAGCCTAAAATTAAAAAGCTTTCTCCCATGACGTCAGTACATAAAGTTGCTCAAGTGTTGTGCGATAAGCGAGACACGTAAAGCACAAATTAATTTACACAGATTTAATGAAAAGACAGGGTTGCCAAACAAAAAAAATATCAGACTATAAAATATCAAGTACCAAAATGTGTTTTAAACACTTCTAAAAAAAACATGTTTAAAACACATTGTTTTAAACGTTTAAAACATTTGTAAAAAAAACAAAGCCGTGTGTTTTAAACATGCCAACCCTGCTTCAGACCGCACTCCAAGACCATACTCGGGGGATGCTCGCTTCAAGTACGGTCTTGCACCTTTGGGACACGGCCACAGGACTCGCTCGTGGTACACTTGGATGAAATCGCTGTCACGTTTGAACACAAAAGGACATAATTACGAATAGTTTATGCAAATTCTAAAACAACACGTTTGCAAATACTGTACAATGAGCGAAAAGTAACAATTCTCGCAATTTCGAGTGAAAATGTGTTCGTCGGATAGAAAAGTGGTAGTTTGCGCAGTCATGAACGCGTTCCAAGGCACTTGCTACAAGCGAAGTTGTAGAATATTGGTAAAGTACTCGCGTCTAAGGTATCTTTTCTTAGAAATTAAGGGTCGAGGATTCAAATCCTGAACCCTCCATATTTCTAGAAAACTTTTTTTGTAAGTATGGCATTCAGATACATTGTAAGTATGGAGTTCAGTAATTATATAATTCAGAGCTGAGTTTTATTTCAAAGCACTAAATTCCCACTCAATCTAGGCATGCTACATGTTAAAAGTCTGCCATTATTTTAAACCTAATAATATTTACGCAACATATCCTTCATTATTTTTACCATTCATACTATTTTTATTATTCTTTGAAAAACAATAGGAACATTAATCTTGCTTGCTTGCTTGAGTTGGTGTTTTAAGTCCACTTTATGCACAGTAAGGCTAATCGGGACTGGACCTACAGTTTAAAGTGGGATCCGAACCACTTGTGCCTCCACCGGGTATCGAACCCGGGACCTCTTGATTACAAGGCAAGGACGCTACCACTGCGCCATAGGGGAGGCCCTGGAACATTAATAAATTTGAATCGAACAATACCTAAATTGTTGTTGTATTCCAACAGAAAGTATTTGGCCAAGCAATGAATGTGAGGCTTCAGAGCAACGCTAAATCTTATATCATATTCCCTTCAGCTAGAACCAGAAAACACACACACACACACACAATATATATATATATATATATATATATATATATATATATATATATATATATATATATATATATATATATATATATATATTGCATTTGTCGGCCCTTTTCAAAGTTTTTTGCTTTTTTGTTACATTTTTCTTAAATTTGAAACTTATTTTTCTCCTTCCTTATTGTTTCGTGAATTTTAAATACATTTGCTAACATAACGTATAGATTTACATTTCCTGATATGATCCTTTTAGCAAGTTTGCCAATAAACGAATATATGGTCAATGGAAATGCACAACTATTATTTTCAAGCGAAATATTTTGCAATGCATTAAATAATTAATTGAGGTAAATTAATTTTTCCTGCAACAAACTTATTTGCGTGAAGCCTACTTTAAGATTCCCTTGCTAGCCTTTGTTATTGCTTTAATCTGTGCTTTAAAATAATATTAGGCACAATATTAGATAGTTTATAATCGTTCCCCAAACACAAATTTATTTTCAGTTGTTGGCCGTCTACTATATCGTGGGTGATCCATTTTCAATTGAGGTGAATGATTTATACAAAAAAAAGTTGCAGTGTATGTTATGTAAATTCGAAATAATATAAAGAAAACTGATTAGTACATAACTGCTTTCATCCCTTTATTTCAGTCGTTAGTAGTTTAAACCTCCAAACAACGGGTTTTATCGAATAATTCAACAGCTATATTTTAATTTATTAAAACAAATGAAACTTTTATTTTCAGTGCGAAAAATATGTTATGCCATTTTTTAAATCAATTTTAATGTTATTCTATAGGTCATCAACTTCAGAGCCCTAGCAATGACTAAGCTATGCTTCCTGTGTAGTTTCTTCACCTGTCACGTGGTATCAGAGTGTCTGCTTCAATTTAGATAGCTGTCTGGAATTTAAGGTTTCCAAGTCTTGGAAGAAATCAACGTTATATCCATGAATGTGAAGAAATATTTCGTCAAATGCCTCTCGCCTTCTGAAAAAGTGTCTGCTGTGGTTGGGGATTGATCTTACGACCCTCTTCACACACGTCGAGCACGATACCACTTTTTTTTCTTTTTAAATTTTCTTTATAGAAAGAAGCTATTACTTACACAGATTTTACATTTGGACTTGAATTTCAAAGGATCACATGTAGGAAATTTGCATACAAGGCTTTACAGGTTATCTGATCATTGTGATAATATTGTTCACTGGCATAGAATTTGAATGACAGTTTTTGTACATGAGGTTGGTTGCCAAGCACATAATATACATAATGTCCTATGACAAATTGCACTGCACGTGTTCTTGTGAGAGGAAAATACTGAAACTCTGGAGTTAATATATGGTTCACCGTGAAGTCGTTCGGGGAGCGGCGGCATATGATTCCAAGTAACTTCTTAAGGTGTTTCCAATGTTCCACGACTGTCACACATGTCGTCAGTCGATGCACCAAGGTGTCGTCCTGTGCACATTTGGTACAATGGGAGTTGTCTGCCATAAGATATCTCTGCAATCGTACTCTAGTGACATTAACATCGTGTACAGTTAAGTACCATATGGAGCCCCCTCGATTGGGGAGGTGGGTCGCCGCTATGTTTCTCCACACGATGCTCCAGCGCACATTGGGGAATAATGGGACAATACGCGGAATATGTTTCATCCGGGTTTGCAGCATTTTTGATAGAGATTTGACTGTTATATCAGAAGGATCCACACTTGGAAGGAGCAACAACATGTAACTAATTTCCACTATGGTTATTCGTAAATAGAGAAATTTAGTGGATATAACACCTGGGTATATTGGGGCACATAGTTCCACATCATCCAGCATGGAGCGTAGCACACGAGCCGTAATGCTATCTTGATGCTGGACTATCATGGTGATATGGCGGTGCAAAAATAAGGCTTGCGCTTGTCGGTCGATACTCAGAAGGTTTAGTCCTCAAAGGCGAGTTGGTAGGCATAGTGTGTTATGAGCTACATGGAACAGGTGACCGTGACAGAGAAAGCGTGTGATGATTCTCCGGTTTCTCGCAGCCGTTTGGGTAGGCACGGGTAGTATTTGCGCCACATACCATAGTTTCGAGAGTAAATAAGTGTTGACATATTTGATTCTAGCGCTTAGTGACAGTTGGCGGAGTCGGTTGAAGTGTAATAGTGCTTGTATTTTGAGCACTATGGTTTGAAATGTGTGGTTGGAGGTCTCGACCAGGTTTCTCGAGAAGTAGATCCCGAGTACTTTCAATACGTCCGTCACGGTCATTGCGACAGATTCTGTCCAGTTCCATGCCATTGTCCCCAAAGGTAGTACTTTTTTTTCAGGTTGACACAATCCTGCATTTACTAGTAATTGTTCCAAGATTTCCATTAGGTTAACATAATCCTGGTGACCACGCACCACCACTGTGACATCGTCAGCGTATGCAAAA
This sequence comes from Lepisma saccharinum, assembly GCF_977018435.1. Classification (NCBI taxonomy): domain Eukaryota; kingdom Metazoa; phylum Arthropoda; class Insecta; order Zygentoma; family Lepismatidae; genus Lepisma; species Lepisma saccharinum. The sequence goes on along the minus strand of NC_139229.1, from coordinate 111,740,051 downwards.
ACTCGGTAGGTCATGCCATATGCTTGTACTCCTCGTACTCGTTCATTTATTTGGTGTAGGAAGGGGCTAAGAGCTGTACAGAAGGCGAGGAGTGATAAGGGGCAACCTTGCTTAACAGAGCGTTGAAGAACAAACAGCGAGGATAATGTTCCTTTACACACAAATGTACCCGAGCCTGGCTCTTTATCGCTTCTACGAAGGATTCTCCGCATCCAACGTGAGTTAAATGCCGAAATAGATAATGATGATACAATGAGTCAAATGCTCCTTTGAAGTCCAGGGCCACTAGAGCTTCTTCCGAGTCAGGGGCTTCATTCATTACAGTAACGATGTCTCGTATGCTAGTGAGGACGGTAGTTATATTACCATTAGTTCCGTGCACAAATTGATGAGGGCCTAGTAGGGTACCTACATAGTGTTGTAGGCGGCGCGTTAATACTCGTGCCAATATTTTATAATCGGCATATAAAGTGATGGGGCGATAATGTTCATGTGTTAAGGGATGTATCAGTTTCGGGATTAAGACCATGACCCCTATCGAGCTTGTACGACCTAACTTCTTCTGCTCAAAACAGGCATTGAGCCACCGCATAAGCAGGTCTGCCATGGTAGGCCAAAATGTTCGAAATAATTCAATCGGTAGTCCGTCTATACCCGGGGTTTTTCCTTTTTGAGCTTGTTGGATGGCATCTTCCGCTTCTTCCTTAGTGAACGGTTGGTTTAACATGGCTTCAACTTCCCCTGATAGCGTGGGGAAATCGGGGTATGACACGTGTTCTCTTCCGCCTGGGATGCCTTAACTTGTGCTGCAAAGTTTTCATATAGGCATGCACGAATGTCTGAGGGTTGTGTCAGGCATTCGTCTCCTTGTTGCAATCTCGTTATGAGTTTCCTTTTCCCACTTCGCTGTTCTGCGCTTACAAGGGCAATACAGGCTTGTTCTTGGGGGTCAATTGTGGGGAGACGACTTCTCACTACGAAACCTGCCATTCCTTAGTGGTGCATCCTCAGTAGGTCCGATTGTATGCGTTTCAGTTCCTGCAGGACTGGGTCGCCCAGTATGTGTCGTCAACTCGTGGAGTATGCGATAATAGAAATTGTATTTCTTATAGAAATCCGTGTGCATCATACGTGTGTATGCTATACAAAAATGCTTGCTTGACGGCTTCAGGAACGTGTCCCACCATGTAATGATGTCAGTTTGGCGCATGCTCATATTTTCCCATTCCTTCCACTTTTGTTTGAAAGCTGTTCGAAATTGTTCGTCTTGAAGAATCCGACTATTAAGTTTCCAGTATCCCCGTCCTCGAACTGCAGTTTTGGCGTCGATTGCCATGTCTAGTTGCACACTGAGGTGGTCGGTGAAGCAAGTGCACTTCTATGTAAGTGCGAACTTATTACCCAAAGTGTCAATAAGTTCGTACTTACATAGAAACGGTCTAATCGGCTGGCCGAGTCTGGACGTATGAAGGTGAATCCTTCCAGTTGTGGGTGCTTGGTTTCCCAAATATCTTTTAGGTGAAAGGCCTCGACCAGAGTAGAGAGACTAAGGGATGAGTTAATATTATACCCGGATATTGATCTTGTCGTCGTAACACACAGTTAAAATCCCCAGCAAGGACAATATATTGGTGGTTGCCCCCTAAAGCTGTCGCCACTTCTGTTGCATAGAAAGTGTTTCGTGCCTCGCGGGTCATTGATCCTGAAGGCGTATAGATATTACAAAACCAGATTTTACCTATTTCGATGCACGTAATTCGCCCAGAGGGATGCAGGAAAGTTTTGTTAACAGGTATTCCTTGTCGTACCAAAATGGCAGTACCTGTGGCGTTGTATGTGAAATGATTATATATAGTGTAGTCGTGGCCACATGTAAAATCCTCTGTACCGACCTCTTGAAGGAAAAGAAGATCGAGAGCATTTTGCTTTATATAATCAGTTAAGGCATGGTGTTTGACTGTAGAGGATAGTTTGTTCAGATTTAATGTGGCAAAATGATACACGGGAGCCGTCAAATAGCACACTAATGATATAAACAACCAAGGTTTTCTAAAGAATCAGTATTTAGAGTGTTCGTCATCGTGGGGTTAGGGGGGTGTTTCCAAATGGTTGGGCACACTTGGGATCAAGGTATACTTCACTGGCGATGGTGAACGCTGTTCGTTCGTTTTCTTCGTCGGGTGGGTGTGATTCTGGTCTGTGCAACGTGGCTTCTTCCTCTTCTTCTTTCCCAGTATGGGTGAAGATGGGGTCGACAATGATGGGGGTTCTCGAGTCAGGTCCATGTTTGTCGTCTGCAGAGAAACTGCATCTACTGGTGGCGAGTTCTCGATGGTTTCCACAGGAGTCATCTGCGTAGTATGGATACTTAGCGGCATGATTGTAGTCTCGACATTGGGAGATACTGGAACTTCCATGGGATCGACAGAATTTCTAACACTAGGCAGGGTGCTGTTTTCTTCGGTCGGCGTTGAAGGGACATCCTGTATTGTATCGGAACTGGCGTCTACAGTTGATTCAGTTTGCGTCTTGGTTATTGTAACTGGAAGTACTGTCTGATCATTGTGTATCACTTCTTCAGCGCTGTTGAGGTTGAATGGGGCCGGTCGCACTCTGCCTGCGTACGAGTTATCACTTGTGCGTGCTGTTGGCCTCTGGCGACTAGGGCATTGCTTAAAGACATGATCGACCGCATCACAGTAGGAATACGTACGCTCTTGACCATTGTACGTGACCCAATAACGGCCGCCACTGATCGTAACGTATGAAGGTATCGCACGGGACAAGTTCATCTTTACCAATTTTCTTCCGGTTCTCACTGGGTATATGTGGTCTTTTGAGTACGTTTCGTTATCAAGGGAGATCACCTGTCCGTAGTTAGTTAGTACAGAATATATTGCTTCATCTGACATTTCACTCGGCACGACGTGCAGCCGCACTATCACATGATTTTCATCTGCCCACGTCATTATCAGTTCATGTTCGCCGTCATCGTCATTATACATATACACGCCTTTCGACTCGCGTAATAACTGTTCACCCGTTACTTTAGAAAATAATTTCACAAAAACACATTTTCTATAATAGTCTATTTCTATACTTACAACCTGTTCTGGTTTCAATTTCAATTTCGTACTTATCCAGCGATGTATTTCATTTGACGTGGGCTTATTTCTCACTTCTCTAAAGTTCAATTTCAACGTGTTCTCTCGCTTGATGGCCATTTTCAAGACTTCAGTTTTGTTCGACTGAACGATTACGTAATACACGCGCGCTGTCTCAACTATGCTACGGGAGAGAGCACCGATCCTCCTTCCTCCTTCCGCTGTTCGCGCGAGACTGTCACTACACCACAGGTGCCACTTTCTTCTTGTGTCACTAGTACTAAACATGTAGTTTAAAAAATGACAGTCCACTATTTAGGTCCTTTAATTCGACATCTCGTATCCGTATTTCTCTAATCACACAAAATGAAATTGTAAATACCCAGCTAGGATATTAAGCTGTCTTTCTCCCCCACCCCCTCTCTCTCTTGTGAATCAATATTTGGACATAATTTCACTTTTGCCACTTATGGGATAGAAAAGGCTTGTGCTTGGCCATTGTTCTTTCTGCAAAATTTCTCAGTACTTTGAACTTCTGAACACACGAGCGCAGTATTTGCACATGTATGAATAATACCACGCACGTTTCACATAACTAATAGTGAATACGAATATGAGATTTTGTTAAACTAAGGGCCGGTTGCACCATCGCCACTTAATCTGCCACTTTACAAAGTGCTGGATAACGACAGGCGGGAGATTTAGGCGGCGGTGGGTTGCACCAAGCATTTTTATCCTCGGCCTTGTAAGGTGGAACTTTCTCCTGCTTGCCGTACGACCTGGCAACAGAAACTGGAGAAAGTTGTGTTTTCGATTGTGTTTTGTTTGTTTATTACGTGCTAATATCTGCTTGTCAATTCCAAATGCATGCTTTTTCAACTGAAATAAAAAGAATAAAAAAAACTAAATATTTATTGCAATAAAATGAAACAGCTGATAGAAGTAGGTAATGCATGTGTCGTACTCTCATATAATATCAAATGTATGTTATATGATACAATATAACCCGTAATCTTTCGAAGTAGTGGGAAGCTTACAAAATTTTCAATTTATTTTTCACGTACTCCAATTAACATAATGCAAAAAAGAATATTCCTCGTCTTATCTTTCAGTAAGACATACGGTCACTTTTTAAAAAATATTAAACACTACTAAACAGTGACCAAAATTTTACGAAGTCGTAACAAATGCAAGTTACATTTATTCAATTTTTAGTGCAAAGCTGACATATCTGAGTTTGTGTAAATATACGGAATGAGAAGAGCAATCTTCTATTCTGCTCTTACTAATTTATCATTCGTTTCTGTTAATAATTTATCAATCCGTAACCCCTTCTTTAGCGAATAGCGAGTATTAGTATTATCAACGTTGACCATCTTATAGGTTTCTTCTTTATTTATAATGCAGCTTTTGTGAAAGTTGGTTAACGATGCAGATGAAAATTAAATTTTTGTATTCAAAACAAATTCGAATAGCACAAAAAAAATCGATAATCAACGGTTCCATGTACAAGGTACATTTTGGGAATTACTATCATCTTAGCACAAAAAGAAGAATCAAATAGTAATGTAAAGTACCGTAGTACTGTATGTACGCATGTTTTATTCTTATTAAGAGAAAAGAAGAAACTCCAGGCTGTATATACTTTCAGATAGGTAGTTTCGTGCAACGTTATATGCTAGTGCAATGCAAGAACGTATATATTTCTTTACAAAAAACAGTAATATTCACCAGGAAAATATACCTTGTACATACGTACAAGCTGTGGTCCTTTTTAGACGAGCAGGTAGGGACAGTATTAGTACCTTGGGTAATACATGCTAACAACACCAAACATGGCCTGCCTAACCTATCCACGTATGTATATAATAGCTTAAATAAACAAATTATAATTTGCCAAACCTATTTACATGCTTATTTATGCTATTATATGCCTACGTGGATAGGTTAGGCAGGCCAGGTTTGGTGTTGTTAGCATGTATTTCCCAAGGTGCTAATGCTGCCCCTAGCCGCTTGTCTTTTTAGGCCAGTTATTTTGAAAAATCAAATACAAGATCATGTGTATTGCATATGAATGTTAAAAAAAAAACAGAAAAAACTTGAGTGCACGTTTTATGCATCTTCAAGCATGTAGATTCGTGCAAGGTTTATTACAATTCTGCATTTTCTTTGCATCTACGAAACGTAACAACATTCGGAAATTGTTCCTTGTATATACACTGCTCCACAAAACTTAAGCAACTCGAACAAAGTAGGACTAAATGAAAAGGAAATGTCAATTCACCAAGTTTAATGAACATAAAGAAGGTACAGATGCACAATGCAACACAAATGAACACCAACAATGCAGATATGGTGTACAGGGTGGCCAGAAAGTTCAACACCACTATAGCCCTACATGAAAAGCTTGCATCTGAGAGGGTACAGGCTGTCAATACGGTGCGTAACCACCTCGAACAGACACACAGGCATGACATCTGGCCTCCATTCTGTGGATCAGAGTGGTTATCAAGTCTTGAGGAAGACGGGGCCATTCCTCTAAGCGGGCTGTCTGCAGTTCAGGAATTGTTCTGGTGGTGGATTGCACTGCACTATTCTTCGCCTAAGAGCATCCCAAACATACTCGATTGGATTAAGGTCCAGCGAGTATGCAGGACATTCAATACGGGCAATGTCTTCTGTCTCCAGATAATCGGACACAATATATGCACGGTGTGGTCGTGCATTGTCATCCATAAAAAGTAAGTCCGGACCAAATGCTCCATGGAAGTTGCGAACACGTGAATGGATAATTTCATCCTGATAACGTTGTGCCGTCCAAGTTCCATGTTCCACAATATGGAGGTCAGTTTTCCTATCCAGCATGATACCACACCACACCATGATGGAACCACCTCCAATGGACGGCCTTTCAACAATGAACTTAGGGTGATATCGTGTTCCTGGCTCTCTCCACACGAATATCGGACCAGAATCAGACGATAGGCTGTATCGAGACTCATCAGAGAACATTAGTCGTGCCCACTGGTCTTCTCCCCATTTGACATGTTCCTGACACCATGTGTATTGCACACGTTTGTGCTCCCGTTTCAATGGCACACACAGCAGAGGCCTCCTGGCATACAGTCCTGCTTTATTCAGCCGCCTACGAACAGTTTGACGACTAACACGTCGTCCCGAAGCTTGAAACAAATCATTTGCCAGTTGAGAGCAGGACTCTTGGAGGTTACCTCTGGCAGTGATTGTGAGAAATCGGTCATCAGCTGCTGATGTCGTCCTCGGATTGCCTCCTTCATGACGTCTACTGAGAGTAGGACCATTTTGGAAGCAAAGCCACAACCTGACACGACACTTTTATTCACATTGAATTCAAGTGCCACTTCCACTTGGGACCGACCAATTTCCAGTCGTCCAATTATTTGACCTCGATCAACGTCACTCAAATGATGTCTACGATTCATTTCAAGGTGTCTACACTTGATATCTCACTCACAAAGCACCACTTCACTGCTTGAGGACTGGGACAATACTAGGCTGTGGTTTGCGCCCACAGGCACAAGCTGTTAATCTTGGTTTATAAGGTGCTGCTGACGCATTATAGAGGGCACTCGCACTGCCTGTGCTTCCTTATGTTTGTACACGTCTCATACAAGTGTTGAATGGGCACCACATCTCACCTATCCCATGTTGTACAGAGTTGCTTAAGTTTTGTGGAGCAGTGTATGTATCAACGCCGTAAAGATACTGCTGTACCTGTCTCTATTATTATTATTCTTTGCCAGTTTTAAAGTTAAATTACAAAATCTCGCACAATGTAATTAAAAATATGTTACTTCGCATAAAACGTTTCCTCTAAGTAGTAAATACCGTAAAAAAAACTTCGGCATTTACGGTTGGTTAGGTTAGGTACAAAACCAGTAGGAAATTTTTCCTTGTACATGCATGTGAACATCGTAAGGATGCTTGTTAACAGTAAACTTTTTTTTTGCCAATTTTGGAAGTTAACATACAAAATCACACATATACAATGTATACGTTTCTTAAAAGATTGATATTACGTCTTATGTACTACTAGGTATGTAGTTTCTTGCAAGGTTATTATTGTAAATGTGTGTGTTTGTAAAAAAACGCACCACCATTCGGAAATTGTTCCTTGTACGTACATATGTATGAACTGGACGGTAAGAGTAGCTACTGCTAAATATTATACGTGCATTCTTTGCCAGTCGTTATTCGGAAACAACACATTACTTGTTTATTTGCAATGTTACATTCACACCAATGGCGACGGAAGTGACTCTAATAATATTACACGTGTTTTAATCTTAAAGATTACAAATTACTAGGATTGCGAAAAAGCAACTGATGCATGGTGTACATTTCGTGTATTGCGTTTGGTTGAAAAATACATTTTAATACAATTTTGCAAGCATCAAACGCATTACTTTAACCTGGTTTTATTTTCTGTACCCGCATGCACTCAAATCCTACATACGAAATTACAGTGAAACTGCTAATGCTAATATCAATATACAACATTTTCGGAACACACACGTAAATGACCACCTAATATTCATTTCTACACATATATTTACAAACGTTGCTTTATTTATTGCCGTTCCTGGGATAATTAACAAATCCCCCTTTCTTTGCTAATATTTGGTAATGCAAAACATTCAGCAAACTTTCGCAATTTGCAACAGCTGATCGAGACTTTGCCATTTTATAACTATAAAAGTGTAAACACAGATTATACTAGGTGCTGCACGTATCTGTTGGCTGCACAGTGTACTGCTTTTCCATGTTTACCTGGTACTTAACGCGTTAGGCGGAGCCCCGACCGCCACTTACGTTACACGGGACTTTAAGTGCTAGGTAACGTTAGGCGGACATTGAACAACCGCAAAATGGTGTTAAGTGGGGGATAAGATGTTAAGCGGAGATGGTGCAACCGGGACCTAAATAGTGTACTGTCACTTTTTTAACTGCATGTTTAGTACTAGTGGCGGTATCGTATTGTGCTCGACGTGTGGGAGGGGTTGTAAGACTTTTCACATGTTGCAGACATTTCATATGTAGCATGACTAGATTGAGTGGAAAGTTAGTGCTTTGAAATAATTCTCATCTCTGAATTGTATACCTCACTGCAAAAAAGAAAACAAACAAATACATCGAGCTACTGTAATCATTCGTCAAATTCCAAACCCAATTACATTTTGCGAACATTCTGAAACTATATTATTCAACTTAATTACTAAAGTCCATGCTCAATGTATCTGAATACCATACTTACAACAAAAAAAAGTTTCAAAAAAATATGGAGGGTTCAGGATTTGAACCTGCGACCCTTAATTTCTAGGAACAAAAGATATCTTAAACGCGAGTACTTTACCAATACTCTACAACTTCGCTTATAGCAAATGCCTTGAAACGTGTTTGATGAATGCGCAATCTACCACTTTTCTATCCGACGAACACATTGTCAGTCGAAATTGCGATAATTGTTACTTTTCGCTAATTGCACAGTATTTGCAAACGTGTTGTTATATTTTATTTTCATAAACCATTTGTAATTATGCCCCTTTGTGTTCAAATTTGACGGCGATTTCCTCCAGGTGGATCACGAGCGTGTGCAGTGTTTCCAACGTCACAATAATTTTTCTGATCCCAATTTTAACATGCCGAATCGCAAGTATTCTCTGAAATTATTCCTCATACTTGAGTTTTCCGTTTTGTTCTCTATTAATATGTTGAACGAATATAGTTTCTGACTTAATGTTATAAACAAGAATGTACATCTTTCACACAGGGTTTCTCGCCTAGTAGAAGAACCTGCAGTAGAGTTGTCTACTCTCTGCTGGTTCTGCAGAGCTATGTTGCCAAATTAACGATTTATAGACTTAGAAATATTTCAGTGCGGTCAAGTAACATTTGGAGAAGTGTACATATAACGAAAGATTATATATATACATATAAATAACAAATAAGATTATGGCTTTAAAAGGAAAGAAAATAAATTAGAAGAAAAGAAGGAGAAGCCTTTTCATAAATCAAAGAAAGAAAAGAAGAGGAAACCTTTATTACTTAAATATTAATGTACATACTCGTTCTGCTGAAATGATTCTGATTCCTCCGCGTAATTTTTATCTCCAAACTGATATATCTTTTGTGACGGATAAAAAAAATTAAGGAAATAGGTTGGTATCACTTTCTGTTGTTTCAGAGATTTTCAAAGTGATCTTGTGTGGATGCTTGCAGTTGTGGAAAGCGCGTGGAATAGTGTGAGTGTTTGTTGCTTCGTGTTTTGTGCTGTGAATTTATCGGAATGAACGCGTATTTAGGAACGGTTGATGTGAAGTGCGGGTGTATTATTGAGCAATTGAAAATTGCTTCGTTTAGCTCGAGAGAGATACCAACACCGCATTTACCGGACTTAAAAACAAGTTAGCCCAAGGGGCTTTGTGCGACATTTCCAAAGGGTGGCATCCAATGGACCAAGAGTTTGAAATTTATTGTGGTGAGTACATCGTCTATGCATGTGTTTCTTTGCTTTGAAATGAATTTTTTATTGTTTGTGTTTAACTTTTTATTTAGTGTTTAAGTTACTCCAATGCGGTTTTTAGGGTGCCCAAAAATACTAAATTACATCATGCAGCGTAAAATAAACAAATGATTCCCATTTTTTTTTATCTAAATCGGTTTGGTCACCGTTTGACCATATTAAATAATAATGAACAAATAAAGGTACTAATAAGTAAGTAAGAAATTCCGTCTCCCTTTAGTCGTATGCGGAAAGTTCGCATATGCAAAACGTTTAATATCATATGAATAACGTTACCTGGATTTTTTTAAAAAAAGTAAATGTGACGTTTGCGGATCATATGGTTTATTTTTAGTACAGTCACTTTATTACGATATCTTGACAAATCCAGCGACTGGATAAATGAGGCTATAAACCTTGAATCTTTCCCCTCGGCATGTCGTTGTACTACATGTTTTGTTGTACTGAAACATTGCTTGCCTCCTTCGTAAGACTACGCTTCGCTACTGATTAGAATATTATTTGGGGGATGCGGTAAGTGTTGCCTAATGTGGTTAATAAAATCGTAATTTAACATTGCATGAAATCACTGCATAATACGTATCAAAGCTTTTTTTAAAAAGTGATAAAGTATCGCCAAACGCGAACCAAATTCCGTTCATTTCATACAGGCTTACATTCAGTATCGAAATCGAACTTTCTGATTGTAATTGTGTATCATTTGTTGTTTAAAATAAGAACTCAGGAATATTAATGAAATAGTAATAATATTATATACTGTCCTGTAAGAGCCAAGTTCCATGTGTATAACTTAATCTGTGATGTTATGCTTCTACAATATTTTAATTCCTCTCGTATTTGCTTGCTTGAGTGGTTTAGGTAGACCAGGTTTGGGGTACTACTTTACTATACCGGAGACACCTATCAATGATTTATTTCACAATTTTTTACATTGCTAACGTACTATTCTGCATTGCGGAACATTTCTTAAGGTGAAATAATGGATTTCTAACGGAAATAATGTATTATTTCTTACATACGATAGCCCCACGAACCATCACGGGGACGAGGTATGCCTACTAGGTTAGGTTCCATTAGCACTCCTTTCGTTCAATTTAGCATATACGGACAACATCGGAATTACAAATTCCATGGCATCTTCACACCCGGCAACAATTTCACGACGCATCCTCGACACGTCATCTTGTAGCAGCAGCAATACCGCGTCGGAAATAGATTTTCGTAGAAAACCACATGCATTCGCATTAAAATGGATCAAAACTACATTCCCGAACATCAACAACGCTACAGAAAATGATTTGCGTAAGTACTTTCTCCTGTAAATTTCAAGAAATCCGTCTCCGGTATAGTAAAGTGTTACCAAAATAATTACCGGAATCATAATATAAGTAGGTTAGGATCATTAGGTTTAATTATCTGATTATTTCCGCGCGTGTGTATAATTATAAAAGTAAGAGAACCAAACCTGGGTACCAGTTTCATAGATCGGAGACACATTAAAATCAGATATTTTGTGTTTTACATGGTTCGTACCTACCAATTGTGTATTGCGGAACATATTTCAAGGTGCCATTATGCTTATTTCACAAAAACAAACACTTTTTCTACTGAAAAAAAAAATGCATTTATCTAAGTGCTATCGAATGCACGTTTGTGAATGATATCGCTTCTTTTGTTTTCGAATATCAGTGTTTTCCAACCTTCTTCACCGAAAAATACCTACTATCGTGTTCGTCACGTGTGCAAATTGTACATTGCTGACGGATAGCCCCACGAACCATTCCGATAAGGTTAGGTTTGGTTAATTTAGGAACGCATAGTTTAAAAAAAAGGGGGGGTTGGAAACACCGACATGATTTCCCGGTCAAATAGCTACCACGATGAAAGAAAATACCTTGACTAACGTTGGAAACCTTAGAGAAACTCATTTCCGTAAGTAGTTTCTTCTGTAAAACTGAAGAAATGTGTCTCCGATGTATAAAACTGTTACCATAATAAAAAAAAAAAACTGGTGAAAATAACTTGTTCTGCTAGTCCCAACACCTCATGAATGTAGTTGCACATTTTTATTTTTTTTTTATTTTGAGAATAATCACTGAAAATCATGGTTTCCATTGTGTGAAGTTTTTTTTTTTTTTAGAAGCTAAATAAGAGAATGAAAAGGAGCTTTCAGTACTGCAAACAACTGTGGGAATAACTTTTCAGTTCGGAGAAACCTTTCTGTGGAAAAAAAAACAACACTTCAGAGTGCGATCATTTCCACAATTTATCTATTTTAAGATGAACATGTACTCTCATTTATGTGGTGAGCACTCTAGCATGTTGGCTACTGAAATGTTAGTGTCACCAGGGAAACTATGTTACCCATTGAGCAGTTCCCAGTACATATTTTTTTAATAGTATTTGAACATGAAAACGCAAGAAAATTAATCCCACTGTACAGCATTTATTTAATTTCTGGGAATTATCCACCTGTGTGCATGTTTTATGCACCCATCAAGATAGAAGAGATACAATTGCAAAGTCCGGTATGGGACTTGGACGTGGAAAGTGTAATAAATATGGCACTTCTCTGTTTAAGTCTCGTATCAGCTGGCACAAAGTTCATCGTGGAGGGAAATAAATCAACATTGCTTCATTCATGTTCAGCTATTTAGTAAAATAGCAATTAGTAAAATTTGTTAATATTTTCTGTGTATGAGTATTTGGTTTTTGATTTGATTTGATTTGAATTTAAAATTTTGGGAGCGCCAGCACTTAGGCCATTTTGCTCCTGTCACATTATACGGGAGCCAGCCCCTTACCATTACAAATAGCAACTCTAAGGTTGCATAACTAAAAAAATTAAAATGTTCTGACTTCTGTTAAAAGCTGAGGCTGTAAAGGGGCATTCAGCACACATAAGGACAAAAGAACAGGACAATACAAACAAAATTATACTGGCCATGGGGCCAGTCGCCAGAGCCTCGTTAGTCTTCAGTCCAGGGTGCACTAACGTGGTTGACATTTGGGTGTACTACGTGGAAGGTCACCCCTTACACCCCAGTATTTGGTTTTTAAATAAGCTGTTTTATGTAAGAGATATTGTAGTATTATTTTATATATATATGTAGATATTATTTTTGTTAATATTTTCTGTGTATTTTTAAAGTAGAAATATTAATTTTCAATATTACGGGTTTTCATTCTTTCAATTACTTTAAATGCTGAAAGAAGTCTTCAAGGAACAACTATTAATTTTCGAAAATATGTTTTCATACTTTTTTCTCAGTGTAAAAAACATATATGTATAGTAGGTGCTGCTGCACTTGCTACAATAAGGTATGAAATTTCACTTCAACTTAATGGTCAGTGTCATGACAGTAAATTTGTGTTAAAAGCTGAACTTTTTCGTAGCATTCAACCTAGTACTTTTTATTTATTTGATTTTTGAGAAAACTTCCGAGCATTCTCTTGGTAATTATTATATTTTTTTCTGTGCAGACTAACCTATTTCTAATCAGTGCCATAAGGTATGTGAACTGATCCCTGACAGTATTGAAATTTTTATTATCGAATAGAGTGTAGTTGCTGTACGCAGTCATTTTTTCCGTTTTAATATGTGGCAAACAAAATATTTTTTATTGATCGGTGTAAAATCTTGCAATACAATCCTGTATAAGCGAAGGATCAACCAGGAAAAAAATATTTTTGCAAATATGGATTAGCATGACATAAATCGTTCTGAATTCTTGTATACTTATTTCATTCCATTTCTCCTCCCAAGAAAAGAAGTCACCTATTTTAAGACGGTCATTTTCGTATGATGAAGAATGTTTTTAAAAATGCCTTTAGAGGAAATTATATATTTCCGCTTAAAGTAAGTGCAATTTCAGGAAGTTTTGGTAATAGAACGTTTTCCATATAATTTTCGTATACTTTTATTTTTGTGATAGAAATCAATTTTTAATGCGAAAAGTTTGTAATTAAATGAAAGCATTGCATATAATTAATTTCCGCCACTTCTAACTACGTTTAGTCAATTTGCACGTATAATTTATTATACGCGCAAATCGCCTGAACGCAGTTAGAAACCATTCGGAAAGCGAATGGTACGGCACGCGATAGTGTTTTGTCGTTTCGAGCAATCTGCGAGTTCTTGCGCATAGCGTTCGTCTTTTGTTCTTTCCCCGACGGTGGTCGCGAGGAAACGACCTTCCAGTGCCGCCATACTGTCAACCATTTTTAACCCGCAGGTGTAACATCTTGTAGTAGTATGGCTACCCGCATGAGCGGCTTCACCCGCGACCGTTGGGGAGGAGCGGAGTCATCTATCTTCTTCCTTTTTCTGGCACACACCGCCTTTTCAGTCTCCGCCCAAAGTTGCTATTAGTGTTGATATTATTCCTCCTCTGTAAAAACAAAATATTCGAAGCATTTGGAATTACCAAAGTCACTAACATTGGGTCACTCGCACTTGTCACTTGTCTTCGGCACTAGCACATTATATCACACTTCCTTGTTGTGGGTTTTGTTTACAGTAGGATGTTTTGTTTTCGGGTGAACCCGTATAAGATCCACATGACTGCGGGGTGAGGATTATAGAGTAAGGTGGCTATGGAAATAGGAAATGTTGTTCCTGCTCGTACAAGACATTGATAAAGGATAATTCTGTGTCTTGCTTAACGGACATTGAAAGAATATATGATTAATCGTTTGTATGGCCTCACCGCAACTGCGGGAAAAGGTAGAAGATAAGTGAAGTCGAGCAAGGTGTTGGTTGTTTCGCACGTGACCTGTGCGAAGTGTAATCACTGTACGAGGCAGTTGTAGAGAACGGAACCAAGGCTGGTGGTGGCCGACCTGTGCAACCCATTTATATGTTGTGGTATGGGACAAAAGTTGAATGCACCATTCATCCCAACTTGTTTGAATTTTTTTTCCGTACTCGTGGTAGAAGGTCCGTGTATGGCAAGCGCAGTGGGAGAACACGTACCTCCATTCTGACTCGTTTAGCGAATGCGTCAGCAAGATCTTGATATACATTGAGGTCGCTGTGGCCTTTAATGTACGTAAAAGTCACGATTTGGCCCTGTTGACGTAGCCTGAAGAATTAAGAAGATGAAAACATTAATGCGAAATGCCGTAGCCCCAGTTCGAGCCAATGTCTGTAGGACGCTGAAAGCGTCTGTGAGAATGAGTGTATGAGATATATCCTGGTGCTGAACAAAGGTCAGTGCTCGGAAGATAGCATAACTCTCCGCAGAAAAAATTGACATATCGGGTGGTAACCTATACTGATGAGCTTCAGTTTGTCCTGGTACATAAAACGCGCATCCCACTTCGTCGCCGCGCTTGGAGCCGTCAGTATAAATAAATGTTGCCTTAGGCCATTTTTCCCTGTAATTATGATGATGTCCTCTATCTTCGTAGTAAATATCCAATGGAGTGACTAAGGGTATATCAGAAGAGTATCAGTAAACTAAGGGAGTGCGTGGATCCCGCGAATTTTTTTCGTGCACTGTAGGCTCGTCACTCACCTCATGTGTTCGTTTACCTGGACCTTTAGTTAATTCAAACATGGAGATATCTTCTGTGTCGAGGTGGAGGTTGGTGTGGCCAACTTGTGCCAATTCTACAAGTCCTGCTGCCGCCGACCGTTCCTGTTCTTCTATAATGGTTGGTAGTTGAATGAGGCCGGCAATGGACATTTCCACTATGACATGAAAAACGTTTTAAATATATTCATTTTACTGATAATGACACCAAACTGAAATGTGCAAAATATATCGGCGATATTTGTTTTGGTTCTAGAGATACACGCCTTCAAACACTGCTGAAATTAACCTCCTACGTCACAGATTTGAAAACGTCCTCTGCACAGACTAGACAGGCCTGACGTCATCCTTTAGAAATGCGTGCAGGCAGGGCTTCTGCTTGTCCCGTAAACTAGCATGGGCCGTGCAAGCGACAGTCATTTCTTACTGCGTAAAACAAGTATCTTGTTATAACTTCCAGTGCAAAAATAATGTGTGCTCCATTTGTTGGATATGCATTATACCCTAACAGTATAGCAGTATTTACTATAATTCAGCCACTCGGTAGAGGGTTTTCATTAGGCTGACAAAGCAATACTGGTAAGGTAAACAGTCAATGGCTGAACACGTGAACAGCCTTGTTCCTTGCCAATACATGGGTTCTGACTGGCAAGAAATTATTGTTACAAAAATATCTTTTCTGGAATTACAATTATTTTCGTCATATTTTCTTCGCAATTTTTAAAATAACAATACGTTTAGACAGGGTGCCAAATTACTGCAGATTGGTGGGGGGAAGCAGCAGACAGTCACACACACACACACACTATATACCTAGGTATATATATATATATACACACACACACACACACTATATACCTAGGTATATATATATATACACACACACACGTGTATATATAATGGCATTAAATAAGTGTCAATTATTAAATAATGAAATTAAATTATACAATATATTATATCGACAGTCCTTCATTCAAAATGACTGATGCTATGAACAATGATTTGCCTACGGAGGGAGGGACAAAAATTAAGAGACATTAAGTGAAGATAATAGTTTCCTGTATATAATCCACATATAAATGCTAATACGTGTTTTTTTTAATATATTTATATACTTCGCGGTTGCTAACGAAAGCCGATGAGAAATGGAGAAGAAATAACAAGTCGATCTTATTTCTGTGTTCTGGGGATAGCTGTGTTCAGTGTCCTTAGAGATGAGGCTCTTTGATGTCCGTTCCTTTTGTACGTTTTCGATAATATTCCAGTCAAATATATTCGAATCCCAAATTAATTGTTTATGTTTCTTTCTTGTTAAAACAAAAACTCTCCTCCCCGGAAGAAATTGGTGGGGGGAAATTTCAGGACAAAATCATTGGTGGGGGGAAATTCCCTCCTGGATTTCGCACCCTGCGTTTAGAACACTCGGGTTTACACGCTAATTTCTTCAATATAGGAGGTGATATGGTAAAAAATAATAATAAAAAAAGGTACGCGGAGTTTTTAAATTTTCCTGCAGTAAACGACAGTTTCCTTCAGTTAATATATATATGGCCAATTTATGTATTTATCCTACTTTTACGTCGCTTTTCCGTCAATGTGTTTAATGGTTAGTAATGTCACATTTCTTCCCACTTTTGGGTAATCGCGACAATGACTACGAGCAGTATTCGAAGTCGGGGTGCAGGAGAAACTTTCCCACCCCTACTGCCATCAACACCAACCAGCACAATCTAAGTATCACCCAACCTGCCCACAAAACGAGAAGAAACTTTGGTCTGTCCTGTCTCATTTCGAAACATTCTCTTTTCCCGTCTCCTTTTATGAGATGAGACGGGAAATATCTCGTCTCGTGAGCAACACTAACGTTAACAATTGAAGTATCCCCTTAAGCCTACTGTCCCCAAAGGCTCGAGCAAACCCCCCTCCTCCACCAAACAACTTCCATTTCAATGAAAGGACATTCAGAAAGGAACAGTCATGCCCAGCTCGAGAGTCAAACCTGGAACATGTAAGTTCCTCAGTTAAATTATGAATTTTGTGTATAATAATTACAACGCCAGTTCATTCGTGGTAATTCTGAATGAGCAGTTTGGTTTGCATATACACGTATAAGCAGGATAATATCCAATTTTAGAAGGCTCGTAGCGTTGAAACGAGGAGTCAAACAAACAAACAAAAAAATAATTAAGAAATGTTCTTTTGTCTTTATGATCTCTATGCACTGTGAAAGTTTGTACGATAAGCCTTTGCATAAGTTGTCAATTCTATCTTTTTCGAAACTTGTGAAAAGAACGAGAATTGCCCTCCAAAACCAAGACGAGACTGTCAACAAGGCATTTTACAAATAAACACGAGACAGACATTTACAACTCTCAACGAGAACGAAACCAAGACTGCCATGTCTCGTCTCGATAGAAACCCTAGTGATGAGGTTGTGAACCAATTAATTAAAGCGTTCGGGGAAAGAGATGAGGCAGCTTTTTTCGCAGTACAAATTTCAAAATATATTTAAGTATGCGATATAATGTTATATACATTACTTACACATAAACTTAGCTTTGAAATGTACTGTGCAACTGATGTAATCTTCTGTGTATTTTCTCTTTTCTGCACAAAAATATTTTATCATACTTTGCATAACAGGAATGAAATTCAGACTGAAATTGCTTTATGGAAAAGAATGTAAAAATAGGCGTTATAAGTAAAGTGAAGAATGTGAAAATTCTTATTTTGCACTACATGGTTTATGGTAAATTTCGATAAATATAAGTTTAAAATATATTTTTGAAAACTTGGTAGTAACCAATTTTACAAGCAATAGTTTTCTCGTGACTTGATGAAAACACGCACGCAGCAGAACTCTTTCGTTTATCTTTCACGTGAGCAGCAGAAATATTTAATAGAAGAATGACCATTATCAAGCATAGCTTTCCCTTCCATTATCGTTCCTTCTTCCATTATTTAACTCTACACAGATTTGCAAAACTGCTGTACACTTTGGCTCTTCGTGGCATACCCCCAGTGAACTGGACGCTCCAAGCAGACGACAAACGAGCTCTCTCCGAGTAGTGACGTTTTAACATGGCGGGGCGTGTTTTTCAGCGCAACGCTAGCCTCGCAACTTTGGAAGTCTGGTTTTCCCCTTAAACTGAACGCATAGAAACCCGAAAAATTGCAGGGGTCATTTTCTCAAGGTGTAGTTTTCAAAATTGCTTTAAAAAAAATGAGTGAAAATGTCCATTGCCGGCTTCCTCACGACACAAATTTAAATTCCCGCAAGATGCGCAGAGAGAACACGTATCAACGCGATATGAGTCGTAGTAAAGGAATTGATCCTATCTCATACAACACTACAGTTTCAGCGCACTCGATCACTAGTTGATACTTTCGCTGTGAACGCCGAAAATCGAATCTAGTCAACTTTGACGAAAACGAAACATAAGTCAGCTATCTACCCATATTTGACTGAAAAAACAAAAACAAGATCGAATGCCTCGAAATATCGGAATAATCGAATGTATGATATCGATTATGACCATCATGTAGTAATCTGTGATCACGATAAATAACAGCACAACCAATCTGTGGCACAACAGCAACGAGTAAAAACAGGGCTGTTTCAGTCTTATGGGAGATTGGTTGACCGTAGTTAGTATTCTGTGTTTCTACTGTTCCTCGCGAACCGGCTGAAGTCAAATTCGTGTCCATATTCACGAACCTTTTCTTCTACTAAATTTTATTGCGAGAATGAGAGTAGAATACGTGTAATATTTACAAATAGTACCAGGAATGTACGTATTCTACAACTCTTTCATTTACACAATATTTAGTTTCTAATTTGGATAACTAGCTTCATCCGGCCGACCAGTCTGTTTACATTTTGAAATTGTGTCGTCTGATTCTTGTCATTAGAATATTATTTTGGGGATGCGATAAGTGTTGCCTAATGTAGTTAATGAAATCGTAATTTAACATTGTATGAAATCACTGCGTAATACGTATCAAAGCTTTTTTCAAAAAGTGATAAAGAAGTATCGCCAAACGCGAACCAAATTCCGTTCATTTAGTGTGACCAGATATTTGTTGACCAAAAAGAGTATATCTATAGGTTGAAGGTGCGCATGCACAAAACATAAAGAGAAAACGAAAATAAGGGTGGTTATTTGTTATTGCTTCTATTATAGCCCCTATAAAATAGGCCTACACTCTACAGATTCAAATTACTTATGGGTATAATGTAATTAGCTAATTAAAAAATACTTACTCACCAATGGGCACCATCATTCATACTTCTGGGATGATTTTGCTTTCTTGAGTATGTTTAATTCGTCCTTTATTGCCAGTCCAAACTCTTCACAGGTCATGTCCACATTGGATTTAACTTTCATTACATGTTCGAGTGTTGACACGTTCGAGTGTTGACACCAGGAGTGTACTTTTTTCCTCTCGCCAATAAGTTTTAATAACACTAAAGAATCTTTCACAATCAACATTTGTACCAGGTAAAGTGAAGAAGATTTTTATAAGAGGCACAATCACTTTTAAATTTGACCCAGCCTGTACTGACTTCCACTTACCCATCATTGTTTCTTTTCTTTCCCCCCAATCTTCAAGATGTTTTTCAATGGCTTTTGAAATTGCACAAGAAGTGTCAAAAATATCATTATCATTAAATTCCAATGAATTTGAAATATGTTTGCTGGTTGATGGAATATGAAAATGACTCTTGAAATTGTTCATAGGAAATTCTTGAGTCAAGGAGTAAATACCTCAGTTTGTTGACATCTTGACGTTTTCAGTTCTGTGGATTTTAACGCATATTTAAGCGTAAAATAATGAATGAAATTAAATAGCAAGGAAAAGAGTATATTTGGGGATTTTTGCAAATTGAAAAGAGTATAGAGCATATGAACCTTTAAAAGAGTATAATACTCTTAAAAAGAGTATGTCTGGTCACCCTAGTTCATTTCATCTCTGTGGTACAGGCTTGCATTCAGTATCGAAATCGAACTTTCTGATTGTAATTGTGTATCATTTGTTGTTTAAAATAAAAACTCAGGAATTTTAATGAAATGGTAATAATATTATATACTGTTCTGTAAGGGCCAAGTTCCACGTGTATAACTTATTCTGTGATGTTATGCTTCTACAATAACTTATTTTTTAATTCCTCTCGTATTTTCTTGCTTGAATGGTTTAGGTGGACCAGGTTCGGTTCTCTTACTTTTATAATTATACACACGCGCGGAAATAATCAGATAATTAAACCTAATGATCCTATCCTACTTATGTTATGATTCTGGTAATTATTTGAAAATAGTCGCAGCCTTTTCTATTTGTATGTAGCTAATGCTTAAGGATCATTTGAGGTAAATGCAACTTTGTATTGAAAGCAATATATTTTCAGTTACTATTTTCACCAAGTGGTCAACCTCGTTTTTGTGCAATTTTCACCTAAACTCATGATTCCTCACAATGTGGGAATTAATTCATAAAACAGTCACGTTCTCTTGTAAGATTTTGTTTTGCATTGCTTGTTAGGTTCTATGTCTCATAAAATAATCATCTATACCATGTGATATCACTGCTCTCTCTAAAAAGTGGTAATAATAATCAATAATCATCATTTTTAATTTGTGTTAAGCTCTGTGGTTAGTTGAGTGATTTAACTTGCAAAAATTGACAATGTGTGAAATATAATAGCATCTGTACTTAATAATAAAGGTACCAGTTTCATAGATCCAAGACACATTAAAATCAGATATTTTGTGTTTTGCATGGTTCGTACTTACCAATTGTGTATTGTGGAACATAGTTCAAGGTGCCAATATGCTTTTTACACGAAAACAAACACTTTTTCTACTAATTTATCTAAGTGCTACTGTATGCACGTAACGGTGCTATATCGCTTACTTTATGAATGATATCGCTTTTTTTGTTTTCGAATATCAGTGTTTTCCAACCTTCACCGAAAAATACCTACTATTGTGTTCGTCAGGTGTGCAAATTGTACATTATGCACTGGTAGCTGACGGACAGACCCACGAACCATTCCGATAAGGTTAGGTTTGGTTAGGTTAGGCAAGAATAGTTAAAAAAAGGGTGGGTTGGAAACACTGACATGATTTCCCGGTCAAATAGATACCATGATGAAAGAAAATACCTCTACTAACGTTGGAAACCTTAGAGAAACTCATTTCCATAAGTAGTTTCTTCTGTAAAAATGAAGAAATGTGTCTCCGATGTATGAAACTGTTACCATAATAAAAAAAAATGGTGAAAATAGCTTGTTCTGCTAGTCTCAACACCTCATGAATGTAGTTGCACATTTTTTTTATTTTGAGAATAATTACTGAAAATCATGGTTATTTTTTTCGTTTTAATATGTGGTAAACAAAATGTTTTATTGATCGGTGTAATATCTTGCAATACAATCCTGTATAGCGGAAGGATCAGTCAGGATTTTTTTTTTGCAAATATGCATTAGCATGACATAAATCGTTCTGAATTATTGTATACTTATTTCATTCCATTTCTCCACCCAAGAAAAAAAAGTCACCTATTTTAAGACTGTCATTTTCGTATGATGAAGAGTGTTTTTAAAAATGCCTTTAGAGGAAATTATATATTTCCGCTTAAAGTAAGAGTGCAATTTCAGGAAGTTTTGGTAATAGTACGTTTTCCATATAATTTTCGTATACTTTTATTTTTGTGATAGAAATCAATTTTAATGCGAAAAGTTTGTACTTAAACGAAAACATTGCATATAATTAATTTCCGCCACTTCTAACTACGTTTAGTCAATTTGCGCGTATAATTTATTATACGCGCAAATCGGCTGAACGCGGTTAGAAAGTATCGGAACGCGAATGGTACGGAACACGATAGTGTTTTGTCGTTTCGAGCAATCCGCGAATCCTTGCGCATAGCGTTCGTCTTCTGGTTTTTCCCCGACGGTGCTGCCGGCGACGGTCGCGAGGAAACGACCTTCCAGTGCCGCCATACTGTCAACCATTTTTAACCCGCATCTGTAACATCTTGTAGTAGTATGTCTATGAGTAAAAAGAATCAATTCTCTTCGGGAAGAAAGTTTCGAAAGAATTAAAGTATTGCATATCTTTATCAGAGTCAACTTTTCAGGTACTAAACAGATCAGTAATACATACTCGATAATCGTTAAAGGGATGTGTGTTATTATACCAACAAAACAGCCCATGCAAATACCGATTGTTTTATGATTTCTCCGGTATGATTGCAGAATATAGATAATCTCTCCAACTTTGTATAGTAACTAATCACGAATCTGGGTACTAGTTAGATATAGCGGAAACACATGTAACTCGTTTATTTTGAAATAAAATTCATTTCTACTTACCTCATATGCATAGCGGAACATTTTTCAACTTGGGATTACTTTTTTTTTTTTTTTTTTTCAATGAGAGGTAACACTTTACTATACCGGAGACGGATTTCTTCAAATTTACAGGAGAAAGTACTTACGCAAATCATTTTCTGTAGCGTTGTTGATGTTCGGGAATGTAGTTTTGATCCATTTTAATGCGAATGCATGTGGTTTTCTACGAAAATCTATGGTATAATTTAACAATACAGGGAATTTCTCCAATTTGTTTGAAATTTCGGTTACCTACTATCCTAATTTGGGTCTCCTAATCACGAATCTGCACTTAAAATTTGGCGCTCACGTATAGAAATTCCTGAATTATGGCTAGCCCCACGGACCATTGGCGCGTGGTTAGGTTGGGTTAGGAAACATAGTTAAATTTTAGGGTCGTAGTAATATCAGAAATATATATATTTCGTTCTTTAAGTATTCGAAACGGAAAATCTTGCGATAAATAATGAGCAATGGTACATTGTTGGTTACGATGACTGACCCTCTTATTTTGCAAGTTTGACACGTGAGCGCCAAATTTTAACTTCAGATTCGTGATTAGCAGCCCTAATTTAGTGAGTATGCCGAATTTCAAACAAAATGGAGAAATTCCCGGTATTGTAAAATCGCTCCGGGGGTATAAATTTTGTTCGTCTATTTAGAGGAAAAAAGCAGCCCATGTTCTGCAGTGAGACCACATTTTGACTCACGTTGTCTATCGTCAGTTGATATGCTGTGTCGTCAGCTGATATGCAGTGTTTCCAAACTTATGAACCGATAAATGCCATACAAACTATTCTCAAAAGGTTTTTAAGCGAAAATTGATCCACAAACCATTCACGGATGGTTAGGTTAGGTTCAGTTAGGTTAGGCAAACATAGAAAATTGAATTGGAAAAAAAAAAACTGCCCACACGTCATCTTGCAAAACTACTGCGTGGTTGTTACACTAACACTTATTAACCGAAAAATGATTGTTTTTAATCCACAAACCATTCACGGAAAGTTAGGTTAGGTTCAGTTAGGTTAGGCAAACAGAAAATTAAATTTGAATAAAAAAATCCCGCTCACACGTCATCTTGTAAAACTACTGCATGGTTGCTACACTGACAGAGGGTTACGTAATCGAACTCATGGAACATTTGATTCACGTAGTCGACTGTAATGGTGACACGAGCTATTGTGCAGCGGAGATACATGAATGTCGAAAAATACTTTATTTACAGGCCAAATAACTTGCACAATTCGAAAGAACACTTTTCCCAGCTTCAGAAAGTCCACAAGAACTAAATTCCGGGTAACAGTTTCATAGATCGGAGACACATTAAAATAGGATATTTTGTGTTTCGCATGGTTCGTACTTACCAATTGTGTATTGCGGAACATAGTTCAAGA
This sequence comes from Lepisma saccharinum, assembly GCF_977018435.1. Lineage (NCBI taxonomy): Eukaryota > Metazoa > Arthropoda > Insecta > Zygentoma > Lepismatidae > Lepisma > Lepisma saccharinum. The sequence goes on along the minus strand of NC_139229.1, from coordinate 111,716,061 downwards.
TGCCATTATGGTTTTTACACGAAAACAAATGCAATTTTTCACATTCTGAGTGCATTTTTTTTATCCCTTTCTTCGCTTCCGTAACACACGTTGTGGCGGGCACATCTTGACTCGCGTTGTGGGTATGCAGTGTTTCAACCTTCTTCACCGAAAAATACCTACTATCGTGTTCGTCACCAGTGGAAATTATACATTATGCACGGCTAGCTGATGTATAGCCTGCGTAGCTGACAGATAGCCCGACAAACCATTCACGGATAGCCCCACGAACCATTTCCGATAAGGTTAGGTTTGGTTACATTAGGCAAGCATAGTAAATAAAATAGGGGGTTGAAACACTGACAGGGGCTTATCTTACGTCATCAAACGTATGCAGCATCCGGTTGTCTTAGGGCAGGCAAATGAAAGCAATGGCAATTGTGCATTGGTGAGATATTTCTCTTGAAAAATACATGATTTCCCGGTCAAATATATTTCACGATGAAAGAAAATACCTCGACGAACGTTGTAAACCTTGGGGAAACTCATTTCCGTCAGTAGTTTGTTTAATAAAATTGAAGAAATGTGTCTCCGACGCATGAAACTGTTCCCAAATTCATTAAGTACTTTCTCGTCTTTTCTCCTGTAAATTTCAAGAAATGTGTCCACTATATCTAATCGTTGCCTTAATCTGTTGTTAAAATGCAGGGGTCACATGTGCAATTTGTACATTATGCACGGGTAACCCCACGAACAAATCCACTTATATCGGCTTTTTCCCCGATTTCCACACGTGACCCCCGCATTTTAACAGATTCGTGATTAGAAGGCCCATTACCTGTTGCCGATCAGCCGATCACCTCTCACTCATTTATTTCGTCACTTTTTACATTCATACTTACCTATTGTGCATTGCGAAAGATTGTTTAAGATGTGATCTACTTTTCTGACATTTTCTGACTAAAATAACGTGAATAACAATATTTATTGTTCATACTTTTTTCACTTGCTTAAGACACAATATGGCAGGTACAGCTTCAGTAGCATCGATGATTAGTGGTGTTTCCAACCTTCTTAATCGAAAAATGCCCCACGAACCATTCACGGATAGCCCCACAAACCATTCATGGTAAGGTTAGGTTAGGCAAACGCAGTTAAAATTTTGGGGTCGTAGTAATATCGGGAATGTATATTTAGTTTTTTCATCTTCTTGCAAAACAAGCATGTCTGAAACACTGACAGGAGATTACGTCATGATCATCCGGTTTACGTTCAACAAGCAAGGAACAGCAACGGCAGTTTTGCGTTGGAGAGATATTTTTCGTGAAAACGCATGATTTTCTGCTCCAGTAGATTCTACGATGACAGAAAATACCTCCACGAAGTATCCAAATGAAAAAAAAACTCATTCTAGTAAGTACTTTCTTGTGTAAAAATGAAGGAATCCATTATTCCGGTCAGCAACTGTTACCAAAGGCCAAAATTAGTTACTATACCAAATATTAACGAAATTAGAATAGAAATTAGAAAATAGAGACATTCTCTATATTCTGCAATTGCTCCATTTCTCCTAGCACAAAGACTAATTATCGTAGAATTTTGGAAATCATTGTCACATGAAATTTGAACCTTCCTTAAAGTAATGAGCACTCTTTGGACGTAAAAAAATATTTATGTTAAAAAAACAACTTAAAAATTACCTTATGCAAGCATGCGCACTTCCCATGGAGAAGATAAATATCGTAGAAGCGTGGTAATGAATGTAGAAGTAAATCTGAACCTTAGTAAAATATATTTACGGTCTTTATTTTAATGCTAAGAGAACCAAACCTAACCTGCGTAACCTAACCATGAAAGCATATATTGAACAAAATCTTAAGTAATCGCTAAAACTCCACAGTATGTGTTAACCTAACCATGAAAGCATATATTGAACAAAATCTTAAGTAATCGCTAAAACTCCACAGTATGTGTTAACAGGCGTACATTGAAATCGAACCATGTAAAAATTGCAATAAAACAAAAGAAACTTGGGCCCTTTTTTTCTGCACACCACGGAATTGGAAAAATACAAGGTGCCTGTACTTCTAATATGTCACATGATGAGGTATTAAGTTTGTAAATGCTTTCATTGTTAGGTTAGGCAGGTCAGATTATAGGATATTATCATTTTACTTCTGTAAATACTTCCCAACACCTGGTCATGTAATTTCTAATGACAAAGTTGTGGTATGATTCAGGTAATTCATTTGCTGGTGAAAATAGTCCCATATGCTATCCTCCACCTGGTGAAAATAGCCCTATATGCTATTCACACCACCTGGTGAAAATAGTCGCAGCCTTACTTAAATGCTAAGAGAACCAATCCTGGCCTGTCTAACCTACGAAAGCATAAATTGAACAAAAATCTTAAGTAATCGCAAAAACTCCGCAGTGTGTGTTAACAGAAGTAAATTGAAATCGAACCATGTAAAAATTGTATTCATAGCATGATGAAATCGCAAAAGAAAGAGGACCTTGCTTGCGCCAAATACAATGTTATTATCAGGCAATTATTTTTGCTGGTGAAAATAGCCCCATAAACTGTTCTCAACACCTGGTAAAAATAGCCCTTATGCTATTCTTACCACGTGGTGAAAATAGTTGCGGCCTAAAAAAAATCAGTATTTTCAACGATAGCTTATTGCCCTTGGAGATTAATTTTAAAGAAAGATTAAAATATCACAATTGAGTTTGTTTTAATTTGTCACATGTTTGGCCTTAAAGTAGCATGCAAATTAAATGGGCGTTATCTCATTGTCTATAGAGGAGCCCAACTTAAGAGTTCAGTATGGGCTGTTATGGGCTTTTACTTTTGAGATCACCACCCCCAAAGAAGAGTGTTTCTGTCAGAAACAAAAGTTGTTAACATTTGAAGAGGAAATAATAAATATGCAAAAAGCAGAGGGAATGTAAGGTTATTATGGTCTACACCTTCTTTTACAATTCGGACCATTCAAAAAAGATGCATTCCTTGTGGTTTGTTATTTGTGTGCGTGCTTTCTCATTTTGGGTAATTCTTCTCCGAAAACAGGCATATCGTACACGCATTGGCGGGTCTAGCGCGATGACTCCCCGGTTCACTTGCTCTTCCCAAAGGATGACCCAAGTATTATAAAAAGCATTCATAGCAATATGTTGAAAGAACATAAGATGATCGAGCAGTTCTTTTCCAGATAGTTAAAAGAATAAATCAAAGTTTGACACAAATGCATAAAGGGAATAGATTTATGAGATACTTAAGTAAATTTAATCCGGGAATTGTTGCTTGATGGACACAAATGGAGAGCATTTTAGATTGGATAATTGCGATATAATTATGTCTCTTTCTTTAATCATTGTTCACACAAATACAACAGAATTTCATCTATTTCACACATCTATTAATAATTGATTAATTGAGTTTAAATCCACTTTTATACACAGATATGTTAATTCTACGGTTTTATGTGAGATACGAACATCTATGTGCTTCCACCAGGTATCGAACTCTAATCCCTTTATTAAAATGCGATGGTGGGGGGGTTTGCTTTGGTGTATGCCGGTATAATGAACACGGTTCTGTTTCAAATGAAACAGTGCACCTAAAAATGTGAAAGAGGCTTCCCGATGGCACAGTGGTAACGTTGTCGCCTCGTAATCAAGGCATCCTGGGTTTCATACCCGGTGAAGGCATATGGTGGTCCGGTTCCCACTTTAAACTGTAGGTCCAGTCCCGATTAGCCTTTCTGTGCATAAAAGAAAGACAATACACTGCCGAAGTATGTGATAAAATAGACAGCAAGACGTATGAAAAGTATATTCGGAAACAGTTATTTTCAAATCTTCCTCCACGGACCGTCATAATTCTTGACCAACAGCTGCAAGAATGAACAGCTTCCCACCAAATCATAGAGGAAGGATTTACATCCTTGTATTGAAGAGCTCCCGTTGACCACTAACTTTTGTTTCTGCGTGTACTACAGCAGAGCTCGATGTGTGCTGGAGCTTTCTTCTACTGCGCACCATGCAGCAACACTGTCGCCATAAGCCCCATACTGAACTCTTAAGTTGGGCTCACCAATAGTGCTTCTACAACTAGACAATGTATAATCTGTAGTAGAAGTAGTCCAGTTAACATTGCATGCTACTGATGAACCGTTGTCACTAACGTTTAGAGAATTACTAGCTTCAGATTGGATAATTTTAAAACCGCTTATGCAAGTTACATTTAATGTTCTTAGCAATGCAAGCTTAGCTGATAAAATGTAGCAGTTCAGTCTATTGTACTTTTAGGTATCCTGGTACGTGAGACTGGAGGTCTGTATGAAGTATGCATTCTGACCTGTCTGCTCATCTTCACACAGAGGAATGTAACATACTGATAGACAAATTAAAGCGGTGCCATGATGAGGTAATTACTTCATATTTACATTTTATAGATTATTATATTGAAGTGGCAGCGCATACTTTTGCAATGGTGTAAGCCTAGCATGATGAAGGCCATTCTTGTTGTAAATTGTACTGATTTTGTTTCCTTAAATTCAATTCATGGCTGCATCATTCTTTTTATTTCTACCATAGCGAGTAACCTAGCAATATGCCAAATGAGATAAAAGTAAACAAATGAAAATAATTTGATTCCGAACCTCTTAACTGAATGAATTTTGAAACAAGGCTGGAAAAATTCCGACCTTAGATCACTCACCCTGGGAATCGAACCCGGGTCTCTGCATAGGAGACACCATACCGACTAGACCAACGCATTCGTCAAGAATCTCTTTTTCCATCTTCAACATTTTACCTAGACGGCTCAAGCTCCATTTGTCCCCCTGGCTCGGAGTCCTTGCATCCATGCAATGTAGTTGTAGATGTAAAATTAAGCTGCTCCTGGCCCTTTCCCATCGGGATACGCTGGGTTTATTGTTTCACACCGACCGCACCTGTACGTACAAAACCTGGCAGATTCAAAGGAAAACTGGAAACCAAAGCAGCTAATTCCTAGGGGGATAATTCTACCTTACACTTGATTTGTGGAGATGTGGCTGCGATTCTCATCTGCACATAGATATTTCTGTCACGTACTTCTTGTTGGTAACGAAAACTTGAGTCCACGTTCATTTAACTAATGCAAGAATATTTTTACGATTTTTTCCAAAACGAAATGTAAGTTGGAGAAAATATAGTCTCATTTTTAGCACGCAACAGGGGGGAGAACAAAAAGACTATCTTGCCAACACCGATCATGGGTGGGGGGCAAGGTGTCCCCCCCCCCTGGTTCCGACGTCTCTGTCTAGCACCCCGATGGTGAGAGGCATACGGACAGTGCCATCTATCACGAATGGAACAAAATGTGTCAGACAAAATTTACGTATTTTCGGACATCGAATTTGAATCTGCAATAAAAAAAATAGGAGCTCCCTTTTAACATTTCAAGGTTGCCCCCTGCCCCACCCCCCAGCAGTGGCAGGGTGTATTCATTGTAGCATAGGTGACTTACCCCCACAATACTATTATACTTTCATATGGAGCATTTTTTCGTTCGATGCATATTTCTTGCAATATTTCGATTTGTCAAGTTACATGGGACACCCTGTATATGTTTACATGTAGGGCTTTGCAATAACTTAAAGAAAAAATTAAAAAATGTATGGTATTTTTCTAAAGCGTGTTTCTTAGGTATTTAAGTGCATAACTATCTGAGCTGTATTCATTATTTTTTCTTCACAGAAGCTGTAATTTGATTAGAAATAGTATTCATGCATAAGAATTTAAATTGTCAGGATCTCAAAATCAGACCATGTTGAAGTTACAACTTTGCATTAACACTTCAGTCAGCATATATATATCAGTGGGGGAGAAAACTTATTTCAAATGCCTTTTTTTTTCCTTCTTTTCACAGTTGGTACTTGAAGAAAAGATTTTTTTCAATAATTGAATTGAGCTTGCTATTTGAAACCTTGTTTCCATCACCTAAGATAGTTTTTTAAACATGTTGCATGAAATTATTTCATATGTATGAAAATTTACAATCACATTGTTTTTCAGCACAATGTCAGGAAGTTCTTTGGTTATTGCAATGATGAAGACCGTGACATGGTAAGGTGCTTACGAAAAGAGGTATGGAATTATTGTTTTATCTTTTATATCCTAATGACAGGTATAAATTTTGATCCAAATAACTTGCTTTCTTTCAGTCAACATAAGCTAACTAATGATGTGAACTTTTCATTTTGGATTTTCCCCTTAAAATATATTGTACAGTGGGATGCACAAGTATTGCTTGGCAAACTTTTCATGATTATTTTCGGTAATTTTTATCTTGCATCCTACGTATTTTTAACGACTGGATATTTTATATATGCTGGTGCAGATGTTGACAGCCAATTGTTTTGACATTTTGTTTCAATTCCCGAAGCTCTCATTGCAAAAAACAAGGAGAATGCCAATGGTGGACAATTTGCTTGGTAATATTTATGCATCCAAATCCCTCCGTACTGCAATTGGGTGGTAGGTTGTTTTAATTTTATTTCTAGTAGGCATTCAAATTTTTGCAATGAATCAAGTGTAGAGCTGAGTCAGTACTGGTGTAGTGGTGTCACTCGATACTGTTCTGGACTCCAAATGCATTACACAGTCCTCCAAGATGCCACACACACTTTTGCAGGGTCTTAAATATTCTGGAAATTATGCCAAGTACATTATTTTCAATTTTTTTACAGCATTGTGGAATTTTTTTATTATCTCCTGTGCAATTATGAATATTTTAAAACACAACTATGGTAGATTGCTATGATATAATTTCAATGGAAAATTTATATATTTAAATGTATAAATACTGGGTGTTCCATTCAAATCTCCCTAATTTCAATTATTCGTAGAAAAGAAAGTATGAATGATAGAGTAATAAAATTTCAGACAATTGAAGAAACACTCATCATTTTATTTTCCACACACTAATACACCTCCACATGTGCCCCATTGGTAGCACAAACAATATCCAGTCTGTATTCAACTTCTTGCCATGTTCTCTCCAACATGTTTCCTGTTACTGCTGCAATCGTATCACGTATGTGGGTTCGTAACTCTGGGATGTTATTCACTGGAGTCGCAAACACACAAATTGCCTAGATGCCTGGTGGATGGATATATTCGGGCTTCTCTGAAACCCTGCTCGAATTTTTTCCACCTTTTCCTCTCACACACGACAGCGAGCTCCACCAGATTGTTTTAGGACACTGCCGGTTGTTAGAAACTTACTAAACCACAGCCTAATTTGTTTAGCATCAGGTGCAACTCCTCCATACACTCGTCTGAAATTTCATTGCGTTGCAATCACAGATTTTGTCTCAGCATACCACACCACTGCCTGTGTGCATTGTTGAACAGTCACCATTTTTATTTATGCGACCGTGGCACTGTGTAGTGAGCAAATGGACAACTTCAAGTCATGAAAACAAAACTTGAAGATCTGGCCTTTCATTTTGTGTTAGTTATTTCACAATTCATCGTACTTGGTTCACAGTCATTAATTGAAATTAGGGAGATTTGAACGGAACACACTGTATTATAAATGTGCCTTTGACGTACATAAATATTATGAAAGTGTTTAGTTTGTTACAATTTTTAAGTATTGTCCTAATCAAGTGTTCACAATTACCTTTTGTAACTCATCAGATTCCATTATATTAGCTCTTTTGATACGTTTAAAAAGTTTAACATGTAAAGAAACAAAGTTCTAATTAAAAATATTTTTTGTCAGATGGGACTACATACATGGACAAATAGGAAAGGTTTTCATGATTGGGAAAAGAGAGACGCGGTAGTATATAAATACGGAGAAACTAGTACTCACTTTTATCCGCGAAGCTGTTTTTTCTTCTTTTTCGATTAATTTCAGTGGCCACTGCCACCATCCTCGTTGGAACTTGCTGCGCTGTTGTTTGGCATGCGTCTTTTGTTCGTAGTTCTCTGGCTGCCGTTAGGTGCGCTGTGCGTTGTCTGCTATGTCCGGGCGATAACTGCTGCAGTAGTGGAATCCAAGTATGGTGCGCTTGCCCGCTATCGATGTTTAGTTCGTGCGGGAAGTGCATTATGGCGTGCTTTTCCTTGATTTTGGTGTCTATGAGCGTGTGGGCAGTGTGTTTGACTCGAACCTTTTGAATTTTATGGCTATTGTATTTGATATGTCTAGCAAGACCAGTAAGTGGGTTGGGCTTTTTTCGCATCTGCTAGGTGCTGTTGGATTCTTTCATTGACAGATCTGATGGACCTGCCGATGTAATGAGCCTTGCATTCACACTCTGCATCATATACACCTGGGTTGTCAAGGGGGGAGAGGAAGTACCGTTTGTGCTTGTTCAGTTTATCAGTTATTTTGGAGTTGGGTTTGTGCGCTACTTTGATGCCAAATGGGAGAAGGGCTTTGGCTATGCGGTTGGAAGTGGTGGGATGGTAGGGGAAGGCAAACCATTTATATTGGTCGCTGGGGGTTGGTTGTGGCTGGGTTGCTTGTGGATGGGTTGATTGTGGTAGGTTAGGGTGTCTGACCTGTATTTCCGCCTTACTGCACCAAGTGGAAAGTTGTGATTCAGTGTAGCCATGTTTCAGGGCTATTTCTGTGATGGTGGCTATCTCCTCTCGTAGATCCTCTTCTTTGCCACAGTAGGAGAAGGCTCTTCGATAAAAGTTTAGCCACACATTGGCTTTTTGCTTAGGGGGATGGCTAGAGAGAGCATGTATATACTGGTTGCCTGCATCCGGTTTTCTGTAGACGGTGGTTGTGAATTTGTTAAGTGCACGGCTGATGGTGATGTCCAGGAAGTTGATTTTACCAAGTTTTTCATGCTCTACGGTGAAGTTGAGCCTGGGGTGGATGTTATTTAGTTTGTTCACTAGGAGGTTGAGTTCTTCTGCCTTTTTGTATACAATTTGTTGTCAAGTTCAGACAGGTCAAATTTTAACAAAATAAATTTTAGGCTTACCTCTATTAGACATTGGCCCCCACACTAATATGGTACACTTCATAGGCATCTAGTCTGCCATGTCATGTTGATGGCCGGAGGCCTGAGAAGCAGATTACTACCAGTTCTGATGTGGATGGTGACAGTGATCATTGAAATTAATTGAATTAAATAAGGAGATGCACAGATACGTTAGCACTTTTCAGGCTTCTATTATTAATAGTTTTCCACATCTAAGTCCCAGAACATGAAAAACTAATCATATTTGCACGTACTTGTTTCAGATATTTTAATTCCTCATTGATTTATTTTATTCACTTTTCTGCTACTTTTGGCTAATCACAAAGATGAGGATGAGTGGTGAAATTGAGGAAGGGCAGCTCACAAATAACATCCATACCAGTTTTTTAATCCGGAACCCGTCGTCATACCTTGTTCCACTAACCACTGCACCATGAAGGTCGGCACAAATATGTTCAGACTGCACGTAATTACAGTTGAACCTGAATTATACATATGTTAAGGTGAAGAGAATATAATATGTATAACTGGGAATTACTTACAAATCAGATTTAGATACCATGTTGTATCATTATTAAAATACTATAATTGCTGGAGGAACAAGATATATATATGTAATACAGGTTAATTCTGTCATAAAGTGGTAAATTAACGAAGCTAAAAGTTTGATTCGTAATTTCCCACTTTATTCGTGAACACTTTGATGCTGAAATACCACAGTAGACACTATAGTTTTACTACCCAATTTTAAAAAAAATGTCTAAAATAGCATTTCTTTTACTAATCACTGTGCAAGGTGTGGTATATCTAAGTCTGTAACTATTTCAGTTTTATGTGGATTAGCATCCACTTCCCGTATAAATTTTACTTTCGGTGAAGCGTGTAACTTTTCCGCTTTTTCTTTTTTTCTCTGAGATTGTTGTAGCTTGGTTATGCACAACTCAACTGTATTTTATGAAAATTAGTATGTATAAATGCATTACGTACAAATAAGGTTTAATTAACACGTTTTTATATTATATTTTGCTGGGACCTACAGTAATTTACATATAAAACAGAATTATGCAGAACCGAGTTACGTATAAAGCAGTCTCGACTATAGTACAAATATTGCATCATCAGTGCAACTCCAAACAAAACTTTTGGTCTCATTTTATTCCTGGTTTGGAAGTTCTTACATTATTCTTTTTCTTTTTGATGTAAAATTCTTCTTTGTGAAATGTCAAACGTGTTCTTAAAATGTGTAAATGCAACCTGTGACCAGGCTCATGGATTAATTCACAAAGGATTGTTTTTCATGTAATCCTCATCAAGATTTAAATGCTTAAAGAGTGCATACTTTTCTGGGTCCATTAGCACCGGTTTTCTTGTGCCAAAGTGTGAACTTTCTTTTTCTCCAGAGTTTTAAGCCTTAAGTGTTGGCACTTTTCATCCCAGTTACACTGTATTTACTCACAATTTTATTGTATTTCTTTGCAGCGCGAAGCAAGAAGAAAGGCTAATGCTGAGAAGTCTCGAGCCAAGCTGAAACGTATGTGGGGAGAGCCAAAGACTGAACAACAGCAGTGAAAAGAGCATCGATACAACATGGCCAGTGCTGCTTCATTGCTACCAATTGAAAAAAGTGTGATTCAGAGTGAAACCTACCCATCCGTGACCGAACGGTATTACATCCCTCACTACAGCGTGGACGTAAACGGAAATCCGGGAGAGGATCAGTGCATCCTCTTCCATTCAAACAAAATTTGCGTCATCACTTTGGCACCTTCTCACCCTGTTCTTAAAGAAAAAAAGCAGATAGCTAAGATAGACTTTCAGGTGTCGGCAAAAGTTAATCGTCTGGAAAACAAGGTTTCCGGAAAGGGAAAACACGGAGCACAAGCCTTGTCACCAAGTTCAGTTTTGTGTTACGTAAAATGTACAGATGATTCCCAGTACACTGTATGCAGCTGCATTAAGGGTAAACTGGTGGAAATAAATGAACAGTTGATTGACAAACCTAACCTTGTTCTGGAGAAACCATGGTCGGAAGGGTACATAGCAATTGTGTTGCCAAATTTAGCAACCATTAAGCAGCAGCAGCATGGACTCATGCCACAAGATGAATATAAGAATTATGTGCAGCAGAGACAGGCTTAGATAAAAATAGAGCAGTTGGTCATGTCTAACAAAATTTCATGAGTTGTACACGTTATTTTCTTTAGTGTTATAGCATTGTGTAACACCTGTGTTTTATTTTGATGCCAGTTAACAAGGTTATATGTTGATGTAATTTTTGCATTATAAACATTGGTACAAGTACACACGACTGTATTTTAATAATTGTTGTGATCCCAATTATGAAATACATTCTAGAAATCCTTAATATATAGCATTTCACCCGACCACGCACACAAACTTGTCACAAAATAAGGAGAAATTCAGTGTCCTTATAGAATCATTAAAAAACACTAAAATTACTAATTTGTACACGTTATTGCAGGTGGATAATATACCATACATTGTTGTTTTTTGAATGTTTCAATAATTCCATAACAGCACTCACTTTATCCGAACTGGAAAGGTGAAATTCTCCAAAAACATAACACTTTGTTTTCTATATAAATCACTATGTATATATTTACAAATACATCAATACAAAATGTATTTCTGCTTTGATACTCTTCACAGAAGACATTAACAAACATCTAATATAAAGAAATACTATAAACATACTTGAACAGGCACAATATTTCTATTTTGCTGTTTATTTTTACTAGGTTTTAACAAGGTTCCTGCTACTATTCCGAGAAACAGTAAAAGGCCTAATCTTTGGTTAGAGACAAACTTCTCTGCACAATCACTGGGAGTGTTGATGTCCAAGGTAAAAACCTGCAAAAGAAAGTTATTATTAGAGGACTCGCTTCACTACATTGGTAAATTCAACATTAACAAGACAACGGAACCAGTTTATGAAAAGATTCTCTCGGGCTATCGACCAGGTGAGTACGCACACCTGTTCGATAGCCCGAGAGAATCTTTTCATCATTTGTTGCCAGGAAAGTTTCAAGACTTCAAGTGAACCAGTGTTTGAAGATAGTGTTTTTGATTGCCTTTCTTCTAAGGCCGAGTCCATAGTATCGTTTGCAATTTATTTACTGATACTTTTCCAGAAATTTGTGCTTTCCCGGAAACTATGCAAAATTTGACCCTCTTAAATTTTTGTACCAGTTTTCTGTAAAAACGGTAACATGTATTTTTAATATTCTGATCTAATATTTGGTAAATTGATGCATATAACGGAAGTAGAATACTTGCACAATAATATTGATCAGTATTTCAAACAACTTGAATTATTAAAATTTTCAAGTTCAGTATTAGTGGGAATCGTAAGAGTATCAGCTCAGCCAAACTTTCTTCTCGATTCAAGTCCTGGCTTGGGTGTTCCTTGTGTGTCCATTAATTTTATTCAACCATCTTCATCGTTGCAATTAGCCAAAAGTTGCAGGAAATAGTTGAAAAATATGAAAAGTACACACACAAAACTACATGTGATGCGTACTGATAGAAAAATGATGATGTACTTGTAATTATAGTACATTTAATTTTGATTGATTTTGGTTAATTTCAAAGATGAAAGACGAGCTCAAGTGAGCAGGACACACAAGACATTACCTACAGATGATTATATTGGTTAAGGTAGAGGCCAGAGCCTCATTTGTTTGGAAGAACAAGTGCTTCGTTTTAGTAGATCAAACGGTTAACATGGAGATGCTTCTCAAATCCAATGCTGGCTGATTAATGGACTATGGAATATCACAATATGTTGCATATATCTGGGCGAGATTTCACACCGAAGTGACACATGTCACTTGTAGCATAGCATAGTTTTAACTGTTAGTATAAAAAGCTTGTGTGTGTTATCAAAAAAACTGTGGTATTCACCTGCTTAGTTAAATGCCCTGCTACTAGTGCCACAGCAAAATAGTAAGGCCATGTTTGATCACAGGCTAATCCAGATGTTAGCAAGCCTCCAATCATGGTTAGTGAGAAGCCAGTGAGCCACTGTTTCGTTTTATCACCAAATATCAATGCAGTGGATTTGATTCCAAGAATGACATCATCCATCTTGTCCTGAAAATATGCATGGAGAACATTTACACTGCTAATTCACAATAAGACTATTTCATCCTACAATTATGATATTCTCATGATATTTTTTGAACCTTGCGGCAAGTTTAAAAAGTATGTGCTTGAAAAGTTTCTGTCTGGAGAGACTATACACTCCATCGGCTAAAGGTAAAACTACGTACATGGGTGTAATGACACTTGAATGTGTGTGCTTTTTAACAAATTCACACTTCAATTTATATGTATGACAATATGTAATATGACAGCCAGCGATACAAGGATTTAACCTTTTGACGACCAGCCTTGCACTTTTCAAATGTGCTGTGATGTACAATAATAGTAATGATAATTATGACAGGAAAACTAATTGCTGTAGAGAGCTGAAGTTGGTTTATGTTTGTGATAAATGACAATCCACTTCAACTTACATGTCTAAAAAAAATACCAGTATGTGTGTGTGTAAACTTGGGTGAAGCAAGAAGTTGTCTTAATAGCTAAAACACAGAAAGCCTAGCATAAAATTTGGTTAGGCAAGAGAGACATATTCACTAATATATCAACACATTATTATTAACTATTTTCATCTTGTTGGTGGTGCCAGATTTCTAAGTCCACTTCTGCACAGAAAGGCTAATTGGGGACTGGACCTGCAGTTTAAAGTGGGATCCGAACTATGTGCATCCACCAGATATTGAACATGTGCCACAGTCTTAATTTTACGTTGTATGTATACTCTTTTAAACGATGAACAGTGCAAGAGAAATGAATGTTAAATTATTCTAATGAAATTAAACATGTCACGCTAATGAAGTCTTAATAAGATATCTAAGTGGCAAAAAGTGTCCAGTTCTACCATATAACTCTTAATTTTTAATGTGAATTTAATTCTCTCCCTCCCCTCAAATCCAGGATCATATCGGCTCTAGTTCAAAAACAGAAAGGTGCACGAGATAAGAGAAATGTGCTTATAACTAGTGTCATCGACTGATAACTGGATGTTATGTGACTTACTTGGTGAGCATATATGGTGTCATATATCAATGTCCATGAGATCCCAGCACAGTAGAGGGGCAAGCATGCAGCCCAGTTACAAGAACCTTGCACTGCAGACCAACCAAGCAATGCTCCCCAGTTGAAGGTCATTCCTAGCACCAGTTGAGGCCAGTTTGTGATCCTCTTCATCAGCGGGTACACAATCACTAAACCTGAACAAGAGAAGAATTATTCATTAATTGTAACTGACTACTGCATCCATACAGAGTACAACACATTTAACCTTTTGCCGCCCAAGGCCTTTTTCAGAAGTAAGCCTTGGTTGCCCAAGCCGATTTTGAGCAAAATGCAGAGTTTCAATTAAATGAGTGTAGATCGGAAGTTAATTGCCCTAGAGAGATGAGTGATATACCGTTGTACGCAGAATGAACCAGAGATTCAGACTATATGAAATTTTTGCAAATTCGGCGTATATGTGGGGGGGGGAGGGGGCTAACTCTCAAAATTCCAAAATGTTGGGAAAACATTTTTGTTCCCCCCCTCAAGCAAAAAGTACATGACAGTGTCAACATGCACATGGAAATGATCGCTAACATGTAAGGAACACAAAAATATTTGCATTATTATCACATGACCAATGTAACTTGAGTTATACCCCCAAAAGGAATTGTCGGGATGCCACTGATTCAAGCTTCAAAATGCAGCGGTACCTTGAAATGACTATAGCTCAGAAACTAAATGCCCTAGAGATATGAAAGATATACCGTTGTACGCAAAATGAATCACAGATTAAGACGATATATAATTTATGCATATTCGGCGTATATATGGAGGGGGAAAGGGGGGAAATCCCCTGAAAATACTTTTTTTAAAAAATGGGGTCTCGCCCCCCCTGCCCCCCGAAAAAAGGATATGAAAAGTTCAAAATGCACATAGAAATTATCGCTGGCATGTAAGAAACAGAAAAATATTTGCATTATTATCACATGACCAATGTAACTTGAGTTATACCCCCAAAAGGAATTGTCGGGATGCCACTGATTCAAGCTTCAAAATGCAGCGGTACCTTGAAATGACTATAGCTCAGAAACTAAATGCTAGAGATATGAAAGATATACCGTTGTACGCAGAATGAATCACAGATTCAGACGATTTATAATTTATGCACATTCGGCGTACATATGGAGGGGGAAAGGGGGGAAATCCCCTCAAAAATACTTTTCTTAAAAAAATGGTGTTTCCCCCCAACCCCCGCCCTGCCCCGAAAAAAATGTCAAAATGCACAAAATTATTTAAAAAAATTGTCACTTCACCCAAAAAATGTCCTCGCACTTGGGCACAAAACGACACCTACGCACAACATTCACGGACGAAAAGCTAGAACATAGTGACAAATGAGCGCCAATTCTTGCAGCTGCTTGAAATTCTATTTTTAGACAATGCTGGGTAACCCCTGTTGTCACTTGTGGACACTTGTGCTAAAAAAAAAACAAAGGTTTTCTTCAGCGCACTTCAAAATTCCATTCTCACAACGCAGATTCAACAACCAGTCTCCCCCCTCCCCCTCCCCCCACCCATTGCTTGCGCCCTCTCGGAAAACTTTCATTTTGACATTGGATACTGATAAACAAGCTTCCTTCGAATGCACTTAGCTGGAGGGAGTGAAAAGCATTGCTTTAGAACAACAAAGCTGGTCTTCCTGTGTTGGCAAAAAATTGACCTTGAAAAGAGACGCAAAAGAGAAGTCCCTTTTCCCACCTTTCCCCTTCCATTTTCATGAAGACAAAAAAAATGCAAAAAACCATTTCTGTTAAATACATGTGTTAGGAACAATATAAAAAAATAAAATCGACATTCTAGTCAAAAATAGAAAAGTTATAACGTAAAAACTACGACCTTGACATAGCGTCTCGATCGAGACGCTTGGTCCCGTGAAGGTTACTTTTGGGTATCTCGATCAAGATGCTTGGGCAGCAAAAGGTTAAATGTTTACTCTAGCACCTCACATCCAGTGTGAGCCTCAGCTACTGAACGGGTCACAGGTGGCGGATAGTGAAACCTCCCTCAGATATGAGGTGGAGCTGCGAATAAGGGGAAAAACAAATAATAAGTATCGGACTCAGGCGGTAAGGCTATCAGGGTGTGGAGGGTGTCCAGCAGCATGGACATACTCAGCAAATACCACAGATACCCATCGACAGTTTTGTGACATGGCAAATAAACACAGCAATAAAAGTGTTTGCCCCCCACTGCCTTGTGGGCCTGGAGGGATCCAGAAAAACTAAGGGAGTTGGAACCCTGACAGAAAACAATGGTGTACCTGATAACCCACAGGTGACAGGCCCGACAGCAGAAAACAAAAAATTCGAGTTAAGAAAGAAGCAAGCCAGACTGGAAATTGGAGATGACACGGGCTACAAATAGGGATGCCGACCCAGCCAGAGGCAGGAAACGGTAAAGGAGGATGATGACAACTTTGATAAAAATACAGGTATACTAATCCAAAGTAGAATTTTTTTATTCTTCCAAACTAAACATATACAAGAATAGCAAGTGGATTTCTTCCTGTTTCGGGACATATTCATTACAAAATTATCAAGTACATCTAGCTGCTAAAAAGTAAAGTAAAGTGTTCCCCTGTGCTTAGCACCACGCCATGAAGGCGTATAGGGGGTGTGGGGGTAACGCCCCACATTTTCTTGATCCGGTCGTGAGTGGGGGTGATGTGATCAGCACCACGCCCCTGACCGCCTTTACCCCCCAGGTTTCCCCAGGTACCCATGTGGTTTCCCCAGGTACCCATGTTATTCGACGCTGGGTGGGCGCCGGGGCCGCTTCCGTTAGAAAAGTTCCCGGATTTGAACCGGCCGGGGATCGAACCCGGGACCTTTAGCATGGTAGTCAGACGCGTTACCGACTGAGCCACCGCGGCCATCATAGTAGATCTTAATCTTACTCGCACTGTAAATATACTTCACTGCAGTGGAATATCGGTTTTACATTATTCGGAATACCAGTCAACACTGAAATATCTGGAAAAAATTTAGAATTTTGCTCCATTTGGGACATGAAGAATGAATACAGGGAGGTTATTTCAGTCGTTCACCGCCAGCGTGTCGGCCGTTCGGCGGACTCTTCATGCAACAGGTCCCGGCAAATTGCATTACAGGAAGTCCGTAACAGAAACCGCTTGTTTTCTAATGTTTCCACTTTTCACAATTACAGTTACAATTACAATTGAAATAAGCACTTAACTTGTCGCAAGGATTGTAGAAAAAGGTGCCCTCGCAATTACAAATATTTCTGGCACCTTATTTCTGACATCTAATCTTAGATTAGTCATCGCTGCTTTATCCTCAGTTGTCGCGACAGCGCCTGCAGCTTATCGGGGGTTGGGTGAGTTGTCAGCCGCGAGAGGGCGCTTCATACTGCACGTGTCGGCAGTGATGCCAACCGTAGGGACATGTCCCTCCGCATAGGGACTTTTCACTAAATTTATAGTTTATCTGGATACTTTAGCGAGGAGGAGAAAAAAGAACTAACTAACAAATCTCCATCAGAATTTTGGAACATGTTATCGGTTACCAAAAACTTTCAAGGCAAGTTCCTTTTTGAAAACATTTCCACTCTCGCGAAAATAGTGCTAACATTGCCGCATTCTAACGCGGAAACGGAAAGAATATTTTCAATGTTAAGTGATACAAAAACAAAAAAGGGAAATAAAATGGGACCAAAATTGTTAAAGACTGCAGGAAATACAGCATCACCAACCAACATCTATCTCTTCACAGCAGCAGCATGTATGACTTCAAATAACATAATCAACAGTAAACGACTCAACGTTATTCATTAGGGGTGTGCTGGATTCTTTACTTTAAAAAGTCGTTAATTCTCGACGTTTTCTGCCTTGTAAGTTTCTGGAACTTATCGAAAGTTGTAAGCTTTTATTCTAGAAATGCAAAAACAATCACTTAAAGTGAAAATGACTTGTAAAATTCGAGATTTCCAGTGCTTCGGGAAATTTCGAACATTTCCCGTCCACAAAATTTTCCGACTTGGTCGGGAAATTGCAAATTTTTCAGTCCCGAATGTCGGGATTTAAAAAAATTACCGTCCCGATCCCGTCCCGACCCAAAACATTCTGTCCCGCACACCCCTATTATTCATTAAGGCAAGAATTTACAATACCGGACCAGTCTGTAATTTCTATGCTACGTCTTATACTCACGAAATAATTATTCGTGATGACTTATCTCAAGTTAACATGTTGTGGTGAGGGGGAAAAAATGTTCATTAACGTGTAGAAGTTGTAAAATAAGCTTTTCAATTCTCGCAATGATTCTCTGTATACAAGTATGGTAGCCATATTTGTTGATATGAACAAATTACAATTAGTTACGCTGTCTACAGCGTTGCCACACTGTTGATTTCATACTTGGAGAGCATGGATCGTGTAAGAATGGCGGAAGAGAACAGTAAAAGAGTTGTTAATGTTGTACAGATTTTTAGGTGGAGTGTGCAGGCGGATGGCTGTGGGCTAATTAATAAATTTATGGATTTCAGTATATTGCCCAAAGAACGTGCTTACATGTGACAGCGACAATCACGATGTAGAAGAACTGATTTGATTATAGGTAAATTTGGCAACAGTACATCAATCATAAAATTGCAGGATACGAAAATGGCGTCTTCGATGATGAACGTTTGCTGTTGTGCTACGAAAATAATATTTTTTATCGGTTCGTAATCACAATTACCGCAAAACCATTCAGGAATAGCCCCACTGACCATTCTCGGTAAGGTTAGGTTAAGTTAGGTTAGGCAAGGCAAACATACCGGTAGTTAAAATTTGGGCTCGAAAAAAACATGCACGGGTAGCCCAACAAACCAATGACGGATAGCCCCACGAACCATTCAGGTACGGTTAGGTTAGGTTAGGTTAGGCAAACATAGTTAAAATTTGGGGTCGTAGTAATATCAGGAATGTATATTTCGTTTTTTAAGTATTGGAAACACAAAATCTTCCGGTAAATAATGAGCAATCGTGCCGATCGCGGACCACTCAATTTCACTTATTTTGCAATTTCTACACGTGACCCCCCAAATCTTAACTTGAAATTCGTGATTAGGAGGCCTCAATTAGTGAGTATGCAAAATATTACAAAAATCGGGGAGGGGTCATGTATTGTAAATTCGCTCCTTCATTAATTGTGGAAGCACCGAGCAGAAAGATTTGGTAAGTAAATGTGTATATTTTATCTTCTGTTTTGCATGCTAATGAGGTGTTGTTTTTTTAGTTACTTTACTTGGCGTAGGGACATTTGGTCAGTTGTAGGGACATTTTGACTACGTCTGTAGGGACATTGCTGAAAAATGGTTAGCAACACTGTCAGCTACCAGACGTCAGTGTTCGTTCATGTTCAATTTTGTTTGCGTTCAACAGTACGCGTGTTGCTTATACTGTGTTATTGTAATGTGCTACTCATGGCCAGTGCTTTATTGTGTGTTAATTGTTATTCATTCATTACTTATGTCGTTAAACAAATATAGTCTTGAACAGAGAGTTTTTATGTACGATAATTACGTGAAAACGAATTCTTGCAGAAAAGTGGTCAGACAATTACGAGAGACAGGATATCTTGAACCTAAGAAACGTGTTGTATTGCTGTTGAAGGAGGTCATTTTTAACATCTCTTATAACACAGGAGGTTAGTGATCATCATTATTATTACTTTTAAATATTATTTTACGCTTTCGGTTTGCTTTATGCGCCGGGATGCTGTCTTCCCTTTCTGTCAACTGAGGATAAAGTAGCGATGTCTAATTTAAGATTAGATGTCAGAAATAAGGTGCCAGAAATATTTGTATTTGGGAGGACACCTTTTCCAGCATCCTTGTGACAAGGTACGTGCTTATTTCAATTGTAATTGTAACTGTAATTGTGAAAAGTGGAAACATTACAAAACAAGCGGTTTCTGTTACGGACTTCCTGAACGCAATTTGCCGGGACCTGTTGCATGAAGAGCCCGCCGAACGGCCGACACGCTGGCGGTGAACGACTGAAATATCCTCCCTGTATATGTGATGCAGAAAATTGTAAACTCCAGGAACGTTAAATCGGAGATCCACTGTATGTCCATGTAAATCTGAGACATCATACAAGATTCTTACACACACACAGAGAGAGAGTGAGTATACCAGATATTTTTATCAATAATGGATGCAGGCTTTTTATCAGTACTCCATCAATTGTTAGTAAAGTTTTGTCGTCAATATACTACAAAAACAGAAATTATGCCAATAATTTTCTGAAATCATGGTTGTCCATCTGGTTTATAAAAATAGAATACAACTCAAAAATATTAATAAGCTTTGGCAGGTACTCTTTCAGGGCTGAAAAGTTTAGTAATATTGACTTTGATTCAAGAATATTACCACACACAAAAAAAGTCTCATGTACAGGGATAAGTTGGAGTTGGATATTTGAGAGATCTTATGACATTATGACAAACACCAAGAGCAAAAATGATATAACCTCTGATAGCATACTGAACTCGCAATAAAAAAGTTCAACTGTTACTTTTATCATCATTGAAAACTAGTAAAGAAAATGCTTTTATCAATATTTAAATTTATCCCGAGATTTTTTTTTATAACACAATATGAGTTTCTAAATTATTTTGCAAAGTGTAGGCACATCAAAATATTCCTGGTCTGCATTGTGATATTAAAAAAGGGTGGCCACTCTAGGACCAAGGCTAACTTTCTAAAAATTGAAGGATACAAGCAGACTTTTTTTTTTATTCCAACCTCTCATCAGCCACACAGATACACGCACAAAAATATGAACAATATTAAGGGTCTGTGTGATTCCAATGTATCCAAAAAATGTAATTCAATTCAATTAAAGTTACGTATATATTTAATTTAAGGTGCGGAGTTTACATTTGCCATTTCTCATACTCAGACTCAAAGTACATCTACAAACACTTTAAGTCAGAAAAACTCTAATATCATACTAAATCTACATTGAGAATACATCTTGACAAATAATACCTAATCGACATCTTGCAAATGTTCCGACTGTGAGATAAATTGTTCTGCGAAAGACACTAACAAAGTAAACTGACTGAGAGAATTCTGTTTTATTTTCCACACAGCTTTCTTTTCTTTTCCTTCCTCGATAAAAATAAAAGCTAAACTGTGAAATACTTGCCTTAGAGCATTTATAAATATGTAAAAATTCACTGGGATTTGGAAGAATTCACACAAAAATCATGTATAATTCCCAGAGCCAATAATTCATGCATAATTTAGCCACCCTGTGTTAGTGTAACTATTTAACTATTGTATCCTTTCCTGTGTCAAAGAATACCTTACCCATGGAGCTGGCTCCCAAAAGTATGCTGTACCAGTTCAGTTGCAGCAGGATCCAAAGTCCTAGTCCCAACTGGCCTCCGAGGAACACCAAACTTTCAAACTGGGAGATGGCCCCAGTAACCAATGGTCGGCTTTTTGTTCTTGCCACCTAAATTCACAGCAGGCATTTACAAATTATTAATATTTCTTCTTTCTCTCTCACACACACACACAAATGAATAAAAATTACTCTTTGACACTTTTTATTTTTGCTGAGTCAATACTACTTTATTAGACCAATACCAATACTCTTACCAATTCTCAATGATACCAGTGCTTGAACATTGTAACAATTAAATGCTGTTCAAAATATTGATTAATATTAATATGAAAATATTACTGCAATATTGTGCATACATTTACTAGAGTTTTACTTTAAAATATTCAAGAATTGCATTTCATTTAATCACAAAATACACTTTTTTCACAGGCCACTAGTGCAAAATAAATGAAAACCAAATTTTTAATAATTTGCAAATAATTAAACTCTGCGAAAGTGTCAAGTGGCACTTAAATTGTTGATTAAATTCAAACCAATACCAGAACCGGGATTTTTTCTTCTGTTCAAGCGGCTCTGGCACACACCCAGCGTCGTATAAAGTGGGTATTTGGAGGAAACTCTCTGAGGGGAACAGGCAGCCAGGGGCATGGTGCTGATCACATCACCCCCACCTTCGGCCGTGATCAAGAAAGTGTGGGGCCCTAACTCTACACCCCCCCTATACGTGTTTGTGTGTGGTGCAAAGCCCAGGGGAGCACTTTACTTCTTTTTTTCTTTCTTTCCTTTCAATACAGACATGGCTCATCCAATGTCCCATCAAATCAAAATGCTGCCTAGAGATGAATAATATCAGTGTTTGGAAGTAACAGTTACAGAATTACTTTTTTTTACAATGGAAGTAGCATTGTTAACAGTTACTTTGCGGCACCCAAATTGTCAACTTAAAATACGGGAAGAGTTAAATTTGGAAATACTGTTTCCAACTACGAGTCTTTTGTGGCTGCTAAGGTGTAAGCCTAATAATAATAAGGCAATGAAACTAGGCTTCACTTCAGATTAAATTTAAAACATCCACACTTTATTGCAATTCATAATTTCTAATTTTGCATGAACACTTCAATCTCTTGGGTGGACCGGAATCTGGTAGTCCAGCTAGAAAGAAGTCCTTGTCGGCAAAGTAAATCTTAAGTCTTGAAGCTTTCCTGGCAACAAATGATGAATAAATTCTCTCGGGCTTGGAAACTGTTCCACAATTGACCTGGTCAATAGCCGATACCCAGAGAGAATATATTCATCACAAAGTGGATCTTGGTATGGAAGAGAAAGAAACAGAAAGTGGAATTGATGTCTGTACATGCAAAGTATCATTTTCCGCATTCGAATGACATTGTTCCATCCATTTGTTTTAATAGTATAAATATATGAAGACATTACAAACCAAAAACATAATTAAAATGCATATATGTCTCCATATGTATATTTTATTACAATTAATTATCATAGATTGGGTGTAATTTGATTGAAAGAAAATTTCCAGCAGAAAAAACTAAAAGGTACTTAAAGTTACCTTTTGAACCAATTGACTGTAACTCACTAACTAAAAGTAACACTGAGTAATATAAATATGCTACATGTAACACAAACAAAATATGTTGACGGTATACTTTGAACTGCACCATGAACTTGTGATTTACACGTTACATCAAACATTTGATGGTGTATTTCATTTAAATGAATGTGTAGGCATAAAATTGGGTTTGTGCCACCCAAAAGCCACTTTGCAGTGGATGAATAATATTGGAGCATGTAGAGAATTTCTGATTTTCCTTAAAGTTAATACAAAAACTTACCTTCCCATCAATATCCTTGTCCCACATATCATTGATTGTGCATCCCGCTCCCCTCATGACGAAGGCTCCCAGACCAAATAAAGCCAATGTGTATGCATCTGGAAAACATCCAGCTGATGTAGCCATTGCTATGCTCCAACCACATGGCCAAAACAACAGCCAAGAACCTGCAAAGTATTTTCCAGGTTTTGTTTGTGAAAGAACAACATGATTGACGCTTATTTTAAAAATTACTAATCATGTTTGATGCTTTTTTAAAAAATTACTATGTTTACGAACGGGGTGGATAACAATCATGATTTTTATTTAAATAGTTAAATGGTTTTGGGCACCATACATATGTTATGTATGTGTTTTTTTTATATATAGAAAGGCTTTTCTGGTAAACAGCCCTGTAAAATATTTGAAGCTTGATTAAAGCAAGTAAAAAAGGTAAATTTCTTATATCCGGAAAACTGATTTCTTTAAATTTACAGGAGAAATTACTTACTGAATGCAGTTTCCTTATAGTTTTGGAAATTCGGGGAAGTGTTTTCTTGCATCGTTCATTGAATTTTTCCGGTAAATCATCTATTTTTCGATATAAATGTGTGACCTATGCATGAAAGCTGTTGTATCCATTTCCTTCCAGCCGGATGTTGCTGTGTGTGATGACGTAATCCCGGTCAGTGTTTCCAAACACGTGTTTTTATAACTGAAGAAGGTACGTTTCTGCAAATGGTTTGTGGTGGTTTGTGGGGCTATGCGTCAATGGTTTGTGGGGCTACGTAGGTATTTTTTGGTGGAGTGGAGTGGAAACACTGCATGCCGACTACGGTAGTGAAACTGGGCCTGCCATTTAGCATGTTACCAAAGGCAAAAAGAACCGAAGAAAATTACTCGATATGTCCCAAATAAAGCTTATTTCCGCGAAATAAGTGAAATGCCACCTTCAACAATGTTTCTCAATGCAGAATACGTAGTACGAATATTGAAATGAAATGAACTAGCAAATTTCAGTAGTTTTCCGAAGATAAGAAATTTATCATAAAAAATTATTTGTAAATATACATTTTTTGTTTCTGATACTGTATATATGAACCTACTATGGAAATGTTTGTTGAGTGTGTTAATGAAACCTATAATAATTTCAATAATATTTCTTCCAGTTAAAATAAAACATTCTGGATGTACTATATAATTGTAACTTAAAATATTTTTTGTGGCTGAATTTTGGCAATTTTATAATGATAGTTTGCAAAATATCAGCTGCCACGTTTATTTACATTTTAATGATAATGACACTATTTATGGTTTAACATGATTAATATTTTGTATATTATTCTACACAAAATGTTTGCTATTTTTGCCTGTAAAAAATTATTGGATTTTAAATCAAGAGAAACTTAAGTGCGCTTACAGTTTACATTTCCATTCGTATGAGCTTCACCCAATCAGTACATATATTTTGTTTGTTTGCCTTTCTTAGTCTCTACTAAACACCATTAATGTAACAAGATTAATGTACTTTCGCCAAAAGTGATTCTGATATCTACAAAATCGGGATTTAAAATCTACCTTGTTTACAAATCAATCCTTAATGTTGCAATACTGTAGGGGTACATAGGGTAATAAGAGCACTGGGTATATCAGTGAATCTATATGACAAAGAGATCTTTACCAATTTTGCCATGAGAGCAACATCATGAGTGACTAGGCTGGGGCAATAAGAGAAGTCATCATGAGTGAGTTCTATTTGTCAACATGGAATGTAGAAGTGGGGCAATTAAGATCAACAAAGGTTCTGTATGCATGTATTACATAAATAAAAGTGAAACTGTATAACTACTTGAACAAATGAGTAAAAATTCATGTTAGTATCGTTCACATGACCAACATTAAATAAACTAAAAATTAAAACAAACTTGTTCTAGCCTCGATATCGTTCAGTGTGCCCTTCCTTGTAATTGCTAATTCAACAAGGAGAAAATATATGTATATATACAGAGCAACAGAGCTTTCAAATACACACAGAAATTCATAATCTGTTCCTCTTATTCTCCTGCCTATCCCTATCAATAGTTTATCTCTAGTTAATTTCTATATAATTTATTGAGTGTTTTTCTACGCTACCATGGCATGTAATAAAACACTAAAAACATAGTGTATAGTGTAATATAAGTACCTGAATAAATGGATACAGAATGAAATCTAAGGCATTACAATGGTTACTGAACCATTTGGTGATGAAGTTTATAGGTTTGTCTTTTTCAATCTTAATACCATAACTAGGGACATTGAATTTTCGCGATGCGCGAAATGTGAAAAAAAAAGATGCAATTTTGAACATTCTGCATGTAACTACACCCCAATGATGAAATATGCATGAGTTTTATTTGCGAAATAATGCGAAATGTGTGCTTTTCCACGAAATAACCGTGAAATATCATCAAATTAAGTAGAAAACATGCAAAAACCAGCAATCGAGGTTGTGCGTGCAAACTGTCGATTTTAATGAAACGTTTGCCTGAAGTTTCCTACCACTTGCAGCTCAGCTAAAGAATGTTTTATCTTCGACCACATCAGGAAGACGCTGCAAATTGGGATTTCCCTTTCACATAATCTCAGTTCGAAAACTTCGCTCCCTGTCAAGCTGCATTCCTTTCTTCCCCCGAATGTCTACTCAACTTCCACTTTCATTGAACTTGCTACCTGTAGAAGCGATAAGATTGGTCTGATCCCGCACATCAAGGGAAACAATAGTGTCATTTGTGTTCAGTCTTGAATGAATTTTGATTATCATCATGTGATTTTCAACATGAGTTTGTGTATGTGCAGTAGTGATTATTTTATTTGTTGGACAGCAAGGATATCCTTTAAATACATACAATGAATAAATCACTTGAGATATGCAATTTAGAAATGAAGTGATTTTGTGTTGATGTTTTCTTTTTGGTTGGACAGCTAAGTACTTGTGTATGTGTACAATATACAAAAATGAAGTAGTTTATCAATTTATAGCTCTTTTGTATGTTGTTTCCTCTCATAATGAAAAAGTGTGTGCCAATTTTTTTTTCCACCGCTGGTATATACTGCTGATCTAACATTTTATTTACCGCTCTCCTCAGTTTTTATTTACCATAAATTTGTCTCCCTAGCTATAACACAACAGCTTTTGTATAAAGATCTACTTAATCCTGCCTACAGAAGAATATTTTTGCACCTGTCTGACTAAATTCCCTGGATGCCACATAAATAAATAAATCACGATAAAGTGTGTGCTTTTTGCAGTAGACTTAGCCACCAGTAAGACTTAAAAAGGTTTTATCAACTTATATTCACAGTTTTCCACATGCAATGCACTTTTTTGTGCAATTTACAATAGAAGAATAGTTATAATCAGGGAACGGATTTTATATTTACTAGGAAAGTGTTAGATATGTAAATATATATTTAGTTATTTTTATCAAAATATGGAATTAAATATGGACTTTTAACTGTGAAAAGAAGTAATTTTCATTAACCAAGTGGCTCATCTAGCATAAAAGGCTTAAATGGCATTAATTGTAATGCAAAATTTCAGTGCAAAATATGTTATATATAGCTATATTATATTTTTTTAGTACCAAAACAAAGGATTACCAAAGTTCTGATACGTGCATCTCCTCCTGTTGTTGAAACTGAGTTCATTATTGCATGATGTAATGGGAGTATATATATTTTTAAAAATCAATGGATTTCACCTCAAATGCTTGAGCTTGCATTCTCCACTGTTTACAAGAATGTTACAATAACAATTTCATTGTCTATTGTCAAAATTTAAAATAAACAAAGAGTACAAATGAACAGCATATAGGTAAATGGAAACCCTTTTGTATTTGACACATGAAGGGAAAATGTACTAATGAACTTGGTCTCCTGGCCTTTTTTTTACTATTGGAGGAAGGTGGAAAGTAGTGGACATGCCCAAAATCATCATTGCCCACGTGAAAATTTTATCTTGAGCCACCCCTGGGCATAAATATGGAATATATGTCGGAAAATGTTCAAAAACATAGAAATTATATGTAAAAATAACCAACATATGTAAAAATGTGGAAAATAAAATAGCATTTTTTGAGCTTACATACCATGATTCGAAAATAAAATACTAAATAACATTGACTTTAGCACCATATGAAGATGCATTTTTTTTAAAAAAAAGGGCAGATTTTTACAAGAACCGACTGGCAACAGTGATCGGATTGCACGTGCAAAGTAACAACACATGATCAATTGGCGGTCCAGCAACTATAGTTTCGCTAGTCAGCTGTTCCTTATCGTGTGTCTGCTGGGCGCATACACAATCTCGCCAGGTGTGAAGTCCGTTCTGTGATTCAATTTCTTCACGCCAAAGGTTAAAATGTTGCTGAAATTCACCGGGAATTGTGTGAAGTGTAATGAGTGAAGCAAAGGTACAGCATTGGTGCTGTGCATTCAAAGAAGGCCATACAAATATCCACGATGAAGAGAGGAGTGGAAGCTCGAGCATTCAGACTGACAACCTGATGCACTGTGTGAATGCAAAAGTGCAAGAAAATCGTCGCTTCACCAATAGCTCTCTCAGCATCGAATTTCCAGAGGTTTCACCATCAACATTGTTCCACATCGTTACAGACACATTAGGATATCTGAAAATGTGTGTCAGATGGGTCCCCAAAATGAACTGACAGATATCAGTACGTGCATTTTTGGATCACTACGACTAGAGGGTGATGAATTTTTTACCCACATTTTTACAGGTGACGAAACGTAGATTTCTTACACCAATGTAGAGTCCAAACAACAAATGATGAAGTAGCGTCATTCAAATTCACCAAAGGTGAAAAAGTTCAAGCAAACTCAGTCTGCACAAAAAATCGCGGCAACTCTGTTCTGGGACGAATGGGTGTGCTTTTGATGGATTTCGTGGAACCGGTGAAAACAATCACATCGCAAGCGTACTGTGAAACACAGACGTGCGATACAAAACAGACGACGTGGAATGCTGCATTCAGGAATTGTGCTTTGGGGCCGTCGACCCACTGTACCCCCTCGAGAATTAGGTCGATTTTTTTTTAATCAACAGATTTCCACGTTCTACGTGAAATAAAAGTTGTTCCAGCCTTAGGAAACCACAAATAATGGAGATATTTGATCGCAAAGTATGACCTGCGTAAGCACAAGGAACTCCTATTCTAGACTACTTTCACTCATTTTCCCAATAAAAAATTCCCAAACACTCCTCAAGTAACAAAAACGTGAAATCACTATCGGTACCAAATCTGGCCCTCCTAACCTAACAATCATTTCCAATACGAACGAGAATATATAATTTTTGAAAGTACTAAGAAAACAATGTGAAATCACTATTGCGACCAACAACTATTTCCAATGCAAACCCAAAAATATATAATTTTAAAACCCTACTAACCTTAAAACAATGCACTTTCTGCTACATGGTTGCAGGGGCCTATGCTGTTAGGTTAGGCTAGCTAGTTTCGTAGCAGCCACCCCCGTCCATACCGATGGATATATAACAGTCACTTTTTCAGGGCTAAAAAAAAAAAATCATAAAAATTGCCCCCCTTCCACGCTCCTACCATGGGGCAATTGACCTATGGCTAGGATACCATGGCCCCGCATTCTTCTATAGAGTCCCACCCGTGACCGTGAACCGAAACATCGTCTGCAGTAAATCTCGTGCTCTCTGACGTAACACCAGTATTGCCAACCTTAAATCTCCGATATTTGCAACACGGCTCCAAGTTACAAAACACAAACAATGTGCATGTTCCTTCTTATCACATGCAGATGGCAACAATCAAAACGACGTCAAATAGTAAATAATCTCAATTTGTCCACTATAATACATCTTCTAAAGCTAAAAACAACACAAATCATTCGTATAGAACATAATCTTCATAAATGACATAAAAATCATCACCTTATCATAGGGGTACGGAGGGTCGACGATACCTTGTGCTTCTCCATGACAACGTTACACCACACACTGCTGCCCTCACTGTCCAGAGGATTCAGATGTTCGGATGGGAACTTTTTGAACACCCCCCATACAGTTCGGACTTTGCACCAAGTGACCTCTTCCTGCACCTAAAAAAAGTGGCTTTGGTAACGTTTCTGATTGTTTTATGATTTTTTTTTCAAATTCTCTTAGCAGGAAGATTAATTATCGCAGAATTTTGGTAATCATTGTCTCACAAAATTTGAACCTTCCTTAAAGTAATGAGCACTGTTTGGATTTGGAAAAAAATGTTATTTGTGCTGAAAAAAAAATAATTAAAAATTATCTTACACAAGCATGTGTTCTTCCCATGAAAAATATATTTTCCGTTGACAAGCGACTGATTTATCACAGACTTGGCAATTGGAACCTTAGTAGAACGCATTTAGGGACTTTATTTTAATGCTAAGAGAACGAAAGCTGGCCTACCTAACCTAACTACGAAAGCATATATTGAACAAAATCTTAAGCAATCACGAAAACTCCTCAGCATGTGTTAACAGAAGTAGGTAAATCGAAATTGAACCATGTTAAAATTGCATTTGTAGCATGATGAATTGCAATAAAGCAAATGGAACTTGAGCTGTTTCTTTCATCTCAATGATTTGAAAAAACTGGTGTGTTGAAAACGGCAATGTTGAATTGGCGGAATTCCCAGGCGGCAAACTTCTATGCAGAGGGTATAAAAAAATCTTGTTCCACAGTACAGAAAGTGCTTGGAAAATAATGGTGACCATGTTGAAAAATGTAGTGGATCTGTACATGTTTGTAACCACTAATACAATGTTGCTACACTCACTGTCTTGTTTGCTTTAAAATATCAGTCCTATTCTTTAAAATGCACCTTGTATTTACATACAAATTCGTTCCCTGGTTATAACTAGATGTGCAATTACCTTACAAGAGTTCTTTTCCAGATGTCGGTGAATCTTTGAACAGTTCTAACTAAAGGTGTGTGGGATGGATTTTTTCTAAATCTCGATGTTCGGGATTAGAAACATTTACTACATGTGGGGAAATGGTTGAATTTTCCCGACAATGTGAAAATCTTGAATTCTACACATTATTTCCTCCTTAAATTGGTTTTTGAATTTCAGAAATAAAAACTTAATTCAAGGAATTTCAAACAATCACAGTGCAGATAACACTGACATTAACCACTTTTAAACACAATCATTTGGAATTTCCCAGACTATTCAGGATCCCGAAAAATCAGGAAATAGTTTCCCCTGATCACGGTACAGGTTTTTCAGGATCTGCAACACCCCTAGTTCCAACATCAACTCAAGCTTGTATGTTCCTGCATGTCTCAAAATCATCTCTCCAAAGAGAGATTCTCAAGCCCCTATTGAATCCACTTACCTATTGGTCTGTCTATTCTCATCAACTTCATATACGGCTGAAGATAATGAGGTGATTTATTCACTATCAATGCAGCAAAACTTGATGTAGTCCTTCTATTTCGAAGGGTTGCACTTATAGGATGACGCACATTTGAACATAGCAATGGGAGTGGAAATTGTGGTTGGTCACATTTGCTTCTTAATGCAGCTGCTGTACAGAGAACACTGGTGTTGATGTCTGTTGTGTATGCATGGAAATTCCTACAACAGTTGGTATTATGTGTATAAAGAGTTGAAGCTCTAGTTAACAATCTATCGTTCCTTATATACACATATTTTGCAACTGCTGAAACTCTTGATCCCAACGTTGTCATGTTTTAAACCTTCCACTCGAAACAGATTTTGGACTAGTTAAATATTTGGAAGTCTGTTCAGCCCAGATGTCCATTGGGAATTATATCCATCCTGAAAAAACAACAACATAACATCATAAATTCAGCCAGTCTTATATTAATGAAATTCAAGATACTTTCTTACCCTAACCTTACTGGAAAAAGTTTTGTGGGGATATCAGTTAAATTTTCCCCAATGAGCACATATTGTAACAAAATATAAGTTTTGTAGCACGGTAAAATTTTCATCTCCGGGAAACGTATTTCTTCAATTTTACACGAGAAAGTACTTACTGAACTGAGTTTCTGTAGAACGTCAATGGTTTGTGAGGAATTAGCATAATTTCAAATCCAGGCACGGAAGTAGGTGTTTTTCGATGAACAAGGTTGCAACACTGCATACACACTCCATATCAACAAAACACTGGCACAACGCACGATGAACCAGTACGCTATCGCCATATTGTGTGTACAGAATCGAAATAAGGAAGAACAGTAAGTACTCGGAAATGTAAGAAATAGGGGTAAAACTCAAGTATCCCCGAAACACATTTCTTCAAATTTACAGGAGAAATTACTTACCGAATGCAGTTTCTTTAGAATTATGGAAGTTCGGGGAAGTGTTTTCTCGCATCGTTCATTCAATTTTGCGGGTAAATCATCTATTTTTCGATATAAATGTGTGACCGATGTACGAAAGCTCTTGCATCCATTTACTTCCAGGTGGATGTAGCCTGTGTGTGATGACGTACTCCCAGTCAATCCCGGTCAGTGTTCCCAAACACGTGTTTTTGTAACTGAAGAAGGTAAGTTTCCGCAAATGGTTTGTGGGGCTATGTGTCAATGGTTCATGGGGCTATGCGAGAATGGTGTGGGGCGCTACGCATATTTTTTTTTCGAAACCAATTTTTAACTATTGTAACCTATACGTGACCCTACCTAACTAACCTTACCTGAAATGGTTCGTGGGGCTAGGCGTCAATGGTTTGTGGGGCTTCGTAGGTATTTTTGGGTGGAGTTGGGTGGAAACACTGCATGCCGAGTATGGTACTGAAACTGTGACCGCCATTTAGTGTGTTACTGAAGGGAAAAAGAAACGAACAAAACTTACTTCATACGTCGAAAATATAGATTATTTCCGTGAAAAAAACGAAATGACACCTTCCAGAATCCTTAGGAATGCAGAATTCGGAAGTACCAATGTGAAAAAGAAGAAAATAAAGAA
This sequence comes from Lepisma saccharinum, assembly GCF_977018435.1. Taxonomy (NCBI): domain Eukaryota; kingdom Metazoa; phylum Arthropoda; class Insecta; order Zygentoma; family Lepismatidae; genus Lepisma; species Lepisma saccharinum. Next base: position 111,683,725 of record NC_139229.1, on the reverse strand, counting down.
ATTCCAGCCGTTTCGGGGATACTTAACATTTAATGAAATGGGCATTATTTAAGTTAGAAATTCATTATTATACCTAAAGAAATGTTCCGCAATGCAGAATAGTATGTTAGCAACGTAAAAAAGTGTGAAATAAATGATTTCTAGGTGTTTCACCTATACGAAACTAGTAATGAAGAGGTGTATGGACAATTTAATGAAGTAAACGCGGTGGCTCAGTCGGTAACGCGTCTGACTACCATGCTAAAGGTCCCATGTTCGATCCCCGGCCGGTTCAAATCCGGGAACTTTTCTAACGATAGAAGCGCCCCGGCATCCACCCAGCGTCGAATAACATGGGTACCTGGGGGAAACCCTGGGGGGTAAAGGCGGTCAGGGGCGTGATGCTGATCACATCACCCCCATTCACGACCGGATCAAGAAAGTGTGGGGTGTTACCCCCACACCCCCTATACGCCTTCATGGCATGGTGCTATGCACAGGGGAACACTTTACCTTTTTTTTTACCTTTAAGCGTGGTAACGTTATAGCATAGGGAGACGGATTTCTTGAAATTTACAGGAGAAAGTAATTAAGGAAATCATTTTCTGTAGCGTTGTGGAAGTTCGTGAATGTAGTTTTGATCCATTTTAATGCGAATACATGTTGTTTTCTGCGAAAATCTCTGTCTGACACACTGTTTCTGCTGCAGCCATTTGCTTTCTGCACGAAAGCACAATGCTCCTGTGTTAAGATGACGTAACCCCGTAGTCAGTGTTTCAAACTCGCCATGTTTTCACTATAACATGACGTGTCGAGTATTTTTAATATTTTTTTTAACTATGCTTGCCTAACCTAACTTAACCTAACCTTACAGAAAATGGTTTTTGGGGCTAATGTCAATGGTTTGCGACATGGTAAAAATCTGATATTCCCCGGACACCTATAACTTCATTGTTTTGTCAATTTTTGACATTTGTACTTACCTATCTGCTTCGCGGAACATTCTTTAAGGTGTATTCACGTTTTTCGTCCTGCAATCGGTGGGAAATTTAAACTAAAAAATTATTTGGGCCGTTCCATGGATTGTGCAACCTAAGTAAATTTTTTTATTTTTTTTATTTTTAATGGGTAACCATCATTATTTTGTGTAAAGAACATGCTCTTTCCAATGGTGCTATATATATTCATGAGAAAAAACTCCTAGGTCTAAAATTTAGTGCTTTTAGTTTAGTATGCCAAAAAAATGTTTGTAATCACATATTCAGCATTCATCTTAAAAATCAATTACAATCAACAGTGATTATTTTGAATGTTTCTAATATAGCAAGCCAATCTTAATATATAACTACTTATTACATAACACTTTAAAAATCATAATGCGTCCAATTCCTGCCCACTAATCAACTTCCATTAAATACTTAAAATTGAGATGTCACATACGTGATAGAAACTTCTTCCTTTTGTGGCAAGGACTTCTGTAATCCAACAAAAACTTTCTGATCACTTATGTAAAGTTAATTTAGCCACATCATCCGGAAAAAAATGGCATATTTTTCATACCAATAGTTTTAGAGTTGTAGGCTATCATGTCTGTGACAGAACCAATCACGTATGTGACAAGCATATAAGGTAGGAAATGACATTGAGTTTCACAGTAAAAAAAAAAATATTCAATAAAAAATGCATTCACTTGTTAATAATAAGTAATTCACTACACCTGTCAACACTGCTTCACTATTTGGCAATCGTGTAAAGTCAAATATGGTTGTCTCCTGAAAGTCATTTTATACACAGCACCAGGATTGAAAGATGAAATGACGATCTGGGTGAAAGAGGAAAGGAAACTTGTGCGAAAACATTATTTAACTTTACATGTAAAAGAAGCTCATTTTTTATTTAAGGAAGAATATCCAGACAATCCAATTGGGTACTCCAAATTCAGCAGCCTATGCCCAAAGAATGTGCTTTTACCTAAGGACACACCTGCTAACTAGTGCAAGTGCTTCATTCATGAGAATTTTCAAATGATGTTGCATGGTCTAAGTTTGCAATACAGTCGTAAGTTTTGGGAACAGGTATTGTGTACAGAGGCTACATGTAAAGACTTGCAGTCAGATTGCTGGCAAAACAACTGTGAAAATTGCCAAAATCGTCTTACAATGAAAACTGTCACCAATTTTACATTTGAGTCTCATGTTAAGTGGAACCAATGGGATAGACATCCTGAAACAAAGAGGCTAGAAATCAGACTTCATGAATGATGTGCAGCAGAATTACTTTATGACATTAAAACTGCTCTACCCCAGTTTCAAGAACATGTTCGTATTAAACAAATCCAGGCAAAAGCATTCGAAAATGACAAAAAAAAATTGTTTAGTGCTACAACTTGATTTTGCTATGAATTATGCATGTGAGTGGCAAGGAGAGGTGCAGTCAGCGTTATGGTGTTGCAACTGTCACTTTGTTTACAGCAGCGTTGTTTAATGTAGGTAGGACTACCAAGTGTTTTCTAATCGTGTCAGACACAAGTGACAAAACTAAAAACAGTATTGCTGTGTTTTTAACCAACCTCCTAAGTGTAATTAAACCTGAATGTAAATCAGAATTAATCATTTGGAGTGATGGGCCATCAAGTGAATTTAAGAACAGGGTATATGGCATAACTACACGTTAACCTTCGTTCGGTTCAGACGTGTTATCTCGAGGCTCCCGTGCTCAGTGAAGCGTGAAGTGTGCGAAGATGGGAAATTCCTTAGAGCAGTGGCGTTGTGCGATCGGTGCTTGGAATGCATCGGCCAGGAAGTTGCCAGTGACAAAAGTGGAAGCAAAAACTGTTCTCAATCTAAGCGGCTTGTTCTTCCTGGGATTGGTGATCGTAATGACATTGATTATTTCGGGTGTGGAACAGAATCCCGGTCCATACACTACTGACGATATTATCGAAAAGTTGCAATCGATTGACGGAAAACTTGACAATATGGCTCGAACAACATCAAACGTCCAAGATGACGTAAGGTCGTTAACAATGGAACTACGAGAATTAAAGGTAGAAAACGCTATGTTAAAGGAAAAACTGCAGTTTTGTGAGTACAAATTAGACGATCTCGAAAACCGATCGAGGAGAGATAATTTGATATTCAGAGGGTTCAACGAAATGCAAGGTGAAACGTGGGAATGCTCGGAACGTCTAGTGCGGGATGCTTTGTGGGACTTATTGGAAATAGACACCGGTGATTTCGATATAGATAGAGCTCACAGGCTAGGGACTGGGTCTAAGACACCAATAATAGTTAAATTTTCTAACTATAAATTCAAGCAGCTGATTCTTGCAAGGGCTCGCTTATTTAGAGGAACAGGAATTAGTGTGCATGAGGATTTTTCAAGGGGCGTCCGCGAAACCCGGAGGGAATTGGCAAACTATTTGCACCAGGCAAGAGAACAGAACCTATATGCAGTCATGAGGTTTGATAAGTTGGTGATAGAAGGCAGATCGTACACTTTAAGTTATTTGAGCGAAAATGGACTTCCGTGTGCAGCGAGTGACGTAATAAGTGAAAGTGTTGCCAATTCTCAAACTTCAAATCATTTAGTTAATGACAAGTGTGTCGTCTCTCCTAGTGCCGGTCGAGAAACTGAACATCTCCGCACCCAGCCCCTTCTCCCCGTTGAATCACCTACAGAACCAGCATCATCGTCGTCACAGAACTTTGCTGATCAGCATCCACCCCCTTCCCCCCAAAAAGCTCAAACCAAGAATAGGAAATCATACAGTGAAGCAACAAGGAAACTAGACGCACCACAATCAGCGATGCAGAACGGCGCCCGCAGGTATGCAGCAGGAATCGAGGACAGAAGAGTGTTCAATCCTCCCCCTCCCTCGACGAGTCACAATAACTTACCCCCGAGGCACAATAGAAGATTTCCCTCCGCGTACCAGGCTAGAGGTCAGCAAACCCGGTGACAAAAGAGATCTCACCAAAAATAACGGCCAAGTAAGTACAGGCAACTCCAAATGTATTTCAGAAGAACTTGACGCTTCGTTGTTTCAATTATGTTACCAAAATGTTAGGGGTCTCCGAACCAAAACAAGAGAATTTTACACGAATGTCCTTTGTAATAACTTTAGTGCAATAATGATAACTGAAAGTTGGTTAGCAGATTCCCACGAGAATAGTGAACTTTTCGATGAAAGATATGTTGTATATAGGGGGGACCGAAGCAAAAAAGTGTCTGGTAAAACAATGGGTGGTGGTGTAATCATTGCAGTGAAATCAAACGTTAAGAGTGCATTAATAGATTCGCCGTGTTTACATCCGAATATAGACTGCATTTTGATTAAACTATGGTTAAATGGATTAGGAACTGTATATATTTGCGTTGTGTACATAGCACCTGGTAGTAACAATGACACATACACTTTATTCTTTAGGTTCATAGAAAAGCACTGTCAACCTGGTGACGCTAAACTCCTGATAGGTGGGGACTTTAATCTGACAGATATAACTGGTAGCAATTACAATCTAACTAGTTCATCAGCAACAACGTATTTCGATTTAAACAACTTTATTAATGTATATCAACTAAAAAGCTTGAACGACATTAAAAATAGCAATGGGAAAACACTCGATTTGTTTTTGATAAATGGGCAGGGAATAACAGTAACACGAAACACACAGCCACTAGTTCCTGAAGACACACACCATCCCTCGCTGCTAGTAGATATTAATTATGTCAAAGAAACCCGCGACAAAACTTGTCATAAGCTGCAGTACAACTTTAGTAAAGCCGACTTTCCATCCATCTATCACAAGCTGCTTAACACGAACTGGGATGTATTAAAAACAAAGAATGACGTTGATCAAGCTACAGACGTGTTTTATGAAATTATATATAAAATATTCGATGAATGTATCCCCTTAAAGAAAAGCCGCAAAAGACAGTACCCGTGTTGGTTTACGAGCAGCATTATTAAAAATATAAATAGGAAACATTATCACCACAAGAAATGGAAAAAACAGGTGGGACACTTTCGATACCACTACAATAAATTTAGCGTATTTCGAACAATAGTGAGGAAAGAAATTATTGATGCATACAACAGTTATGTTGTCAATTCGGAAATAAATATTGCAAAAGATAGCACCCAGTTTTGGTCGTTTGTTACAAATAAACGCAGGAAAAGTAACCAAGATCCTGTACTGTTCAAAGATAAAGTGTTGCCAGACCGACTATCAGTAGTCGAAGCTTTTGCACAGCATTTTCAGTCGGTGTATAAAAAAGATCCCCCTAGATACGACATGAAAGTATTACCTAACCATAAACAATATGAAACTTTGGATAATCTTAATATTACAGAGATACGAATTGAAGACGTAGAAAAAGCAATTAAAAACTTAAAACCTAAGAAATCAGCCGGACCGGACAAGATACCGCCCTATGTAGTCAAAGGTTGCAGTAATATATTGAAATACCCGTTATATCTCATTTTCAATTTAATTCTTGCAAAACACAAATTTCCTGAAAAATGGAAAGCCACGGCAATTTGTCCACTTCCCAAAAGCAATAACACTAATGACGTACAAAACTACCGACCAATAAGTATATTATCAGCCCCAGCAAAAATATTCGAAAAAATCATGCACCGTAACATATTTACCCACGTAAAACCTGTAATATCATCGTTTCAGCATGGCTTTGTACCACGTAGATCGGTGTTGACCAATCTCTCCGATATTACCCATTTTATTAGTTCAACATTGGACGAAGGAGGTCAGGTTGACGTAATATATACCGACTTTTGCAAAGCGTTCAATTTGGTTAAACACGATATTCTATTAAGTAAATTAGCATGCTTCAATATTTCTGAACCACTGCGTCAACTGTTCGCTTCCTATTTGCAGAACCGTAAACAGTACGTAACGTATAAAGGCCACACATCCGACGAGATAAGAGTCACCTCAGGAGTACCTCAGGGGTCTAACCTTGGGCCACTTCTTTTCACATTACTTATTAACGATTTGCCGGATTCATTTGAAAACTCACACAAATTGCTGTTTGCAGATGACCTGAAATTTTACAGGAAAATAAGCAAACAAGATGACAGTGTGCAACTTCAAAATGATGTTACAAAGTTAGAAACGTGGACAAAAATCAATGATTTAACACTAAATATCAGTAAATGTCATTATGTAATATATACTCGAAAGAAAAACCCAGTTGAATTTCAGTATCAATTATGCAACAATACTCTAGCAAGAAATTTTACAGTCAAGGATTTAGGGGTTATTTTTGATTCAAATCTTACTTTTAATAAACACGTAGAACAAATAATTAGTGAAGCGTTCAAGAACCTTGGGTTTATTCTTAGAATGGGGAGGGATTTCAAGAGTATAGAGACACTAAAAGTTTTGTATTATTCATATGTAAGACCCAAACTCGAATATGCTTCTGTTATATGGAATACAGACACAGCAAAGTACAGTGTAGCAATTGAAAGAGTCCAATCGAGATTTCTTAGATTTTTAAAATACAAATTTCAGAAAGTTTACCCCACATTTGAACACTACGACAACCTAATATATGAATGTCGGTTTACAAAGCTGTGTCACAGAAGAAGGTTACATGAAATAGTATTCTTGTGGAAATTGTTAAATCATGAAATAGATGCTGAACATCTACTCTGCCAGATTAATTTTTGAATCCCGTCGTCGAAAACTAGACTAAAGAATGAAGTTTTTCTTATAAAGAAGGCTAGATCCGAAATTAAAAAGAAATCTCCAATGTGGAGAATGTGCACCAGTTACAATAACTTGCTAATCAAGAATAACACAATTGACATCTTTTCTATGAACCTAAGGGACTTCAGTAAAGCCACTATTAATACAATGGCCTAAGCTTAAACACATAAGTTCGTATTTAAATTGTGTGATAAAGTGCATATATATAAAAAATATTTTTAATATTTATATATATATATATATATATATATGTATGTATGTGTGTGTATGTATATATGTGTGTATATGTGTATGTCTCTCTCTCTCTCTCTCTATATATATATATATATATATATATATATATATATATATATATATATATATGTATATATATATATGTATATGTATATATATATATATGTATGTATATGTATATATATATATATGTATATGTGTCTATGTATGTATGTATGTATGTATATGGATATATGTATATATATATATTTATATATAATTTCTATCTCTATATTACAGAAATATATGTAATTGTAATGACTATGTATCCTTCATATGGGCTCTGTAATTAGGTACGTACCTGTTGAGTTCAATAAATAAATAAATAAATAAATAAATAAATAAATAAATACCTCCTACATGAACTAAATTTGAAGTTTAAAGAAACATTTCACAACATCAGTTGGAAATACACTGCCACATCTCATGGCAAAGGGGTCGTAGATGGTATCGGTGGTTCAACAAAGGCAAGAGTGCGTGCAGAAGTAATGACCAGACGAGAAACCGTTCAAACTGCTACAGACTTTGTAAGAGTTGCTGCTAAAGTTATGCCTAACATCAGTGTCATACCAATAATGCAACTGCAAATCAGTGATGAGTCTGAACCTATAGACTGGTCAAAAGCTTTAGAAGTCAAAGGAATACAAAGTGTACATGTAATTACTTCTTCCAATTCTGAACTGAATTTTTATAGTCATTCTGATTGTAAGAACCTTGTTTCACATTGAAGTATTCTCAGACAGGATGATATCCGTCAGTTGTGGTGGGGACATTCATTTTGGTAAAAGTTGCAGGAAAAAAAGATGGCAGAATTTTGTTTGTCAAGTTTCAGACAGTGTCAGTGAAAATTAAGACGTATCTGTTTTGTATCTTAAGAAAGTTTTGCCAATGAGATTTTCCTATGTAGAGAATGCTAAGCAGTATCAAGTACCTAGAGAAGATGTAGTTCAGGTACTACCCATGCCTACAATTTCAGAAAGACTTGTTGTTTTTAGTGAACCAGTTAATGCACATGGGTAGACTCTGACGTAGTCTGTTTTGTTCTGAAAGTAGCTGTAGGCCTTCTTATTCCATAAATTGTGTATTCTATATTATAAACCTAATTTTGTAAAACAGTAAATATTCCAGTTTTTACTAGGCCTAGTTGTATTTCTATGCAGATAAACAATATATATACCAATAAATGCAAAGATATGCTTAAAAATAATGAAGTTTTTGTACTCAGTCACATACATGATTGTGAAGTCACATACATGATAGCTGTTTAATTTTTTTTGCAAATATAACTGGAACTGTTTGACAGTAAGAAAAATATTTTTTTATAACTTCAATTTCAATGCAAACTACATAAAAAAAATCAACCTTGAAATCATTGTACATTCACAGAAATTAATTATAGAAGTTTCACAAAAAATTGTCACATACATGATAGTCACAAATTTAATTCCCATCCTATTGACTGCTGTGCAATGAATCTGAAAAATATAGTACATAAGTGTCAAAGTTTCCTTATTAAAATAAAAACAAAGTTAATGAAAATATTGAGCTTTATTACATCTAAAAAAAAATATTTTCGGAAAAAAATAGTGTACACATGTCACATACATGATTGTGGAACGGCCCATTTTTGTTTGAAATTTTTGAGTCCAACTTTCCCACCGATTCCGGGCTCCACCCCTGGGGTAATTGACCTACTGCCCCCAACCCGTAACATGGCACCGCCTTCGCTCTGCTACACTCCGGCTCCCTGGCTTTATCTACAGAGTCCCTGTTAAAGGCGTGTTAGAAATTGGCTTGAGTCACCTGCCCCCAAATGAGCCCCAAACTTTTAAATTTGAAGAAATCCCTTACATCACACAAAACACCTTCCAGATGTTAGACAATGCTACAGGAACTTATTACCGTAAGGGTAAAATTTTCATATCCTCAAAACGTATTTCTTCAATTTTACAGGAGAAAGTACGTACCGAAATGGGTTTATTTATACTTTAGGAAGGTCTTGGAAGTTTGTTTTCACCTCGTTGAAATTTTTTTGCCGGTAAATCATGTAATTTTCGACATTAATTTCACTCCGAAGCACGAAAGCTGTTCCCTTGATGTCCGTCTACTACATGAACCAAATATTTGCGAGCGTTTCATGACGTAACAACCGGGCAAATACATGGTTTTGTAACTGTGTAACAGTTCTAGAATGTAAATAAACGTGAGTTACTGTTCATCATTTCTGATTACGAACTTGTGACAACGTGACGTGCACAGGATCAGTGGCGTGCTCAATGTGAGGTGGATGGGGGTTATAACCCCCCCCTTTCGCCCAGTATCTCTAAGGCTATTTATGAATGGTTCGTGGGGCTATTTATGAATGGTTGGTAAGACTCTAGTTTACGTCCTTTTCCTAAGGAATACGTGTCATATATCGTTGAAAAGGTTATTTTATAAGGAATTCAACAAAGTAAATCCCAAGGCGAGGAAAAATTTCCTGGAGGAGAAAATCGAGAAAAACCGATGTTGTCCGGATATGCGTGATTGAACGTATTGAGGACATTTTTCGATGATGAAGCACATATTTAGGGGTGAAATGAGTGCTAATGAAACCTAACCTAACCTCGTAGGCATACCTCGTTCCCGTGAATGGTTAGTGACGGAAAGTGTAAAAAGAAAAACTTATTCACCCTACGGATGCCGGAGCGCCGGCTGTCTGCTAGCACGGTTTTGTAAATGGGCAAGAAGGACGTAAACTAGAGTATAGCCGAATGGTTCGTGGGGCTATCCGTAAATGGTTTGTGGGGCTATCCGTAAATGGTTCGTGGGGCTATTTATGAATGGTTTGTGGGGCTCTATATGAATGGTTCGTGGTGTTTTCGAACCTGGAAAAAAATACAAAATCAGTAACACGAAAGTAGGTATTTTTCTATGAAGAAGGTTGCAACACTGCATAACCACTGATCATGGGATACGCTAGTCAAGATCTCTCCGCCATATCGCGTGTAACGCAAGCGAAAGCGAACAAAATAAAAATACTCGATATTTCGAAAATTGAGATTATTTGCGTGCAAAAAACGAAACGCGAACTTGAAGAACCCTTAGGAATGCAGAATACGTAAGTATGGTTACTGAAATTTTAATAAAAAAATATGTCCTATCCGAGGGTGAAATATTATAGAGGAAGATTTGAAGGAAGTGTCATATCGTACAAGTCAAGGTTGTCTGATAAATCTGTAAAGAATTGTTGCGGTTAATGTAAAATAAAAATCTGCAGTTTAATCACAAAATATTGAAGTCGTGAAATATTAATCATGTACCGGTATGCATTTTACATGCTTTTACAGCATCGTTTATTAATATATGCTTGTAATCAGTTCATACCGTGGTATCTAGATACCACAACCAAGTCAGTATGACATTATGTAAGTTCTTTTTTACATGTACGTATATACAACGTAAGAAATACACAATAAATAGACTTACATTTTTCCCTGTTCCCAAAGCAGAAAAACAACACTCCGAAACGTCCCGTGCATGAAGTGTTCATATCATCGGTCCATATCAAAATCTATGGGTTTTGTCATTAGTTCCATGCTGCATACCGAATAACAATATACTGGGTTATCATTTATTTCTTTAGACTATATACTGTTCGATATTTGTTCTATTGTACAGACGATGTTCTGGTTAGGCAATTAGTTTCAACTTCCAACAGTTATATTATATTTTTTCATCAAGCATGAAATTGTACCGTGATGGACGGTTCACAAGACCCCTGCAAAGTACGATATTCGTTTTCTTATCTTCGTACAGTGATTTGTGGAATATGTTCCCGGTGAACTTTCCGGCAGGCCCGCTTTTGACGATTAGCACCTTCCTTCATGCAATGGACATTTCCACTTTGACATGAAAAACGTTTTAAATCCATTCATTTGACAGATAATGACACAAACATGAGATGTGCAAAATATCTCGACGATATTTGTTTCGGTTCTCGAGAAACACGCCTTCAAACACCGCTGAAATTCACCTACTACGTCACGGATTTGAAAACGTCCTCTCCACAGACAGGAGGTCCTCTGACGTCATCACTTAGAAATGCGTGCAGGCGGGGCTTCTGCTCGTCCCGACAACTTAGCATGAGCCGCGGAAGCGACAGAAAATTCACTTGCTACTGTGTAAAACAAGTATCTTACAACTTCCAGTGCAAAAATCTGTGCTCCATTTCTTGGATATGAATTATGCCCTATGCCCTAGCAGTATAGTAGTATTTACTATAATTCAGCCACTCGGTAGAGGGTTTTCCCATTAGGGTGACAAAGCAAACCTTGTAACAGTCAATGGCTGAACACGTGAACAGCCCACAGCCCTGTTCATTGCGAATACATAGGTTAGTTCTGACTGGCAAGAACTTAATATTAGAGGAATGCCTTTTCTGGAATTACAGTTATTTTCGTCATAATATTTTCTTCACAAATTTTAAGATAATACTTTTAGAACACACTGGTTTACCAGCCAATTTCTGCAATATAAGAGGTTATACGGTATAAAAAGGTACTGTAAGTTTTTCAATTTCCTGCAGTAAATTACAGTTTTCTTCAGTTAATATATATATTGCAAATTTTTGTAATTAGCCTACTTTTACGTCGCTTTTCCGTTCTCTTTGTTTAACCGCAACGATGAGAACGCATGGTTAATTTATTATAATTTATTTATTAATTATCATCTCTAACATCACATTTCTTCCCACTTTTGGCTAATCGCTACAATGAAGATGAATAACTACAAGCTGTATTCGAAGTCGGGGTGCAGGAGTACATCCCCCCCCCACACACACTACTACCAAATTCACAATCTAAGTATCACCCAACCTGCCATGATAAGAGACGAACTTTTTCTTCTGTCCCATCTCATTTCGAAAACATTCACTTATCCCATATCCTTTTATGAGACGAGACGGAACATGCCTCGTCTCGTGAGCAACACTAACATTAACAATAGAAGCATCCCCCTAGCTGTCCCCAAAGCCTCGAGCAAACATCCTCCCATGTAACAATTTCCAGTTCAATGAAATGTCACTCACAAGGAAACAATCACACCCAGGTCGAGAGTCAAACCAAACATGCGACTTCCTGAGATAAATCATGAATTTTGTGTATAATAATTACAACGCCAGTTCATTCCTGGTAATTCTGAATCAGCAGTTTGGTTTGCATATATAAGCAGGATAATATTTAGTTTTCGAGGGCTGTACCGTCGAAACGAGGAGTCAAAAACAATAATAATGATAATAATTAAAAATATTAAGAAAGGTTTTTTTTGTATTTATAATGATAAGCCTCTGCATACGTTGTTAATTCTATATTTTTCTAGACTTGAGAAGAGAACGAGAATTGCCCTCCCAAACCGAGATGGATGTTTATAAATTGAGACGAGACTGTCAATGAGACATTTACAAATAAACACGAGACAGACATTTACAACTCTCAACGAGAACGAGACCAAGGCTGCCATGTCTCGTCTCGATAGGATCCTTAGTGGTGAAGTTGTGAACCAACCAATTAATGCGTTCGGGGTAACGAGATGAGGCGGCTTTTTTCGCAGTACCAAATTCAAAATAATTATATCGTACCATTTCAGTATGGGATATTGTTATACACATGGGCGTATATATAGTTCCCGGAGGGGGAGGGATGGATCAACTTTTGATATGATTAGGGTTGCCCTATTTCATAAGTGAAAATCCAGGACACTGCTGGCCGGAAGCCTGTTGGGGAGCATGGGGGGAGGGGATGTTGGACCCGACAAAGTTGTGTGTTTGTAGTCACGAAGTATTGATACTTTTCTGTTCATCTTCTGTCACTACGTTTTTAAGAACCAAATTTCTTTAATATGATTCGAGGGGGAAAAAATAACTGATTTGATAGTCTGAATGCAGTTTCTTATCGCAGAAATTCCGAAACTATCAGGAAATTGCAGATATTGGTCTGCAGTCCCATCTGGTGTGTGAAATTACGAAATTTCCTTCCCATCCGTATCCCGTCCTATACGTCTCTAATTTAAGAGAATGAAATAAGTCCGAAGGATTTTTTTATGAACAAGCGGATAGAACAAGGAAACTGGTAATTTTAGTGAACCAAAAAAGAGAGGGGTTGGACTCGTTAAATCCCCCTTAAATACGCCCATGGTTATACACATTATTTCCTTGTAATAATTATACATAAACTAAGTACAGATATGTACTGTGCAACTAATGTAATCTTCTCAGTGTGTTTTCTCTTATCTGCACAAAAATGTTTGATCATAATTTGCGCAACAGAAATGGAACACAAACTGAAATTGCTTTATGGAAAAGAAAGTTAAATAGGCTTTATAAATAAAGTTAAGAATGTGAAAATTCCTATTTTGCACTACATAGGTTACGGTAAATATCGATAAATATAAGTTTAAAAAATATTTTTGAGTGTCGTGTCAGCAACCAATTTTATAAGCAATATTTTTCGCATTGCCTGAGAAAACACACGGAGCTGAACCCTTTCATTAATCTTGCACGTGAGCAGCACGGATATTTCATAGAAGAATGATCATTACAAAGCATAGCTTTCCTTTCTCCTATCGCTCCTTCTTCCATTATTTAAATCGGTACAGATTTGTAAAACTGCTGCACGTGTTCGCTCACCGTGGGCTACCCATCCGGAACTGGACGCTCGAAGCAGACGACAAACGAGCTCTCCATAAGGAGTGACGTAGTAACATGGCGGCGGCGTGTTTCCAGCGCAACGCTAGCCTCCCAACTTTGGAAGTCTCGTTTCTGCCTTAAACTGGACGCAGAGAAACGCGAGAACTTGCAGGGGTGTAGTTTTTAAAATTGTTGTAAAAAAAATTGAGTGGAAATGTCCATTAGATTATAGACGGTGTTAAAGGCGGAGCTACTGCGGAGCATGCGCACTCGTCTGGTCCCCCTCGAACATCCGGTTACGCTTACAATGCTATGGACGTTAATATGAAAAGGCAAAGTGGAGATTCTTTTTCAAGGAATAGGGTGTCAGCTGTGTAGCATATGGTTGCACAGTTCGATCGGGAACAAATTGATTGAGCCAAGTATCACTTCGTAGGTGAAAAGCACGCCTCTTAGTGAGGTTTCAAACCGAAGCGACACGCGACAGCAGTGGTTCGTACCGAAGTGAAAAGCGACACAGGCCCATTTAGTCTATAAATAAGCATTTATCGCTCATGGGAAATCAAGTCTCAGGCGGCACAATACACGCCATTGGGAATCTGAGCGACACGTGCAGCTTGTCGTGTCGCATGGTGTCGCTTCGGTTCGAAAAATTTCATTGATCACTGAAGATTCACTTTATTTTAAGTGGCACGGAGATTACACACCGAGGCGACAAGCAACAGCCCCTTTACTCCAAAGGAAACAATTCACCTTGCATACGAGTACATCAGAGCGAGGCGACACGATGTATAGTGCTGAGAAAACAACATTCCAGTCCAAGCGACACATGCATTTTCTCGTGGTGAATTGGTTCCATTGATTGAATTGTTTTTTTAAGTCCACTTTATGCACAGAAAGGCTAATCGGGACTGCACCTACAGTTTAAAGTGGAATCCGAACCACTGTGCCATGTGCCTCCACCGGGTATCGAACCCGGGACCTCTTGATTACAAGGCAACAACGCTACCACTGCGCTATCGGGGAGGCCCTGAATTGGTTCGAAAGGAAGCTTTCAGACTGCAGCGATACGTGACACTTGGAAACCAACATTAAAAAATAAACGACACTTTCCGAACGACAAATCGCAGGTGTCGCTTGTCGCTCTGACGGCCGTTTTATCAATATCGTGCATTGGTAACGGCCTGTTATTTGCGCAAGCGTCACTGGTGAATGGTTTGCTTTAGATCGAATGCTTATGTGCGAAATCCCGATATGGCTTGTCGCTTCAGTCTGAAAACTCCCTTGTTGCTTGAAGTAAATTCGTGGAAGTGAAAGTGTCATGCCATATCATACGTTTTCCCTAAATCCCTCAGGCAGAAAGGCGACGTTGAAAGCACGTATATTTACTAGCATTTGTTATGTGCCACTATACTTCTGCAGATTTGTTGGCAAAGATTCACTTAAGCATACTTTATAATATAATAATATCACTAGTTTTATCGAATTATCTTTCCCTCACTTTTCAATTTACAAAATAATTGAATATACTGTATCTAAACGTTCGGCGTGCGTGTGCATGAGATACTTGTATGTACGTAGTGTGCTATACAACTGGCGGCCACAAAGACACGTCATATTTTAATAATCTGCAGTTGATCATCCGACGTCCACTCCTTCGTAGTAGAACTTTAACAAATACCTTTCTCGACTATCGTCGCACAACTGATGAAAACAAGCGCTCATTTCTTACTTCGTATGCTGGTGAATCTGCACTGGCAACAATGGGGACTGGCCTAAATCGGGAAAGACCTCACCAATGTTTATGTTTACATTTTTAACACGGATGGCAGGGAAAGATCTTCCAGTTTGGGCAATTTTCCAATGTAAACAAGTGGAATACAGATCGTCACCGAGCTTATTTTCTAATAAAAGATCGGATACAAAATGGATCACTTGAATTTTTTGAGTGATATAGAGAAACAAAGGTACAGTGGGATCCATGAGTATTATCGTGCAAATTGTCCATCACCATGTTCGTGCACTTTATTTGACCCAATAAGAGCTTCAAGATTTAAAAGAAAACTCAAAACAAGCTGTTGACAACTTGTGCACCAACATAAATAAAAATCCATCGCTTAAAAACACATAGGATGTAAGAAAAAAATTAATGAAAATGGTCATGGACAATTTGCACGGTAATACTCATGGATCCCACTGTACCTAGAAAAGATTGGCAATTTCCCGGATCCTTTGGATGAAGATATACGGAAAAATAATAGTCTCTTCTAAGGGTGTGAAGGAACCGGAAAAAAATTCCCGTCCCGATCCCCACTTCGGTAAATGACTTCCCGACTTTTCGGGATCCCAAGCAGTCGGGAAATACCGAATGGTCATTTTAAAAAGTTGTTAATTCTCGACATTTTCTGCATTGCAAGTGTCTGGAACTTATCGGAAATTGTTTGTTTGTATTCCAGAAATGCAAAAACAATAACTTAAGTTGAAAATGACGTGTAGAATTCGAGATTTTTAGATGTTCGGGAAATTTCGAACATTTCCCGTAAAATTTCCCGACTTTGTCGGTAAATGGGGTGAATTCTTCCTGTCCCGAATGTCGGAATTAAGAACAATTCCCATCCCAATCAAAAAAATTCTGACCCGCACACCCCTAGTCTTTTACAAGACACAATGTTGATCTTCTACCAAAGGTTTCGTGTTAAGACTTCTGCAGGTTAAAATAAAACTTACATAAATTATAAACACTGAAATACTTCAATTTTACAACAGTAAAATGTATAATTTTCGACATCGTGTAATCAAACACAGCCCTTTTTAAATTTATATTAATTTTCTCATATGGCTTAGAGAGCGCGCGCGTCATCAGAAATTTTTGTAGGGGGAAGGGCTGGATTAACCTATGATGGGCAACTGGAGCAATCCCCCCCTCCAACCAAAAGGATGCTGTGAAGGGCCTCCACCAAGAAAAGCTTTTAACCAGCTTGCTATACTTGTGAAAAATTATATAAGAAGTTTTATTTTAAAAATTTAAAAAAACTTCAATATTGTTGTATGTCTACACTCTTCTGGATCCAATTGTAGCACAGCTCTCAGTCGATCTGTTTGTAGATATCTGAAGCTCAGTATACTTTTTACTGCTGCTATAGCACTACAATTTTCGTCCTGTAACTTTATTTTACTGCAGTATTCTCCCTGCAAACCTATCTGCGATATGTTCGGTAGTGAATGACTACTGATTCCCCATTTCAACTGCTGAAAATTGGTGGTTAACATATTGAGCTAATAAAGCTCCCAGTAAAAAATAATAAAAAAATGGGGGCCCCACAAAACATTTTGCCCAGGGGCTTCCACAAGCCTTGATACAGGCCTGGTAGGGAGTAAAGGCCAGTAATAAAAGTAGAATAGTAGAAATGTCAAACAGTAGTTCCTAAATTTTAATAGTGCACACAAAAATGTGTTAAGCACAAAATATGTTTTTTCTGTTCATGTATGAAAAATGGTTATTGAAAATGTACGTTTTATAATTTCACCTATCTGAAATTCTTTCTTCCTTTCCTTATTGGATTTAGCTGTTACACTACCTCTACACCAAGTGTTCTGCACTTTCCGTTAATATCAGAATTTAAATGTATTTTACATGTTAATGTTAAATTAAATAATAGTATCTTGAATAAATATAATTTCTTATGTATCTACATTAACATTTTGGCAAAATTTAAAAAATATAAATACAATTCCTGTATCTGGAGCTGATATTAAAGAAGATAAAAAAGTTGGTAAAGGTGGATAAGTGGTCATTGAAATATTACATACCAGTATCTTTATGGTCTAGTTTGCATTAGAATTTAACTCAGAATACTGTTGCTTTGTATCCCATTTGAAATCAAAATTATATCTTTTTAGCAATATATCTTAAATTATAAGCATACACAATATAATAATAACCCGCAGCGCTACAGCCCGCGAGGGCCTTGGCTTACCTACCGACTGCTGGTCTCCCTCCCACACTGTTCCTCCGTCACCTAATGTAGCGTGGAGATCTTCAACCAGGATTGGAATAGTCGGGGGGTCAGCCCGACGTAACCCCAGCCGTTGTAGGTCTTCTCGACCGGATTACCGCTCACTCATTCGGAGCTCCCCAATTTCCTCACGATGGTGGGTTGCCACCGGCCCTATACGTAGGCCGAATAAATTCCGACCAGAGCCGGATTCGAACCTACGCCGTCCCGCAGCGAACGATCTCAAGACGAGTGAACGCCTTAACCCGCTCGGCTACGGAGGAGGATGCATACACAATATATAGGTCTAAAATATATTGAATGAGAAGTTTTAATTAATGGAAATCTGTTAATAAATTGTTTTCTGAAGAGTTACTGGCAAGCATCTATGATTATTAAGATAGTAAACCCACAAAGTCTACCCCCTCTCCTATGAACAATCACAAATCACATGCTGCTTATAAGTACATAAATATAATATTACTTTTTAGGCCAAAGAATGATCAGTTCCAGTGCCTTAAAGGGGTCGCGGCAGAGTGCAAAATGCCACACGTGGTGCAGTTGGCAAGAACCCTTCTGGACAGACTGTATAAAAACAGCCCCTGCTATAAACAAGAAAATGGTAAACCTGCTAGGCCACAGGAGGTAGAGAGCTTTGCCCATAACCAGAGTTCAAATGAAATTTTGAAATACTTGAAGTTTTTAAAATTTTCCTAAGCAGTAAAATTACTGTTTAATATGTCTTTATTTTTATCATTTTGTATTTTCATAGTTTTTTTTCAGAAAGAGAAATAGTTCATTATCTGATGTCTTAATTTTCTCTTCTGCTCAGGTCTGGATTTGGAGAGAGGGTAAGGGATACAGCCCTGGAACTCCAACTGCAAAGAAGTTTGATTTGGAGGAAGGAAGAAGAAGAAGAGAGAAAAAAAAAACCCTGCTAAACAAAAGTAAGTGAGCTGTTTGAAATGTGGTGAAATATATAAATATATTAAAATTTTTTAACTAACCAACAGTCTAACAGAACTTGGTAAAAAAATTATGACTGAAATTGTATATGTGGGGCCTCATACAGTCCTCAGCCTGGAGCTCCATATAAGAGTACATAAACCCAGGACTGTTCCTTCTCCTAAATAATGCTCAATAATAGTTGAGGAATGAGCATAACACACTAAAATTTCAATTGTTCAAATTTTTGTTTTTGAAAGTTTCAATTTTCAGTTTATACACTTTATTGCAACCAGTGGCGGCTCATGGTGAACCAAAGTGGAGGGACGATAGCTCACAAATTTGCTCTACTAGTAATGTGAGTTTAAATGATGAATTTCGTATAAACAGCCAAAGTGATAAGAAACTGATATATTTGTGTATACCGAATATCATGTTTTGCACATATTATAATAAATTAAAAATTATTTAACATTAATGTGAAGATGGAAGAAGAAATAGAAATCTAACAGATTTAGTAGTAGCATTTTTTAACTTAACAAAGGGATATTAATTTTTACACAACTTGATAAGCACAATGACGAATATTTACGTGCATCGATCGTGAAAATTTCTAGTAAAAAAGTTACACAGAAAAAATTTCCTATCCAACATGACTAATTGATATGTGAAATAGGGCACCAAAATAAATATCTCACTGGAAAGGTGATATCTGCGTTGCCAGAAGCTTTACAGTAACAACTTCAAACTTACCAGAAATCTTCTTCAGACATGCTTGTAACTGAAATTCATCCTTCTGTCCTTCAACGCAAAATTTGCAAGTGAACTCACGACCTCCCTTTTTGGACACTTGTTCTAGATTCAAATTCGGCCTAGGTTTTTATGTTTATTTTTTCATCCAGACAGACTTCTGATAGAAAAACTTCGCACCAACAATTTCTCCACACTGTTCATCGTGACAAATGCACAACTTACTAGTCAACTACAGCACACAGTATCAAAAAAGGTTCACTTTTCCATGGAAAACGAAGAAACAACAAGTGCCAATACTATCGTCTTCCCATCCGGTCGTTTTATTGTTTCGGGGTTGCCAGACAATTTTGCCGAATTTCCAGAAATTTGTAGTTCACAGTTTCCTGTAGCGGCTCTTGGTGAGTTTTGATTACGAGTTTCTAATTTATTTAACATCCTGCTTGAAAAGAAATTGAACAACTTTGTCACATTATCAGGAATTTTTTTAAACGTGCTAATCAAAACATGTAATCAAATCAACATGATGCACTCCACATCATTGTAATCCAAATGTACTTTTCACTAAACTCAGAAAAATACAACATATATATATATATATATATATATATATATATATATATATATATATATATATATATGATAATTTTGCATGTAACAAGAATCTATAGTCGACTTCATTAGCTAGCATACCACATTACAAAGCCAGGGCTCCTGGGTTCGAATCCCGGCATGGGTATGTGTGTTCTTTGTGAGTGCCCCTCCATCAATTTCATTATATCATCACTCATCCTCATAGTCGTGATTATCGAAAAGTAGCAGAAAGAGACTGTAAATAACAAAAATCAAGCAAGAGTCTGTACATTTTCAGTAACCGATATTTTCTTTCCTCATTGGAAATTGCGATAGTTATTGCTCTATTCTTATATCATAAATGAATAACATTATGGAATACAGAATTATATTTTTCAACGGCTGGTAATTTTCTATCTTCTGTTAACTTCATTGCTTCTGGTAACTCTTCATTGTTTACCATTCTCCGGAGATGGCAAGTTTCACCTAGGGGGTGAGTTTCGGATGACAAAACCATCCGTCCTCCCATGCACAGGACCTGTGCGTGTTATTTCCCCAGTTCCCTCACATCTTTCCCCTCACTGCCATGCCTGAGAATGCTATACGTCTCGTAAAGTGGGAGAACGGCGCCCAGCCAGATTTCTCTAGCAGTCTTTCGTATTCCCTCGCATGGTGGCTTGCAAACTTCACAATTGTTGCGGAAGAATGAATACAGAACCGACTAACCAACAATCTATAAGCAATGGAATATTTGCAATTCAGACAATGTAAATGCAAATATATAAATATTAATGTAATGTTTATTCACTTGTGGTTACACATGGCAGTGCGGCGTCCGTATCGTCCTTATGAGCGGCCGCTCCTGATTGCAACATTGTTTAGTTATGATGCAATGTAAGTCTATGGGTTCTGCTTATAAAACTGTATATGAATCAAGAACTGTACTTTTTATTTCTAAATAGCAGTTATCCTCGAAGAATAATGGGAGACAACTTGCTTGAGATAACTGCTATTCTCCTATAGTTATACACACATACAAACAGCAGGTTAATGGCTCTGTAAATATAGGCCTCAGTGATTGTATAATGGTAACACCATCCTCTCATAATCAAGGGGTTCCAAGTTCAATACCTGGTGGAGGCACATAGTGGTTTGAATCCCACCTTAAACTGCAGGTTCAGTCCTGATTAACCTATCTGTGCATTAAGTGGACTTATACTGTAGCTAAAAAAAAGGACAAGTATGTGTAGGTGTGAATTCTTATTGTTCTATAATAATAGAAAGCAAAAATTACAAAAAAACCAGTGATCAGAAAGCTACATTTTAAAAGTAGCTTCACTACAGCTACAGCTCCTCTTCCAAAATGTAGCTTCGCTACAGCTACAGCTACAATTACCAAAAAGTAGCTCGCTACGCTACTCCTGTTCGCTACTCGCTACTTTTTGCGCTAGTTCTGCATAAAAAAATGAAAACAACCATATGGGTATTAAAAAAATCCCCTACTACTGGTAAATAGATTCTGTTATTTGTTATCATGATTCCAGTCATTCGATAATTTTGATAGCAATGCTACTTCAGTTACTTATTTTTACTATAGTTTTTGAGAATACCATACCTATGCAAGTGGCATATCAATTCAAATTTGATATATGAATATTGCAATTAGGGTGTTACCCAAATTAATTATTACAACCATGCACAAATAAAATTTGGTAGGATTATGTATTTATGTTCACATTAACATATTTTTCTTGAGAATAAATATTTCTTTTTTTATAGACTGATATGAAGGCAGCATTTTGAATTAAAAGTACCTGGAGCCCTTTGACTACAAAAGGGGCCCCAGGTTCGATACCCAGCAGAGGCACATAGTGGCTAGGATCCAGTCTTGATCAGCTTATCTATGCATAAAATGGACTCAAAACAAAAACTAGGAAAGATGCCAAGTTGGGAAGATGAGATCCTCCTGCTCCTCCATTCCCCACACTCCTCATCACTCTTCCTCGTTCTCACAATTAGCCGAAAGTGGCAGAAAGCGACTATAGATAAGAGAATAATTTAATAAACCATTCATCCTCATTGTCATGATTGAGAGAAGTGGAAGAATAGATGAGGAGGTAAACAGAAGAGGACAAATGGGTGGTGGACTGTATCAAAGCATTCGAAGATTAATATGGAACAGGGATGTACCTATGAAATGCAAGAAGGTAATATATAACACATACTATGTGCCAATAATTTCGTATGGAGCAGAGACTTGGACAATGACATAGAGATACAAAGAAAAGATGCATTCAGTGGACATTAAATTTTTAAGGAGTCTTTTGAGGAAGACTAGAAGGGATAGAATAAGAAATGAGGAGACCAGACAGACAGTGGGTGTAGTGAAGCTTCAGGACAGAATAGATCAGGCACAGATGAGATGGTTTGGGCACAAGAAAAGGATGGATGCAGAAAGACTACCAGTAAAAGCTTACAATGCACAAGGAGTGGGAATAAGGCCAAGGGGGAGACCAAGATGTTGGTGGAAAGAGCAGATAGTGGAGAGTGTTAGGAGAAGAGGACAAGATTGGAACACCTTGGAAAAAGAGGAGTGGTGAAAGACCAGGAAAAAATGGAGAGGTTTGACTTCTATGCCGACCCAGCCAGAGACAGGAAACGGCAAAGGATGATGATGATGATGTCATGATTAGCAAAGGTTACAGAAAAGTGACGCAAAAGTAGGAGAAATACATAAATTTGAAAACTATGTATATTAACTAAAGAAAATTGTCGTTTCTGCAGGAAAGTAAATAACTCGTACATACTTTTTGCAATATGATAAAATTATTGAGGAAACTGTCGTGTAAACCTGAGTATTCTAAACATATTGTAATTTTAAAATTTGTGAACAAATACTATCGCGAAAATAATTGTAATTCCAGAAACTCTATCATTCATGTAACAATAATTTCTTGCTAGTGAGATCCTATATACTGACGATTATCAATGCTGTTAACGTACCGAGCCATTTATTGCTGGCACTATTCCCCTGTTAGTGCAGTGGAGAATCCATCGCTCATTTTTGCACTGCAAGTTGTGTCTTACACAGCAATTAATGACATCTTGGTGTCTCTTACACCATGAATATCCACAGGATTTGTTCCGGGGGTGATGCAAACGAGGCACTTTTTCCAGTGGTGCAGCAAACAAGGCATGTTTTTCCCCAAAATAACGATGCAGCTAAAAAAACGTAGCTGTTAGCAGGAATATATTCATATATGTCAGTTAGTTATCTGGATATCTGAATTATTCAGATACTAATTAAATAAATTACGCAGATATCTATAATCTACAATCTAGATAATCTGTATCTGCATGTAATAGACTGTCTTTATGAACCTCCTGCAAAATTAAGGGTTACTGTCGATTTTTTCTGATACTGTTGCCACATTCAAAATTCACCTCAAAATGCTGAGAAAAAATGTAGCTGTAGCAAAATTTTCGCTACAACTACAGGAATTTCGTAGCTTCGCTACCGCTACAACTACAATTTTCAAAATGTAGCGTCGCTACAGCTACCTCTACACATTTTGTAGCTAGCCACAGTAGCGACGCTACAAGTAGCTCGCTACTTCTGACCACTGACAAAAACTCATACCTCATAAAACCATTTTGACACACCTGTATTTGAAAATAAACATTCCTAATGTCAAGTGGTTTTAGCATGAATAGTTTACACAATGCTATTTAGGACAGGAAGACAGGTTTACAAATGTTACTATGATGGACATCCAACCAGTAGTCACATTTCTGATACACTCAAAATGTCTGAGGTCGAGTAATAATGAAAGTAAAGGAAAACCATGTTGTATATATTGACACAACCATTCTACCATTGGTAATAATGTTCAACCTTTTGTGAATGTTGTGAACATGAAAGGGAACCCAATAGTGAAGACCATTGGTTTATCCTGCAACTGAGGGCAGACACAGCTCTACAATATAGCAAGTTATAATTCATTTTCCATAAAAAAAAGGACCCTAAAGTTGATAATATAAATATTGTATAGAAAACATTCATCTTTACGGAATCCCTTTCATATTTCACTAATGACGTGCATTTTGTCCCCCTGATTTACAAAAATATTCCTTTTGGTGGGATTTTAAGGTGGGAGGGGGTAATATTTGTAAACATGAATATAAAATGTCCTTAGTATATAGATGCGTGGTTGTAGATTTGGTGGGACATGCGACTAGAATTAATGGTGGAAACTAGCAAGGTAGGTGGATGGTTGTGCAACTGTAGATTATTCAAAATTTCTCAGCGTTTCTTCATTAGACTCTTGATTCTCTACTCTTTTGAGTATTCAAAACTGTAGATGATCAGGCGTTTTCCTGATACGGATTCAGCTTGGGGAATCTGTTAGGGTGAGAGAACTGGATTGATGTACAAAGTACATATGTAATTTTCGGATCCAGATCCGTGGATCCGGAATTTTCGCATCCAGATCCGTTTGGCCATCCCACATGAGAGATTCTTTGGAAAGTAAGAATGTGTTTATAACATATTGTTACCTGCTAATATATATATATATATATATATATATACACAGTGCACGTGTGTGATTTGTAATTAATACACTTACAAGGGAGGTTATCTAAGTGTCCCCCTCCGATTTCCATGAAATTTGGCAGGTGTATAGAGGGACCCAAAGGAAGAAGTACAGGTTTTTGTGTTTCAGCTAAAAAACGGTTTTAGGGAGCAACCCTCCCCCCCTGCACAAATGTCAAGATGAGGAGAAATTGATGTGGGGATCTGACCCCGAAATCACGTAAATATGGCATAGGAAGAAACAGGGGGCATAGGGTCCCTCTATACACATGCCAAATTTCATGGAAATCAGAGGGGGACGCAGGGGTCAGATCCCCATAGCCAAAGCAAAAAAAAAAAAACATGTATGTCTTCCTTTGGGCCCCTCTATACACCTGCCAAGTTTCATGAAAATCGGATGGGGACACAGGGGTCAAATGCCCACTTTAATTTGTCCTCATTTTTACATTTGAGGGGGGGGTTGCCCCCTAGAACAGTTTTTTAGCTGAAACAAAAAAACACGTATTTCTTCCTTTGGGCCCCTCTATACACCTGCCAAGTTTCATGGAAATCTGAGGGGGACACTTAGATAACCTCCATGTTAGTCTTACACTTCGTAATTATATAACACTGCATATATTATAATGTTTTATTTTAATTTTTTAAACTGTAACTGTAGAACAATTGTATAATTTTTGTATAACATTTCTATCTTGTTAAATGTGTTAAAGGTTTCATCCTGGAATGGAATGTCTCACATTTATGTGTGTTTCCATTTCCAATACATTCAAATGCATACATATTCGTTTCAATGGAATTTACAAAATCACCTCTGACATTTTATCTTAAACAAGTAAGATTATTTTTGTGCACGAGTGTGTTAGCCGATGAGTAGCAAATTATTTTAGGAACACACTTCAAAAAAATCTTGTAGGACTAACAAATGAAAAATTTCTTTGTAATAGAAGATCATAATATCTTTTAAGGTGTGGTAATACCGTGCGTTCAATTCGATCTTCAGCCGAGAGATCGGGAGAAGCGCGGCGGGCGGCGCTGACGGAGATGCCGACATTTGCGGCCTGTAATGTCCGCTTATTTTTATGGACATATGCAGACATTTATATAAATATTGCAAAACGAGCACTAACCTGTGTTATAATTCATCATCTGTAATTCATCCAAGTTCTGCCCTTATATACACAAATAAATACGCTTTAGAAACGATGTTAAGAGCCACATATAATAAAACATTTTAATCATAGTTTTGACCAGTTACGTCCTGCTTAAGTTTATATCCTTGAAAGAGTTTTGTGTCGATGGGATCGTTTGGAGGTTTCGAATGTGCAACACTGTATCAAGATTACGCTGCAGACGAAACCGTTAAAAGTCAATGGTTTTCGTGAGCTTCCTTGCAATCCGAAATCTCCGAGCTCGAGTTTTTTGTTCCTTCGCGACTAGATGAAGACAGAGCTGTGAATATAGTGGCGAGCAGATGTAAACAAAGAGCATGTTAATGTTAATTTCGTACTGTGCGCAAGAGTGTTATTCTTGGTTACTTGCCATTACTTGTTTGTGTTATTGCAGTGTGTATGTGTGTTGTGTCAGTGAGACGATTGGAATGCCAGCCGCAAGGTTCACGTTAGAACAAAGAATTTTTATGTATGACACTTACGTGAAAACAGACTTGTGTCGAGACGTGTGTAGGCAATTTGTACATAAATTCCCAGGCGTTTCACCTCCACATAGAGATACGGTTAGACATCTTGTCCTTAAATTACGAGAAACTGGATCGTTAAATTTTAAAACACCTAAGCAAAAACGACGGATTCTAACCGAAGCAAAACTCGATGAAATTGGTGCAGCATTAGAACGTTCTCCAAACAAACCTCTATGCCGTGTTTCACAGGAGATGGGCGTGTCAAAATCATCAGCACATACAGTCACTAAGCTACTAAAATTAAAACCGTACTCTTATAACACAGGTTAGTGCTCGTTTTGCAATATTTATATAAATGTCTGCATATGTCCATAAAAATAAGTGGGCATTACAGGCCGCAAATGTCAGCATCTCCGCCAGCGCCGCCCGCCACGCTTCTCCTGATCTCTCAGCTGAAGATCGAAATGAATGCACGGTATTATAATGGGATTGAGATACGAAACTTTCGGATCCAGATTCAGATACGGTATTTCTGATCTGGATCCTGAACTTTTGGATGCAGATCCGCATCAGTTTGGCCATCCCTAGTACAGAGGTTGTTTCTGATCTATGGTGATGAAATTGCACACCTTTTGCAGCACCACCAAGCGGGAAGAGAACGAAGCTGCCAGTCCTGCGGGCATGTTAAGACCGTTGACTGTGCGTGACAGGTGTGGTCATTGCGTATCGGGAAGAATGCCACCGAAAATCAGTGCATATTGGGAGGGTTACGTAACTGCACTTTCCAATGTAAACTTCAGTTATAGTGCCATTATAAAACTGTGCAAGGAGCGTGGATTCACTGTGTCCAAAAATGGCATATCACAGGTGTTGAAAGGGGCAGGTAAGAAGAGGCGTGGGTTGATTCCTGTGGGACAGAAACAGGCCAACTCCTGACCTGCCACTAGCCACACACCAGCTACAATTCGGGATGTCAGGGTGCTGGTCACCAGGGAGAATCCAGCCTCACAGAGAAGCATCGCAAACTGGCTACAAACATCACTGAAGAGTGCACACCATCATTGACCACGATTTGGGTTTCGAGAAGCGACGCAAGGGGCATGTTCATAAGCTTTTGCCAAAACACATCCAGGAACGTCGCACCGACTGTCGAAAGCTTTATGAGCAGAACCTGTCAGGTGAAAAGTGGAAGTTCATTGTTACATTGGACAAGGCATATGTTTATCTTGATGACTGTCTCAAGCCACGTGCAATATTTTATCGATCAACAGGTGCGAGGGACTTTCAAAGATGGTTCACTGAATGTCAGGAAAGTTTTGGCACAGGTTTCATGATCATTGCTGGATACTTGTACAATGGCAATCTGGCCATATATTGTGTTGCCAAAAATACGAAGGTTAATTCTGATTATTATCAGGCTAATGTCCTGACACCAGTTTATCGCCATGACATTCCCCATCTCTACGGGAGGAACCAGAATCGTATGTGGGTGCATCAAGACAAGGCATCAATTCACACATCTCGTTCAACCCGCCTCTTCTTTCAACAAATGGCAGAAGGAACTGGAATTTGTGCCATTCCTTTCAAAGACATTCCAGTGAAGTCAACTGATACCTCACTGATTGACTTTTGAGTCTTCGGCCTACTGAAACGAGCCTTGTCTCACAGGTGACCCCACACCATTGAAGGGCTATGGAAAGCTTGTAAGGAGGAGTGGTTGAAGCTGGACGTGACTACACTTCGTGCTAGTCTCCTACAGTGGAATCTTCGCTGTCGGGCAATTGCCAAGATGCAGGGCCACCAAATAGAGCACTCTCGATGGTGGTGACATGGTTTCTCTTAAGGTAGGAGCAGTTTGAAATCGTCACCATAGATCGGAAACAACCTCTGTACTACACTCAGTTTGCTTGTCACCGAACATTTGAAGACCGAGAAGTTAGTCACCAGGCGATATCGCGGATGATTCATTTGGTGGGAACATGAGGTTGGGTTGGTGGCCAATGGGAGGTAGGCAAAAAAGTAGGGGCGGTGGGGCTCTCATGTGACAAAGTTGGAAGAGTCTGTGGTTGTAAATAATCCAACTAAATTAAGTTTTGTGGATCATTGATTGTTCTGCAGTAATTTACCAAATGCTTATTTACAAAAAAAAAAAAAAAAAACTTTTGGTGGGAGAGTTGGTTGGGCAATATTTATGAACATGAGTGTAAAATGTCTTTAGTAGATGGATGTATGGTTGCAGATTTGGTGGTACTTGTGTCTGAGTTTAATGGTGGTATCAAGATAGGTGGATGGTTATGTTATTGTAGATTGTCCAAAGTTTCTCAACGTATCTTCACAAGACTCTTGATTGTCTACTCTTAGTCACTTAAGGTTGTGTGTGTGTGCTTGGTTTGAGTAAGTTTTTGGAAACCAGGATGAAAGGTAGCAAGAAAAATAAAATAAAAACCAATTAAAATAACCACATATTATTTTGCATCTATAAAATGTGGTTATGTGAACCTAGACCCCCTTCTTACATTTAGAAGTCTTGTGTTTTTCCGTGATGGCTCTAAGCAGCAAAAGGAGTCATCTATTTGCTTAGAGTATAACAGATGTGCTTTTAGAGAGTGACGAGGATTTGGAATTTTTTGAATTAACCACTATGGAGGAGGTTCGGCATTTGCAAATTGCCCACTTAAGGGGTTAATATTTATCTTCCACCACACTCAACTTGCTGAGCATTAAACTCAGAATCATGTTTCTGAAGGTTCTGGATTCTTGAACTAGTGAAGACACAATTTTTGTTCTTTGATTGATTGATAGAAATAAAAATGTTGGGGGCATCAGCACTTAGGCTACATACATATTTCTCATGTCCTCCTCCGTGGCCATGTGGTCTAAGGTGGTGTGCTTTGGACTCCGACTGCGGGACAGCATGAGTTCGAGTCTGCCTGTGTTCTCGGCCTGTGCGTAGGACCAGTGGCAACCCACCATTGTGAGGAAATTGGGGAGCTATGAGTAGCGTAACCAGGTCTCGGATATCTCCTATAACGTCTGATGGTTTGACGTCACTCCATTACCGGTTGAAGATCTCCACACCTCTAGGTAGGATTGTGGGAGGCAGACTGGCAGTCAGGATATAAGCGAAGGCCCTTCAAGGGCTGTTGCACCATGGGTTATTACATATTTCTCATACACCCATCATATTATACAAAGGGCAGGCCTGTACCATTACAATCAATATATGTCTTTTGAGGACTACAATCTCCTTACCTGTGTTAAAAGCAAAAAGGAGAGGTTGTAAAGGGCATATATAAGGGCAAAACATACGACAACACACAGTCCTACAGAGGATTATACTGGCTGTAGGTCCAGACACCAAAGCCTCACTGGCCTGCAGTTACCAGGGTGTACTCATACCTCATTTCACCAACAATCAAATATTATCCCAAATAGTAATGGATGATTTACTATGTACATGTCAAGGGATGTTACAAAATAAATAAATAACTATGAACATGTTCTTAAATACAAATGGATTTTACAGTGCTTGTGCTATTTACAGCACTTGTTAAGTTTAATTAAAATAATTAATAATCAGTTAACGATGAGTGTTCTACAAGTTTCTTTCATATTCAAGTAAGGCCTATTCCATAGTAGTTGTGTAGATAATCGAGAACTGCAGGAGTGCTGCTGAGTATGTTGAACACCTGCCTATCTGATCGGAGCAGAATCTTCTCCAGCATATAGATCAGATGGTGATGGAAGCAGCTAAAGGGAGTTCCAGTTGCAATTGCAATGGAAATCCAATTTTCTACACACTCCAATGGAGTAACCTCATGTCCAGCAAACATTGCAGGGTTTTGAAGTATGCCCCGTGCAGACATCACACCTGCGTGAAAGAAATAAGGAACCATGTAGTGTATACAAATTTTCCAACATTTTGAGAGAATAATTTCTTAAATATCCCAACCATTAATAATGAAGTTGGAACCGAATGCTTTACGTTTATCTTCGGATTTATTCTGGAACAAGGTTGGGAACTTGAGAATGGTGTATGCTAATTAGTATTTTGTCTCATGTCTTAGAATATTAAAACTTTGTGATCACCTCTCAGGAACTGAATGGAATTAATTTTACACAGGTTTCCATCCTTGAATGGCATCTAGAGAAAAAAATCTGAAGTGATGTACGTTATCACTGCTATTACACCTCACTAACCATGTGACTACAGGAATCCCAGGGATGTCAAGGGTAGTGTCTACCAGTAAGTTCCATTATCCGAACTAAGTCACGGAAGCAGAAGTTTACTGATTAATTGACTTGGTTTATTTTACCTTGCTTTTCTGCCCCTTTTGGCTAATCACAAAGATAACGTGAGCGATGAATAAGATGAAATATGAAGGAACAGCCACGAAGAACATCCAAGCCAGGATTCGAATCCATGAGCCCTGGCATCATAACATGCTGTGCTAACCACTCTGCCACGGAGGTCAGCAAGAAGTAGAAGGGAAATAATTAATAACTAAAAATGAATTAGGCAATTAATATTTGGATTTTGATTAATTATTTAGTTCTAACAGATGATGATGATGTACAAATGTGGGTCCTTAGTGAATACCCCTTAAAAATATAAAACTAATGTAATGCCTGTTAATTAATTAATTAAAGGTGATTTCTGTGACAACTGGATATTGTTTGATCTTCACACATAATTGAAGGTAAGAATTAAATTAATAATGGCAAAATTCACTCAGAGGAGAGCATCTTGTAACAAGAATATATATTCAGCAGTGAAAAGTTTAATAAATATATATTAAATAATCTACTTTGTTACTGTAATGGATAGGTGGAATTGACATATATTAGGTACATCATAAGTTTCCAAAAATATGTCTAAATGTGAAAAAATAAAACTGAGTTTGAATTTTTGTTTTTAAATCCACTTTGTGCAAAGGGACTGGACCTACATTTTAAGTGGGATCTGAACCACTGTGCAATGTGCCTGCAACTAAGGACCCATGATAGTGATACCTCCTCAAAGAACAGTGCTTCAGTGTGAAATTATCATGTTCCTTCAATGGCCTCATAATAATTAATATAAATTACTGTGACTGAAATTATGTGTAAAACACGTACTTTTCTATGTGGATATTTATTTTCTTGGAGGGGGCCATGGCCCCCACCACCCTCCTGGACATCCATGCACTACGCTCGAGTGCTGCAATGAGTATTTTTCACTCGAGCATTGTAAACGCTTGAGTGTGGGAGACTCGAATGAATACGACCGAGTGAAAGTGAGTACTGTACACTACCCCATCGGAAAGGCACTGAAAACATAAATTTCTGATGTTTCCCACACTCTAAAATTTCTACACTTCAAACACTGGGTAATCATCATTGTTGATATTCATGATGGATATTAATTATGAGTAATCTCACCTTGACATCCAGTCTTCTTCTGCATCATTTTGGCATCTTGTAAGCTCTTCACATCTCCATTGCCCACGAGAGGGATCTGAAGGCTCTGCTGAATCTCCCTAATGCAGTGAAGGCTAACAGGCTGATGTCTTTGCTCAGGTGTTCTTCCATGCACAGTGACGAAAGAAACACCAGCTGACTCCAGCTGTTGGCAGAGGTTTATTGAGCGTCTGGAATGTACAAACATTCTAGTAACCAGGGGTAGAAAAATACAGGGTGCCTGGTTGCAATGGCACCTCAAAAATGTTACCTGGCATGTGCATTATCAAAGTCAGTTTTTTTTATTTTTTATTTATTAATGTTCACTTATGGAAATTTCCATTACCCCTTTTTTAAATAACAAGTGTAGTATTCATGGTGGATGCGGTAAACATGGTTTTCATATTACATGTGTGTTTGGTGTTTCCATGTTGAGAATTTGGATGATTTCCGATTAATTTTGAAGGCCCACTGACTTCATTAACTGATGATGCAACGTAGACACCAAACTTCATGTATGTAAAGTGCAGTATGTGTTTTTTAATGTTTGTGTGTTTTCTGTATCACATGTCTCATTAAATCAGAATAATAAGCATACCATTATAAATTTTTGCACTGTTGCTACCCGAATTTTGAAATCTGCAGCAATATGGCCATATGTAAGAATGTATTTCATAGTTACTGGTTGAGCCTTCTCTAGGAACACCACTTCAGCAAATGAATTATTACCATAATTACTTTTAATCTAATCTTATACTAATTAATAAATCAAATGTTCTTCACTTCGCATTTCAAAATAGTTACTTTATCTTAGTTAGATTCATGGCTTTCTTAGCCCATATTTGAAAAAAAAAAAAAGACTGGTTTCTGAATTATTTTCAGTTTCGTCTACCCTTGCCAATAACCATATTAATAATTCTTGAAGCTTTCCTGGCGGCAAATATTGAAGAGGTTTTCTCGGGCAATCAGCCAGGTGATTTCTGGAAAAGCTTCCGAGCTTTCGGGAGCTAACGTCACTCTCATCTTCAGGGATTGAATCATCTCATCAATCAATCCCTGAAGATGAGAGTGACGTTAGCTCTCGAAATTTCGGAAGCCTTTCCAGAAATCACCTGGCTGATTGCCCAAGAAAACCATTTCAACCATATTAATACTTTTAATTACAGTCCTTGTCATTTCCCATCCCTGTTTCCCTTACAAAAGTGCTGGGTAATACACTGGGTGCACAGACCTTATATCGTGTTTAAGCTTGCAACATTATTAACTCTGATAAGCTTACTTTTCATTTTTCTGCATAAATTTTTATCCCGCGGAAAAACAAAAAGTAAGCTTATCAGAGTTAATTACCTATCTCCGCGTAACCGCCAAACAGATATCTTTAGATACAATTGCAATCTTATGTTTGTGATATAATATGGACATATACATACCTGAGATCATCAAGAATTCTGATCTTCACTGATACTGTATAGTGTAAGGGAATGCGATTGCGCACTTGATGCACAAGATCTCGTATCAGCTCTGGCTTACAAAGGAGGGAAGCTCCATATCCATCCTGCATAGCCCAGCGTTGAGGACAGCCACAGTTCAAATCAACACCATCACTGAAACTGTAAAAACCACAGGTCAGAATACTCTGACCATTGAATTGCTGCATGTATGGAAATTATTCTAATTACTCTGAATCCAAAAGTGCATCCAAAAGAAGTGTGATAAAATTGTACTAATAAAATACACAACATGCATATAGAAGTCTAGTATTTTATTATTTTTATGAAAGAGATGGTAGCACGGACAACAGCAAAGTGTAGTTGAAAAATTAATTATAATATTTGAATGGTGGAACCTGATCAGATGAGATATTTGTTAGCATTTAAACAAAATATCATAAAAAAAATATATAATATCTAAAAAATTGTACATTATAAATTTGAGAGGCTGGAAAACCTGGATTAATACTTTGATTTTAATTTTGTTATTTAGAGTAGCTTTCCTGATGATGAGGATCAATGATATGATGAAATTGATGGACACTCACAAAGAACCCATGCCCAGACTAGGATCTGAACCCAGGGCCCCTGGATTAATATTTAAATTGCATTTTATCACTAGCATAGTTCCCTTGTTCATTCATGTTTGGATATTCAATGATTAAGATGAGGTGAAACAACAAAACAATAATTAATGTCCTGGATGGGTATTGAACCCAGAATCTTTGGAGGTGAGATCATGAGCCAACAATTCAAATAGAGGTAGCATTAACCCCCTGTGATAAGAACATGTTGCCTACAAACCTCTTGAACTTCCAAATCAAAAGATTGTGCTGGAAGCAACAAATAACTACCTACTTACAAATGGAAAGTCACAAAAGACATAGCAAATATGAAGGCAGTGCAATAGATGTAGCACAAGGAGTTAAATGACATTTTATATTTCATTAATTTTATTGATTAATAACTCATGAGAACATTTAGTGAGTTCAAAGCTCCTAAGAAAACCCAAAACTATGCATGTAGAATAACATGTTGTAGATCTTGTAAACCCAGCCCAATTTTTTTAAAACTCCATGGATCAGCATTAACGATTGCATAAGTTGTGGAAAGTTGTCAGGAAAATCGATCAGTGAAACCAAACTTTACCCTGCGTTGGTTGTGCACGGTCTCAGGTTCTGGGTGTGTGATTTTAATGTCCTTATTTTTCAATGATTGTTTTGTCAACACCCTCCTCTGTCTAGCTGTTTTTCTAACCTTCCACTTTTACCCAACAATTTTGTTTTCAGTGTTAGTAAGATATTCGAGCTGCTAGGGAGGGTTCATTGAAGCTACTTGCTGTCTGAGTCCATGCGCAGCTGAAAATCTGATATGCCGTTCCATGCTAGATTAACGAAGAGTACCCTTTTTATAATTTTATAGAATCTCAATTGTTGGAAGAAAAGATCTAATTGTAATAAATGTTCATTTGGGGGTTTAGACCATTAATTTGGCATATTTTAAAAGCCTAGTCTCCCAGACCGTGCACAACCATCGACAAAACTTTTCTCACGTGACCAACAAAGGGTTAAATTTTGTTACATTACTTTCAGAGTAAAGTACGTAAATAACTAAGCACATACTTACGGAGCTACCAACTCTGCAGCGCTAACAAAATCATCCACAGTTTTTGCAGCAAACTGCACAATGAGAGGTCTGTCTCCTGAAAAACACAAACACATGTTTCACACATAGGGTTCAGACATAAACTCTAAATGTATTTTTCCAGAGTTTTCCAGAATTCTTACATTTTTACAGTATACTTAATACACAGATCATTACTATTTAAAATTTATATTATTATTACAATGACTGTAACAGCCATACCATTTTTCAAGTACCACCTGATTCCACCTATTGTTGTAATCATTATTATCAGCAGGATCGATCAGCAGGATCGAAAAAAAAGGTTACAAAGCCTATTATGGCGTATGTGTTAGACATAGCTGGAAGATCAACACACCTGATGATGGAGGGTACTCAACACTAGTCCTTGATGTAATCACCTTTTTTGTTCAAGCACTTGTGACAACGGTAGATGAGGTTTTCCATACTGGTTGCACAGAAATCCGCGTCAAGTTCTCGTAGCCACCGTGAGGCAGCTCTTTTGACATCATCACATGTCAGATAATGGTGGCCAGCCAACCAAATGGTATCGTAGCTCAGCTGATATTGAGCGTAATGTTGTTGTTGTGTCCTCACGAATACACTCACCCACAAGAGTACAGTTCACGTCAGTGGTTGAGGTACTGTGTCTACCGCTGTGTCAAGAGTTGTCATTGACAATACTGGTCCATCCCTCTTTGAAGGCGCAACACCACTTTGCTACATGTTGCCTTGAAATTGTCCCCTCCCCATACACCTCCACAATCTACCTATGAATGTCAGCAGGTGTAGTGTTTTTGGCCCACAGGAACTGCACCACTGCCTCACTTCTACTCTTGACCAATTTTCTAGACGACTCACCATTTTAAATGTCCGTTTCTCGGGTATACATGGTCAGAATTCGAAGTCCTCAAACTTGCAACAAGACAGCCATGTTATTAATTTACACATAAATTTTCGTTACGTTACAGTGAATAAAACAAAAGTTATATGCTTTGTAACCTTTTTTTCCGATCATCCCTCATATATTGTGGTCCCTCTGATCTGCTTCATTGGGACTCTACCAGAAGATTTAATTTTATTTTTGAAATCCCTGAGAATTCTAGGCCTTTCAGGTGTGCGGGAACACTGAACACATGAAATATAAAGCTTGAGATTTACAATTTTTGAACAATAAATAAATAAATACACTAAGACTTTTCAATTTTATGCAAAATAGTAAGCACTACTCATTTGAGAATATTTTTCAGGTACAAGCTGAGGATAAGATAAAAATCTGTTGTACAATTATCATTGTCAATAGTCATCAAATATATCTGCTATTCTGTGCTTAGTTTAAAATGTTACAAATGAAACTGTTTTCAGTCATTATTGCAATTTAGGTGTGCAACAGTATGATGAAAGTGATAATGTAAGCCATTGATAAAAATAAAATAAAGTAGTTTAAT
This sequence comes from Lepisma saccharinum, assembly GCF_977018435.1. NCBI lineage: Eukaryota > Metazoa > Arthropoda > Insecta > Zygentoma > Lepismatidae > Lepisma > Lepisma saccharinum. The sequence goes on along the minus strand of NC_139229.1, from coordinate 111,647,558 downwards.
TTATTTATTACCATTACTGATCACACTACATTGAAAATGTCAACATTAGATCATATTATGGTTCCACTGGAACCTAGACATGCTTCAGCAACACTTTTCTTCTAAATTGCGGACAAATAAAGTGGCACATGAATCTGAAATAAGATTGTCCACTGAGAATGCAAATGTTCTGTTTAATTTGTGAATCTTGAAAAAATGCCATTTAAAGTTTAAAATAGAATATTTACAACTACCTAATTTCAGATATAAACCAAAACTACCCTCAAAATATCAATATTACTTTAATAGCATCGATGAAAGAACTGCATCAAAATGGGCTACAAAAAAACATGTTTATAATTGGCAGATACAATAGAACATCAGCATTCTCAGTGGACAGTAGGAAGTAAGACTAATTGTTACCTTCCATAGTTGTGAACTCATTATCTCTTGCTTTTGCAGACTTTATAAAGGAATCAGCCATAATCATTGGCGTAAAACATAGATCACAACCATATTTTCTCACCAAATTGCGAAATGGAAGTCTGCAAAGAGAGGGAAAAGGTATAGAGAATAGTTTTTAATAAATAGCACTGTTACAATATTCCAGGGATTTAACTTACAATTGCTGAATGCTTTCCTAAGTAGGTTAAGTTAAGTGTTCTGTACATTTCAATGTTAGGTTATGCTAGTTAGGTTGGATTCCCATAGTATTTTCGCACTTTCCTTTCCTTCTCTGTACCTGTGCACTATGTTTTTAACATGAAAAGAGGCTTTGAAAGTTGTAGCTTATAAGTAAACTTCCACAACATACTTTTCTTTTTCTAAGATGAAAATATCTTGGAAAGTCATACTTTTCACAAATTACAAGCACTAGAATTATATTCTCAATGCCTCAAAGATTATTTAATATCAAACATTTCTGTTTAATACACAAACACAAACCGATTACTCATCTCCTGTACAGCTTGTGAAAATCAGCAGTATATCGAAGTCAGGTGGGTGCTGGTGGCACTCTGTACACGCTCGAGAAAGTTTACAATTTTGAGTAGGATCCAAAGATTTTGATTCATATGAATGTTTGTCATCGTCAGGTTATCTCCTTGGCTAGCGAAATTGCTTCATAGCTACGTCAAATAGAAGTAAAACAAGAAGTAAGGTGATATGTGTTACTATGGTAAAAAAGGTTTCCTAACAACTTGCCCATTCCTGATAAAACTCCCATGCCCAACATTCCTTTCTTTGTAAGCTCTAAAAGCGTAAAAAGTCAGATATAAAAAACTTTAAAACTTGAAACGTTAAAAAACACACAAGCGACTTCATGTTCGCCGGCGAGGTATCCGGTTTGCCTTCTTGCAGAATGCAGGAAGTTTCCCGGTTCCAAACTCAGCCCACCATTCTCCCCTCCCCTCCTCTCCCCGCATTACGTCATTTAATACTCAAAATCACGAGTATCCTTAACCCCGCGGATTACGCCCAATGTGACATGGAAACCTATTTTTCTATATGTAATTACTTTCCACCTTTTGAACATCCTGATCCACATTTCATCCATGTTTCCATCATCTCTATTTAATTTATTGTTCCTATCTTTGCATATATTCACAGCCTCATACACGTTCCTGTTTATTTGTTTGCTTTCATTCCTAACTACCTCCCTTTTCTTAATTTTTGTTGCTCTTCAATATAACGTGTTCTGACAACCCCATTCTTGGAACTCTCTCCCTAATGTCCTTATCATGTTCTCATATATATATATCTATACTTCTTTTTCTCTTCCCCTGCATCAACCCCATCCTCCACTATTTCCCTTTCCTCTCTCTCGCAAATCTTGCGTGCTCTCCTTTGCAATTTCGCTAGCCAAGGAGATAACCTGATGAAGGGAGCAGTTGACTCCCAAAACGTAGTTTGGCATACTGTAAATACTCACAAACCGTAAGTAAACTATATTTTGGTATTTTTAAATATTTTTTAAAATACTTAATATTCTACTAAGTGAGTAATTCGCACACGTGCAAGATATGAGACTTAAAGTGAGAATCATAGAACTTCAGACCTTCTGTAAACAAAAGCACATGTACCCTAACAGTGTTGCAAACTTATGAAAAAAAATAATCCACATAGCCTACACGGTGTAAAAACATTCCATTTGTCAACATATTCGGAATAAGCAGTGTACCACTGATGACCTGTTGAAAGTTATTGAATGTATGTGAAAAAAAATAATTAAAATGTACATCTTTCCTGGTGGCCGACTTTCAGACTCATCATGTGTTATTTGTGAGTGTCCCTTCATCAATTTAATCTGACGATCACTCATTCTCATCGTCGGGATTAGTCAAAAGTGGAAGAAAAGCAACGCTAAATTAAAAAAATCAAATACAAAATTTACATCTTATCTCCCAGGAGTAAGATGGTTCGGTACCAAAGGATTAATTTTCTCTCATATTTTACTAAAAAAAACCTTGCTAGAAGAATGAGACACATTGAGATAAATTACGTTTTGAAACCGGGGTTTCTTCATTAAACTTATTTCATGTTTGAAAGTGTAATGATTTATTATTATAGATAATGAAAGTAAGCTAATACATATGATTTGATTGACTAAATTAATAATTATTAATTAGATAAAAGTAATGGAAATAATTCATTTTGTTTGATTGATTTGCTTTATTTCATTTCCCCTCTTGTGCCACTTATGGCTAATTTGCGAAGATGGGGATGAATGATGATGATATGATGAAATCGATAAATGGACATTCACAAACATCCATGCCCAGGCCACGATTCGAACCCGGGACCCCTGGTGTCGTAGCCCGATGTGCTAACCACTCCGTCACGAGGGTGGCTAACTAATTTGGAATTCAAATATCACCAATCCCTCATCGTCTCGTAACTAATGACAAATGTGCGTGTCACAACGTGGTCGATCAATGTCACACATTCCAGTATCCTCCAGAGTGTACTTCAACATCTCTAAAGTTACTTCATCCAAAAACACACTCGTATGTCCTTTTCATCCCGTTCAAAAATGCTGGATTATGCAGCAAAGACACCAAGGGAAACTAAAATGGCAACTTAGAGAAGCATAAAATTGGGGAAAGAAGACTGTAGAATACAGAAATATTTTGAGGCAGTCAAATTTTATTGTACGCTACATATAAAATAAAATACATATTTGGGGGTGAAATATTGTCACATTTTTCTTCTCTCTTGTTGAGAGGTGTTCATTTTAAATCAACCTCCCTCACCCCATGGCCTGTCTTCCTTCAATAGTATTCCGGAGTGTGAGGATGTCACCATTTGGAAGGTAACATCTCTGAATTATAGATCGACTCCTGCGTCCCACCCCCTCCTCCATCCTCTGAGGATCGTCACTGACAATGTGAAATCACACCATCATATGCCGACATTCGACATACCACTTCCGTTTCTGTACTAGACTTAGTGAGAAGTATTGAGGTTGGCAACAGCCTAATAACGGATTTATTCCGCATCATGTAGTCCGTTCTATGAAAGTACGCTAATGGAAGAAAAACGTGTAAATTACATTGGATTATACATTTTAAAATGTATTTTCATTAAAGGTTTCTGTTTATAATAATAATATGTGATTATTGTATAAATTACAATCTATCACGTGAACAGCAAGAAAATAGCGCCAAGTTTCGAACATGGCGACTTCCATGCATGCAGGAAGGTCTCCCGTGTTTTCAGAGTAGTCTTTCGGAAATACAGCCATTTGAAAAGTGGCAAGAAGCAGGTTGTTCTTAACGTTTATGTGATGTTGTGTCGGTGCTATCCTGCGCAAGCAGTGAAGTTGGTGTCCAAGTGTAATTGTGTGTCTGCGTCTTTGTGTTTTCGGTGTGGTGAAAGAAAGGAAAACAACCGGTCAAGTTGTGAGTCCCTCGAAAAAAAAAAAAACACGTTGTTGCTCGTATAAACAAGTACACCGATATTGAGATAAGCGCAATACAATGCGAGGTGCTTTTGTATTCTTTGAATCAAAGAGCCATCCTGTCAACTGTGGATAAGATGTTGATAGTGATGATTGATGACGATCTCCCCAATTTTAGCAGTCGACGTTATATTGCCTCTTGTGCCACGTTGAGTTCCTTTTTGGGAAGCAAATTTGACAGACCGTAGTCTGACAGGATGATGTCTAGCGGCGAAAATGCCTGAAGTTCAAAAAGGAACTGCTGAATCAAGGTAAGAAAATACATTACTTGCATGAGACGTGCGTAAATAATGTGCTTATTATCGTCTTCTTGTTTTCTAGTGCACGAGATACCGAGAGAAAGATAAACAATCTCGTTTTATTCCCAGGCTTATCTTTGTTTAGCTTCTGCTAAAACTGGCGGTATATTTGTTGCACAAAGGAAAAAACAATACTCTACATGTCAACAATGTTGGGCAATAATTTGGTGGAAGAGGAAGCAATAAAACCAAAAGACTTGAATTTACTGAAACTAATCTCTCACTCTCTTGTACGTATAACTTTGGGGCTGTCGGCATATTCGCGGATCCCACTCAGTTCAGCATAGGAGGAACAATTCTTGCTTCCGATTGGTCGACTTGGCGGAAGTGACCTAACACTTGTCTTCTGCTGGTATTTTGAAAGCAAGACACGTATTCTGCAGCCAAACGATGTATTTGTTGAAAATGTAGCCTAATGAGAATTGTAAAATGTCCACTATTTTCTAAAAATTTAATGAAAATGCGTATTTTTATTCTGATGGTACGTTCCTCGGAAGGTAACTGTAGCTAGTAGAAGTAGTAGGAAAGTATATAGGATGAGCACCACTTACAAGTGTAGAAAAGGAGAGGCTATTTGATTGAACAGCCCGATTTGCTTACACTTAAAACAATGGCAAGAGGGGCCTATACCCCAATTCTTCAGGTGTGATATGCTCTGAATTTTTAAGAATTTTGAATTCTAGTGTAGAAAGGGAGAAGCCCCTCAGACAGATTTGCCTATACTTAAAACAAAGGCAAAAAAGGCCTATACCCCAATTCTTCAGGTGTGATATGCTCTGAAGAAGTGTAGAAAAGGAGAAGCCCCTCAGACAGATTTGCCTATACTTAAAACAATAGCAAGTTCCCATATCATCTTATTGTTCACAGTGTATTTTTCTGTCAAAATCCCAAGAATCTTGAATCCCCCCCTCAGACAGATTCGGCCATGTGTGTAAAAGCTATATCTGTGTGATTGTTGTTTATAAACTTCTCAAAAATATGGCTTTTTTGTATGAAAACATGCAATCCTGAATACAATTCTGGTTTTGTCTTGTTCTGTTAATATAAACACAAGTGAGACTTACAGAATATTTATTGCACAGTTCAAAATCCAATTTTGAATTGTATTTAGTTGATATAGAGATGAGGTTTTAAACCTGGTGCAGTGTGTTGTACATCAGCATAATAGAGCAAAACTATCACCAAAACCTAGTTACTGCTGTTGTTTGGGTATAAAAGCACCAGCTCAGCCACTAACTGCTGAACCCAACTGATATTTTGTATAGAATTTTGATTTGAACCCCAAGAAATTTTATATAATAAACAACAACAAAAATGCCAAAACAAAAATATTGCAATCAGTGTAATAAAAATATATCTAGTTCTCATTGGGCTAGGCACAGGCATATTTGTGACTCTAAGAAATGCAGAAAAGCTACTAAATTGTGTCCAAGATGCCATAAAATATTAAGCAAGGCATATTACAAATGGCATAAGTGTAATTCTTATGCACAGTCATCAATATTGCCCCCACAACCATCTACATCTGGTCTGAAAAGGAAGCATGAAGCACCTGTTAATGCTGGACCTGCAAAGCAGCCACGCTATGCACCCATCCATAGCAGTTTTAATGGCCAATTAAGAGATTATCGGTTTGTATCAGAGCCAAGATGTGGCATTGAGAATTTTTTGAACAGTGTAAATCCTAATCTGCAGGCAATTCTTAATGCACAAAATGGCTCTTATAAGCTGTCCCTCAAATTGTTTGCACAATATAAGAAACCAAATGGCACAAAATTTACACAGCCCCACATAACAGAAACTGTACCTGTATATTCAAATGCAAATTCAGACAAAATAATAAGCAGGTTGATGGATCAATTGAATATTAAACACACTGAATTTGCAGCAAAAGAGTCTGGATGGAGCCTATGCGGTTCTCCACACAAGTTATATGTTAATATTTCTGAATTCAGCCCATTACAAGGATCTACATATCTGCCATTACCTGCCAATATTAAAAACAAAAGAGCCGTGGTTAATATAGAAAATACCGACCAGAAATGCTTTTTGTGGTGTATATTAGCTGCTTTGTTTCCAGCTTCAAGAAATCCTCAGAGAATAAATTATTACAAACAACATGAACATGATTTTGATGAGGCAATGGAGGGTTTAGAATATCCAATGTCTGTTCAGAATATTGATAAATTTGAAAAAAAGGCCAGGCATATCAATGGCAAACAATTATCTATTAATGTATTTATTTGTTCCACTGGCCGTGGCAATTGCTTGATAGAACCTCTCAGAATCAGTACATTTGATGATGATTCTGCTGTTCCAATTGATTTGCTCTTAATTGAAGGGGATGGCACATATCATTACACTCTGATACACAGTCTTGAAGCTTTAGTGAGAACACAACTAGACAAATCCAATACAATATTTAAGTTGTGCAGAAGATGTTTAAGTGTATTTGATGGTAAACAAATAATAAAAGGGGTTTGTAAAGTGAATGCAGAAATTGCCAAAAACAAGTTAATTGAGCATCTGAAATACTATGGCAACTATAAACCTGTTCATATGGTGATGCCTAATCCAAGTGAAAATGCAAAATTCAAAAAGTTTGAAGCCTTGTTGGAACACCCAGCATATATTGTCTGTGATTTTGAATCAAATCTCAAACCTCTTGCATTCTGCAATCCAGATCCTGAAGAATCTTCAATTACACCATACCAGCTACATGAACCTTCCAGCTTTTATTATGTGATTGTACAGGATGGTGTTGTTAGTAAAGAATATTCATACATGGGAGCAGATGCCATCAAAAAATTTGCACATAAAATAGAAAATGAGTGCCGTGACATAGCATCTAATGTCTTATTAAAATCAAAACCCATGTTGCCTTTAACAGAGAAACAGATTGAAGATTTCAACAATGCAGAAAAATGCCCGGTATGTGATTCTGAATTTTCAGATACAAAAATCAAGGTGAAACACCATTCTCATACAGATGGTAAATTCAAAATGGCCCTGTGTAATAGCTGTAATATTAAGATCAAGAGACCAAAATTTGTCCCCATATTTTGCCATGGAGCATCCAATTATGATTTCCATCATTTGATCAGATATGAGGGGTTTGACAAGCAGAATTTAAATATTTTAGCTGAAAATGATGAGAAATATATTGCTATTAGCAAAATAATTAAAGTTAATGGTGTTCCTATTCACATAAGATTTCTTGATTCTTACAGAATTTTATCTGCTAGCCTGGCTACACTGGCCACTCAATTATCTGATGATCAATTCAAAATCACATGTGCCTTGTTTCCAAATCAGGACCTGAAATTAATTAGGCGGAAGGGTGTATATCCATATGATTATGTTACAGATTTTTCTAAATTTGATGAGTGTTTTTTGCCACCACAAGAAGAGTTTTACAGCAAAATCAGAGGATCTGGAATCACTGATGATGATTATCACCATGCCCAATTGATGTGGAACAATTTAAAATGCCAGACATTTGGTGATTATCACATGGCATATTTAAAACTTGATGTGACCCTCTTAGCTGATATATTGCAGGCATTCAGAAAATCTTCTATGCAAAATTATAAACTGGATCCAATATATTTTTACAGTGCCCCGGGCCTAGCATGGTCTGCAATGTTTTTAAACACTAAAAAGCAATTGGATCTGATCCAAGATCAAGATATGTATCTGTTTATGGAGCAATGTATAAGAGGGGGGATGGTGCAATGTTCTCAGAGATATGCCAGAGCAAATAACAAATATATGCCTGATTATGATCCAGCACGGCCATCAAATTATATATTGTATGTGGATGCAAACAGCCTCTATGGTTATGCCATGATGCAAAAACTGCCATATGCAGGGCTTGAATGGGTTGAAGATTTTAATATTGAAGATCTTAAGGATTTTGATGACAGTGACTATGGCCTCTTCTTAGAGGTTGATCTGACAATTCCTGATAATTTACACAATACATTTTCTGATCTGCCCCCAATTCCTGAGGTTCAGTGCTCACCTGGCTCTAAACAGAAGAAATTGATGATGACACTGGAGCCAAAACAGGGTTATGTCATATATTACAAAAACCTCCAGTTCCTGATGCATCATGGTGTTCAAGTGACCAAAATTGGCAAAGTTTTGAGGTTCAGGCACTCAAGATGGTTGAAACCATACATTAATACAAATACAGAGCTTCGAACATCTGCAAAGAGCCAATTTGATAAATCTTTGTTTAAATTGATGGTCAATTCTGTATATGGCAAAACAATTGAAAATGTCAGAAAACATACCGATGTTAAAATAATTACTGACCCCAGCCTGAGCAAAAAATTGGTTGCAAAGCCTAATTTCAATTATAGAAGAATTTATGATGAAAATATGGCACTTTTCAACATGAAAAAAACAAAGATTAAGTTTGATAAACCTATTTATGTAGGGGCTGTGATATTGGAATTGGCCAAATTACATATGTCACAATTGTATTATGATGTGTTGAAACCTTTTTATGGTGATTGTGTAAAATTGATGTACATGGACACTGATAGTTTTGTTCTTGATATTAAAACAGAAGATGTTTATAAAGATATGTCCCAGCCTGAATTGCTTGAATATTTTGATACCAGTGAACATACAAAGATTCAACACCACAACAAAAAGGTGCCTGGCAAGTTAAAAGATGAGACACTTGGTGATGTTATTGTGGCATTTGCTGGGTTAAGTGCCAAGATGTACAGTTTTGAGACATGTAGTGGTGCTGTTGCCAAAAAGGCCAAGGGCATTGGCAGAGTAACTGTTGAAAAAGAGCTTGAATTTGAGGATTACAAAAATTGCCTCAAATCATGTAGCACAATCAGAACATCAGAATCCAGAATTCAGAGTGTGGATCACTTATTGACTAGCAATATTGTAAGAAAAGTGGCTCTGGACCCACATGATGATAAGAGATGCATTTTATCATGTGGCATACATACTTTACCATGGGGTCATTGTGATTTGAAAAGTGGGAAACAATGCCCAATTCCAGAGCATGATTTGAAATAAATAAACATGCCTATGAACTTATTTGGGTTCAAAAAACAGGCTATTATGGAGCTGCCAACACCACAACCCTCTTCTGATATGATATCTAAACTGAGTGGCTTGTTAATTATTCATCTGAACAGCATACTTACAGATATTGATGATAAAACAGGCAAAACATTGTACATATTTAACAATAATTTAAATCATTACCAATTACCTGTAGGTGGGCAATTACAATTTATTACAACCCCTGAGGGTGATGTTAAAATTTCAGTAGGGAAAAATATTTATAGAATTAAGCACTCAAACATGATTTCTGGCACTGTTTATACTGTTTCTGCTGGTGATTGCTTATATATTGAGGTCCCTGGATCTTATGACAAGCTTATACCCTTTTTTATAGAATTAAGAATCAGATACTCTATAATAAATAACGCCTAAAACAAAATGCCTAATGATATTTTTGGCCATACAAGACATGAAGATCACAGTGATGAGATTTTGATGCTTGATGTCAGAGTCAAGAAATTAAGAAGTGATTTACAAGCTTTACAAACTACACTCAATGCCAGTCTTCAATTAGAAATTACAAATTTACAATCACAATGCATGGACCCTCTTCTTAAAATTGATTCTGAACTCAAATTGTTGCTTCAGAAATATACTGATTTGGCCACATTGGATAATTTTCAAAGTTTAGAAGAGGCTGTAGCAGCTCTTCAAGCCAAATTTAAGACCCAGGCTAACAACTCTGAGCAATTGAAACAACAATTAGAAGAGCAGATAAATAATGTCCAGGCACAGCTCCAAACAATTGTCAAAAGCATAAAATCACAAGAAGATTTTGATCTAGTGATTTCCACTCTAAAAGAACAGATTCAGTCACTCCAAATACCTAATCTGGACCCTCTGAACAATGCCATAGCCGAGGTTAAAGAAAAAATTGAGACACTTGAAAATTTTATGAACAATTTGCCATCTTCTGATGCTTTGAATGCAATAACTCGGAGTGTAGCAAATATTAAGCTGCAACTTGAAACATATGAAGATTTTGGAAAAATTCAAAGTTCCATAACCCATCTTGAAGGTACAATAGCAGCAGTGCAAAGTGATTTGGCAAATGTACTAGAATCCCGATTGCCTGGGATTGTAGATACTCTTGTCAGTGTCCAGCACCAAATCACAAAGCTTGAAAACCTCAACACTGAATCTGAACTATCTCATTTTCATTACTTGATAGATGATATCCAAACAAAACTTGAAATTTTACAACAATCCACACCCTCTCAGGCAGATATAGCCCTGCTCCAAAATGCTATGCAAAATGTGGCTCATGCTTCTGAATTAAATGATGTGAAATTGGCACTTGAATTTTTGCAAAATACAGTATCAAATTTGCCTACATCACAGGAACTTAAAAATATTAAGAGAGCAGTGAATCGCATATTGAAATCAGAAGATATCAAGAATATCCAGGCAGAGATCAAACATCTCACTCAGACAGTGGCCACTCTTCCAACTAATCAACATATTAATGAACTGCATGCCCTGTTTGAGGATATCAGAAGACAGGTCCATGATCTTACAGCTCAAAATTCAAAATTGGCAGTTGTTGAAAATTTGCAACAAATTGTAGCTAATATCAAGCAACAGCTAGGGACCATGGAATCCAATCAAGCAAATGCTCTCTCTGTTTTTGCCACCCAGCTTCAAGAAATTGTGCAACAATACAAAAAACTTGTTGTGGACATAAAAATTAAGCCAGGCCATGATGATGTTGTTAGGACCATCAATGAGCACCTTGAATCTGTAACAAGCAGATTGCTCACAGCAGAAAAGGAAATAACAGGCATAATTGAAAATCCTAAACATACAGTAATTCTTGAATTGTACAGCATCCCCAACAAAGAATATGATTCTCCATTTACACCAGGTGGCAAAATATATATGCTGTCCCCTGCACAATTTTATTACCAATTTTTTGTTGGGGGCACATTGAGACCAATCAAGATCAAATATTGGCTTCAACCACAGGGACACCACTACCCTACCTTATCAATAACAAATGCTGATAACAAAGTGAAAATCACCAGTGTATAATTGGAGGATTTTACAGATCCCAATACATTAGAAACAGCCTATGCTGAAGATGATGGCTCTTTGGAATTTAAAATACATATTGGGGACAAATTATATTTAGAAAATCCTGCAGTATCAGCTGCTGAACACCCCATAGTTGCAATATTCTTGTTTACATATTATGTCTAGAAAAATTATTGTTGATGAATTACACAGACAAGCCCGACATAATTTTAAGAGACTCCCAGTAGTCACAAAGAGCATAGATGATTTATGGCAGAGCGACTTGATTGAAATGGCAAGTGGACATTTGAAAAACTTAGACAAAATCAACAAGGGCTACAAGTATCTACTGACTGTAATAGACACATTTTCAAAATTTGCCTGGGCTGTGCCACTCAAATCCAAGACTGGAAAATGTGTTACAGAAGCCATCAGAACAATCATCAATCAGAGTGGAAGATCCCCGCGCTATTTGCAAACAGATAATGGCAAAGAATTTTATAATTCAGTGTTTCAACAATTTATTAAAAGCCAGGCAATACAACATTATTCGAGTTACAGTGACCTCAAGGCCTCAATTGTAGAGAGATTCAACAGAACCTTAAAAAATCTTATGTATAAACAATTCACACTTCAAGGTAATTATAAATGGATTAATATTCTTCCAGAACTTCTACATAAATATAACAACTCGGTCCATTCCACAATCAACATGAAACCCTCTGAAGTAACTTCATCTAATGCGCAAAAATTGATCAGCACTGTTTATTATCCTAGATATCAGCCAACAACAAGAAAGGCCAAATACAGGGTGGGTGATCAAGTAAGAATCAGCAAATATAAGCACTTATTCAAAAGAGGCTTTACAAGAAACTGGAGCACTGAATTATTTACAGTGGTTCAAGTTAAACCCGGGACTCTTAACACATATATAATAAAGGATCACCGAGGAGAAATTCTCAAAGGCAGGTTCTATGAACAAGAGCTCAGCAAAACTAAACAGCCTGACACATATCTCATAGAAAAAATTATCCGCAAAAAAGGCAACAAGTTACTTGTCAAATGGCTAGGACTTCCAGAACACAGCTGGATCGATGCAAACAAAATAATAATATGAACACCTGGGATGTTATAAAAAGGCTGCCAGAACCTGAACAGCAGAATAAGAGAAATGGCAACTTGCTGCCTGATAATATTAGGTGTCTTATTGTTGGGCCATCTGCTTGTGGTAAAACTACACTAATGGTTGATAATTTTTTATTGGCACCCAACTGGTTAGACTGGAAAAACAGGCACTTGTATATCTTCTCTAAGAGCTTGGAACAATTAAAATATCAGCAGCTGATGAAGCTATATGATGGATTGGATATTGCCACTTTTGAACCAGATGTTAAGCCACTTGATGAATGTCTCGATAATTCTGTTGTTGTGTTTGATGACATTATACTGGATAATCAAAACAAGGTTAGAAACTTCTTTACACAGGGCCGGCACAAAAACATTGATTGCTTCTACCTGGCACAGACTTTTTCAAAAATACCGAAGCAACTGATCCGAGACAACAGCAATTTTATATGTGTGTTTCATCAAGACCATACCAACCTCAAACACATACATGATGAATATGTAGGTGGGGACCTGAGCTACAATGATTTTTCCAAGATTTGCAGCAGGTGCTGGAACCAGGACAGTTATGGGTTTGTCACAATTGATATGACAAGAACACCTAATACTGGCAAATACAGAAATAAAATCAACAATTTTCTAGACATTGAAACATAAATAAATAACCATGAAAAGGCCAATAATTGATGATCTTAAATTAAGAGATTATCTTGTAAAAAGATTTAAGGGATGGAAATCAGAGAACCGTGGAATTTATGAAAAACACAAACAAACAGAACAGCCCATAATTGATGCTATTGGTGAATTAGGTAAAAATATCAAAACTGTTACAGAGCAAAATCAAAATTTGATCACAGAGCTTGTACCTGTAGCTGCTAGGAACATATTAGATTATCCATTCACCCCACTTTCCAGTATTCATACACCTAGTCCTATTGCTCCTCGAAGAATTGAGGCTAGTCAGGATCCTATTGAATTGGGTCTTCTTGCTCAAAAATATTTAACCACACCTAAAGACAATAAAGATGAGGTTTTTGGCTTATATGCTGACACAGAGCTTGATGGTAGCATCATACATAGAATTGGCAATTTCAGAGTAACATTTATGGGGGATGATCTGATTGTATATTCAGAATCTCATCTTGGAGAAAAAGGTGCTTTTGTTAAGTACCCCGGAACACCTGGATTGTGGGAACTGATGACTAGGAAAAGGCCTGGCAGCTATACAGATCAAGATTATGAATATTACAAAGAAATATTAATAAAATCAGATGCTCTATACCAGAACAATGATCCCACACAAAAAAGAGTCAAGTCTAGCAGTGGGGCAAAATACAATAATTTAATCAAGCCCATATGGTCACAGATCAAGACTGGCAGTGGAATCAAACAATACAACACCCTGCCCAAAGAATTTGTCTGGGTTGATGATGTCAGGAAACTTGTAGATAGGTTATTGGTGATAGCTGGGGAGGAAAATGCTGGGAACCACAATTTTTACAATGAAAAGGTTGGAATTATGGACATGATAAGCACAAAATTGTCTAATTTTATAGTGAATGACACTAAGGGGATTGGATATCTTATAAAAATTATTAATACTCTACCACCTAAATTTTGGAATATTTCTGAGGGTCGGGGCCTTGTTAATGACATTATAAACAAGCTGCCATTTGAACTACACATTCCAGGCTATCAGTATTGTGGTCCAGGCACAAAATTAGATCATAGATTAAACAGAGGGGATCCTGGTGTTAATCCTTTAGATGCTGCTTGTAGAGACCATGATATTGCATACAACACACATTCTGATCTTGATAAGAGACATGTTGCAGACAAGAAATTAGAAGAGGCTGCATTTGGCAGATTTGTAAGCAAAGATGCTTCTTTGAGTGAAAAAATAGCAGCATTGGGAACCACCATAGCTATGAGCACCAAACAAAAATTGGGGTGGGGGTTGTGAATATGTATATAATAAACCTACAATGAAGGCCAAGGGTGTTATGTATCAAATACCTTATGCAGGTCTCAAATCTCTTGGGCCTATTGACAGTCTTTTGACCAAAAAGCAGCGCAAGAAAAAAAATTCTTGTATTGCCAAGGGACATGGTATGAAATTGTTGCTTAGTACCCCCCAATTAAAAAAATTACAGCAATCAAGAAAAAAATCACATGTGGGGGGATTTATATTTACCATCCCTGCCATCTTAGCTGCTCTCGGGGCTGTTGGGAGCTTGGCTGGGGGATCAGCTGCAATAGCAAAAACAGTAATAGATGCCAAGAAGAATAGGGCAGAATTAGATGAGCAGAAGCGCCATAACCTGGCCACTGAGAAACAAGGCAAAGGTGTTAAGAGAGCCATGAATAAGTTTAAAAAAAACAAGAGCCGCTTACAAACCAAGATATTGAAGCTTTAATCAAGCCACTGGGCATCAAACATTTTAGAGGTGTGTACATGTCTGATTCTTTGCCAGAACAACCACTCAACAAAGAGTGTGGCATTGTTAATTTGGATAAGTACAAAAATCAGGGCACTCACTGGATTTGTTATCTTAAATATTTAAAAAATGAGGCATTTGTATTTGATTCATTTGGAGGTGTTCCACCTGAAAATTTAATAAAATATCTAAATTCAGCTAATCTTTATTACAATAATGCCCGTGTTCAAAACTTCAAAGATGTTAATTGCGGACATTTGTGTTTATCTGTTCTTAGATATATGTCTCAAATAAATAAACCATCAATTGAAAATTTTCAAAAAGCCTTGTGGTATTTAAAACATCATGGGGGTATTCCATCTCACCAGCCAAAATTCAATATTGAAACTCAAATTGCATGATGACATAGTGTATCCCAAAACAATAGCTCTCAGGGCATTTTATGGCATGTACCTGATCCCTAATATTACACACCACAACAACACAATTGCAGTAGGGGATGAAAAAATTGTCATCACTCCAGGGCAATATAATCTGTCCACTCTAAATGCTCAATTACCCAGAGGTGTAGTGTTAAGTCAAAATTCTGTCACTCACAGAGTAGAGATTGTATCTGCTACAGAAACAGTGGATCTGGGTACTATAGGAGAGCTGTTAGGCTTTGAGAACAACACAAAACTTGAACCAGGCATCAAACACACTGCTATGAATATACCCAAATTCTTAGCCATAGAGACTCTGAATATTCACTGTAATGTGGCTGAGGGTATGATCACCAAATCAAATGGCATAGGCACTCACAAACAAACTGGGATCATTCCAACATTCAAACCTAATTCTGAATTTATGGAGCCTATTATCTACAATCCATCCCCAACATTATATTTTCCTGTGTGTCATAACAGAATAGATAATATTGAATTGATGGTCACTAATGAAAAAGAAGAATTAGTTGATTTTGCTGGAGCCACAACAACTGCAATCATAGAGATTAACATTTAAATAAAAATACATACAAGAAAAAAATGGAAAATATTGAGAGTTATGAGCTACAATCATTCCCTCCAAACAGGAGGACATTTGCAAATTTAAATCAACCCAACACAGAGATTGAGGTTGATCTTGATGTGGGGGATGGATTTATACACCCTCACAGAGCAGATCTATATATCAAATTTGATGTTGTAAAGCTCGATGGTACAGATTATCCGGCAAATTCAAATATAAGATTGGTAGACAATTTTGTGCCGCATCTATTCTCTGAAATTGAGATCAGAAAGCATGGCGTTGTTATAAACAGAGTGGATTATCCCGGCATTACCTCCACAGCTTTGGCCACACTAAAATTATCCAAAACCGAGGCTTCTTACTACAAAATAGGTGGATTTGAGGCTGGTGATAAGATATTATCTAAGAACCACACAGTGCTGTTCCCGATGCGCCTATTGCCAGGATTCTTCTCAGATTACAAAGAAATTATGTGGAAGGGTGGTTTAAGAATTACATTTAGAAGAGCTGCAAATGATAACAATGCTTTGATGAGGTACAGCACATTAAACTCTACAGGGGAAGCTCTGCCTAATACCCTACCAGATGCAGGCAAATGCATTATTCAGACTATGGAGTTAAGAATCCCTGTTGTTGAATATGAGGCCAGCTATGCTCTTAAATACAAAGCAGATATAATAAAAAATCCACAGGTTCCTCTACAATTTTATACATATCAATGTGTACAGAAGCCCGCAACTGGTGCATATTATGAGTTTGATGCTACAAATTCATTCTCCAGCATACAATACGACATGCCTGATTTTGTAGTGGTATTGTTTCAGACTGGGAGACACAATAATCAGGAAAAAAATTCAAGCAAATTTGATAACTGCAACATCAAGAACATATATCTTAAAAATGGCAGAAATGAGGTATTTCCTAGAGAAAATTATAATTTAGACATGTCCAAGAATGATTTCCTCAAATTATATGAGGCATTTTCTTCCTTCAAAAGGGTCACTACTGGCAATACTGACATGTATTACACACCAGATGAATTCAAAGCACAGAGACCCATGTTTGTAATCAACACTTCAAAAAGAAAACAGGTTGTGGTTAATGACAGAACAAATATTAAAATTATCTGTGAATTCCATGAGGCATTACCTGATGACACCATATGTAGTGTTATTCTCATAGGAGAAAAATCATATGTTTATGATGTAAGAAATGAGAGAGTCACGGAGCAATTCTAGAAGATATTTGTTCTATTATGCTTGCCAGGTTTCAAATCTCAACTGTATATCAGCTAGCAGTGAATATCTCATATGTGGGCATATTATTTTTGTTGTATGTATTTCAATCTTACACATTTTATCAGGACTCAAACCCAAAGCCCCTGATTACAAAGCAGCAATATTATCACGTCTCCATATGGAATATATCCACATTTTACTGGGTTCCGAGACCCTGATACAGACAAAATTGGATTTTGCTTCTGTCATAATATTTTCTAAGTCTTGCCTAGGTTCATATTATCGGAATAGAATTGCTTTTCAGCATGAAAAGCAGTTTATTGCCACTATGTCAGAAAATATGTATCTTTATCTCAATAATCTTTGTTACACTTTTACATGTCGCACAGAAAGATTAATGGCCTCTTTTAGCTATGTACATTATATCTTTATCTCAATAATCTTTGTTACATTTTCCCCTGTCGCACAGAAAGATTAATGGCCTCTTTTAGCTATGTAGATTATATCTTTATCTCAATAATCTTTGTTACATTTTCCCCTGTCGCACAGAAAGATTAATGGCCTCTTTTAGCTATGTAGATTATATCTTTATCTCAATAATCTTTGTTACATTTTCCCCTGTCGCACAGAAAAATTAATAGCCTCTTCTAGCTGTGTAGATTATATCTCTTGCGTGCCGGCAAGGCATGCAAACAAAACATTAGTTTTTTGATAGATTAATATCAATTCATGCATTTCTGAGCTAAATAATTGCTTCAATAGAATTAATCAGAGATTAGAAAAAAAGCAGGCAACAGCTCAAATTTTGCTTGGATTTTGTATTGAATTAGATCTGTAAGTTGTAGAGCATAGGAATATGGCCAAAAACAATATCAAAAAAGCCATATTTTTGACAAGTTTATAAACAACAATCACACAGATATAGCTTTTACACACATGGCCGAATCTGTCTGAGGGGGGGGATTCAAGATTCTTGGGATTTTAACAGAAAAATACACTGTGAACAATAAGATGATATGGGAACTTGCTATTGTTTTAAGTATAGGCAAATCTGTCTGAGGGGCTTCTCCTTTTCTACACTTCTTCAGAGCATATCACACCTGAAGAATTGGGGTATAGGCCTTTTTTGCCTTTGTTTTAAGTATAGGCAAATCTGTCTGAGGGGCTTCTCCCTTTCTACACTAGAATTCAAAATTCTTAAAAATTCAGAGCATATCACACCTGAAGAATTGGGGTATAGGCCCCTCTTGCCATTGTTTTAAGTGTAAGCAAATCGGGCTGTTCAATCAAATAGCCTCTCCTTTTCTACACTTGTAAGTGGTGCTCATCCTATATACTTTCCTACTACTAGTAGAAAATAAAATCCATTCATTTAAATCGTAAAATGAATCTTTAAATATTCCAACTTAGTGAAGCTTTGCAAGCAAAATAATTCTTGTACGTCCTTTGATTTGCGTTTCATTTTTCTATCTGCGAGAAAGCAACAAAAATATACTTGGAATATTTTATCAATGAGTAGTACGGTAAATTACTGGAATAATGCCTGCTTCTGGCAAATTTGAATATTTTACAATTCCCATGCCAAGACACCTAAATGAAATCAACTCAAAATCAAATCAACACATTTATTTATTTTTACAGAAGAAACTACTTACTGTAATAAGTTCCTGTAGCATTGTCGAACATCGGAAAGGTGTTTTGTGTGATGTGGGAATATTTCATAGCTGAAATTCATGTTGTTCGTTGAAAATTAATTCTCCGACGGAGAATAGCTAGCCCCACGAATCATTGGCGCGTGGATAGGTTAGTTCTGTTAGGTTAGGAAACATAGTTCAAATTTGATCAAAACAACATTGATACTCCTTCAGAAATGTTCCGTGAAGTATACGTAAGTACGAATGTCAAAAATTGAGGAAACGAAAAAATTAGGGGTGTCCGAAGGATAGTACATTTATACCGAAAGCTTTCCAAAAGTGTTTGTGTTACCTTAACGGGATCAAATCTGATTAGCTAATATCGTAGGTCTATAAATGGCCGTGCAAGTTGTGCTTCCAGCCTAGATTTTTTCCTCGAAGGCATAAATATTATAGTTATCAGACACATTTTCAAATGTCTGCAAGTTAAACCATTAACACTAAAGTATGACGAATTATTATTGCAAAGAGCGATTAACAAAGCTACATCAATTACGTAGGTATTATGGAAATTTTAGATTGGTTTGAGACATGGACCTTACCTAACCAACGCCACTTGCACTCCCTCACGGAGGTCGGCCGAAAACAAAGATGAGTGGAAAGCTCTAACTATTCGGACACTTGGGTATCGGTAAAGCAAACTGAGTATTTACTCAGTGGTACATAAATTTCAATTGGATTTTTGAAACACCATAGCTATTTGCATATGATTAACGTTTTTCCAAAAAAATTGCATTGCTTGATTTCCCTAATTTCTTCATCTCACGATCTCGTTACTGAAGGATCCGGGCTCTAGTCCTTGCCTGTGCATGAGTGTTTCTTTGCAACCACATTTAATCCGTTTAATTTAATCAACGTTCATCGTCATGGCAGAAGTTAGGTAAAGTGATGGAAAAGCAACGCTAAAGAAAGGAACAAGAAAATACAAATAATTTCCTCCCAGTGCATCTGCAGGGCACTGTGAAATCAGGAGTCCAGAGTTCTCTGTTTATGATTGTCCCTCGTGACTTTCATAAGCTCATTAGCTACTTATCGCGATTAAATCTATACAGCTAGAAAAAGTGATGGAAGGTGGCAAAAAATAAATATATTAGAGGGGATTAACAGGTAACGAAACACACTTCTTTGTAGTTTCTTCAACAATATTCATTTGGCTTTTTTAATTCTGGGAATCTGGGATACATTTTACATTCAAAATTATTTCATTATTCACTGCAGAGTACAACACATAGGAACAAGAATGCACACTCGTCACGGGTTCGAATCCCGGCCTGAATTGTTCTTTGAGAGGTCCCTTCATCAATTTTATTATATCATCACTCATCCTCATTTTCGCGATAACCAAATGTGGCAGAAAAGTGAAGTAAAATAAACCAAACCAACAACAACAAGTAGAACGCGCGTTTTCTTGCCCAAATTAATACATCCATATTTATGACTGTTTAGCTTACCCATTTTTTTTATTGGAGGCCAAGTTATTAATATATTTAAATAAAACACTACTAAAACGAGAGTGAGAGAGAGAGCGTGAGCAAATATTTGTTATTTAATCATTATATATTCCATATTTGAAAAAAAATAAAATAAACCATAACATTTTTGTCTGCATATAATACAAGTATGTTCCCATTCATATACAAATAAAACTACATCCCATATTATACATACATATTGTACAACGTTTAAAAGGTTGTGTAAATACAGAGAACATAAGCACTGCAGAAAATTTCCCCCTGAGTTCTTTAGAGGATTTACAAAGGAATCTAAGGGAAACCAATCCCCTATCTGTCCTATAGGAGATAGACTGGAGGACCTGAAACCACGGGCTTTCAACCATGGGAGCAGGGGGCGAAGGGGCAAGGGAGGTACAGGCAGAAATCTTCCCTTTGCCTTCGGGCGGTTGTCCTGATCACATCGAGGGACGAGAAGCGCGTGGAAAGAAATGTTGCTTATGAACTGAGGCTTCAAGATAAATATTGTGATTTGAAAATAATTAGAGACATGAGATTGATTGATCTATCTCTGCTAGACTAGCTACTCCTCAGTGCACGTCACTGGTCAGGAGTGGCATGTTGAATTGTTTCTACATGTAACCACTGACTTTAGTGTTTGTATGTGCCTATGTTTCAGAGACTGGTTCTGTCTCACTCTTACATGGGACAAGATGGAAGCAAATACAGTACACTACCCAGAAAACGGGAGCAGAACCAGTTTCTGAAACATTGGTACATATGGAAACTAAAGAGATGACTTTACACTAAAATGATGTCTCACCTGGAATGAATAGCAACAATTCACACTGATCCACTGCACAAGCCACCATTGGATTGTCTCATCCTCAACTGACACATGTTGCTTCAGTGTAAAAAATATCCCTAAAAAAACAAGCAATGCAAAGTCCCAACCAACTTTGTCTTGGTTGTTTTTATGGTGTTAATATTTGATGTAAAACAACCTTTTTGAAATAAATTCCCCATACCCGTCCGTAGCTTCCATCACAAGGAACAATGCCTCGCCATCCTGAATGACCTTTTCCACAGAGCAGTAACCTAAAAGCCAATAGTGCCCATCTCAAAGCACATCATCTCCCAGTCGTGAATATTCTCGCCCGCAAGGTTGATACACAAACACAGAAAGTTGGTATCTATATTTATTTTCTACATCTCCTGCAAACCAGTAGAAACATGCATGCCTTGTCCAGGTTTGAAAGTCAGCATCCCTGGTTTTACAGTGCAGAATAGAAGAAACAGCATGCCAAATACAATTTGCTGGTATTACAAACCTATGTATTGTTTAACTGCTTGCTCTTTTAATGCACTGATTTCTAGTGCTGCTTGTAGACATACCTTCATGACCAGTGCTTTAAGTGGTTTCAGTCAATAGCCAGAATGCCAACCACAAATGAATCAACATGAGTACTACTACTAATGATGACAATAATAATGGTGATTGGTATTGTTATTATTATTGCATACAAAGTAAATATAAACACAAACTATCACATCTGTTATTTCAGAAAATTTAAGTTGTCATTTGGATTATAAAAGACAGCACTTGCCCATTTATAATATTTTTTCCATAATTTCCACACTGCTTACTGACGAGAGACAAATTTAGTATCTATTGTTTGCAAAAAATAATGTAACAATGGACAGACTTTTGTAGTGTAGTAAATAAATAAAATGGATGACTGGCAGGAACTGAGTTCTGGCACAAAAGTGATTTACCAGAATGGAGTTCCAGCTCACTTTAAGCCCTGTTCATGACATGGCATTGTAAAGGACTTTCTAGATCTGTACGCATCCATCATTGGTTTCAAATTTGAAGCATTATGCTTAAGTAAGAAAAACACATGTTTCTGTAACTCAATACAAAAGATGAGCATTTGCACTACTTTCATTTACAACCTAACAAGACTGTTGCATGGGTGTATTTAATCGAGGATCACTTGTGTCTATAATTGTTACAAGTGCTCAAAGTGGCGGGTAACATGGAAAAATTTCCATAAAGCATCCCTCAGTTTGGATAATTTGCACAGGCATCTTCCAACCTACTGCATTGTTTCCATGTTGGTTCATACAAGCACCCTCCTATCCCCAAGCATTCCACCAGCCCAGCTATTAATTTCCACTTCAAGCATTGATGATAGGGAGACTCAGGAGGACCAATAGTGGCAAGATATTTTCTATCTTATTTTCCATCAATCTTTGTTTCTATGATTACAATTATTATGAATGGGAATGAACGGCAATTTATAGTAGATTCAATTGCTGAATATATTAGGTGATCACATTTCAAAAGTGTCACTGAAATTCCCAGGTTTGAGTCCCAACCTGTTCATAGATGTTCTTCGTGGGTGTGTCTTCATCAATTTCATCCAATAATCACTTATCCTCATCATGATTAGCCAAAATGACACAAGAAGAGAAATTAAATAACAATACAACAATAATTTGAAGGTAATAAAGGGTGTTCCGTATAGGGTGCCGAATTTGAATCAAGTGCTATTGTTTTGTTTTCAGGTTGGCAGACTATAACCAACCAAAGGTTGGGTATACATCCCCAATACATACAGGCAGCACTCCACTCCAACCAAAGTACAAGGCCAATTCAATTCAGGTAAAATTAATAGGAATATACATTCCCAGATATGTTAAGATTAACAGAAATTAGGCCTAATTAGTAAAAGTATGATAAAACATCAAAATATTAAGTAAATAATAAGCCCCAGACCAAAATTCATTGGTTATCAAAAAGACATCCTTTTTTTGGACAAACAGAATTCAGAGAGCACATGTTGTTTTTCATGCAAATTTTTTATTAAAACAGATATTTTCAGGATAACATTTGTGCAAGCACAAATTAACTTGCTTTCCCTGAAAATAACTCCAAACCACAATTATATGTGCAAACAAACCACAAAAACATCAAAAAATCGATGTTTTTGGACAAAAGACAATCGGTCTCACAGCACCAGAGCCATCTGGTGAGAGTCAGTGGAACTAGCCCTGACTGGACTGCCATCTAGTGGATTTCCTTAGGTACTAGATCAAGGCAAGTAACCCAAGGTGCTGTGGACCAATCAGATGGCTTCATGGGCGTGGCTACCAGACAATGAGACTGTGATAGCTTCTAACATGTGAGGAAGCCATCTTGATTTCACTCTGTGTTGATAGTTAGGATAGTTAACATCGCTCCAAGTTTTGGGCCAGTGTAGGCCAGTGGAGAGAGGACAAAGGAGAAGCCCTTGTGTTCTAACATGTGGAATATCCACTAAGTGCTGGGAAACAGCCCTGTAGTGTATAATATGGATGAATTACAGCACTTGAAGTATCTTAAAGTGCATGAAGCCAATATCCATGAAAATTCGGAAATTTTCAATACCACATGGTGAGGGCAATGAGCCATCAGGAAACCATGATGTCTTTGTATCCAAAGACATCCACGATTATTAGGCCCATCCTTGGTGATATAGCTCCCTGAAACAGTCCATGTGCAAGCTAATACCCATATGTCTTAAGATACCGCTATATTTTTAGTGAAAACCCACCAGAAATTCCCCCATTTATAGTTGGAGTGAAAAGTGTTTGTTTTAAGGCCCATGTGTGATGAGGTGAATGCAGGATATGTAAGTACCATGCTTTTTGTTACCTATTTGTTGGTTCTAAGTGTAAAAACGAACCTATAAGTTTGTGCAGTGCTTGTATATAGTTAAATATGTTAACTCCCAGAATATTAAATGTGTCTTTCCAACATCTTGATTTATCAATTCATATTTGGGCGGGTAAGTCCGGGAAGCGTACCTCTCGCTCCGGAATAAATAGGCTGAAAGTCCCTATGATAAACCAGCAATCACTCCTCGGAATGGATGCTGGTCTATTGGGGACATCCTCCATGTTAATGGTCACTGGAGGACAGCGTAGAGCTGCACGGGGATAGGTGCGTCCAGGTTGCATAGCCAGGTAGTTTTGAGGGCTCAATGAAGCCCAAGGTGGGTGAGTAGGTTAGGTTCATCCTTCCTACCACTCGGCAACGTAACCTGGAGGCACGTATCCCTGGACCAGCCGCGTAGACAAAGCCATCCGACTCCCAATTCTATCGTCAGTAGTCTTTGGTCTCCGTTGTGTCTTTTGTCACCTTGCCTTGCGCGGATCGCAAGATTATGAGACTCAGTACCGGCACTCCCCAAATATGAATACCAGATCAAGGTCGTTGGAACGGCCAGCAGGTCGTGGGTTCCCACCCAGCGGTAGTGCAAGTTCCCTTAATAACCCCCAACTTGACCTCATTGTAGCAATGCTCCAGGAGCAGGCGAAAGTATCTGAAAACGTTAGTCAGAAACTTGAGGCACAGGGTCAGAAACTTGATGCGAAACTTGATGCGCAGGGTCAGAAACTTGATGCGCAGGGTCAGAAAATTGATGCTCAGGGTAGGGAATTTGCCAAGGCATCGGCTGAAGTAAATCGGAAACTTGAAGCCGTAAGGACGGAATTCCAGGCCAGACTGGACTCCATCCACAATGCCACCACAAAGACCTCAGAATTGTTGACTAAGCAAGTAGCTACCAACACCAATAGAATTAACCAAATAGAGATCCAGTGTAATGACTTAGAGTCAAGGTTAGATAGGGATTTTACACATGTGTCAGGCCAAATTTCGGAACTGAGGGAACTCGTTAGCGAAGTGCAAGGCGGTGACAATCAGACCACCACAGCTCAGATTCTAGGGAGGTTAGATGCCCTAGAAAACATATGCAGAGAGCTCACTTGCAGTGACCACATGGTCACGATCGAGAACAGGGTTCTCGAGCAAGTGAGAAAGGAAATGCCGAACTGCCAGGCGGAAAGCCGCAGCTCGCATGTATGCATTTCCGAGGGCCAAGTCACTGAGCAGTGCACCTCCTCACAACAAAGGGTTGGTGAGGAGCAGCTGCCAGCAGAACAAAGGTCTGACGATGCAAGCCTGATGAGGATTCTTGCTTGCCTGGAAGGGATGGAGAGACGAATTACTCAGTCCGCCCTTCCACTGACGTCAGTTACCATGCCCGTCTCATCTGCAAGGAATGTGTCTGTTCACCATGCCTTGCACAAAGCCAAACGAAGACCTAAGGGTTACGAAAGCTCTGACCAGAGTAGTGGCTATGTGTCTCCCCCTAACAAGTACCACCCACTTGGTAACTCCCCGGAGTCCAACTCCGAAAGCTCGGACGCCGAAGTCCGCAGCCAGAGGAAGAGGAAGTACCGGAGGAGGAACAAGAGCAAACCTAGGGTTAGGTTTGCTGATCTCAAACAGCTCCCAACCTTTAACGGGCAGGGGAACAGGCTGGCCTCTGATTTTGTGCAGGAGTTTGAGAGAGATCTCACTCTCCTGGAGGTAGATTTGGCGGAAGCCCTCCAAATAATCTCGTTCTGTCTACGGGACGAGGCAGGGCAGTGGTACGAGAGGAACGAACGAAAGTTCAAGTCCTACTCAGATTTCAAAAGGCAGTTCCTCTCATATTTCCAAGGGGATGGGTGGAGAGCTTCTTAACTTGCGAAGGCTCTCAACGAAAGGTACAACCCATCCCAGCACAGATCAGTGCACAAATATTTCTGGCGCCAAGTCAAAATGATTAGGCTTGCGTTGCCAGAAATCGCCGACAACCAGGTTTTCACCCACGTTGTGCAACAGCTGCCGCGCAGCTTGAAGGACCAGCTAATCCTAGCTCCCTTCGTCTCTCTTCAGGAGGTGGCCAACTCCATACTTCGGTATGAGAGTGTGCAAGTGCCACAATATTCTGAGAGGGAAGTTGCAAGGCCAGCACGACCCAATTACGGGAAAACCACGACTCGCATTAACCGGACCTATGTGAGTCGTGGTCAGGGTGAAGCGAGCGGTTCGTCCAAAAAGGAGGACGCTCACATGTGCAAATCTGCGAGGGGCTCCCGGCCTAAGGAGTACCCAAACAGAACCAAGGTAGACCGGAGAAAGGGTGGAACGTTCCAACGTAAGAGTTCCGCCAGCTCACACGGGTCTTCCGAGCATCTCGCTGAGGTGCATCCAAATGTGCACAACCAGGGAAACTAGGTAGGCAACGTCCTGACGTGGGGAAGGGCGATGCCAAACCTAAACCTGTCCCACAATGTTCAGATTCATGCAAGCACACTCCACTGATAAATCAGTATCAGGCAGTGGGTGATTCAATGTTATCACGTCTTGCGCAAAGAAAATTCGGGTATCCTGTCCAAAGAGACAGTGATGGTAATTACCACATCGGACTTTGCATATCTGGACAAACCTCAGCGCAGTTGCTCAGTGCTTTGAGAAGGGAAAAGTGTGTTCATAAAAATGTGTTATTAATGGTATCCACAAATGATATGCTCCGAGGGAAGGACACCAACCAGGTGTTCCGGAACCTCCAGGATATCATTTACACCCTAAAGAGGAAAGGTGCTCAGAAGGTCATTGTTCTGACTCCTCCGCCAGTTCCCAGGTTAGCCAATGAGAACCGACACAGGTTCTGGGCCATGTATGACTCACTAATTGCAAAAATATTATCCCTTGATGATAATAGCAATGTAAGGGTTCTGGATTCCTCATCGAAATTTGTGCACAAGGGCCAAGAAATGAACATGTCGCTGTTCGAAGAAACCATGGGTTACGGTCAAAACATGAGACCCGACCTGGTTCACTTCAGCCCACGAGGTATGGATACCATACTCAATGCACTCGATGAGGTAAAATGGTTCACCAAACCAGGTCACACACCCAAGGGTAAACAAATGGAATCTCAACAGAGCGAGATGAATGCCATTCTGCCCTATGAGCAACCCTCGGGAAACTAGCCAGTGCTATTCTCGCTGGGGGTGATGGTGGCCAGGGTGTAACAATTCCAACTCGGTTAGTAAGCATGGAATTTAATAGTGAGGAAACTCATTGATATATGTTTTGTACATTTTTCACTTCCCCAAAGAATCATAGTAGACAATGGTCCCCAGTTAGGGCCAAGCAATTCACTCAGGAACCCCGTTATGGAACACTTCCATATTCCTACAGGTGAACAAACCGAATGGGATCAGCAATTGTTCATGGCTGTATCCCGGACGGCCGAAAGGCGAAACAAAGCCAACAATAAGGTAAATGAATCACAGCAAAACAGAACTGTGATCAAAGTGTACGACTTAGTTTTTCTTAAATCCCATCTCCAAAGCAAAGCTCTAGAGGGACAGACCCACAAATTGTTCCACACCTTCTTCGGTCCATTAGTTTGTAGTGATCAGGTGACAGATAACGTATTTAATCTTGTTCATTGTGTTAGCGGTAAGAGCCTACCCAACCAACATGTCAATAACATGAAGTTGTGGAGGTGTAGCTATAAGGTGTATAGTCATTACATTGAGAAGCTCAGACTACTACATCCGGTGTTAGCATCGAGAGTACCTCAAAGAAGTTAATTCAAGCCAAGGGGCCTCTGAATTCAACGAGGACTCAACCTCAATCCCGACGGGGTGCAGCCGTTTCCCTACGACTTGCTTTGTCTGTTGGTAAGACGAGTAACTGCGCACAAATGGCTCCACCCTCGTACCCTTGTGATACTTCCCCATGGAAACTGTAGATGTCTGCTCGTCAGCTCTACGTTTCTTCCTAAACCCGATATCAGTAGGACCTAGGAGAGAAGTACGCGACGGTACGGCTCCTGCGCTATAGTATTAGTCGCATGAGAGGTATTGGTATCCCTCTAGCGCATCCAGGGTAAGACGCACGGATAGGAGTGTACAACAGGTACAAGATGAGGAGAAAAAGCTACACATTTTTTGAACACTAGTATTAATATATGTTAAAGGTCAGAGGTTTTGAGGATGAGGTTCTGTCTGGTCTGTGACATTCACCCATTTGTACAGAGGGTAGAAAAATTTATGTCAAGATCGTGTAAGGGATTATTTTATCATTGTATGCAAAAGTCAATTTCATTGTTGTGTACAAAAGTATTATCTCGTTGTTTTGTACAAAAGTATTACCTCGTTGTTTTGTACAAAAGTATTATTTCATTGTTGTATACAAAAGTATTACTTCAGTATTATATGCCAAGGCAATTTCATTGTGGTATAAAGGATAATTTCATTATTGTATACCAGGGCCATTTCTTTGTTGGACACAAAAGTGAGTCCAACCATCATATAGAGATTTAGTTCCTTATGAGTGCAAATCTATGCTAGATCACTCACTACCAATCAAGCGAAATATTGTTTAGCAATTATTGGGTATTTGCACTGCCGATGGGTTGGGTTCGACCAAACCAGGGTTAGCGGTAATAGAGAGATGCAAGCACCCCCAAACATATAGGGTTGTTTATGAGGAACAACCCATAACCAACAAGGGTAAGGTCAAAGCCTGCGGGTGAAGTGGGGCCAGTGAGTACATCACTCCAACTCCCCCTCAGTGTCACCACAAAACCCCGGAGCAAACATACAAAAGTGCATGGTGTCATAGGCAGAAGCAGACCCCCAAGCATATTATGCCAGGAACCAGAGACAATCTTTTCAGCGTTCCAGCAATATGGGGAAGCAGGGAGTGTGTCAGGGGTTAGTAATCGAACATTGACATCCAGAAACGAACCACCATGACAATCCGATAGACTTCACACAAGGAATGCATTCCACAGATTGTTCACAATCCCAATGGGTAGCCAGGTAGAAGCATTGTTCCGCCAAGCGAGCAACAAAAAACATTTGCTGGCAACGGATGCTGCGCAAAGCCAGGCGACAGCATGCTCCACCTAAGGAGATACTGAAGAACAATTGTGAGGTGACCAAACGTGGACAACATACCAAGGTGTATGATGAACAGTTCTTCAAGGTACTGCACCCTCAAGTGAATGAGGGGCAGAGACATTAGATACATGTCTAAAAACTATTATGCAGCTCAGGTCGAGTACAAAAACTGTATTCAGTGCGACAAAGAGCAGACATTATAACCAAAATCATTTATTGAAAACTTTTAAGTGTGTGTTATATTAACCATGTATATACCGTCTAGGAAGCCGTTCGATATATCGGACAGAACAATATCTCAAACATCTATCCAAGTGACGGACAAGAATAATTGCAAATTTATTTTTCTTTCATGTATATGTTCTTTTCGGACCAGCGAGGTCATAACAATTCAGTGTGTATATAAATATTTTGTGTATGTATTTGGGTATAGTGTAGTAAAGGGTAAAGAAAAATGATCCGCTTCACGTATCCTTTTTCTTTTCCCGAGGGCCCGGGATATGTATAACCAACCAAAGGTTGGGTATACATCCCCAATACATACAGGCAGCACTCCACTCCAACCAAAGTACAAGGCCAATTCAATTCAGGTAAAATTAATAGGAATATACATTCCCAGATATGTTAAGATTAACAGAAATTAGGCCTAATTAGTAAAAGTATGATAAAACATCAAAATATTAAGTAAATAATAAGCCCCAGACCAAAATTCATTGGTTATCAAAAAGACATCCTTTTTTTGGACAAACAGAATTCAGAGAGCACATGTTGTTTTTCATGCAAATTTTTTATTAAAACAGATATTTTCAGGATAACATTTGTGCAAGCACAAATTAACTTGCTTTCCCTGAAAATAACTCCAAACCACAATTATATGTGCAAACAAACCACAAAAACATCAAAAAATCGATGTTTTTGGACAAAAGACAATCGGTCTCACAGCACCAGAGCCATCTGGTGAGAGTCAGTGGAACTAGCCCTGACTGGACTGCCATCTAGTGGATTTCCTTAGGTACTAGATCAAGGCAAGTAACCCAAGGTGCTGTGGACCAATCAGATGGCTTCATGGGCGTGGCTACCAGACAATGAGACTGTGATAGCTTCTAACATGTGAGGAAGCCATCTTGATTTCACTCTGTGTTGATAGTTAGGATAGTTAACATCGCTCCAAGTTTTGGGCCAGTGTAGGCCAGTGGAGAGAGGACAAAGGAGAAGCCCTTGTGTTCTAACATGTGGAATATCCACTAAGTGCTGGGAAACAGCCCTGTAGTGTATAATATGGATGAATTACAGCACTTGAAGTATCTTAAAGTGCATGAAGCCAATATCCATGAAAATTCGGAAATTTTCAATACCACATGGTGAGGGCAATGAGCCATCAGGAAACCATGATGTCTTTGTATCCAAAGACATCCACGATTATTAGGCCCATCCTTGGTGATATAGCTCCCTGAAACAGTCCATGTGCAAGCTAATACCCATATGTCTTAAGATACCGCTATATTTTTAGTGAAAACCCACCAGAAATTCCCCCATTTATAGTTGGAGTGAAAAGTGTTTGTTTTAAGGCCCATGTGTGATGAGGTGAATGCAGGATATGTAAGTACCATGCTTTTTGTTACCTATTTGTTGGTTCTAAGTGTAAAAACGAACCTATAAGTTTGTGCAGTGCTTGTATATAGTTAAATATGTTAACTCCCAGAATATTAAATGTGTCTTTCCAACATCTTGATTTATCAATTCATATTTGGGCGGGTAAGTCCGGGAAGCGTACCTCTCGCTCCGGAATAAATAGGCTGAAAGTCCCTATGATAAACCAGCAATCACTCCTCGGAATGGATGCTGGTCTATTGGGGACATCCTCCATGTTAATGGTCACTGGAGGACAGCGTAGAGCTGCACGGGGATAGGTGCGTCCAGGTTGCATAGCCAGGTAGTTTTGAGGGCTCAATGAAGCCCAAGGTGGGTGAGTAGGTTAGGTTCATCCTTCCTACCACTCGGCAACGTAACCTGGAGGCACGTATCCCTGGACCAGCCGCGTAGACAAAGCCATCCGACTCCCAATTCTATCGTCAGTAGTCTTTGGTCTCCGTTGTGTCTTTTGTCACCTTGCCTTGCGCGGATCGCAAGACCTGTTCTTACCAATGTTGGTATCTGTTGTTATGCAGATTAATGTAGCCTCAATTGTTTTGACTCGTTTGTTGTGGTTACGATATGGAACTCAATGAAAAATTCCCGCAACAAGTGATCTCTATGCACGGTGACCAGGAATGGCCGGCAAGGTCATGTGATCTTACACCCTGTGATTTCTTCTCATGAGGGTTTGTGAAATCACAGGTGTAAGCCAACAAACCACAAACCCTTTTGGAACTGAAGGCAGAAATTATACGGGTGATTGGAGGCATCAGGACAGACATCTGCAAGAGGGTTATCAGAAATTTTGTGGAGCGCATAAATGTATGCAGACTCAGTAGGGGTGGACATATGCCTGACGTTGTTTTTCATACGTAAATGGGACATGTTACTGCTTACATATATGTTAGATATAACTATTTTCATGATATTTTTCCTATTGTTATTTAATTTTCTAATTCGGAATCCTATACGGAACACACATATATATATATGTACACCCAACGGCGAAAGAAACAGTAGGCGAATTGTCCACCACCATTTTCATTCGGTCTGAATTACACAATGTGATGACAATGAATTGAAATAATGACTTCAATAAGCATTGCCTGCTTCGAACCAACATAGTTTCATTCCTTAAAACAACACAGGATGTAGAATAAAGAAGTAATGAAAATGGCAGTGGACAATTTGCCTACCATTATCTTAGCCATTGACTGTACATGTAATGTATATGTATCGCTAGTAACAATCTACCAGATGCGACCACATGCTATATAAGCAAAGAACAAAAAGATGTAGAACTAAGTAAACTTTTCCCCAAAAATATTATAATGTTTAAGAAGAGTGGATGTACATTTTATGCATAAGTGAAAGTCTCAAGAGTAGCATACTTCAGGTTGCACTTATTTTTGGTTGTTTTTTATTTTTGTTAGTAGTGTGAATTGGTGTGGGGAATTAATTATTTTATTGGGTTATATTTATCAAAGTGCGAACGTAAGAAATTTCAAGGTGGCAAAAATAAGCATTTTAAGTTAGATATACACTTATACTAAAATTGTAACACACATAGACACAATCACCAAAGCAGCTGAAATGTTAACATTTTATCCACCCCCTGACAAATGACCATCCTTATTAACACACCCAAAGAACATGAGACGGAACCCTTTAACTGGTTTATTGGACTTCGCATACATGACCCCCTGTAGTTTATCTTTATTTCTTGATTTGGTTTCACTTTGTTTATTTTACGTCATTTTTATCCGCAACTTTGGCTAATCACGAAGGTGAAGATGAATGATGATAAGATGAGAGTGATGAAGGGATCATCACAAACACATATGGATGACACAAAAACAAACTTCTGGAAACTCATACCTGTTATCACATATTGTGAAGTTTAATTGTTTGGTTTGCAATAACAAATTTCTTCACTCGACAAATGCATACCAAATTAAATTAAAAAGATGATAATGAATATATAATAAAAAATATAATACTACATCTCCTCATTTTAAGAAATAACAAATTTTGTCAAGATGACCAGGAGAGACTCCCAGCTGTTCCGGGAGCAAGCCTATTCATCTCATGACACATTATCATTGTTTTCACACTCAATGTGTTAAACACCAAACCATTACACCAGGTTAGCATACACTAACCCTGGGTATATATAGTGTTCACCACTGCTGTTTAAATCAGAAGTTTATTGAAAATTAAAGTTCTTGTCTTTGTTAATTTAAAAATATTGACGATTTAATGAGATCTGTCAAATGTAGTTCTTTTATAAATATATTTGGAATAGATTAGTTTTTCCAATGGTAACACTTATTGTAACTAGCTAAAAATAAATTGTATGACTGCTTTTTTATTTGCACAATTTATGACATCGTTTGTAAACAAAATACCATTCTTGTTCTAATGTTAGTTTGGTATGATATATTTAACCATAATATTCAAAATTAAGAGCATGCCTAATTTAGAAATTGAAACCAGACTTGAATACCACACTGTTAAAACAGATAATGGATAGAACTGGTATGTGTGTAATAAATATATCCTTTGCGGCAGTTTATCTGGCAATGGCTATGGTAACATGAATGGAATGCTGTTTAAACCTTCATCCTATTTTATACTTTGTACTTTATATTTCCTACCACCTAGGTGGCTATGCATGGTGAGCAGTCATATCACAGCCTCACTACCAAACTTCCCTTGCTCGAGATCTAGCCTGCAGATGGAAGTTACTTTGTATTCCTTAATCTATTTCATATGATCACCATTTCATCTTCATCACCACTATTAGCCAAAAGCGACAGAA
Source organism: Lepisma saccharinum (assembly GCF_977018435.1). Lineage (NCBI taxonomy): Eukaryota > Metazoa > Arthropoda > Insecta > Zygentoma > Lepismatidae > Lepisma > Lepisma saccharinum. The sequence goes on along the minus strand of NC_139229.1, from coordinate 111,614,000 downwards.
AATCATTATCAAGTGAGAAAAATAAAACTACAATGCATTTATGTTCACTATCTGTATTGTGACTGTGACCAATAAATGTTAAATACTGAAATACGCAATGAACACACATTAAGAAACAATCATGTCTTATATTTGTTGAGAATTGTAAGGAAGAATTCCTGGCTTCACAGCCCACAGTGGATGAAACAACTCGCCTAATGGGATTTGGTAGAGCACCATTAAACTTAAAACTCTTATTTTGCACCATTTCATGGTGTTTCACATTGTAGACATGCACACAACATGAATGGGCATTGTCTATGCATAATAATATAACAACATTTTTTAGTGGTTTTCATTTTTCCTGCAATGTTTCGTCTGGTTTCCCAGAACTTTTTCAAGCTTACATCAAAATGAAATAAACACACATACATGGCTAGCCATTCTACACTTCTACATAGTGTGCTACACTGTGTATCAGAAGAACTTTCCATGTACAATTTTTTCACATCAAAACACAACAGTGATGTTTATTTTTTTTACTTAGAATTAAATAACAATTAAATAAAAAAGCTCCCCACACGCATGCATGAACTGAAGCTAAAACCATGGTACTAATCTGATATTCCCCGGACAGATTTCTTCATTTTTACACAAGAAACTACTTATGGTAATAAGTTCCTGTAGCATTGTCTAACATCTGGAAGGTGTTTTGTGTGATGTAACGGATTTCTTCAAATTTAAAAGTTTTAGGGCTCATTTGGGGGCAGGTGACTCCGGCCAATTTCTAACATGCCTTTAACAGAGACTCTATAGATAAAGCCAGGGAGCCGGAGTGGATGCGGGGCCGCGTTAGCGGTTGGGGGTCGTAGGTCAATTACCCCAGCGGCAGAGCCCGGAATCGGTGGGAAATTTAAACTCAAAAATTTCAAACAAAAATATTTTTTTAGTTTAAATTTCCCACCGATTCCAGGACGAAAAACATATATACACCTTAAAGAATGTTCCACGAAGCAGATAGGTAAGTACAAATGTCAAAAATTGACAAAACGAAGAAGTTATAGGTGTCCGGGGAATATCAGATTTTACCAAAACTGCCTATCAGTTAAACAGGCATATACTGAACAAATTAGCAAATTGCTTTTTCCAAACTTGAAGCTTACTTCTGCACACATTTCCAATATTCTAAATGAAGTGACCAGGTTTCTAAACTCCATATGTGCATAATCTACCTAACCTGGCCTGTTATATGCATACATGCACTCTCTATTTGTTAGCATGTATCAAGCTTACGTGAGTTTGCATTTATTTTCGTTTGGGTAAAAAAAAAAAAAGGTAAAGTGCTCCCCTGTGCATAGCACCACACCATGAAGGCGTATAGGGGGTGTGGGGGTAATGCCCCACACTTTCTTGATCCGGTCATGAGTGGGGGTGATGTGATCAGCATCACGCCCCTGACCGCCTTTACCCCCCAGGTACCCATGTTATTCGACGCTGGGTGGGCGCCGGGGCCGCTTCCATCGTTAGAAAAGTTCCCGGATTTGAACCGGCCGTTTGGGTGACAAGTACTTCTACTTCTGCACACCATGGGTTTGGAAAAATTACCACAAGGTGTTCCGATATTCACTGCTACTGCTAATATGTCACTTGACGTAGGTACGAACGTGTACTTAACACATTCCCAAATCCTTTTGTTGTTAGGTTAGACAGGTCAGGTTTAGAGTTATTAGCGTTAAAAATACTTCTGTAAATACTTCCAATAACTGATAATCATAACGTGATTTGTGGTATTCAGCACTTTCCACTGTCCCATATGTTATTCTCAGAAACTGGTGAAAATAGCTCCACATGCCATCCTCACAACCTGGTGACAGTAGCCTCATATACTATTCTCACCACCTGGTGAAAATAGTCGCGACCTATCTAAATGCATTTTCCACCCTTCTATACAAATTGTTAAAATGATTACACAGTCAAAACTTAGACGCATTTTAGTGTAAAAATAGAACGAAAGAAATATTTAAAGGATAAAATTAAGTTATCAAGAATACTGCTTCGTAGTTAACAACGTGTTTTTATTTTCTGCACATTACACCATTACAATATTTCTCTGCTGTACGAAACTAAAATTTAGCAGGTGATAAAGAATTTCATGGTTCACTTCAAATGTCTACGTTTTTGCTTGTGTTGATTTTTTTAGACTGATATATGCTGCAATTTTTCCAAACAATCACAAACACCTTTTGTCATTATTGTACAATATTATGTTAAAAATACATACAGATATCCTTCTCGCTTTGATTTGCTCTTACCTCAAGTAGCACTATATTTTGTTATATCTCCTGTTTACAGTACGAAAGTGACTTTTTTGTACACACTACACACAATTTCCACCGTTGTTACATTAATATATACATTTTTAATGCACACACGCATGTTTGTTGTTTATCAATTCGCATTATCCATTCATTCAATTGTTTTTTGTGTTGGTGTGACGTCACATCCGCAAAATCAGCCAATCTGAGAGGAGAATCAAATCGCCTATGCTGAACTGATTGGGATTGGCATATATGCGGGCTGTCGTACTGAGAGAGGAGGGGGGAAGGGGGATCTGTTAACCCAGTTGGCATAGAAAAATATGTTCATTCTTGAACGAGAACACGTATTTAATCAATCTCTAGAAAATTAATTATACAGGGTGGCTCAATAAGTCACTTAACACCCCCAGTAGAAGGCCACTGCAGCGCGCAACATGGAAATGGTGATGACCAATTGTTATCAGGCCAAGGGGGAACCACATTGACGCCACCCACACGGTCGGCGGCCATCTTGATGTCCGCCATCTTGAATTCAACTTCAGAATTTTAAATAGGAAGGGGGTCGTGCGACATATCAAAATGGGCTAGAATTTCACGAGAAATGTAATGGTGAAGGTTTTTTCGACGTATCTTTAACAAGTAAAAAGTTATGACTGAATTCTTGTACCAATTTGCTCCTTTTCGAGGTGTTAGAAAAATGCCTTAAAATTTGTTTAGTGCATCGGTAATGCATCGAGATCAAAGTGACGTCTATGGAGAGACGTTCGCATGCCATTGCACATTATTTTAATCGGATACATCCATGAAGAGCTGTGCATTATGAATGGTTGTCGCGAACAATTTACAGTGTGACGCTTCCATTGAATTAAAAGTCCTTCACAGTGACAAGGCTAATGTTTATGTTCATAAGGAAGTTTATAAACAGAATATGTGACCCTTGTCATCTGATAACTAACTTTGGACAAAAACAGGTTCATAACGTTCCCATAAGTGTTTTGGTGTTCTTCCCTATTGAAAAAACTCTGTAAAAAGTACCTTTTTCCATAAGCAAGGATGAAAAAAACATGTTTATTTAACAAATCCAAGTAGCCCTAAGCATTTAAGGTTCCGTTGATGGAAAATTGACTAACCAATCGTGTTCCACACAGCACGCCACACCATTAACTTACCAACACTAACCATTCAGCTTTGATCTGTCAAAAATGGGTTATCAGATAAAAATCATCGAATATTCTGTTTATAAACTTCCTTATGAACATAAACATTAGCCTTGTCACTGTGAAGGACTTTTAATTAATTAAATTCAAGATGGCGGATATCAAGATGGCCGCCGACTGTGTGGGTGGCGTCAATGTGGTTCCTCCTTGGCCAGGCAATGATTGGTCATCGCCAATTTCAAATTCCATGCCGCAGTGGCCTTGTACTGAGGGTGTTAAGTGACTTATTGAGCCACCCTGTACTTCAATGTGTAGATTATCAGTTAAAATAAGAATACGTTTTTCCATGTTACGTAAAATTAAAGGTTGCGAGTGAGCAGCATATGATGGCTGTGTCATTTACGAACAGCTGGCGTGGAGTGATACGTTACTCGAAGCGAGACGGTTGTTTACAGAGGGCGGAAGGTTCGTGATTCTTACTTTAGGTGGTTAAATAACTCTGATGATACAAATCTAAGAAATTATAACAGAATAAAGCAAGAAGTTAACCGCACGTTTAGAAGTAAAAAACGAGATTACTTCAAAAGGACAATTAACGAAACTGAAACAAAGCACAAAAATAAAAATATCAGACATTTATATAAAGGTGTAAATGAATTTAGAAAGGGGGTGGCAATCTAAAGTAAACTTGATAAAAGATAAAAACGGTGATTTTTTTGGTTAACCAAGCAAAATTATAAATAGATGGAAGAACTACTTTAATGACCTTTTAAATGTTCATGTAGGAGATAAATCAAAAGTAAATGAAGTACACACAGCAGAACCTTTAATTCCAGAACCTAACTTGACTGAAGTTAAAGATGCTATTAAAAGGCTAAAGAATAACAAAGCATCTGGCATTGATTTAATACCAGTGAGTTAATTAAATATTGTGGAAATTCGTTAATATGTCAAATTCATAAATTAATCTGTTTAATATGGAATAAAGAAGAAATCAATCAATAGTGGAAAGAAAACATAATTGTTTTTGTGTTTAAGAAAGGTGATAAAATGAACTGCAATAATTACAGTGGAATATCTCTACTCTCAACAACATATAAAATATTATCTAACATTCTCTTAACAAGATTAACTCCATATGCTAATGAAATTATAGATTATCAATGTGTATTTAAACGTATCAGATCAACCACAGATCAAATTTTTCTCATCAGACAGACACTTGAGAAAAAGTGGGAATATAATCAAAGTGTCTATCAGCTATTCATCGATTTCAAAAAAGCATATGATTCGGTCAAAAGAGATAAATTATATGATATATTTGTAGAGTTTGGAATACCTAAGAAGCTTGTTAATATGATAAAAGTATGCACCCGTGAAACAGAAAGTAAAATTCGTGTGGGTGTTAATGTGTGTGACAAATTTACAATTCATGATGGGCTAAAACAAGGAGATGCATTATCTCCATGGCTCTTTAATTTTGCTTTAGAATATGCTGTTCGGAAGGTAAAAGAAACTAATAGAGGACTAAAATTAAATGGTGTAATTCAGTTGTTAGCATATGCAGATGATGTAGACTTATTAGGGGATGATATAAATACAATTAAGAATAATGATAAAATATTTTTCAAAGCAGCTAGAGAGATAGGTTTGGAAGTTAGCACAGAGAAAACTAAAGATATGCTTACAGGCTGAAACCATGTTAGGTAATAATCAAAATCTAATTATTGATAACAACTCGTTTGAAACAGTTTCCAAATTCAAGTACTTAGGAGTAATACTAACAAATGAATATGATATTAAAGAGGAAATAAAAAGCAGGCTTAATTCAGGACATGCATGTGACTTTTCTCTTCATAATTTTTTGTCATCTCGTTTAATATCTAAGAAACTAAAAGTTAAAATATACAAAACAGTAATTTTGCCTGTAGTATTTTATAAATATATGCGAAACTTGGTCCCTTACATAGAAAGAGGAACATAAATTGAGAGTATTTGAAAATAAGATCCTTAGGAAAATATTTGGACCTAAAAGGGATGAGGAGACAGGTGAGTGGAGAAGGTTACATAATTTGTATTCATGTCCATATATTATTAGAATGATTGAATTAAGGAGACTTAGATGGGCAGGTCATGTGGCACGAATGGGAGAGGAAAGAAGAGTTTAAAGGATTCTTGTTGGGAAACCTGATGGTAAGAGACCAGTAGGAAGACGAAGATGGAGCGATAATGTTGAGATGAACCTAAATGAAATCTGTAAGGATGGAAAGGAGTATATAGATCTTGCACAGGATAGGGACAGATGGAAGGCCTGTGTAGCTGCAGCCATGAACCTTCTGGCTTAATAAGGCTATAGAGTTCATTAGTTGTATAATTGATTGATTTGGTTTAATTTAGTTTGCTTTTCTGCCATTTGGCTAATCGTGAAGATGAGGATGAGTGATGATATGATGAAATTGATGAAGGGACATTCACAAAAAATACCCAGATCTGGATTTGAACCCAGGAAATGTATGTATAAAAATGTATTTTTTTTGTTCTTGTTACATTTAATGGTGATAGTAATTTTACGTAATTTTTAGAATTTGCACATTTTTTTGTGCGTATTTAATGAAATTTGCTTAATAAAAGTGGTTAAATTGGTCCGGGATACGAGGTATCGGATATATGGTAGCCACAGTTCAGGGCTAAATACTTTTCTTATTTGTAGTTTTGACATGGTTGAAACAAATTTGAGGATTCGTAAAACATCAAAATTTGTAGACTGAAAAAAATATACATTCTTGTTAGGTTAGGAGAGGTAGATTTCATGGTGATTTCATGGTTTCGAATTTCCATGTGTTTTTGTGCATGTATAATGACAACTGAGGTCCAGGCTGCAAGGAACCAGATATGCTGTGGTCATATTTCAGGGCTAAATATCACAGTTACTTGTGGTTTCCACATGTTGAAATAACTTTAAGGTATCATCAAACATTAAAATCTACAGATTGAAGAAAAAAAGTGCATTCTTCTAGGGTGTATGGTCATACACAAGCCCTGACACACGTTAGCCTTGGTTATGAATCCACAATTCCCAAATTGTTTTTCAAGCAATACACTTCAGTCCAGTATCAATCTTCTTTATGGTTCAGAGCTAATGGTTTTTTGCTGAATGAAAGTAAAACCCAGCATATGTGTTTTAGTCTTAGAGGCATCCCGATCGATAATAGTTCAACAATGTGAAATTTCTAGGTATTATCATTGATAATAAATTATCATGGGAACCACATATTAAATACATAAGCGCCAAGCTCTCCAGGGTTATATATTTGTTAAGGAATCTAAACAGTCATGTACCTGAAGATTACGTAAGATCAGCTTACTTCGCTTTCTTTCATATGGAATTTTACTCTGGGGGAACTGCAGTTATGTACAAGAAATTTTAATACTGCAGAAAAAAGCTGTGAGAATAATTACCAACTCACACAAATTAGTTCATTGTAAGCCACTGTTCATTAAGTTAAAATTTATGACTGTGATAAATCTATATATTTACACTGTGCAGTTGTATGTAAAGAAAAATTTGCCACAGCTACAAAGTAGACAAGATGTACATTCCTATACTACAAGAAACAGCAGGCGTATAAATATACCCTATCATAGACTCTCAAAATCCCTGAATAGTTATGAAGCTCTAGGATTAAGACTATTTAATAAGCTACCTCTTGATGTGACAAATATGCCTATGAATGTATTTAAACATAAACTGCATGCCTGGTTAGTTGCTACACCATAGTACTCAACTCAAGAATTTCTTGAAATTAAAAATATTGTATTTTAGTGCAACTTAAACATAAAATGGGTTATAATTTTATATTATTTTATAATATATTTCACATATATTTTGTTCTTGACGTTGTCTATTGCTGTGCAAGCTTAATGACAATAAAATATTATTATTATTATTATTATTTCACGTATAAGGTAATAACAAGGAAGAAGAATCTCCCAACTTACTTGCTGTATCTCACCATTGGAGCACAAATTTTGACAAGTGTGTTCTCTTGGAAAACTTCAAGAACATCCATTCTTACAGATTTTCATGTGACCTTTCTGGAATGTATAAATGAAATATATGTTTTAAGCAGTACATTTCACAAATTAACGAGTCTCTAACATTGTTACAAATCATTATGAATTATTACATTAATGAATGAGTAAGTAATAAAAGTTATTTTATATCCAGCAGTTTCCAAAAAGACAGACCATTTATATTTACTTAGATTATAGTGAGATACTATTAAAATTCGGAGTGACTATTTTCACCAGGTGGTGAAGCTAGCTTTTGAGCTATTTTCACCAGATTTTAAACTGTGCTTGATCTACATCCACTATGTGCCTCCACCGGGTATTGAACCTGTGATCCCTTGATTACAAGATGACAACATTGCTACTACGTTGTTGGGAAGGCCCCCAATACGGCCAATGAATGTAATAAAATACAATATTGTGACCAGGTAATTACTTTTGTTGGTGAAAATAGCACCATAAGCTGTTCTCTGGTGAAAATAGCCTTGGTACCAGTTCGATCTCCACCGAACACTTCTCACTCGTTTATTTCGTCATATTTTACATTCGTACTTACCTATTCTGCATTGCGAAAGATTCTTTAAGGTGGCATTTTGCTCTTTTCACGTAAATAATTTCAATTTTTCACATTACCAGTAATTATTGTTCTTCGGTTTTTCACTTCCGTAACACACGATATGGTGGGTCTGGCTTGAGTCGTGTCGTGGATCATGTTGGTATGCAGTGTTTCCAACCTTCATAACCGAAAAAAAACCTGAATATCCCCACAAACCATTGATAGATAGCCCAAAAAACCATTGAAGGATAGCCCCAAAAACCATTGATGGATAGCCCCACGAACCATTTCCGGCAAGGATAGTTAAAATTTTGTTCGTAAAACAATGCGATACAGCTTTTTTTTTAAAAAAAATCACCTTCAATTCTTGCAAAACAACAGCATGGTTGGAAACACTGATAGAGGGTTATGTCATGAAATGTAGGGAATATCGATTTCACGTAGAGGAAGCAACGGTCATTGTGCATCGGAGAGATATTTTTCTTCAAAAATACATGAATTCCCGGTCAAATAGATTCCACGATGGGAGAAAATACCTCCACGAACTTTCAGAATGCTACAGAAACTCATTTCCGTAAGTAGTTTCTTCTGTAAAAATGAAGAAATCCGTTCGGCAAAGATCGAACTGTTACCAACTTTATTTACTTATATGCTATACCCCCCCCCCCCCTGGTGAAAATAGTCGCAGCCATTAAAATTTGAGGACTAATAATGGTTCAATATATCTCGGGATACGGTGTGAAATTTACAGTAGCTACTGAATTTTATTCTCCTACGTTCTTACCCACAGTTTCTATCACGTGCCTCTGTGGTATGACAATAAAGTAAACCTTTTCTTTTTGGGTATGATGCTTGTCGCGTGGCACATGAAATGAAGGACACTGGGTTTGATTCCAAGATGACACTTCATGTATTCATGTAACATTGTTATTGGTACACATAGCATTTCAGAGGAAAAAATGTCATATCTACTAGTAACTATAATCATTTTCATATGTACCTGGAAATTAATATTAATGAAGGTTTGGTAAATGTCTGTTATATCGGAGACACATTTTTAACACATACTTTCAGTTTCAAATTGTTCGTACTTACCAATTCTGTATTGCGGAACTATTTCAAGGTGCCATTATGCTTTTTACACGAAAATAACTTCGATTTTTCACATTACGAGTAATTCTATTGGGTCCTTTCTTCCGTTGCGGAACATAGAATATTTCGCGCACAGCTGTGGATCATCACGCGTCGTGCTTGTGTTTTGTCGATTTGGAGTGGGCATGCAGTGTTGCAACCTTCTTAACTAAAAAATACCTACTTTCGTGTTCATTATGTCATCACAAACCATTGACGGATAGCTCCAAAAACCATTCCCGATAGCCCCAAAAACCATTGACGGATAGCCCCGAAAACCATTCACGATAGCCCCAAAAACCATTCACGTTAGCCCCACGAACCATTTCCTGCAAGGTTAGGTTAGGTAAGCATAGTTAAAAAAAATAAAAATCTGGTAAAAAAAGGCACTTTTGGAAACACTTCTTCCTCTCGCGAGACCGCGTGACTTTCGACACTCGCGCCATCTGCAGGTTCATAATGGAAAAAAAAGGCATAATGTTGTCGCTTCGCACAAAAGGCTACTTTATTACATCAAAAGTGCTTATTTTCTGTTATGCAGCATTCCATAGTGACAAAATACCTCCACGAAGTTTGATAAATGCAACAGAAACTCATTTCCGTAAGTAGTTTCTCCTGTAAATTTGAAGAAAAGTGTCTCCCATATAACAGACATTTACTGAAGGTTTCACCACCAAATGTCAATAAAAATGCATGTTCAAAGTGTATAAACAGTGCATATAATTTGTGTGAAAAGAGAAAAACACGCTGTTTCATGCAACATTGTTATTCGTACAGGCAAGAGTTTCAATCTTCCTCGCATACAGCGCCACCGCTTTTCGGGCGATTTTGTGCAGTTTGCGACTTCGTAACAAGTTTGAACATGCAGGTGCGCTCCCCATCAAGCGGAAAGCTGGTGTAGGTAGCCATTGACGTTAGCCCCACAAACCATTTCCAGTAAGGCTAGGTTAGGAGGTTAGGCAAGCATAGTTTAAAATATTACCAACATGGTGGGGGTCATTAATGTTTTGGGGCTGTATGTCATCCAAAAGTGTTGGTACCATCCAGTTTATTGATGGTATCATGGATGCATATGTTTATTTGGACATATTGAAGAACAATGTAAAATGGACATGCCACCTATCTACAGATCCGAACAAGACAATGACAGTAAGCATAAGGTGCGAGTTAACATGAATTGGCTAATATGGAATGTGCCCAAAGTACTACAAACACCAGCCCAAATTCCAGACTTTCTATGAAGAAAGGGTGTCAATTAAAGTCAAAGGATACGCATCAACGTATTAGAACTGTTAGTCAATTTGCTCTGAATATACTTTTTCCTATTATATTATTAAGTGTACGAATAGAAAAGTTGTACAAAAAATGGCATGTTTTTCTTTGAGTTTCATTTAATTTATTATTGTCATTGGTTATACAGAATTTTTTTTGAAAATCTGTGTGTACGAATAAGAATGTTACATACTGTATATAAAATCATACCTGTACAGCACCTATAAGTGTCAGATTTGTTTACAATATTAACAACGATAGTGATCATCATATTTATTCAGTGCTTTCGGAAAATTACAGGTCAAATTCTCATGGTTGTGCGCCTGTGCGGAATCTAGGGGTGTGCGGGATCCCGAAAAGTCGGGACCGGGATTGGGAAAAAAATTCCTTCTGCGAATGACTTCCCGACTTTTCGGGATCCAGAGCAATCGGGAAATACCGAATAGTCATTTTAAAAAGTTGTTATTTCTCAACATTTTCTGCATTGTAAATGTCTGGAACTTATCTGAATTTTTTTTTTACAACAAATGCAAAAACAGTCACTTAAGGTGAAAATGACGTGTAGAATTCGAGATTTCAAGAGCTTCGTGAAATTTTGAACATTTCCCGACTTTATCGGGAATAGCGAATTTTTCCTGTCTCGAATATCGGGATTTATAAAATTTCCTGTCCCGACCCAAAAAATTCTGTCCCGCACACACATAGCGGAATCCCGAAGAATCTGATCCGGGATCGAGAAGAAGACATTTCCGTTCCGTCCCAACCCAGACTACGGGAAATCAATTCCCGACTTTTCGGGATCCGAAATAGAATAGAATTTCAAGTGTTAAGTGTCAGCAAATTCCGTTTTCAAGTCCCGGAAATTTCCAGACATTGTGATAAGCTAGAATGCTGCACACTCTTTACTTGTCAAGTGATTGCTTTTACATCACTGCAGAAAAACTGCTATTTATTAAATTGAAAGGTTTGATACCTTTCTTATGTGCAGAAAACAGCTCCATGCCCATTGCTTTTAAAAACCTACACTCAACTTTTTGGGCTTTTTCGACGTAATTTGTTGGTGGGAAGCGCTCGTTAAGGAGGAGGTAGCACTGGAGGTAGTTTTCTGTGTATTCTGTCGTCCACTAGTTGTCCACTAGTGTCGGTCACTGTTGTTTTGTACCTGTGCCGCGGTGTTAATACGGGAAGGTTTTCAAATTTTAGGTTTGTATGATTAAAATTGGGCGAATAAGGTGGAATTGTCTATTATATTACGTCCACTTTCCGTAAATTGTCATCTTGAATATGAAAATAAAGAAATGATTGATATTGTATTATTTTTCACGAGAGATACACGTGATTGAAATGGTACTTTAAATGAATATTTCGCGCTTTGAAGTTGTAAAGGAGATTAACTTTTCAGAGTAGGTGGGGCATTTCTTCTTTGAAATATTAATCACACAATTTATGTTTGAAACTCGTACTGATTGTCTAGAGACTTACCAAGTTCCCCTACCCCTAAAATAATAGTTACCAGCGCTCATTTGGTTTGGTTTGGTCGTACATTCAATTGAATTTAAGTAATTTAATTCAATCCGGAGTTCTTTTTTCATATTTCGAGTTCAATCAAAATATTTATTGTGAATTTATTGTCTCATGAGAAATATATACTTAGTATTCATCAATGCTGATTGTATTGTACAAATCATATGTCGAAGTTGCACTCTTTGTTGTTTGAAGCAAATATTCAGTGCACGAGGTCTTGATATAAAGCAATGAACTTCTCTTTTCTTACACTTCAAACGAACATTTAAACATTTTCAAAGTATAATTTATTAATCTTTAATACAAAAGATGTTTGTCAGTCTATGCCAAGTATACCTGTAGTGATTCCCACAATACATTTTCCCAAGCTGCATATATCTCCATGTATGTTGCCAATTTGCAAGATCTTGTGCAGACAAAACAGGACAAGTGTTCTTTGACTTGCTCGGGGTGCAAGGTAACTGTAAGCCATCTGATTCGCCAGATGATCTTACTCTGCAAGACGGGATGTCAACTTCTAGCCCCTAGACACTAAATGTGAAGATCTGAAAGGCTACTTGAAGTTGTCTGGCTCGCGGAATGGGGCTTGAGCCTTGCCATCTGCAACATATTTAGTGTCAGATGAAATTGTTCAATTTGGTGGCAAATTTTCAGGAATTATGCAATATCGCCCGAACACCTCTCACTCGTTTATTTCGTTAATTTTAGCATTGATACTTACCTATTCTGCATTGCGGAAGATTCTTTAAGGTGAAGTTATGCATATTTCCATAAACTAGTGTCAACTTTTCATATTACGAGTCATTATTTGTCTTCCTTGTTCTGCTTGGGTAACAGACAATATGGCGTGCACTCGTCATGGATCATCGCATGTTGTGCTTGTGTTTTGTTGATTTGGACTGGGTATGCAGTGTTTCAACCTTCTTAACTGAAAAATACCTACTTTTGTGTTCATTATGTCATTGGCATTGCCATTGGCGGATAGCCCCAAATAACCATTGATGGATAACCCCAAAAATTATTCAAGATAGCCCCACAAACCATTGATGGATAACCCGAAAAACATTCACGATAGCCCTACGAACCATTGACGGATAGCCCCAATAAACATTCACGATAGCCACAAAAACCATTGACGGATAGCCCCAAAAAACATTCGCGATAGCCCCACGGACCATTTTTGGCAAGGTTAGGTTAGATTAGGTAAAAGAAAAGAAAAACAAATTTCATAAAAAAAAGGCACGTTTGGAAACACTGGCGAGACTGCGTGACTTTCGACGCTCGCGCCATCTGCAGGTACATAATGGAAACAACGGCATAGTGTTGTCGCTTTACAGAAAATGCAAGTTCCTTACATAAAAAGTGATTATTTCTTGTTCTGCAGCATTCTATGGTGAAGTTTTCAGTTTCTGCGAAAGAAAATACCTCGAAGAACTTCGACAATTCTACAGAAACTGAATTCAATAAGTAGTTTCTCCTGTAAATTTGAAGAAATCCGTTCAGGCGATATCTCATATTTATCAAATTTTCTTAATTGGTAAGTAAGAATTCAGTTTGGATGACTGCAGTAAGCAGAGCTTGAAATTGGATTTCATGATTTAGGTGGAATTGGAATCATTTGTGTCCGGCTAAAAAGTTTGGGTAACAATATAATCTCGTCCCAATGTATTTCTTCATTTTTACAGAAGAAATTACTTACGGAAATGAGTTTGCATTTTCAAAGTTCGTGTAGGTATTTTCTTTCATCGTTGAATCAATTTCATCGCAAATTCATATATTTTTCAAGAGAAATATATCTCCAACGCACAACTGCCGTTCCTTTCATTTCTTTACTCTACGTGAACCTGATGTTGCATACGTTTGATGATGTCATCCCCTGTCAGTGTTTCCAACTATGCCGTTGTTTTGCAGATGACAATTTTTACTATGTTTGCCTAACCTAACCTCGTTTTTCATGGGGCTATCCGTTAATGGTTCATGGGGCTATTCATAGGTATTTTTCGGTGAAGAATGTTGGAGACACTGCATACCCACTGACGATCCACAACGCAACAAGCTGTGCCTGCCATATTGTGTGTTACGGAAGCGAAAAAAGGAAGAACGTTAATTACTGTTAATGTCAAAAATTGAAATAATTTTCGTGAAAAATGTTCCGCAATGCACAATAGGTAAATAGGAATGTTAAAAATGACAAAACAAATGAGTGAGAGGTGTTGGGACGAGATTATATAAGCAATAAAGTTTGTAGTCAAGAATAAACTGCCATTGTTAGAAATTTAAAAAAAAAAAAAAAAAAAAACTTGCTGAAATGCATGCAACTTACACACTGTTCTGAAAACAACCTTTCATCATGCATTAGACTTGTCTAGTTTACTGCACTTTTGACGCTAGGTGTAGTACAGGTGTATCCTGGTGTTAGGCTGGTACAAGGAAATTACATTGAACCAAGTAGGTAAGTAGTGGTGTTCAAGTTCAGAAGATTCAACAAATGTCTGTGTGCCGTTCTTTTGATTAGTTTGCGCACACCACGTTACTATACAGCACACATTGCGCCACTCCAGAACATAGTGAAAACACCACATACATACATTAAAATTCTGATCTCTGGGAAACTTCTCAAATTAGTTTATTTTGTTATTTTTCACATTTGTACTTACCTATTCTGCATTGCTAAGGATTCTTTAAGGTGTGATTTTGCTTTTTTCACTAAAATAGTTTCTATTTTCCACATATCGAGTAATGTTCGTTCCTTTCTCGCTTGCATTACACACAATATGGCGGGCAAATCTTGACTAGTGTTGTGTATCATCAGTGGGTATGCAGTGTTTCCAACCTTCTTCACCGAAACACACCTACTTTCGTGTTACTGATTTTTTATTTTTTCCGGGTTCAAAAACCCCACACACCATTTATGGATAGCCCCACAAGCCATTCATAAATAGCCCTACGAACTATGCATGGCAAAGTTAGGTTAGGTAAGGCAAACATGGTTAAAATTGTCATCTTCTTGCAAAACAACAGCGTGGTTGGAAACTCTAACTGGGGGTTATGTCATCAAACACACAAAACATCTGGTTCACATAGTCGAAGGTAATGGAGGCAAGAGCTTTTTTGCATCGGAGAGACATTAATGTCAAAAAATACATGATTTACTGGTCGAATAAATTGAACGAAGGGAGAAAACACTTCAGCGACCTTTCAAAAGTTTACAGAAACTCATTTCCATAAGTGCTTTCTCCTGTAAACTTGAAGAAATATGTTTCCCAGAGATTTAGTATTAATATTTTTTTATACACGACACCACTTCAATGATTTGGCTCCTAATTTACCTTCATTAAACATGTATTTCTTGACCCATCAGTTGTAAATGAAACTTTCCGATTGTGCACAACATGTTGTCCATGTTTTCGCATCAGAAACATGCAGTATTAGTACTTTTTTTTTTTTTTAAAAAAGAAAGAATTAAGGTCATAGTTTGCTAATGTCACATCTATTTCAAACACTATCTTGAAGTTTTTTCCACACACAGTTTAAAGGCAATGTCATTCTTGCTTGTCTGTATACTATTATTTCACAAAATTGTGTGGATTGCGTTAGTCTGGAATGTTAACAAGATAATCATCCCTAGTTGATTTTTAATTCTCTTTTACCAGAATCTCCTGTGACTTGTGCACTCTCTTTTTCTCTCTTTGCAAAGGGTGAGATAGAGAGAGTGCTATATGATTTAATTCTCTAGCTATCTCTTTTACTTGTTCCATACAAAATCTAAATTAAATCATGTTGCATTTAGATATGAAAATATATCAACATGGTTGAAACAACAGTAAAGGTAAAGAATAAAATAATATGCTGGCTCCCGTGGCAAAGTGGTTAGCACATCATGCTAAGACTCCAGGGGTCCCGGGTTTGAATCCCAGCCTGGACATGTATGTTTGTGAGTGTCAATTTCATCATATCATCACTCATCCCCATATTCTCAAATTAACGAAAGAGTGGCACAAAATGCAAAGTAAAATAAAGCAATTCAATCGGCAAGTAAAATACATTAAATAGAACAACTATCCTTGTTGAAAGCAACACATAATAAAAATTATCCACCTGGAAAAGAAAAATATAAGCCTTGCATATATGTAACTTGTAGAAAATGCATTGCCTTCTTTGATGCAACACCAGGATTCTGAAGAGTTCTTTGTTTCTTTTGCAGATTGGTAACAATGTCTAGCCATCCTTTCAGTAAAGAGCATCTGGTAGCCTTGAAATCATTCATAAGTATGTGTAAAACCAATCCAGCCATTCTGCATTCTCCAGATTTAATCTTCTTTAAGGAATTTGTGGAGCAATTTGGGGGGAAACTCCCTCCAATGAAAATGGACGATGAAAATGCTTCGGCTTCACCATCGAAGGAGAAGAAGACCCCTGAACCGAAGCCAACACCAAATGCAGCGGCTGAGAGTGAAGAAAGTGATCTTGAACTTGATAACACTGGAGTTATTGGTAAGTCATTTTTATGAACAGACTTCCATATTTGTTCATGTTCATTGGATAATAATAATAATAATAATGGAGGTATGTACATAATATGGGAGAGCTAAGAGTTATTCTACACCATAATTCTGTTAATTAACAATCTGAGATTACTAAGCAAAATCTTTTAATTTTCAATAAAATGAAAGATTTGATAAAATCAAAATTTTTGTTTCATTAAACTTGAAATTGAACTCTCTTCCAACCTTTGGAGAATTTACTTTACAAATTAACATAAGGTTTTTAGGCTACACCGCAATTAAAGAATAACAAAAATTAATTAACTCTGGCCCAAATTTCTTGAGACTGAAAATATATGAACAAACTGATTGTAGGCATTATTATTTGTACTGAGGTGCACTTTTTATTTGCCTCTTCAGACACAAAATTGCAACAAAAGGGTGTAGGGATGTATATATCAGCAATGCAAGCAAGCAAGATGAAGTATGCTCATGTATAAAGCGGGAAAGAAAGGAAATTAGAAAAACCTCAAACTTGAGTAAACGAAATGGATAGAAAGGAAGTGTCATGCCCATATGACACCTTATCTCACAAAGATTGAAAGAGATAGAGCTCCAGAACAGTTAGGTACCTTTGAACGTGCAAATCCAGTGACATCACTCCCATTGAAGACTACATTGACATCCCCTCGTTTTTACTCCTTAAAATATCACATTTTTTCCAATTATTCCTCTGAGAAATCATCTGTTATGACTCACAACGAGCCACAATAATACCTCTTATGAATGGCATTATTAGGTATTTCATACAGTACTAACCCAACTATCTATTCTTGGTTGCTAATCTCCATTATACAGGGTGTCATTGTAATGGCACCCACCATTCACAGAAATGTATAGAAGACATTAGAACCAACAACTTTTGTCAGTAACATTTTTGTCATTGGTGCGTCGTTAAGGTGCTACATACGTTTATAAAAAAAGCCCATTTTGTTGCCTGTATGATGCCAACCCAAACCAACTTTTAATTGCATATGTGATATTACTTCCTGTCACTAAGTGGTATGTGCCAGGGTTGCAAGGAACACACGTATGCTGTGAAAAATGACATTGCTATAACCAGCCACGCTATGTACTATAAAACAAAGAAATGCATTCAATAACCCAACGAGAAGTAAACGAATGATGCCAAAAACTGTGGTAATACTACATTTTCAGAGGAAGTGGTTATGTTGGATTTCGTCTCGTAGCCTACATATCAAATATTTGTAAATCTCGTTACCATGTTGACATCTCCTGGTTAGTGTTTCCACATGTGTTTATGAACTTGAAAAAAAAAAACAAAGAAAGTGACAACACTAGATTCACATAGTGTTCTTGTTTTGTCAAAATGTTTGCTACTACATTGTTATAGTGTATCTGAAGATGAGATGTAATGTAGATTTGAAGGAAAGGATTTCACATTTAGGTCTTAAACTTTGACTTCCAGTTTTCAGTCCACAAAGCTCTGCATGGCCAACTCCCTTTGGTTAGGTTAGAAGCACAGTAACAGTGTTGTAGATATGTGTAAGTTGTCATATTTTGTTGTACACTTAATCAAATACTGCAGTTTTAATGAAATTCTGCTTCCCAACAGAACCTGATGATGATGAGGCACAACCTATGGAAGACATAAACAAAGAAGTTTCGGAAGATGACATAGAAAAATCAAATGAACTGAAACACAGTGCGATTGAGGCATTTTCAGAAGGAAACTTTGAAAAGGCTGTTGAATTGTACACGTCAGCCATTTCATTAAACCCAGGTATGTTTTACCATCTCATTTTCATTAATGTTCAAGATGTGATTGAAATGTTCATTTATTTCTTATGATCTATGAATCTTATTATATGTTTTACTTTGTGGTGCATTCAATTGTGCACTTGAATTTGCTGGAATTGGTTCATTACTGTTACAAACAGTATTTGATTTTATGTATTTATTATGTAATTAAGTGATTGATTGCATCATTATTTCAAATTTGTGTGTGCGTGAAATCTGGCCACATTGTGTTAGTTTAATTTCAAATGTAAATATTGCATATTCTTGGTTCTTCCATGGGTTCCCAAGAGTGTAGTTCAAAATAGCCAATAGAATTCGAACTTTCAGCCATCCCCCCAATTTCACCCAGGGTCAATGCCCATGTTTCCCGCCATATCAGATGTGGGGTATGTGGCATCTGACAGCTTTTTCAACATTCCACACTACACCGCTTTCTCCTCATACACAGTGTGCAGCATTTTCGAAAATGCGCTCTAACGTGTCAATGACGCATTTCCGGACCCATGTTCATATAACATTATTTCATCGTCTCCATGTGAGGAATATATCCCCCAAGTATTGACATATATTTGTTACACCCTGTATATATATATATATATAAAAATCAAAGAAGGTAAAAGGAAACACTCACCGGACAGTAGAAAAATTCAAAATTTTCGCTAATTTCATAGCATCATCGGTGTGAGAAGAAATAGACGGAACCGGAAGTTGGGGCACTGCAGAGTTGCCAATTCCCCATCGAAGAAGAAGCGGTGCGTGGAACAAAAAAAACACTGTTTCATCACCAGGCTCGTCGCGAGCTGCCTCACATACCACTACCACCAAGAAACCTGCTGCCACCAACCCACCGGCACTCATCACCCAATATCATTCCCACCTCAACAAAATCAGGCACACACTACACTCTCTTCTCCCAATTCTCCACAGTGATCCTGAAACCAAAAGCATATTTCCCGACAAACCCAGGGTGGTTTTCAAACGCCCCCCCCAACCTCCAAAACATCCTGGTCCACAACAATCCTTCACCACACATCCAACACCCCCCTGCCCATAAATGCAACCGCCCCAGGTGCAAGACCTGCTCAATCCTCATCACTTCTCACACCCTCCAGGTGCACACACGGCCACTGGCAAATTTACCCTTCATCCCAAAGGGACCTGCCATGCCTCAAACCTTTACCTGGGGGAAACATCAACAGCCCTCAACCTCCGCATCAATAACCACTGCTCCTCCACCCACAACCTGGACTTCACTGTCGCTGTCCACACCAACCACCACAACATCAGTTTCAACGACTGCTTCCGGGTAGTGATCATCCATCTCCTACCCAAACCAGCCAACACCTCTGTTCGCAAAAGATGGGGAAAGGGCCTATATATCGGCCATGAGTGCAACCACTCCACCTGGCCTGAACAAGGCCACCCAGTAATGCCCATCCCTCACCCACCTCCCCCCCCAAACCATCCCGTCCCTCCCGCCCTCCCAACTCTTCCTACACACTCACAGTTTACGACGAGCCTGGTGATGAAACAGCGTTTTTTTCGTTCCACGCACCGCTTCTTCTTCGATGGGGACCTGGCAACTCTGTAGTGCCCCAACTTCTGGTTCCATCTATTTCTTCTCACACCGATGATGCTATGAAATTAGCGAAAATTTTAAATTTTTCTACTGTCCGGTGAGTGTTTCCTTTTACCTTCTTTGATTTTTACTTAGCCCTTTTGGCCCTCCTTGCTTTTATCCATTATATATATATATATGGCCTCTCTGGCAGAGGGAAGGAAGAGAGTGTGAAACTGATATTTGGACAGAGACAGTGTGGAGAGGGATCTTACGGATTTCAGCGGCCTCATATCAGTTTACAAACTAGCGCTAATGTTCCACCGATGCTGACTTCAACGCCACGGTTGCTCCTTGGTGCCATGATAAAGAAACTATATGTGAGGTAAATTAGAGAACGTAAATGGAAGATTCCGAAACCTGTCTGTAGTGTAAATAAATGTAGAAAGTTCATTACTGCGACTTTCGACAACACCCTGTAACGTTAATTCTGTCCTTTCAATTTATTATTTGGTTCTGACCGCTCTGGTGAGAAACTGGATGGGAACCTAGGGCTAACGAGCCAAATTAGTTGTTTATTTGTTTTTCTTCTACCATAAGTGACCTGGGTAAGGGTGTTGTATTTACAGAACATTCCATAGCCTCCTGGCAGGGCTATTGTCAGTCAAGAGTCAGTTGCAGAGCATGCAGTACAAGAAGCGCTGATGTACACATGTAAATTCATCAGATTTCAACTATACTGGATCAGATGCACTTCAGCCATCATGCAGTTTGATGATGATCACTTCAAACAGGACTTCCAAGTTAATCATTTTTGGTGCTGTGCATGTACCTATCCTAGATTCGACAGTAGGATATCATGCTTTGATGCTTCACAGATTGGCACTAGTCAATGACCTTGTGTGAAGAGATCCTTCTCAATTTCAAATACAGATTCAGGGGATGAAAATATGCTCCTTTTGATTCTAGTGACGAATACTGTTTACAAATATGGCTACGGGATGATGTGCGCAGGTTCGAGTCCCGTGGGTGAAGTGTAACAACTGAGATTTTTGCCTTTGTGTGGGACTGGTGGCCACTCACCATTGTGAGGCAATTGGGGAGCTACGAGCGAGTAGCACAACCCGGTCATAGAATACCTAAAACAAAGACTGGGGTTTTGCGGTGATGACCACAACCTCACCCCTTAACTGGTCTGATGATCTCCCACCTCGACAGGTGGGAGTGAGGCAGGGGGGGGAGGGGGGTCTCCTGAGTGGGTGGGTTTTCTTCCACATGACATGTCAAAGTTTTATCTGAACATCTGTAAGCGTTTACAACCTCACATACAAGTATGAAGGTCCTAAAAGCACATCGGCGGACTAGGTCTAAATTTTCGATGGCCCGTAGGGGACCATTGGCCGACTAAAGGTTAACTGATTTCATTGAATTATGAAGTACTTTGTAGTGTCTGGTAACAAATCAAAGAAACTTGAGTATGATGACATAGGCTGAATGCATGAAAAGCATTAACAAAAGTGTGTTACATTAGTGATGCTTTAAAAATGTAGCAAATTTTGACTTCATTTGTCTCTGAAGCATATAGGCTACAGATGCTAGTGACTTTTATTGGTGAAATATGAAATTATATGCATTCACAAACATCACTAAACCTTAATGCAAGTAAAAACAATAATAATTTCCTTATTAATCCATTTTGTTATTTACACTGAATAGGATCACTTTTTGTGGAATGCCCCATTTACTGTTTTTTTTTTGTTAGAAATGTGTCTTTGCAAGTGTCACATTTATTAATATTATGAACATTGTTTTTCTTCCTTAGGTGCATCTCTCCTGTATGCCAAAAGAGGCCAGTGCTACATAAAACTCGATAAACCTAATGCTTGCATCAGGGACTGCTCCACGGCATTAGAAATTAATCCAGACAGTGCTGCAGCTTATAAATTTAGAGGAAGAGCACACAGGTAAAGATAAATTAAAACCTCATAGCTAAATCACATGGAATCCAATTCGAGGTTCACATCTATTGTTTAACTATTTTATGATGGAAGTGACTTTTGATTCCATTTGAATGTGGGTCCAACCTATACCACTTTTACTAATACTTTAAAAAAAATAAAATGAGACTGGTGTATAAACATAACAGGAGGTAATTTTGAACAATAACAAAAATGACAGTCATAATAGTGAAAGAATGTAATGTGGGAAATTGTATAATCTGGGAATATTCTATAGCACTTTTCTCTGTTAGGATGAGAAAAGTAAAATATATACATAAAGCAGAAAATATAAAATTTGGAAACTTAAGATCAAAGCTCCACGAGTTTGTTGTGAGTAAAAATAAATATTCTGTTCAAAAACATAAACACTACATTTCAGGTTAGAATTCAGGCCATAAAATGCCATTTCAGCATTATGCTTGTAAAAGAAAATCTCATACTTGAATAAAACACTGCACTTTACAACAAAACAAGAACTCTAATTAGCATGTTTATAGTGTCTTAATATACCATGACTTATAGAAAATACAGTCGGCTCTCGATTCTATGATCCGGGATATAACGACCCTCTCGAAGTAACGACCTTTTCCCAGGAACCGTGCAAAAGTTGGAAAATTGAAGGAAATCTACCAAAAAAATATGTTTTTTTGCACTCATTTTATTCACACTCATTCCCTTCACGAGCACTCTACTGCTCGCAAGTGGGTCTAATCTAAAATAGACACCACCACACCAAGCTGGAGTGATATCCAATACCACCCTCTACCCTCCCCTCTCCCAAGCATACCAATGTTACCCCGCACCCGACGGCTGCTACCCAACGTGCCAGGCTTGTTTTACCATTGTGATTTCACTTGCTGTTGCATACGTGAGAAGAGAAGATCGAATGTGCTTGGATGTTATTTTAAATCGACCTTGGCTTGTTTCCTTGTCCTAAGAGCTGCTGAGAACTGGATGTGTGATTGGGGGGGGGGGGGGGGAGCAGCCTGAAATGGCTACTGGACTTGCAGTCTTTATCAGTGTGCATGGCAGGTCAAGCTCTCTCATCGATAAATACACCACCTTGAGAAATTAGAGATAAGATCGCAGGAATGTTCCAAAATACAGATGCGTGGTGCCTGGAAGTTTGGCCCATCTGTCCAGCTCTGATCTAGAGTTCAGCAGCAGGTTCCCGTGAGTGAGCAACTCTTGGCCTTGTAGCCAACAACTTCTGGTAACAGTTTTCATTGAAAACGTGTTTGTTCCCTGTAACACTTCATTAAAAAGCGAAACTGTTAGAGATAATCAAAGCCACATAGGCCAACTAAAGATCATTAACCTGCTTAATGATTTGTCATCCAAGTTTCCGCAAAAGTTTACTTTGATCTTACGTGCATCATAACTCCCGTTTCCACTTCATACTTTTTCGTAACTGTGCTAATGTAATAATATTTGCCAAAAAAGTGTTCGGTTGGCTGAAAGACTTCTCCCTCTTTTCCTCTCAGCAAATGTTTGGGGGGCGTGGGGGGTGGGCAATGCCGATTGTTTCAGTAATGATTTTCTTGCTCGTGTTCTGGATACATTCTTGAAAAGGAACAAAAAACATAGGACAAGTTAAAAAATAAAAAGTGACCGTCCCCCCTTCCCAGCTTCCTCTGCCACTGGTGTACACAGCAATGTGATTATTGCTGAATTCAGGTCTTATTTTTTTTAATGGTGTTGTCTGCATAGGTAATATTGTCGGTTGCATAGTAAAACGTAAAGCAAGGCTAATTTCTTTCCTCTTCACACTGCTGATAAGTAGAGGCACATATTTTTGGTAAATAAAAAAGCAAAATTTCGGTATAAAAACTGAGTCAATTTCGGGTTCAAATAAAATAAAATATTGGTGTTATAGCGGTGAAAAATTGGATCAAAAGTGGTATATAAAAAGACATTTTGGTTTTAAAATTGTGAATATAATCCTAAATTTGATTTAAAAACTACACTTATTCCCCAGAATTAACATTTCACTTCTAATAGCCCATTTATGTAGTTATCCGAGTATTTAGTTTATTTCTGTGTAAAGGAGTCAATTTTTGTTTCTCCAATATTAACAGCAGAATTAATCAATTTTCCGGGAATTGCATAACTCTCAGGATAATTCAGACCTCAGAAAGTGCCACGTCGGTGAATAAACCCTAAATTTCGTGTTTAAGAGTTAATTTCGCTTTTTGCAGTTCATTTCGCATTATTTCGTGACAAAACATGGTCACAAAATGCATCTCACACCTTTCAAAAACATGAAAAATTAACACTACAATGTGTTTTTTCAAATTTCGTTTTTTCGTCAAAAACGAAATATGCATGCCCCTACTGATAAGTTGACAGTTGCGTTATCTTGAAATGCTGAGGATTTTCTCTTCGACCGCCTTTTGCTCGAATTTCCAGCCAGTCTCCTTGTTTGCAGCTGGCGCCAGTGTTTTGTCCAGCGTCGGCAAATTCTGTCGCTTGCCGATAACAGCAATGACTCATCCAGCACGAAGCCAAAAGTCATTGTTTTGAATCTCGCAAAGCAGTTTTAACAGTAGATAAAGTACTAGCAGTAGATAACAAAATTCGATCTCCAGGAAAAAAGAAATAAAACAACTTCATTTCCTGCACGTTCTGATAAGCAAAACTGTAAATTTCATTTTGCATCTGACACAAGAATAAACTTCCTCAACATTCAGAGCGTGTTGGAAGGAAATGCACACAATATAATCGCTGCTTTTGTTCAAAACCATTCATGTGAAGAAAAAAAAAAAAGTGCTTAATGTAGGAATGGACGCTAAGACCGATTTACAGAAACATTATTCAAGGCGAAAATGTTTGGAGGAGCAGGTGCTTGGCATCGAGAATAGTCCTAAATCCAACATTAAATCATCAATTAACCTGAGAGTAAATAACGATGTCCCATTTTGATATCTAAAAATGTGCAGGTTTCATACAGCTTGTTTCGAGTTCATTTTGTGCCGATGGGCTAATCGGGAATAAATATACAGTTTAAAGTGAAATCCAATTCCAAACCTGAATGATTATCAAGTGCGACAGTGTTTAATGTCTCCTAGAATATGCATTGGGTGCAAACAGATTGCAAGTTGCGTGTTTCCTTTTGTAGACTGGATTACAATACAAGTCGAGGAAGGAGTTTGGACTGCTCCCTGGAATGGGGGAGGGTGATGAATATGAAGTTGGTTGAAGCAAAGAAAATGTGACTTTTTTTACGATGTATTTTACACAGCCGAACCGGAACAAAATTTACAGCCCCATTTTTTTTTCTGGTGCCTAGAAAGGTTGTGTTGTTTCTCCCAAGAGATCTTATCTTACCAGTTATCTTTTAACAGACAATGCTCTAGTAAACCCGTATAAAATCCAACATTCATTCTGCCCAATTATCTCCAGTTTGCTGGCGTCAATGAGACTGGTTGTCAAAATTCTTAGAGTTTCACTTGCAATAAGTGAGAGATTGTTTTCCTTTCTATAGGTCTCAGTGCAAACGAGTATTTCAGGAACTAGAATTGTAAGAATTTCGTGGAAGAGCATCGACTGTACACAATTGAAAGAAAGTAACATTATTTTAAATCCTTTTTTGTGAAAACATTTTCATGTTCTATTTTCCTTCTCACACACACGTCCTGTGCATAACAGGTTGTATAACTTCCAGAATAAATAACTCCTAGGAATCTTTGTGTCCATTTAAGCTCCGTTTAAGCTGGAAATTGGTGCAAATTCCAATAACGACCCTTTTCCCAGGAAATGTGAAAGGTCGTTGTATCGAGAGTTGACTGTATATGGAATTTAATACCCAAGATGTGATTTCCCCTTAATGGGCTCTGAACTATATTCAGAAACTATGCTTAGATTATTTTTTTTTAAATTCTACTTTTCACCAGTCATTTTCCATGGAATTAATCAGTGTTCTGGAATTTTGTAGAGCTTCCAGAATAATCATGTCTTTTGGAGTGTGTCATGCTGGCAAGGAAGCTAAATTTCTTTAAAAATATGATTTAAGAGAGTATTTTCTGTTCCCAACAAACTCTTAGTGTTTCTGTAATGAAAACTCCCCGTGCATCATTGCCCTGGTTTGCCATTGAGAAAATAATAGTTAAGATTATCACTGCGCCACAAATTTTAATTTTTTTTCTTTTTTTTCTCAAACGAAGGTAGCTATTCTGTATAGATTTCGTGGTGCTGAACATGAATATCACAGTTAAAATTGTCTCCTACCTCAGGATTATGAGTAAATTTCGATTTTTGGTTTCACAATTATGGGACATTATAATAGCAACATACAAAGGCACTGTGTAAACAATTATTCTTCCGTCAGCGAGCGAGGTGTATGCTTTTGGTTTGATTTGGCAACACTGCATAAAGCAATGACTCGTGCGCCTAACCTCCTATGACGTGATCAGTGTTGAAAGGTTAAAACGAGAGTCTATTTTAGTTAGCGTTGGTCGTGGCTTCGTGTTTCTGTCAGGTTACCTGTACTGTAACGAGTGTGCTGTTTGAGAGGCAGTTGTCAGTGAAGTGAAGTGTTTGAATTACGCTGTGATAGATTGTGTCATTGTACGAGTCTTGGCTTTCACTAAAATGCCCCATACCTGCATAAACAATCCAGATAACTTTTGTTGCATTTGTGCAGATGTTATTTGTGGTTCTCGAAAGCGGCCATTTAGTGCAGCTGTAAGGAAAGCATATGCCTTGTATTTCGGGTGTCGAATCGGAGACAATGACAAATCTTGGGCTCCTCACGTGTGTTGTACGTCGTGTTCATCTACATTGAATGCTTGGCTGCATGGGAAAAAAGTGTCCATATATTTTGGTGTGCCTGCTATTTGGCGTGAACTCACAAATCATGGATATGATTGCTATTTTTGTATGACACCTCCCTTGAAGAAAGGAATCAATTCCAAGAGGAAGAAAAATATTGAATACCCTAACATCCAATCTGTCATCTGCCCTGTGGCTCATGGAGAAGGATTACCAGTTCCTGTTCCCCTAAGTGTAACACCATCAAGCAGTGATAGCGATGGAGCTGAACCTACGCATGCAGCCGAAGAAGTTCAGCCATCTACCAGTGGGGTTGACCCTACATTTACACCTACATCTTCATCCAGAGATTCACACAAAATCACACAGTGTGAACTCAGTGATCTGATTAGGGATTTAGATCTTCCTAAGTGTAAAGCCAAACTGTTAGCCTCACGACTGCAGCAGTGGAACCTCCTCACTGACACAGTACGAGTGTCACTTTTTCGGGATCGTCAGAATAAACTTGAGGGCCATTTCAGTACTGAAGGCGACATTACATTCTGCAGTGATATTGAAGGTTTGTTGAGGGACCTCAACATTTCATACAAACTGGACGAGTGGAAACTCTTTATAGACGGCTCCAAAACAAGCCTGAAGGCTGTCCTGTTACACAATAGTAACAAAATGCCATCCATCCGTGTCGCATATGCTGTGTTAGCGAAAGAAACTTACACCATGTTGAAATCTGTTCTAAGCTGCATCAGTTACAATAAGCATGAGTGGCTGGTGTGTGCAGATTTCAAGGTGATTGTGATTTGGTTGGGTTTGCAAGGTGGTTACACTAAGTATTGTTGTTACATGTGTGAGTGGGACAGTCGGGCAAGAGATAAACACTACACAGTGAAGGAATGGCCTCTACAAACAGCTCTGGTGCCTAGCTCAAAAAATATTGCCTACGAACCTCTGGTGAATCCTAAGAAAATTATTCTCCCACCATTGCACATTAAGTTGAGACTTATGACAGCATTTGTAAAGGCTGTGCACAGGAATGAAGCAGCATTTCAATATTTGTGCATGCTGTTTCCATGACTCAGTACAGAAAAGATCTGAAAGGGGATATTCATTGGTCCACAGATACGTCAGGTCTTGAGGGACCCACAGTTTGAGTCCACTCTAACCCCTGATCAGCTAAATGTGTGGCGTTGTTTTTGTAATGTGACAACATTGTTCTTGTGAAAGAAGAGAGCCAAAAATTACAGGGACCTTCTGGACGAACTAATTCATGCTTATGAGAAAATTGGCTGCAACATGACACTGAAGATGCATGTTCTTCACTCGCACCTCGATGTCTTCCCGGAGAATTGTGGTGCATTCAGTGACGAACACGGCGAGCAGTTCCACAAGGATATTTTTCTCATGGAACAGCGATACACAAAATGGTGGACTGCGTTGCCTGATTTCTGCTGGATACTTCAGAGAGACGCTCCAGATACCACCTACAAGAGGAAGGCAAAGGGACTGCGCATATGAAGAAGGTAGGTTCCATGAATGTATACATCCTATTGATTAGAGTGGCAATATAGGTGAAATCGAAATTCACTCGTAATCCTGAGGTAGGAGACAATTTTAATCGTGATATTCGTGTTCAGCGCCACAAAATCTATACAGAACGGCTACTTTCGTTTCTGTAAAAAATCCATTGTGGACCAGTGTTATTTACTGATGTTATTAAGCAAAACAAAATGTTTTGCTGGCACTCACAATTCATGATGTTGAGGAATTAGTTCAGTGGCCAGTATGGTCACCAGATAAAACTCTCCATGTGACTTTTTGTTGTGGAAATTCATAGTGTACACTGTCATTATGCCTCACTCCTTGATAACATCACAGAACTTCACAACCTTATTACCTAGACGGTTATGCTGATCATCTGTGACATGCTCACATGCATATGGGATGACATTTAAAATATTTTAGGGACTTATGAATATTCCTATATAGACAAAATATTGCAACAATTGTATTCACAATTGGCTATGTTGTCCATCTGATACTGTTAATTCCTTCATGTCTGCACACTGTAAGTTGTAGGGTGAATGATGTTCTTAACTTGAATAAGTCGAAATGTAGGCATAGTTAATTTGGATAAGTACAAAAATCAGGGAACTGCCCAAGCATATTTGCTAAAGGTATCAGGTGAAAATATTAATAGAATATGGTGGAACTTTGGGAAAATGTAGAATCGAGGGAAATTTCTGTAACATTTTGCCAACTTGGGACCATCAGGGTTGAATGCATAATGCGGGAAAATGTAAAATCAAGGAACATAAAATCGGGGTTCCACTGTATATGTTCAGAGCCTGAACCTGTTTCTGAAATAGAACTAAGCTACCAAACTGACCTCTTGTCTTCACCATGATTTATGTATCTGTATTTTTTTTATCCATGGGTCTAAGTTGTCGAAGTTTGAATGAATTGCACAAGTAGTGTTTTGTATTTCGATGTTGCCGTTGTTAAAATACAAAACACCACTTGTGCAATATTTAAACTCCATGTACTGCACCCTCCATGAATACAGAATGGATGTTCGGTAGAAGGAATTCTGCGAATGAATGTTTGATTCCTGATTGAGGTACAGTTTTATGACTTATATTTACTCTGTGTGCTTGACAAAATGTTTTTTTAATGTATGTTTCAGTTTGAATTTCATAATACTGCAGTCTTAATATGAAACAGTAAATATTTTACAAAGTTCAACTTTGTGTCTTCAGTATAAAGAAAACTATACAATACTTATGTATGGAGGAACCCTGATTTTTTCATTCCCCATTTTTATGCTTTCCCACATTATACATTCAATCCTCGTGGTCCCAGTAGAGCAAAAAGATTTTCCTGCATTTTAAGTTCTTTCACATTGTTCCCTTAAAAGATATAATCAAGGTTCCACTGTACAAGTAAAAATTGCCATGAAACTCGAGAGAGATGCCTGCCAATAATGGCTGTTGTCTCTCGAAGGTCCACTTCAGAGAACTTATATATAAGATCCAAAAATAAAGTTCGTGAACTCACTGGAGTAAAATTGCTACATACCTCATTGCTGAATACAACTGCCGTCACCTTCAAACTATTTTTTTACGAAGACATGCTGATACCAAGGATAGTTGAACGTTCAAAACAATTTTGGAAATGTTTTATGTGGAATGATCTTCAGAGCTGCGATCACATTACTCATGATTAGAGCCCGGAAGTTCAGGCATTTATTTTCGTTAAAATAGGCAGGCAAAAAGGCATTTATAATGTGGAAAATAGGCACTAAAAATGAAAAAAAGCAAAATAAACCGAAAAAAAGGCACATTTGGAAGTCGCTTACTTTTATCTATAATTTCTGGCAATATGTTAAAATCTACATTGGGAAGAGCATTTCAATTTTCACCAAATTCACGCACGTAACCATGTAACTTACAACTTAATGGCACACTAAATTTCGGCATGATGACAACTACACGATCCTTTCCCTCCAAAGTGCAGAACTAAACTAAAGATAGAGAACTTGATTTTGGAATCCATGCAAAGGCCCTTGGGCATTAGTGCTCTTTCTTGTCAATAACGTCCTGACACGGACGCTGGACGTGATGACGTAATTGTGCAGATGTTCTGCAACAGATTTTCAGCAGTCAATCATGCACAAGGAAATGTTAACCGAATGCAATATCCTAACTCAGCATGAAATAATTTTTCCTCACACTTTTCTCCTTCAGCAATGTTTTTTTTTCAAAAAAATTGTCCAATTTCATTGAAAAAGGCAAAAAAAGGCATTATAATTAAAAATAGGCACTGTGGTCCCAAATAGGCAAAATGAAAAGGCTTCTAAAACATTCGAAACAACATAAAAAACGTATATCCGGAAAAAATTTATCAATATATCCAGTAGATAAAAAGAGGCATTTTGCCAAACTTCCGGGCTCTACTTATGATGTACAACTAGTGCCATTAAAATACCTTCCTTTCAATATTTCCTTTATCTTTGGATACAGAAAATAGTCGTTGTTGTCTATGTATGGTGAGTAGGGAGGATGTTTCAATATACTTTTTTTTATATATACTATTTAAATGTTCCCTTGCACACCTTACT
Source organism: Lepisma saccharinum (assembly GCF_977018435.1). NCBI lineage: Eukaryota > Metazoa > Arthropoda > Insecta > Zygentoma > Lepismatidae > Lepisma > Lepisma saccharinum. The sequence continues at coordinate 111,583,245 of NC_139229.1, read as the reverse complement.
CGAAAATCTTCAGTTAAATCTTTCCTGACTGTTTATCTGGTGATGTGCACATGCTCTGTTATGCTCTGACAATCAACTGGTGAATCTCATGCACACTTTCATGAACATTTGCAATGATTTCTTCGGCTCTACTGATGCCACAAGTGACACTTTCTCTTTCCTCAGAAGAAAAGTGTCTTATCCTACACTAACATCTCTCTGATTTTGTTTACACTCGTGCCAAGTTTAGGGCCTCTCCGATGGTGCAGTGGTAGTGCCATCGCTTTGTAATCAAGGGGTCCCGATAGAGGCACATAGTGGTTCGGATCCCACTTTAAATTGTAGGTCCAGTCTCGATTAGCCTTACTGTGCATAAAGTGAACTTAAAACACCAAATCAATCATGCCAAGTTTAACAAGAAGCTTGACGTTCTCTTGATGTCTAACCAAAACACACACAGAAAATAATAGATGCCGCCCAGAGACAGAGACTGCCTCAGGACAGCTGTGAACTGTTAATATGCCAGTGTTGTCAAAGCAAAGTGCTGTTTCAGTGTTTTGCTGCCACAACAAACTCATATCGGTGACTAAATGAACTTTGTCAGATATTACATATAGAGAAAAAAGCTGTATCAATTTGCTTCAATATCATAATTGTTTTCTCCAGGTTGCTAGGAAATTGGGAAGAAGCTGCCCAGGACCTTAGGAATGCATGTAAAATAGACTTTGATGAACAAGCAGATGAGTGGCTGAGAGAAGTTACTCCGAATGTAAGTAGAATTTTCTTTAATATGTGCAAATTCGAACATTCATTGTTTCTGTCTTTGTTACTAAACTGAAGATACATTGAAAGAAGCAAAGATTTACAAGATTTTCAAAATGTACTGTTAATCAAATTTTAGTTTAAAGTTATCTTTGGATGGAATCAGTGAGTGGTGAAACTTACTGAGGTTACTTTTAGAGAAGAATTAAATATAGGTGCTATCCACGAGTAAACAAAAGCAAATCGAATGGCACAATCGATTTTGGAACTTTAGCACAGCAACTTCCGGTTCGGGCTCAATGTTACCGTAGGTGGGTAATTGAAGTGCATACGTGTGGCCTTTTTTTCTCTTGTGTATCAGAGAATAAAGTACCTAATGATGAAGAGAAGAAGAGGTGTTCTTACATAGAATAGGATTTTTCAGATCAATTGGATGAGCAACTAAGAAGAAACAAGAGATTTTCCAAGAATGGCATTTGTTTACTGCTTGCTGTTGCATTTGTCCATATTTATACATATTTAATTGAAAGTACTGGTGTCTACACCAGACGCATGGTTACTGCATATAAATCTTTGAATGCCTACAATTGTGCTTCAGATCAGGATGGGATGGACTCTTTAAAATCCTGGCATTTGGGACGGAAAAAATGGTCATTTCCCAACTAAATCTGGAAACTTCCGTTGGGAAAATGTTTAGAAATTTCCTAAATATCGAATTCTACACACTATCTCCCCCTCAAGTGATTGTTTTGCTTTGTGGAATAAAAACTGGTAATTTCAAGAAATTTCAGCCACTTGTAGCACAGAAAGGATCGATAATAACAATTTTTATTTTTAAACACTATCATTTGGAATATTTCAACTGTTCTAGTTTCTGAAATGAGAGATCATTTGCTGAAGTTAGGATCGGGAGGACATTTTTTTTAGTATCGAATTTTTGAGATTCCACACACCGTAGTCTCGTAGTGCTCATAGTGATTATTGCAGAGCCTACTGCTGTGTTTTGGCTTCCAATTTTCATGCTTGACAGGTTGAAACCAATACTTTCAGAGCCCTAGATCTCAAGGAAATTAATGAAAGGATATCTGTGAAAGATTATTTAGCCGTGATTAAATTTTATATTCTACTGCCCCACACCCTTTATTTTCTTTAGTCTATGACACAATGTTAACTCCGTTTAGCTACATGGTCGTTGTGGGCCTACGAACTGGAAGTTTTTTATTGTGGACGAAGGCAATGCTTGTTACTGCCTTATCCACTCACTCTCATGACTAATCAGAAGCCAAATAAGTAGCCATCATCATGCTAAAGGCCTAAAACTATGGTGTCTGTGCAGACACTTCCTTCCGGTGAATAGCCCCTACGTGCGGTCACTTGCTGGCACTGCTTCATGAACCATTGCCTCATGCGAATGGGTTCTTATGAGTGAGTGCAAGATGTGTTTTCAAGTGAGTCAATTAGAGGCAGTAAATGATCGTTGGTTGATGAAATGACCTCACTTGGAGATACAATATGTAAGTGCCATCCACTGACAACTCCCCCTATAGGATGCATCATGTCAGTGTGAAAACCACCAGCCTACTTCAGTGTTGGAAACAGTCCCAAAAATATTGGCTTATATAAATCTTAAGTCTCTTACAAAGAATTGCGTACTGTCATTTTCACTTTGAGCAAAAAAATATCTAAATGTAAGGAGAGACCATGAATGTTTTAAAATAATATTTATCTTCAGAAACTTGTTACGGTCTTCATCTTTTTCTAATACACATATATCCACAACAGCAATCAGAAAATTAGTCACTTATAGAACGAATCCTTGGGTGCTAAAAGAAAAGAGGGATTTAAGACTTTTATAAGATCCATTTTAGGCATTTATAATAAATTATAATTATTAATTAATAATTTTTTCGAAAACTCATTGTGGGTGCAATTTGTATACAAAAGGTCACTATTTTCAGTGCAGTGAATTCTATTTTTTGATTATAAAAATAGATAAAATTTGTCCAAGTATGACATGTTGAATGCCAACTGGTGCTGTGACCATGCAGCCTATCTGCACAGTTGACCATTCTCCTCCACTGCACAGCTGGGTTCTTGACCTCAATAACCTAATTTTGAAATCCTTTGTGGTGAAAGTTAAGGGTTCTTTCTAATAAAATGTATTTTAAAATTTACATGAAAAGTTTAAAAGGTGTTTTTATATACAAAGAAGGATTTCTGACATTTAGAATTTCAGTAGAGGGGTGCGGGTGCTGTGTACATGACCATATATATATATATATATATATATATATATATATATATATATATATATATATATATATATATATATATATATATATATAATGGATAAAAGCAAGGAGGGCCAAAAGGGCTAAGTAAAAATCAAATAAGGTAAAAGGAAACACTCACCGGACAGTAGGAAAATTCAAAATTTTCGCTAATTTATAGCATCATCAGTGTGAGAAGAAACAGAAGACGGAACCGGAAGTTGGGGTCCTGCAGAGTTGCCAGGTCCCCATTGAAGAAGAAGCGGTGCGTAGAACGAAAAAAAACACTGTTTCGTCACCAGGCTCGTCGTAAACTGTGAGTGGGGAGGATGAGTTGGGAGGGAGGGCGGAAGGTGGGTGAGGGTTGGGCATTACTGGGTGGCCTTGTTCAGGCCAGGTGGAGTGGTTGCACTCATGGCCGATATATAGGCCCTCTCCCATCTTTTGCGAACTGAGGTGTTGGCTGGTTGGGGTAGGAGGTGGATGATCGCTACCCGGAAGCAGTCGTTGAAACTGATGTTGTGGTGGTTGGTGTGGACGGCGACAGTGAAGTCCAGTTGTGGGTGGAGGAGCGGTGGTTATTGATGCGGAGGTTGAGGGCCGTTGATGTTTCCCCCAGGTAAAAATCACCACAGATGTTGCAGGTGAGGATGTAGATAAGGTTTGAGGCATGGCAGGTCCCTTTGGGATGGAGGGTAAATTTGCCAGTGGCCGTGTGCACCTGGAGGGTGTGAGAAGTGATGAGGATGGGACAGGTCTTGCACCTGGGTAGGTTGCATTTATGGGCAGGGGGGTGTTGGATGTGTGGTGAAGGAGTGTTGTGGACCAGGATGTTTTGGAGGTTAGGGGGGCGTTTGAAAACCACCCTGGGTTTGTCGGGAAATATGTTTTTGGTTTCGGGATCACTGTGGAGGATTGGGAGAAGAGAGTGCAGTGTGTGCCTGATTTTGTTGAGGTGGGGATGATATTGGGTGATGAGTGCAGGTGGGTTGGTGGCAGCAGGTTTCTTGGTGGTAGTGGTATGTGAGGCAGCTCGTGATATTTGCTTGGTGACCAGGATGGAGGGATATCCACGGTTAACCAGGGCCTGGTGTAGGCGGAGGTTATAATTCTGGCGGGAGGTGGGTGAAGTGTTCAGGCGCTGTCCCCTGAGGGCCAGAGAGAATGGAATTGCTTTTTTGGTGTGGAACGGGTGGGAGCTGGAGAAGTGTAGGTATTGCATGTGGTTGGTGGGTTTTATGTGGATGGAGGTAGTCAGGTGTCCTCCCTCGATGTGCACGTCCACATCCAGGAAGGTGATCTGGTTGGGGGAGTGTGTCCAGGTGAATTTTAGGGAACGGAAGTGGTTAAGTTGGTCCAGGAAGGCTGACAAGGATGGTTCTCCATGTGTCCAGAGCATGAAGATGTCGTCGATGAAGCGGAGCCAGAGGAGGGGTTGGAGGGGTTGGGTAGCCAAAAACTCTTGCTCAAGTTGGCCCATGAAGAGGTTTGCATAGGATGGGGCCATTCTGGTACCCATGGCGGTACCTCGGATCTGTAGGAAATTTTGGTTTTCAAAGGTGAAGTTGTTACAAGTGAGGACAAGGTGGGCTAGGTGGGTCAGGAAGTTGGTGCTGGGGTTGTGAGGTTTGGGTCTGCTATTGAGATAGAATTCTATGGAGCGGAGGCCATGGGAGTGAGGTATGGCCTCCGCTCCATAGAATTCTATCTCAATAGCAGACCCAAACCTCACAACCCCAGCACCAACTTCCTGACCCACCTAGCCCACCTTGTCCTCACTTGTAACAACTTCACCTTTGAAAACCAAAATTTCCTACAGATCCGAGGTACCGCCATGGGTACCAGAATGGCCCCATCCTATGCAAACCTCTTCATGGGCCAACTTGAGCAAGAGTTTTTGGCTACCCAACCCCTCCAACCCCTCCTCTGGCTCCGCTTCATCGACGACATCTTCATGCTCTGGACACATGGAGAACCATCCTTGTCAGCCTTCCTGGACCAACTTAACCACTTCCGTTCCCTAAAATTCACCTGGACACACTCCCCCAACCAGATCACCTTCCTGGATGTGGACGTGCACATCGAGGGAGGACACCTGACTACCTCCATCCACATAAAACCCACCAACCACATGCAATACCTACACTTCTCCAGCTCCCACCCGTTCCACACCAAAAAAGCAATTCCATTCTCTCTGGCCCTCAGGGGACAGCGCCTGAACACTTCACCCACCTCCCGCCAGAATTATAACCTCCGCCTACACCAGGCCCTGGTTAACCGTGGATATCCCTCCATCCTGGTCACCCAAGCAAATATCACGAGCTGCCTCACATACCACTACCACCAAGAAACCTGCTGCCACCAACCCACCTGCACTCATCACCCAATATCATCCCCACCTCAACAAAATCAGGCACACACTGCACTCTCTTCTCCCAATCCTCCACAGTGATCCCGAAACCAAAAACATATTTCCCGACAAACCCAGGGTGGTTTTCAAACGCCCCCCTAACCTCCAAAACATCCTGGTCCACAACACTCCTTCACCACACATCCAACACCCCCCTGCCCATAAATGCAACCTACCCAGGTGCAAGACCTGTCCCATCCTCATCACTTCTCACACCCTCCAGGTGCACACGGCCACTGGCAAATTTACCCTCCATCCCAAAGGGACCTGCCATGCCTCAAACCTTATCTACATCCTCACCTGCAACATCTGTGGTGATTTTTACCTGGGGGAAACATCAACGGCCCTCAACCTCCGCATCAATAACCACCGCTCCTCCACCCACAACCTGGACTTCACTGTCGCCGTCCACACCAACCACCACAACATCAGTTTCAACGACTGCTTCCGGGTAGCGATCATCCACCTCCTACCCCAACCAGCCAACACCTCAGTTCGCAAAAGATGGGAGAGGGCCTATATATCGGCCATGAGTGCAACCACTCCACCTGGCCTGAACAAGGCCACCCAGTAATGCCCAACCCTCACCCACCGTCCCGCCCTTCCTCCCAACTCATCCTCCCCACTCACAGTTTACGACGAGCCTGGTGACGAAACAGTGTTTTTTTCGTTCTACGCACTGCTTCTTCTTCAATGGGGACCTGGCAACTCTGCAGGACCCCAACTTCCGGTTCCGTCTTCTGTTTCTTCTCACACCGATGATGCTATAAATTAGCGAAAATTTTGAATTTTCCTACTGTCCGGTGAGTGTTTCCTTTTACCTTATTTGATTTTTATATATATATATATATGATAAAAGCAAGGAGGGCCAAAAGGGCTAAGTAAAAATCAAAGAAGGTAAAAGGAAACACTCACCGGACAGTAGAAAAATTCAAAATTTTTGCTAATTTCATAGCATCATCGGTGTGAGGAGAAATAGACGGAACCGGAAGTTGGGGCCCTGCAGAGTTGCCAGGTCCCCATCGAAGAAGAAGCGGTGCGTAGAACGAAAAAAAACACTGTTTCGTCACCAGGCTCGTCGTAAACTGTGAGTGTGTAGGATGAGTTGGGAGGGTGGGTGAGGGTTGGGCATTACTGGGTGGCCCTGTTCAGGCCAGGTGGAGTGGTAGCACTCATGGCCGATATATAGGCCCTATCCCATCTTTTGCGAACAGAGGTGTTGGCTGGTTGGGGTAGGAGATGGATGATCGCTACCCGGAAGCAGTCGTTGAAACTGATGTTGTGGTGGTTGGTGTGGACGGCGACAGTGAAGTCCAGGTTTTGGGTGGAGGAGCGGTGGTTATTGATGCGGAGGTTGAGGGCCGTTGATGTTTCCCCCAGGTAAAAATCACCACAGATGTTGCAGGTGAGGATGTAGATAAGGTTTGAGGCATGGCAGGTCCCTTTGGGATGGAGGGTAAATTTGCCAGTGGCTGTGTGCACCTGGAGGGTTTGAGAAGTGATGAGGATGGGCAGGTCTTGCACCTGGGGCAGTTGCATTTATGGGCAGGGAGGTGTTGGATGTGTGGTGAAGGAGTGTTGTGGACCAGGATGTTTTGGAGATTGGGGGGGCATTTGAAAACCACTCTGGGTTTGTCGGGAAATATGTTTTTGGTTTCAGGATCACTTTGGAGAAATGGGAGAAGAGAGTGCAGTGTGTGCCTGATTTTGTTGGGGTGGGGATGATATTGGGTGATGAGTGCAGGTGGGTTGGTGGCAGCAGGTTTCTTGGTGGTCGTGGTATGTGAGGCAGCTCGTGATATTTGCTTGGTGACCAGGATGGAGGGATATCCACGGTTAACCAGGGCCTGGTGTAGGCGGAGGTTATAATTCTGGCGGGAGGTGGGTGAAGTGTTCAGTCACTGTCCCTTGAGGGCCAGAGAGAATGGAATGGCTTTTTTGGTGTGGAACGGGTGGGAGCTGGAGAAGTGTAGGTATTGCATGTGGTTGGTGGGTTTTATGTGGATTGAGGTAGTCAGGTTTAGAGTTTAACTTAAAATGGCTGTGTGTTTGTGTTGCATATCAAAGTTAGATGTTAAGCAATTAATGTCCAATTCTTTTACCTAATACATAGGTAAAAGAAATAAGTCCCTGCCCCCTCTGCTTTTTTCATTTCATCTCAGCTAGGAATGATATTGCGATGAGACGAGTGGAGATCTGGCACAGCCTCATCTCGTCTCCTATGTGGTAAGGTCCTTCTCATTCTTCTTTGTGCTTATTTTTGTTTTGGTTTCCACTCAGAAGTTATTGGCCCACAAAATGTTTAATATAAGCAACATGTACATTGAGTCACCACTCAGTTCCACAACATATATGTGTCATAAAAGCAAAACAATTTCTTAATAACGTTTTTTCTCCTTTGCATCTTGTTTTGATGCTGCAAAATATGGAATTTTATCCTGAATAGATTAAACCAGCTAGCACAGGTTTGCAATTGTCACTAATGGAACAACTTTGCAATTACAGTAAACAAAATATATGATGTATTTAAAAAAAAAAAAAAAGTTATACGCTTGGTATGTGGATAAGACACACAGTAATTTAAATTAATTTTGAACAGTTTCTTCAAATATGGAACCAGAGTTTTGAATGAGATCGTCTCACTTTGATTTTCCAGATATTTATTTCAGTCTCGTCTCGGAATTTGAGAGGAAACAATGGACTTTTCTTGTCTCAGTACCATCTCTATTTTCGAAAAATCTCGTAATGTATAGGTTTGAGTGTAGTTTTCCAAACACCCTGTTACAAAGTTATGAAAATTATGGGTGAAGTACAGGAGTACATTGTACCCCTGTTTCATTTGTGTAAGTATTTGGTTAAGGATAATTCCATATGAAAAATTCAAAAGAAAAGAAGGCCAGTCATATACCCGTCTAATCAAGAAGATTTGTATCTTCGAATAGACGCGACCACGTCTTTAGAAAAGTGTACCCCCTCCCCTTACGTAAAAGAGCATTCGTCTGGAGATTGATTTTGTGAGAGTAATCTTTACCTGATTCCGTCGTCCCACACACATTTTGAATGTTTTTCATCTCCTCAAAGAGGTTTCCAAGAACACAGGTCAATGAACTAACCAGTATCAAGCACAATGTAGTAAAATAAGTTTACAGTGGTTTGAATTTCTGTTGTAAGGAAGGTAATACTTATATGTTCTAAACAATAGAAACTTTTTTTATTGTACAAATTGAAGATACTGTAGGTTCTTTTAACAGTAGCACCTTGCATCTGTCAAATTATCTAATAGGGTACAGGGGGTACATTTGGATTTAAGGATTTACGGGGGTACAATACCCTCCTTAAAAAAATTGGGGAGTACGATGTACCCCTGTAGCCCCCCGTTCCTGTGCCACTGTACATGACATGCAAAGATCGCTAAATAACATGTGTCTAGGGTATGTATAACATATGTATAGGTAATGCAGGATAATTATAAAATCTGGGAGAGATTTTTAAAAGTCTGCAGAATTAAATGGTTTAATTACTTGCAATTATTCATACATCAAGTGAAAGACACACTCTGATTTTTTTTACAGTCCTGATAAGTGTTATCAGGTGTTATCAAGTGTTCTGTCCACACCCGATATCAGGAGTGACTTGGCTAATGGCAGCAGTGATTCATTCTGTGTTGTGTATCAATGTCACCTTGAGTGGTCAAGGTGTCAAGTGTTTTACTTATGTTCTCATTTTCAAGGATTCTAGGTTCGAATCATTGTCAGGACATGTTTGTGTTCTTTCATCTATTTTGTCGCCTCACCATTAAATTTCCGCTCATTAACCTACAAAAGGTAAACAAAAACAGCAATAAATAACCAAAATGGAATGCAATATAATTAAAATTGTTGATGGGAATTAATTATTTTACCATGTGCCTAATGAAAATAGTACATAGAAGGCATTCATTCTCAAATGAAATTCAATTTTAAGTTAAAAAGTTCAAGAAGAGATTTGCATAGAAAACTCTTTTTACACATGCCAAGCAATGATTGCATGAATTTTATCAGAAACTGTAGAGAAGAGTATATCATCTGCCATTTTTGAGCAGGCTAGAGGCTTACAAATAACTTACACTGCATTCATAAATTACAAAGTGGAATGTAAATATGCTTTATTATAGTTTGTGAATGAACACAATGAAAAAAAATGTTACATCAATCTATTTATTTTGTTGTCAAAGTACAGGTTGTATCAGACACATATTCTTCAATAATACATGTACGTGATTTTTTGTGATGTGTTGCTGAAACATTAGTATTGAAGAATTTGCGTATATGCGTCTTCTAAGTGTTGAATTCTATTAAACATACTACCCACTTACTGAAAGACAAACGTACAATGGAAAAAAAGTTATTTTCTTTTTTTTTTTAACATTCTTGGAGCCAAATACATTTTTCAGAGCTAATTCACACTTCACTTGCACATTATTCAGTTCTGCAGTATGTATTTTTGTTACTCACACATATAGATACATACATACATGCATGCACGCACTTACACACACACAGACACACACTCACACCTGCCATTTTATGCTTGACATAGTCTTGACGCCAGGCATCATGCCTGCCGTATTTTGGTCGTTTGTAGAATGGCAATGGACTACCATGTGATCAAGCCAGCAGACCTAGAAGTACATAATTGCAGTTATATGCCACTATCGGCTCTTCAGTGACAGTATCATTCACATATCATTATAAACGAAACATGAGTTTCAGTTGAAATCGATGTTCTTCATGCCAAATGTTAGTTTGTGTCTAAATGTATTTCTTTGTCTGCTGAACATGTGGCAAAACTGAACAATTTTGCCAATCTAAGTTGCAGTCATTTGCATTAGTTTTAGAACTCAGCTTTTCCTAGAAGCTGCCATGTGGGCCAAAGCTTCCTCAACAGATTTCTTGTATTTCCCTACCAATTCTGGAAGTTCGTATGCAATAGCAATATCAAGTTGGTTGATGGGACACCCCCTGAAGTAGGTACATGTAGCAGATAGTTGCTGGAAGTCATAAAGAGGATTGAGTTTGAAAAAGTCTCTGTAGATTTCGGGGTCCGGCAAATCGTAGCGAGAAATGTTTGTCAAGGTGCTAAGGCCTTCGTAAATGTGGTAGTTCTGGGGATGTTCTATTATGTCTTCGGTAATTTTCTTCTTGTTGCCAAAAAATGTTTTGTGGTTGTAGTATGTCGTTAAGTAGCAGTCTACCATCTTTGCATGATTTCGAACACGTACCTGCAAAAAAGAGAAGAAAATAATGTAGTGTTGCTTTTTAGATAAGCTTCTGTCTAGTTTACACAATCTGTTAATATATATTTTGGGATGGAATTGATTCAATAATTGGTATCAGCCAATATAGGCATATATATGTGTTTGTGAATTAACACTGATCTGGTGCACTCATCACTACTCTACCATACCCCCCAGAATTCCGTTATTTTATGCTCCCCTTTAAGTTGACACTAGTTGTAGAAAAGTTTACCTAAATATAAGTTAAGTTGGTATACTCTCAAAATATATCGTTAGAATAGATGAAGAATGTACTAGACAATGGATAATTTCCTATTAAGATTGCATGCTAAGGAACAAGAACAATAACATATAACTTCTGAGTTAAAATCGACACACATATTTACAAATGTGGTGTACATACTGTGAAGAATGGATCCCCTTCAGTCCTTTTATCATAACTTCCCCATAAATACATACAACATGAAGTATATTTCAGTTTTAAACACCCTGTATGTTGTCACAAGGTGTCCCCTGACCAGAAATTCCTCATATTTCAGGAATTTTGCATGAGTTATTGATGCTGGGATTTTGTCGTGAATTCTATGTGAATTTTCTTCACAAACATGAAAGTAATTGCTGCACCTAGTAATCCAAACCCTGTGATATTGGGATTATTTCAGATGAAAAACAAAAGGAATATAATCAATCCTGCTTTGTCAAATCTGTCGCTTGCAGACTAATCATTAGATGATGTATAGGAGTGATGGCAAACTACATGATTGCACAAAGTGAAATTTTCTGAAAATTTAAGCTATGAACTGATGTATGACCAAAATTCAACTGAGCTTGGTGACATGCTTCTTCACGATTTGTTATTCACTTGTTATTGTGTAAGAGATCTTCTAACAGCCATGAGATTATTGAAGGATGATTTATATTCTTAAATATTCCATGGAACAAGCGTAAACATTCTCTAACCTCGGAACAAATGTCAACCTCTCTCCCACGTATTTCACCCTGAACTGCATTTTGCAGACTAGGAAGTCTCTGGCATCTAGACTCAGCCAGTATACTCCTCTGTGAGGCCTGTGTTGTCATTCATATATGTTTGTGATTGTCCTTCCATGCTTCTCATCTTATATCCTCATCTTCGTGATTAACCAAAAGTGTTAGAAATGTGAAGTAGAACAAAGCAAATCATTAATTCATTCTATAACCTCAGTTATATTATCAACAAATCAATGCAAGTAATTTATTGAACTTGCAAAGAATTTCTATGTGAGATGTGCAAGGAATTATAGTGAAACCTCGATGTTACATTTTTCAGGGAACCAAGATGAAAACATTTAAAATATAAAATCTGGTATTATTTTCAAAGAAATTAATGTCTACGATATTAATACCAATTACATTACATCTATTATTTGAAGAAACATATTACTTAAGCCTAGACTTTTTTTCAGTTTTGCCTTAAAAATTGTACTTAAATTTTGTCTGGGTCTTAGAACTGAATCAGAAACTTAGACAGTAATCACACTTACCGCAAATCGTCTAGCACTGGCAATTTTATTGTCCACTCTCTTGTCGATAGCTTTTCGGATGTCCTTGAGAAATGCTTGTTCCTGAGCATTGAGAAGTCTGATGGGAGCACCTATTTCGTAAGGCACTGACCACAGACTTGTTGAATACATCACAGGTGGTTCACTGCTGGACATTAAGGGGCTGATGTTCCATATGAGTGTCCCTTGAACTCGCATCAGCTCTTCAGGTTTCACCTGGTCGGCTTTGTTTAGTATTATTCGTACCTAAAATAATTGAAGATGATTAATTACTACTGTTACGTTGTTTTAGAGTTGTATTGTTGTCACCCCATACAACAAAACACAATGCCAGTCTTGAGAGGTACATATTCTTAACGTTCACAAATTGCTTGCTTCTTATGAATGTGTAAAGGATTTCTTGTGAAGGTGAAAAAGAAGTTTGCAAAACATTGGTTATGTTGCATTTTACTTTGTGAGCTGCGCAAATCAAGATTATATATAAGTAACACTTTAAATATATTTTTTTTATATGATATAACTTGTAAGCTCCATTGTTGAACACCCTGTATGTTGTCATAGGATCTTGTCGACTGTCTGGAAATTCCTTGAATTATACATGACTTATTGACACAATTATTTGTGAATTCTGCGTGAGGTTTCTTCATAAACCTTCCTGACAGAAAATGAATATTTGAAGCATTTCGAAATCTGTATTTACACACATTTTTGACAGTATGCTAAAATGTATTGAGAATTAGTAAAAATGCATCATCATCGATTGGCGTTCTACGACTGTGTATTTTTTTTTTAAATCAGAAATCACAAATGATTACCATTTACCAGTCAATTTTATGAGCTCCTTGCATTTGGTGCAAGAGGTCCTGGATTTGATTTCCAGTGGGAGCTCCAGAATTTCGTTGATCCAGCATACTGAGGACAGGAAGCAATAGTAGCACACTTGAATTTTGAAGGCCAGAAAATAGCTGCAATGGTACTGAATATGCTGACCTTGTATCACCCAGAGGATAGCTGATCAGGACGACTTGCCCCTCAAAAGCCCACTTCAGATCCAATGGAGATATAAGAAATGACCAGTAATTTGTAACCATTGATGATTTGCAAAATACTGTTCATGAATGATAAACGAACTGTAATTTCAAACATAAGGCATAATACAAAATGCATTTCATAATACAATCATAATTAAAAACATTATTTATTTATAATCTTGATATGCATAGCTGAAAAATTGATACACTATGTTACCAATGTTCTACAAACTGTGTTTTCATCTTTGGAAAAAAATCCTTCAGACCTTGATAATACAAAAAAGTAGTTTGTGAAATGATGAAAAAATGGTGTTACAATATCTGTGTTGTTTGTGTATCAAGATTGTACATAAATACTTGTTACTTACAACAACTGGTATTGTAGTGCATTTGAAATTATGTTAAAAGCAGTCAATAGTTTGTTTCTTAAGATATTACCATCAAGTGCCTGTATTGTTGTGCTGTTGTGTTTTTCAACCATGCATAACCAATTCCTTGGTTGCATAATCTTTTAAATAATTGTAATTGAAAAGCAGCTTCATACTATGATTCGAAAAAGGTGTTTAGTGTGCGCTGATGTCACTAAATCTTACTCTCACCATTTCTGAGAATTTTGTTCTAAAGTTTGATATTCTATACAAATACATTTTGTACTGAATGTGGAAATGATACAGGCTGAGCCGATACTGATATCGATGTATAGTATCGACCAATACCAGCAGTATCAATTGAAAATTTACCAATACTGGCTGAGACTTTTCCAGCATTTTGGTTTTTCATGGTGTATGTAAAAATGCCACACAACACTTTCACAGAGTCTAATTATCCTGAAAATTATATACATTTTGCAATTTTAATTTATTTTCCACCAGTATGTGTGAAAGTATGGATTTTGTGCTTACATAGCAGCTATTTAATATTCTCATGTAATTCTTGAATATTTGAAAGCAAAACTCTGGTATATTGATGCATATAATTGCAATGGACTACTCAGTTAATATTATTGCTACAATTTTTACATTGCTATTGGTGGGAATCAATAAGAGTAGTGACATCTGTTACTCAGTCCTATATAAGACTAATTACAAATAAAACAAATGACAAACTTTCCTCTCATGTCAACCATGAGGTCTATGCATTTTTAACACTGGTAATGCCACACTCATCTTCAAGGAGAATGCGGAGATCAGACCAACATTAGCTCTCATAAAACCAAGAACTTTCTTGAACCTACTTGCTCAATAGCCCAAGAGAATCTCATTATTCATTGCCAGGAAAGCTTTAATATGAAAAAGAAATATAGTAATGTCATAATTCACAGAAACAAACTTAAAAACTAACATACCTGACTCTCTCTGCCCTTGAGCTGGTCGAGAATAGCTTCAGTTTCTGGGCCTACATCAAGTTTCGATGGGTCGTAAACTAGAAATATTATATCTGCTCTGTCAATAAACCATTGGCAGGCATCATTGAAAGGAAAGAGTCGTTCAACTTGTTTTCTGATCTCAAGGATTCCAGGTATTTCCACAATATTTACCTATGTAAGAAGAATTAAACATTTATGCTTCATTGTCTATCACAATTCCTATCATACTGTCCCTACAACCATATGATTTTTATGGAAAGCCTTTATCTGAACAAACTTCACCAAACATATTGTTGTCGGCATTTTATCTTTAGTGTAGAGCAAGTAGTGCCATCCGAAAACTAAGTATTATCTTATAATGTAAAAGATGTACAATGTAGAAATTTAAACAAAAATGCAGATTCGACCAGCACTCGGACCTGTGTCTGGCATACCATGCCATAGCTCTACTCACTGAGCTGCTGAGCCAGTCGTGGTTTTACCTGATTTCTCACTTCTGTTGTTGGTAGATGAATGGTACAGTAAGGCAGAGATCCTGATTCAAGTCCTTGTTGAACCTGCATTTTTTTGCTTAAATTTATGCATAAATTATGCATTTTTTTTGGAATGCTAGGTTTACACTTTACTGTATACTTTTCCATTATATATTTTCACATGGAGGAATAATGGAATTGTACTAACGTAAAGTGACCTTACGATTTTTCACACAAACACTAAATTCCAGCACAAAATGCAAACTTGACCAGGACTCGAACTAGAGTTTCTAGCATACAGTGCTGTTCCTTTACCAACTGAGCTAAGGCGAAACCAAGCCTGGCTGAGTAGCTCAGTTGTTAAAGTTGGTAGAGCAACACCATGGAATGCCAGAGACCCAAGTTCAAGTCCTGGTCAAGTCTGTATTTTTTGCTGGAATTTTTACATAATTTAATGTAAAATTGTTAAGCAGGAGATATTAGAGAACTTATTTTTAAATTTGTAATCATAAGGGTTTTTGAAACTCAGTGGATTTCCAAAACAAATGAACACTGTTATCAGCTCTCTTTTATAATAAAGCCATTCATGGCTAAAATTCAATTCGAGGCCCACCTTCTCCAGCAGCCTATTAGGTAGATGCAAGCCTCTCAGTCTGTCGAGAAGTCCTTGGCCGAACTTCTGCAGCCCTGAGAATGTCCAGTCAGCTGCCAGTTGGGTCCCATCCAGCACTTCTTCTCTCTCACCCCACATGAGGATATTGAAATAGGCTGGGGAAGGCTCAGCTCCTGTGCCAAGAAAATACTGTGCTTTAGAAAATGCCATTTGCAAACTAGGTATTTATTATTCACGGTGGCCACTCAACCAGGCCAAAACAAGTAACTCATTTTTCCTGAAAGATTTTGAGAAAAACTGAAAATGTTACTTTTTTTGGAAATGTTGGAAAATGTATGTGAGCAGTAGAGTTTGAAAATCAGATAGCAAGTGTGAGAATAAATTTCTTCAGAAATTTCACAGAAATGGAAATGTTTGAAACCTAGTTGTTACATTAGTTGATTTCCTAACACGAAGTTTATGTCAAGAGTGTATTCGTCAAAAATCACAGTCCTCAAGTAGATCATGTAGTATATTGTGCAGTGTTGGGGAAATTTTCCGGGATGTTATTTTTTAAAAAAATATTCAATACAAGAGACAAGCCGCCTCTGTTCATTCTTATATCCTGATTACAGGAATTAAATCAAGTGGAAAATCTCTTTCGTTGCTGTGGCGCAGCAGGAAACAAAGGCATCTAATTGACATCTTTAAGAACCAGGACCTTTGTATTTCTATTCTGGTTATTTAACATTACTTTCTACCTTTTCATTCCAACCTAAAAGACAGCACAACATTGTGTGGTGCATGATCAATGCACAAAGTCCTATTGACTCCACCATGTGGTATTTTCAACCACAGAAGAAAGAGATGTACCACAACTATACTAGAAGTGTGTTAAATGCTTACTTTAGCTCTTATGCATCATTGATTGCATGAAGACAATCAAGGATTAGCAGTGAGTTGGTGGACTGCACTGTGTTATATTATTCACTTTTTCTCCTGAATTTGCAAAGATATTTAATTAAGACTGTCCCAGCACTTTGTATTCATAACAGTGCTAAACTAAGTCAATACAACCTTCAATGAAGAAAATTTGAATTTGAATAGCCATAATCATTGGAACATAAATACAGGTGAATTTTGATTTTAGGTTTTTCAAGGGACTCAACTGGCATGGAAAAACTTAAATTGCAGGAAAGTGTGAAATGTGGGAAAATTTTATAAACATTTTTCTCTAACACAAATTGTAGTTTTTTGGACATTTTTACCTCATTATTTTGAGACTGTTGTCTGGGTAAAATTTAGAATTTGCCTGAAATTAATGTATGATGCATAAGAAGGTATGAGCATACCTGTTCTTAGAGCTAGTTTGGTAAATTCAAGATCCATGAGGTAGTTGATGATTGTCGATTTTCCACCACTCCAGGGTCCCATGAAGAGAATAAGAGGCTTTGAAAATATTTCAGGATCTGAAATAATTTGTCAGACATTAGGGAAACATTTTAATTTTCAGTTTTAGTAATACATAACCAGAATATATGTTAATAGTACCAATTGAAACACTTGTGATTCTGTATTTTCAAATATGTTAACACAATTAAGCCTCATTTCCATGTTACAAAAACACAAAATCCACTGAACAAGGCAGTTTTATTTACGTAAAGAAAATAAAAATCACTATCAGGATCTTTTTCAGACTAAGAAACAAATTAAAATCTGGTATTAGTATTTTCTGATGTATGATATTAAATTTAAAGTGCCATATAATTGTTTTTAATGTTTTGTTTCATTCTCAAAGTACATACATAGAAAAATAATTTTCATTACTTTAATTAGTTCATCAGTTTTATGTTTGCTAAGCCACTGCTGTGATAGTGAACAATGTATTTATAAATTAGTTTAAATACTCTAATTCTTACCTCCATAATGTCTATTACTCAAGTCTCTGTATTTGTAGAGGACTTCCAGAGGTTTGATTGCATTGTCGTAGATTTTCTTTAGGTCTTTAAGGGTGGAATCTATCATTTTTTGAATAATGAGATCATTTTCTGCCAACTCTTGCAGTTGCAGGATTTCACTTATGTGACTGCGAGGTCGTCTGTCAGAAGGAATTGGTATTTCCTTAAAAAAGATAGAAAAGAAAGACAAAGTACAAAGTTACTATTTAGGTTGGGCTCAACCATATTTAACATGGCATATTTTAGAATACAACATGAAGAACCTTGTTTAAAAAATTATCAGGTTTATCTAGGTGGTTCTTAAAGGTTCGCATAACCACTTTTTATAGATACAACATAATATACAGTATTTTAAATATGGAGAGTTTTTTTTAAGTGTAAGGTTGTGTGTTATTTATGTGGTTATCTTCTGGGAAACCAAGACGAAATGTTGCATGAAAAATAAAATAAAAACCACTTGAAGTAACTGTATATTATTTTGCAATTATCGGGTTGTTTGTGGTATTTATACTCAGTGCTCAAAAAATTTTCTTCAGAGCTAGGCGCCAGCTCTGAAAATCAGGCACCGGGAATCCACCTAGTAGCAATTGTACATACTATAAGAAGCTGAGCTGGCCCCTGTGGCGGAGCACATCGCGCTACAATGCCAGGGGTCCTGGGTTCGAATCCCAGCCTGGGCATGGAGGTTTGTGAGTGTTCATTCATAAATTTCATCACATCATAGAACTCATCACTATCTTCGCAAATTAGGCAAAAGTTGCACAAAAATCAAAGTAAAATTAAGCAAATCAATCAATCTATAAGAAGCTCAGCATTACAGTATTCAAAACATCGCTAAACCATGTGAGAAAAATGGGAAATGTTGGGTTGGGGGACAAAGGGTAAGAACTTATTGCTGATTCTATGGAATGTTCACAACGCTGAAAAAAAAAATCATTTGCTAACTTAAGCTGTACTGCAATTTGAACTTCGAATCTTCAAAATTTCATACATGCGAACTTAAATAACGGTAATATTACAGCAAGAGATCACAGTTGCCAGCTTGAATTTTTAGTCGCCCTGGTGACCGGGATTTTTCGAGCCCTGTTTATACTGTATATTATTTTGAAATTATTGGGTTGTTGGTGATATTAATTTGGAAGGATGAAAGGAATAGGTTGATAATGTGTAAATGATATTTAGCATTGTTCTCTGTGACAGGTTTTGACAATCTTCATTTCTCCATATGCCACAGGAAACTAAAGTAAAAATCATGTGGTTTAGGAGTCACATGCAAAGAAGAGTTTCCTCTGAGTTACTAAGCCTCTTTTGTTTCACTCACTGGACAAGAAGAGGGTGGCATGGGTGGACATCTGATATTTGGGGGCCCAACCTCGATGGCATAGTGGTGACATCGTCACCTTGTAATCAAGGGCTCCCAGGTTCAATTCCTTGTGGAGGTAAATGGCACAGTGGTTTGGATTCCACTTTAAAACTGTAGGTTCAGTCCCAATTAGTCTTTCTGTGCATAAGGTGAACTTAAGAAAACAATTTAATCAGATCTTTGGGGAGGTTTTTTTTCTGAATGGTAATTTTAACTAAGACAGCAGAAAAGAGGAACACTTTTAACTGTGGCACGTGCTGCAAGAAAATGAATGGAACGTGCACGTTAAAGAATAGCAGCTTTTTTTATTATATACTTTTGATATTTTGTAATGAAGACACTCATGTTAATTCCCACATGTTCTTATTACTTTGGACATATTAAGATAGAGTTGAATGAAAGTAATATGTACTAATATAACTTGCTGGCATTCTAAAATTTAAGAAGTAATTTCTACTGCAATACAGGACCCCCCCCCCCCTTCTTGTGCTCCTGTAACAGAATAACAATCAACTTAATATAGTATTATGGTATGTAAAATGTTGTACAGTCAAGGACACTTCTGGCTTCTCCATCATCTTTCCCAGTCTAACATATCCATTATCCACACAATAATCATACTCCTCCTTGTATCTCTTTAGGCCAGGAATATCCAAACATTTTAACTGCAGGGCCAATGGGTTCATCAATTGGCCACTGTCCATAAAATTACTGTCTCAAAATAGCGTTATGGGCTTTATAAGGTGAAAGGGAGGGGAGTGGAATTCTAGGTTAATGATGATTAGGTTAAATGGCAATTTTATGAAATGAGCGAAAGGACAAACACCATGAGCTCTGGCTGGGACTTAAATATGCTACCTGTTAAGAATTTAGGTTGCAGTTCATTTGACAGTGTCCATACCTGTGCTAAATCTTCCTCAGGAACTATCCTTTCTTTACTTCCCTGTTCTGTACTTTCCTTGTCTGGAAAGGAAAAATGTTCTTTTTAGAGCTGCATTAATGCAAGATTACGTTTGTGGCTACAGGATTAAAAATTGGAACAGAATATTAGCTGCAGGTTGAAATTTACTGTACGTGGTACTTGCATTTACTTCTTAAACAACAATGGCCACATGTTAAATTTGTAAAAAATATCAATCTGATGTTTCAAAAGTGTTTGAGTTCTTCCAGCAATTAATTTGTGCTATGCTAAAGACACAGTAATCACAAGAATAATGAAGGCTGAGCAATATTTCTTTGAACCAATACCAATAGCCATTTCTGTTGCTGCAGGATTTTTTTTTTTGTAGAGGTACAAGCAAGTTACTTTTCAAAACAGTGCTTCTCCCCCTCCCCTTAAATTAAATAAATTAAATATATGATTGCAGTTTGCCATTCACTTCCTAAGATGAGTGACATGCCCTTCTCTGCACCTCCCCTTTTCGGATACATATGTCATTAGCAGGACCTATACTTTTTAAATCCCACCAATGACAATAAATTATAACAGCTTAAAGTTATACAAAATATTGATAATTCTCTTCACAATTATTTAAATTAAGTAAATATTTAACATATATATTTGCCCGAGTACCATTCTACAGCCTCAGCTTTATGATTGGCATAGTGATACTAGTTTTTAGATGTGTTTTTACTTGATTATGGATTCCACTTTTTATCAATTAAGCACTGCTAATTGATATATATCAGAATATGGAAATTACGTCACTTGCAGTGGTGGTGATTAGGGGCATGGGCAGCAGTTGCTTCTTCACTTTTGCCACTTTTTACCCCTACACTATGACCTCTTAATGTTAAACTTTGTCTACAAGGAGAAAGTAAACTTCCCTTGCTGCCCCCTACCCCCTCCCACTCAATTGCCGCCACTGGTCACTTTTATAACTATTTTTTTTTTACTGGATAAAAATGGTTTTTACATGTTAAAATGTGAAATTTCTTCATAAAAATTAGTGTATATTGATTTGTTTTTGATTTAGAAATAACATTAATGTTGTAACAAATATAGAATTGATTAAAAAGTAATGTTTGTTACATTAATTTGCTGTATAAATTATTGATACGTATTCTGGATTAGCTCAATATATGGAGAATCGGCATTACCTATGCCCCCAAAATTTTGAAGTTTATGAAAATTAACAAGTTAATGGTAATTTTGTTAACCTTGTGGAACCTGAGGAGCAAAGTAATGAGTAATTTTCATGATTTTGGAAGAGTAACTGTTATTTCTCAAAATAGTTCTGGATGATATTTTTATTGGCTTGAAAACGTTTTAATTCAGTCCCCCAAAGTGAAGCTCAACGTTTGATTCTGCCACCCCCAAAGTTAGGTCCCATGTTACGCCTCCAGGGCAATTGTAAACAAATTCTTGATAAAGGAGGTGGTCATGGCCAATTTAATCAATTATGTAAATTTATTCATAGATATAATATTGTCTTTTAAAAATAGTGTGAATCATAAACCACAATTTCCACTGAAGGTAATGAAAGTATAATCCTGTTCACTAGACTTTCCTACTGAAGTACATGAGTGTATTAATCTCTCTTCCGTGATGTACATGACACTAGCCAGATATCCCCTACTTGTGATTCTGTGTAATTATTGAAAACTGAATCCTTGCCAGGAACCAATCTAAAAACTTCTGTTATGTAATAGTATTTCTGCTGTACTGTTATGAAACTATGCTACCTGCAGATCTATTAAATTTAGAATTTACTTGTAAATATTGGTCTGACTTACCTGTATCTTCTACACTTTCACCTGCCATCTTTTCTACAGATTCCTTGCTTTCTGCAGGAACTAAAGTTTCATCAGACTCTTCTGCACTTTTTTCTTCATGGGTTACATCTTCTTGACTCGCACCTTCTTCCTCTGAAGCAGGAGGACCTTCTTTACTTTCACCTTCACCAGAAACTTCAGGAGCTTCTTGACTTTCTCCTTCACCAGAAGCTGGTGTTGCTTCTGCACTTTCACCTTCTTCACCAGACACTGGAGCCTCTGTGCGTTCACCTTCGCCGGAAGCCTCTTTGCTGTCACCATCCACACCAGAAGCTTCTTTACTTTCACCTTCCTCACCAGAACCCTCTCTACTTTCACCTTCCTCACCAGATACCTGTTGAACCTCTTTACTTTCACCATCCTCTCCAGAAGCTTCTTTACTTGCACCTTCCTCTACAGAAACTTCACGTGTCTCTCTGCTTTCACCTTCTTCATCAGAAACCTCAGTGGCCTCTTTACTGTCACCTTCACCAGAAACTTCAGCCTCTTTACTTTCTCCTTCAGCAGACTCTGTTGGAGTTTCTTTACTGTCTCCATCCTCAGCAGATTCTACAGGAGCCTCTCTACTTTCACCTTCCTCACCAGATTCTGCAGGAGTTTCTTTGCTTTCACTTCCCTCAGTAGATTCTGCAAGAGCCTCTCCACTTTCACTTCCCTCAGCAGATTGTGCAGGAGCCTCTCCACTTTCCCCTTCCTCAGCAGACCCAGCAGGAAATTCCCTGCTTTCTCCATCCTCAGCAGATTCTGCAGGAGCCTCCCTGCTTTCACTTCCATCAGCAGATTCTGCAGGAGGCTCTCTGCTTTCTCCTTCCTCTCCTGAAGCCTCTTCAGTTTCTTGGCTGTCACTATCTTCAGCTGAAGCAGCTGTAGCTTCCTGGCTTCCATCTCCTGAAACATCACGGGCTTCCCTGCTCTTGCCTTCATCAGAAGCTTCAGCTTGACTGTCTTCAGTAGATGCTTCAGGTGCTTCTACACTTCCTTCAGTAGAAACTTGAGTTTCTTCTTTGCTTTCGCCTTCAACAGAAGCTGCACCCTCCTCATCAGAAGCTGTGGGCTCTTCTCTACTTTCACCATCCTCTACAGAATCAACTTGCCTGCTTTCACCATCTTCAGCTGAAGTTCCTGGAATTTCGGTGCTTTCATCTTCAGCTGAACCAGCTGAGGTCTTTTGATCTTCATCTGAAGTTCTGGAGCTTCCACCAGCTTCATCACTGTCTCTTCCTTCCTGTTCATTGGAAATATTGTCACCACTTGCATCTTCATCGGACCCTGCAGGAAGCTCTTTGCTGTCAGCAGTGGCTTCTGAAATTTCTTCGCTTTCACCAGAAATAGGAGGTTCTTCCTGACTGGCAGTAGATGCAGCTTCTTCGCTGAGATCGACATCCTTCCCTTCACTAGCTTCTCTGCTCTCTTGCTCGATGGATTCGTCAGGTGCTGTTTGTTCACCCTGTTAACAAATGGATAAGTTTCTTTAGCATTTATAAGTTAATGACCGAGACAGTCATAAATTCAATGAACAGGGTTTGATCTAAGAATAAGTTTAGTGGTATCCATATTGTTATTGAAAAGAATGCCATCACCAGTTGCAGTCATCTGCCTCCAATGTCCCTTATTTGGTCTGCAAGGTGAATGCTGCGCATGTGCAGGCTAAAGCGAGTAACTACTGTGTGTGTGTGTGTGTGTGTGTGTGCGTGCGTGTGCGTGCGTGCGTGCGTGCGTGCGTGCACATTATTTCAGAGGGGGTCAAACATGTGTTAATATATGTGGGTGGACAAAGACTTGAAAGAAGTATTGAGTTTCATGTGGACAAAGTATGGTGTTCCGAGTCTTGACTTTCATGAAGGTTAAATGGTGAATTTCAACAGGTACTAGGGCTTCCCCAATGGTGCAGTGGTAGCATCGTCACCTTGTAATCAAGGGGGCTTGGATTCGATACCCGGTTGAGGCACATACTGGTTTGGATCCCACTTTAAACTGTAGAGCTAGTCCTGATTAGCTTTACTGTGCATAAAGTGGGCTTATAACACCAAATCAATCAATCAACAGGTACTATCCATACTGCATTCTCGACTGCTTCTTGATAACAGTGTGAGACTTCACAGGGCAGCAACAACAACAGTTCCTCTCGTGAAGTTCAGTTAGGAATGCCTGGACTTCCCCACTCCCTCCTACAGTCCTGACCTGGCACCAATTGACTTCCATTTCTGCTTGGTTCCGAAGAAGGTACTGTTCAGACACTTGTTACACCAGCAGTGATGAATGTTATTGACAATGGTTCTACATTGTTGGACATTATCCACTGCATAGTGCTTTTAAATACGTATAATTATCCTAACACTACATTTCGAGGGAACACTTCTTCTCTCGTCTTCAGGTGAACAAATCTTTTTGCTGGTGGTGGGGATCAGATCTGTGAATTTACTGCAAATCTGGTGTGCTAACAAACGACTCAGCGGTGCCTCCCGAAATTCTGTACTAATTTTTGCTCCACTTATGCCACTGTTTCTAATTTTTTTAGGAGAATTCTAAACTGGGAGGACTTTTAGAATTTTTGAACTATTGCTATGCATGCTGCTTTTTTCATTTTCTGTAGTTTCCAATTTGGTTCTTTGTGTAGTTCTGTTATCTTGTTCCACTGAATTCTATATGAATGAAGATGTGAAATTTATTCACATCCAGAGCAGGGAATTTTATACGAGGCCTCTTCAATGTGTAAACTTTGACAAGTGTCTGAATGTCATTGTGGACTACATTGAGAAATAGGCAAGTCTTTATCACCATTACTGGAATAGGCATTCCTTCTCTTAACAAGTCATTCAAGTCAAGTGTCAGTATAAAGTACTGGAGGATGTATGCAAGAATGTGTTTCCCTTTTGAACTACGCAAAATGTTTGGCTTTCATTAGTGTGCTAAAAGTGTATCTCTACTGACTAGGTACCCAGGTGAATGTAACACACGTGATTAATGAAGTGCAGTTGGCATTGAACCAAGTGCAACAGCACTCAGTTGAACAGCACATGAAAGTCATTCAGTGTTCTGTTAGTTCTTGGATACTAAATGGCACAGAAGCAAGTGAGGGTGGGGCACCAGTCTCAAAGGCATGCCAAGGACAGAACATTAATGACTATTGAACCTAAGAACCTTCGTGACTAAGGGTCAAGGTTTAATTTTTATATAATTGTTTTTCCTTGTACGTTCATATTGGCTTTATAATTATTTAAATGCACAAGCCTGACCTTATAGCATTGTCTATGTTGAACAAAACAAGATATGATTTGTAATTGTATCTTTCGTAATTTCAGAGCTAGTGAATTTTGGTTCAAGCAGTACATTTTTACCAATTTCTTGCTGAAAACAGCCTTGATATTGAGACTAGTACCATGGGAAAGACTCGGCATCCAAGGTTTAATCTTGTAAATATTCTGTTCAAATAAAAGTCAAACAGAGAATTGAAAATATTTCTCAATGTTGAATTTCAAATTTGGGGCCTCCCCAGTAGGTCCACGATATTATTGAGGTATTCCATGAAAAGTGGACCTACTCCATGTAAATAGCAAAATGAATTAATCTGAAAATTATTGGTGTTTTTAACTTCATTAACCCTCCGTAACTTTTTTAAAATTTTGAATTATTTTTCTTACCAGCGCAATAATGATCGGGAGAGCGATAGGTAACCTATTTCCACTATTCTCATGAAAATATAGATGCGTTCGAGCCTTTTTTTAGAGATCTTTCAGCTGCTTACATGCCTTTGAAGTGATCGGTCCCCCTTTGGCAGCACTCAATACTGCGCACGGGAACATTTCCTACCTTAAACCATAGCACGCCAGCCACGAATTTGGCAGAAATAAGAAGAATAAAATGACGGTACGTTGTTCGGAATGCAAATTGTTTGTATACAGAAACCATTGCAGTACCCATACGAAATGTCAGAGTTGTGAAAATAACATTATTGAAAAGTGAAAAAAGTATTGAAAAAAACATTCGGTTCCTTTTATTTGAGTCAGTATGTCTTTTTTACCCTATATCAATTTTTTACCCTATAACAAATTGAGATTTGAACATTTTAAAAATATTTTGTAAGTTTCTTCGAGTTGAGTTTTTGACATTTGATTGCTTTTTCTGCGGGTCAGTAAGATTTTGACTCAGAATTTTGGAACAAATGGTTCCTATCTAAGCTCATATAAGTTGTACGATTTCAATTCCTTTTGTAAAATATGTTGAAAATTTATGGAAAAAAACGTTGTTGAATATTTTGTGAATGGTGAGGTCATTTTTTAGTTCCCTCATTATATGACAAAGTTTTAATAAATTTTATAATAATATTTTGATGCATTTCCTTCAAGAGAGTAAGCTTGTAATTCTATGAGACACTTTCATTTTTATTACTTTTATTTTGATGCATTTCCTTCAAGAGAGTAAGCTTGTAATTCTATGAGACACTTTCATTTTTATTACTTTTTTTCTTGTATTAACTAATAAAAATGTCCGAAATGGACATGTTTGCGTTCATGTATATTTCACCTGATTTCCAGTAAGTGCTAGTGTAATTCAACATCGATTTGCATCAATAATTCCTATAAATAACGTTGGTTTTGATGGGGCGGCATTGAGAGCTGCATGCGGGACATTTGTGCTAATATGAGGATGCAGATGTTTAAATGTTTGTGAATGCATACAATTTGCATATTTCACCAAAAAAAAATTATTAGCGTCTGTAGTCTACTTGCTTCACAGACAAATGAAGTCAAATTTTGCTACATTTTTAAAGCATCACACACACAACACATTTTAGTTAATGCTTTCCATGCATTCAGGCTATTTCATCTTACTCAAGTTTTTCTTTTATTTATTTTATTTGTTAGCAGTCACAAGACCCGGAAAAAAAACCCGTCTGCAAGGAGGCACGCCTACAATAATGTGCAACACGCACGTCAAGCCCAGGTGTTCGACATCGCGCAAGCGAGCTTCATGTCACAGTTGTGCACAGGTTTTTCTATTAGCCAGGTCTTAAGAAGACCCATGAGAATCGATGTAGTTTTTTACAGGTAGACGCGAGCACTACTGTCAGTGTTGCCAACTGCCATTATATTTCACTACGCATGGAAATATTTGAATTTCTGCTAGGTGCAGCGGCCTTGGGGTTGTATAACCATTGGCGTGGCAAGGGGTGGGTGAAGTGGGCGATCACCCTGGGCCTCGTGCATGTAGGGACCTTGCATACCATGAGGTTGATACGAAAAACGTAATAAATGGAAGTGAGAAAGATAGAAAAGGCTAATTTTTGTGGGCAATATTTTTTTATCTGGGGTTATATTCTAGTTTAACGTTATAATTTGAATGAATACGACAAATCAGAGGCGGGCAGGAGCTTGAAGCCTGAGGGGCCCCGAAAAAGTCAAAATAATTATCATTTCTCATGTGATACATAACGCAATAATTGCGTGGACATTTTTATCCATTTATTATTTTCTTGAATAAAAAGAGCATTGTCTTTGCTTTTCTTCTGTCTCGTGACCTTGCATAGCCTACCTGATTTTAATATGCCATGGAGCAAAGTATGGGGCATTTAAATGCTTCCAGTGTTTTAAACTGAAGTAGGATATGGATAATATTAGCAGTTCTTCCTTCCTTCCTACAACTTCAGATGCAGCTATTGCCCTCTGTAACGGGCACGAAGATGATTTATCTTCCAAATTTCCTGATCAAGTTCTACGTTTCAGGAATGTGCTTAAATCTGAAATCAAGTGCTTTGGCAAAGTTTCTTCTCCTTGATAGCTCTACACTAGCTTCCAGTGTTCTCTGTATCTTGTAATGCCTTTTGTTTGTTTCCTACTCTTCAAGTAACAACCACGAAAAGTATCTTTCTCAAAATTGAAACTTAGGAAAAATGTCGAATGTTATGATTCAGCCCAAATTTAGTGGACTCGGTAATATCACTCTTAAAGACAAAGGGCAAGTTAGGAAAAACTTCTGGAAGGTAGTGTCGAATGTTATGATTCAGCCCAAATTTAGTGGACTCTGTAATCTCACTCTTGAACGACAAAGGGCAAGATCTAATGTAAAACTCATTCGCTGCCCAGCAAGGTTAAGCAAGGTGGTTTGATTTAAATCAGGTTAATTTAAACCAAGATTTAAATTTGTGAATTCTATTTTAAAGAATCACTTATTGAAATTACTTTAAATAAAATTACAGAATAATGTACACAAGAAATTTGTAGATATCAGAATCACTTTTTGTGAAAGTATATTAATCTCATAATCATTTAATGGTGTTTATTATGCTCTAAGAAACGAAATAAAGGAAACAAAATATATGTACTGATGAGGTGAAGCTCATACGAAAGTAAATGTAATATGTCATCTGAAAGAAAACACTTAAATTTCCCTTGATTAAATTCAATAATTTTGATAAGCAAAAATAGCACATTTTTTAAATAGAAGAATATACAAAATACTAATCATGTTAAACCATAAATAGTGTCATTTTCATTAAACTGTAAATAAATATGGCAGCTGATATTTGGCTAACTATCATTAAAAACACTAAAATTTGGCTACAAAGTCTGTAAAAATTATTTTAAGTTAAAATTATAAAGTACATCCAGAATTGATTATTTTCACTGTAAGAAAAGTTACTGAAATTATAATAGTTTTATTAACACACTCAACAAACATTTTCATACTAAGTTCATTATGTTCAGTTCCAGAAACAGAGAAATGTATATTTACATGTAATTTGTTATTGCTTTAATCAAACTGTTCAAATATTTTACAGGGCTGTTTATGAGAAAAAGCCTTTCTAATAAAAAATATGTCTATGTGTACAGTGCCAAAAAAAGATTGACTTAAATAAAAAATATCAAAAATTATAAATAAAAATCATTATTTTTATCCACCCAGCTGCAGTTGTCCCGCCCCTACTTTTTGCCACTTTTGCACTACGCTAACCTCATGTACCAAGGGAAATTAAACTGTCCTTGCCCCCCCCCCTCACTTTTGCACCTTGGCCCCTAGTTTTGGAACCCAATCGCCGCCACTGGGTGAGAGTGATACAAATGTTTTCTACCAAGGAATAAATGTCTGCAATTTCAAATTGTTAAAAGTGATGAACGTTTTAAGTGCTCCTTGACCAGTTTAGAATCTAAAAGTTGGCAATGGTGACTGCGTGACTCATGTATCTGGAGACTGTGAATAAGTGTTTGCTGAAGAAAAGCGATAAGTCTTGCAAGACTTTCCAATTACCCGTGGGCTTTTGATGCTTGATGGGTCAAAACACAGGTCTACAGTTTTACTCACCCGCTCGCCAGCCAGGCGGGCCTATTAAGTGATTCTGGGCGATGTGCAGCTGTCTGGCAGCCACCACAAAGTACTTCATAATTCTATGAAATCAGTTCATTATCAATATTTTAACCAACTCTCTTATCTAGAACATTACATTTTGTGTGCAAAATGTCACACACACACAATGCTGAAATGCCCCTATTGTGTAATGAAATGCTCATGTGCCTGAGTCCCGTGGAGTCACATTGCATAGTGTTTTCAGAACAATAAATCTTTCTTAATATTGTGGGAATTGTATGCACAGAGGCTTTGTTTTGGAGGCAGTTGTTGCCTATGATTACATACAAAAAATAACATGCATAAATGACTGTGACCCAGTGAACTCGAGGTTATTGAAAGTCGGAACTTTTAATTAAGTACAATTTCACATTCATTAATGATTTAGAAAAAGTTTCACTCATGTTTTCACAGTAAAATATGGATACTCCTTTTATAAGCATATATTATCCCTCCTCAATGCCCGAGTCTTGTCACCTTGTAATAAAGAGGTCCTGGGTTTGATTCCCAGTGGAGGCATGTTGAACAGTGATTCTGATCCCGCTTTCAATTGTAGGTTCCAATTGACTTGAGCATAATTTGACTCAAAACAAATTTTGACAAAAAACTACACACCCTGTGCACATTGCACCATGCCATGAAGGTACATTGGTGGTTGCAGAGTGAGAGCTTCTCACATTCTCTACCTTGGCCATGTGATCAAGAACTTGCTCGGTCCACTCTTATCCCCAGGTTATCCATTTATTTGGGGCTGGGTGAATCCGGACAGCCACTTTATGCAGGGACAAAACCGGAAAAATTTCCGCCTTAGATCACCCACTTTGGGAATTGAATCTTGGTCTCCTGTGTGGCATTCAGATGCTTGATCAGCTAGACCATCCGAGTTCCAATTTTTCCATTTTATAATTTTTACATATGATTGCTCTTTTACATGTATTTTAAAGTGCAAATAAAAACTGCATGTGGGTTTAACCTAACTATATTTTGTTAAACACAGTTTTAATTAGCATTGTATGCTACCCTGAGCTGTTCCTCACTAATCATTTGAAATATTATGTCATATGTTATCAGTCAACCACGGCAAAAAAAAAGACAGCATGCTTACCTCCTGGGAAGTGATTTCGTCTGATTGAGTGCTGCCACCCGGCACCTCCTCGGACCCTTCCGCACTTCCAGAAGCACCTGTAAAGAAAATGATTTCAGCATACATCTGTTGACTTTCTAACACCTCCATATCTAGTATGAACATTCTCACAAGGATCTTATTTAAGGTTATTTTTGATAGTTCACATAAAGTGGTACAGCGATGGCTGCTCAACTATTTTTGAAAATTTTAAATTTAATCACGTCTGGTTTAGAAATAGTAGCCATGCTTCCATCACCACATAGCGAATTTGCAATTATCAGTAACTCGGGATCAGTATGCCTGAAATATTCGTAACTTGACTTATCAGATAATGAGAATATTAAAATATGTGCCACTTTAATCCCATTTTTGTACAGAATACTTGCATGGATTCAGTGAAAATTTGAATTTTTTGGTGTAGTTTTCATGATATTTAGACATCATGTCTAGACTCTGGAAGAAAATTGACTGATACAGACATATTCAAACCAATACTTGCTACTTAATTTTGGCACAGAATTAAGGCTCGGCTGGACCTTTGGCATTCGAATGCGCAATTTTTTTTCAAATTTTCCTCTCCATTAGAAAAACCTCTTGGATATTTCAAAATATGAAAAATTACATATGCTTAGAATTCCTTCTAGAGCATTGATGTGAATTTCCATGTAGTTTTCTTTCACTGTTGTCTAGATATTATCAATAGTTTCGTGATTACGAAAGTCTATTAAACTATTGATAATACATAGTCCGGCAATTTGAAATCGAGACTGATTTTTTTCTCTGTAGGTGGCGCCACTGTGCAAGCTTTCTGTGGTGTGAACAAGTAACGGGTATCTCATGAACAATCAACGCAGAGCTCGTTGACCTTGAGCGACATTGCCGCTTGTGGCATTGTTGAACGTGAGCACGTGAAAGTTCGTCGTGATTTCAACATGGAACAAAGAGCAAACACCAAGTTTTGTGCACTCTTGGGGAAAACTGTTGCGGAAACGTTTGACAAGTTGTAGCAAGTCTATAGGGACAATTGTTTATCCTGTACGCGTGTATTTGAATGGCTCAGGCTTTTCAGTAAAGGACGGGAGCCAATTGAACACGACGAACATTCATGTGTAGCAGGGATGGTTAGAACACCAAAATTGGATGAGAAAGTGAGGATAATCATTACTGAGGACTGAAATTTCAGACAGACTGTTACTGCTGCATTTTATCTTGAGGTACTGAAACGTTTGGTGCAAGGAATAACACTGTGAGGCCCGAGTATTGGGATGATGGCAGCTGGCGTCTACTTCATGACAGTGCCCCAAGACACAAGACTGTGATTGCAAAGAACTTTTTGACCCTAAATCGACTGTGTGTGTTGTCACACCCTGCCTACTCACCGGATATGGCTCCGTGTGATTATTTTTTATTTCCTAAACCAAAATCTGCACTGAAAGGTTCCTACTTTTATGATGTACCAACAATCAAGAAGAATACGACATGGATTTTAAAAAGGGTTACACAAAACAAATTTCAGCAATTCTTCTATGCACATTGCACTACGATGTGTGGATGCAGGACGGTCCTACTTTGAATGATCCAGGGTAAGTAACTTTCTATGAAGACTTGTTTATTTTTTACAGGACCAGTCTCGATTTCAAATTGCCGCACTGTGTATCTCGACAACAGTGAAAGAAAACTACACGAAAATTCACGCCAATGCTCTAGAAGGAATTCTAAGGCCCAGCCAAGCCTTAATAAGAATTCTTCAGTTTTTCGCACTTTCCAGAATATTCAGACTACCGGAAAGTCCACATTTGGACCACTTTAATATAAATTTTCAAATATTTAGTTTTGAACCTAAATTATTTATCTGTATAGGTAAGGTAGGTAGGTAATCCCCATGCACATAGCACTGTGCCATGAGGCACATTCAGGGTTGATGTAGGGGTAGGCCCCCACAGACTCCAGGTACCCATTTTATTTTAGGCTGGGTGAACCCCAGAGCTGCTTTAATCAGAGATAGGGCTGGAAATATTCCTATCTGAGTTCACCATCCTGGGAATCGAACACTGGTATCCTACGTGGCATTTGGATGCCACATTGACTAGACCACCACGGCTCCATATTTATTAGTGTACTTTTGGAATAAATTATGTAGTCAGGTGGCTCTCATGGGTTTTGTGGCAGCAAAAGAAATACAAAACAAATTTATTTTCATAAGTAAGGACAATAACAAAAATAACAGATTTTTGCCAGGCACAATCATATTTACTATTAAACCAATATTCCAATACATTGTGTCAGTAATCGCCCTAGCTGATCAGTTTGCATCTCTGCAGACTGCATTCTAGTAGTTCTGCAATATTTTTTATTGATACCGTATAATATGTTGAATTGAACCTCGAACATTTCTTACCATAATTTAAATTAATATAGATGTAAGCGTTTTTTGTTTTTTTTTAAAAAAATGTGTATTGTTATTAGAGTTATATACAGATATTGCTCATTGTAGTACCTGATATTGAATTCTACATTTAAGACACACACTGTCGGGGAACAACAATTGTAGGGTTTGGGAATTTACCCAGCTGGTCATGATTCAAGTGTTTGTGTATTTTTTTTTTTTTAGTGCAGATCCCTAAATATACCTTAAAATTGAAATACATAGATAATTTTGCTGTAGTTCTGTATGGTGAAAGTAGAAAGTACCTTCTTCTGTCTTGGTGGTGGATAACTCTTTGAGGGCAGCCTCTATGTGGGCCCGGCACTCGGAGGCTGAGGGCTGCTGCAATCCGGGAAAGTCTGCTTGCTCAGCCTGCACTCCTGGAAAACAATATCAATGATTTAGCAAAGAGTGATCCATAAGCACTTAGTAAGAAATAACACCAATAGCAGTTACAATATATTTTGTGTAAATTCATTGATAAGATGTTTCCTTACTGTGCTTTTCATCAAAAGTTGTGGTAGGGACAGGGTGTAGATTAATGAGGAAGATGCTACAGATGATTTTATCCTCAATTTTTAATAACTTTCTTCTTATAAGCACCTACTTTTTACATTACAGACCCTCAAGGAAATGGCTTTTTGTCCAGAATGGTTACAATCACACAGCATAGGTTTGCAATTGCTTAACTTTGCAATTATGATAAGCAAATTATGTGATGTATCAAATAATGAGCTAACTATCCTATTGAATAACATAAATGAGTTGTATAATAAAGTGAATGTAGTTCGCAAAGACAGCCCCAGATGGTAAGTCTCTTGTCTGGTCTCATTCTAGTTTTTTGTACTATCTTCATATCAAACAAAATGCCAATATAAATTATTTTGTTTGGGTCTATGCATTTTTTGTTCCTTGTTATGGTCATGAGATTCTTGGAAATCTTATTATTATCCAAAATCATAAATATATGCATTGCAACAACTTTGTTTGTTTGAAATGTTCAGTGCATAACTAGAAGTTTATACATACACTGTAACGTGTTACTGAAATCAACATATTTGTGTCTATTGATACATTTTGGATTCTATGTTTAGGGAGCGGGTGCCGAATGAGAAAAATATGGAAAGGGTAACTGCCGTGGTGCCCCATAAAAGTGTAAGCACCATGATTCATTAATATTATTGTCATTTTGCAAAGAAATACAAGACAGTTAATGATTGACTTGAGAAGGCACCTGAAAGTCAACCTCACTTCCACGTAGTACATCTGGTAACAGCAGTCTTGCAGACCAGCGAGGATCTGGTGCCTGTACCCAATCCCAGTATAATCCTCTGTGAGGTCTTGTTGTACTGTGTTCGTCCTTGTATGTTCTAAATTTTCATCATTTTGTATTGGGGGGGGGGGGGGTATAGAGCTATGAGCCATCTTCAGAGGCTTGTGAAGTAATTTTTATATATCTTAAGGCAATCATGGCCATCGCCAGAATGTTTTTTTTTTTGTCAGGGACGGATGAAGCCATTGATAGCAACATGAATAGTAAAAAAAAAAAAGTTCTCCCCTGTGCTTAGCACCACGCCATGAAGGCGTATAGGGGGTAGAAATAATAATTATTATAAACTAATAGAAATAGACCAAATTTATTCTAAATTTATCATTATTATTACGAGCTTCTTCTACTCGATTCCCCAGATGTGTGAATGAATATCTAGGACAACTGTTTTTCATTATTTTTACATTTCATACAGTTAGTATATTGAAATGTATAGTATTCTATTTTGTTACTATTACACACAAAATTTAGGAGTGAAATTTACTCGTATAGTTTATAATGGGTCAGGTCATTAATAGATACTTGAATAGTAGAAATTATAACAATAATTGTAAAAATATTATTGTTACTATACAATAACAATTATTATAAACTAATAGAAATAAACCAAATTTATTCGAAATTTATCATTATTATTAGATTAGCCTCTCATAAAACTTTTGGATTTTTTTAAAACGGTGGAACCATGGTAGAACATGAAAATACAACCTGGTTTCTGCATTTTAAATTTTTTTTTTTTTTTTTTTGATCCAATGCAGTTTTCACTTTGCTTATTCTGTTCGAATACTAACTAACTGAAACTTAATAATTCAGACAGGGATCGGAGGGGTTATCTACCATGACAAAAATCAGTTCATGGAATGTTTATATCTGTCAGCAAGATTTGTCAATTTAGGCAGCGGTTCAGAATTTTATGCGTAAAAAAATCATGAGTAATCGTATTTGACTTCTGCAATCGGTGTTAGAAACTTGAGCTGGTTGTTCATGTTTGTTAGTGGCCTTGAAGACAAATGAGCGAATCATTTATCGTTCGACTGTCGGAAAGTATTTCTACCTTTGAACATTCGGCGTTCTTTGACGGTTTGTTTTGCTCCACTCTTGAAGAAGGTCACGAATAATGCGATCTTGGTGATCGAAATGTCATCTGACTCAACACGTGCCGTTAGATGAGTCTTTGTATTGAAGGAATCGTTCGTTTAGCTTCTCTCTGTCCCGCGTTCTTTGAGAGCACAGACTTCGCACAAGGGCAGAAGGAATGCGAATTTCCTCTCAGAAAGGAGTCATCGGCGTCTATTTTGAGGTTGAGCAGGAAGCCGGCGATCTAGGAAGTTCGAAGCAACCGTTTTAATCTTGGTGGGAAGCCAGCTAGCACGAACCACAAGCGCTTCCCTGGCATAAACCCAGTGAACTAGTTTTATGGCAAAAATATGTAACGATAGCCAGACGAGGTTTGTTACGCAAGACAGTGGCTCGGATTTGCGGTGACGACAATCTTATTCACAAGGGGAGGAACGTCCCCCGCTTGTGATAGCCCACCGAGTCGGTCAGTCGCTGCCTGTGAATGAGAGATCGCGGAACGAGACAAAATGGAGACTCGGTTACGGATCAAAATATGCAGTTCGTGTTCGGAAGGAGGTCACCTGGTTCGTACACCGGAGGCATTTTCTGTAGCAGCTCCAGGGAAATCCAGATTGGCACATTCAGTTGCAACAAATGCATGATAATTAATCATCTTTAACGATATAGAATTGAAATTAAAATTTCAAAGAAGCAAATATTATTCTATGTACCTGCGTCACTGCATCGCCATCTGCACCAGTGATGAATTCAGGGGGCTCTGGAGGAGGATACCCTCCGGAATTTAAAAAGTTTCCCCAGAAAATTTCAATAACCTGGCAGAGTATTCGGACAATAGCTAAGAAATCTGGCAACCTTTTCACTTTCGCTTTCTTTCATTCACTTTAATTTAACTTAGAACGTACTTTTACTGGCTTCTTCGTAATAATAAACACTAATAACCCTACTTCAAATAATAATAATAATAATTTGTTCCCCTTTATAATGAAATGTTAAAATCGTGAACTAATTTACATTATCGTCCGTTTTGGTAACTTGAGTGATTGATTTAGTTTATTTTATTTCGCGTTTTGTGGCTCTTGGCTAATTTGCGAAGATGGAGATGAGTGATGAAATTGATGAATGGACATTCACAAACAACCAAGCCCGAGCGGGATTCGAACCTGGGACCCTTGCGTTTTGATAACTGACTGCCGGCGTAGAAGGGCCATGCATTCCAAGAATAGGGGTGTTGACAAAAGAAATAGAATGGGTCAGGATACGCTTCAAGCTTCAACTGAGGGGGACGAGGAACCCACAGATGAGGTCATCCACAGATAAGCTTGTATGAAAGCTTCGATGCATTATTTTGCTGTAAATATTGGTTATTGCATGCTATAATATTATATTATTGATTCGCATAATCTCATTCTTAAAATGATAGTTAATTATACTTAATTTAATTTCATTACATATCAGAGGAAACGTGAAATTTAAAAATATTGGTAATATAATTTGATGCCTATGACATTCCTCCCGTGAAGTTTGATATCTCCCTCCTGCTCCGAGGGAAAGTGGCTGTATGCAACACTGATCTGCAGTATGCACGTAACGTGATTTGGTATCAGTGACAATTTAAAATATAAATTACGCTTGCCATATGATACATATGGGACGGGGGCACGCCCTCATTGAACCATGAAATATTTTAATGTGAACCTATAAAAACCTACGAAAAATTATATTGACTGGCAATTTTCCAGATTTTGTAAAAATTTCGATTTTGCCCTTGCGTAAATGATGATAAGCAGGCTCCAGAAGTCTGCAGTATTGGGTAATTTTAGTTTTACAACCATCCATGCAAGACCAGCAGAGGACCCGATTGAGTCGGGACAGCTCATTCTTTTTAATCCATTTCCATACTTTTTTCGAACTGCAGTCCTGACGCGGAAATGTCCCAGATTTTGGGGAAAACTCACATTCAGACATGCTATTCATGATAAGAATCATTGCTAGACGCAGTGCTCGAAAAAATTTCTTCAAAGCTAGGCGCCAGCTCTGAATATCAGGCGCCAGGAAACCACCTACTAGCAATTGTGCATACTACAGTATGTTTCAAAAGTCGCGCAATCCAAACTTTAAAATATATATATCATGAAAGTCGTAAGAGATATTCACACCGCGTTTCTGCACTAAGCTAATCCTGTAGGCTATCACTGGGTTCATAAATTTATGTTAGCATTTATCTAAATAAAAGCAATTACATTACTTTAAAAAAAAACATTGTTAATTTGCTGAAAACATCTGAGAACTGATTTTCAACAATAATATACCAACTCTTTAAAAAATTGTGGGATCATCTGTTGGTGTTTGACTGGTTGTAAAACAGTTGCTTTGTGAGGTACAGCAGAAGCAGGACATTTTTATTGGAAAACCTCTTGCACATGAGTGTAAGAATGAGTAGTAAAATACTCTTCAGCGATGCACACGCACTGCTCCAATGAATACGCCATGCTGAATCAATTAAAAAAACAGGCACAGTGAGCGAAGAGAATTCAATGTAACCAGGGACAGCCTAGGATTCTCTCAAAAGAGTCCAATTTCGGCACAAAATCTTGATTTACGATTTTTCACGTAAATGTATAGCCAAAAATTAGACACATGTTGCATGCGACTGTTGGCAATATTTCGACCTGCTAGTGTTGCCATACACGGAGATATGTCCCAAAAATGGCACTTTTCACTCAACTCATAAAATCGCCAATCAAAAAGTCATCAAATGTTGCACATGACCAATGTTGGTCGCAAATGACAGACTGACATGGCATCAGTCATCAAATGTCTAATTATGACCCTTCGATAATTTCTTACAAATTTTTCTTACTCAGAAGTTTATTTCTGGAAAAATGTGAATGCTGCTTTCCGTCAGTTATTAATTTATATAATTTTCTGTATGGGGTGGACTGATAATTTCAAGCATTGAACAATATCTCAATGGATGAGGCTCTATAATGCAGAAAACCCGGTGTAAATATATCTTACGGTTTTCATGATATACATTTCCAAAGTTTGAGTTGTGCGACTTTTGAAACACTCTGTATAAGATGCTGAGCATCACGGTATTCAAAACATCGCTAAATCATTTGAGAAAGCAGGAAATGGGGTGTTGGGGGACAAAGGGTAAAAAATTGTTACTGACTCTATGAAATGTTTACAACGTTGATAAAAAAAAAATACCTACTAACTTACGATGTACTGCAATTTGAACTTAGAATCATCAAAATTTCGTACATATTAACCTATAGCAAAATTTCACATTCGCCAGGCTGAAATTTATAGGCGACCTGGCGACCGGGATTTTTCGAGCCCTGGCTATACGCAAAATTTAATTTATAGATGTTATTTTTTAAACATAGAATTAACATAGCTGCTCAATGATGCTGGTGTAAGAAAAATGAGAGGAAATTTGAAATTAGTTTTACCGCTTCAGTTTACAAAAGATTATGAACGAAAATTCGTGAACTTATTTTGGCCGAATTTCATTATTCCCAAGTGGAATGAGTGACATTTCCGGAACGCACTCAACTATCATCCTCCTTTCACTGAAAGCTGCGGTTTTGTAGGCTGTCGAAACTCTGGCGCATGGATCCACAGCCAATATAATCATCAGTTGGGCTGTGCCATGTCCTTGGTTTTGTTCTGACGTGCGTTGAATGCTCTTAACACAGCTACAGCTTTTATAATTGATATGGAGATTTTTAAGTTTTGTTGTCCTAGATTTTTTGGTCGTTGTCCTTGTTCATCTCTACGTAAGTTTGAATTAATATACTTTGTTTTGTCTGAACTGTTCAAAGTTTCATTGTTGATTTCCGTATGTAGTGACGTGTGCAAATAGCATAAAGTGTTGATGCACCCAACAATTTGAAATCCAATGAATCGGTCAACTTTCCCAGAGTGGTTACGAGGGTCACTATTTATATTTTGAGCCTAACAATGAAAAAACAGGAATTTGGCATTGAAAACTGCTTTATTGTTTTTCGAAGTATTCTCCTTTATGGTCAATACACTTTTGCATTCGTTCGAACCATTTGTCAAAGCAGTTTTTCCAATCTTCTTGAGACACCTCCATAATATGGTTTTTGAACGCATCAACGGCGTCTTCCGCCGACGAAAATCGTTGTCCACGCAATTTATTCTTGACATTCGGGAACAAGAAGAAGTCATTGGGTGCCAAGTCAGGACTGTACGGCGGATGACCCATCAATTCGATTTTTTGACTGTTCATAAAGTCGGTTGTTAGACGAGATGTGTGACAGCTGGCATTGTCTTGATGAAGAATGATCCGACGGCGTTTGTTTGTTTTCCGTATTTGACCGAAGACCTCTGGCAAACAAATTGTTGTGTACCATTCAGAGTTGACCGTTCTACGTTCCTCTAAAGGCACAGTTGCCACATGACCAGTTTTCCCGAAAAAACAGGCAACCATTTGTTTCGATATGCTTCGAGCGCGAACAACTTTTGTTGGATTGGGTTCATCTTGAAACACCCATACAGTCGACTGCTGTTTACGTTCCGGCTCATATGCATATATCCATGATCGTCACCTGTTACAATCTTATATACGTCTTTTGAAGCACCACGATTGTATTTATTGAGCATTTGTTTGCACCAATTGACGCGAGCGTCTTTTTGAGTTTTTGTCAAATTGTGTGGGATCCAACGAGAACATACCTTTGTCACAGCTAAGTGATCATGTAATATTTTATATGTGCTTGTGGAACTAATGCCTATGGTTTCCTCAATCTCACAGTATGTCACATGACGATCTTGCAATATTAGGTTTTGCACAGCATCAATGTTTTCTTGAACAACAACTGATTTTGGACGACCTTCGCGAATCTCGTCGGTGAGCGAATGGCGGCCACGATTAAATTCGTTATACCAGCGTTTCACAGTGGCAAAGGATGGGGCTTCATCGCCAAATGTGGAAGTAAGTTGATCGATGCACTCTTGTCTTGATAATCCACGTCGAAAATCGTAAAAAATCATCGCACGAGAATGTTCACGAGTTAATTCCATTTTATGGTTGTCGCGCAATCTCCAAGGCAACATAAACAACACAAATGAAGCTATTGACAAAACATTTGAAGTACGTTATTGTCAGTAATGCCAGACGATCCCGTGCAAACATCAAATCGTGCCTAACTTCAATCAGTGTTGCCAAGGCTCAAAATATAAATAGTGACCCTCGTACTCACCGGGAATTCCTTGAATTCCGGGAATTATACGTGAATTTTTGGCTCTGGGAATTATGCGTGAATTTTTCTTTGTAGACGTGAAAAATTGAAACAAACTTTTATTAATCCAAATCTAATTGAATTTATTCATATTTATAAATGCTCTGAGTCAGAAATTTCACAGTTTAGCTTCTATTTTTATCAAGGAGGAGAAAGAATGCTGCATGAAAAATAACAGATTTCTCTAATTTCGTTTATTTTGTTGGGGTCCTTTGCAGACGAATCTATCTGACAGACGGAAGTTTATTGAAATATAAGATATCTTGAATTTGATTATGTAAAATTGAGTTCGAAATTCTTATATAATTAACAATTTTTCGTACATTAGTTTATCCCGTAACATTTGTGACTTGTGTTTGTAGATGTATTTCGAGTCTGTATATGTGGAATGGCAAATGTAAACTCCGCACCTTAAATATATATATATACCGTTTAATTTAATTGAATCAGAAGTTTTGATTGACTGATTGACTTCGATTGATTTTGTTTGCCTACTTCGCTTTTGTGGCACTTTTGGCTAATAGCAAATAGGAGAGTGAGTGATGAAATTGATGAAGGAACACTGACAAACACCCACACCCAGGCCGTGATTCGAACCCGGGAACCCCTAATCAGAATTTTTGGTACATTGGAATCCCAAAGACCATTTATATTGTTGGGTCTCCTCAATGGCGTAGTGGTAACGTTGTCGCCTTGTAATCAAGGGGTCCCAGGTTGGATTCCCGGTAGAGGCACATGGCACAGTTGTTCGGATACCACTTTAAACTGTAGGTCCAGTGCCGATTAGCCTTTCTGTGCATAAAGTGGACAAACAACAATTCAATTCATTTATATTGTTAATATGCAGTATTTGTGTGGGAGGAGGAGAGGGGGTGGTGAGAGGCGGTAATACGCAAGGATGGAATAGAGTCTTCTTGTAGCCTTGAATTTTTGGAAAGTTCGCCTTGGAAATCGAGAATTATACTTGAATTGTATTATTGTCCTAGAGTAGCCACCCTGTATTCGTCATCCCGATTGTAGTGGTGTGTGCATAAGTATTACTAGGTAATACACCCGCCACGGAGGTCTGCTATGAAGCAGTAAGGAAGCTCGCAATTTACATGCTTTTGTTTACATTCACTTCGTTCCAACAGTGGACAGAGAATAGCAATATGAGCAGAGTAAACTCGGATTTCTTCTACTAGTATGCGACGCCAGAGGTCCCGGGTTCGAACCCGGCCTTGGCCTGGGTGTTCTTTGTGAGTGTCCCTTTATCAGTTTCATCATATCATCTCTAATCCCTATCTTCGCGATTAGCCAAAAGTGGCAGAAAAACGAAGTAAAAAAACAACAAAATCAATCAGTCAAGTCTTCTACTA
Source organism: Lepisma saccharinum (assembly GCF_977018435.1). Classification (NCBI taxonomy): domain Eukaryota; kingdom Metazoa; phylum Arthropoda; class Insecta; order Zygentoma; family Lepismatidae; genus Lepisma; species Lepisma saccharinum. The sequence continues at coordinate 111,541,517 of NC_139229.1, read as the reverse complement.
TGCTTTCTGCTGATATGCCTGGCCAGTAGATGATTTCATTTCAAAACACTCCCTGTCTCAACAATTTTATCCACTGTTCAGTAGCAAAATCAAAAAGTTTTCCTTCGTGCCTGGCTCAAGTTTTGCAAATTTCAGATGTCTAGCAGTGTGACATTTAGACATGAGCAGCTATTTTTGGCACCCTTTTAGACCACAGCAGTTTCCACACGGCCTAGGGAAATGAAAGCTGTCTGCAGGTTAGAGTAGTTGCATAGCATCTGCTACCATTAATACCAACGTGAGAGATCAAACAGTTGGTATTATCATAAGGTAAGGTAAGGTGCTCCCCTGTGCATAGCACCACGCCATGAAGGCGTATAGGGGGTGTGAGGGTAACGCCCCACACTTGATCCGGTCGTGAGTGGGGGTGATGTGATCAGCATCACGCCCCTGACCGCCTTTACCCCCCCCCTTACCCCCCCCCCCGGGTTTCCCCCAGGTACCCATGTTATTCGACGCTGGGTGGGCGCCGGGGCCGCTTCCATCGTTAGAAAAGTTCCCGGATTTGAACCGGCCGGGGATCGAACCCGGGACCTTGAGCATGGTAGTCAGACGCGTTACCAACTGAGCCACCGCGGCCACTCATATTATTATCATAAGGCAATGAATTGAAACTTTCCATTATTGCCGTATATCCTCGAAAGAGACTGGCGACTGGAGCTGCGACATAGTTATTTCATAATTCCAGCAAGTCCGTGACAAGACACGTTTGACGTCTATAATTATTGCTGTGAATTAGGTCCACATGTGAAGTTAACAATTTGCTTTAATGTACACATATTTTTCGTAGTGTCTTAAATCGCCAGGGTTGTTACTTGGTTTGTTTATACCCAATTAATTTTTCAAACATTCGTATTGGCTGGAACGGAGTAGCGAGTAGTTATTTTTTCAAATCTACTTTAAATTTTCATACATGCCAGGCACATTATCTAAAAATATATTAAGGTGGGTTCGAACAAAGTGTCTCAGAAATATTGTAAATGTTAAAATTTAAATTATTCAGTTATAATTAACTTAAAATATGAACTAAAATATATAAATTAATATATTTTTATTATAAGAATAGGTAAAAAGACTAAGAATAGAGATATAACAGCACATGTTCATTATCTAGTTTACATGTAGTTAAGATCGCCAAAGTTTGAATAGAAAAGTGTCCTGGCCAGAAAGTTAATGTCAAATAGATGAATTGAATATTTATTGAATAACAAAAAAGGATGTTAGATCCAGTTGACGAACTGTAAAGTTCGTGATTAATATTTTATGCATATTATCATAAGTAGTGTTCATAAATGTTCTTTCGTACTGTCCTTCAAAGCCCTATTATCCCAATATAATCCTTGCTTTCCAGTGAATTTAGAGGAAATAAATAACTATCGATTATACAACTAATGTTATTTATTCTCTCAATTTTACAGGTGTATTAATATATGCCATTTATCTATTTTACCTACTCAGGTAAATTGCGAAAACAGCCAGTTCCGGATCATTAAAGATTGATTATATGTGATCAGTGGGATTGGTTATACTTATGTGATCAGTGGAGACGATTTGGTGTCATAAAATGGGGGGGGAGCTCATACTGCGGGGTTAAAAGTGAAGGGCAACTGCCTCCCTTGCCCCTCCTAATCGCTGCCACTGTACGTGATATTTGACGTTAATTGGATAGAGTTTGTTGTTTTCGTAGCTTTTCCATCTCTGTAATGCAATCAAGGCCACGAAGATTAATGATACTCACTCTGTCACTCTGGCATTCGCAAACCCGAAGGTTTGTTGCTGCAGCAAGGTGAATCCACTCTTGACCATTTTTACCAAATTCCCTTAGGTCCATCTTAATATTGTCATTCCATCTTCGTCTTGGCCTTCCCACGGTCTCGGAAAGTCAGGTTTCCCAACAAGAAATCTGCAAACGTTTATATCCTGTCCCATGAGTGTTACATGTCCTTCCGAGTAAAGTATTCCTTATTTAATTATTCTAATTATATCAGGGGATGAATATTGATTGTGCAGTTCAGTATTAATATGTAACCTTCTCCAATCCCGTGTTTAATCTCATTTAGGCCTTAGTATATTAAAAAAATATATTCTTATTAATTTATGTTCCTCTTTTAGTGCAAGGAGCCGCTGTGGTCTAGTTGGTAGCGCGTCTGACTGCCGCGCAGGAGACACGGGTTCGATTTTCGTTGTGGGTGATTTACAGTGAGAATTTTCTGGCCTTGTCCCCGCATAAAGCGACTCGGGCTCACCCAGCTTCAATTAAATGGGTACCTGGGGCAACCCTGGGGTGGTAAAGGCTGCCTGTGCGTGGTGCCGATCACATCACCTCCGAAATGGCCTAGATTTATAGAATGTGTGGGACCCTACCCCCACATTCCCCTGTATAGGCCTCATGACATGGTGCAAATTGCACCGGGAACTTTACCTTTACCTTTTAGTGTAAGGGACCACGTGTCACATCCATACAGAACTACAGACATAATTACTGTTTTGTATATATTTTAACTTTTAGATTCATTCATTTATATCGTATTAGTCGACTGGATAGAAGTTTATGAATTGAAATATACTAGAACGTGCCCTCAGTAATAAAAATGTAACACTGTAGAGATAATAGTTCATTGTGTCCCATTATCCAGTTCAACCGCCGAGGTTAAACCTAGTTGTAGGTGCAGCCTACATTAACCCAATAAACAACAAGAACAAGACTCGTTGCAGAGTGTAAAATGAGTGAGAAATGAATCCTTTACATTTCATTTCATATTATCGTCCAGGCAGCCTCCGTGGCAGAATAGCGTAGCGCGCTACGAAGCCGAAAATCCTAAGTTGAACGTTCCTTTCCTTAGAAGTTATTTATTCAACCTCTATGGCTGCTTTACCATTTAACTCCCAAACCAGATATAACTGTTCAATTGCATAAAAGAATACCCACCCAGATAAAAAAAAACATTCCTTTCTTATCCAAAATTGCTCGTGTTTGTTTATTTGTTTATTTAGCAATCCCACCTTCACCATTCATCCTCATCCTCTATTAATTTAGATATGTAAAAAAGCGACGAAAATACAAAAAATACACAGTATTGCTTGACAACTTTAGTAGGTTCTTAAGAACCCCTCTCCCTCCCGTAAAAGCTGGATATTATATGTAACATGATCCTCTAAAACAATTTTGATTTGAATGGAAGAAAATATTTTTAATATTTTAGCAGTGTGTTTATATCGGTCATTACGTCTGTTACGTGTTTGTTAGTGTATTTGCCCTATATTTACCTGTCGCATAAAACTTTGTTCGTGCTCAACCTATTTTTATACTCAAGCTTATTTTAAGACTTGGAACTGTTCATTAGATTCGGATCACGGAAGGTTGCAGACACTTCTTGCACTGAGGAATTCGTGGGTTGCTCGTGATAAGGAATGACAATTTACTACAGTCCGTGAAGATAACCTCAAAACTGCACACATTCTCGGCTTTGGCTGCGGTAGTGGTAGGGCCGTGCCATATCGATTTGTTGATATCGATGTAACTAAATATCTTTCAGTCTGATGTTTGAATTGTGGTTTAACTAGGAGAAACGGATAATCGTGTTTTTCTTTGAGTAGGCAAAAATAGTAGCCACTCAATACTATGGCGTCATTTGCTCTGCAGTCCGTAGTTCTTCCCCCTCCCATATATCTAAGACTAAAAAGAAGCGATAGTAAATGGTGGTAATGCATTCTGCATGTTCTCACTGACACTTCTGGATTGTAACATCCCTATTGGCTTTCAATGGGATCATTACACGCAGAAGTGTTCGTGACTGTACAAGTTAAGTTCGGCACATTTTTTTTATGAGGTCCATCGTCAGTCTCAATAATATTGGTCTCACAGCCCTGTGTAGATGTGGAGTAATTAATTTTAATCCTCCTCACGTGGATGATGGGTGTGGTGAGTCGAGGAGTTACTGATTAAAAACGTCGACAGAAAAATTAATGCCAGAGTTCACCCACACCGGGAATCAAACCCTGGACACCCACGTGGCAGCCTTTTGTGGGACGGGTGGACCACCGCAGCTCCTTTAGATAAAGAATGCATATTTACTGGCTAGGTGCCAAATGCATATACAGTAGAACCTTGATAACTCGAACTTGAAGGGGAAAAGAAAAGATTCGAGTTATCAAGAATTTCGACTTACCAAGGTTCGAGTTATTGAGGGCCAAAATCGCCGACTTAGAGCTACTGAGGTCTAAGCACATTCACAATGATGGTTACATACAAGGCAGGGTGGGGGAGTTGAAGTCCCGACACGATTGTTGATCACCTGACATTGTACGTACGCACCCTACACTTCGACTTATTGAGTTCGGTGTGACTAAAATTTCGAGATATAGAGGTGATTACAATTTAACTTCGACTCAATGAGGTTTTTCATACTCTACCTTCGAGTTATTGAGCTGGAACAGCATCCCATACACTGTACAATAATTCCTCTAATCAAGATTTTATTCGAGTTGTTGTGGTAAAATTAGTATTGAGTGTTATGGACAATTGAAGGGGATTACAAAAAATTCGACTTATTAAGGAATTCGAAATGTTGAGGTTGGAGTTATCAAGGTTCCACTGTATATCATAGCCCCAAGTGTCGATCTTGAAATAGCGTGTCATAGAATGTAACGTAGATAGGAAAGAGTGGTACGGTATTTTGGACCAAGAATCTGTTCTTTTATATAGAAGATGCACAAAATATTCGCGTTGAATCTGAAACATCTTGGTATATTTACTCGAGGACCAAACTCCTCTTTTGTGCTAGCACAATGTAAACACTGGTCGCTGCTTTGTATGAAAGCCGCCGAAGGTTCCGGGTTCGAATCCAGACCCGAATATCCCTTAATCAGTGCCTCTTCATTATTTTAATCTCTTAATCATTCATTTGTTAGGCCTCCCCTATGGCGCAGTGGTAGCGTCGTCGCCTTGAAATCAAGGGGTTCTGGGTTCGATACCCGGTGGGGTCACATATTGGTTCGGATCCCACTTTAAATTGTAGGTCCAGTTCTGATTAGCCTTACTGTGCATAAAGTGGACTTAAAACACCAAATCAATCATTTGTTTGTTTGGTTTTATGTGATTGGGTATATTTTACTTCGCTTTTATGTAACTTTTTTTACTAATCGCAAAGATGATGATTGATGATATGATGAAATTGATGACACTCAAAAAGAACAACCATGCCCAGACCTGGATTAGAACTCGGGACACCTGGCGTCGTAGCGCGCTGTGCTAACCATCCACCACGGAGGTCGGCTGGTCATCATTCACATTGTCTTCACTAGCCTGAATTGCAGAAAAACAAAGTAAAGTAATAAAAGTATTACTACAAATTGTTTGTATCCTAATTTTTTGAACATACACGTTTTTGTAGTGCTATTTTTATTCACTATCAATTACGACAAAATTTCAAGTTACTCTCTGCACATTGCAGCATACTGCAAAGGGACATGGGTGGATATGGATGTAGGGCCCCACACATTCACAATCTCGGTCATTTGTGGAGGTGATGTGATAAGCACCACGCTCCGACCGCCTTTATTTCCCGGGGTTGTCACCACGTACCCATTTTTAAGAGGCTGGGCGAACCCTAAACGCACCGCTATGAAATTAGACGGGTGGCAGAAGTTCGCGGTGATGCCACGTCGGAGCACAATCCCGTGTGTTCGGAGGTTTAAGAGAATGAAGGATCTCGTTGTAGAGTTGGTCTTTTTAATCCATGTGATACAAATTTACACTATTTCCTCGAAAGGTCAAGTATGAAACAAAAGTGCCCCAGAGAGAGGTCGGTCTGACGCTTGAATAGGCAACGCAGCCCGATTGACGTTGCCACACAGTTCACAGGAACCAGAGACTTTTGTCCCACTCTTGCTTTGCTTTTCCCATACGTGGTACCAGCGGAATTCTGCCCAGCCGCCTATTATCATGGCCGTGCATTTAGTAGAGCTACTCCATGCAGAGACTGACGGACAAATTCCCGCCTGAAGTCACCCACCCAGGGAATCGTACTGAGACACCATATCGACTGGACCACCAGGGGAGGGGTCGTCTATATTGAATATATTGAAGAATTTTTTTTTTTTCAAAATTCCATTTTCCTTCCTTTTGCATTTTTCAGAAAGTTTTGGATATCTATGCGTGTATTACAGTTTTAAATTATATTGGATTTGTTGGTAGGTATACTTTCTTTTATTATATTTTTTTTGTAATATGTATGCGTGTTTGTAATAAAATATTGCAAGTTAGGAAAATGGTTAGCCTCGTTAGGAGATTACTGGAGGGGAAGGCGGTACCTCCAATATCTCAACTGTGAAAGATGGTCGAGTGGCACCTTTTTTCGGTACCCCTCTTAACTAAATTGATTTTATACCTAACATTTTTGAGAGGGATACTGTGTCTGAATGGGCACCCAGAAACATATTATAGATTTGTTTGCATACTTGCCATATATAGTAATATTTTGATGGACTCAAAAATGCATAATACGAGGTCACTATTTATATTTTGAGCCTTGGCAACACTGATTGAAGTTAGGCGCGATTTGACGTTTGCACGAAATCGTCTGGCATTATTGACCATAACGTACTACAAATGTTTTGTCAATAGCTTCATTTGTGTTGTTTATGTTGCCATGGAGATTGCGCGACAACAATAAAATGGAATTAACTCGTGAACATTTTCGTGCGATGATTTTTTACGATTTTCGACGTGGATTATGAAGACAAGAGTGCATCGATCAACTTACTTCCACATTTGGCGATGAAGCCCCATCCTTTGCCACTGTGAAACGCTGGTATAACGAATTTAATCGTGGCCGCCATTCGCTCACCGACGAGATTCGCGAAGGTCGTCCAAAATCAGTTGTTGTTGTTCAAGAAAACATTGATGCTGTGCAAAACCTAATACTGCAAGATCGTCATGTGACATACTGTGAGATTGAGGCAACCATAGGCATTAGTTCCACCAGCATATATAAAATATTACATGATCATTTAGCTGTGAGAAAGGTATGTTCTCGTTGGATCCCACACAATTTGACAAAAACTGAAAAAGACGCTCGCGTCAATTGGTGCAAACAAATGCTCAATAAATACAATCGTGGTGCTTCAAAAGACGTATATAAGATTGTAACAGGTGACGAATCATGGATATATGCATATGAGCCGGAACGTAAACAGCAGTCGACTGTATGGGTGTTTCAAGATGAACCCAATCCAACAAAAGTTGTTCGTGCTCGAAGCACATCGAAACAAATGGTCGCCTGTTTTTTCGGGAAAATTGGTAATAGTACACAACAATTTGTTTGCCAGAGGTCTTCGGTCAAATACGGAAAACAAACAAACGCCGTCGGATCATTCTTCATCAAGACAATGCCAGCTGTCACACATCTCGTCTAACAACCGACTTTATGAACAGTCAAAAAATCGAATTGATGGGTCATCCGCCATACAGTTCTGATTTGGCACCCAATGACTTCTTCTTGTTCCCGAATGTCAAGAATAAATTGCGTGGACAACGATTTTCGTCGGCGGAAGACGCCGTTGATGCGTTCAAAAACCATATTATGGAGGTGTCTCAAGAAGATTGGAAAAACTGCTTTGACAAATGGTTTGAACGAATGCAAAAGTGCATTGACCATAAAGGAGAATACTTCGAAAAACAATAAAGCAGTTTTCAATGCCAAATTCCTGTTTTTTCATTGTTAGGCTCAAAATATAAATAGTGACCCTCGTATATAAGTTACCTGAAGTATTCTACTTCCGACGATTGCTCTTCTATGCATTTACAAATAGCCAATGCAAGAAGTGTTTATAATACGTTGTTAGTCTAATACGGAATTATAAATTTGTGGATGAGGAAAATTAGCTTTGGCGCCCATCAGTACGGTGTCCCATACCCCCAAAATGTTTACTATACAAATTTCTTCATACTCGATCCAACAGTGTCTTAAAAACCGAACCCCGCGGGAACCCATAGCGGGACACCACGAATTTTAAAATTACCACCATTCGTGTCTACCTATACGTTTTAATGCGATAACAAGTTTTGCATTTTTTTTTTCAGTTTTACTTCGTAACAGGTTAATATTTTCAAAAGATCAATGAAACGGTCATTCAAAATCCGTGTTTGAAATTAAAACCTATGAAACCAGGTGTCATTCGGTCCGCTTCCAATTTAAAAGTTTCCAGGAATTCTGACTACCCTCCATCCCTCTCCCCTAGAGGGGTACCACATGCATACACAATAGTACCTCTCGACTACAATTTCTGCTGCCATTCAATTACCGTAAAAAGATTTTTTTAAAAAAATATTTTAATGATCTGCTTTTTAGAAAGGTATTTTTTGTGGTGCACGGAACTCTAATTTATAATCATTATGCATCCTTATGCAGACTGTTCAAATTTAGAAAAGAAACTTGCAGATGACAAATTTTAACGACGGAATATTGTACATTTCTGTCCTGTGTAGTCACTACATGATGTTGGTAGGTTTACTGGTTTCTAAGCTGTTAGCCTGTACTAAGTTATAGACTGTATTTGTGTAATATTTGTTGACCTGTAGGATGTTATGGACTTTTTTTTGTAATATTTAAACTATCCAAAATTTTACAAAGAAACTAGGGGTCAACGCCAAATTTCAAGATCGTACTATTATACTAGTGTTATTCTCCACTGTTCATAGCCTTCTTTTTAACGCGTTTTTTGGTCGACATTTCCACGACTGTAACCCAATGTATATATATGTCCATTTAAGTGTAGTTATGTTACACAGTTGATTAGCTTTAAAGATAAAACATTCGTAATAAATTTTAGGATATGCGTTATTTAAACAAACCTGCAACATTCACAAGCGTGTAGTAACAGCGTTTTGTTGTTTTTTTTAATTATTTTATTGAATGCATCAACTTGAACAACATGAAAATATTAGATTAGAAAATAATGTATTGAATAGGAAATAATCGCCATTGTCTTAATGATTAGTTTGTTACTCATTATTCGGGACATAGCTTAAAATTTCCACCTCTAAAAGAAAATGAACTTTAGTTCATAACTGTAGAAAGCGTGAGCTTGTTTAGTGTGTTTCTATGACAGTTACAGGAGGATATAAGATAGGCAATCGTTAAGACGAAGCCAAAATTGTTCTGGAAAAATGAGCGAATTGAATGGTTGTTATACTTAGCGTATGACAAACAGCCTTTCTGGCATGATCATACTTCTTTTCAAGTCCTTTTTAATCACATAATAGTCTAATCATTATTAGACTTAGTTTCGAGCACGAGCTGTACCTCTTAACATGTTCCCCTACCAGGAATGGATCCCGGGAACCTTTATGTAACGCTGTATCTCTTGATATGTGAATATATACGAATTTGAAAATACTTAATTTTATAGCAAATAACGATGCCTGCATGTGAGATTTCCTTGTTGCTCTCTATGGATGTACCCCCTGAGACCTGGAAGTGGGCCTATCATGTGAATTCGTGTGGCGAGGTGAGTGACGTACGATGCTCCCCGTGCCAAGAATTTTCACCGGCTTTCGAACATGATATCTGCCTTGGGACTGGCCGAATGTGGTCACGGGAACGTTCGCCTAGATTCTCTAGTCTCTAGTTGCTATAGCTTAGTATTTTTAATTTTTGCTCATCATATTTTCGTATCGCGAATGCTTGGGAAATCGCGATCGTATTGCAAGACTCTTACACAAGAGTCGAACCTGGAATCAGGAGAGATCACACTGGAAATTTCCTGTCTGCAATATGCCAGAGCACAAGTGACTGTTGAAAACAGCTTGCTTGAGCTGTTACAAATTAGATTAAAGGAAGGGTTGAGATCAGATCTTCATTTTGCATTCTTGAATTATAGCTGCTCTCCTGGAGTTATTTTTGTGTCTGTAAAGGCCGACAATGCCGTTTTAACTTCGTTAACCCTTTGTAACCATCTCCCATCAGTCTCATAATTGCCGACCTATGTGGTGGAGTGGTTAGCACAGCGCGCTACGACGCCAGAGGGCCCGAGTTCGAATCCAGGTCTGGTATGGGCGTTCTTTGTCAGTGACCTTTCATCATATGATCATCCATCTCGCCGGCCTCTGTGGCGGAGTGGTTTTCACATCGCGCAACGACGTCAGAAGTCCCGGGTTCGAATCCCGGCATGGGTGTTTTTAAGTGCCCCTTCATCAGTTTCATTGTATCATCACTCATCTTCGCGGTTAGCCAAAAGTGGTAGAAAAGCGAAGTAAAATAACCAAATCAATCACCATCCATCCTCATCTTTGCGATTAGCCAAAAGTGGCAAGAAAGCGGAATAAACCAAATCAATTAATCAATCAATCAATATCTCTCCCTCATAACTGTACTGTATGTAGAAATAACTTGAATTTGTGCTTTAGCACTTGCAGGTTCATGAGAGCATTTATAATATTCATGTCGCATAATGGTTCAAACCAAATCAAGCAACAGTTACAACTTCATAGTGTTTAGATTACATTAATAAAGAATTTACTCTTCTGAACTCTACCTCAATACTCGGATGGATGTAATCAAGGGGTTCTACGTTCGATCCCCGGTCGACGTACATTGCACAGTGTTTCGGATTCCACTTTAGCCCGATTAACCCATAAGATTTAAAGTCCAGTATTTAGACGAAATAACTACGAGCGAAGAAAACCACCGTAAGCTTTGCAGTAATTTTTCTTCTATATTTTCTGTGAGTAGGAATAGACTAAGCAATGTGGGCGAGAACGTTACGCAGTCGACTCAACACCGAATGTTGCCAGTTCGAGCCCTGGGTGTGAGTGCCCCTTGATCAGTTTCATCTAATAATTCATCCTCATGATGATTAGAAGTGTCAGAAGAGCTATGTACTTTTCAAAAATACAAAAGAGATCAGGTAGAAAAGGAGCATGTTAGAACAATTATACAAGAAGAAATTTCTAAGTTTTCGTATGTAAGTGAAAAAGTAAAGGTCCTTAGTTTGGACGCACACTAATTTTCAGAGTAAGAGGAAAGTGAACCTCTAGAAGCAGACAAGACTATCATTTATACGAGTCTAGTTACAGGATGATATTCCAGTAGTCATCATCAGATCAGGTCATATATTGTTCAGTGAAGACAAGTCCAGATCAAAAATTCTTCATGTCACTGGTATACCAACTCTCCTCATCGTCGCCACGATTTGAAGTGTCAACGCATTATATCTTATTAATAATTGTCCAAATTATAATTCCAAGTTTTGGATAGCTAGTTGGGGTTCCTTCTGTTGGCAGTCACTTGTCGCACAGTACCGAGGTAACATTCTCGTTCCTCGGAAGTTACAGCCACTTGCACGTTTGACGACAGCTCCGGCATGTTTACCAGGAAGACCTTGAGGTCGGAGGTCGACCCAGAAGAGAGAGAGAGAGGATAATTCCCTACCTTGTAAGGCGGAGGCCGTCCCGACCAGGAGGAGCAGTCCCGCGGTCAACGGAAGCCAACCCGGCCACGGTGAAGCAGCCATGCTGGGTGGCTGTGACACTGAGAGCACCACTACCTGACTGCACGGCCAGAGATGCTGCTGCTCTCACATGTCTGACGACACGAACTGCGTCACGGGACTGTGATGACGGCGCCCCTGTGACGTCTCCTGCAGTTGCATGCTCAACATCATTTCTCGGCCTAGGAATTTTAGGCGCTTCTGTTTATTTGTTTTCTATATTGGGTTTTCGCGTTCCTTTTCCCATATCGATAATGGTCGCTGAGTGATGAGAGGAACGTTCGGTGTACAGAATGGAGGAGATTCATATTACGGGGGGTCTCTTTGTAAAGATGGCCCCATTAGCTGCAGGTGGTTTGAACTGTGATGCCATAAATTAAACTCTTCTGTTATTCATAAACTCGAATCCACATATCTCTCTCTCTCTGATTCAACTTCCTTCCCTTTGTGGTCTACAGTAACCACATCAATCTTAATTCCTGTAACCATTTTCTGCCAAGTCACTATTTTGAAAACCACCGTTCAAAATTACTGTTGTTATTTTTAATATTATTAGTGCTTTACAACATGTTTCATGTAGAATCGTATTTTTGAATGATAATACGTGGGTTAAGTCATATGTCATGGCTACTATTTTTTATTCTCGCGAACGGGACAACATTAAAAATCTAAGATATACGTTTGAAAGTGTATGAAATGTAGTTTCGAAAGAAGCCATCGGATGGTGTATTTGAACAAAGCACGCGCCCAAGTTCAGTCTGTTAATGACAGCGTTCGAAAATGGAGGTCATGAAGCAGGAGCAACGTTCGTACGTTAAAATAGCAGTTCTCCGCGGTAGAAATGCATGGGAATGCTATACAGAGCTACGGGAAGAACTGGGTGTGCATGCCATGCCCTATCGAACAGTGGATAATCTGGGTGACAAGGTTGTTAAACAGTGTAGTAATAAAACACTGTTGTCCAATGTCCTGTGTTCTGCCTCTTCCCTACGAGAGTCTCCTGAATTCAGACTTCATCTGATAGGTTCATTCCATACACTTTCAAACGTATATCTTAGATTTTTCGTGTTGTCCCCTGTTCGCCAGAAAAAAAATAGTTGCCATGACTTACGACAACCCGCGTATCAATCAATAGATTTGACTGCCCATATAATTTCCGATAAATAAACAGGGCAAGGTAGCGCCGAAAACAATAACATGAATTTGTCGTTACAAAACTCAGGTTACATCAGGAGCAATTAACGAATATTCTTTTGCTGAATGGGATTATGAACAAATATACCAATCTTGTCAAATATCAATGTGGAATTATTTCAATAAGGAATAATGAAATGCGATGTTACAAGTTCTTACACTATATGCACATAAAAAACATAAAGGGTCAAAACGAGATGGTATCCTTAACTGCAATGTATTAAAGTTGCTTGATTACGAGTATCATGAGTCCTGGACTTGAATCCTGGGGATGGAATGCTTCAAAAAAACAAAACCAACGATGTAACTTTTTCCCCATTTATCAGCAATATTAAATTCAGTGTATTTGAACTTTCATGCAGCAACTTGTAACAGGTGGAGAAACTTTAAAATATACGTAAAACATAACATGTAGTTCATCCAAAAGATTTGCGACACGAACACAAAAATGGGGTGTAAGGCACCGGCATGGGTGTTCTTTGTGAGTGTCCCTTCATCATATCATCACTCATCGTCACCTCCGTTCCACGTAGTACATTCTGGACTACATTTTGCGGACTTACGAAGCTCTGGTGCCCGGACATGCAGCCAGGAAGTCCTCTGTAGCAATTATGTTGTGTTGTCCATATGTATTTGTTATTGTCCCTTCATCCATCTAATCATGAAGAGAGATGGAAGAATAGAGATAAAATGGGGAGAGGAAACAGAAAAAGAACTAAGATGTGAGAATGTAAAGAAGAAGAGAAACATTAAGAGAACGAGAAAGATACAGAAAAAGAAAATGAGAAAGGATTAAGAAAATATTGTAAGAGAAGTGGAAGATAAATGGAGGAAGCTAATGCAGATGAACACACTGGAATATAATTTCGAAACTTCAATGTTTCTATTTTTATTTTACGTCGCTTTTATAACTCTTGGACGACCTCTGTGGCAGAGTGGTTAGCACAGCGCGCTAAGATGCCAGGGGTCTCGGGTTCGAATTCTGGCATGGGTGTTCTTTGTGAGTGTCCCTTCATCATATCAATCATCGTCATCTTCGCGATTAGCCTAAAGTGGCAGAAAAGCGGAGTAAATTAAACCAAACAATCTTCAGGGTGGATACTCACCGGGAATTCTGCGTGAATTTTTAGCTCCGTGAATTATGCGTGAATTTTTATCTGTAGACGTGAAAAATTGCAACATTTATTAATCTCAATTCCATTGAATTTATACATATTTATTAATGCCTTCAGGCACTTGCCCTCATGGCACGGTTCTATATGCACATTGAAGCGTGGAAAATAAAACAGATTTCTCTCAATCCGTTTACTTAGTGTCCTTTGCAGAACAATCTATCTGACAGACGGAAGATTATTGCAAGATAAGATATCTTGAAGTTGATAGTTAAACTAGTGTTTGAAATTCTAATACAATTAACATTTGCGACTTGAGTTTGTATTTATGTATTTCGAGTCCGAGTCTGAGTATGTGGAGTGGCAAATGTAAACTCCGCGCCTTAAATTACAGATTTTAATATACATAGGCCTACCATTTAATTGAATTGAATTTGAATTTTTGGATACATTGGAATCACACAGACCCTTTATGTTGTTAATATATTTGTGTGTATGTGGTGAGGCGGTAATACGTTAAGATTGAATAGAGAAAACATCTGCTTGTACCCTTGACTTTTTGGAAAGTTCGCCTTGAAAGCCGGGAATTATACTTGAATTTTGTCGTGGTCCTACAGTGGCTACCCTGATCTGGGATTAATCGCGACGATGAGAATGAATGATGCAATGGTGACGTGACAAACAAAATGATATGTCTATGCCTGGAAATGTGAATAGAAATTAATATAGTAGGAGATTTCGTTAACCCTATCCGTGGACTAATTGTTAGGGGGAGAACAGCGTCATTTTTTCCTCCCCAATCCGAATAGAATTTGTTAAGGTCAGGAGGTAGAATCTTCGGCTGTGGAGATCACGGAGATGCGCTCGCTCGATCGGTGCTTTACCTCGGCAGAAGAGGCGGGTTAAAATAGCTGGCGACGGAGACGGGCTGGGGTGCCAGGGCGCTTTATTTAGCTCCACCGTCAGCCGTTTAGGGCCGCCCTTATAAGGCTCCATCTAGGCTAGGCAACTCGGATCGATGCGAAATGTTGCCCTGTCAAATCAAGTCCCTGCTGCATGCTGACGGCGGTGCATTGCACCTGCCGCGGCGTTTAATTCTGAGGAATTATGCGGGAAAATTTCGGGTATCATGTTTCATTCGGAGCTTCTGCTCTGGAGTTTTCTTTATCGGCGAGTGTGTGTTCGGAACCCATTCACGATTCTGGAGTTTAAATACCACCAGCTAGAAACCTACATCTGCCCCCCCCCCCCATCCCTTTTCTACTCTCCCAAGAAGTAGCACGTTTTCGATAATACATTTGCTATGTTTCATGGTTTTTAATCGTTTTTCAAATTTGCTTTTTAAATGTGACTGTAATATTTATACCACTTAAGAGTTTGAGTTGTAATTCCACATTTATAAAATGTAGGCTAATTGAAACTGGACCGACAGTGAGATCCGAGCCTATTATGTACCTCCACCGGTATCGAACTCTGCTCCCCTGAATTACAAGGCGACGACGTTACCACTACGCCATCGTGCGGCCTCTACTACCTAAGAATTGCATTCTTCTATTGGGAGCAAGGTTTATTTTTGTAAGAAAAATGGTGCTAAATATTTTAAAATATTAACCAGAAACATTGTGAGACTATTTTTTTTTTAACAGATGCTTTACGAGACAAATGGATCTAGCCTTAATTTGTACAGTGAGATCAGAACAGTATAGCTTCTAAGTCTAGTTCTCAGTAAATGTGATAATAAAGAACCGAAATTTTTACAGACTTCCTTCATTTAAGTTTTCTACATATTCATACATGCAATTTTTAAGACAATAATTTCATGTGTATTTTTGTTTTTTAGAGTCGCTTTTCTGCTACTTTTGACAAATCGCGACGATGAGTGAAGGGGCACTCACAAAGAACACCCATGCCATGACCGGGACTCGAACCCAAGAACCTCGGTAAGGAGATCGATTCCGACCACTTGACGCGCTCGGCTACCGAGGCGGCACAAGGAATTCCTATCTGAATTGGAAATAACAGAGATTAGAATAGGCCGCAATTGAAGGTTCAGTTTTCAGTAAGCACATCTGTGCCGATTTCAAACAAAGTTTTGAAAGCTAGCAGAACGGCTTTTAACGTCCTTAACATGAGGTTGAGGTTAGCCTTGAATCAGCTCTGCAGCAAAGCTTCCTGATGAGAATGGTTTGTGAAGTAGGTTTCGTAATACATTGCAAAACCACCGTACCATACCATTGTCATCGTCGTGGTAAACTTAACAGATACAGGAAAGCGATAAAAAATACAATACGTTCTGGTATGAAGACATTAAGATTAGACCAGCTGAATAATATCTTCACATTATAGTCAGCCCCCGTGACGGAGTGGTTAGAGCAGCACTTTGAAAGAAGTGAAGCATCAGTTCGGGTGATGGCTTCTTTGTAAGTCGGTTGGATGCATGTTACGCACCTTTCAAAATGAGGTGTTTAATATGTTTGCATGTTCTTGAACTTAAAAGCATGCAAATATAACTTTGACTACCATTTGAAAGTTCTAATGCAATTTCGAACTGTAAAAGCCTGAAAGGTAAAAAATCGAACAAGGAAACCGACCTTCACTCTTTGTCTGCCAGCGGAATTAGGGGGAGGCATAATGTAAACCACAAATGACGTATGTATAGGGGGTTCTAGTGGGTCCGAACCCCCCAAATAACTTACCAGGTACTTAAATTAAATAATCAAAACATACTTGTTTCATTTCCTGTATAATCGAGGGTTATTTATTTCCACCGAACTTACACGAAGGCAATTATTAGATTGGGATCATGCTGTTTGAATTGATAGTACCTAAGGAGATTTAGGGACACTACTGCTTGTAATAATAAGCATAAAATATTAATCAGGAACTTTACTTTTTGTCAACTAGACCTAACATCCTTTTTTGTTGTTCAATACATATTTAATATTTTATTTTTTGACTTTAATTTCCTTGCCAGGGCAGTTGTTTTTATACAAATTTTAATGATCTTAACACGTAAGCTAGATAATGAATACGTCCTGTTATAGGCTATGTATTGCTATTCTTATGCCGTATTTTTACCTATTCATGTAATAATAATAATAATAATAATAATAATTAAATTACATATTTTAATTATGAATAGACCTAGAAATTATATCAATGTATGAATAATGAACATTTATTATTATTACTACTACTACTACTACTATACTACTACTAATATTAATTCTGAGGCACTTGGTTAGGACTTCTTATATTTCTCGATACGTGCTTTAAACCACCGACATCATGTGGAAAGTATAAGAGTAATGCAGTCAGCATGTTGTTTTGAGGAACGTCCCGAGAACGTTCACGTTGTTGACAAGAGAGTGAAGTTTGAGGAAACTCGTGCGTTTTCGTCGTGAGTCTCCCGAGTTAAATGTCCTCTGGTGAACGATACAAAGCTTTGCCAAGGTCTTGCCTGCATTCTCTCACGTGTGCTGCAATTCCGGGTGTTGTGGGAGCCATTGTCTCTTTCTTAGTATGGGAATTTTTAGTGTCCAGAGCTCCTTCTTCGGAAGAGGACCTTCACATAATGTTCTTTCAGCCATTCCTAAATGCTATTTATAGCTCGAGGTGGAGATTCACCAACGGGACGAAGATGTCTTCTACGATTTTTTTTTTTTTTTATTCTCGGTGTCTAAAACTGGTTGCGGATGCTTCCTCCACAATTTTCCCCGCTCCTATACGCAAGTCTGTATCGAGAAACATTTGTGGAGTTTCTTTTTTTGCAGTATTCTCACATATAGTAATTTTGGTAAGGCTGGTAGCGGAGGTTTGGTATCGTCTCGGTCTTGAAAGGCAAGTCTCGAAATAGAAATCATAAACAACATGCACAGCGTGTAGAGGTTATTCAGACAGACAACTTATTTTCTGTTTGACGCCTCATTTCGATGCTACGAACCCCCCGAAAAACGGAATTTTATCCTGATCAGGGTGCGAAATAATTTATGCCTCGGGGCGTGAGGGGGATGTCTTAATTTACACACAAACACAATACATATGCGATATTATGTTATTACGTATAAAAATTAATATATGTGCGAAATACGAGTATGTATATATAAAAGTAGCAAGCTCATTTTTACTCATTCTCAGTTTTCTTTTATCAAAAATTCGATTCCATAACTCCTTCTTTATACATGATGCTAATTGTACCTGTAAATTGCAGTTGTGGGTTATATACCCACTATTATACGGAAAAGGTCAATTTTTGTCAATTTGTTAAACTTTTCTATTCATTGAACATATTCAAATTTTGATTTTCCTGTAGCCTGGCCAATGATATCTCCTCCGATATTAAAGTTTGCACTTTTTGTAGCCTGCCCACTGATATATTTTTCAAACATCCTAAATGGACATTTGAAAGCTTTTTTTTTGGCCTGCTTCCGTGTTGTAGTGGTTACCGTCACTCATTGTGAA
Organism: Lepisma saccharinum; assembly: GCF_977018435.1. NCBI lineage: Eukaryota > Metazoa > Arthropoda > Insecta > Zygentoma > Lepismatidae > Lepisma > Lepisma saccharinum. The sequence continues at coordinate 111,523,221 of NC_139229.1, read as the reverse complement.
ATCAGAGGTATCAGGTTCGAACCCTGGTGAGAGTATCGATGTTTATTTGTCATCGTTTTTCAGCCGACCTCCGATGCGAAGTGGTTAGCACAGCGCGCAACAACGCCAAGGGTCTCGGATTCGAATCCTGGCCTGGACATGGGTTTTATTTGTGAGTGTCCCTTCATAAATTTCATCATCGCTATTAGCCACATGTAGCAGAAAAAGCAAAGTAAAATAAATAAATCAGGCATTTGTTTTTCATTCATCCTCATCGCGATTGCCCCAAGAGGTAGTAAACAACGTTGAATAATCGAAAAAGAAAACATATTTTCTGTTCCCACCCTCGGTTTACTAGTCGTTAATCAAGGAAGAAAATTGATAAAATTTCCAGTTTTGTAAAAATCAAACTTCACACTGCTCATAATTTAACATTCGATTTTAGCTAACTTCCCTACAGTTCCAAACACCGAGTACATTTAGTGATGAGCTGAAGGAACAGTTCCCGCCAGCGCAGCCAACGAACAACTGTGTCTGAAAATATCTTTAATGAGTCCGCGCATGCTCCGTTGCCGCAACAGCTGAAGGGGTGAGCGAGTTGGCTCCTTGATGGATACGCCTGTGACTGACACCTCAAGCTGACGAACCTCACAGTCAAACCTGCTGCTTGGCATGACAGAGCTTAATTTTTGCTTCTGTCGAGGTACTCTGAAACAAATATAATGTTGACGTTTGAATTTAACATGAAGCATCCTTCTTTCCGGGGGCTATTTATTGTTTTCTGTTAGCTCCACTTTGCATGGGGCGCAAGTACTCCCCAAGTTATTGATAACCGTCTAGCGATGCAAAGCCTGCCCCCCCCCTCCCCTGTGCCAAGTATCAAACCGTCTGGAGGTTGTCCAAATCTCTCGGATTCTCATCCTAGTAGTCAGAGGGACCGTGTTTCTGGGTCATTACCCACTTCTAATCTAGATCATTTTGGGTTTTCGTTTACGCGAATGCGCCAAGAACTTCCGAACAAGACTTTGATTTGATTTTTGTTATTTAATGCCGCTTTTCCGGCAATTTTGGATAATTGTGACGATGACGATGAGTGATATGTTGAAATTGGTGAAGGGACACTCGGAAAAAAACTCATGCCCAGGCCTGGATTCGAACACGGGATCCCTGGCGTCCTAGTTCGGCGAACAAAGCTTGGAGCGAAACCATTTTGTGAATTTGATTATTAGTTTATTTTACAATCGGGATGAATGGGAAGAGATGAGATGGATGAATCACAAACAAATATGGACGACACAGCACAAACCTCCACTGAGACTTCTACTGGCTGTTGCCCATGCGCCAGAGCCTAGATAGCCTCTAGAAATGCAGCCCAATGTGTTTGAAAACAAATTTCATCGGTCACCCTCATCGTCCCGATTTAAGTCCAGAATGGCACAAAATTTAAGCTAAATACAAATAATAAAAGTACAAATGCACGGAAGATGCTGTAGGTAGTATTGGACAATCGCCCCTGGGAGTCCTGCAACCCGCTGGCCGACGTTGTTTGGGTTGCGGCTGGTAAGGGGTTAGTTAACACGTCAGTTTAACGTCTGATTACATTATCATGAATTATTTTATGTTGGTTACGTTTTTTTTTTTTACATAACCAAGCAAAGTAAAATTGCAAAATGTCTGTAAATTGCACTATTAGGAACAACATACATGAATTTCGTGTTTCATATTTTGAGTTATTTTATGGATTTTTTATTTAGAGTACATCCTTTGAGGCATATTACATACTTTCCATTTAGAGTAACGGTTTTTTTATGAAATATGGCATTTGCCCTATTTCTCTAGTTTGTAATGAGTAGGGCTCGGATAGTTATGCACTAAAAGAATGCAAAATATGCACTAAAAAGTTAAAATATGCACTTTAAAAACATGTTTAATTTATAAATGCTGTATATTACAAACTATGAAAGATTACATGCCAGGCAATTAATATGTTTCTGCATTAAATGAAACACAATACATTACAGATCAAGATCATGATTGCATTTGATTACAACATGATGTCTCATATTTTCGAACTTGAAACTCCTATTTCAGCTAGAATAGTCTTATATTCAAAAAACACATGTTCCATTTTGTAAGATACAAGTGGACTGTATTTTAGGGCAACAAAGTCAGACACATCAATTTCCAGATCATCCACACATTGTCCATTTGTATGCAGAATTTTTCAAACTTTCACCATTGTTGCATAAACACTGTTCTTTTTCAATACTGCATCCAGTTTCTGTACATACGCAGGATCTTCAACCTGGGCGAGGGCCTTTTTAACATCTTCTATAATTTTGATGCTTGTTTGAAGTTGTTGAAAGAAGAAAGATAGAGAAAAGATAAAGAAAAGAGAAGTGAGGAGGGGAAAAATAAATACAGTATATGCTCAGTGTTGGTTGTGGGTACAAAAATATGCACATCATCAACTTATTTTCATACAAATATGCACCTGCATATGAAATATGCATTTTAGTTAAAAATCTTTAAATATGCATTTGCATATGCAATATGCAAAATGCATAACTATCCGAGCCCTAGTAATGAATATTTCTGATATATTTGTAGCAAGAAAATTCAAAATATGGTTTTCCTTTTAAAATTATTTAATGGTCTCTTAAACCTACAAACCTACTTCTAGACCTGCCATCATACTTTCACTCTGCATAAATTGATAATCACTAGTATTTAATATCACATTATGTTATTGTTGTGAATCTCTAGTGTGTGGTGTGCTTGTGTGTACATGAATATATTGTTACTATTTTTCTTATTCTTGGGTAACGTTTTTATAAGGTGCCTAATCTGTTTTTTCTTCTTCCTTCAGGCAAAGAAGATTGCTGACCACAGAAGAAAATATGAAAGAAAACGTCAGGAGAAAGAATTACGTGAAAAGCAAGAGAGATTAAGGAAAGCTCGAGAGGAGCATGCACGTGCAGCAAAGGAAGCAGAGGAGAAGGCTGGCACTGGCGATGCGGGCTTCAGCTTTCCTGGATCAGGTGGTGGTGCTGGTGCAGGTGCTGGTGGTGGTATGCCAGACTTTTCCAAACTCTTCAATGATCCTGAAATCACGGAGGCATTCAAGGTGAGCTTAAGGGGAAATAATTCATTGATGTGTTTGGATGAATTGCTTGGATAGGATATTGGACTAGATGAAACAGTAGCATAGTGGCAGTCCTTGCAACCGCCCTTCTCCCCCAGTGCAGGTATAGGGGCCCCACAATGAAGCCCCTCCCCTTAAATTTAAAAAAGAAGAGTATCAGTATCCATTAAGGGCAGGAGGAACAATGTGTCTTCAGTTAGATGTGAGGAGCCTCAACTGGTCCTCCCCGACCGATCTTTCCCAGTGGTGAGCTGAGGAAATAGAGGTCTTGTGCTGGATGGTCGTATGAGGAGGAGAAAACTTAGCATTACACTTACAAGCATATTATTTGACTTGTTTTCTTTGGAATACCACACTTCCGATGGTTTAGAACAGTGGTTTCCAACTTCAAAAGGTCCGAGGGCCAAAATTATATCCAGCACTTGATAGGCGGGCTGCATTTTTTTTTTGGGGGGGGGGGGGGTAAAAATTACAAAAATTGTAAGTACTGAACTGAAAATGTAGTACTTTCGCATGACCTAAATTTCTAAAATGAGGCAATAGAACAATGGAATTACAAATCAAAATTGCATAATTACAATATATTTCACAAAAACCCAACACTTATTGATGAATTGAAAGAAATTAAAGAGGCACCATACAAATAAGAATCCTTCATAGTAGACTAAGTGTTCAATGTGAAAATTGAGCCCGATCTGCTTCTTTTATTAAAGTTGTATTTGAATTTCTGTATTTGAAAGTCTCAGAAGGTGAAGCAGTGAAGAATCTGCCAGTCTGCTTCTGTAGTGGTTCTTGATGAACTTCATTGAAGAAAAAACACTTTCACACGTGTATGTGCTGCCGAACATCGATGTCATTCTTTGCCCAAAACTACGAAGGTTTGGAAAGCGTTATTTTGAAAGGTATTTGAAAAACTCTGGCCCCTTTCCTTGCCTAGTTTGAAGGAACATATCGCCTTGCAAATCACGCAATTCAAGTTGGAGAGATGCTATTTTGATTTTCAATCTTACGTTTTATGGAGATATTGCTCATTTTGATATTTGCACAAACTTTAACAATCAGTCACAGTGCAATCCGAGTTGGAACACTGGAAATCTCCTCGTACTTCGTGCGTAGTAAAACAGATCTCTATAGCGCCGCTCTGCAGTTTGTTTCTAAAGACACAGAGTGAAGCCTTCGCAGAAGAGGGCGAGTTCATTCCGCATAGCGAAGAGGTGGGAAGCGGGCGAGTTTATTCCGCATAGCGAAGGGGTGAAGAGAAAGTTAGGTCACTTTAGATTCTTCTTATTATCATTATTGACTGCAAAATCAATTCTACCTGTGATATTGTCTTTCTTCACAGAGCATCCGTTCCTTCAGTAAAGAAAGAACGTATTTTAATAAAAATAAATAAAATTAATGTATTTTGCAAACTGGCTTCGCGGGCCGCAGAAAAAGGCAGCGGGGGCCGCATGCGGCCCGCGGGACGCCAGTTGGAAACCCCTGGTTTAGAACAACACATGAATGGAATGAGGACACATTGAAGATTTGATTTGTTGCAGGAAAAAGTAAAAAACTCCCATTTGATTATCCGTAATTAAAAGTTGTTGCATTTTTTCCTCCGTGTGGAAAGCATTGGAATCTGAAACTTCTTATGTATCATATTTTTCAAACATCGTGTCCAGCTTAATAATGAACTTGAAAAATCGCTTCCACAATGCGGGAGAAATTCATTCTCTCCTGCATTATCGTGTTTCCTTTTAGTAACAGTCTCTATTTCGACGATATGGAAATAAATGCACACCTGGTGCAAGAACTGTCACTCTTTGTTGTGAACAGTTACTAAAACCATATTTTTTCCACATCTTTGTACGTATATAGCCTAATTGTTGAAAATTTTGTTTAAAGCAAAGAAGAAATTGCAATAGATCAAACACCAAATTTTGGCCAGGTGAAAGATGTCCAATTTAGAATTCCAGTTACTTATAGAGATATCCGTATTCATATAACTCTGATTAATTTCCACAAGGTAGTTCCCTGATATGTATACATGTGGATAACAAAGAGGAAGTGTGCCTGTGTCAATGTAGAGGTGGAGTGTTTAGTTATTGTACATTTGTCCACCTCTCTAGCTTCGTCAATGGTTTCATATATGATTTTTTCCGTAATAGTTTGTGCAGCAGCGGTGTATACTCCATGTTACTGCATTTACCTCTGGTAAACAAGATTTTCTCATTTATTTTTGTATACATTTAGCTTTAATACATGTGAAATCTCTCGTATATTATGCAAGCTATTAAAACAAGCTCTTAAACCAAATATGAAGAAAATTATTTAAGGAACTTTAGAGACTGGTTTAAGTATGCCACTGATCGTTCTCCATCGTGCTCTTCTGACTACCAGGTTTCCCCTCCCCCCCCCCCCCCCCCCCGATTGTACGCAGGTAGGGTGAGAGAGTCCAAAAAGGGTGGGAAAGTGGCTATTTAAAAACACGTGGCCTGCATGCTCACTTCACCCACTGGAAACAGCATTGGTAGGAGAAAACTGCTTGTTGATTTCTATTTCTGTGAGGTGCTTGGCAGGGGCAGTCATGGAGTTTTGGACTTTTAACCACTGTTAATTTTTACAAAAAAATATATTTTATTTTTTTTACCTACGTTTCGGAGCTGAATCTGCCTCCGTCTTCAGGGTAGCGTGTAGTCTGTAATGTCACATAAATGGTTGCCTAGGAGGATTGTTCAAGGTGACCTAGGCTCCACCGCGTCTGCAGTCACAAGGACCTCTATATACGAAAAAAGTGCCAGGTAGATTATGAGTGGCCCAGGCTCCACTTTGTCAAATGACCACGTCGAGGTCACGACCGACCACGTGAAGGTCACGACCAAGGCTTCGTGTGGCACCGTTAGGTTTCCACCTTGATCTCCGGGGACTGGATCGCCCCGGATTGCATGATGACGTAAAGTGGGGTTGGGTGCAATATCAGGGTGGTGACAGACCTGGAAAACCGGGAAAAGTCAGGGAATTTGAGGTGTCAAAAAAAGTCAGGGAAATGTCAGGGAATTTCGTCTTTATTTACTTTATTTATTTATTTATTGCAAGATATCGTTATGGAACTCTGCACGGGAACAGGAAACAGGAAATCTCGTTCGTAAGTTTCGGCCTCAACTTAGGCTCCTTTTATGCGCAACTCAACCACGGCGCCAGAAACCAGTGATGGCAGGAGGAGAGAGAGAGAGAAATTTTTCTCGCCCGGTCTTCTCAGCGGGATTTTAAATTCGAACACTCTTTGGAGGAAAATTGTTATAACTCGGGCACTATGGGAGCAATCTACTTCGGATAAGTTTCGTTTTGCAGCTAGAACATCAGTGCATGCAACCGTGTACAATTCAGAACACCGGACAGAGGAAGGGCGGCTTGGGTGGGGGGGGCGGGGGGGGGCACGTCCCCCGAATTTCAATGGAAAAAACATAAAAATTTGGAGTTTGCCCCTCTTCTCCCGCTATTTTGGGAAGAAGGCGCGAACTTTAGTATCCTTTTCAAAGAATGGACATTTCTCAAGAGAATGAAACATGTTTCATGTTCTTGGGTGCCATACAAGTTGTATAATAAGCCAAAATGTGAAATTTTATTTTTACTTAAAATAGGTAATTTTTGCATTTTTGGAGGAAAATTGTTATAACGTGGGCACTATGGGAGCAATCTACTTCGGATAAGTTTCGTTTTGCAGCTAGAACTTCAGAGCATGCAACCGTGTACAATTCAGAACGCCGAACCGAGGAAGCGGGATTTGGGGTCAAGACCCCCGAATTTCAATGAAAAAACCATAAAAATCTGGAGTTTGCCCTCTCTTCTCCCGCTATTTGGGAAGAAGGCTCAAACTTTAGTATTTTTTTTTTCAAAGAATGGACATTTCTCTAGAGAATGAAACATGTTTCATGTTCTTGGGTGCCATACAAGTTGAATAATAAGCCAAAATATGATTATTATTTTTTTTACGAGAAATAAGTAATTTGCATTTTTGGAGGAAAATTGTTATAACTCAGGCACTATGGGAGCAATCTACTTTGATCAGTTTTGTTTTGCAGCTAAAACATCATAGCATGCAACCGTGTACAATTCAGAACGCTGAACTGATCAAAGGGGGTTTGGGGTCACGACCACCGATTTTCAACGAAAAAGAAAACAACATAAATATCTTGAGTTTGCCCCCTCTTCTCCCGCTATCTTGGAGAGAAGGCGCAAACCTTAGTATTCTCTTCAAAGAATGGACGTTTCCAAAGAGATTGAAACATGTTTCATGTTCAGGGGTGCCATACAAGTTGAATAATGAGCCCAAATGTGAAACTCTGTTCGGAAATGTGGCATGGATATGTTGTGGAAAGGGATGGCTTGCTCCAGACCTGTGGCAGAGTTTCCACCCAAACATAAGAGTATGAAGGTCCAAAAAGCACATTCATTTCGTAATCAGCACCATGATACCATATGGTATCATCGGGCCAGTACGACCTTACTCTGATGATACCATATAGTATCATCGGGAGAGTAAAGGTTAAGCCTCTAAATATTACCTGGAAAATGATTTGAATTATCATTTTTCTTCTCCGTATAGGAGTAGTAAGGAAACTTGTCAACAGATGGAGGGGATAAGAGCGGGTGGCTCCGTCCGATAGTTGTCGGACGTCGTCGTAAGGCATTTTGTTGGGCAAACTGAAGGAACATGGAAACAAATAGGTTCCATTGATACATACGATTTTTGTCGAATATCGCCACCCGACAAAGTATCTCACTACAACATGCGACAGAAATTGCATGGACTGCAACATCCAACAAAAATCGCATGCATAAACAAGAAGAGCTTTAGACTGCAAATATGCTGCTGGAATTTTATTACTCTTCTGGCTCACTTCACCTTATTTAATGTAGCAGTGCTTACGAAGGTTTTCTTTCATCATCCTGACGTATTACTGGTTTCGCACAAGTTAACATACGTTTACAATGACATTGCACTATTCTCAGATATCAAGAAGAATCCAACCAAATAGACCTACTATCACGAAAAAGTGAAACATAAATCTGCTGGCAAGTGCATGCTCCCAACCTCAAATTTACTGCAACATTAGTATTGTAATTAAATTAACGCCACTATCTGTCCTGTCTGTTTAAACTCGTGAGAGATGGTCATTAATCTCTCACTGAGTGAAGTTAATGTCCAATACTATGAAATAAAATACTAATAATAAATATTTTTAATATCATATTTATTTAATATCATATTTACTCGAATCATTCAATCATAAGAGAAAATCACATTCTTCAAGAATTGACTCTTCTCTGCCAGCCCTGCTAAATTTTCACTTTCCATCTACTAATTTATACGAGGGGTGGTCAGAAAGTAATTTCCGATTAGTAGGGACATTTATTTTTCGCAAACGCCAAAACCGTGAAAAATGGTAATTGCTGCGAAGTTATGTTTAGGAATGTGCAGTGATGTCTGGATACATTTTTAGCCCGTTCGAAATATCGAAATAATGCGAATTTGGCATAAAATGCGAATTGTTGGCATTTTTACCGATTTTTTTAAAGAAATGTCCTAAAACAACGAAAAATTCCATGAAATCCAACATTCTTGTCTTTTCTAGGCCATGTTTGTGTACATAGAACATGCAAGTTTTCCAACATTTTACTCAAGTTATACGTACATGGAATAATTCCAACAGCCACTTTAAATCATATATTTTGCACGATTTTTTCAACTTTTATCAAAACCATTTGCATCACAGAGCAAAGTGTCAGGGTTCTAACAGGAGATCGAGTGCGTATCTATCGTCACACGGGAGCCACATCTTCGTATTTGTCGCACGAGATATGTTTTGAATTACCAAGCTAAGTGCGCACCATCGGCATTTGTCGAGCAAGTAATAATGGAGCTCAGTCGTAAGGGCGTCTGACTACTATGCAAGAGACTCGGGGTCGATCCCCTGCGGGGGAGAACCGGGATGTTTTTCACCTATTCAAACTGCTCCGGCACTCACCCAGCATCATATGAAGCTGGTACCTTGAGGAAACTTTTGAGGGATAAAGGTAGCCAGGAGTGTGGTGCTGATCATATCACACCCACCTTCAGCCGTGATCAAGAAAGTGTGGGGCCCTAACTCCACACCCCTATACACCTTCATGGAAAAGTGCAGGGGAGCGCTTTACTTTTACTTCCTCAAAAATCTGTTCCAACATATCAAACTGTCACGAAAATACGTATACCATGTGACCTACAATTTAAAATAATAGTTTAAAAGCACAATGGAGTATTAAGTTTCGGTATATTTGGCAGATAAATCTTTGGGAAACGTAACATTAACAAGTCAATAAAAGATAATGCCAATTTTTCGTGCCATAATATATCGGTATCTGTCACGTGAGATTGATTGATTTTAATTGTTTGGGTGCGTCGCCACTTATGGTCATTATGCACCCTTCAGTATACCGGCTGGTCCATTTATAATGATAGTATGGAATATCGCATGCAGAATGCATCCAATAGAAAAATTGCACAAAAAAAATTGATACTATTGAGGGGGTAAGTCAATGCCGCAATGTGAAATCTCAAATGGAACACCCCCATTCGTTTTACATATTTGGATTCCATGTTGAAAAAGAAGTATTTTTTGTTCGAAAAAGTTTGTAAAAAAATTGCAACCTTCGAACATTTATAAACATTTGGTAGTTTTAGTTTCATTTTGTTCCCTTTATGTAATAACAGTTTTGGTTTCCGTTGAGAACATTGCAAAAACGAATTTTATTCATATTCATATTCTTTATTTTGTTCGATTCAATTGGTACACTTATATGCAAGAGTTTAGTTGTTTGCTTTACAGAGAAGAGAGAAGTAGCTTTATGCATTGAAAAATGAGTCCGCACTCATGGTTCTTGCAAGCAGAGGGTTCCAAACCTCAGTGGAAATATCAACATAATACCGAGAATGTATAAGTAGACTGATAAATTACAAATTGATTTTTTAATCAATCACTCTTCACTCTTATCTCATTTAGTCGTAACTTTAAAAATAATCAAGTATTTTATTTTAAACTTACTGCGTATGACAAAATTCCGAAATCCTTCCCTAGCTTGTGAATTGTAATAATTTTCCAAATTCACTATTTTTCAGTTTGAATTCAAATCATAGAGAATAGAGAAATTAAGTCAATTTCATAGAAGATAATATTTGTACTTAAGAAAACCATACGTGGATCTGTATGAATTTATTGTTTCCATTTGCAAATACATCAATTTACTTTATTTTGCAATTGTCAGGGAAAAATGTAAATTTTGTCCTGGAAAACCTGGAAAAGTCAGGGAATTTCATTTCTGCTTGTTTGTAGCCACCCTGAATATGTATGAATAGTCTAAAGAGACTACACGTGAGATCTTATGTGTGTGGAGGGATAGTGTCTGAATTGTGAACTCTGGCCCCGTTGTTGTTAGTGATAGTTGGCAGTGTTTCTACATGAAGAGAAATTCATGTCCAATTTTCAGTGAAAAGGGAAATTTTATGAAAATATAGAAATTGCCAGAACATTTGAAGTTATTGCTTAACTTGCATGTATGCATTGGTTTTTATTTATTTCTATTATGTGTAATTCATCTAGATAGGGGAGGTGTATGATAGATATATACAATAAAAAAGACTTGTTGCAGTAAACCAGGTCAAATGTTGAGGATTTGTCACTGATGTGGTACGGGGAACTGTGCTACACCACTGACCAAAAACTGCTGCAGACAATTTGTTTACATGTATTGTCATAAATATTAGGTCATGGCCTGTACATGTACATATCAGTCACTTGTTTTTCAAGAAAGGATAACCATGTTCTACTTATCTTTCAACAAGTAACATAAATGCAGCACAATCACAGGTAAAACTTTAAACCCAAGATTTCAACTCTGAATTTCACCCTGGATGATGACCCTGAGGAGTGGTGCATACTTTGAAAAACAGTGGGTGGGCCAAACTCAGAGATTTGTTTTCTAATTTTATGCAACAATATGTCATAGCCATAAGAAGGCTGAGAATTTTCCCTAAAATGCCTTTCTTCTGCCTTTGCTAGAAAATGTACGGTTTAACATTTAAAAAACATTTGAGGCCGTATCTGAGATAAATACATGAATTTTATAGTAGCTGTTATGTCTTAGTGCCTACTTCGAAGATAACTGATTTTTGAGTGCCTAATTCTGGTAAAGGATGAAAAATCTGTTGATATTCACCAATTTTAGTGCCTATTTGGTATTTTTGGTGCTTCTTTGCCTACCTATTTTGAGTTTTTAGTATCTATTGATTCTCATCCTTACTTTCCTGATAACAACACCACCACAGATAGTGAAATTAATATAGGGCACTGAAAGTATCACATTGGAGATGTAACAAATTATTATGATGGCACAGGATGCCAGAGACCTAGGTTTGAGTCCTGGTCAAGCCTGTTTTTTTTTTCACTGAAATGTCTACATATTCAGAATGTTGTTCTACATCACTCTGTTATTTTTCAGGATCCTGAAGTTGCTGCTGCATTCCAGGATATTTCTTCTAACCCTGCCAAGATTATAGACTATCAGAATAACCCAAAGATTTCTGCTATCATTAATAAGCTGGTTGGCAAATTTGGAGGGGGCTCTATGCCAGGATCTTTCATGGGTGGCGGCTTCCCAGGAGGATTCAATCCTGGCAGTGGAGGGGCTGCAGCCGGTGGCAGTGATGATGTTGGATTGGACTGAAGGAAGGTAATTATGCAGTGTAGTATTGTTGGGGACATATTTATGGTAAATAAATTATCAACTTTTCCATACAAAAGCTGGTCATATTCTGGGATCAATAGCAGTATATAAAACAGCATTTTGGTGTTAAAATCCAAAATTTGACTTTAAAGCTATACTTATTACACAAAATAAATATTTCCTTTGTAAAAGCACATTTATGTAGTTGGCCGGGTGTGAAGTTTATTCCTGTGTTAAGGAGTTCATTTTTGCTCCTCAAATTTTTACATCACAATTAATGAATTTTTGTCATGATTTTGCATAACTTACAATATATTTAGACCAGAAAGTGTTGTGAACGTAAGTAAATTCCAAATTTTATGTTGAAGAATTTACTTCGCATTTTGCAATTAATTTAGGATCATTTCATGACAAAACATGGTAGACAAACAAAGACATGACAGGACAACAAAACACCTCAGAACACGGAGATCTTCCTGCATGCGTGGAAGTTGCCATTATCAAAACTGGCGCTATTTTCTTGCTGCTCACGTGATCAGTTGTAATTTATACATTCATCACGTATTATTATTATTATAAAGAGAAACCTTTAATAAAAGAATAAATTAAATGTATATCCCAATTTAATTTACATGTTTTTCTTGCATTAGCATACTTTTATAGAATGGACTACATGCTGCAGAAGAAATCCCTTATTAGGCTGTTGCAAACCTCAATACTTCTCACTAAGTCAAGTACAAAATCGGAAATGGTATGTCCAATGTCTGCATATGATAGTGTGATTTCACATTGTCAGTGAGGATGATGCTGGGAAGGCATGCACAGAGAAGCCAATCTATAATCCAGAGGTGTTCACACTCCGGAATACTTTTGTGGGTGAAGGAGGGGGAGTCGTGACCATGAGGGTGAGGGCAGTCGTCAGGGTTGGGGAAGTTGAATTAAAAGGAACACCTCTCAACAAGGAAGAGAAAAAGTGACAATATTTAAGAATTCACCCCCAAATGTGCATTTTATTTTGTATGTAGGGTACAAGAAAATGTGACTGCCTCAAAATATTTGTGTATCTTGCAGTCTTCTTTCCCCACTTCTTTTGCCAGCGACAATGCTTTTAGTTTCCCTTGGTGTTTTTGCTGCATAAACCAGCATTTTCGAATGGGGTGACAAGGACATACAAGTGTGTTTTTGGATGATGTAACTTTAGAGACGTTGAGGTACACTAGGAGAATACTGGAACGTGTGGCATTGAGATGTAGATCGACCATGTTGTGACACACACATTTGTCATTAGTTGTTGTATTTTGTATTTGATTTTTTGTTATTTAGCATCGCTTTTATTCCATTTTTGGCTAATCCCGACGATGAGGATGAGTGATCGTCAGATGAAATTGATGAAGGGACACTCACAAATAACACACATGCCGGGATTCGAACCAGGGAACTTCGGTGGCGAGTCCGAAAGTCTGCCACCAGGCAAGATGTACATTTTTATTTTTTATTTTTACGTACGTACATTTAACTCCCAACAGGTAATCAACGAAACACTGCTTATTCTGCGTCGTTTGACAAATGGAATGCCTTTGCACCTTCTGGCTTGTGGCTATGTGGAGTATTTTATTTTCATAAGTTGGCAACACTGTTAAGGTACACATGGTTTTTGTTTACATGTCTTAAGTTCTATGATTCCCACTTTAGACAGATTCCTTATCTCCTGGACTGCTTCCTTCCTCTTTTCTTTCTTCCTTTTTCTTTCCTCCTTCCTTTCTCTCATCCTTTCCACTCTCTCTAGAACTCCTTTACATTCTTTGTTAATTTTCAGCCCCCCATTCAGTTCATTATTTCTTCTCCTTTTTCTCTATTTCCTTGGCTTCTTTCCACTTCCTCACTATTCCTTTCTTCTCCCTCCCTATTCTCCTAGCCTTCTCCCATTCTATGTTGTGTCCCATTTCTTTTGTGTGTTTGAAGATAGCATTTTTCTCCCTCTTTAATCTTAACGCCATCCTTATGTTGCTTCAACCTGTCTTTGTCTCTTTTTTGTTTCCCCTATGTACACAGTCTCACATTCCTTTCACTGAACCTCATATATCATCCCTTCCTCTTCCTCCTCTCTGCTTTCTTCCTTCCTCTTGTTCACTATCCTTAAAATACTGCGGCCTCCCTTTCTGTACATTTTTAAGTGCCTTTCTAAGTACTTTACTTATCGTCTCTGTGGCTTTCCCCATACTCCTTATACCAAATCACCTCTCTTTTTCTTTCTCTTCCCCCTCTCCTGTTTCTTTATCTTCTTTCATCCTTCTGTTCACGTCAAGTCTGTCTTCCTTTTTGTACCCATTCTTTTCTAGTTGAGGGAACAAGGGAAGAATGTCCACTTTTGCCATCCTCTCTCGGTCCTGTTTTAGAGGGTTGGAGTGGTAAGATGCTTGGCAACTCTGAACCAGTCTTTCTTGTTACCCCAAGATTTATGGATGTGGTTTTCTCTCCGATGTGGGAAACAGAATATATAAAAAAGGGTCAAGGACTATGCCAGCCAATTGTGTTGATGATTATGATTGAAGTGAATGCTATACAAATGTTCTTTTGTGTCATTTCCAGTCATGAGTTACGAAACAAAGTTAAAGTTTAAATATAATCTCTTGTTATTTCCACTTCCTGAGAAGGATCAGATTAGGTGTGTTGAGTTCCCTTTCTTACTGTAACAGTTGAAACTGTATCTTCCATGGCACAGAAATTTTCGATGTCACAACATGGTGGCTCAAAGACAAAAGCAAGGAAGTATCGAAGTGGAATACTCCACATTGATAATAGGAGGAAGGATGATTGAGAATGCAGAAGAGGTTTTTGAGGAGTTATAGCAAGAAAACAAAGGTGACTCACTTGAATTGCTTCCAAGATGCTAACGAGTGGAGGATGAAGTAGCACAATTCTGTGAGTGCTCTGGATTTCATTTTAAGTGTGCTGAGGCTCATCAAGCCAAGGAGTCTACTTGGCAGAAGATATTAAGTGTAAGGTATGCAATATGAAGACAATATGATATTTTTTATAATATTTTGAATGACTGTGTACCACTGAAACGGATGAAGATACCAAAATATCCTGTGTTGTTCAATGGTGGCATTATTAGGAAAATAAAGTGAAAATTATATCATTACAAAAAGTAGAAAAAAGGTAATTGCAACGCAGAGTATCATGAAGGAAAATACAGGAATCTTAGGAAAGAGATAAAGAAAGGGGTAACAGCTGCGTTCAAAGTGTACATACATGAGACGGAGGAAAACATAAGCATAGATTTAAATAATGTATGGAATTATATTAGAAATAAAAAGAGGGATTCGGGTAGTAATACTTTTGAATACAACAATGAAATCTTACACAATGGGCACAATATTGTAAATGCATTTGCTACCTATTTCCTATCAGTGTACAAAGATGCTTCACAGTACTCTATAGTTGAATCGGATAAGTGCGAAACTGGAGTGCTTTACCAACTCGATATATCGCGTATCGAACTGAATGAGATCGAGGAAGCAATTAGAAAGTTAAAACCCAAAACTGCAGCGGGGATGGACAACAGTCCTCCCTATGTGGTCAAGGGGTGCGCTGAAACGCTAATAAAACCATTGAGTATAATATTCAATAAAATTTTGGAATATCACAACTTCCCATCAAAATGGAAAATCACTAAAGTTAATCCCATCCCCAAAAAAGACATGTAAAGAACATTAATTTCTTTAGGCCAGTGTCAATTCTACGAGCTTTTTGCAAAGTGTTTGAACAAATACTGTACGAGAGGATAATGGCCAACGTACGACCGGCTATATCTCCCATGCAACATGGTTTTATATCGCGGAGGTCGACAGTCACAAACCTTGCCGAGTTACACATTTTGTAGCTTATTAATTAGACAAAAGGAGACAGGTAGATGTATTCTATGCTGACTTGGCCAAGACGTTCGATTCGGTGAATCATGACATATTACTTCAGAAGCTAATGTATTTTAATATTTCTAAAAACGTAATTATGCTGCTAAAATCTTACCTAATGGACCGAAAGCAATTTGTCAATTATAGAGGATACGTATCTCAGGAATACCCAATGCCTTCTGGGGGTGCCGCAGGGGTCCAATTTGGGCCCACTCCTTCTCTTACTCTTTATTAAGGACTTCCCGAAAATTATTACGAAGTCGCGTTGCCCAATATTTGCTGACGATGTAAAAATGTTTAGAACAATTTGCTCTGACGAAGACAGCCTTGACTTGCAGGGAGACATAAATAGATTACTACAATGGAGTGAAAATAACAAGACTTTCTTTTAATCTTGAAAAATGTCAGGTAATGTCTATAACAAACGCTCAAACAATAAGAAACTTTCAGTATCAGATGGGAGGAAAACAAATAACTAGGGTCAGTAAATTTATGGATCTTGGTCTCACATATGATGCAAATCTATGTTTTAAAGAGCATATGCATCATATCGTTAACCATGCGTATAAGAAATTAGGTTTCATAAAAAGATGTGGGGAAGATCTGAAAAGTACATCAATATTAATAACTTTGTATGTCTCCCTAGTACCCTCACTCGTAGAATATGCGTCAGTAATATGGCAGCCTTTGAACAAGAAACATACGAGGGAAATAGAGATGATTCAGTCAAAGTTCTTGACGCATCTAAAGTACAAAAAGACAAAGTGTATCCTAAATTCACTCTGTACTCTGAGCTTGTATCGCAGTTTAACATTGAAAAAATTGAAGAAATGTTTAATCTAAATGTGATAAGCATGCTATATAAAATCGCAAATAACAAAATAGACTCTTTGGGGTTAGTATCTGCATTAGAATGTTGTGTACCTCAAATGAGAACCAGACCGAAACCTGGGTTGTTTCATGTGCCAAAATCTACAACCTTGGTGACAATGAAGTTCGACCAGAAAGGAATACGTGATTAAATGCACAGAGGCATAGGCGGTGGAATGGGTGACCCACAGAAGTGACACATGTGTGTAAGAGGAGGCGTGTGAGCAGGCAAGAATCGGGATCCCAGCATGTTGCACCCAAGGTCACGTAAAGAACGAAAACGGGGAACTATACGCGTGACATTGAACTTCGACCAGGCACCAAACCCATACGGAAAATTCCAGATAGTGGCGCATTCGACAGAAGCATGACGTCACGGACACGATAAGGGAGTCCGCCGTATATAAGCGCGTGCTGTGCACCTATTAACCGCAGTGCATCGTCACCATGGCCAGGGGCAAACCTATTGACAACACCGTGAGGAGAAGAGTGGTGGAGTTGCAACGGGATGGACTCAGTGAACAGAAAATAGGGCGCCAACTGAACTTACACAAGTCAACCGTCCACTGCATCATCAAACACCACCAAAATACGGGTACTACAGAGCCAGGTAAGGCCCCCGGTCGAAAACGCCTGCTGAGAGTGCGTGACCTACGGATATTTAGGCACTATATCCAGACCAACAATCATGTTTCTGTGGCCGAATTACGACCGTGGACTCGAGAACGCTTTCACATTGAAGTGTCAACCAGAACCATTCGCCGTTAGCTACAGCAATGCGGTTACCGAGTGTACAAGGCGAAACATAAACCCTTCCTTTCCATGTTGAACAAAGGCAATCGACTACGGTGGGCACGGATGTACCGGGGATGGACATTTCGGCAGTGGAACAGGGTTTTGTGGACGGACGAATCCATTTTCAATGTTGTGTACGGGAAAATACGGAAAACAGTCATTTGTCGGAAGGAGTAACAGAATGAAGCAAAATGTTATGCACGTCGGGTACAGAAACCTGCGTCGGTGATGGTATGGGGATGCACGACGGCATCTGGGGTTGGCCCACTACACGTCTGTGAGGGTAGTGTGAATGCACACGCCTACACACGCATACTGGAGCGGCATCTTCCCACGGTGCGAAGGCACCTGTTCCACAGGCGGCGTCTCATCTTTCAACACGACAATGCCAGGCCTCGTACAGCGCGGCTGACAAGAGAATGGTTGACTCGCCATCACGTGCGAACTCTGCCATGGCCGCCATCGAGTCCCGACCTCTCGCCCATTGAGAATGTGTGGCGTGTTCTTAAGCGACGTGTGCAACAGAGGGGACCCACGACAGTGGCTGCTCTAATCGCCTGCCTGCAGGAGGAATGGCACCGCATCGATGTGGAATACCTTGAACGACTCGTCCGCAGCATGCCCCGACGCATTGCCACAGTTATTCGCCGACGGGGCGGCGTCACACCATGGTAAACAGGATCCCCTCTAACAGTGGTCGAACTTCAATGTCACGTGTAGATGGACGAAAATGTTTTATTTTGTGTGGACACCATACATTGCTGCGTTGCAGCGGAAATTTATGTTTTCCTTTGTTCCATGTAGCCTTCTGAATAAAATATGTTCAGCATATGCATGTGTTCTCCTTCTTTCACAACGCACTCCTATATTTGTGACTGGTCGAACTTCATTGTCACTAAGGTTGTAGAACCAACTATGTAAAGAGATATCTGATGTGGAAAATGGGTAAAACTTATAATGAAGTAGTAGCAAATGATCCGAGCATTGATATAAACAATATGTCACTTCAATCATTCAAAAGAGTCGTACTGGCTCAGTGGAGAAAGGAGTGAGGGATTCGTCTATATAGTAATTAGTGAAACAATTCGTTATGCACAAAATGTATGTATGCCTCAATGGAAGAATGTTCTGTGGCAGCATTTGTTTAGTAAATAAATAAACAAATATTGGCTACTGTATAAAAGGAAGGATGTTATAGCAGGGATTCCCAAACTTTTTCGTTTCACTGCACCCTTAGTTTTTCGAGATTTTTCCACAGTGCCCAAGTCAGAATGTAGGCCTATTTAACACTTGCATCATTCAGTTAGTGTTGTTAGGTTGCTTGCCTTAAGTTAAAAAATAAACATATATTTCAAACTCATAAACTTTTTATATTTAAAAAGTACTAAATAAGCACATATTTAGAATGAGTGTCATTTCAGTGAAAATATTGGAATATTTCGCAGCATCCCTGTAAGCCAGCCACAGTGCCCAAGGTGTCACGGTGCACACTTTGGGAACCACTGTGTTATAGATATTAGAACAATATAGAGAAGGAAGGAAAAGAGAAATAAACACAGTCAAAAAAGTTTTGCATCACCCGAGAAGTGATGAAAATAGCATCCGCAACATGCCAAAGCGGACAAGAACCGATGAAGCAGAGCTCATTGTACGAAGTAACGCGGTCAATGTGCAATACCGACCACCACAGACAGACCGGAGTCGGCAAGCGCATGCGTGTGCTTGAGCGTAGCACCACGGTAGTCGGCGAAGGTTAGTTAGGTGGTCCTTGTATGTATTCAGTTAGCAAAAGCGAGTGAGTGCAGTTGTGTGCAAGGCATGCCTAGGCATACAATAGTTCAGTTTGATCCGGCCAGGATCATCACGCTACTGCAGACTGGCATGTCACAATGGGCTGTAGCTAGGGCTGTTGGAGTGACGCAAAGCGATGTCTGTAGGACCTGGAGGCGGTATTCAGACAGAGGAACAGTAGCAGATCGTTAACAGACAGGTCGTCCACGGGCCACACCACCAGCACAAGACCGCTATGTACGACTCTCAGCTTGGCGACAGAATACTATGACGACAAGGAACATCACCCATGCCCTCCAGACAGCCTCTGCTGTGCGTGTGTCAAGCCAAACTGTCTGTAACACACTCCGAGAAAGTGGTTTAGGTTCCAGAAGACCTCTCCGGCGCCAGTGCCTATTGCCACGACATCGGCTCGATCGTGTGCATTGGGCCCATGCACATCGAAATTTGGGACTCGATCTTTTTTCTCATGTGCTCTTCACCGATGAATGTAGGCTCTGTCTGAGGCCAGATTCACAAAGAGGACGGGTGTGGCGAGGCCCTGGACTGCAAGAGGGGCTTCGTGGTGTCCAGGGGGTCCATCCATACCAAGGAGGAGGAATCATGGTGTGGGCAGGGATCATGCTCGGACGTCGAATGCCCCTAATTCCAATTAGAGGGACACAAACAGTTGTTCGTTATGTCAGGGACATTCTCCAGACGACTGTGGAACCATTTCATCAGGAAATTGATGACGAATTTGTCTTTGTGGATGACAATGCCCATCCACACCGCACTCAGATGGTGCACGATTATCTGCAGGCAGCGAATATCCGTCGCATGCTCTGGCCAGCGTGAAGTCCCGACATGAATTGCATCGAACATGCATGGGCAATGCTAAAAAATGCCATTGCAAACCATCCTGTGGCTCCCACCAATCTTCGTGAAGTTCTTTTTGCGGCACAGGACGATTGGGATCACTTACCGCAAGATCACCTTGATCGTCTCATCCTCAATATGCCACAGCGTGTTCAAGACCTTCTTGCAGTCAGGGGAGGACACACCAGGTAGTAGGCAATGTTTCTGATGGATCCACTATGACGAACAGTCTTCTTGTGACAGTTCTTTGTTTTTTCGCCTCCATCATGAATCCTGCCATTTTAGTTTTCAAAACATTTCTGAGAAAATTGTACGTTTATTGTTCCCTTTTCATTCAACATGTCTTGTTCTTCATCTTTCCTTTTGTATTCCCACTGTCATTGTCAATAAACTTTGTGCTTCATATATATTTTGTCATTTTCCGTCCTGATGCAAAACTTTTTTGACTGTGTTTAGAAGAACCAAGGAAAGAGGAGAAGAATGAGTTAAGAAATTAGTAGGATGAAAGCTAAAGAAGATTTGATGGTAACAGAGGATGGAAGAAGGAGGTGTGAAATGAGGAAAGAAAGTTCATGACCGCAAGTTGTCGTAAATTTTTCAGAACATGAAATTTCTGGAAGAAAGCAGAGAGGTTGATAAGCAGTAAGTAATTTTAAATTGTCAGCATAACAAGGAAGACTTAAGCAAGTAATAGCTGAAGGAGAATAGCAATAAATAGGAATTAGATAAAAAGTTGGAAAGAAAATACATAAAAAAAAAAGTCATCAAGATAAATTAAATCTGGAAATAGATGATAGAAGACTCGATAAAGAAATGGTGCTAGGTAAACTCCCAGAACATGAAGATAAGGAAGGAGAAAAGAGAATGAAGAAGGGAGGGTCAAACTTTTTTTACTTGCATAGTTAATGCAGGGAGTTGAGTTAAGACAGAAGACAGAAAAAGTATACAAAATGTATTCCAGGGTAGCATACATCATTGATGGATGATCCAAGGTGTTTGAAGAAGAATAAGAATAAAAGAACAGTATTATCAAGAACTCTCAAGAAGAGAAGGAAGAAAATTAAGAAGCTAATGGTTTATCCTGATAATAGGAAATTGAAAGATCAAGGATTGCGTACTAAAGCCGGAAGGGAGAATTAGAGAAAATTAAATTCAAATAGATGAATAGGAACTACTTGTAAATTAAATTGCCCTTAAGTCTATGTAGGAGGATGAGCAGGCCTATGTTCCTGGCAGACTTATAAGCAGTGGCGTAGCGTTATAGTACGCCCGTACGCCCAGCGTTCCCACATTTAAAATTTCAAAAAAGCTTAAATGCTGTGATTATAAAGTAAAACGTGACTAATTTCATAAATATTTGACCTTTATGGCATTATAATAGCTATTTTTCGCGATCCGCTTGCAACGCTCCACTCTCAACACTCGTTCTACCATCTCTTTTCAATGCCTTTCCCGGCCGGACGCCAAGCAGGTTCGGCGTACAGGATTCTATATTCCTTGCTGCCTTTCTGGAGGGAAAGCTTCGATTTCTACAGCACGCGCGTAAATGCTCTCTCGTACGCCAGCGTACGGTACAGAGCAGAGAGGTCTACCGTGATTGGTTCATGTGACCCTCCTGTCTTCTGAAGCAGACGACAGCGGTAGAATTCCTACCCTGTTCTTTGGTCTTCGCGCTCATGCAACTCGTGCTATGTGATGCTACAATACGCAATATTGACTGACGTAACTTTACCAATCTCAAATATACTGTTTCTTAATGGCCACTGCATTGTATAATTTATCGCACGAACAGCGATATGCATTAGAAACTAAAAGGTCAACACAGTTTTTGTCAAATAAGTTGGTGAAGTCCTCGTGGTAGAAATTCAACCTGTGACTGCTCTACCATTTAACCCGCAAAACTATTAATTTTTTTATTGTATTTTTTCGTTATTATCTTACTACTTAATATTGTGTCAATGGAAATGAGCATTCATTTGAAAACTCTTAACATTGAATGGTCTCTGGACAAAATTATTTTAAAATGTTTATCAGCATTCTCAAGATGTAATAAACAGTGGTCTGAATTACTAATCGGCACTGTTACGTCAGTAGAGTGTACGATATTTGGATCATCCACTCTGCTTTGCACAGTGCGCCAAGACGACAGAGGTCCTTGGTTCGAATCCCGGCGTGAGCACGGGTGTTCTTTGTCAGTGTCCCTTCATCAATATCAAACTCTCATTCATATTCGCAATTAACCAAAAGTGGTAGAAAAGCGAAATAAAATAAACCAAATCAGTCAGTAGTTGGATCACCCACAACAATGACGTCTTCTGTTGTGCAGAGGCGCTTGTGATTCAGGTAGGTTTTTAATGACTTGCGTCATGCAGAAAGGTATTAAAAAAGGTATAAAACACCAGAGTTCAAAACATTTGTGGCATAGTGAGGCATCTAATTTTCTAGCTAGTTAGGTTTTCTATGCTAAAACATTCAGTAAAAAAATCCGTCGCGCAACAGCCCATGAAGGGCCTAGGCATACCTACCGACTGCCGGTCTCCCTCCCACGCTTTCCTTCGTCACCTCTAAGCATGGAGATCTTCAACCAGTATTGGAATAGTCGGGGGGTCAGCCCGACGTATCCCCAGCCGTTATAGTAGGTCTGAAAACCCAGCTGACTTCAGGCAAATAAACAATACCTGTGGCGACTAATACCATAAGTAAATTATTAAGCAAGAAAGGACCGACCCTTCCTTCGGACTTGGCGTTCCCACCTGAAATGTCCATGCTACGCCACTGCTTATAAGGTGACAGAAAGTAACAGTGATAAAATTTGAGATTAAGCAACTACATTGGTATGAACAAATCTTCTCTATAAGAGTCTACAGGAATAACTTTGGCAAGATAATTCAGCAGTTATGAAGCTGAAATAAGTATATAAAATAGAAGTTTTTTGTTTGACATTATTGTTCGGAAAGAAAATTTCCTTCACTGATGTTTTTGTCAATTTTCTGTGTTGTGTGGAAGGATGCCTTGTAATGCTTTTGGGCATTACGCTGAAGTTTCATGTTTAATTTTCTTGTTATGTACAATTAATTCAAAGTTCATTACTTCTCTCAATATTTATTATGTCACAGACAACATTATTTAGAAGGAAAATCTACGAGTTCAATTAATTTGACTCCTGATTTAAAATTGCATCACATTACTATAGTGGTACTACAGGCAAATCAAAAGGGCTTACGCAGACCCACGACTCGTGTGCACAGTACTCCCACGTGGAGGGGAGGGGCAGAGTGGAGCATGCTTCCTTATTGCCAGAGTTGAACTGTTAAGAGGGAAAGGTGTTCCAAAAATTTTTTGTCAAAGTTTCTTTTCCTTGTGGTCGCTCTATACCAGTGATGTAAAATTTATTACTCATTGAAATAAGAGCATAAACCTACCATTATATTGTCTGCCTGCAATGTGGTTGTATGAAACAGAGAGCACTGAACGATCTTGAGATTTCTGGTGTCTAGTGAATGAATAGGAATTAATTTTAATGTAATCTTTCATGTTGCATGTCAAATATAAGCTTATTGTGTTCACAATGTTGTCATGGTGGTTATGATTATGATTGCTACATGAATATTCTTTTTCATAAGTTCAAGTCTTGAATGAGTAAACAAAATTTAAAGTTTAATTATAATTTCCTGCTATTTCCACTTCCTGAGAAAAACTCTGCATAGCTGTGTTGAGTTCTCTTGCTTACTGGGGCAGGAACAACGGTTTCTTTCAGTAGCATGGAGTTCCATCACAACATGCAAGTTCATATATTTATAATTTATTTCCTTTGAAGCTCTCACGAAAATGCCCACCAGTTACACTGAAAATGGCTTACATATTTAAGTGAAAATTACTATATTAAACATCTTACAGTATGTGGAGGATATATTATGAAACTTGCACAAAAATATGAGTTATGGAAATTGTATTGAGGTAGAGGTTGACTAGGTTGCCTCATGTTTGAGCATTTGCACAGAGCATACCAAAATCCCATTTCAAACCTGGTTGTAGGGATGTGCCGAAGCCGATTACAGATGTATGAAAATCGGCCGAAATTGACACATCGGCATCAGTATCGGAATCGGCAAAAATCCGATATTTAAACCGGTACAGATTATACTAGAGTTTTTACCTTCTAACAAGTTTTATATTCTAGTTTGGTAAGATTTATTGAAAATTTGGTTATGATTCGTCATTATTGTAGAGTTTTTGTAATAAAATTATTGCAAACTCATTCAGAGGATCAACCTAACTATAAATCGGAAATAAAACAGTACATTGCTGAACCAGGATCTGCTGTTGTATTGGAAATTCAAAAATGTGTATTCAAACCTGAAGCACAAGTGCTGAGAAAATACTTGGGCATACCTGCTGCATCAATATTCAGTGATTGAGTGTTCAGTGTTGCTGAACAGATTTGCGATAAGAGAAGAAGTCGGTTACTTCCTGAAGTGCTTCCAAAAACTCGTGTTTCTGAAGTTGAATCTGGCAGAACAGGAATTCATTTTGCATTTCAAAGAACTGCTTGTGTACTAATGTTTAATCTCTTGAGAATCCATGTTCTTCTTAAAGGTTCACATAACATTTTGTAGATGCATATGTACATTCGCATCTCTTGAGAATATATATGTATATACATATGATATGCAATAGAAATGTACGTAGCAAATTTATTTTTGTCATGCTGAAAATAACATCCCATTTCTGTTTAATAATCTTATGTATCGGAATCGGTTAAATATCGGCATCGGTATCGGTTCCAAAAATTATCGGTGAGTACATCGGCATCGGTAAATTTTCAGCTTCGTCACATCCCTACCTGGTTGCAATCATCATTTTTTAATAAGTTCACAAAGTTTTTAAAAATGGATCTGTTCTGTTCTGTCTACAACTCACTCAAGATGAAACACATATTATAGCAAGTTTTTATGACATTATAAGACAATTATTTAGTGTATTAGTATTAAGGAAGGGGACATAGGGAAAAATATATTTCAATAAGACTTCAAAAATCATAACTAAAATAAATTGAAAATTTTGCTCCCAAGAACGTGAATATATACGAAGTTAATTTTCATATCTACAAGCCAGTTATAATT
Organism: Lepisma saccharinum; assembly: GCF_977018435.1. Lineage (NCBI taxonomy): Eukaryota > Metazoa > Arthropoda > Insecta > Zygentoma > Lepismatidae > Lepisma > Lepisma saccharinum. The sequence goes on along the minus strand of NC_139229.1, from coordinate 111,497,998 downwards.
GTTTTTGTGAAATTGTCTGGTGTTCCTAAACATAGATCCTCAATCTGTCCCAATCGTAAGCACCCGTAACTGTACTGTAGAGTTTCTTTCAAGTCCATCTTCGGCTTGGTCCTACAAGTGTCTTACCATCAAGTTCCCCAACAAAGACTCTGCATTTCTCTGTCCTCTCCCATGCATGCTACATGGCCTACCCGTTGAATTTGATTTGATTTTTGTTATTTAGCATTGCTTTTCTTCCACTTTTGTCTAATCACGAGGATGAGAATGAGTGATGATGTGATGAAATTGATGAAGGGACACTCGCCACCCATGCCTAGGCTGGGATTCAAACCTGGGACCCCTGGCATTGTAGCATGCTGTGCTAACCACTCCACCATGGAGATTGGTCTACTTATTGAATTTTTCTTGATTTATTTATTCAAATAATGTCGAGAAATGTAGCTCAGTGTGAATACATTGTGATGCAAGTGTTAATAGAATATAGCTAAATGGTTTTTCTTGTACGTTTGAACACATTATACCAAATTGAAAAACAGTCATCACTCAAATTAGGAATTCCAAAACAATCGCCATATTAGTTTTGTATGCTTTAGTTATTGAATGGAATTAGTATGAAAAGTTAAAACCATTACTTATCATTCATTTACTATTGGTAGAAATTTGACATCAGTTCATATGAATGTATCCAATAGAATTTGATTTGATTTGGTTTATTTTACTTCACTTTTTGTGTCACTTTCGGATAATTTGCGAAGATGGGGATGAATTATAATATGAAATTAATGAATACACTCACAAACATACATGCCCAGGCCAGGATTCGAACCCGAGACCCCTGGCATTGTAGCATGATGTGCTAACCACTCTGCCACGGGCCCGGCATATCCAATAGAAAATGACCACTAAAATTTTACATATACCATTCCTTTCAAAAATGCCCAACCGAGGAAGTACTGAGAATTAGATAGTAAACAAAAAATATAATAATAATAACAATAACTTTGTGATCTTGTGACTTGTGTTGTCCATACTGTCAATCCAATTTTTCACACCTCTTCTTGCTTTCTCTGATAATGTTTGTGTAAACCTTACAATATGCCAACCATAAGTTTTGTTTGTGTGTTTTAGGTAAAAGTTGGCATAAATCATTGTAGAAAAGTTGTTTCCAATAATTATATTCACTAAACCAGAAATTTAAAAAGCTTTGAATTATTAATTAACAATAATGAGCATTGCTAATGAAATATATGATTTGCAAACCCTGCAAATCACTTTGGTACCAAAGATTTCCGTGGAGAGTTCACTGGACCACTAATGTCCAAAGAGTTGTAAATATATGTGTGTTTGCATGTGAAACGTGTATATGCATGTTTTGCATTTCATGAAGTTCTAATATTCATTTCCCCCTATCTTTAAAGGCATGTTGGCAGGCCCACTGGTTTTTGGTGTTGGCTGCAGGGAGAGGAGAAAGAAATCAACAACGCTAGGTGTGAAAGTGCCATGTGTTTGTGAATAATGAACATATTTGATTTGATGGGACTGGTGTCATCTCAAGGAATTTAGAACGAGAATTAGTTAGTTTGTTTTTCATATCTTAATACTCTTTTTTTTTAAGTTTTTTTTTTTTTAACAAGAACCTTAACCATGATACGTTACACTTACTCATCACGTCACTTGTTACGTGACACCAAACGTTGAAGATGTTAAGGGTACAACAGATGCTGCAATTTAGTGTTTTATCTTGTATATGTTTTTGTTCTTGTGGATAGTTTGTTACGTAAGTGTTGCATAGTTAATGCAGCCAAAGGTAGTAGGGAAACGGCTATAGCAGTAGAATTTGTCTAGCTAGTGGTAGTGGCTGTTCTTCCTAATAGTTCACTTTATAGCCAATAGGTTTTGAACCATTATAAGAATGGGTATATTTTTTTAATGCCAAAAAAAAAAGGTCTATTTCAGGAATGAAGATTGCAGCAAGTCTGTTAAGTAGGCAAATGCACTTATCAAAATGATAAGTGAAATATGCTTCACGTGCATGCTGTTTACAGGCATAAAATTTTACGCTGTAAAGAAACGCAAATAAAATTAATTCAAGGTTCAATTGCTTAAAACACATTTAAAGAAAATATATTGTGACCTAGTCAGTGTCATTGTGTTGACAGAAGACTGATAATCTTGTATAAAATGGTTGTCAGGATTATTTTTTTTTAAGCAATAGAAAGGAAGGACAATGCAACAATTATTATACATATTATAAGGGAAATATATTACAGTTTGATAAAATAAATTGTGTACTTTTTTCTTTCAAATGCAATTTTATGAATTAGTATGTTGAGGGAGGATATTGTGCTGTACATTCCTGCACTTCTCTGACATTCAAATAATAGGTGAAATGTGTTGAAACTAACTTATGGATAATTAAAAAAAAGTAAAGTGTTCCCCTGTGCATAGCACCACGCCATGAAGGCGTATAGGGGGTGTGGGGGTAACGCCCCACACTTTCTTGATCCGGTCGTGAGTGGGGGTGATGTGATCAGCATCACGCCCTTGACCGCCTTTACCCCCCAGGGTTTCCCCCAGGTACCCATGTTATTCGACGCTGGGTAGGCGCCGGAGCCGCTTCCACCGTTAGAAAAGTTCCCGGATTTGAACCGGCCGGGGATCGAACCCGGGACCTTGAGCATGGTAGTCAGACGCGTTACCGACTGAGCCACCGCGGCCACATTATGGATAATTGGTCACCTTAATCCTGGGTTTGTAGAAAAACCCATTTGTGTGACTTTTTTGAATGCCTACTCAAGGTTCGTTTGTTTTTTTTCTTTAAATGGTAGCTATCCATATAAATCTAGTAGGGATGGGCTGACATGAAATTTTGGCTGGTACCAATAAAGTATCGATATAAAATTAACCAATAATAATAACCAATATTCTACCTTGGATCATTCAAAGTAGGACCCTCCTGCATCCACACATTGTTGCACCCTGGCTGTCAGTGCATGGAAGGATTGCTGGTAGTCCTTTTGTGTAATGCTCTTTAAAATCCTTGTCGTAGCCCTCTTGATGGTCGGTACATCATCAAAGTACGAACTTTTGGGTGCAGATTTTAGTTTAGGAAATATAAAATAATCACATGGGGCCATGTCCGGTGAATAGGGAGGGTGGGACAACACACAGATTCCCTTTCAGGCCAAAAAGGCCTTCACAATCACTGCCTTGTGACTTGGGACATTGCCATTGAGCAGACGCCACTGAACATCATGCCAATATTCGGGCCTGACTTGGGACATTGCCATTGAGCAGACGCCACTGAACATCACGCCAATATTCAGGCCTCACACGTGTTATGCGTTGCGTTAAACGCTGCAATACCTTAAGATAAAATGAAGCATTAACTGTCTGTCCTGTAGGCACAATACCCTTACTATCGTAAAAAATAATGAGCAAAGTCTTGATTTTGGATTTCGACTGGCGCAGTTTTTTGGCTTGTGGAGAGTTCAGAGATTTCCACTCTGCACTCTGATGTTTTGTTGACAGGTCATATTGAAAAACCCATGTCTCATCCGCAGTTACGATATTCAAGAGGAAGTTAGGGTCCCTATTGGCGGTAACAATCAGCTCTCTGCAGTGATCAACTCGGTCCCTCTTTTGGTCATTTGTAAGGAATGAGGCACGAAACGAGCACAGACCTTCTTGTTGTTTAGTTCTTGGGTTATTATTTGCCTCACAATTTCCTTGTTCACGTGTAACTCTTCAGAAAGCATTCGAAGTGTAGCATTTCGGTCTTCCATAATAATTGTCCTCACTTTCTCCACCAATTCCTGTGTTCTCACTGTCCTTGATGCACCTGGACGTTCGTCGTCTTCAATTGGCTCCCGTCCTTCACTGAAACGCTTGCACCATGCAAATACACGTGCACGGGATAAACAAGTGTTCCCATACATTTGCTGCAACATGTGAAACGTTTCTGTAGCAGTCTTACCCAGATGCGCACAAAACTTGATATTTGCTCTTTGTTCCATGTTGCAATTAAGATGCAATTTCTCAACACCTGTCTGCACTCAACAAGTCCACACGCGTCAATCTCAGTCAAGGTCAATGCACTTGGTATCATTTACTCGTAAGATATCCTTTTTTTGTTTGCACCAGAGCATGCTTACACAGGAGTGCCACCTGTTGAGTAAAAAAAGCAGTCTCGTTTTCAAATTGCCGGACTGTGTATCTTATACTCGGATGGCGCTTGTAGTTGGTTGAGGAAATTGTCGTAAGGTTTCATAGGTTGTTGAAGTTTGCATTCACATGGCTGCTTCAAAATTCTGTACATGGACCCAAAAGACTGTCAATATATCAATATTGGTTGTATGTAGGCATCAGATGGTAGCAGAGATGAAACAATTGCATCCTAAATAGACCACAGCCAATATGTCTGTTTGGAGATAGAATATTTGCATTCTCAACATGCTCTTTGTGATCAGAAGTATCCGGACACCCACCTGTAAATGAAGTACAAGTTTGGGCCACCCTCCATCAGGAACACTGGCAGTCAATACAGTGTTGGCCCACCCTTAGCCTTGATGACAGCCTTCACTCTCGCAGGCATACTTTCAATCAGGTGGTGGAAGGTTTCCTGAGGAATGGCAGCCCATTCCTCGTGGAGCACTGAAATGAGAAGAGGTATCGATGTGGGTCGGTGTAGTCTAGCATGAAGTCGGCGTTCCAAAACATCCCAGAGATGTTCTATGGGATTCAAATCAGGCTCTGCACAGGCCAGTCCATTAGTGGGACATTGTTGTAAAACCACCCCCGCAAGCCATCCAGTATGGATGGGTGCTCAGTCGTGTTGAAAACACAGTGGTCATCCCCGAACTGGTCTTTGACTGTGGATAGCATGAAAGCTGTTAAAATGTCAACGTAAGCTTGTGCTGTGACATGTCACTTAAAGCAACAAGGGGGCCAAGCCCCCTCCAGGAGAAACCTGACCACACTAACTCTGCCACCCCTGAATTTCACTGTGGATACTATACAGGCTGGTAGATGTCGTTCACCAGGCATTTGCCACACCCACACCCTACCATTGGATCGCCATATTGTGTACCATGGTTCATAACTCCACATTACATTTTTCCACTGTTCTATGGTCCAGTTTTGATGCTCCTTGCACCACGCGAGGTGGCGTTTGACATTTGCCTGTGTGATGTTTGGCTTATGGGCAGCTGCTCGGCCATGGAAAACAAGTTGCCACACCTCACGACAAACAGTCGTGGTTCTTGGAGTAGATCCTGATGCAGTTCGGAATTCCTGTGCAATGGATGATGGACGATTATGCTGTATGACCCTCTTCAACACTCGATGGTCTATGGAGGTCAACATGGGAGGTCGGCCTGCATGCTTTCGGGTTGTGCACATCCTTTCATGTTTCCACTTCACTATAACATCGGAAGCAGTGGAGCTAGGGATGTTTAGGAGGGTGGAAATCTCGCGTCCAAACTTCTTACACAAGTGGCACCCTACCACCTAACCACATTAAAAATGTCCGTGAGTTCCTCAGACCATCCCATACTGCTGTCTCACGCTGTCTGCAGACTTCTGAGATCGCTGACCACGTGGTAGATGGCAGTACTGTGTCACTCTCTATGATAAACACACGTTTCATGGTGTGTGTGAATACTTTTGATCACATATCTGTAGAATATTAGTTTATCTCTTGTAGTCTACGGTTATTACAAGCATAAAAACACAGTTCTTCGTTGTGACGTTTCAGGAGAACACATGCTCCCTTCATCAGACATTTTCTCTTTGATGATGTGAGCTGACAAACCTGTTCTTGGGTTTAGATTTATAATGTCCAAATCGTGTTTGTGTCATCTTATTGCCATTTTCCTTGCTGTTTGTCCTACATATCCTTTGAACATGAACAACTTATATATTCCTGTAGTTTCCACATCTGGTAGAGATTTTCTCATTTTGTATTCATTAAATGTACATTCCAAACTTCTTGGTGATCTAAAAACAATTTTGAAATTAAATCTTCTAAAAATGTTGGCAATTTTATGTAAGAATCCCTTGTGGAATGGAATGCAAACAAATTTATTTTTAACAGATTTCTCATTTTTGTCCGTATTTCTCTTTTCCTTTAGTTTTCTTGCAACTTGTTTTTTGATTTGGTTTATTCTGTTAGTGTGAGAGCCATTTTATTTTGCTATATGAAAAAGCCTTTCTTCTTCATTTTTGATATCCTTATTATTGTAACATAGTATTTGTGCTCTCAGGAAAAAAATTAAAAATATATTATCCATTGCTATACGAGAATGTTCTGAATTGGTATGGATGTATTTTTCCCCTGCTTCTTTTTCCTATGGACTGATGTTTCAATTGTTGTGTCAGTTGTCTTAATTTTCAGATCAAGAAAAGAACAATTGGAATCAGATTTCAAACATTAAACTTATTTTTCTAAAGTTGTTACCTTATAACTGATATCCGTTCATTGAACGTTGTTTTAAAGTATGGCAGTGTATGAAAAACACTGCGTTGGGTATATCTGTAGTCAGTATTCTAAAACTCTGTTATGGTTATGTGGAATTTTATGTGTCAAATTCCTAGCTGAAGTACAGTGACTGACCTTCTTGCACTTTTCACGAACAGTAATTGTCCCATTGATCTGTCTGGAAAGCCTGAAAAAAGTCTGAAATTTTTTATAAAGTTGTACATACCCTGATTATGTGAAGTGCTTGAAGACACTTGATGATGCAGCTGTTTATTAGCCACGTGTAGAAATGGAGTGGAACATTCGATTTGACAAGTTCTTGAACCCTATTTTTTGTTTTGTCATTGCATGCATTTTTTTTCTTTATATATATATATATATATATATATATATATATATATATATATATATATATATATATATATATATATATATATATATATATATATATATATATATATATATATATATATATATATATATATATATATATATATAATATCTGCGTATGGCATTGATTGTGTCATCAGGAATTGAATGCAACATAATCTGTTACAGTATGCATGGCAAAAGACATGGGTTTCTAGGTTCAGTATCTTAGATCTAGAGCACTGATGTGCAAAGGAAGGGTCAAGATTCTAATTGAATTATATATCCACTCAATTCATTGTGTATATTTCGATACCCTGTGGAGGCACCTAGTGGTTCGGATCCCTCTTTAAACTATAGTTCCAGTTACGATTAGCTTGTGTATGCATAAATTGGACTTGACACAAAAATGCAACCTACTCTTTTAAATCTCTTAAATTACATTAAAATGCAGGACTTGTGCGAGATAAACTAAGAAATTGATCTAATATATTTTATTGTATTCGCAAGATACTGAAATTTTTATACACAGTATATGTACAACAGATAAAAATAGTTATTATAATGTGCATTAACATGTAAAAAATGCTTTATATATGTATATATTTTACAAGTTGCTGTACACAACATTGGTATATATAACAACTGCTATCTTGTTCCCATGAAACAGTTGATTGTAGAATTCTAACTCACCATTACTTTCTCGATTTCAGTATCTTCAGTTGATATGTTCTCAATATGGTGATATATATTCTGGAGTTGAGGTACAAATTCTGTATGATTTAAACACACACTCGCATACACACATTCACTATCTACACATATTTTTTTTTCCTTTTTAAATATTACATGGTATGTTTTCATCAGCTAAACCAATCTTCATTGTCCGTCATTCACACATATAGCAGAAACACCTATGTACTTGCCCACCACAAATAAACAATTTATAAGGTTTGTCAAGAAACTCCATGGGCAACAAAAGTTATTCACATCATCATGCTACTCTGTAAGCTTTATAAAACAGCATATACATTTGAGACAAGTTTCTTGGTGTATTACATGGTGATTGGGCTGACATCACTATTATTGGCTTACAAAGTAATGTTTTTGCATTGAAGAAAATTATTAGGAGGAAGGATACGAGTTGATTCACACAGCCACTTATTTGCACCTTCCTGCATATGCCAATATACTCATTTTTTACCCCTAGAAATTCTTAGACCAATAAAGTAGTAAAACTCTCACAATCCTCTGTTTGATCATACCACTAGTTAAGAAATATTTTGCTACATACTATTAGCCTAGTGATAACATTTTTGTTGAAATTAGCAGTGTGCATGAAATGAAATTTTCCGCTTATACTAAGGCTAATTATTGATGCTGCTTAATGAATAAATGGTAAATGGTATGGAGGAAACAGAAGATAAGAGTTAAACATAATTTTAATATTCATTGAACTGAACCAAATGGAAATTGAACAGAAACACACTACTCCATTGCTGCAGGAGATGTGTATAAATCATTCCTGAAAAAGTGTTACACTATGAAAGAAGACCAAATATATTAATGTGAATGTTATTGACATTCCAGAAATTTCCATTTCTGTGTGGCTCCGAGGCCCACTCAGCCTCGTATAAATGGATACCTGGAATTAAAAGTGGTTGGGCATGATGTGGATCACATCATCCCAACTATGGCCAAGATCAAGAATATGTGTAGCTCTGTATTTCCACATCACACCATATCATTTCATGGCATGTGTGCACAGGTACAGGGGTATCTTTACCTTACCTATTGATAATTTAGATTTTTTTTATCTGTGAATATTGTCTGAAGATTTGGCTTGAGTGTTTAAAATAAATTTCCAGTGAGAAGTCATAACAACATATGTCTTTGTAAATAACCCTCTCTTCCAATAGCTAGTATTTCTTTCATAGTGCCCACCAAGACTGTTAATGATTTCTATATTTGCATGCATGCTGAAAATGGAATATACGTATTTTGGCACTTCTGTTTGGTTGCCCAACACATTTACTGTATAAAAGGGGGAGTGGTTTGCATTCTCCTGGTTAACTTATCTGAGCTTATTGTGAACCTGAATTTTGCAATGACAAACTGATATATTGCAGTGCAAATGCAGCAACAATATCACACAGAAGAATGTTCTATTTTAAAGCAGATATTGCATGATTAATCAAAATACACTTTTAAAAAAAATGTGACGGACATACTTCACAATCTACGATTCTACCCATCAGCATAAACTATGTACAATTTTATTTTTATTTTAACATTCAATATAATCCTTAATCTGTTATCTATCTAATAGAAAAATAATTTAAAACATTTTAAATATCTCTACAAACCAGTCCTCATTTACAAAATAATTTGTTTTAAACAATCTCTCCACACCATAAATCCAAGCCCATCAATTTACTACTTAAATAACACTGTACGAAATGCATTAACTATAAATTTTTGTGGCACATTGTATTCTTTTCCAGGTACATATTTACAATAATTGCATTACAATAACAAAAAGGACAGATGTGTATTGCTATTTTATGATGTGGTGAAAGATAAAAATGTGTAGCTCATCTCTACAATGCTGTATTTTTTACAAAATGGAAACATTAAATTCTATACAACTCCCACTAGAAATAAGTTGTGTGAGAGCAGGGTTCAACTAATCTACAGAGAAATGAAGCCATTTTAGGAAAAAACATGACATTTTGGTGAATAATATTGTAGTTAGCATAGATTCTAAAAATATATAGTAAAATTTTGAGCAGTGTGTTTATAAAGTGCAAGAAATACTTGAAATGATGAACATCTGCCCTGTTTATATCTTGATATGCAATTTTACAATTTATTTTATATTTGGCATTGATTAAATACAAATATATACGCACACTAAATCTGCAATATAACTTATAATCCAAAGTATTGTTTTTCTTTTGTAATGAGTGAGAACAAAATTTTGATCCATTATGATAACTTTAAATATTCTTTCATATTTGTTCAAAGTTTTGCCAAACTAATGTGTAAGCACTGGAAACAATATTTGAAATAATCCCTCCATCCAATACTACAATGAACTAAATTTTGAAAGCGAAACAAGTTATTGCCACTATTTTCAATCCACTATCTTATAGCAAACCCATGACCTAACTGATTTTCAAATATATGTACATAATAATTACATGTAAATATAAGTAAAAAAAATAATTCACGTACGAAACATAATATCACAGGATTTGTTTTGTTTGGTTTATGTACAACATTGTCTTTCTGAGCCACTGTTTTTTTTTTGTGTCAAAACTTCAACATGTGAAGGTTTGAGTGCCACGGGACTTTTCTAAAAGGGCTTCTGTTTTCTGTCTCTGTGGGGTGTGGAAAAGTCAGCCAACCTAAAAACAAGGGAGGGAAGTAGGACTGCTGGTGTATTCCATCTGGTGCAACTAAGTCCATGTTGCTTGTGCCACGTAGAGGTTTGCTCACAACATCAAACGAAGGATCGGCTTGGCACAAATCTTGATGCACAAAGTATTCTGATTCAGATGAAGATGGATGAATGCAATATTTCTGATGATGCTTTTTGTCAGGAATATCTTCTGCGTGTTCAGTAGGTTGTTGGGACTCCCAGAAGATGCTTGTTAGACGTTCTGCCAATTCCTGGTATCTCTCCGTGTTCTCCATGGCAGTGTGGTCGACGTACATCCAGCTGACGGAGCCTGGACTAGATGTAGCTAGAAAAGCTTCATATTCGGAATACGGAAGATCAACCTGCTTGCGGCAGCAGTGAAGAGAGTGCTTGGAACCATCGTTGGAAGTTGCCAAGTCTTGCAACGTGACTCTCTTTCTTCTGTAAGCAGTTTGTTTTCCTTCTGGTGGTCCTTGTGTGGAGTTCCCTTCCTCGTTGACTGACTTTGCAGTTTGTCAATTGTCCCTTACCCTGTATGAATGCTTCCAGATCTCCAGCAACATAACACACGAGTGGAATCTGAAAAATATGAGCAACGGCATGCTTATCCTGGAAATGACACCCCATGCCAAAATGCCGTAGAACTGCAACTGAAGTTCTTGCGACATCCAACTCTGTGTTACAAACGTATCAAAAATCCACAGAACAGCATTTGCGAAAAGCAAGAATGTCACAACCTCCCTCCCGGGCTTTGATGCCATTTGATATCTCGTAGTGCATGCTCTTCGTATGCTTTCGGCTATCAGCGTACTCTGTAACGAAGCTTGGATTAACAGTAAAAGGTTGATTGAAAACACCATTGCATGGTTAGCATCTGTAATGTTGCTTGCCCCCACTATCATTCCGAAAATGGAGTACATGTAAACACCAACAATTGTTGCAGATGATAAAATGCGGTCCAGCTCTTGTGGATGCCGGCTTGTGAGGGAGAGCTTCCTGATCTGAAAGAACCCAACAACGCTGAGGATAATGCTGATGCTGAGTATAGATGCAAGGGTTCCAAGGCAGATCCAAAGCAGCTGGGGTTGGAACTCTTCGTTGTTCTTCACCACGAAGAAAATTATGAGGATGACAATTCCACCCACAAGGCACAGGAGACCGAGGAACAAGCCCTTGCTTGCCCCCTGGCAGTCGACTCTCCAGTTCTGGTTATCTGAGATACAAGACTTTCCCTCTGAACATTTGTGGAACTTCATGGAACCTACTTTCTGTCCCATGACATATGTCACTGCAGCAGCAATCAAACTAGAACAGAAAGCAAAAAATGAACATTTACAGTAGTATAGTGTATACACATGAGAAGAAATGGAAACCACACTTTCAGGAAAAGAGCTTTTAAAAGCATTCCGTTTAGCCCCCTTCCCTTTGTTAAATACATTGTTCAAAAATCGAAGGACAAAAAGTATTCTCATCACAAGTTTGTTTTTCAATAGTGCTTTTGCTGCGTTGTAACATCATAGGACTCCCATGTAGCCAAATAGTATGTGATCTCACCTTTGGTGTGAGTGGTACCATTCCTGGTGGGATCCCTCAAATTTTCAGCCTTGACTCAGTGTCACGAGGACAATTGGGAAGCTACTTGAAAAGAAGTAGTAGCAGACTCTTTGTCTGGGACTCAATGTGCTGATCATGCATCACCCAATGAATAACCTGCTCTTTCAGGCCCTGGCCCTTAGAGGGCTGTTGCACCATGGAGTTAAGTTTTAGTTAATTATAACATCATGATGGCACACAACATTTTTTATGTAATATTGAAGAAGAAAGGTAAAGTGCTCCCCTATGCTTAGCACCACGTCATGAAGATGTATAGGTTGTGTGGTGGTTATGCCCAACACTTTCTTGATCGGGTTGTGAGTGGGGGTGATGTGATCAGCATGATGCCCCTGACCACCTTTACCCCCCAGGGTTTCCCCCAGGTACCCATGTCATTCGATGCTGGGTGGGCGCTGGTTGAAGAAATGGAAATTTAATCAGTTTTTCTAATCCAAGACTTAAAATGAACAGGTTTTGATTTTATACACTCCGCGGCAAAAAAGAATCTCCCCCTAGTGATAAAATCTAATATTTTCTTTCAAACACTATGTTTTACTTTTTTGTATTTATTTTGAGAATTGTACATACTGTACGTAATTTTAACATTTTCTGATATTTTACTTACTCTAACAATGAAGGTAATAATGAAGAAATCAACAAGGAAAGCAGTTAGTCCATTAAATTGTTAAGCTTTATGGCCTTTATTGCCTTCCGCTATTGTTTAGTTACCTTTGTTTGGTCTGTTGTATAGTTCAATTGTTACATTTGTTTATGGATTGGTTTCATAACCTCGCTGAAAGATTTCTTGATCAGAAGTCTTCCTTTTTGCTCACACTGCACACCTTCTTCTCATTGTTCGTTCCGATACATTTTTCCCGATTCCACCGCTCCAAATGTCAGCTAATCGGCAGGTAGACAGTGTACGAGAAAGTCTGTCAGCTTTTGGTAGACGTTTCAATTTTCTATCATTCCTGGGTGTTGTAACTCATTTCCTTCCACTGCCTTTTCTACGGTCTGTACTTCCAGTCTCTGTATTCCGCCGAACAACATTTGTGACAGTTTTTGGATGAATATAAAGTCTCCGTGCAATTTCTTTCTTGGACACATTATCCTCTAACATTTGAAGTATATTTCCTTGCTTTCTTGGACAAAGATCTGTAACACCCTGCTTTCTACCCATTTTGATTTACTGTACTTTGTGTGAGCAAGAAGGAAGACTTCTGATGAAGAAACCTTTCAGCCAGGTTATGAAACCAATCCCTAAACAAATGTAACAATTGAACTATACATCAGACGAAACAAAGGTAACTAAACAATAGCAGAAAGCAATAAAGGCCATAAAGCTTAACAATTTAATCAACTAAAGGCTTTCTTTGTTGATTTCTTCATTATTACCTTCATTGTTAAGAGTAAGTAAAATATCAGAAAATGTTAAAATTACGTACAGTATGTACAATTCTCAAAATAATTACAAAAAAAATAAAACATACTGCTTGAAAGAAAATATTAGATTTTATCACTAGGGGACGATTCTTTTTTGCCGCGGAGTGTATATTGATGTTTGAATTATATCAATTATATCAGTATTTATCAAATACTACACTTTACTGTGTATTCAGGTAAAGCCACATATTATTGTAAAACTTTACTTCTCCCACCAAGTCATTCTAAGATTTTTCCACATAAGTAGATTTGGGAAAAGAAATTATTATTGTCAGTCAGTCAGTTCTCATATGTTGTGCTTCTGCTTTTTTCCAGTGTGAATTGTGTGCTGTTGCATGTTAACTATTTTTTTTTTTTTTTTGGTTCCTAGGGATTATATGTACTTGTTAATTTTTAAGTCAGCAATCATAATCACATTGCTTCTTGGTGTTTATACAGTAGTGGAACCCTGTTCCGGGGTATTACATCTTCCTACATTTTAAATGCAATCTTGATGATCCCAACATAGCAAAATGTGTTAAGCTTTTCTCAATTTTACATTTTCCCTGCATTTGAAGTTTTTCTTTGTGAGTATTCCTTCATCACTCATCCTCATCTCCGTAATAGTCAATACTGGCAGAAAAGCGAAGTAAAATAAGTCAAATCAATCAATCAATTAAGCTTGGTCCCCTGAAAAACAAAATCGACATTCCACAGTATTTAAGTTTGTAGATCCTTATGCATTTATTCATATTACTCTTGGAAGTCGAAGCATCACATATTAACACTCCTGCTTTATGGAGAAAGTAAGAGCTAAGAAAACCATCATAGAAGTCTTGGCCTTTATGTTTAAGTGCCCAAGGCAGCAAAAGTGCAGTGCAAAATTAAAACAAAATTTTCTGTGTTCACCTGTGTGTGTCATTATTTTACAAGGTAGAATCATGATAACTCCAGCTTGTGAGTTTGAGATTTAAATTCTTACCTAAACTCCACAATGAATGGGAACAGAAAGGGCATTGAAGACGTCCACAGCTGGCCAAGGGAATTTGTATTGAGACATTCGTGAAGAGCCACAACTTGCGACATGTGATTCTGTGATACAGGCACATAAGTAAAGTTCCAGTCTCTTGGTCCTGCAAAATAAAATTAATTATTGGTTACACAGTAATACATATTTTTTCATTAAATATCTGTACCATAAACCATACTACTGAGAATTCCTGAAAAAAATATTTATTTATGCGAAGTAATGTTGATATTCAGGATCAAAGATATTTGAAGGGTTCGGGAGTAAATTATGGTAAGTGACAAAATGCAGGTTTCAAAAAAAGTTTGAGTTACAAATTAAAATAAATTTCTAAACTATTTACAGCAAATGTGATTCACTTGTATGTTTATTGTCATATAAACACAATATTTCATCCTAATTATTTTTTTCTGTGCTGCTACATGTGATTTGTTTGAGTGTTGTTCAAGGAATTGTTGTAGTTAGCATACTTTACATGCAATGATACTATCAAAATGAGTGATCAGATACCGCTTATTCAAGCTGACTTATGTCAGTTCAATAATATTTTGACATTAGGTTTTTTATAGCAACCATGACAATTTGTAATATAAAAATGAAAGCCATATTTAATAATTTTATTCAATAAACAATAACGTGAGCTACTTGATGTAACAAGTTTTTGTTTTCCTGTCACAATTTTTTTATTTGTCTATGGCTGAAATGAACACCATTAGAAAATTATATTTCTTCGTTTTATTGCATTAGTATTTCAAAAAAGAAGTTCTGAATACTTGTTATTAAAAATAACTTCCTTATCTCTATACGGAGATCAATATTCGTGAAAAAAATATTTTTATATGAACTATTCTTCAGCTTCACATATCTACCTCACACACAGAGATCGAGGCTCTATTTAAAACCTCAGCATGTGATTCACAAACTCCTCTCTTGATACAAACATGCAAAAGAGAAAAACAGCTGTGTTACGTAGACTATCCAAATTGCGTACAATGGCAATATTAGATTTCTGTGATTCAATAAGCAAGTTATACATAAGGTTTAATTCTCTATGTTAAATACAACAATTATGTCCCTTGTAGTTTTCTGTTATATTTTTCTTTAAATTTACATATTTGTAAAGAAAAATTTCAAAGTTCCTAGGGCTTATGTTTTTTGTAAATTTCAAAGAAATTTAGCTCTTATGGATTGAAATAGTTATAATTTCGAACCAAGAAGAACACATACTTGCAAATAAATATCAACAATAAAAAAAAATGTTTTCATGAAAGTCACAAATATCATAAATATGGAAGTTAATTAAATTAGAAATAGGTAATTAGGTCGACTATAAAACATCATAACTTTTAAAATGCACATTACAGATTTATGAAAAAAAATATTTGATAAAAAAAAACTAAACAGTTTTGAATAATTGATACGATTCAGAGGATCATATCACATATTCCTCAAGTGCAATAAATTTTTGACATTGCAAGTAAAGCATGGTATCTTTAAGCAGCCTTAAATGAGCATACCCAATTGAAAATCAAACTAATTTCTGTGTAACTTCAGCTATTTATATCTAGTAAAAGAAATGTATATGCTGCTCTACTAGATTGCAGTTCACATCCAGGTACGAGAGTAAAATTTATTTCGAAACTACCATCATGAACACGGCTGCAAGTAAACAATGGTATCTACAGTAGATACCAATTTTACAGGAAATAGAATATATGTCACCATGCACAGTTTTACTCGTTTCTGCATCGGTATTCTCCTCATTCTTTTTCGGCAGTACACATTCCGGATCTTTATGGGAATCATATGCAGAGGCCTGCACAAGACCTGGAGCAGACCCGTTCGTGAGACATCGCTCCTGAAATGCCATGCAACCTGCACAACACCCTCGCTTGAGCAGCTTGTATGCCCACCTGCCCAGATCGTTCCTGGCAGGCATTGTAGACCCGCCGGGTACCCGCAGTCTTACGATACCTAGTAGGTCTCAGTTCGTTCTTTCCATCAACTGCAGACCCCTCCCTCTGCATGACGTAGTTGCTTCGAGTAGAAACTGCAACGGGCCCACACCGTTCTGTGGTGTTGCCAACTGCAATAGATTTTCACTACTTAAAAAAGGGAACTCAAGCTTCGTAAGCCACATCACCAATGAAATGAGATTTACGAATGTTGCTACCTCCCCCCCCCCCCCACACACACACACATTGAAATAGGTTTTCCGTGGTACAGGATCCATAAGTATATGTCGTAAACAACCAATATACGTATATATAGTGATATAGGGCAGGACTGAAACATTTTATGTCACGTTCGACGCTGAGGTCGCGAGTCGAGCGAACACCAGGGCCGTAGCCAGCCAGGGGCATTGCCGTTACCCTCGTTTGGTGGGGGGGGGGGGGGCAAGTACTTGGATAAACGTGCCAACAACAACAATCACAATAATAGTAATAAAGTAGCATGAAAGGCATTATTATCCTCACAAATCACACAAAAAGGGGGTAGAAGTTGGTTCTCACGTATTTGTGTTGAAACAGGATTAGAAATATTTTTTTTCAACACGTCAATTTCACATTAGCTAATAATGGAAAACAAGCACACAAACTGTTTTTGAAAGAAAGAAAGTGCATGATAAATGCATTCCGAATGTACACACATATATGGCATGTAAAATTTCCATCTACAATATTTTCTTTTCACATGGAGCGACGTATTACATAATCAATTCATCCAACTCATAACAAACTAACATTAATAAATAATATCATGGCCCGTCATAGCATTCTCTGTTTTAAAAGTCCGACCCTGTGGCCGAGTGGTTAGCACATCGCGCTGCGACGCCAAGGGTCCTGGGTTCGAATTCCGGTCGGGCTTGGTTGTTTGTGAATGTCCATTCATCAATTTCATCACTCATCCCCATCTTCGCAAATTAGCCAAGAGGCACAAAACGTGAAGTAAATTAAACTAAATCAAATCAAATCTGTTTTAAAAGTTTTCTCACTTAGATCGTTCGGTGCTCAGGGCCAACTCCCGCTACCCCTTTGCTACGGCATTGAACTTGATGAGACTGTATAATATTTTATAATATATTTCTACTTTCATAAAATTTGAAATCAAGGGGTTGCAATTACCCCTCCATTCCCCCTCTGCAGATGCCCTTGGCTGTCTGGAATAAAAATTCAAGAAAAATATGAAAATTAATTCTATCTTGAGTACCCTTTAGCCCTGCTACTCTTAAATTCTGCTAGCCTGTTTTTTTCTTGTACTTTAATGTTTGACCCCCACCCTGACCCCTCCGCTAGACTTAATTTCCGTCCAAGGTTGTGACCAATGCACCCTGCCCCCTCTGGTTGCGCCACTGCGTGCCTGGTTAAGGCACCATGCAATGAAAAACAATTAGTTTTCAGTGAGGAGATTTTTGTTTGCTCGATCATTCATTTAGATAAATGAAGCTGTAATATTGCGTGCATTTCCTGGCAATAAGATAAAAACTGCTTACGCTGAACTGAAATCGCTAAGTATATAAATTCTCCTTGGAGGAGAGAGCTCCTCCTAGGACTTCGTAGGATTTAGTAGCTACGTAAGTAGGCAACACTAGCTGCAGCCGTCCACGTGGTGATGAAACACCTGGAGCGACACGCTGCCGGAGGGCTGTTTTCTTCCAGCAGGTTTTGCAGGTGCCCGGGTCTTGTTGAATGCCCAGTTACCTTGAAGACCAAGAACCTGGGTAAAGATGCAAGTCGACTCGTTGCCGTGGGCAGGCTAGCAGGTATACCTATCCTCGCGGGCAAGCAGGCAGTGGGTAGGTAAAAGGCAGACTATGCAGGCCTCTAATCATATGCACTTTCTAACGTGTTCTCTCTCTCAACTTCGCTGTTGTCTAAATACTCCGAAAGTTTCTGAGACACATTGGAATTCAGCAAACACCATCTTTGTTACTTGCCATACTTCAAATGAAATAACTTGTAGATAACTTAAAACAAATCTAGGTCTGTCATCTGTTGACAAAATGAAACACTAGAGTACTGTTGGACTCCATTTACGATGGACTAGACGATGAACTTTGTAACTGAATAATGACCAAAATGTCACCATGTTTTACTCCCGAGCCCTTCTCTTAGTAAAGCGAATTCTTGTTTATTGTCTTGTGAGTGTCCCTACATCAATTTATTCATATAATCACTCATTCTCATCGTCACAATTAGCCAAAAGTGACCGAAAAGTGTGATACTAAAATATCAAATATTAAATCTAATCAAATATTATCATGTGATAACTTTATATTACTTTAACATCAAAACTATTAGCACTTACTCGGACATTATTTTAACCCTGTGTCTTAACATGTAATTAATGATTTTGTTTTTGTCTTGCCTGTGTAAAAAATCAGGATAAAAACACAAGGCCACAAGAAACTCTTTATTTTAATTTTTATGCTGATGGTAACTACTATGTATATTTTTCTATGAGGGATCTTCTCAGATTTTATATAATATACAAGTTTTGTTTGACTACTCAAAATATTTGCAGTAAAAGGAGTCAGTTTTTTTTAAATAATTCTTTGTAACTTTTAGAACATCTACCACAACGGCCTGAAGAGAATGTTGATGCATGTAGGCAAAAAAATAATTTGCACTTTTAAATTTTAAATAACTCACCAAGTGGTATACCAGACACATCTCGTTGTATCCGTGCCATTGCAGGTGGGAATCCTTTGAGCTGAAGGGGAGTAGGGACATAAGTGGAAGTGTCTGTTGGCCGGTCAAGGATTCCTGGGTTTTGATATGCATACACGTAGTATGTCCAGTCATTTCCACTCTCCCATATAATCAGACGAACCCAGAGTGCTAAGTTTGTTGCAACCAAATGCATAAAGCCAAACCTGGCAATGAGTCCAAAGCGTTCCACCAACACCTATTCATGGAAAAGAAAATAATATAAATGTATCAGCTTTATTGCAAGGAGTACATTTTAAAGGGGGAAAAACTCAAAAGAACACTTATTTTCTTAAATTTTTCTTCAATGGCAGTTTCTAACTGTTTATTAGATTATTAAATTAGTTATCAGTCATTTTCATGGCAATTATAAGATGTAAGAGTTTGTTGGGAGACCATGAAAATGAAATGAGTTAGCATAAATCAAACAATTTTAAGTTAAATTAGTGATATTCTAAAACTATGAAATTGAAAATTAGGAGGAAAAGTCAGCATGATTGCGCTTGGGATGTGTACTACCATTGGGCATTTTTTCTGTGGGCAAAAGAGCTTCCTACAAAGGATATTTATTCATGAAAACATGCTTCCTGTTTACTGAGAGAGAGAGTGTTTGTCACTAGTTCACGATTTGGTTGAAATTCTCTCAAGGATGCTCAAAAAGTTTCCAAAGAACAGCCTGGTCAAATAATGAATAATATTTTAAGGACAAATGCTTGATTGTTTATGCCCGGAACTTGTACTTAAGATATTTCTCAGTTCTAAGGTCTTTTTACTTTTTTTTTTATTTATGAATGGGAGCAGGTAGAAACATGAGAGTTGAATTAAAAGATGCCATCATGTGTGAAGATCATGCAAGACAGTTGGCAACATCGTCTGGATCTTTGCCAGGATCATAGACAGCTTGTGGTGTTGGAAGCATTTTAGATACAGTGCTAAGGATGGTGACTTGGACATTCCATGAACATCATAGTGTCGCCTGTTTTCCCCATTTGCATTAGATGACACTCATTGACATTTGTTATCTATTGAGTGAAACACATGAAGGAAGCACAATGTGTGTGGAAAATGTGCATTCGTGCATGCAAAAGTTAGAAGGCCAAAAATTGTGTGAGAATAAGCAAGTGGCATGCACCAGCAAGACTTGCAACCTGATCACATGAATAAAAGTGGTTATGGGGGAACGCAGATAAATTGTAAAAGATATCCCCTCAAAGTGAACATTTCTGTTGGATCTGCACACACCATCCTGTATGAGGACCTGCAAATTTGGCTCCAGATAGGTGCAGGGAATTTGTACCCTTCTCACACCAAAGAATGATTCACGTTTTACATCCATGATGCATTTTCTGCATGTTTCACTTGAATGGCAATGAATATCAATTGGTGTCACTTCATGCAAGTGGAGAAAATAGATGATAACATGCTCTTCTTGTAACGTGAATTTCACCATCTTTAATGTCTAAAGCCAGCACTACGAGCCTTCTATGAATCAGATAACACTCGCAACTGTCTCGTATAACCTACATTAATGTTGGAGTCTTAAGACAACTCTAATGTTTCTACCTGCCCCCATTTTCACATAAAAAGAAATAGACTTTAGAACTTGAATACACCTCATACTTGAGTGAAAATTCATTTGAAAACTTGTATTATTATTGTAATTTTCTCAACCAGAAATAGGGGTGTAAGGGGTGATCTTCTACGTAGTACACCTGGACTGCATTTTGCAGACAAACGAGGCTCTGGCGACTGGCCCTATGGCCAGTATAATTCTGTGTGTTGTCCGGTTTTTCGTCCTTATATGTGCTGAGTGCCCTTTTACAGCCTCAACTTTTAACGAAAGTCAGAATATTTTAAGATTTTAGTTATGCGATGTTAGAGTTGTTATTTATAATGGTAAGGGGCTGGACACCATACAATGTGATGGGTGCAAAATAGCCTAAGGGCTGATGCACCCAAAATTTTAAAATCAAATTCAAAATTCAAATTCAACCAGAAATAGGACCTTTGTACTGCACTTTTTATTTACTAATAATCAAATGTAAAAAATATAGTTAAAATGTAATAATTACATATTTAATATTGTCCATAAGAATAATACTTGCCTGGGAATTCACAAATAGAAAATGCATTTGGAGAAATGTGAACAGCCCATGTAACACAGGATGAACAAACACCACATCATTAAGACAAGGACCTTCCATCATTGAATGCATGGCCATCTCCAAGCCATTGAATACCAACGTTCCAAGACCAAAAGCTAAAACATAGAAACAGCTTGCAATTGTACCTTAGAATAAATAGCAGTGCACAAATTTATTAAGTTGACAAAAGTATTTATATCTAATATATAAATATATTTGATAACACAGTTTATCATATACCCCAATCTTTCATACATACAAAAAAATAAATATTCTAGAAAATTTAAATTGCAGTAATTTGCCTCCTTGGTGGTGTAATGGTAACATTGTGCCTTGTAATCAAGGGGTCCTGGTGGAGGCACAGAGTGATTCGAGTCTCACTTTAAATTGTAGGTCAAGTCCCGATTAGTCTTTCTGTGCATAAAGTGGACGTAGATAACAAACAAACCCAAATTCTTGCATAATTTGAGTTTCTTTTTTTTTTGTAGTTTGAATTTTGGGTAACACAGGGAATACTCTAAAATATCCTGAGAAGTGTGTCATGTGTTTGATGAAAAAGTATCTTTGAATTATTATTTTCTTGAGACACTTAACCAACTTACTTCAGCTATTTTCTGTAGAAACTGCATTTACATTTGTAATATATAGAAATGTTAATTTCACATTACCTAAATCTAAATATTGTTGTTATAATTGAAACACATAACTTGCGTTGAGTATGAAAGTATCAAGTTTTCAATAGCGCTTGGATATAAGTGTATTATTTTATATCAATGTGTGCCTAATTGTTGTTGCATAAGTGTTAACCATAACAATTGTAGATTTTCCATACATTCTTCTTTACAGTGCCACAATTTTTTTCCCAATTAACCATTTTTTTACATCATTGAAAATACTAAATCTGTTACAATTAGTAATTATAAAAATTTAAAATAAAAATGAACACAAACATATGCACATATAATATTATAAGCTCACACACACACTGAACTGTACCCCAGTAGATAGCAGGTTAGCCTCTCTAAGATTGAAAACAAAACTATAGAACATGACAATTATAAATGCCTGTGCTCCAACTGAGGACAAGGATGAACTAACAAAAGACCAGTTTTACTATAAGCTACAACTCTATGACTGTATACCATCTAATGATGCAAAAATGATTATGGGTGACCTAAATGCACAAATAGGCATGGAAGAAGCTTACCAAGGAACAATTGGTTTACACAGTCTACACAAAGAATGCAATGACAATGGCCAACAGCTTATAGACTTTGCAATAAGTAAGAATATGGTAATCAGCTCTACACTCTGTCCACACAAGAAAATACATGCACAGATGTGGATGTCACCAGATGCATCAACACTGAATCAAATAGATCATGTACTAATAGAAAAAAATGGGCATCAAACATAATAGATGTAAGAACATACAGAGGTGCCATTTGTGGCTCAGATCATTTCTTACTTAAAACCACCCTAAGATGCTGTATAATGAAAGCTAGAGATGGTGTCTCCAGAGCTCAAACACTCAGCATTGATAAACTTCAAGATGAAGTGACCAGTAAACAATTCAGATCATCATTATCAGCCAAACTACAGAGTGGAGAAGATGACCCTACAGAAGACATAGACGAAAATGGGAGTCGATGAAGAATAATGTCAAGGCAGTAGCTAAGGAAGTTCTTGGAACAGGCATTAGGAAGAACAAAAAGGAATGGTTTGATGAAGACTGCAAAGAAATCTTTGAATAAAGAAATAAAGCATAGCATGCATATTTGAGTCGACCAACAAGAAGGAAAAAGCATGAACTAGATAGATGGAATAAAGAGGTACACACAATATGCCGGAAAAAGAAAAGAAAATATATAACAGAAGATAATTAACATTGGAGAACAATTCAAGTCCAACAATACATATATGTCATATAAAGAAGTAAGATCAATCAAAGAAGAATTTAAAACCAGAACAAACTGTTGTAAAGATAAGGATGAGCTACTTCTGGGAGATAAGGAAACAATCATAGATGGAAAGAGTATTTCTCTAGACTACTAAATTCAACACAGTCAGTGAATGTCCACAAAGAAACTAGCAGGAAAAGCATTGCCAGGAAAAATGAAGAACCTGTGAACTCTCTACAAGACAAGAATTTCAAAAAGTCTTAAAAGCCCAAAGAAACAATAAAGCTCCAGGAATAAATTACATACCAGGAGAGCTATGGAAAAATGGAGGGATCAAACTCAAAGAGACACTGTTACAATTGATAACAGAAATATGGAACGAGAGGAAATGCCTATGGACTGGCCGAGAATCATAATTTGTCCAATATACAAAAGGAGGGGGGGGGGGACAAATTGGATAAGAACTATAGGGATATTTCACTCTTATGCACACCATATAAAATATTCACATCAATAATAAGAAGCAGATTGGAACCATATGCAGAAACAAACATAGGAGAATACCAGGCTGGTTTTAGGAAAGACCGCTCCACCATTGACCAGATATTTACACTAAATCAAATATCAGAGAAGTGTTGGGAAGGAAACATAGATGTCTTCCAAATCTTCGTTGACTTCCAGCAGGCCTATGACTCCGTAGATAGAGATATGATAGGCCATATCATGACAGAATGCAGAATACCAGAGAAGTTAGTCAGATTGGTAGAACTGACAATGAAGAGTACCTTTGCCTCTGTATGCATCCAAGCAGAATTGGGAGACTTCTTTGAAGTAAAGGAAGGAGATGAACTGGACCCACTCATTTTCAACCTGGTGTTGGAATACGTTATCAGGCAGCTACGAATTGATACCAGAGGCACTTTACAATACAAATCTACACAAATAGTTGGATATGCAGACGATATTAACATCATGGGTAGATCACTAAGAAGAGTAAAGGAAGTCTTTGAGAACCTGAATGAGGAAGGCAAGAAAGGTGGACAAAAAATAAACGAGAATAAGACAAAGATATTAATCCAGTCAAGGAAAAGAAGAAACTGTGAACAGAATATCATGATAGAAAACTTTAACATCGAAATGACCAACAACTTCTCATATGTAGGTACAAACCTGAATGATAAAAATGAAGAAATACAAGCATGTATTCAAACAGCAAATAAGGCCTATTTCTTGATATTACCTTTAATCAGATGTAGAGATGTCGATTGGAGAGCTCAAGTGATGCTATACAAAACACTCATTCGTAGTATTGTAGTACTGTATATGGATGTGAAGCATGGACTCTTACGGAACAAGCTGCTAACAAACTCGACTCATTTGAGCATAAAATCCTCCGAAGGATCTTTGGCCCTATTCACGTACAAGGAGTGTGGAGAATTAGATATAATGACGAAATGAACAAACTTTATAAGGGAATATCTCTCTCCATATACATAAGAATAAAGAAACTAAACTGGGCTAGCCATGTAGCTAGAATGGATGAGCACGGAATCCCGAAGAAGATGCTAGGAGGAAACATGGGAGGAAGAAGACCAAGGATTAGATGGAAGGACGGTATCCATACTTCACATCAGAAACTGGCGAAGAGCAGCCCATGACAGGACGTTCTGGAGAAAAAAAGTTGGGGAGACCATGGCCTGAAAATGAGCCGAAGCACCGTAGGTAACAGGTAACACACACACACATACATAATTACATGCACCATCGTTTTAGTATGCTTGACAATGCAGTGTACTGCCATGAAAATTTGAACATTTTCAGTGTCTGCTGAGTGATTCCTGTTTCCTTCCTTTTTACAACCCCCTCTTGCTCTCCTTACTTTATCCACTGTGTTTATGTGTGTTCAAATAAAGATACTACAGGATGTTCAATGACCTGAGATTAAAATATCACATTTTACTTTTCCTTTCCTGGTACCAATAAGTGATCTCCAGAAGGTTAATATAAATTTTGATATGGAGCAGGTGACAGGCAATGGGTAGGTCATTTCACTCTCTGATGACAGAGACTGTGAAATAATCCATGCATGAGCTTATGGAAAAGAATGGTCAGTAGATTGCACTCTTTGGGCTGAGTGGCAAAAGAGTGTGCCATCTTTATAGAGATTCGAAAATGGTTTGAAAATTGTTGTCCACCAAAAATCATGGCCAGTTTTATTTCAGATGCATTTGATAACTTACCGAGAGCTCCTACCCGTAAGTAAAAACTTGTCCTGGAGGTTTTTGAGCGGGTAATGTGAGCTCTTTTGAGAGATCCAAACCGAGTAATGCTTCCCATCTCCGTATCCTGCCATGATGTGTTGTTGCTCCTCTCCCCCTCATGTTGCGAGAGGGATGCACAGCTATCGATGAGAACCCAAATGTAGATGCAGATGATCACTGCAATGCTTCCCACATACAAATACATGAGAAAAATGCCCTGGAAAAAGAATAAAGAATATATATCAGTCTGTTTTCAAGATTTGGAATTTGAAATATTTTTTTTGTTTTTCAAACTACTCAGATTGACAAGAAACATAAATAATATTCGGAAACCATGACTGAGATCGAGAATGTGTTGTGCCCCTATCTCTACACAGGGGCAGCTTAAGGAGGTGCTGCCCTCAGGAGTGCCAAACTAGGGTAGGGTGTCCCCTTTCAGTAGTGCCAGAACCTTATTTCTTATTACGTAAGTTTGACTATTTTAAGAAGAGTTGGATTTGTGTAGACAAGAATTAATTGAAGTTATTGCTGCATAACAAAATAAATAGGCCTACATTGCAAAATCATGTACCAATTTAAGCTAAGAGATTATGTTATTTTACATTATGTAGGTATTAAGCAAACACACACCCACAATAAATGTGTTATTAAAAATCACTTAAAACTATTTAAAAGATAAGGCTATTATGTTTCATCATTAAAACTGTAAAGTTATAACATGGACATGATTTTTATTGTGAAGGGAGGTGGAAAGTTAGGGGACCAGGATAGAAAGTTTTGGGAGGGGCCTGGGTGGAAAGTAAGAGGATGCCAAAAATCTGTCCGGTCTCCACATCCACTATGTGCCTTCATGGCTTGGCAAAATGTGCGCAGGGAACCAAACTTTTTTTTTTACCTTCTTCCTACTGAACTTCAATTTTAGTGATATTGAACAACTAACATAAAAGTCCTAGGTTTGAATTGGTACAAGGGAAATTAAGTGAAAATAAACTATAAATCATTAGCAGTCCTTCGGTACACTTTTGCTATCAATTACTTGAAGAGAAAGCAAATGCTCCTTTGGAACGCAGTGAAATCATTGTCACTAGTTCTTTTGATAAACTAACATTGAAAGAGGAAGTTTACTGTGTGTTTACACATTCTATCACGCTGTTTCAGATATAGAATGTTGAAGTAGAAATAGAATAACTTAAATGCAATTCAGAATTATGTATTACAATGTAGATATTAGAGACCTACCTGCAATGTAAGGAGTTTGATTGAATTATCCATAACTTCTGTTAGGCAGAATGCCAACATTATGATGACTATTAACTTTCCATAGAGCGAACTTAGCCAAATCCAGGCATGGCAACTGAAATAAAAAAAATAGAAATGAATGAGATCCATCAGCAGGGTGGCGACAGACCTGGAAAACCGGGAAAAGTCAGGGAATTTGAGGTGTCAAAAATAGTCAGGCAATTTTGTCTAGATATATATATATATGGAACTCTGCACGGGAACGGTACATTTTGTTGGACAAACTGAAGGAACATGGAAACAAATAGGCTCCATTGATACATACGATTTTTGTCGAATATCGCCACCCGACAAAGTATCTCACTATAACATGCGACAGAAATTGCATGCATGGCACTCGTATGGAATTGATTTTTGTTGGATGTCTTCGGACTGCAACATCCAACAAAAATCGCATGTATAAACAAGAAGAACTTTAGACTGCAAATATGCTGCTGGAATTTTATTACTCTTCTGGCCCACTTCACGTTATTTAATGTAGCAGTGCTTACGAAGGTTTTCTTTCATCATCCTGACGTATCACTGGTTTCACACAAGTTAACATACGTTTACAATGACATTGCACTATTCTCAGATATCAAGAAGAATCCAACCAAATAGGCCTACTATCACGAAAAAGTGAAACATAAATCTGCATTGGTGGACATTATAAAAATTGGCAAGTGCATGCTCCCAACCTCAAATTTATTGCAACATTAGTATTGCAATTAAATTAACGCCACTCTCTGTCCTGTCTGTTTAAACTCGTGAGAGATGGTCATTAATCTCTCACTGAGTGAAGTTAATGTCCAATACTATGAAATAAAATTCTAATAATAAATACGTAAATATTTTAATATTATATTTACTCGAATCATTCAATCATAAAAGCAAATAACTTTCTTCAAGAATTGACTTCTCCGCCAGGCCTGCTAAATTTTCACTTTACATCTACTCATTTATACAAGGGTTGGCCAGAAAAAAATTTCCAATCAGTAGGGACATTGATTTTTCGCAAACGCGAAAACCGTGAAAAATGGTAATTGCTTCGAAGTTGTGTTTATGAATGTGCAGTGATGTCTGGACACATTTTTCGCCCGTTCGAAATATCGAAATAATGCGAATTTGGCATAAAATGCAAATGGACATTTCCACTTTGGCATGAAAAACGTTTTAAATCCATTAATTTTACGGATAATGACACAAACATGAGATGTGCAAAATATCTCGGCGATATTCGTTTTGGTTCTCGAGAAACACGCATTCAAACCGCTGAAATTCACCTCGTACGTCACCGATTTGAAAACGTCCTCTCCACAGACACGAGGTCCTCTGACGTCATCACTTACAAATGCGTGCAGGCAGGGCTTCTGCTCGTCCCGTGAACTTGGCATGAGCCGTGAAAGCGACAGCACAGTCACTTGTTGCTGTGTAAAACAAGTATCTTGTAACTTCCAGTGCAAAAATGTGTGCTCCATTTCTTGGAGATTAATTATGTCCTAAAAGTATAGCAGTATTTACTATAATTCAGCAACTCGGTAGAGGGTTTTCCCATTAGGCTGACAAAGCAAAACTTGTAACAGTCAATGGCTGAACACGTGAACACCCTTGTTCATTGCGAATACATAGGTTGGTTCTGACTGGCAAGACCCTATTATTATAGGAATACCTTTACTGGAATTGCAATTATTTTCGTCATAATATTTTTTTCGCAAATTTTAAATTAACAATACGTTTAGAACACTTTGGTTTACACGCCGATTTCTGCAATATAAGAGATGATACGATATAAAAAAGGAACGGGGAGTTTTTAAATTTCCTGCAGTAAACAACAGTTTTCTTCAGTTAATATATATATATTGCAAATTTTTGTATTTGTCCTACTTTTACGTCGCTTTTCCGTCACTTTGTTTAACCGCAACGATGAGAACGCGTGGTCAATTTAGAATGTTTCTTCTCTAACATCACATTTCTTCCCACTTTTGGCTAATCGCGACAGAATGACTACAAGCAGTATTCGAAGTCAGGGTGCAGGAGAACCCCCCCCCCCCTTCACACACACACACACACACACACACTCACACACTCACTCACTCACTCACTCACTCACTCACTCACTCACTCACTCACTCACTCACTCACTCACTCTCTCTCTCTCTCTCTCTCTCTCTCTCTCTCTCTCTCTCTCTCTCTCTCTCTCTCTCTCTCTCTCTCTACCACCACCACCACCACCACCACCAACCAGCACAATCTAAATATCACACAACCTGCCACGATACGAGACGTACTTATTGGTCTGTCCCTTCTCATTTCGAAAACATTCGCTTGTCCCGTCTCCTTTTATGAGATGAGACGGGAAATGTCTCGTCTCGTGAGCAACATTAACGTTAATAATAGAAGCATCCCCCTAGCTGTCCCCAGAGTCTCGAGCAAACATCCCCCATGTAACAATTCTAGTTCAATGAAATGTCACTCACAAGGAAACAGTCATGCCCAGGTTGAGTCAAACCTGGAACATGCGACTTATTCAGATAAATCATGAATTTTGTGTATAACAATTACAACGCCAGTTCATTCGTGGTAATTCTGAATCTGAGGTTTTTTTTGTTCTTTTTGCATATATAAGCAGGGTAATATCCAGTTTTCGAGGGCTCGTAGCGTCGAAATGAGGAGTCAAACAAACAAGAAAAAGATCATTAAGAAAAAATGTTTTTTTTTGTATTTATAATATGTATGCACTATGAAAGTTTGCACGATAAGCCTTTGCATATGTTAATTCTATATTTTTCGATACTTGAGACGAGAACGAGAATTGCCCTCCAAAACCGAGACGGATGTTTATAAATGTAGACGAGACTGTAAATGAGACATTTACAAATAAACACGAGACAGACATTTAGAACTCTCAACGAGAACGAGACCAAGGCTGCCATTTCTCGTCTCGATAGGATCCTTAGTAGTGAGGTTGTGAACCAACCAATAAATGCGTTCGGGGTAAAGAGAAGTGACGGCTTTTTTCGCAGTAGAAAATTCAAAATACATCGTACTATTTCAGTATGGGATATAATGTTATACATATGGGCGTATATATAGTTCACGTAAAGGGGGGGGGTCAACTTTTGGTATGATTAGGGTTGCTTTATTTCGTAAGTGAAAATCCAGGACACTGCTGGCCAGAAGCTTGTTGAAGATGACTCTAGGAGGAATAAATAACTGATTTGACAGTCTCAATGCTGTTTCTTATCGCAGGAATTCCGAAACTATTAGGAAATTGCAGACATTTGGTCTCAGTCCCATCTGGTGTGTGGAATTACGTAATTTCCTTCCCATCCGTATCCCGTCTTATATGTCTCTAATGTAAGAGAATGAAATAAGTCCGAAGAAATCTTATGAAGAAGAAGTATTAGAACAGGTAATGTGGTAACTTTACTGAACCAAAAGGGGAAGGACCCGTTAAACCCCCTTAAATACGCCCATGGTTATACACATTATTTCCTTGTAATAATTATACATAAACTAAGTACAGTAGAGCGTCGATTATCCGAACGTCGGTCAACCGAACGACCGCTTAACCGAACTGTGTACTCGCTCACTTTCAGATATCTGTAATGAAAAAAGTACGTGACTTAGCTGCTTGTAAGCGTGTAGGCTTGCTTAGACAGACCAAAATAAAGGATTTTTTTAAACGTTAATTTTGTGTACTGTGTGTATTGTTCATGCAAAATGCGTATGTAATATGTACATATTTTTGTTTAATAAACTGTACCACATACTATATATTCCTACTAAAGTTGCCTTTGTACGTTACTTTGTAATACATACTTAAAGAGATGCCTGTTTTTATGAATAAATTTACTGTACAGTACTTCTTTTTGGCAAATAAACATGTACAGTTCGATTATCCGAACAAACCAGTTTTCCGAACACCCATGTCCCCCAATTACTTCGGATAATCGACGCTCTACTGTATTGATATATACTGTGCAACTGATGTAATCTTCTCAGTGTATTTTCTCTTATCTGCACAAAAAATATTTGATCATAATTTGCGCAACAGAAATTAAACACAAACTGAAATTGCTTTATGGAAAAGAAAGTAAAATAGGTTTTATAAATAAAGTGAATAATGTGAAAATTCTTATTTGGCACTACATAGGTTACGATAAATTTCGTGAAAGTTTGGTCAGCAACAAATTTTACAAACAATATTTTTCGCATTCTGAGAACATGTACGCAGCAGAACCATTTCATTTATCTTGCACGTGAACAGCAGGGATATTCCATAGAAGAATGATCATTACAAAGCATAGCATTTATTTCCACTATTGCTCCTTCTTCAATTATTTAAATCTACAGATTTGTAAAACTGCTGCACGTGTTCGCTCACCGTGTGCTACCCCCGGTAAACTGGACGCTCGAAGCAGACGACAAACGAGCTCTCCCTAATTAGTGACATGTGTTTTGAGCGCAACGCTAGCCTCGCAACTTTGGAAGTCTCGTTTTTGCCTTAAACTAGACGCAGAGAAACGCGAGAACTTGCAGGGGTAATTTTTCCGGGGTGTAGTTTTTAAAATTGTTGTAAAAAAAATTGAGTGGAAATGTCCATTGTTGGAGTTTTTAGCGATTTTTTTTTAAAATGTCCTAAAACAACGGAAAATTCCATGAAATCCAACATTCTTGTCTTTTCTAGGACATGTTTGTGTACACAGAACGTGCAAGTTTTCCAACATTTTATTCAACAGTAAACTATAATGCTTGTTATACATGGAATAATTCCGACAGCCACATTCAATCATGTATTTCCCACGATTTTTTCAACTTCTATCAAAACCATTTGCATCACAGAGCAAAGTGTCAGGGTTCTAACAGGAGATCGAGTGCGTATCTACCGTTACATGGGGGCCACATCTTCGCATTTGTCGCACGAGATATGTTTTTTTGAATTACCAAGCTAAGTGCGCACCATCGGCATTTGTCGAGAGAGAAATAATGGAACTCAGTCGTTAGGGCATCTGACTACCATGCGAGAGACCCGGGGTCGATCCCCTGCGGGAAAGAACCGGATATTTTCCACCTATTCAAACTGCTCCGGCGCCCACCCAGCGTCATATCAAGCGGGTACCTGGAGGAAAATTTGCGGGATATAGGTAGCCTGAAGCGTGGTGCTGATCACATCACCCCCACACCTTCATGGCAAAGTGCAGGGGAGCACTTTACTTTTACTTCCTCAAAAATCAGTTCCAACATATCAAACTGTCACGAAAATACGTAGACCATGTGACCTACAATTTAAAATAATAGTTTAAAAGCACAATGGAGTATTAAGTTTTGGTATATTTGGCAGAAAAATGTTCTACTAAAACAAAAACGCGAATTTTGAGAAACGTGACACTAACAAGTCAAAAAAAGATAATTCCAATATTTGGTGCCATAATACGAGGGCTATTTTTTTTCAACCTCCGAAGGACATGAAATCATAACCACAGTGAATAGCAAGATGGGTTTATTGACAAAAGTTACGTACACGTAAAATCTACTTTTCAACGTAATCACCAAGAAGATAGACATTTATCGTACCGATGCACCAGCTTTCCAATACCCTCTGCAAAGAAAAGTGCCGCCTGTCTGTTGAGCCAGGTCTGCCGAAGCTTCGCTTTGGTGTGGAAGCACAGTCCTCCCAATCACGTCTTCATCGCCTGGAAAAGGTGGGAAATCACGGCCTCAGGTCTGGGTTATAGGGAGGGTTATCATACACTTCCCAGTGGATTCGATGAAGAAAGTCTTGGGTTGATGCAGCAACATGCGGTCGGGCATTGTCATGAAGCAAGACAATGCCCGAAGACAGCATGCCTCTCTAGCACACAGCTCATTCGACGGTGAATTTCCGCTGCATTGTGCCCCTCTGCCTGTAGAAGTCGTATCACACTACGCACCTCGCACTTGGCGGGAGAGTCGATTGTAGCAGACATCTCTACGCGCCTGTCGCTCAGCTTCAAATGAAGCGTTGGCCTTGGCAGTGATGGTGGTAGTGACAGGGGGATGCCAATTAGCGCTTCTGGCGGAACTATCGGAGGTTGAAAAAAAAATAGCCCTCGTATATATTTTTGGGTGCGTCGCCACTTATGGTCATTATGCATCCTTCAGTATATACGGGGAAAATTCCATTATCTAAAACCCTTACCTTAAAATTAAAAGGGGGCATGGAAAATAACTTTCAAGATATCAAACTCTCACGAAGAGGCGTGGGCCATGTGACTTACAATTTGAAACAGTAGTTTAAAAACACCATGAAGGTATAATTTCAGATATTTGCCAGAAAATGCGCTAAAATGAAAATGTGAATTTTGGGAAAAATAACACCGAATAGTAAAAAATAAAGAAATACACCAATTTTAAAAAAAATAAGAAAAATCAAGATCCCTACTGATTAGGCATAAATAAAACAAGAATATCAGTTGTAATTTATTGCATTAGTAGTCCTAACCTAATTTTTGGCATAATCACCACCGTTGTTCTGGCATTTGTCGTAGCATGGCACTAAATTTTGTATGCCCATGGCATATGTGTCTGACAACAAGGACTGGAACTATCTCTACCGCAGTGTAACTATCAAATCCTTGTCCTGCCAGCAACCTCTTCAGTTAAACAAAGAGATGAAAGTCGGTACATACAAGGCCAGGGCTGTACAGGTAATGGTCCAAGATCTCTCATCTCAAGTGATGCGAAGGACCCGCGTGGGGTTGTGCAAATTCGATTGGCCTTCCGTGAATTGTCTTCACCATCGTTTGACCATACTATCACTCACGACGTTCTGTCTGCACACCTCACACGATTGCTGGTGGCTCTGTGCCAAATTCTGAGCGTGCAAAAATCTGATTACTGCACGTAGGCTACATCGCAGTCGGTGGGAGACTGTATGAGAGCTGCAATCTTTAACCTAGAACTGTCCTAAAACGACTGCATTGCAACTGTACCAGATTACAACTACATGCCACTTCTTCCTGCCTGCCTGCATGTGTGTGTGTCGCTCTCCGACCACTAGTGCTGCGTATAAGCACCATTGGAGCTTTTTTCAGGACGCCCCTCGTATATGAACTTTCAGAAGCTGTTATTAACAGAGTGTTCCTGTTTTAATGCGTGGTTAGCTCAATCAGGTACCTATACAATGCAATTCTATAAATTCCTTTCGTTACATTTCTAATACCTACATACCCTTTTCGTCAGCAATGATGGTATAACTGCATGTTCATGGGCGTGGTTAGGTAGGGGCTAGGGGGTGCTAAGCCCTCCAGAGAATGACATTAGCCCCCCAAAACGCATACTGCATATGCACAAAATAATTAAGGAAAGAGAAATATTGAACATAAAAAGGGAAATTGTAGCAGATCGCAAAGAATTCTTAAGGAATTTATGCAGAATATAAAAGGAGCACTTAGATAAGGCAATTATATAATTTGTGTATCTTAATATCTTAGTTTTCAACGGAACTAATCCCAAGTGCTTCTCGGTGCTTTGCCTTGCAGCATTATAATTTGTTCATTACCATGAACACAGGATTACCCAATAATAACAGACTAAAAATATATCTCTTTTATCCTAAAGAAGGAGTGTTCTTTAATAAATTTGCAACCATCTGTAACAGCGTATTTATTCCTTTCATAAAAGTAACAGTCGACATAAACACAATTCCATATCCTTTGGATAAGATGATTTAGGGATCACCTGTTTCCCAAGGAGAATAGCAGAGGCGCAACCCTTCATCCTTGGACGAAAGTTAATTGTAGGGGGCAAGGGGGTCAAACAATGACATCAAGGTCACCTGCAGGGCGCAGAGGGGCAATTGCCTCCTCGATTTCAAATGTTATGAAAATAAAAATACATTTCGTAAAATTTTCTTAGTCTTATCGAGTTCAAAGCTGTAGCTAGGGAGCTGCGGGAGTCGGTCCTGGACGCCGAACAATCTAGATTTAAAAAGTTGTAAAGAGAGAATGCCATGGCGGTCCGTGGAATCATTTGCGCCCTATTAAATCAATATTGTTTTCAGTTTGCCAAAAAAAAATGGATCTAAAAATGTTCTTGCTCCCTTCGCCCGCATTATCTCATTGTTTACTATAATGGATTGTAAATTACCAGGGAGAGAAGTAATACTTCTCTTAATTGATTTTGTCTTAATTGTATGAAAAATTGTTTGTGTGTAAAACATAGGTATGTCATTCATGAAAGTTTCCATGTTATAGACCTTATGTAAAAAAATAAGAATTATATTCGGAATGCATTTATCAAGTATCTTCTGTCTTTCAAAAATACAATTTGTGCGCTTATATATTGGAAAAAAATATTCGAAATCGTTTGTCCAACACAAATGCTTTAGCACCGACTTCTACCCCTCTTTTGCGTAATTTACGAGGATAATAACGTCTTAGATACTACTACTACTACTACTACTACTACTACTACTACTACTACTACTACTACTACTACTACTACTACTACTACTACTACTACTACTACTACTACTACTACTATTATTATTATTATTATTATTATTATTATTATTATTATTATTATTATTATTATTATTGGTTCGTTTATCCTGGTACTTGCTCCCCCAGGCAAAAATTCGTGGTTGCGCCTCTGGAGAATAGCTATGATGATTTTCGTTATGAATAAAAACATGAATAATGTTAGCCCCATTTAGCTCCCCCCCCCCCCCCAAGTGGACGAACGAATCTACGCCTATGTGCATGTTGTCCGTTTCACAGTACTTCACTTGGATATACTGTACTGAAGCAGAAATCCCATTGATAATATAAGGAAACTTTCTTTTGTTCAAATCAATTGTTTCACTTCTATTCAAGAGTTAAGTTGTTTGCTTTACAGAGAAGAGAGAAGTAGCTTTATGCATCGAAAAATGAGTCCGCACTCATGATTCTTGCAAGCAGAGGATTCCAAACCTCGGTGGAAATATCAACATATAATACCGAGAATGTATAAGGAGACTGATAAATTAAAAAATTGTATTTCTTAATCAATCACTCTTCACTCTTGTCTCATTTAGTCATAACTTTAAAAATAATCAAGTTATTTTATTTTAAACTTACTGCGTATGATAAAATTCCGTAATCCTTCCCTAGCTTGTGAATTGTAATTATTTTCAAAATTCACTATTTTCTGGGTCGTTACCCCCACACCCCCTATACACCTTCATGGCGTGGTGCTAAGCACAGGGGAGCACTTTACTTTTTTCACTATTTTGCGGTTTGAATTCAAATCATAGAGAATAGAGAAATTAAGTCAATTTCATAGAAGATAATATTGGTACTTAACAAATCCATACCTGGATCTGTATCAGTTTATTATTTCCATTTGCAAAAACATCGATTTAGTTTAGTGTGTAATTGTCAGGGAAAAATGTAAATTTTGTCCTGGAAAACCTGGAGAAGTCAGAGAATTTCATTTCTGCTCGTTTGTAGCCACCCTGATCAGACATATGCCCAACAGGAACGCAAATTATGTCCATTATTCCATTGAGGCATACATACATTTTATGCCTACTGTTTACATCAAGCTCTTGATCATTTGCCACTTATAGTATTTGGCCATTTTCTAAATCGGAGATAACTTTACAATTTTACATAGTTTGTTCGAGATACATGAAACAACCCGTGGTTTGGTTTGGTTCTCATTTGAGACACACGATATTGCATTGCAGATACTAACCCCATAGAGTCTATTTTGTTATTTACAATTTTGTATGGCATGCTCATCAAATTTAGATAAAACCTTTCTTCCATTTTTTCAATGTTAAACTGCGATACAAGCTCAAAGTACAGAGTGAATTTAGGTACACTTTGTCTTCTTTGTACTTTAGATACCTCAAGAATTTGGACTGAATCATCTCTATTTCCCTCATATGTTTTTTTTGTCCAAGGGCTGCCATGTTACCGATGCATATTCTAGGAGTGATAGTCCAGGACCTGGCTATGGCTCTGTAGGAAAGTTTGAGTATAGAGATTTTTTAACCTATGCTTAGTAGGTGTCTTAAGAAGTATTTTTGATTTGGGTGGACATCCGCCACCTGGTACATTTTCCTGCTATGACGTCATCTAAGATGGCGGCCACTTGATCACAAAACTTTTCATATCTCTGTTAATACATGACCGATTTTGATGGAAATTGAGTCAGTATGCTATAATTTCTATTTAGAAGGTGGCTTAAAATGATTTGTAACCTTTTCTGTGTTTTCTTCAATGTTTTTATAGTTTTCTTTCCCAGAAAGAGATCCATAGATACTTCCACTTAATATACATTGCAATAAATTCAATATTACTGTTGAGTTTGTTTTTAAGTCCATTTTATGCACAGAAAGGCTAATTTGAGACTGGACCTACAGTTTAAAGTGGAACCACTATATGGCTACACTGGGTATGGAACTCGGGACGCCTTGACTAAAAGGCGACGATTGTATGATTTGGTTTACTTCGCTTTTCTGCCACTTTTAGCTGATCACGAAGATGAGGATGAATGACGATATGACGATATTGATGAAGGAAACTCACAAGGAACACCCATTGCCAGTCCAGGATTCGTGCCCGGGACCCCTAGCATTTAACGATTTTACCACTGTGTCAATAATCATAATACAATGAATAAAGTGGTTTAAACTACCATTAAAATTAATATTTACAAAGAGTTATTATATCGGAATTTCAGATTGTATCTAATATAGAATTTTTACAAGTTGAATCTGTCCCCGGCAGAACCATAGCTAGGGATAGGGCTATGAGCCACACTAGGGAGACATACAAAGTTATAATATTGATATACTTGCCAGATCTTCCCCAACGATATGATGGACAAGTTCTTTAAAGCATGGACTAGCGTCATATATGACACCAAGATCCGTGAATTTAGTGACCCTGCCGCATGACCCAAAGCATGCGTTTTGCTAGTACTAAGTAAAACAATTTTGCAATAACTGGCCCTAAATTAATACAAACTAGAGATATACTCACAAAGGGTCGTCTGCGTCCGCCATGTCGAAATGGGCCCCGGCCGATTGCTTGCTGCGTGCAAGCAACGTCAGGAAGGATTTGTTCCTGATCTTCCGGTGGCGGCTGCTGTTCGCCCCTGGCCCCTTCACAAACCCTCCAGCCGGCGGATCAGGGGTTCCCGAGGGTTCCTGGAGTGAGTTGTTCAGGCTGTCTCTCTCAGGTTGTTCATTGTACACTGAAACGAGAATTGATTGTTGGCATATTCAGTTTCTCAATATTTCTAGCAGGTGTGACAAATGTATTTTACAAGAATAAGTAGAATGACGTTCAAAATCTAAAGAAGCGCTATGTTTGTTTTCTGTTTGTTAGTTCCTCATTGGAAAACCAACAATTGCACGAGTGTTAGCGATGTTCTCTCATTGGTTTAATCGTTATATCTATTCTTATCGCTGCAAAAATTCGAGAGGGACAACAAATACGATGATAAAGAATCAAACAGAACACAAACTAGTTGATTCTTAAATGCTAAGATTAAAATTGGGCTCCCAGCCCGAATAGTCTAGCGATAAACCTGATATCAAGGGTTCAATCCCCGGTGGAGGTAACATTTCATTAAGGGGTTCGGATTTCACTAGAAACTGTAGCTCTCGTCCATACTGTAGCTCTCTGTGCATATTGTGAACCTTAATACAATCGACAAATCATTGCAATACGGTGCAAAAATCAGTATGTTTGGACAATTTTATTGCTCGCAGTGTTATTCCTACATCTTAATTAATTATCATTTGTGAGGTTAGAAAACAATTTCTGCAGTACCGTCATAGTGGTATCTGTACAAGAGAATCAATTTTGATCCAAATCTGATCAGTACTTATGCATAATATATTCTGAAATAAAATAATCTTCAGCAGTTATTTTCACTAATGAAAATGCTCAGTGCAACGGTTGCAACTCTATTAATTGCTTTTGTGTCAATATATTTGTTTCCTAATGGAGGTGAATTTGTAGTGAAAATAAGTTTGTTCCTTGAGAGTGGCACCTCCTAAGTAGAAAGTATTTCTCGTAGCCTCGCCATTTTTAGCCCTAAGTTCTGAATTCCTGTCGTTTAACAACAAAACGTAAGATATTTCATCATGGCAGCAGAGAAAATAGTGTTATTAACATATTTTCTATTCAATAGTGGCATTGTTTATTTGACGCCTACTTTATTAAGTTAATGCCATTTTTCTGAAGTATTAAAAGCTACAATCTTTTGCCGCTCCCTGTTGTTGTGATTTGGACAATTCAGAGTTATGGCACTATGAGGCAGAAAGGAACTAAAAATAATGACCCTTCAGCACCTCCTTTCAATGGTTGAAACATTAAAAACTGCCTTTTACAAACTATACAAGCTTGGTGTTATTAAAATGTGCATATCCCCATCAACGGATGTTTGCGCCAAATCAAGTGTTATCTTCGTAATCGAAGTGGTAACAAACGAGAGGTTGAGTGCGCTATCTGTTCAGTCCTTTGAAGAGCTTGCAAAATCTTTGGATTTAAACAAGGTTGTAGCTGCTCATGAAAACATACGTATTCTTGATATGGTTCATTTTCTCATTTTAGCAAAAAAAAAAATGTACTCGAACTCTTTACATAGAAATAGCATTATGTGTCTATTTATACGATCGTCCGTAGATTTTATGGCGTATTTTGTACTGTTCATATGAATTAATTAATTAGTAAATCTGTGATATCATTCCACTTACAAATGGCTTTGGAAGAGAAAACAATATAATTATTGCGTTTTACTTGACGTGAAAAATCCGTCCCGAAAAGTACTTTTGTGTATGATGGAACAAAATGCAGTGATTTATCTTTGGATCTGCCTGTAAAATATGTCACTGGTAAAATTATGCCGTAGATAAGCATTACGTGAATACCTTTTAGCCGGTACATGTTAGCCCCCCCCCCAAAGAATTTGACTCCAAAATCTTTAGCCCCCCCCCCACTTATTTCAGGCTGGCGCCGTCACTGCTCACACCATACTGCATAGAAAGTCTCGGGCATCCAGTTTGAAATTTATTGTATCATTTACAAATAATAGTAAAAAAAAAATCTAGAGCTGATCCGATGCCGATGGTATCGGAAATATATGTTGGATTTTATTTACCGATTCCAACCGATACTTTGTGTTTTAATCGCGGGGTCCGCAAAAATGCCGCGCGTCGCTTTCACGGAGTGTAATT
This sequence comes from Lepisma saccharinum, assembly GCF_977018435.1. Classification (NCBI taxonomy): domain Eukaryota; kingdom Metazoa; phylum Arthropoda; class Insecta; order Zygentoma; family Lepismatidae; genus Lepisma; species Lepisma saccharinum. Next base: position 111,458,173 of record NC_139229.1, on the reverse strand, counting down.
ATCCTGGAAGTTATGTTAAATTCAAAGTTTCCATTAATTTTGTACCAATATCATGTGAGATAACTGTATTTTGGGATCACGTTACGTATATTTTTATATTCTGGTGTGATTTTTTTAAATATTTTAAAGCAAAAAACTGATAAATTAATTCTTATAATTGGAGTGAAACACTAACTTAATCAATATTTTGAATAACTTATAATTGATACAATTTTCAAGCATCGGTACCAGTACCAGTGGGAATCTGTAAGAGTGTAGGTGTCGGTAAGGGCATCGGTTCAAAGCAGGGTTGGCATGTTTAAAACAAAAGTGTTTTAAACGTTTAAAACACAAGGCTTTGTTTTTTCCACAAATATTTAAAACGTTTAAAACATGTTTTTCAGACTTATTTAAAACACATTTTGATATTTGATGTTTGATAGTTTGTGGTTATTTGCGTGTTTTGTAACTATGCATTTTCATTCAATGCGTGACATTCTGTTTACTGTGTATACAAATCTGTTCAGTGGCTGAACTAGTATTTTGTCTTTTCTAGACTTAATATATTACATTTTTGACGGGTGTTTGTGGACGAGTTCTAGTGTCTGAATAGCTTGCGGGCAAAATATAGATACATGTAGATATTTTTGCTCGTGTTATAGTAAAATTTGGATTGGAGACAATATTGGTATACTTAGAGTAGATTGTCAAAGTTTGTTTTAAGTACACGTAATCCTCATCCTCGTGTAATCGGGACCGAACCTACAGTTTAAAGTGGGTACAATGTGTCTCCACAGGGGATCGAACCGGAGTTCCTTGAACTCACGAATGTTTCTTCTGCGCAACTACAGCGTCAAGTTTGTTCACGCACGGTAGGTCACTGGCATACGAATGATTTTTTTTTTCGGGAGGGGCTGGAATTGTAACGGTGGATAGCACATAGCTGCTTTCGGGGGCGGGGGATGGGGTTGTATGCACAATAAGATATTTCCTATATTTATAACTTTCCACTCTCAAATCGGGAGTCATTTAAGGCGAGTTTGCATTTACAACCCTGGGTTTCCCCGAGTCACTGCTTGTATTTGGAAATGTTGATTTTCTCATGAATTTGGGAGAGGTTTTTAACCCCCTCTGCGTACGCGGTAAGTTATAAGTTCGCCATATTTAATCGCCTTACTGATTCCCAGTGCAGTCTTTCAAAGTTTTTGACTGCTGTGAACATGTTAAGATCAAAAGGTCTAATTGGCTTGGTTAGAGCCATAGGCGTATCCAACGGGGGTCAAACCCTATCACCCCCCCCCCCCCTCTGCGTGCGCCAGTGACTGTATTGCGGTTAAAAATATTAGTCAATGTCCATTTTTCTTTACAACAACCAGGCGTACGATGGGAAAGCTCGCAACCAACTGCTTTTAAAAGACTGTTGAAATAACTTACGCAACAATGATCGTACATCAGAAAGCAGTTATTCATGAAACTGTCATTAAAGCAAAACAATCAGAAAGTCTACCGCCTCTTAAACCGGCGTTTCAAACGCAAATCGTCCATATCTTGAGTATGAAATCCACACGCTGGAAAATAAATTCAGAATGGCAACCAGAACTATAACATTTTTTTTTCAACAAACGCGTTGTTTCTTCCTTATCACTGTCATTATTCAAACAGTCGCGGGGACATCTTGGCGCGTCACGATTCCATGTTATTGGGGTCACCTGGATTACAAAGTCTTCATTCGCTGAAGGGCTGCACCCGCTTTCACACACATGTCTTCCAGTTTTTACCTTCTTTTTTTTTTAATCCCCGTAGGCGCTTCGTAATTAACTGTACCCCTTTCACTTGCGGAGCGACCCGATGCAGTGTCCGGCCAATTTAACACGATATCGACTGAGTCATGTTTGGAAATCAGGAATACATGAGAGCTAGTCTGCTTTTGGGTAAATGGTGAACAGAAGGGAAGAGCTTTGATGAAAATGCGAAGTTCGAGTTGAAGAATCGAATATCGAATCCTAACGGAGTCTGATCACGAATCTTTGATTCGAGAATCTTATATTAAACTTCGGATTCGGGTGACGAATTTTGAATCCAATAATCGGCTCTCTTAGGTATCTTTGATTCGAGAATCGGCTCTTAAATCTCAGATGCAGGTGACAAATCTTGGTTGAAAGAATCGGCTCTTAATACTCGATCTATGGTTCAAAGAATTGGCTCTTAATACTCGATCTATGGTTCAAAGAATCGGCTCTTAATACTCGATCTATGGTTCAATGAATCGGCTCATAATACTTGATCAATGTCCTATCACGGAATTGTAGACTCTGGGTACGGACAAAATCGTACCGAGAAGAAAAAACGCATGTCCGAAATGACTTGGTTTGATTTGATTTGCTTTATTTTACTTCGCTTTTGTGCCACTTTTGGCTGATTTGCGAAGAGGATGACGGATGATATGATGAAATTGATGAATGGACACTCACAAATATCCATGTCCAGGCCAGGATTCGAACTCGGGACCTCTGGCGTCGTAGCGCGATGGATAACCACTCCACCACAGGGGCCGGCACCCAACACCCGAAATGAAAGAACACGTTAATAACTGCATTATTCTAAATCAGACGTTGATATTAGTGTAAAAGAAAATCCATTGTAAACAAGCTTTCTTCGAGATTGTTTTGTATCGCCGCATGATATGAACGATAGCTGCACTAATAGAAACAAGACACGAATAGATGTTATCTATTTGATGTTCCGGCCAAAGTCTAAGATAGACAACAGCTGGCAAATACCTTTTAACTATTCAGATTTTGTGCAAATAATGCTTAATGAAAATATATTCCTAGGTTATAGTCATTTTGGTAGTGTTCCAAAAGTGCTCAGATAGGTTAATCGAGACTGAATCTACAGGTTGACTTTGCGATCAGAACCACTGTGCAGTATGCCTCCAGAGTGGTTCTTTGGGAACCCGTGATTGCAAAGCGACAGCGTTACCATCGGGGAGGCTGTAATTGTTGCTAGTGTCAGTAGGAGACAAAGAGGGATCTACATTACACTCTTATCCCCAAAGGGGCTTTCAGTCCGAAGCGACAAACGCCACGGGCCCCAGTTAGTCTTTAGAAAAGGATTCACTATGCATGCGCTACCAACATTATGCATGATATTGAGAAAACAGCCCGGTCCAAGCGACCAGTGACACGTGTAACTTGACGTGTCGCTTCGGTTCGAAAGGTTGCATTTATTTCTGAAGGTTGGTTTCCAAGTGAAACGTGTAGCCTGTCGCTTCGGTCTGAAAGCTCCCTTATAGGTGTGTTTCACCTACGTCACGAACTGTTGCATTGTGGGATTGAGCAGCCATGATTGAGGCCTGTTCTTGTAAGCATACGGAATTCAAGCGGGCGGGCGGGAGATTTGACCCTTGTTTACGACAGTACATTGTGCAGTATTCGGTTGTTTAACAGAAACTCACGTTTATTCGGCAATTTCCCGAGAAAGAACAGAAGTTGCGCTTCACGCCACGGAACTCGGTAATTTTTGATCAGAAGACTGGCGAGAATAAATTGTGCCAACATTAATGAACAAAGCAAACATTACAGACTGTGGAGTGAACATTTCCTCTCACGTAAGTTCATATATCACCTTTCTCTGTGACTTTTAGTAGAAATGGATCAAGCTGTTGTGTTTAATCATTCTTGCAAGTAGTGTTTTTTGTTTTTGTTTGGTAGAAAGGTGCTGATACTTCCGATAAATTTGACGATAAATATGATAATCTTCAAAGTTTAATTCATCTTGATAATTTACGTTTGTACTTGATTATTTATATTTCGTTATTTAAGACAACCTATTATTAATTTTTAGCCGATCCATGAGAAAAGGTGTCGGTAGTAGGGTCGGTAGTAGGCTTTGCGTACTGTCAGAAAAAAAGCACTGCTTGATGAAAACATATTAATGATACATCAAAGTATCCCAAATCGATTGATTGATTTGGTTTATTTTACTTCACTTTTCTGCCAGTTTTGGCTAATCGTGAAGACAAGGCTGAGTGATGATATGATGAAATTGATTAAGGGAAAATCACAAAGAAAACTCATGCCCAGGCCGGGATTCGAACCCGGGACCCCTGGCATCGTAGCGCGCTGTGTTAACCACTCCGCCAAGGAGGCCAGCATATCCAAAATTCTTAAAGCATGGAGTGAAAGTACTGTTTTTGAGCAACTCAACATTTTAAGTTACAGCGCTTGAACAAACTTTAAAGGAAACAGAGATGATAATGGCACAGCCTTGAAAATATTAGTAAATCTGTACTGGACGTAAATATTTCAGGCAGAAACAAAACCACTAATAAATACGAAAACGAATTGATTCCAGGTAGCTGGGTGAAGTCATTAAACACACGTGAACTAGAGTTGGCCAAAGGTTTAGGCACCTTTTCATTTTTGTTATCGTTCAGTTCATATGGATCTACAAAAAAAAATCGCCTTTTCTCCATATATTTTTGTGTCGACTGCGCAAAGAGCTTGAACACGAAAAATTACGCCATTTCCAGATGGCACAACATTGTCATTAATTGTATGCAATGTTACCGAAATTTTACACAGTACTAACAACAAACGTACAGTTGGCGAAGGTATAACGGACGTTACGTGCAAAGAGAATGGATCCCATTCTCCTACGTTGTGGGTATTTCCTTGCAGACGACAAACAACTCGGCCGCAAACATGGCGGCGGTGCGAATTCTGACGTCACATGAAACCCACCTATATGTACGCCACCTAGAAATAGAAGAGCGCTAAACTGGTTACCAAACGTTCAGGATATCCTCTCATCAAAACAATTGAAGGTTTAGCTGGAAGAAGGGCGTAACTCAGGTAACAAGAGTTTGCATGAAATCGACGAATGCTATCTGCACCCTGAATATCTTACTGGAATATTAGAATATTCATGTATTTTTACCTACAATGTACAGCTAACTAGAGGCGGCTTAAGAGCAGGGCGACTGCCAGGGGAGCTAAACCAAGACGTCTCCCTTTGAGTAGCGCCGAAACATCATTTCTGGTTATATAAGAGTGGCTATGTGTTTTAAAAAGAGCTGTATTTGTGCAAACATAAATTAATTGAAGTTACTGCTCCATAACATTAACAAGTATATCGCAAAATTATGTAGCAATTTAAGCTAAGAGATTATTATTTTGATATCAAGTAGGTATTAAATAAATACAATAAACGTCTTCTTCAACAGTCACGCTTAAAGTATTTAAAATATAACGTTATTGTTTTTCCTTGTTAAAAACGTAAATGTATAACACGGTCATGGTTTGTTTTATTGAGGGGTGGTGGGAAGTAGGGAGGACCAGGGTGGAAAGCTAGTAGGGTGGCAAGGTACAAATTAGGGGGCGTAAAAAAGCCCACCTCGTCCAGGCGAAAATTTTATCTTAAGCCGTTCCTGCAGCTAACCCTTCAATTATGAATGGTCAAACGATTTTGCTTCTTTTATGGCAAAATCTGTGCAGAAGGAACACACTTTATGTGGACCAGGGACCTGCATTTTAAAGTTGATCCGAAACGTGGAAATATGCCGGGTAGATGTAGCTACCCAAGTTAGGGAAGTATTTTTTATGAGATTGAAAATTCACGGTTTATTATAGCATTGGTCTCTGTGTGACGAGCATTCCCAGTGTGTTCTGCATGACCCACGAATCGCTAAAGTGCTCGTTGGTTTTTCGCACACTGTTAACTATAGTGACTCGCTTGAAAACGCAAGCGATAAATTTGATAATAATATAACGTACGCAGCAATGACGTGTGAGCAGGAACCGTATGAATCGTTTCAAGATAATGCGCGAGTTGCGATCACTGATTAGTAACAGTTCCTTATATTTTTGGTGATATTGACAGTAATATTCCTGTTTTCGGGAACCGCACACATTAGAGTGAAGGTATGAAGGGAAAATTCCCAGAGTAAGGTCCAAACATGCCCAAGTATTAGTTTTGGATTTTTGTATATTGGGTTGGCAACACTATGAGCTATGCTTTCCTAATTATAAGCAACTCAATCAGCTTGTTTGCCTCCAGGCCTTTTTGGTAGACATGGTAGTCTAGATATTGTTTCCAGAAACAAGATCGAGTCGGGACACATATTCATTATTGCATTATTTTTGTACACGATGCTACACCAACCGCAACATGCCAACACTTTCAACATGTAGTCATGCATAACGAATGTACACAATGCACGTAAAACGTTTCTCTGGACTATCAACTATAATTAACTGATAACATGAAAGTCAGTGAACATTGTTAATAAAATTAAACTATGCAAGACGGGTGATTGAATAACATAAGTTTAAGTAAGGTTAACGCGAAAAATAATTAAAATCTACTATGCAATGTGTCGTAGGAAAAATATATTTTTGTGTGTAATGTTTTTACAAATTCGTTATAGCAGCAGTTCCCAAACTTCATCGTTTCATGTCGCCTTTGGTGGTTTAAGATTTTTCCGTGGCGCCCAAGTCAGAATGTAGTAGGCCTTCTAACACCTGCAACGCTCAGTTAGTGTGGTTATTTTGCTTGCCTAGGTCAAAAAATAAACACATATTTCAAATTCAGAAACATTTTTCATGTAAAATGTACTAAATAAGCACACATTTGGAACAATCATATAATCTATTGAATTTCAGTGAAAATATTGACATTTAACGGCACTTTTTTAATTTGTCGTAATTCGAGACGATATGTGTGACCGAGAATTGAAATATTACTCAAAATATATCATAAAATTTTAATTTTATTCTTCTGTGTAACTGATCAGTGCTGGGTGATTCATGAATTGTTTGGCCTTAACCACTGAAACATTGATGTACATGTGAAAAACCAAATACAGACTCATTATCAAATACAGACCTCATACAGATGTCGTCGACTTGTAATAAAGTGGTCCCGGGTTCGATTCCCGGTGAAGGCAATTGCACAGTGGTCCGGATCCCACTTTAAACTGTAGGTCCAGTCCAGATTAGTCTTACTGTGCATAAAGTGGACTTAAAACACCAACTCAATCAATCAATCATTCTCCGGACGATATGTCTGGGGAGTAATATGAGCGTAGCCCAGTCGGCCTCCGTAGCGGAGTGGTTAGCGCACCGCGCTACGACGCTAGGGGTCCCGGGTTCGAATCCCGGCCTAGGTGTTCTTTGTGAACTTCATCAATTTCATCATATCATCACTCATCCTCATCTTCGCGGTTAGTCAAAAGTGGCAGAAAAGCGAAGTAAAATAAACCAAATCAATCAATGAGTTCGGGGACTACCCACATATGGCCACATACTGCAACGCAATATACTACCCTCTAGACAGGGCTTCACTAATGGCGGTCCCTGGTTCGACACCCGGTGGAAGCACATAGGATCCACTTTAAACTTTAGGTCCAATCCTGATTGATCTATCTGCGCATAAAGTGAGCTTAAAAATAAATTCAAACTACCCTGATAAAGGCCAAGTACAGTGGTTAAAGTTCCAAACAATTCATCACAAAATTTAGTTATATCTTTATTCTATTTGGAGTGAAATAAAGTTTGCAAAATCCATAAAAAGTCATAAGCATTCGTGAATATGAGCCTCAACATGAGTCTTAGATAGCCATAAATTAGCTAAACATATTGAAATTTTAACTAAAAAAGCGATAAAATGTAGTGGCTCCCAAAGTGGGCGCCGTGGTTGGCTTACAGGGGCGCCGCGAAATGTTCCAATATTTCCAAATATGTGCTAATTTAGTACTTTTTACACACAAAATGTTCTGAATTTGAAATATGTGTATATTTTTTAACTTCAGGCAAGCAACCTAACATCACTAAATGGCGTTGCAAGTGCTAGATAGGCCTACATTCTGACTTGAGCGCCGCGGAAATGTCTTGAATCACTAAAGGCGCCGCGAGACGAAAAAGGTTGGGAACCTCTGCCCTATCCTATAATCTCTCTATTCTCGACATACATAATTTCTTGCTGAACAAATCAAAATTCATTAACGCCTTTTCAGATATTGATATGTATAACCTGTTTGTTTTGTCAGCAATACTTGAATATTGTATTCAAGTGATCTCTGTTTCGATTCTTGATGTAGGTACAGTCACCGGCAATAAAAATGAGACATGTAGATCCTGAAATGCTCGCTTTCCTGCAAGGCGTTATAGGTGCGTTGCCTAACTCTACGTTGATAAGTGGATTTTAGTAGCAAATTTTCAATGGCAGCTTCTAACACCCCTGTTAAGTTAGGCAACACGAATAATGCCTTGCAGGGGGTATTTCAGGATCTAGGTGTCCAATTTTTTTTTCCTGTGACTGTACGTTTCGGTTGTTCGTATCCTTGTTAAACCGGAGGACCATCCTCAATCAACATATCTGAATAAAGCAAACACGAGTTGGAGAGTTGCCCGTTGCCATGGTTACTCCCTCAGCATCCGTAGCAACAGGCGTGCGAGCGACAGAGACGAAGGAAAGTGGAGGCGCGACCGCCGACCGTGAAGGGTGCACTTCACTGCTCTTAACGGGGTTACGCAAGGTGGATTCAGAGCTTGAAGAAAGTAATATTATGTGTGTTTTTACAAAACATCTAGCAGACGTTGCCCTGACTATAAAAGGCATAATTAATACCTGCACAGCAACAATGGTCGGGAAAAAATATTTTTTTGCAATTAGCATAGACCGATAATACGGTATTTGACATAACTTTAACATTCATTATAATAAAAACGGAGTAATTTTAATGTCAAATACTTTTTATTACGCTATTCAACACACAGCACGTACCGATAACGAGAACAAATTTGCTATTGTGTGTGCGCTCTGTACTTACAACGAATATTGGGCAGCTGTATGTTCAGGAATGCAAGAATCCTAAACTAAACTCTATGGCGGAACAAGCCTCTAAGGGCCCAGAGCCTGCCAAGCTGCTTTTTCATCGAGTGGTCAGCTCAATGAGTCTCATCGTCGCTGTTTTCTGGCTTTCTGGACTGGAACCCACTACTTCTTCTTTCAAAGTGGCTCTCCAATTGCTCTCATGATGGTGGATGATCTCCGAAATTTTGGGGGCTCTCCCCGGGACCGCTCGCACCAAAGGCGGGAATGCTAACTATTTGCCTATTTGGAGCGGATATAGATACTTCATGTGTGACGCCTTAGTGACCCTTATAACACGGTGATTTGTGAATCTGATCTTAAAACAGTAGTAATGGAGAATATCGCGACCATATATTTAGGCCCAACAAGTTTTTTTTTTCCAGTCCTGTTTATACAGGGACAGGCAAATGAAAACCTTATTTTTTTTAATTTTTTTTTTTTGTTTTCTATCTAGTAGATTTCTGCATGGAAAGTTGCACAAGTTCGCTGCATTTTTGCAGAGACCCATTCCTGATCCACATATATTTTAAAGTTTGAGTTTGTGCCTTCTCAAGAAGAAGAAGAAGATTTGAAATCTATGTGCAGTCATTTATCAGCCAACGCGAAGGTCTTTCCACCCATTTGCGTTCGGACTGACGCCATTGTCGAACTTCCTCCTCTATTTGAAAACTTGGTGGCGTGGTAAGCATGCATAGAAACCTTGAATTTTCATTTGCCGTAGAATATTTGCAAGTCTTAGGCTTCCAGAGGGCAATAAACCACTGCTCTTCGCTGAGCATGTGTATACAGGAGGCGCCATCTTTAAAATGACAAAAATGGTGTTGTGGAGCTCACTTGATCAGTGTTGCAGCCTTGAGGTCGTTCGATAAATAACAGTCGATACCTCATGTAAATTTGAGCTGTTTACAGTCTGTCCTGTAACTTTTGTCGGACTTTTAAAGTTTTCATTTGACTCGTGTAATATCTATATTCATTTCAATATTTCTGTATTTCGAGTATACGAACTCCCATCTCGACTCAACGGCCCTTAGTAACCCTATCATCCATTCGTCTGAATCTTTGTTTCCGATACCTTTTTTAAACGGCTTTCCGTATGATTTCTTCTAGTTCTGTTTGACATCTTATTCTCCTTCAAATTCTTGTATCTTCCTCAACATTTTGATACTAATAAAACAGTACAAAAGATAGAAGGCAAACTGTTCATCGCCACTTGTTGACTGTGAAATTTACCTTTTTTTGTGTATTTTCCAAAAGGGAATACACTATTTCACAGACGCCCAAAATGTGTACTGTAAATCAATTGACCGTAATTTTACTGTAAAATCACCACTACCGTCCAATTTCAGGTGTTCCAACGTAAAAACCACTAACTAGAAACATGGACGTCCGCATGATTTTTCTAGGGAAGGGCAAGGAAGGTATTTTTTCCGGGGGGGGGGAACAAGGCTCATTTTCCCCAATAATAGTATTGTTCCTTCAAAAAACATGGCTTAAATTTGAATTTATCATATTCATACAATAATTAATAAATATTATTGTGGCTGAAATGAAATTATATGTCAAAAATATATAATTTTTGGTTGACTTTCATTTTCCAGGGGGAGCCACGGCCCCCCTTGCCCCGCCTTCCGGACGCCCATGACTAGAAACAACAACATACGACACCATAAATACAGAGAATGTTATGCACCAGCGCTCTTCGCCTTTCATTTGTTTGCGTGTGGTGCCCTCCAGTGGCAGTGGCGTAAACACGTTACTTGAATATAAACTTGTACTTTTTTTTTACGTGGGGAGAAATTATGATAACGACATACAATAATAACCATCTATGCTGGCTCTGGACCCTATTTTAGCAAATTAATACTTTAAACTCTTAAACATAGAAGTCAGCTTGCTTCCTGTTTACGTTACTACATATTGTTTACATAAAACAGTGCAAGTGTAGCTTAGAATTGATTCTCGGTGTGGCGAGGTATCCCGATTTAAATTCAGACTTCCCAACTGTAACTTCTGGATCCACCACTGGGTGGACCAGTTATCACGATAGCTTCGAAAATGCTCCTATCGACTGACCGGAAAGGAAAAGGTGGGACCTACGCAGACCCGGTTCTTCTGATCCACTTTTCACGCTTCATCCGTGACTCACTTCTCTTTATATGGAATGCCCGTCATCCGAAAGCTGCTCCTAAAAATTTCTGCACCCACCTCAAGAGATGGACGGAGAAAGTGATCACAAGACATACATTGCCATGAAAAGTGTTCCATTTACCTGACCGTCGCAGTTTCAAAACATGTGTCAGACAGATTTGCTGTGTGAATGTGCAGTTAGCTGAACAATGCCTTAGAGGTCTGAAAATGAAATGATAGACATGTAACAAGAGTGGAGAAACTTTCCCTGGTTGGAAACAAACTTCAGAATGTAGAACTTGGGCACAAAAAAGGGTGGAGGGTTTCCTTGACTAATCCTGCTTCAGTTCTAATACTGTGCAAATTATATATTATTAGCATAATAATGAACGTAGTATCACGTGCATAGTAATTATATAGGATATCTTCACGTCAAATCACAGATTTAACGTGAACATACGCTAGGTTCTATATATCAGGATGCGAAATCCTGGAGGAACAGGGAGATTCTCCCCACAAACAATCTTACCCTAAAAAATCCCCTCCACCAAAAATTCTCAGGGGGAGGGGAGAGTTTTTGTTGTAAATCAAAGATAAGTAATTAGTTTTTACTTCAAATGTACTTTACCAAGAATACTATCGAAAAATGCACAAAAACAACGAAATATACCTGTCTCCCTGTGCGTTTGTGAGTGTTTCATGCTTTCTCTCTCCCCCCCTCTCTTTCAAAGTATCATTAACACATCTACACCAACAATATATGCAAAATGAAAGAAAAACTAGAATGCAAGACAAATATAAGTATGACTTTATATTAATTGAAAGCAAAATCCAAACAAAAACTTACACAAACCATCTACACTAGTTTGTAATGTAAGACATTTTTAACGAGTTTGTAAAGGAATAAGTTTGCTACTTCTGATATATGTATAGAAGTAACAAATGAATTAACATATATATATATATATATATATATATTAATATCTGTATATATTTTAAAAATATTATGTAATTTACTTTTTATGTGTGATAGTAAATATGTGCGTCATATAATAATTCATGTACAGATTTGTGTCTGCAAATTAAGTACCCCGAAACAAGTTTTCTACGATTTCACACCCTGAAGTAGATTCATATGTAACTTCGTAACAGACCTGTAATTTAGGAAATGAATAATGACACACAAACTTCACTAAAATAAATGAGTCGAGTAGAGAAGTAGTATTTTGATTCTTGATAGTGAAACAATAGAAGGGTACCCGATAAATGTGTAATCGCACCAGTCCAGAATGAAATTAATTTTCACCTGTTCTCTCAACAAACGACACGGCGCCTAATGTGATTAGGAAAAATCAGTTTTCTGTGATTCGTCTATTTAAAATTTTCATTTTGATATCATTGCAGGAGATACAGAAAATACAGGAAACAACTTAGGGCTTTTGCTGGATCTTGTCCTTGAGAGAAGTGTTACTGCTGTTAAGTACTTCATACTTCATTCTATTATAATACCGTTTTAAACGCCAAGAAGAGTATATTGTTTGGTTGTTTTTGCGTTTTGTTTTGTTTCGCAAAATTTAGGGTGAATTTCCCTAAAGTGCAATTGTCAGCAAAATATTTGTAATTAGACTTAAAGGTGGATCCAATAAAATTTTCGAGCATTCACCGTTGGGAGATAAAAATACGACTAGACTGATTTATTTGTTTTATTTCACTTTGCTTTTGATTTGTTTGATTTTACTTTGCTTTTGATTTGTTTGATTTTACTTTGCTTTTGATTTGATTGATTTTATTTTCCTTTTGATTTGTTTGATTTTAATTTGCTTTTCTGTCACATTATTGTGGAAATAAGAATGAAACGTGATAAGATTAATTTGTTCATTGTAGAAAGGACAATCACAAACATACATGGACAGGACATAACACAAGTTCCATACCGTATTGTACTGGCCGTGAGCTGTAGTTCAGAAACAGAAGGACTTCCTTGTAGTGGCTTAACCCTGTCGCCTTGTAATCATGCGGTCCCTGGTTCGATATCCTCCCACTGAAGTGGTTCGGATCCCACTTTAACTGTAGGTCCAGTCCCGATTAACCTATCTGAGTGGGCTTAAAACAAACTTGACCCTTTTGGCAGGAACAGAAGGTCACTTTATGTTCTATTACAAGATTTTAGTATCATAACTACATGTACTATAACTTTTAATTTCTAGAGTTAGGTGGTAAAGTAGAATAAGCCTAAACCTCGCTTTGTAGTAAATAAAAATACTTTTCTATTCTAAATAAAAATGTATTATCTATTTTATTATATTCTAAGATACGCAACCTTGGTGCACTTTGGGCTGAAGGGTGCAGTTTGAGTCTGCATTTTTAGTACATTATTGTATTCTCCCTCCTGGTGTAATCTGAGCAATGCTATATGTGAAAATCTTGAAGTGTATATCACAATTAAAAGAAATGTTCGTATGCCATCCTTGCCAGAACATAATTTGCACAAAAAGAAATAGATCCAGGCCTATTGGGTATAATTTGAGTACACGAATAGATCTTGCCAAAAAAAAAAAAAAAAAAAAATACGTCGGAATGACATTTGTTGGATTTATGGCGGAGTGGTTATCCCACTATTACGTCTGGTAATACGTCCCAAATTCGAATCCTGGGTACGTGTTTATTCTATAATTCTTCCTCTTTAAATATAATATTCTTAAAAAATCACGATCAATTTAAAACCTGCAATCAAGTGCTCATGTCATAATTCATCCTCGTCGTAGCTATTAACATAGAGGAAGAGAAAGTGACGTTAAATATCCAATAGAGACTAAATGCAAAGCGATAAAGCAAGATCAGCAAAGAAGTGGATAGATACAGTAAAGAAGAATGTACGAGGGACGTTTATAAAGTAATAATTTTTGCTTTTTATTTGCAAGCTTCTTTCAAGAATTTGCACTATGGGGAAGCCTTTGGTTCTTAAGCTATCGGATTGGTACACATTCTACTCATAGTTGTTCTGCGGAACACAGCTAGTGCGCGTAGTAGTTCTGGAGAACACCGCTAGTGCGCGTAGTAGTTCTGCGAAACCCCGCTAGAGGGCCAGGAAACCAATATGGTTGTATGCTTTCTTGCCTATAATTATTACTTTATGAACGTCCCTCGTAATACGAAGGGGTCAGAGAGTGGATTCAAGTAAATAAGGAAGAGATGAACCAGGACAGAAGATTTTGCAGAAAGTTCAGTTGTTGGTGTGCGAAAGGTACACGGAAAGGCAAGTGATGAACGAATGAAAAAAATGACTAAAACAGCACCCCTAAAGGGGAAATGTACATAATTACATTAATGTAGCTCATTTGCTAAATTTTGTTTTTGTTGCCCAAGGCAGGGATAATCTTCCTCGGAGTCGTGACCGCTACTTGCCGTAGAAAATAACACTCTTCATTTGTGTATTCTGAGACCAGAGAACCCGCAAGAAGTTCAAGGCCATTGGGTTCTCTGCACTTGAAATCCCAGCAAGTCACGCGACACTCCTCTACGCTTCAGGGGAGACGCACGCCCGGCTCTCCTCCTTTCTGCCTCTCTCTACTGACATACATTTCTTCTGGTCATCTACGACAAAGTTGCATTTAGTATTTCTGAGTGTTTCCTGACATACATTTCTTCTGTTCATGTATGACAAAGTTGCATTCAGTATTTCTAACTATTTTCTGACCTACACTTCTGTTCATCTACGACAGTTTCATTGACATACACTTCTTCCCATATACGACAGTTTCATTGACATACACTTCTTCTCATCTACGACAAAGTTGCATTTAGTATTTCTGAGTGTTTAATTTCGGCCTTTAATCCCTCCACTTTAATGCTGACGGAGAGGATGAGTTTGTTTGTTTCAGTTGGGTTGTAAGTCCAACTTATGCACAGAGAGACAAACCGGATCTGGCTGGACAGTTTAAAGTTGGATTCGAACCACTGTGCAATTGCCTCCACCGCGTATCGAACCCGGGACGCCTTGATTACGACGTTACCACAAAGCGGTGAGTATGAGTAATGAAATAGATGACGGAACAAACACAGAAAAACATTCGAACGTAAGAACCCTGGCTCTGTAGCACATTATTTGACTGCTAGAATATTGGGAAAATCATATTATTAATAAATGACTTGTTAATTTTGCAGAAGATAAATTGTTACATAACACGGACAATAGAATGTTCTCTTTCTGCGCTAATAGTCTTCGTTCGACAGGACCATCGTCTCTCGTATAGCAGCAGTTCCATCAGCACGTTTGAATCATAAAAAAGGCACGGACGTTTCTCTGCGCTTGTCCAACCAGCTATTTCAATCAGACCAACCCCGTGATTGTTACCATCAAGGGCCTACCTGATAATATAGCTTTATCGTCTAGCATGCAGTCAAGGGTTGTTGAGGACGATTTCCAGTGAGGGCACTCTTAGTAGTTAAGATACCGGTACCATTTCCATTAGCCTATCTGCGCCTAAAGTTGAGTGAAACAAACCTTGTGTTACAATAAGCTCGAACGTCAAAAACAGGAGAAGATGGCAAAATAATGGCTGACTACTGAAAAAAGTATACGTAGATCCCCACCTGGGCACGCCACTGAATGGAAACTGCAACAAGTGCAAGTTAACGAGGCTCTGCTGACTTGAACCAGACCGAGGATAATCATCATCTTTGACTACCTTTGTTGGTTTTCCCATTTCCTTAATTATTTGCGCTTCTTTACAGACTTGGCTTTTATGACCCATGGGAATTGTTATGTTTTCTTGTCCTGAGATTTTCTAAGATTGTTTTAGTCACTGTTAAGTAACATGTCGTACTGGCACTAGAGCAATGTTACGTTAATAGGTGACACCCATCTCTGCAACCTTTGTTTGGATTCTTCTTTGCGTGCCTTGTAACAAAACAAACAGCTTACATTGCTGACGACCCATATACTTTCGAAACAAATACCGCACGCACATCCATCGCGTGGACTCCTTGTCTTCCCTTATAAACTTAGTAGTTAAGGCTTTAACCCAAGGGTCCAAGGCTGAATTGTAGGTGGCATTGCTTCTTTTGTTGGTTCTGTACATTTTGGAACCGGATATCCAATTCCTATTGCCATCTATGATCTAAACTTTGTTTACTGCAGTGAATAGAAAGTGTATTTCCAGTATGCTTTCAGTACATGGTAAAGAAGCAGATCTAGGCTAGGCAGGACAAGGTGCTTAGCTCCCACTTTACTTTGATGATAATTGTCAGAATTTCTTTCTATAGAATTTCTCGTTTCCTTGTCAGAAAGCGCAATGCTCTTCTATTCTGTTCAAGATATTTGCACTTACGTTCCAGAGATGTAGTTTATTATTTGGAATTTAATTTTTGATATGCATGTGTGGACAAAAATTGTAATTTGTATTCCGCATAAAAATCAAAGGTCCTCCTCCGTGGCCTTGTGGTTAGTGTTGCCCACGAGATGAGACTTTGGCCTGTCCCGTCTCGTGGAAATGCTGTGAAATGCTGTCTCGTCTCGAAAATATTCGTTTGTCTCGGGACACATGATCAATCTCGTCTCGTCTCGAATTTTTAAAAGCCTGTCCCGTCTCGTCCCGTGGGCAACACTACTTGTGGTCTAAGGCGCTGTGCTTTGGACTCCGACTGCGGGACGGCATGGGTTCGCGTCCATCTGGGTTCAGTCTCTGGGTTTTCGGCCTGTGTATTGGACCGGTGGCAACCCACCGTCGTGAGGAAATTGGGGAGTTACAAGTGAGTAGCGTAACCCGGTCTGGGAAATCTCCTCTAACGGCTGAGGGTTCGACGTGCTGAGCCCACGTCACCCTATTGCCGGTTGAAGATCTCCACACCTCTATGTAGGATTGTGGAAGGGAGACTGGCAGTCGGGAGATACACCAAGGCCCTTCCAGGGCTGTAGAGCCACGGGTTAGTATTTATTTATAAACATCGAAGGATATGCAAAGCATATCTTGAATTAAAAGAAATAAATCTCTTTGGCACCCAAAACGTCAAGCTCATTTCCACGTAGAACACCCCGGTAACTGCAATGCTGCAGGTCAACGAGGCTCTGGCGTCTGAACCTACAGTCAGTACAGTTGTCCTTTTTTTCTCTCGTTATGTGTGTTGAGCGCTCCTTTACAACCTCAGCTTTTTACCTAAGTAGGTAGATTGTAGTCCTCAGAAACAAGGTTGGTTTTAGATATCGTAAGGGACTGGGCCCCGTAAAATTATAACGGATGGAAATAATCTAAGTGCTGATGCATCCAATAGTTTTATTTCGATCAAAATCAATCTTTGTGTTGCTGAACTCCATAAAGTTTGCTGCTCAGGATACACAATTGTGAGTTTTGTGTGGTTAGCGCTCTCGCCGATGTGGACCCAGCATCATGGGAACAATTGGAGTACCACTTAAAAGGTACCTTTTGCTGATTGTTGTGTAGAAAGCAGGATAACAGCGATGATGGAATTCGATGCACAGACCGCTCTTCACCGCTACTAAGAATAGGTCCTGGCTTTGCAGGGGCTATTGCTCAACGGAATTTAATAACTTTAGTGTATGTATGTATACATATAAGCATATAATTTTATTGTCTTTTTTTTAAAAAAGTGTGACTTCTTAAAGAAAAGCATGATTTGATCAAGCCCCACCATTCCATAATCGAATGCCGCCTTAGCAACCGAAGATTTGTGGACCACAGTGCAATACTAGCATCCCTGTCTATAGATATACTTGAAAACCCAATAAAATAAGTTGTTGTTTTTAATACTTACCGGCATAAGGAGTCTCGATGTTGAAATATATTGGTGACGTAGCCACTTTGCCTCGCTATGATCTTCAAAGGAACACAAAGAACAGTCACTTTTCTCCAAAATGAGAAAAAAAACAAAAAACAAATAAATTTAGGGGCTTGTTCACTACGCTGGTAGAGAGACCGAGAGAGAAGCTGACAACACACGCACTTTCTTTTGCGCCGAGGCACGACTGAAGCTTCTCTTTCCTCTGGCCGTCCTCGCTTGATCCAATTCTTCGGCAGGGAAGAAGAAAAAAAAGGAAACGAGAAAAAAGAAACCCTTTCATACCTCGTAGCATCAGCACAATCTCTTTTTCACGTGCACGCACGCAAAATAATTTGGGCGTAGCTTCCTTTTGACACGTTCTTTCAACCGGGTAACAGGGCCAGCCTGTCCGCTTGTCCTCGGGGGACGATGACCAATGGAGGGATTTTTCCCGCCATGAGAGGGAATTTTCCTTCAAGTACAAGGCACATTGGTTTCACTCTGAGGGACACTGCTAGAAGCCTCGGCAAACAATTTGTTGTCATTGTCTCTACATCACACACGCGGCGTATCCGGAGGTTTACTGAGGTTATAGCTCCCTTTGGCCGAGAGATTCCTAACAAAAATTTAAATCAAAAGATGGTAAAATATAGGGGCACAACACACACAAAACCAGTGGGGCCAGAGCCCACCCAATAATTTATCGTGTTGTTGCTGTTATTATTATTGTATGTTATCCTGATTTGTGATACATTCCTTATTAAAGCAAGCAAATAACAATAAGTAATGTTCCATTGTGGTGTGCATTAATGTGATCTACCCGATTATATAATTACTAATACTACAAACAAACAAAAAATATGACTTTTGTAAATAATTGTATATAGATAAGTCATATTTTTGTTTGTAGTAATTTGACAGTAATTTCACTGGTGGCAATATGTTACAAGGTTGCATAGAATCAGGATAAAGTTCCGTTTTATTTGAGGGTTCGTGGCGTCGAAACTAGGCATCACACAGAGAAATGTTGTGAGGAAATGTTTTTTGCATTAATGACTTCTATGTGAAAAAATACGCGGTAAAATGCTGTATGTGTTGCTGTATATGTTACAGCAGAAGTAGTTTATATACTTCGAGACATAACGGAAACTTACCTTTCGAGACTGAAACCTGCCCTTTGAAACAAAGACCAGAACGAAACTTATGTCATTAAATCGAGGAGACGAGAACGAAACACACATGACGGGTCTGAGTTTTAAAGTCCACTTTATGCACGGATAGGCTAATCCAGTCTGGATCTATCGTTTGATGTGATTGAACTCTAGGGATATCGAATCAGGAACACCTTGTTTACAATGAGACGACATTACCACTGCGCGATCGGGAAGGCTCACAACTCAAGACAACAACGATAAAATGCCCAGACTTATCTCTTGACGTTATCATACCTAATATTGTCAGCTGAGGGAAATTCCTGAACAGCATAAGTTGCAACACTGCCCGAGGGATGCGAGAATCCTGTCAATCCACCAGCATCAAGTCGTCTCCGGGCAGCGGAAAGCAACTTGTAATTAAGCGGAAACATATATGTGCCATGTAAGATTAACAGAGCTTTTTAAGTATAGCGCCACGCCAATTGAAACCAGCAATTAGCTTTGTCCGGAACCAGTTCTTGTCATTTTTGGGCACAAAGTTGGGAAAAAAATGTTACTTGGCCATAACGAAGTTATTTTGGACATGCGATTGGTTGTGGACATCAGGACACGGAGTATTAGATGTCAACAATGTGGTCCGCAAAATATGAGATATGTTGTGGCACACAAAATAGATAAATATGGTGCGTGTACGACATGAGATGTAGCAATGTGCTACATGCAGGATCACATGTAACACATTTATATGGGTGTCATTAAGAAAAAATTCTCTATGGGATGGGGCGAACTTCATTGTTTCCGCAATTTCGAGAGAAAATAATATCCAATTAAAATTTAATACTCCCTGATACAAAAGGCATGATTATGGCTTCAATAACGATTTCTATAAATCTGTTATTTGTTCCACAAATTTCTAAACACTGTTGTCCTAATTCTATTCGATTGAAATAATGATGTATACACCCAAAAGTGTCCGTGACTACATAGGGGTGTGTGGCCAATTTTGGCCACCGTGGAACTGGTGTAATCCGATCGCCTTTACCCTCCAGAGTGGCCGGCAGGAACTCATTGGTCAGGCTAAGGCTGAGTAAGCCTCAGAGCTACTCTATGCAGGGACATTGTAGGAAAAAATCGCACCTAACATCACCCTGGGTCGCCCGCGCTGTAGTCGGACACCCTACCGACTGAATCACCACGTCTTCCTATCGGATGGTAAGTCTGTGTTAATAACTAAAAATATTATGTGCTTCCACTATTATATAAACAATACATTTTAAAATTAGTTACTTGAAATATTACTTTTTTATATCGTATTACAACCCTGCAATTATCTGTAGAGGTATGCTCAGGAGGGGTGGGGTTTTGACTAGGGCTGATCCGATACCGATGCCGATGTATCGGTATCGGAAAGTATCGGTTGGAATTCATCTACCGATACCAGTCGATACTTCTCCGGCATATTAGTCTTTGACGGGGTCCGCAAAAATGCCGCTGGACATTTTCGCGGAGTCTAATTATCCTGGAAATTATGCAAAATTCAAACTTTATTTTATATTTTACACAAATTATGAAAAAGAAACTGTATTTTTGATTATGTAGCATATATTGTAATATTCTGATGTAATTCTTGAATATTCTAAAGCAAGTATCGGGTCAAAGCGGTATCGGCTCAGCCCTACTTTTGACTTCTCTTTGCCCCATCTTCCTAACATAACCCTTTCCTTTTTTTAAAATAAATAAATAAATAAACATCTTCCAGGCCAGTATCAATATTTCAATATTTTGCAAAATGCATCTTCAACATTTTCAACTCCAGGTAAAATACACAAAGGAGTGTCCCAGGGTCCATTGGGACCTATTCTCTTTGCTATCTTTTTGAATAATATTTCTAAAGTAATCAAGCATGCTAAATATATATTTTATGCTGATGATATCAAGATATACACTGAAATAGACACTGATGGCAGACATGTTCGGTTGCAATCTGGTCTTAATGCAGTCAGTAACTGGGTGGCTAATAAGTAATAACCAACTTGTTATGAATACAGAAAAATCCTTTATTATTACTTTTACAAGAAAAATTCAGTGGTGCAGTCATAATTATAAATTAAACTCATGTGCAGTAAAAAGAGTTGAAGTCATCAAAGATTTGGGTGTCGTTTTAGATATGAGACTTGATTTTAAAGATCATGTATATGAAATTGCAAGAAAATCTAGAAAGAAAAGCTGGCACTTAATCAAGAAATGGTCAAATTCAAACAATCTATTCTTGTTACTTCAGTTATTTACTGTATATGTAAGGCCTATTTTGGAATACAGTACAACAACTTGGAATTTTGCATGTAATAATAATATGAAAATCATGCTTGAAAATGTACAGAAAAGATTTGTCTCATTTTTGTACTTTAAATTCAGACTTTTTAGATTTTATGATGTATTATAATTTGTTAGACAAACTTAATATTTTGTGCTTCTTGGAAAGAAGAAATGCTAACGATTACAATTTTATTTGCAAATTAATTATTGCAAAACTTGATGTACCATATTTATTATATAAAATTACACTAAAGACTCGTCACTATGCACTCCGAAATAACTTATCTGCAATTTCTGTCATTTCTTATTTCAGATATAATAGGTATTTTAATTTTCTTATATCCAAATACGTCATAATCCATTGGAGTCTAATAATCTTTTATTATGAAAATAACATGTAATTTTACTGTTGACTTGTCTTTTAGTATAAGTGATTGCATTGTATTTTTTAAATTTGTAATTCTTTTATTTGAACGAAATTGGTCTTCTTACTATATTTTATCATATAGTAAACTTCTACACACTTATTTAGTATGTAGTACACACTTCTTTAATTTTTTATTGTATATATGTCATTTATCATCATAAACTGCTGTATTCGGCATGTATGCTGTTTTTCAGCAATATAATCCAAGACTTAAATAAATAAATAAAATATGTCGTCGCCTTGTAATCAAGAGGTCCCGCGTTCGATACCCGGTGGAAGCACATAGAGGTTCGGATTCCATTTTAAACTGTAGGTCCAGTCCCGATTAGCCTTAGTCTGCATAAAGTGGACTTAAAACACCAACTCACAAAATGCATCTTTATAATTAGACTAGATTTAACTGTTTTCAGAATAATCGTTCCAGGTGCAACACACTATAAATTCCAATGCTGGGATGGTAACTTTAACGAAAGTGTCGGACGATGATATCTCCAACTTTTTTGTCCCTTTTCTTTCATTCTGTTCTGCTCTCACCTGTGCCTCTCCGTTGACTCTTCTCTTCGTAAAAAAAAAGCCGGCCCCCGTGGCGGAGTGGTTAGCACATCGCCCTACGACGCCAAAGGTCCCGGGTTCGAATCCCAGCATGGGCATGAATGTTTGTGATTGTCCATTCATCAGTTTCATAAAAATCATTACTCATCCGCATCTTCGCAAATTAGCCAAAAGTGGCACAAGAAGCGAAGTAAAATAAAACAAGTCAATCAATCAATGTCAATCAATCAATCAAATCTTGGTAGAAAAAAGCGACTCTAAAATTCACTAACAAATTAAAGTTAATTACAGATTGGTAAATGTAAAAAATTCTGATTCGGGCAGTACATACATATCTTGGAAATAATGCCAAACAATCTTCTGTCATAATATAGGTCAAGATAAAGCTTCTCCCTGCACGTTCTCTGTGTAGGTTCTCACACATTTACACTCTTAGCAATTTGTAGAAGTGATGTGATCAGCTTCACGCTTCAGCGCCGTTACCTCCCATGGTTACATCTAGGTATCCATTTATTAGGTGGATACCCCAGAACCGAAGGGGCATTGTTGGAAAAATTGCCACCTGAAATCACACATCCCAGGAACCGAACCCGGGGCTCACACATGATAGTCAGGCACCATACCAACTGGACCACCGCTGTCTTCTTAGTCATAACTCATAATATAGACCAATTTTTTAGTATATTATTAATAAACATCACTGTTATTATATGATTTCATATTATGTTCGTTATTTTTGTAATTTGTGTTTACTTTTGGGTACGTTATTGTATATATATTTTTATTTACACAAGCAAAGAGATTTTCGTTGAAGCTATGGGGTCGCCCTTCATTTATCATAATATGCAAACATGTTGAAATGATAATGATAAATGCCGCTAGCACGCAACTTTCTTCTCAATGTTGCCACATATCTTTAAATGATGAGTTCAAGAGAGTGAAAGAAAGTGGATGGAAGTGAAAGTAGTAATTGCAACCTTGTCCTGGTTGCCAAAATTTAGAACTGAGCCCGGACGGGTACGAAAAATACTGCTTGTTTATTATAGATCGCATTTTCACGTGGTCTGAGCACCCTGAAGCCAATTCAATTTCCGGTTAACTGTCCAACGGGGCTTTTATAGGCCAGGAGTTTTATGATTAAGGCTATTAAAGATTTTTTACCCTTAATTTCTGTTGAATTTTAGGTGACAAGTAATTGACGGTTGGTCTGCTTTTCCCCAAATATTCGGTTAAGTTTCTTAACTCGTTTAAGTGAAACTCTTTTTTTATTTTCGCACGTCCAACTCTATGACAAAAAGAAATACTTTTCTCTTTCGATTATTCCTGGCACATTACAATCGTCATAAAAGCATATTTCGAGAGCAGATGTTTAACCTCATGTCATGAAGCCTTAAGGTACTCTCGCCGCCACACAGATCCTGAAATACCCGCTTCCTTGCAATGCGTTGTGTGTGTTGCTAACTCTGCGGCAATGAGCCAACTTCAGTAGCCAACTTCAATAGGAACTTTTCAATAGGAAGTTCTGCTGTCGCCTCAGAGTTAGGCAACACACACTACACAAGTATTTCAAGATCTAGGTGTTCCATTTCTATTGCCGGTGACTGTAGCCTATACTTTCTTCTCGCCATCGAAGGTCTCTGGTTCGGATTAGGGCCCGTTTCGCCTTATGGCGTCTTCACCTCCCCAATACAATTCCGCGTGATTTATGTGAAATTAACTTTCTAAGGCGAAACGGCACATCTCATTTCGTCTTATCCTGTTTCGCCTTACACACAAAAAATTTCCCACCAGGGGATATTATCGACATGAAGGGTCATTATTATTAATGTATTATTAACCTAACCTAACCTAACCTAACCGACAGGACAATGGGAGCCAAGGTAGGCAACATCACAAGCTCTGCGCTCCCATTTTGAATTATCCTTCAAGTCGATAATATTCCCAGGTGGGATATTTTTTGTGTGTAAGGGTAAAAACACAGTGAAGCACATCGCTCATCGCACATCGCCAGAAACTCGCAGGGATAAGTTTCCGGTAATTCAAAACCATGGAGTTAAGTGGGAAAAAGCATAGTGGAGCCCCGCTCATCGAGAGAGGTTCCCAAGAACAAACACGGTTTGATCTTGGGTCCCTTGTTTC
Source organism: Lepisma saccharinum (assembly GCF_977018435.1). Taxonomy (NCBI): domain Eukaryota; kingdom Metazoa; phylum Arthropoda; class Insecta; order Zygentoma; family Lepismatidae; genus Lepisma; species Lepisma saccharinum. The sequence goes on along the minus strand of NC_139229.1, from coordinate 111,433,825 downwards.
AAGTGGAAGGCTCCGTGATTGGTCCACTCAAGGTCACTTCTCCCTTTTTTGGAAGACACCCTCCTTTTTCCCCACTTTTTTTTTTGACAGAGTTGTCGTTTGCAAGCTTGTGCGATGGCGGTCAATGTGCCTGTCCGACAGCCGGTTCATTCATTATATCCTGACATTTCATTTTTATGGCTTGACCGGACTTCGTGCAATGAGCAAGGGTCCTTGTGCCTCACCGTGTTTTTACCCTAAGGCGAAATGGGATGTCCCGTTTCGCCTTAGAAAGTTAGTGTCACATAAATTATTTGAAATTCTATTGGGGGAGGTGAAAACGCAATAAGGCGAAATGGGATAAGGTGAAACGGGAATCATGGGCGTTAGTTTATGAATCCCCCTTCATCAGTTTCATGGAATAAGCCATTCTCATCGTTACGATTAGCTAAACGTGGAAATACAGCGACGTAAAATAAGGAAAATAAAAATGTTTTTTCACATTAATTTTGAACTAAAGTTGTTTGGTATTGAACTGTACATAGCATCGCAATTAACTTGGTACCCAGACCAGAATAAATATATTTTAGAGTGTTCATTACCAAATTGTAGACAAATTGATATGAAATTCCTGCGATTATTATTTCTTAAGGCTCGGCTGGACTCTTGGCCGACGCCAGGGCAGATTTTTTTTTAAAAAAAGTCCTTTCCTTTCGAAAAACTGCTATGATATTCCAAAATCTGAAAAAAATGCGTATGATTAGAATTCCTTCTAGAACATTTACGTGAATCTTGGTGTAGTTTGCTTTCCTTGATGTCTAGATATTATCAATAATTTAATGACATGACGTAGCCACGAAAGTTTTGAAAATACTATCTCGGCAACAGCGAAAGACAAACACTTGAAGATTCACGTGAATGTTCTAGAAGGAATTCTAATCCTATGCATTTTTTTATTTTTTTCAGATTTTGGAATATCAAAGCAGTTTTCGAAAGGATAGAAAAATTCAAAAAAATCTGCCCTAGCGTCGGCCAAAGGTCCAGCCGAGCCTTAAACTGCAAAAAGTAGTGTAGACAATTTTTGAAAATATCAAAAATGGATAAAAGGTATATAGGAGTATGTTATACAGGGTGTCCGAAAAGTAACATAACCGAGGCTTTGAACATACGTAACTTTTGTAAAATTGCAATAGAGACATGAATCTTGCATTGGATATTAACTTTGTCTATGTGGATATTTTTTAAACATTAAACGAGAAAATGAAAATAATTCACTATATGAACGTTCAGTATAAGAGAAAAGTTACTAAGGTGTAAAAAAGTTTTTGTACTAAGCAAAAATAAACATTGCTAAAATACAGCTATGGGGTCGCTTCCAATAATTTCCATGCCCTGTCCCAGCTAACTGTGGAGTAAGGCCGCGCATGGCGTCAGAGGAACAAGAGAAATCTATTGGCCAGAGTGAAGCAGTAGACACTGATGGGAAGGCTGGTAACTTCAGTCACTTTCCCCCCACTCCACGCAATTCCGTTCCCCTCACGTGTTCATTGGTGGAGCCGTCTCGCGTCACTACTTTCGCAGACACTTTTTTCATTTGCCTGCTCCACAGTTAGCTGGGACGGAGTATATGAGCATCGATATTCTCTGTGGGTATTAATGTAATCGATAAAACAACGATACATTTTTACGCATTTTCTGACTTACAGACGATTTATTTGGTCAATAATGACTTATTCATTAAAAAAAGTATGGTTTTTCGAAATTACGAGGTGCGCATGTTCAACATTGGCGTAGGCTGTTGTTTTCAACCAAAAGCAATCTCATAATTTTAAGGCATACCTCTTCGAACATGTTGCCACTGAAGAGGAAATGATTAATGGTGCCTAACTGGAAACGAGAAATCGAAAGTGACAGGCGGGCAAGTTTTTAATAAACGCTTCTGGCGATAAGGAGGATTAATGAATCGACATAACGGGACATACATGCGAAGGTAAAGGAAGAACAATCTCTTCATATCGCGAGTTCAGCGCGAAGATGATTGGCCAAAACGCACATGTTCGTTCGGCATTGTAATGTCAACGGTGAAATATTCTCGTCTTCTTTTTCTTCTTTGCGTTGCGGAGCTCGGTGCGTTTGTATGGTGTCCCGGTGGCACAGACATACGGAAGTACTTGTAACATATCACATGTTTGAAGTGCGACACATGACAGCCCAAGCGAGGGAGAGGGGAATCGTAAGATCTCCCGTTATCCGAGTAGCGCGGTGCATCATTGTTCTCATCATGAATGCAAGATGGCCACGACGCGTGTCTCAAAGCAGTGTTGCCAGAATGATTAAAAAATCAGCGGGATCGCAGTATGTCAATAAATTACTTAAATATAAACAGCAAAGTTAATTTTGTAACAGCCTCATGCAAAATCGTTAGTTGTTCGTTGGTTTGATTTTGATTTTAATTCCATTTTATGCACAGAAAGGCTAATCAGAACTGGAGCTACAGTTTAAATTAGGATCGGAACAACTATGTGCCTCCACTGGGTATCGAATCAGGGACCTTTTAATTACAAGGCGACGAGGCCCTGTTAGTTGTTCGTCTCGTCAATATTGTCCGCATGTCATAATTCACCAAAGTTAAGGTTATAGCCTATTGCCAACATCCGTGGCGGAGTGGTTATCACAGCGCACTGCGCCGCCAGAGGTCCCGGATTCGAATCCCGGCCTGGGTAATGCATGTTCTTTGTGAGTGTGCGTTCATCATATCACTCATCCTACACATCGTGATCAGCCAAAAGTGGCAAAAAACGACGCTAAATAACAAAGAACTAAATCAAAAACCAATTCAGGTTATACCAAAGCGCAATTTTTTAGACCATCTATATTCGCCCATTTCGTCATTTTAAAAAATGAGTCTGTCTTGTTCCATTAATACGTAAATTTATAGACGTTCCAGCATGGCGTCGGGCTATGAAGTACATACATAGTAATTATACGTAGTGCGTACAGTCAGCCGGCTTGAGAAGAAAATATATCGTGATGATATACTCAGTGTGCCTGGCAAAGTCTATTGAAGAATTTTGGAAAATATACTAAGACTAGAAATAAAGGATACATTGGAGGCGACACAGAGTGGATTCAAACCAGGTAGAGGTGTCCAAGATCACATATTTACAATAAGGCAAATAATAGAGAAAGTTATAGAATAGAATAAAGAATTATACCTTTGTTTTATAGACTTGGAAAAGGCTTTCGATAGGGTGCCATGGCAAGAGCTATGGAAAACACTAAAGAAAATCAACTTAAACAAAGAATTAATTGAAGCAATACAAAGTTTCTACAAAACAAACAGATGCTATGTCAGAACTGGCAACAACAGATCAGAGGAATGCATAACAACAACAGAAGACAAGGTGATATTTTATCTCCATACTTGTTTATCATTCTGATGGATGGCGTTCTGAAAGAAATAAAACCAAATATGAGAAAATTCAAGGTAGAAAATTGAAAACTGAAAACTGTAACCGTATCTGAACTTTTATATGCAGATGATATTGTATTGTTTGCAAATTCACAAGCAAACCTACAAAGAAATTTAGAAATAATAAATGGTAATATGTCAAAGAAATGTATGAAAATAATCAAAGATAAAACAACTGTGTTACCGATAGGGAGAATAGAAAAACCTTGCATAGGCCTTGAAGATTCAGAGCTAAAACAAGTACAAAGTTTCAAGTACCTAAGTCTTACAATCAATAGTAATGGAATAGATGAAGAATTAAATACTAGAATAAAGAATACAAACAGATTATATTATGCCATAAACAAAGGATTTTTAGGGAAAAAGGAAATAAGCCAAAAAACAAAAATGATTGTTTACAAATTAACTTATGTGCCAACATTGATATATAGAAGTGAATCCTGGATAATTAATGAAAAACAAAAACAAATCTTACAAACAGTAGAAATGAAATATTTGTGGAGAACATTTGGAAAGATCAGAAGGGACAAAATCAGAAATCAAACAATCATAACATTAAACACAAAACCAATATATTAGGATGTTGAGCAAGCACAACTCAGATGGTTTGGACACCTCAGCAGAATGCCTGAACATCGAATACCTAAACAGGTATGGGAGGCAAGAATGCGAGGATTGGATGTGAAGAGACCGAAAGGAAGACCACGTAGGACATGCAATGAGGGAATGAAGGATATCCTGAGCAGGAGGAACATCTCGTGGATTGAAGGAAGGAAGTTGGCAGAAGATCGTTACATATGGGGATGAGAATACGTAAGTAATAATGAAAAATGGATATATTATACCCTTCCTGGCGACAATTCAAAAGTGAGAACGCTATTACGAGTGGGGTCTCATTGAGATGGGGCCTTTTTCTCGGCTCCATCTCGCGTGGCTACCATTTCTAATGTTTCAGTGATAATTCGCCTTTGGCATGTAAAAATTAACAAGTTCTTGAAGGCACGCTTATTAGTATGATCTGCAAACATTACTACTTGACGTAGATGAGGAGCACAGGCGTACGCAGGAGGGAGCTGATAAGGCTACAGCTGTTCTCGAAATTTTGAGAAAATCAAAATTTTGAAATGAAATTAGCTCGAGAGAAACAAAAGTGTTAAATGCAAACCCACCTTAAAATGACTCCAATTACTATTTTTGTCTTTGAACAACTTTTAAAACGGAGGTTATAAATATTACTTACACACCCTAGAACAGCTATTAAATATCCATCTTCACAATTCCAGCCCCCCCCCGAAAAATCCTACGTACGCTACGCTAGTAATCAGTAGGCTATGATGGAAATTCAGGAAACTTCATACTTAATTATTACAGCTGGCAACACTTGCCCGGAGGCTCTGATTGAACACACACTATGAATGGGGGAGGATGAGCAATTTGTATGTCATGCCCTGCGAGCCAACAGCATCTTCTTTCCTTCTTGATTAGCTGACACGAACAAAACGACCCGCATGAGATAACAGCGTGTGCAAATTTGCTCGAGTACTATTATGCGATGACCTGTTTTTATAACGCACTCGCGAGCCGAGGTCGCCAAGAAACAATGGACAACGGATGCTTTGTCGAGCGTTAACGTAGTTGTCCAGAAGAATTTCTTCCTCACATTGTCAACATGTTCTACAACAGTTGTCTTCATATTTGATTCGAATGAAGCGCTGGCGTACGCAGGATTTTTTTTCGGGAGGGGCTGTAATTATAAAGGCGAATAGTACATAGCTTCGTTTTGTTGGGGGTACACAATAAAATATTTCGTATATTTGGAGCTTATCAGTCGATTAAAATTGTACTCAAATACATTTTTTAAGTTCTTAACGGTATTTTAATTTGAAAAATTAAAATTTCGGGAGGGGCCTTCCCCTCTGCGTACGCCAGTGGCAATGAAGGGTCAATTTGCATGCAGGACGTCGAAACACCTACATAAATTAATGGCATGGCACCACAGAGGCAATATCAGATGTATTAAATTCGATGTGCAGTTATTGCGATTTTCAAATAAAATGATTTATTATACTCGCAAGCTACACTATATACTTTCTTCTAAATGAAGGGCTCGAGGGTAAAGCGTAGTAAGAGGCATTTTCGTCATTATTGAGTTACAAAGTAAAAGAGCCATCCTTCAATTTTTGCGTGTAATTGCCATGTCATGCAATTTGCATTGGACTAATTGAACTCTTCTGAAATTGGTAAACACAACACCAAAACAATTTATCTACAGTATAGCTTTTAATAACCTTTCTGCTTAAGAAACTCAATAATGATCCAAAATGTCATTTACCATGTTTTACCACCGGGCCCTTCAAATATAAATAAAGTCAATAAATTAACTAAAGAGTACATCGTAACTCGTGAGTGCGTTGCTGTGTCCCATCGCAAAGAAGATAAATGAAGGGAATACGTTACACACGTATCGTAGTGACTCATTGGTTTGATGGAATTTTGAGAAATGTTTATTGAGTTTTGTTTTAAATCCGCTTTATGCTAATAGGGAGAGAAATGTTCAAATATACGTAATTTCCTTTGAATTATATGGGAGGTTCATAATGTACAATAAACCAATACCACCTGCGTTTTTAACAAGGCACGCGTTTTCAACTTTCCACTGTTCCGTCTTCGAAGCCCTTAGCTATTTTTGAATACTTCATTTCCGGGTAATTTTTCTTTTGCAGCGAGAAATTTCACGATTTACGTAGACCAAAAGTAATTGAAGTTCCTGCTGTATAAGTTAATAAGCAGATGCACGAACTTCTTACAAATATTGGGGTAGGGGCAGAAAGAGCCTTGCCCCCTAAAGTCGACGCCTATCATAATAAGTATATTGCCAAATTATGTAGCAATTTAAGCTAAGAGATTACTGTTGTTTTGATGTCATTATGCCGGCATTAAATAAACATATGCCTGCAATAAAAAAGTTCTTTAACAGTAATACTTAAAGTATTTTAAAAATGAGCATATTTTTTTCGTGGGCCTTTCCATGGCGTAGTACCGACGTCGTCGCCATAGTGGTTCGGATCCCAGCTTAAACTGTAGGTCAGTCGGAATTAGCCAATATGTGCATAAAAGCGGCCTTAAACAAAACTCAAACGAACTATTGTTTTTCGTCATTGAAACCGTGAATATGGTGTAATATGGTCATGTTTTTTTTTTTTTTTTTTTTTTTGTTTTTTTATTGGAGGAAGGTGGAAAGTTTGGGGCTGGGGGTGGCAGGGTAGACAGTAAAAGGGCGCCAAAGATCCACGTGGCCCGGGTGAAAATTTTATCGTGAGCCGCCCCTGGGTGTCGTTCTCGCCTTGTCTTGAGTTCAGTTGTTGCTTTAAATCCACTTTATGCTAATCGGGGCTGGACCTACAGTTTAAGTGGGATCCGAACCACTGCGCAATGTGTTTCCGCCGGGTAACGAACCCGGGACACCTTGACTACAAGGCGACGACGTTGGCACTACGCCATCGGGGAGGCTCGCTTCGTCCTGAATTTCAACTACGTGCCAGTTACCATAGTGTGGGAGTAGGTTCGGCAGTGACCCTGTCACATCTCGACCCCAATCGACCATGTCGCTGTCGCTTGAAGTGGGACTGCTGCCGCACATACATATCACCTCTTTATGGAGGAGTAGCAGAACCGCTGCCGAAGTCTCAGGTGCATTTCCTGGGTTGGTTTTTCCCGAGACTATCTGGAAGCATCGACCTCGTGGGCTCCGATCAGCGCATTTTCCTATCGCCGTCTGCCATCTGTGGAAGGCGAGGGCCCGCCCATTAAAAAGCTGCGTTCAATTAAAAGAAACCAGCTCGATGGAGACCTCGTTCCATAATGAAGTCTCTCAGCCAGTTTCACCTCAGATGTTCGCAGGGGAGAAAGTGGCGCCCCATTCTAATTACAGCATGTGGTTTGGGTTCGGAGGATGGGGTGACCATAACCTTATTACTGTTTACCATATGCTCTTGCAATAACGATTTTTGTAGTTGAACGTAAAACCAGACTCAGAGCAATCTCTTTCTCACTTTATGATCAGATGAGTTAATTGTGGCAATCAAACCCGGAACCTGTTGATTATATCTCGTTTCCCTATCATGATATAAATATCTGTGTAATATTCAATCGTTGTCTAGAAATGGTAAAAAGGTAAGTAGTTGATATCTACGATAGTGGCAATTAGTGCACGGGTGTTAATTAATTTGCATATAATTAAGAACTAATTTGCATAATATGAATAAATTTGCATATCATTAGAATAATTTATATTTATGTATCTGCATATCATTAAGAACTAATTTGCATAATTTGAATAAATTTGCATATTATCAATAATTAATTTGCATAATTTGAATAAATTTGCATATTATTAGAATACTTTACATTTATGTATTTGCATGTTTATAACTTTTTATGAATATATAATTATTTATTTTATGAAAAATATGTATATAGAAGGTAATTAGAGGTACTAAACGCTATGCATATGTTTTTATATTCATTACTGCAAAGTATGTAATGTATCAATCGATAATATTAATGTTTATAATATTGAAAATAAGTGTTTATGGTTTATGAACCGCTATGAACGGTGGTAATGGGTGTAGGTACAGGTCCAATTACGATTGGGGACGCTCCCGGTATTTGAACCTGTGATATGTAATATTATTAATTAGTACTATGCAATAATTTCATTAAGTTATGAAAGACGATGGTACGAGATGCCAGACAGGAGACTGTGAACTCCGCTCTGAGGGTAGACGAGAAAGGAATTTGGGGGAGTGTGCGTTCAAGGTCAAATGACGTCAGAACGTCAGAACAAAGAAGGAACCTGATTCACCAATCAGAGAACGCGTCGGTAGATTTTCAGAACCGGTTTTTCCAAGGTTAACCAGTACGCAATAACAGGGGAAAGCTATGCAATACTGTAGGGCATGCGAAGGGATTCAACCAGACAACAAAGGATGTCTGAAGCTATGCGTCGCTTGTAGAACTGGTTTCCGCCGCCAATTAATATTCCGCTCAGGGTTGCCCCAAGGCACAGGACGCTTTAGCGCAGGGTTTTTTTTATCTGTACTATGAAGAAGGGAGAGCTATCAGGGACGGGGCCTACAGTTTTCACCATTTGCTTTTATCACGGGGTAACGAACCTAGGACCCTTTCATTATTGATTTAGGTAGTAAATGTATGTTACTGTGTGCTATTTAATTTAATTTTGAGTTTATTTTTTACCAAACTTTGACTTTATGTCAAACATTTTCACAGCTTATACCTATTTTTAACCTAAATAACACTATTTGTACTATTCACGCTACATTTTTTATTAAATTTTGGACTCACAAAGACATTTTTTCAACTTTTAACTTATTATTTTACAACTTGATATTAATTTTTTACAAAAATAACACTATTTGTACTATTCAGGAAAGACTTTTAGTTATATCTTCGACACACTAAGTGTGTTTTTTCAACTTCTATCTGTTTATTTCTCAAGTTTAGGCTTATTATTAATCAAATAACACAATTTCAGCTGTTCAGGCAACATTTTTTATTAAATTTTAAACTCATAAAAAGACATTTTCTAAACTTTTAACTTATTATTTTACAACTTTATGTTAATTGTTTACCAAAATAACACTATTTATACTATTCAGGCAACATTTTTTATTAAATTTTGGACTCACAAAGATATTTTTACAACTTTTTAACTTATTATTTTACAATTTTATACCTATTTTTAACCTAAATAACACTATTTGTACTATTCAGGCAACATTTTTTATTAAATTTTGGACTCACAAAGACATTTTTTCAACTTTTAACTTATTATTTTACAACTTGATATTAATTTTTTACAAAAATAACACTATTTGTACTATTCAGGAAAGACTTTTAGTTATATCTTCGACACACTAAGTGTGTTTTTTCAACTTCTATCTGTTTATTTCTCAAGTTTAGGCTTATTATTAATCAAATAACACAATTTCAGCTGTTCAGGCAACATTTTTTATTAAATTTTAAACTCATAAAAAGACATTTTCTAAACTTTTAACTTATTATTTTACAACTTTATGTTAATTGTTTACCAAAATAACACTATTTATACTATTCAGGCAACATTTTTTATTAAATTTTGGACTCACAAAGATATTTTTACAACTTTTTAACTTATTATTTTACAATTTTATACCTATTTTTAACCTAAATAACACTATTTGTACTATTCAGGCAACATTTTTTATTAAATTTTGGACTCACAAAGATATTTTACAACTTTTTAGCTTATTATTTTACAATTTTATACCTATTTTTAACCTAAATAACACTATTTGTACTATTCAGGCAACATTTTTTATTAAATTTTGGACTCACAAAGACATTTTTTCAACTTTTAACTTATTATTTTACAATTTTATACCTATTTTTAACCTAAATAACACTATTTATACTATTAAGGAAAGATTTTTAGTTATATTTTTGACACACAAAGTGTGTGTTCTCAACTTTTATCTGTTTATTTCACAAGTTTAGGCTTATTTTTACCAAAATAACACAATTCGATCTGTTCAGGAAAGACTTTTAGTTACATTTTCGACACACTAAGTGTGTGTTCTCAACTTCTATCTGTTTATTAGGCTTATTATTACTCAAATAACACAATTCAATCTGTTCAGGAAAGACTTTTAGTTACATTTTCGACTCACAAAAAGACATTTTCTAAACTTTTAACTTATTATTTTACAACTTTATGTTAATTTTTTACCAAAATAACACTATTTATACTATTCAGGCAACATTTTTTATTAAATTTTGGACTCACAAAGTGTGTGTTCTCAACTTTTATCTGTTTATTTCACAAGTTTATTCTAATATTTACTCAATTAACACGATTTGAACGTGTTTTTTATTACATTTTGGACACACACACACACTTACACACACACACACACACACACACACATACACACACACAGAGAGAGAGAGAGACAGAGAGAGAGAGAGAGAGAGAGAGAGAGAGAGAGAGAGAGAGACAGAGATTTTTTTCCAAGTTTACAGGATTGTTCTCCACGTTTACTCAAATAACACAATTCAAATGTGTTTTGAATTAAATTTTGTACACACGAAGTGTGTTTCGTCAAGTTTTACCCTTTATTTTTCAATGTTATGCTTATTTTACCAAAGTAAGACCTCTTAGTCTATTCAAGAAAGAGTTTTCAATTATATTTTGGATGCAAAAGTATGTTTTGGCAAGTTCTACCCTTTTATTTTACAAGTTTAGGCTTATTATTACTCAAATAACAACGAAAGTTTGTTTATTTTAGAGTTTGCTGAGTATTTTGTTACTGTTGTACTAGGTAAAAGTTTTCTAAATATATCAGATAGGGCTCTGTATACTTTTGTTTTTGCTATTTTGGAGATGATGCGATCAGCACCACTCTCCATCTGCTTTTTTTAATTTTATGTACCCTAATATTATTTTGAGGCTTAGTGAATTCTAGAGCCTATTTATGCAGGAGAGAGGGCTTGAAAATTTTGATCTCAGATAACCCACAACTATTTGTCAGAGTATTTTAAAGGATATTTTATACTTATTATGGGCCACTAGAATATCTAAGCTTGCTTAATTTTAATGCCTGTAACGCTGTTATTGTATTTCTAGCTAAGGCTTACTGGATAAAGTACACGAAATGTTTAACATTTCGACTATTTGCCAAATTTTTTAGTGTAACGAAAATTATTGTGTGTCTATAAAGACTGAAATCCCTTTACCGATGGGTCCATAACTGGACGCTTACCAACATTGTTTCTTTTTTAAATATAACCATTTATCAATATATTGACAATTCACAGGACAAGACGAAGTTCAAAGACAACTGACTATATGGACCATAGGTCCACTTGCTAAACTTTTTTCTATGCTAGAAGAATAATTTAGCCTTATAGCCTTTTTCAAGGTATTTTTGAAGTATTACTGGTTTTTGGGTGCATCAACACTTGAGTTATTTCCATTTGGTTTATTACACGAGGCTACAATCACTCTCTGAACACTGAAATTCTCTGATTGAAACTAAAAGCTCAGGCTGTAACTAGGGACTTAGTATGTATATCGATAATTTATAGGACAACACGAACTTTACAAAGGATTATAGGTGACGTAGGACTACACGCCAGAGGTTTGTTAATCTTCAAGAAGCATTTACAGCTAATATTACGAGGAAATGAGGTTGATTTTTTACTGTTTCACAAGAATGCTATTTTTTATACACCCAATATTTGCTTTTTCAAGTAACTACATGTACCAGAAGTACTTACAGGCCAACTCTAACTAGACTTTGATTTATATAAATGTGGCAAGAACTATATTTCTGAGGAAGTACGCAAAAGCAGATTACCCGATTAAAGTATCTGAAAAACAGATTTTTCTATGTAAGTATATTTTCATTGACTGGATTATTTAACAGATCAAACAGGAGGACTGCAAAATTCATTAAATGTAGTTCTATAGTATAGGTGGTTTCAGAGATATATAAAAAAACAAATATAAGATTTCGCTTTTTTTTGCTTCTGAGGCTAATTGCGACGCTAAGGGTAAATGGCGAGGAAATGTAACGGAGGAGAAACAGTCCCAAAAGTTATGGGCTGCATGTAAGTTAATACCACAGATATATTACAGTAGGTGTAGGTTCTACCACCAGAACATTTCTATTATAATAACACTGGTTATGCTGTACTGTTAGCTAAAGATGCTGATATTTGAGAAACTTAAAAGCTTATTTGCAAAATTTTAGATAAATACTAATCTGTTAGACTGTAAACATATTTTATATCCATTCTGCAAAAGATCCGATGACAAAATTTAAAAATTGTTATCGCCCAGACATGGACTCGAACCCTGGACAGATAGGTTAAAAGCCTAACGCTATACCAACTAAGCTATCTGGGCACAAGGTATTATTTTCTTGAAAAGTTAGTTATGTTAAGAAATGTATTGAAACATTTGAGAACACTCTTGGTCTGGTTCGACAGAGAAGGAGACAACATTTCCAAATTTTTACAGACTAGGTGTATTTTTCCACTATAGAGGCCTTCACTATATGTAATTCGAAACGCTAAAGTTCAGCTAACTTCCAAAATTGAGGTAAAGATTGTGTTTGGCGAGATTAACAAGTTACAATTATATCCAGTTACGGACAAATAAAGCTAAAACTCTCAGATTTACTGTACTAGCCAAGTTTTAGTAACATTTTCCTTCACTATAGTACTAATACCAAAGAAATAGATATATTTTATTTATAATTTGACCAAATGTACTAGTATGTAATTCACAAAGTTAGGTAAAAAACAGTATTTTTTTTAAATATTGTTGCTGCCTTCAAATTTTATGTTATTTAGCCACTAACAACTGGTTTACACTGTTTGACATCCTTTAAATAGCAAAAGAAGGAATTATTTGTTTAGTATTTATACTACTTTATATTTATTTAAGAAAACAATTCTACAGTTTAACTTAATTTTCAACAAACTGTTACTAATTTATATATCAAAGTTATGTTATTTAGAGTGTATGAAGACGTATAAAGTTAATATTTGTACTTATCAGTGCAACTACCAATTATATTTTACACACAAAAGATAATGTTTACAGTTAAATTACTTGAATCAGAGAATAATATTTTACAGTAATTGAGTCATTCAGAACTAGTCAGTACTTTTATGCATGAGAAAGTTTTTTTTAATTTTCTATTACGCATGCTATTTCGTGCTATTTTTAAAATGTATTTCTAAGGCAAACTGGTTTAATTTTCTGCTTATAATGTAAAGTTAACTTAGTTTTCGCACAATGCTTTGTACATTTGTTATATTCACTACTTACAATCCAAATATTATGCTTATTTAATGTATAACTAACTAACTTTCTAGCCTTCTTAAACCCGAAGGTTCATGGCTACAGCAACACATGCCTTTCATCTGTTCCTGTCCTGAGCAAGATCTATATACTCCTTTCCTTCTCTACCAATTTCCTTTAGGTCCATTTCTACATTATTCCTCCATCTTTGTTTTGGTCTTTCTATTGGTCTTTTACCATCAGGTTTCCCAACAAGAATCCTGTATACTCTTCTTTCCTCTCTCATTTGTACCACATGATCTACACACCTAAGTCTTCTTGATTTAATCATTCTAAATTATGTAATCTTCTCCACTCATCTGTCTCCTCATCTGTTTTAGGCCCAAATATTTTCCTAAGGATTTTATTTTCAAATATTCTCAATTTATGTTCCTTTTTCAATGTAAGGGACCAAGTTTATTTACTGTATTTAACTTTTATTTTTTGTAATTAACAAAAATTAAAAGCTTATACTGTAGTTATTATATCTTTTTCTATCAGCTTATTTTGAAATTAATATTATTAGCTATAGTCTTTGATTTATAACTACTATATTGCTTTTTTGTAAATTTATCTAAGAGTACACGCAGACAAACACATGTGTACACACTTTTATGTAAATAGATATGCTGTTTTTCAATATTTTAGTATGAAGATTGCACTTTAGCTATTTAAGCAAGGGTAGGAAAGGTAGGATTTCTGAGAATTTGTTGCAGGATTTTGTTGTCCAAGTATAGATGAGAACTGAGCTGGGAGACTGTTTTGAACCTTTTCATGAGAGTTTGCATGTGAACTGTATGCAAATTGAGCACTATTGACTGTGCATGCTTCTAAGTTTTGCTGTTATTTCACATCAACTCTGTCAGACTGTAGACATTTTTTCCCATTTCAAGTAGTTTTTATTGATTGTATTTGTATATGTTTTGGGGACTTAGCTTTTCTTTTATGTTATGAGGCAGTTTGTTGTAGAATATTTTTACCGGATTGTTTTGAGATATTGAGTGTCTGCTGTTTTACTTGTAATTATTTTCCTTCTTGTGTTGTGTATTTTACTATATTTTGTCCAAGTTCGTAGTATTTAGAATAATTGTTGTTGACTTGTAGATGTAGGGAGTAATAATCCTTTGCAAGATGCCCTATACTTTAGTCTGAATATTATTCTTAGTGTTCACTTTTGAAGCCTTAGTATTCTGGTAGTATTATTAATGTAGAGGTAAATTAGGCTGAAATGTAGACATTTTTCTGATAAATTATACTCACTTAGTTGTTTCAGCAGGTAGAAGTTGCATGATGGTTTACTGCTGATGATGTTAATTTGCTCTTCTTATGTACTACGTATGATGTAGCTTACTTGAGTAATTGGAATTTTCTACTGAAAAAAGGATTGCTTGTCTATTTTATTCCTATGTTGTTGAGTTTGTCCATAAGCAAGCCATGTTTTTACTCTATCCTATGCCTTGGAAGAATCTAGATATATTGTGTTTGCAGTTTTATGTTTCTCTAAGGTTTCACCTATGTAGTTTTTTAAACTGTGCTATGGGTATGACTACTGATTTCTCTTTCTGGATGCCATGTTGGTTTCTGTGTATTCCTCTTGCTGCTTGAATTTGACTTAGCTTGTTTGCCTTTTTTTCTTAGATCTTTATTTGTTTATTTGTTCAGTATTTTTTATTTTTTAATATTCTTTTACATATAAAAATTCAAAGTACATTGTTAAAGTCAAAGTGTGCTAAAATTCAATTTTTCAAAGTTAAAGTTTTAAACATACAATTTTCTAAAATTAAAAGTTATAATAGTATATTTTTGTTAGTAGAAGTTTTTATACTAGGCAAATTATTTTGTTGTTAATGTAAAATTTGTTAGTTAATGTAAAATTAAAGTAATTAAAAATCAATTTTTCAAAGTTAAAGTTTTAAAAATACAATTTTCTAAAATTAAAAATTATAATAGTACATTTTTGTTAGTAGAAGTTTTTATACTAGAGTAAATATTTTTGTTGTTAAAGTAAAATATGTTAGTTAATGTAAAATTAAAGTAATTAAAACAAATAAAGATCTAAGAAAAAAAGGCAAACAAGCTAAGTCAAATTCAAGCAGCAAGAGGAATACACAGAAACCAACATGGCATCCAGAAAGAGAAATCAGTAGTCATACCCATAGCACAGTTTAAAAAACTACATAGGTGAAACCTTAGAGAAACATAAAACTGCAAACACAATATATCTAGATTCTTCCAAGGCATAGGATAGAGTAAAAACATGGCTTGCTTATGGACAAACTCAACAACATAGGAATAAAATAGACAAGCAATCCTTTTTTCAGTAGAAAATTCCAATTACTCAAGTAAGCTACATCATACGTAGTACATAAGAAGAGCAAATTAACATCATCAGCAGTAAACCATCATGCAACTTCTACCTGCTGAAACAACTAAGTGAGTATAATTTATCAGAAAAATGTCTACATTTCAGCCTAATTTACCTCTACATTAATAATACTACCAGAATACTAAGGCTTCAAAAGTGAACACTAAGAATAATATTCAGACTAAAGTATAGGGCATCTTGCAAAGGATCATTACTCCCTACATCTACAAGTCAACAACAATTATTCTAAATACTACGAACTTGGACAAAATATAGTAAAATACACAACACAAGAAGGAAAATAATTACAAGTAAAACAGCAGACACTCAATATCTCAAAACAATCCGGTAAAAATATTCTACAACAAACTGCCTCATAACATAAAAGAAAAGCTAAGTCCCCAAAACATATACAAATACAATCAATAAAAACTACTTGAAATGGGAAAAAATGTCTACAGTCTGACAGAGTTGATGTGAAATAACAGCAAAACTTAGAAGCATGCACAGTCAATAGTGCTCAATTTGCATACAGTTCACATGCAAACTCTCATGAAAAGGTTCAAAACAGTCTCCCAGCTCAGTTCTCATCTATACTTGGACAACAAAATCCTGCAACAAATTCTCAGAAATCCTACCTTTCCTACCCTTGCTTAAATAGCTAAAGTGCAATCTTCATACTAAAATATTGAAAAACAGCATATCTATTTACATAAAAGTGTGTACACATGTGTTTGTCTGCGTGTACTCTTAGATAAATTTACAAAAAAGCAATATAGTAGTTATAAATCAAAGACTATAGCTAATAATATTAATTTCAAAATAAGCTGATAGAAAAAGATATAATAACTACAGTATAAGCTTTTAATTTTTGTTAATTACAAAAAATAAAAGTTAAATACAGTAAATAAACTTGGTCCCTTACATTGAAAAAGGAACATAAATTGAGAATATTTGAAAATAAAATCCTTAGGAAAATATTTGGGCCTAAAACAGATGAGGAGACAGATGAGTGGAGAAGATTACATAATTTAGAATGATTAAATCAAGAAGACTTAGGTGTGTAGATCATGTGGTACAAATGAGAGAGGAAAGAAGAGTATACAGGATTCTTGTTGGGAAACCTGATGGTAAAAGACCAATAGAAAGACCAAAACAAAGATGGAGGAATAATGTAGAAATGGACCTAAAGGAAATTGGTAGAGAAGGAAAGGAGTATATAGATCTTGCTCAGGACAGGAACAGATGAAAGGCATGTGTTGCTGTAGCCATGAACCTTCGGGTTTAAGAAGGCTAGAAAGTTAGTTAGTTATACATTAAATAAGCATAATATTTGGATTGTAAGTAGTGAATATAACAAATGTACAAAGCATTGTGCGAAAACTAAGTTAACTTTACATTATAAGCAGAAAATTAAACCAGTTTGCCTTAGAAATACATTTTAAAAATAGCACGAAATAGCATGCGTAATAGAAAATTAAAAAAAACTTTCTCATGCATAAAAGTACTGACTAGTTCTGAATGACTCAATTACTGTAAAATATTATTCTCTGATTCAAGTAATTTAACTGTAAACATTATCTTTTGTGTGTAAAATATAATTGGTAGTTGCACTGATAAGTACAAATATTAACTTTATACGCCTTCATACACTCTAAATAACATAACTTTGATATAGAAATTAGTAACAATTTGTTAAAAATTAAGTTAAACTGTAGAATTGTTTTCTTAAATAAATATAAAGTAGTAAAAATACTAAACAAATAATTCCTTCTTTTCCTATTTAAAGGATGCCAAACAGTGTAAACCAGTTGTTAGTGGCTAAATAACATAAAATTTGAAGGCAGTAACAATATTTTTAAAAAATACTGTTTTTACGTAACTTTGTGAATTAAATACTAGTACATTTTATCAAATTATAAATAAAATATACCTATTTCTTTGGTATTAGTACTATAGTGAAGGAAAATGTTACTAAAACTTGGCTAGTACAGTAAATCTGAGAGTTTTAGCTTTATTTGTCCGTAACTGGATATAATTGTAACTTGTTAATCTCGCCAAACACAATCTTTACCTCAATTTTGGAAGTTAGCTGAACTTTAGCGTTTCGAATTACATATAGTGAAGGCCTCTATAGTGGAAAAATACACCTAGTCTGTAAAAATTTGGAAATGTTGTCTCCTTCTCTGTCGAACCAGACCAAGAGTGTTCTCAAATGTTTCAATACATTTCTTAACATAACTAACTTTTCAAGAAAATAATACCTTGTGCCCAGATAGCTTAGTTGGTATAGCGTTAGGCTTTTAACCTATCTGTCCAGGGTTCGAGTCCATGTCTGGGCGATAACAATTTTTAAATTTTGTCATCGGATCTTTTGCAGAATGGATATAAAATATGTTTACAGTCTAACAGATTAGTATTTATCTAAAATTTTGCAAATAAGCTTTTAAGTTTCTCAAATATCAGCATCTTTAGCTAACAGTACAGCATAACCAGTGTTATTATAATAGAAATGTTCTGGTGGTAGAACCTACACCTACTGTAATATATCTGTGGTATTAACTTACATGCAGCCCATAACTTTTGGGACTGTTTCTCCTCCGTTACATTTCCTCGCCATTTACCCTTAGCGTCGCAATTAGCCTCAGAAGCAAAAAAAAGCGAAATCTTATATTTGTTTTTTTATATATCTCTGAAACCACCTATACTATAGAACTACATTTAATGAATTTTGCAGTCCTCCTGTTTGATCTGTTAAATAATCCAGTCAATGAAAATATACTTACATAGAAAAATCTGTTTTTCAGATACTTTAATCGGGTAATCTGCTTTTGCGTACTTCCTCAGAAATATAGTTCTTGCCACATTTATATAAATCAAAGTCTAGTTAGAGTTGGCCTGTAAGTACTTCTGGTACATGTAGTTACTTGAAAAAGCAAATATTGGGTGTATAAAAAATAGCATTCTTGTGAAACAGTAAAAAATCAACCTCATTTCCTCGTAATATTAGCTGTAAATGCTTCTTGAAGATTAACAAACCTCTGGCGTGTAGTCCTACGTCACCTATAATCCTTTGTAAAGTTCGTGTTGTCCTATAAATTATCGATATACATACTAAGTCCCTAGTTACAGCCTGAGCTTTTAGTTTCAATCAGAGAATTTCAGTGTTCAGAGAGTGATTGTAGCCTCGTGTAATAAACCAAATGGAAATAACTCAAGTGTTGATGCACCCAAAAACCAGTAATACTTCAAAAATACCTTGAAAAAGGCTATAAGGCTAAATTATTCTTCTAGCATAGAAAAAAGTTTAGCAAGTGGACCTATGGTCCATATAGTCAGTTGTCTTTGAACTTCGTCTTGTCCTGTGAATTGTCAATATATTGATAAATGGTTATATTTAAAAAAGAAACAATGTTGGTAAGCGTCCAGTTATGGACCCATCGGTAAAGGGATTTCAGTCTTTATAGACACACAATAATTTTCGTTACACTAAAAAATTTGGCAAATAGTCGAAATGTTAAACATTTCGTGTACTTTATCCAGTAAGCCTTAGCTAGAAATACAATAACAGCGTTACAGGCATTAAAATTAAGCAAGCTTAGATATTCTAGTGGCCCATAATAAGTATAAAATATCCTTTAAAATACTCTGACAAATAGTTGTGGGTTATCTGAGATCAAAATTTTCAAGCCCTCTCTCCTGCATAAATAGGCTCTAGAATTCACTAAGCCTCAAAATAATATTAGGGTACATAAAATTAAAAAAAGCAGATGGAGAGTGGTGCTGATCGCATCATCTCCAAAATAGCAAAAACAAAAGTATACAGAGCCCTATCTGATATATTTAGAAAACTTTTACCTAGTACAACAGTAACAAAATACTCAGCAAACTCTAAAATAAACAAACTTTCGTTGTTATTTGAGTAATAATAAGCCTAAACTTGTAAAATAAAAGGGTAGAACTTGCCAAAACATACTTTTGCATCCAAAATATAATTGAAAACTCTTTCTTGAATAGACTAAGAGGTCTTACTTTGGTAAAATAAGCATAACATTGAAAAATAAAGGGTAAAACTTGACGAAACACACTTCGTGTGTACAAAATTTAATTCAAAACACATTTGAATTGTGTTATTTGAGTAAACGTGGAGAACAATCCTGTAAACT
Source organism: Lepisma saccharinum (assembly GCF_977018435.1). NCBI lineage: Eukaryota > Metazoa > Arthropoda > Insecta > Zygentoma > Lepismatidae > Lepisma > Lepisma saccharinum. The sequence continues at coordinate 111,413,933 of NC_139229.1, read as the reverse complement.
TGGAAAAAAATCTCTGTCTCTCTCTCTCTCTCTCTCTCTCTCTCTCTCTCTCTCTCTCTCTCTCTCTCTGTCTCTCTCTCTCTCTGTGTGTGTGTATGTGTGTGTGTGTGTGTGTGTGTGTGTAAGTGTGTGTGTGTGTCCAAAATGTAATAAAAAACACGTTCAAATCGTGTTAATTGAGTAAATATTAGAATAAACTTGTGAAATAAACAGATAAAAGTTGAGAACACACACTTTGTGAGTCCAAAATTTAATAAAAAATGTTGCCTGAATAGTATAAATAGTGTTATTTTGGTAAAAAATTAACATAAAGTTGTAAAATAATAAGTTAAAAGTTTAGAAAATGTCTTTTTGTGAGTCGAAAATGTAACTAAAAGTCTTTCCTGAACAGATTGAATTGTGTTATTTGAGTAATAATAAGCCTAATAAACAGATAGAAGTTGAGAACACACACTTAGTGTGTCGAAAATGTAACTGAAAGTCTTTCCTGAACAGATCGAATTGTGTTATTTTGGTAAAAATAAGCCTAAACTTGTGAAATAAACAGATAAAAGTTGAGAACACACACTTTGTGTGTCAAAAATATAACTAAAAATCTTTCCTTAATAGTATAAATAGTGTTATTTAGGTTAAAAATAGGTATAAAATTGTAAAATAATAAGTTAAAAGTTGAAAAAATGTCTTTGTGAGTCCAAAATTTAATAAAAAATGTTGCCTGAATAGTACAAATAGTGTTATTTAGGTTAAAAATAGGTATAAAATTGTAAAATAATAAGCTAAAAAGTTGTAAAATATCTTTGTGAGTCCAAAATTTAATAAAAAATGTTGCCTGAATAGTACAAATAGTGTTATTTAGGTTAAAAATAGGTATAAAATTGTAAAATAATAAGTTAAAAAGTTGTAAAAATATCTTTGTGAGTCCAAAATTTAATAAAAAATGTTGCCTGAATAGTATAAATAGTGTTATTTTGGTAAACAATTAACATAAAGTTGTAAAATAATAAGTTAAAAGTTTAGAAAATGTCTTTTTATGAGTTTAAAATTTAATAAAAAATGTTGCCTGAACAGCTGAAATTGTGTTATTTGATTAATAATAAGCCTAAACTTGAGAAATAAACAGATAGAAGTTGAAAAAACACACTTAGTGTGTCGAAGATATAACTAAAAGTCTTTCCTGAATAGTACAAATAGTGTTATTTTTGTAAAAAATTAATATCAAGTTGTAAAATAATAAGTTAAAAGTTGAAAAAATGTCTTTGTGAGTCCAAAATTTAATAAAAAATGTTGCCTGAATAGTACAAATAGTGTTATTTAGGTTAAAAATAGGTATAAAATTGTAAAATAATAAGTTAAAAAGTTGTAAAAATATCTTTGTGAGTCCAAAATTTAATAAAAAATGTTGCCTGAATAGTATAAATAGTGTTATTTTGGTAAACAATTAACATAAAGTTGTAAAATAATAAGTTAAAAGTTTAGAAAATGTCTTTTTATGAGTTTAAAATTTAATAAAAAATGTTGCCTGAACAGCTGAAATTGTGTTATTTGATTAATAATAAGCCTAAACTTGAGAAATAAACAGATAGAAGTTGAAAAAACACACTTAGTGTGTCGAAGATATAACTAAAAGTCTTTCCTGAATAGTACAAATAGTGTTATTTTTGTAAAAAATTAATATCAAGTTGTAAAATAATAAGTTAAAAGTTGAAAAAATGTCTTTGTGAGTCCAAAATTTAATAAAAAATGTAGCGTGAATAGTACAAATAGTGTTATTTAGGTTAAAAATAGGTATAAGCTGTGAAAATGTTTGACATAAAGTCAAAGTTTGGTAAAAAATAAACTCAAAATTAAATTAAATAGCACACAGTAACATACATTTACTACCTAAATCAATAATGAAAGGGTCCTAGGTTCGTTACCCCGTGATAAAAGCAAATGGTGAAAACTGTAGGCCCCGTCCCTGATAGCTCTCCCTTCTTCATAGTACAGATAAAAAAAACCCTGCGCTAAAGCGTCCTGTGCCTTGGGGCAACCCTGAGCGGAATATTAATTGGCGGCGGAAACCAGTTCTACAAGCGACGCATAGCTTCAGACATCCTTTGTTGTCTGGTTGAATCCCTTCGCATGCCCTACAGTATTGCATAGCTTTCCCCTGTTATTGCGTACTGGTTAACCTTGGAAAAACCGGTTCTGAAAATCTACCGACGCGTTCTCTGATTGGTGAATCAGGTTCCTTCTTTGTTCTGACGTTCTGACGTCATTTGACCTTGAACGCACACTCCCCCAAATTCCTTTCTCGTCTACCCTCAGAGCGGAGTTCACAGTCTCCTGTCTGGCATCTCGTACCATCGTCTTTCATAACTTAATGAAATTATTGCATAGTACTAATTAATAATATTACATATCACAGGTTCAAATACCGGGAGCGTCCCCAATCGTAATTGGACCTGTACCTACACCCATTACCACCGTTCATAGCGGTTCATAAACCATAAACACTTATTTTCAATATTATAAACATTAATATTATCGATTGATACATTACATACTTTGCAGTAATGAATATAAAAACATATGCATAGCGTTTAGTACCTCTAATTACCTTCTATATACATATTTTTCATAAAATAAATAATTATATATTCATAAAAAGTTATAAACATGCAAATACATAAATGTAAAGTATTCTAATAATATGCAAATTTATTCAAATTATGCAAATTAATTATTGATAATATGCAAATTTATTCAAATTATGCAAATTAGTTCTTAATGATATGCAGATACATAAATATAAATTATTCTAATGATATGCAAATTTATTCATATTATGCAAATTAGTTCTTAATTATATGCAAATTAATTAACACCCGTGCACTAATTGCCACTATCGTAGATATCAACTACTAAGGTAAAGCTATCCCTTGTAAATTACAACATGCCATGAAAGCATACGAGGGGATTTTCACAACCTAGGCCATTTATGGAGGTGCTATGTTCAACACCACGCTCTGGCTGCCTTTACTCCCTCTCCCAAGCGTTGCCCCAAGGTTATAAAGTACTATTCCATTACATTGCAGGTACAATTAGGATGATATCACTGGCTTAAGCAGAGGGGGAGCTGATGAGGCCACAGCCCCTCCAGAAATTTTTTGAAAATCAAAATTTTCATTTGAAAGCAGTAAAGAACTTGGGGGAAAAATAAATAGTAAATGCAAACCTACCCTAGAATAACCCCGATTATAATTTTTGACTTTGAATAACTTTTGAAACAAAGGTTAACAATGACAATTTCTAAGCATTTTATAGTGTAGAACTCCCACCCCTAGAACGCAGCTATATAATATCCGTCTTTAAATTTCCAGCCCCCTCCGAACAACAACAAAAAAAATATCTACGAATCTAGTAGATGTTATCTATTACAAAGCCTTTACATATTTCAGAGATCATATATTTATAGGTAAGGTCAATATGTATGGGAATAGTAAGGTGCTGCTTTGCAGCATTTCTCACCATCTGGTTCCGAATTGTAGGTAGAAAGAAAATAGGATAAAGGAACAGATGTGAGGTACAAAGAACTATCGCTCGCCGAAAACATGTTCAGCCGATAGGTCACTTGCGAGAAATCGTGATATCTTCTCTCTCTTTTGTTCCTACTTATGCTTATAGATCTTTGACCTGTAGGGTCAGCGGTCAGTAGATGCAGTGGGACGTGAAGAGAAAGCTCAGTCTGTGCTTCGTCAATCCTTCCCATCTTTCACTTCTTCTTCCCTGAATTTATCAAATTCACTGGGGCACGCATTGAAGATTGTGATGAGTTCAAAGAACCATGAGGACAGCAAAAACATGTAATTGATACTTGAAATTTGTCTACGCTTGAAATATAAATTGATATTCAGTGCTCATCCATAAATGCCACGAGGGAATGGCTTCGCGAATTATTTTTTTTCGAAAAAGGAAGAAACTATTAAATTGATTAAAGTATTTTTTTAACGTGCCAACGGACGTCGTTTATCGCACTCCCACTTATTCATGACTTCATCGACAAATTGGGAACACCATTAAATTCGTTTAATTTTTCATCGTTGCATTTAGAGACTTAACGCAACATCCATGCTTTAAAATGATTCTTTAATCTGGATTTCGCGCAAAAGCTTGACTTATGTTGACTTCTATAAGTGTTCATTTGGATGGTTGTCAGAATTTTGTGTGGTGGAATAGAGTTAGTAGTTGTTACGCTGGGTTTAGATTAAAGAGAAGAACCGGCATGTTGCTAGTGGAAACGACAAATTAAGCATGTTCACTTTTCTTCCCAATATCTGTTGCTTACAAGCAAATAAAGCTCTCCTCTGTTTAACAAAAGTTGGCTTGTAGAGAATATAGCAAACGTGTTGCAAGTAGGCCTCCCCGATGGCGCAGCGGTAGCGTCGTCGCCTTGTAATCAAGGGGTCCCGCGTTCGATACCCGATGGAGGCACATAGTGGTTCGGATCCCACTTTAGGTCCAGTCCCGATTAGCCTTAATGTGCATAAAGTGGACTTAAAACACCAACATCAATCAATAAATCAATCGTGTTGCAAGTACAAGTAAGTAGCTGGAGCATGATTCATGTTAAAGTTGCAAGTAAATTTCCGTCAGAAAGTAACTTCCGTCACTTTTAAAGCAGTGATAATCAGTAGCCTTGAGCGGTTTCTTGACCCCCCTCCTCTCCTTACAAAAGAAAGTAATCGAGAATACTTTAACGTATATGAGCAATGATGACACCTTCGCTCCAAAGCTCCAAAAAGCTAGTCTGGCTACAACAGAGAAAACGTAAATGAAGTTGTACCCTAAATATGATGTTGTTTTTTTTAATTTGGTCACTCCCCCACACACCGAAACTGACTAGTCTAGTGCAGCGTTTCTCAAACTTTTTTCTAATTGTACCCTTTAGTCTTAACTAAACGTCTAATGTACCCACACCATAGATTTCCTCCGAATAGTGGGTTTCTAGAGATTTTTTTTGACTGCCTGATTGGTGGGGCATTTTTGATATGTTGGAGGTGTGTATTTGCAAATCATGAAAATTTGCATCCGGGCTGTACGTGGAAAGATAGTAGAAAAAACATGAGAATCCTACATTCATTATTTTATTTGGAGTTCCTACGTTTACAATCTTTTATGATTAGTTACAAAAATAAAAAAATGTCAAACACATATATGCTAAAGAGCATATAAAAAACTAATTTTCATGCATTTTTCCAGAGTTATTGAAAAAAAGTAAAGAACAAAAATAAGCGAAGCACAATTTTGGATTTTTTATTGTAAATTCTCAGAGCTTCTACTGGATAGGATGTGCCTGCATAGGCTGACACAGTTTATTGATGTCTGGTTGTGCACTTGAAACTTTCAATCAGAGATTCGGCTCCAAATCTTGTTTATTTCGGTACTTGTTTTTAGGCACACCATTGATGAAAAACCACTCTCCGAGCTGATTGCGTACCCCCTTCAAGTAGTTCGTGTACCCCTTGGGGTACCCATACCACAGTTTGAGAACCACTGGTATAGTGTATAATTCACCAATGTAATATATTTTCTGGAATATTTGGAGAAATGGTTGTCCATTGGCTTGCAACGCATGTGTTTGTCACGAAATATTAGTGATTACTAATAGTGTTGCCCACGAGACGAGACTTTGGCCTGTCTCGTCTCGTGGAAGTCTCGTGGAAATGCTGTCTCGTCTCGAAAATATTCGTTTCTCTTATGACACATGGTCAATCTCGTCTCGTCTCGAATTTTTAAAAGCCTGTCCCGTCTCGTCCCGTGGACAACACTAATTATTAATACATATATTTCTACATTTGGCAATGTGCGACATTCTCCGTTAGTTTCTGGGTTATCCGAAATGTCAGACAACACTGCGGGGCTCCTAAACCTGGAGCTCTATCCCCCCTTTCACACATAGCGATGGTTGTTGGGACTTGATCAAAGATATTTTTGAAAAATAAACTGCAAGAAAGTAAGTCTTATTAATAAGGATTTACCAAACAGCGCATGGATATTAATTGAGTGGGGCTTCATTAGTGAAGCACCCGTCAAGCGAAAGATGTCGACTTTGATTTTCAGGTGGGAATACTACTTTAAACTGTAGGCCCAGTCCTGACTAACTTATTCTGGCATAAAGTGGACGTAACCTTTACCAAACCTGATAAAGTATGTGGTTACCGGTGAACCAACATACGAATGTTCACCACTGTAATTTCACTTGTTTGTACCGAAGTAGGTATATGATGGAATCGGTAGGAGAAGATTGTGCGAACGAAATCCGTCCAGTGTGGGAAGAAGGAAAGCGTGCGAGCCGACTGGGTCAAGAGCTGCTTTCTTCAGGCTGGGCGAAATTCCTCGATCTGGGAGACGGAAACTTTCATTGTAATTGAATGCTTCCCGAGCCACGGGAAAAAAATAACAAATGCCTCAAAGTGACCTTGAATGAAAAAGTTCAGATCATCGCGAACACAATACCGCAAAGATGACATGGTCAGGCAAGTAGCCTACTGGCCATAAGAGCGTTTGCCCTCTGGACGCTGCCCACATTTTGCTGTGTTGGTGCCCTTGAATAAAAAGAACCATTCTGAACTAGTACGAAAATTCAACTGAATTAAATACATCAAATAACTTATTGCACACAGAGAATATGTATTATATTATAACTTACAGAAACTTTATGTGGTAATTGTAGCTCGATCAGGTATCGAATATGTGTCTTTGACACTCTATGCCAATGCTCTAGCACTGAACAACCAAGCCAGCCTCCCCACAATTTCCACAACTTAGATATCTAATGTACAAAAAATACAATGTGTCTACTCGACAATATGACGTGAATTCTAATAAGCTGCGTAAGAATCTTAGTAATAGGAGGAAAATATGAGAACAGGTTAATTGATTGAATTTTTAGTTTCAGGTCTACTTTATGCACAGTAAGGCTAATCTGGAGTGGACCTACAGTTTTTGGTGGGATCCGAACCACTATGTGCTTCCACCTGGTATCGAACCTGGGACCCCTTGATTACAAGACGACGACGTTACTGCTGTAACATCGTGGAGGTATCGCAACAGGTATATTTGTATGAACTAATTAATTGTATCTTAGATAATGGCCCCTTTCTCCATCAAATACAAATTAAAGTAAGAGAAAATAATCATTACAAGTATTCTGACTCCTAAGATTTGAAAAACTTATATTGTCAGAATATATATAAAAAAACCTCAGGAATAAATGAAATTTAGGTATATTTACAATATCCTTGCTACTAACCACCAAACGTAAGATTTTCACTTCTATCTGATAAATATAAATGAACAATCGGCTCAATATTCCGAAGAAGAAGAAGATAAATAAGAAATACTGATAGAATATGGATTGATAAATATCAATGTTAGTACATGTATTTCTTATGTTACAGTTGCAGTGTGCAATAGATACAAATTACTTAAATACAAACCTCTTGCCTAAATGCATGTATGTATGTGTATATTTCTCACGTGTATGTGTGTACATATGTGTTTGTATATTCGCATATACAAGTAGTTTGTATTGTATCAACAAAGCAGCCTGCTCCTTCTGCTTTTCGTTGGAGGTTTTAATCCCTAAAGATTATCCCAAATTTCATTCTTGTATCATGTAACGCCCAAATTTTTCTCCTATATGTTGGGCTTGTCGTTTGTCATTTCGATCTAAATGCTTCTGAAAGTTCGTGCACAGTGGCGGCGATTAGGGGGGGCGAGGGGGCAGTTGTTGCCCTCCCCCCCACTTTTCGCCACTTGTGCCCCCGCACTATGCTAAATCATATATCTACAAAGGGAAATATACTGTCTTTGCCCCCCCAGTTTTGGCACCTTGCCCCTCCGGTTTTGGAACCCAATTGCCGCCACTGGTTCGTGGTAACAGTGACTCGGTCAGACGCCCTGCAGAAGCTCAATCGAGAAGTGTCCACATCCGTCCACGTGTGATTTCGAGAACCACACATATTTGTCCTACTTCGTCCCAGAGGATGCTCTGCGCTCAAAAGTGGCTTACTTTGGAATTTCGACGATTTTGATCGTTCGCACGGACTACTTTTTTTGATTGGCCCGTGGAATTGGAAACTTTGCCAACCACTGGCCGCGATTGCCCTCAGGAAGAGGCGGTCGAATGGTGAAATTTGCATGGATTTACGATAACCGCACTGATGACATTTGTTGTGGTATGCACCGAAATATCTATTTCCTTATATTTATTACAATGAACTTTTTGCTCCCATGATAGCCTATTCAGTATTCAGGCTCATCACGTGCAAATTATTACATGCTTGCGTTTGTGATATTGAGGGGATAAGGCCGGCTTAAGACGAAAACATTTCCTTTAACATTTTTGCTAGCATAAATGCTATGTAAATGCTTCCAAAATCTTATAGCAGATAGCACTTTAAACGAAAACATTTCATGGAACATTTCGGTTAGCTTTTCTGATTACAATGTATAATACATACAGCACGAAAGGCACGTCGAGTTACACCGTCTATGGTGAGTGCACGGTGTTTACAATTGAAACAACTAAAATAATCTTCCATGCGTGTACAGTAAAAGCTATAAAATATATATTTAAGCAGCGGCATTCTTTTGGACCTGAAACCATTTAATACGAAACGTTATTCCTCTCGGTTGAATAGTTATCGTCTTTTAAAAATGTGAAGTGATACATTGTTTACATTTCACGCGGCGGCCATTACATCTGCACTCGTGACAGGTTATGCTACGGAAATAGAATCGATTCTATTCTTGAGAAATGCCATGAAATATGCCATTGCACCTGAAATACCATAAAATTTCTCACTTTATACGGTAGCATTTTGGTCATTGCATAAATGTTACGAAAAGAGCTAAGGAAAATGCTTTCGTCTAAAGCGGGCCTAATGTTCGACAATGACGCTACGTGCTCTCTAAAAATCAAGGATACTGTTCCATTCGCCTCTTTATTAAATCTTAATAATGTAGGCCTACTTTCATGGTCCTATCTGAATTCAATTGGAGTAATGTTTTCCAAATAATGGAATGATTGTATGAATTTAAAGTTGTGGGTGTGTCGACACATATGACCATTTTGCACCTCTTATCTAACACCCTTACCTTAAAGTGAAAAATGGATGTGAAAGCCCCTTGAGAAAGGTTAAAAGTGAAAGGTTGTAAAGGGACTTGCACAGGATGTACGCAACACATAAAAAGGTGAGGAGAGCTTAACACTTCCTCAGAAACAGTGTAAGAGGCCCGCTCTTCTCAAAAAGCTAAAAACATTAATTAAAACACTGTCATCATTTCCCAGCATGGATAATAAACCGTTGGGAAGATTAAAGACTTTGTCTGAGGAAAGGGAAATCGACACATTCGAGAAGAATATGCCGAACACTTAAAATAGCATCGCATATATGACACAGCGGAGGGTTCGGTCCTTGCAGTAAATTACCATTGGTGAGACGGCTGTGTCCAATTCGAAGTCGAGTTAAAATGGACGGGAGGCATGGTACGAGGAACGCCACTTCGACCAGTGATACCTTCATTCGAAATTTCGAAGAAATGGCCCAATTAGGAGTTTCCTTGGACATTTGTATAGAATTAGCTTGCTGATATTGCTCCAAGCTTTTACATAAAAGGAGGAAGTAGACATTCTTATTGATTCAATTCTGAAAAGACGGCCTGCACAATAGTTCAGTGGTAGTTATAATCAAGGAATCCTGAATCCATTCTCTATGGGTTCGTATGTCAATGGTTCAACTGGTTCCAACTCTAGATACAGTCCTGATTAGCCTATCTAGAGTCTGCCCGGTTGAATTCTTTTCTGCTTCCGCTCCTGGTTTTCCGTTGTTCCTTTCTATCAAGAAGGATAATGAGTCATTCCATACGAAATCTACACGGTTCCCAACTTGACCATATCCGATATTCATGAAATTTGGAGAGTTGAAACCATGCATGGAACTTAGTAACTATGAAAATTTTGAGTCTCGTTTGTCTTGTAAATGTCAAATTATTCAAGGACAAAGTTCGCAAAAATTGCCCTTTTTGAGCTCGTTTAGCTATACTAAATGTGCTGTAACTCTACTCCTATTTGGCCTAGAAAGCTGAAATAAAGTTTATTGTGCAGGGAATGGAACAAGCTTTCCAATGATATGTAACAAGCCTATCTTTGGATAAAAAGAAAATGTTATCACATGACCTTGAACATCTCAAAACATGTTAATACCAAAATTTGTGAAAAAATATATATTTGGCACACCATGCTATACTCTAAAGCAAATGAAAAATCAAACTGGGACTGCAATGGGATCAGAAGATACAAATTAATATGTGTAGCTTTATGATTGATAAAGGCCTCATTACAATGTACTGGGGTGAGTCAAAAGTCCCTTTACACCTCCTATAAAATGTAAGGGAGTTATCCTGGGTACATTTGGTCATTATAGAAACATGTTAGGCCCAGGGAGATCTATAGTAGTATGTGTCAAGCAGAGGTACGCCATATTGTTGGCCGTCATATTGAATTCAACTCAAACGTTTTTAATGGGAAAGGGGGTGATGTGATATATCAAATCAGGCTAGAATTTCATGAGGAATGCAGAAATGCAAATTATACTTGTTTAACATTTGTTGTATAATCGAGTGTTATTTACCGCCGAGCTTGCACGAAGGCAAGGATTAAAGTTCGATCATACGCCTTTGAATATAGCACTTAAGAAGTTTTATACACATTACTATTTGCGGTAATATTCATAAAATATTAATCAAGGGTTCCCTGGTTCGATACCCGGTGGAGGCACTTGGCACAGTGGTTCATATCCCACTTTAAACTGTAGGTCCAGTCCCGATTAGCCTTACTGTGCATAAAGTGGACTTAAAACAACAAATCAATCAATCAATTAATCATCAAGTGGATCTAACATCCTTTTTGTTATTATTCATTCAATAATAATTTTGTAAATAAAATTTTAGCCTCGTCAGGACAGTTGTTTTTATACACATTTTAGCCATCTGAACTAAACGGAAACTAGGTAATAAATACGTGGTGTTATATATTGTATTTTTGCCTATTCAGGTAATAACAACAATAACTATATTAATTTATTTACAGTTTTTAGTAATTATTATTATGAATAGACCTACAAATTATATCATCGTATTAATTATAGACATTTATATTATTATTATTGTAATTTATGAGACAGTGGGTTCGGACGCCTCCCGAAATATATTTCTAGATACGCCTCCTATCAGTCTATTCTGAAAAGTGATTCCATCGACTTACATAACTTATTCCAAATAATTGGGCTCTTTTTATTGCACTTTCTGGAAAAACAGTCCGTCCAAAGATCTTGAGAAATGACAATAAAAGTTTAAACGGCTGACCTACATCGCTGCGGGAGTTCACTCCTAATGTGCCCATTCTCTACACGAATAATGGATGTGAATATTTATGAATTGGCTTTTATGTACGCTTGATGTGAATTGTGCCGTAACAGGACTCAGATATAATGGAATTTCCAACCCACGTCGACAACCATATGAGTAGAAGACTCGGGTACTGGTATACACACTATATAGCCAAAAGTCACCGACCCTTCCATTTCTTGCATCTATTCACCATTCATCCTTACAGTCGCGATTAACAAAAAGTTGCAGAAAAGCGACGTAAACTAAAACAAATACAAAATTAGGGAAAATAAGGGAGCCTTGTATATTCGAATTAATCGTATTGATGACATTTTAACTGAACTTTGGCATTCCCTGATGTCTAATAGATATGGAGGTGGAAGGGGGTGAAAGCTTAGAAGATCTAATAACCATAGGCGTGCGCAGACACTCTGATTAGGGGGGGTGGGGCAAAAGTATTGATGAAAGTTCAGTCGGGAAAGTAAAACCTCATTATATTTATATAATGCTAATGCAGAAACATATAGGCACCATAACGAATAAATAAATTGTCTCTGAAATGTGCCGCACTTCTATTCCTTCAAACAATTGTGTTCATGCATTTAAGACAAAACTGTTTAGCAGCAAGAACTTCTCTCTCTGGTAATTTACAAATGCATTACAGAAAACAAGAAAAATGCGAGCGAAGCGAGCAAGAAAACTTTTAGATCCAAATTTTTGCAAACTGAAAACAATATTGATTTAATATGGTACAGAAACTTCCATGGGTCGCCATGGCATTCTCTTTCACAATTTTCTTCATTAAGATCGTTCGGCGCCCAGGGCCAACTCCCGCCAACCCCTAGCTACAGCTCTGAACTTGACAAGACTATAAGAAAAGCAGAAAATGCGAGCGAAGCGAGCAAGAAAATTTTACGAAATGTATTTTTATTTGTATAAAATTTGATATCGAGGGGCGCAATTTCCCTTTGTGTCACCCTGCAGGTGCTCTTGGCCGTTTGGAAGAAATAATGCAAGAAAGACGTGAAAACTAATTCCATCTTGAGTATCCTTTTGTCCTGCTACTCTTAGATTCTACTAGTTTTGCTTTCTTTTACCTCAATGTTTGCCTCCCTTGCCCCCCCTAGAATTGATTTCCGTCCAAGGTTGGGGAGGGGCAATGTTCAATGCCCCCCCTTATAGTTGCGCCAATGCACCCCCTTACCCCGTAGTTGCTTTGAACTTTAATCAGCTTGAAAATACTTTATTTTCTTTAAGAGTATAATATCGTTTAATAACAGCGTTAAGATTCCTCTACACTAAATTTCTAGGTGAAAGTATAATAATGTAGGGACATGGAGGTCTGGAAGGGGTAGCAAGGATGACCACACCCCCCTTAGAAATCGAATGTCAAGCTAGAAGTATTTATTTCACACGCATAATTTGATTTCAGTGATAGTAATTTACATTAATGCAATAATTTCAAATTCAAGTGTTGTTTCTTATGGGGCAACACTATTATCGGGGCAATATACCCCCATGGAAAAATACCTTGCTTGTCCCTCCGTTGAAAAAATCTGCGGACGTCCATGATTAGGAGGGGGCAGTTACCCCCTCCCCCCGTGCGCACGCCTATGCTAATAACACACACACCATCACCCTCCCCCCCCCCCCCAACACACACACACACCGGGTAGTCATATTTAAAGTTCCCCTACTCAGGTCCGTCTGGAACCCGTACGAAACATCGAATTGCAGTGAAACTAGGTACAGAAGCTACAGAGACCATGGGGAAGCGAATGAAAACGGAAAAATAGTTCAAGTTTTCACCAGCAGCTGGAAATGTTGGGCTCAAGTAACAACAACCAGAAGTCAGACATACAAAACTTTATTTTGAGTTCATGTCAATACAGCAGTGTTCAATATGCACGCCGTCAACGTGAATGGCCCTTTGGAAGCGTAAGTTTTCAATGGTTGCAAGAAACGTTTCCCTGGATGTTGTTCACTATGTACTGTACCAGATTTCAGCGCCACATTTCTACCTGGTGGTTAAAACTTGAACATTTTTTCGATAGCATTCGCTTCTCCATGATCTCCATAGACTGTATATCAAGTTTCACCGACATCCCACGTTTCGAACGAGCTCCAGAGGGCTTTGAGTAGGGATAACCACCTGGTATATATTGACAATTAACTGAAGAGGCAGAAGGACGATGTAAATACAAGATAAAGAGAAAAGATCGTTATAGGTAGTGATAAGAGGCCATTGAGAGGACATGCAGATGCCGCAAGGATAGCAATACAATTGACCTGGGTGAAATATAGAGAATAGAATGTTATATGAACTGGATTTTACTTGCAGAGGGTATAAGGACAACTGAAAGGTTGGAGTTGCTACCGCATTGGACACAGATACACGGACTAAAGCTCATGGCCAATTGCCTTTGCTTCTCTGTTTTTGCAATAATGAGCGAGTTGATTCTTCAATCAGAGTTTTAAAAAAGAAGAACTAAAGCGAGGTTGTGCTTTCAGGAGCGATATGATTACAGGTAATGCCAGAAAATGACTGGATTTGAATCCAGTCAGTAGGGCAGGCAGTCGCTCGGTGAAACGTAAATAGTAGTTACGAAGAATACAGTTAGTAAGGAAAAAAACTTACCGGACGGGTTTAGTTGATACAAACATCTGAAAATTGCAATATGAATGTAATTTTATCGACGTAGTACAAATACAGAATGTATACGTATGCATTTTCCGAAATACTTACGCAAAGCGTGAAATTATGTATAGATCTACGTCTCGCCTTGTTTAAACTTGTATGTACTCGTAATGCCAGTATTTAGGTGTCTACATATTGACAAGTGTTCGAGCAGCAACCAGTGAAAATCTACTCCTGGACCCATAGGTGTATGCACACCCTCTAACCAGGGTTGGGGAAGGTGAGCCTTGATTTTAGTTGTTTTTTTTCCAAGTCCACTTTATGCACAGAAAGCCTAATCGGTACCGGACTTACAGTTTAGAGTGGGAGCCGAACCACTGTGTACCTCCACTGGCTATCGAACCCGGACCCCTTGATTACAAGGCGACAACGATACTACTGAGCCATTGGGGAGGTCTGGGGAAGACTTGATAAAAGTTCAGTTCCAATCAAGGGTTTCGGAGAATACCGTACCCCCCTTGCAAAAATTTGGGGGTTCTATGTACCCCTGCACCACCATTTAACACTTTATGACTCAACAGACTCTCCCAGTAGGCCCCCATATTAATTCACAACCTGCGTCTCTGCACACTTTGTTTTTCAATGAGATTATAAATTCCTAATGAAACTATATAAGAAGTTCTCTTTTGCTTACCTGATTCTGCACGAAGACAAACGGTTTGACGTGTCGCGAATAACTACTATCTTGCTCATTGCTTTTTTCGCGATGTATTTTGCCAGCCGCACAGCGTCAAGAGTTCTGTCTTGCAGCAAAATTTGATTGGTGTAAACTTTCCTTGACAAGCGATTAAAACAAAAACAAAAAAACAAAAACAAAAACAAAAAAAAAAAAAAAAAAAAAGCGTTCGTGTTGCATCCACACGTGTGAAGAAATTCTTGAAAGCCAAACTAGCGAGTGCATCGAGGATAAGAAATCGACACGTGGCTAGAGAAGAATTTCACTTAATTGTGATATCCACCTGGAATCGAAGCCAGGGTTCACTGAATTAATAGTGGAACTTAACTAAACGGATATGTTCCACAACAATAGTTTGTGGCTGATTACACAAGACCCATCTGTGTTATTTCCTAATGAAATGTACATGTTTATTATTCACAAGTCGTTGCGATAAACTTGATGCTCACATTTTCACAGTTTTCAAACTGACAATTATCTTTAAGTACGTGGTTGCTTGTATTACTTTCACCGTTCAATTCCGATCTTGAACTCTTATAACCTTTCTTTAATATTTGTAAAACAAATTAAGCAAGTTAAGAGAAGAAATTAATTTCTTTTAACTGAACGTCTAAGTGTGCTTCTGCTGGTTGCATGTCTTATAAAACATACTACACAGCGGCTAAACTGTTGGAAAGAAATTATAATCTTCTGGTTGTACGCCGGATCTCCATGTTTCCAGCTATAAAACCAGTCTCTCGAAGAACGCATAATTGCTATAACCCACAGTGCTACTCTTGAACGTGTGGGGGGATATGCGCTTTCCATATGTCTTCACCACAGCATGACTGAGACCGCGTGATTCCCAGCATTCCCTTAGGTATCACGTCACGAGATGAAAATGCTAGAGGAAGAGTGCAGGGGGTGCTTTTTTCAAGGCGTAGTTCTCCTTATGGATAATGACGACCATGGCAGTGTAGTAAGCGTGATGCGCTACGAAGTCAGAGGTCCCAGTTCGAAACCTGGTTAAGGCTTGGACTTATCATTTGTAATTCTCGAAGCCAGTTCACCTCTCATCCTCGTCGTCGCAATTAACCCAAGAGGTAGAAATAACTAAATAAGATAGAAAGAAATAACGACTACATGATAACGAGGTTCCAGTGACCTTTTTTTTGTTTGTTTGTTTGATTTGGTGTTTTACTGTTTTAAGTCCACTTTATGCACAGTAAGGCTAAACATGACTGGACCTACAGTTTAAAGTGGAATCCGAACCACTATGTGAGGTTCCGGTAACTGAAACCCTATCTATGGTCGCCGGCCCTCGTGGCGGAATGGTTAGCACATCGCGCTACGATGCCAGAGGCCCCGGGTTCGAATCACGGCATGGGCATGGATGTTTGTGAGTGTCTATTCATCAATTTCATCATGTCATCACTCATCCCCATCTTCGCTCATTAGCCAAAAGTGGCAGAAAAAGCGAAGTAAAAATAATGCAAACCAATCAATCAATCAATCAAAACCTATCTATGGTCATTCGGAAGGAAGGGAAGTCCAGATTAAAATTATATAAAGGGTGTCTAAGAAATATTTTCGTTTTTTAAACTATTAAAATAAATACTTAATTTTTTTGTATAAAGATAAATTTATTACCAAAAGAAAGCTTAAAGATTAAATTTTTATTTGTCGAAAAGAGTATTGGACAAATGGTGACGGTTCATGTTTTCACATTCAATTATTCTTGAACTTGCTGCACGCAGTCTTAACGATTGGCGAGGATCCTCACTAAGAGACTGGCGTACACGGTCAACGTTTCTGTTCGGTCTTGATGACCTTGGACGTTCCGGCGATTTACTCGTCATAGTGCTTCCAGTGTTTTCAAACTTTCTCACCCAATATTTAATTAAATTTGCGCTTGGGACGTCTCTCATTCCTGCCAGGTTATAATGATGCCGGTACAAACGACGCACAACAACATAAGAATCGTTATTTTTATAAAACGCACGAACACAAAAAGCACGTTGCTGCCTCGTAAACTAAATATTAACAATGTTGACAAGCGTTTGCGATCTATCTCATTTCTCCGTAATGTGCGAATTGCCCCAGAGGGCTGATTCAAAAACGAAAATATTTCCGAGACACCCTTTATTTTACACATGAAACTTGATTGCAATGAGAATGTATTACGTACCTTGTTTATTGTAAAGTACTGATAATTACAAGTGAGATTTGTATAGTGCAAGGAGAATGCCAGAATTTTGAACATAAACGGTGTTTGGAAACACCCCTGCTTTGAAAAATAAGATTTTTTTGCCAATCGCGAAGATGAGGATTAGTAATGGTATGACGAAATTGATGAAGGGGCGCTTGCGAAGAACACGCATGCTCAGGCCGGGATTCGAACCTGGGACCACTGACAGTGGAGCGTGTTGTGATCCAACCTTTTGTGTACATAAACAATTTCATTCTCATCCTGTATATAACCAGTGCTTTTCTATATGCTCTGGGAGCAACATACACACATGCACGGCTGTAGAAGCATAGCATGTTAACTGTTGCCTGACTAATGAATCCGCCTTACGATACTTTGCGCTCGCTACCTGGTGAGCTAAAGGATGGTGTAGAAAATGAACTTCTGACATAACGAAGAAAGTTTTTCACTCTATTGCTCGATTAAAGAACAACGACACGCAAGTTAACAAGGGAGATTCATAAATCGTTGAAATTCTAACTTGCCCTTGCACCTCATTTAAAGAGTGCAAGGGCAATGTTACATACAAGTACATTGGAATGGTTTGTTAGTTTCGTGCAACTCTGAAGCCATGCCTACTTATCTCCACTAGGTGGCGTCTTGGCACATATGTAATCGTAATAATTAATCTATTATCTTCGTCATCAGAAAGGTGAAACACGACTTGCAAATCCTGATACAGCTTAACATAACTAAAATATCGCAAATTCTGTCCGAGTTGTTCTAGATATTTTGTTGAATCATTTTAACTCATCGCACATCGTCAATCGCGTGAAGTGGACTGATGAGTACAGCATGGATTTTTATGTAATATGAAAGTACAAAATATGTAACAATAATTGATAAAATATGTACCTAAATATGTATTATCAAAATGATATATAGCTACATATGTAGTATCATAGAATATGTAATATTAATAATAATCGAGTATCCAAGCAATTTCAAGAATTCTCCTAGATATTTATTTTATTCAACGTAATTTTAAAGACATAAGTTGTTAAAATTAAAATTTGTATCAAATTTATAAACTCAAAAAAGCACAGCAACGTGCACATATTTAAGAAACCAATTTTGTCAACTATTAATTACTTTTCATATCGCAAATTATTGTATTATATATATAAATATGTAAGAGAGCTCTTTGTAACTTTCGAAACAAATTGTAAGAAGAAGCATCTACAGAAAGAACAATCGAATGAAAGTACATAATAGCTACTTTTGTACTTTTTTGTACAAGGGAACATATTGTGTAACTCGCTGCGTACAGGAAAGTAGCTTTCTTGTCCACCGATGCCAAGGTTCTAGGTACTTTGCCTAAGCCTAAAAGCGAAACGAAAATATGTAACCAGAAAGGGGAGGGGAGAGAAACTCCAGCATATTTACCAGAAAGGGGAGGGGAGAGAAACTCCAGCATATTTCGATAAGTAACAGTTCCAGTTTTCTTCTTTTTTTTCCTTCAGCCTGTCTTTCGACTTGACAGTCAATTTTAGGTGACCGTAAGCACTATGCATCTCATTAATTAGAAAATATGACATCACATGAGATACAAATTTTCTTCATCATATTTCAGAGATCGAAAATATAGGGAAAAGGATCAAGACAGGAAAAAATTGCCGAAATATGTTGTTTTATGCAAAGTAAATTAGCAAATATGTAAAATATGTAATATCCTGGCAAATATGTAAAAATATGTAACATAAAACTTATGCAAAATGATGTCAGTTACATAATTCGTTGACATTTTCGTGTTCAAGGTAACTATCTAGAATGGAATAGAATATGTAATTACATACAAATCCTAGCTCTACGTGATAAGTAACTTTTAGTAATAGGTAAACACTTTTCAGTATTATGCTATGAAGTTCTTGGTGTAAGATATGTCTTTATGCTTTGCGAGTCGTGTATACTAATATAACTACAGTACTTACATGCTGTATTGAGGCCTTCATGTTATTTTCAGCATTATACACATTAACTAATTAAATAAGTATGTATTGTGACGCACTATCTCGTTTTTTTTTTTTTTTTTTTTTTTTAGAGGACCGTTCAAAATTACAACCCCTTAAAATAAACAGCATGGGGTAGTTTTTAGTAGAAAGATTTGCCGGACAAGACATGGATTTTTGCGCTTTTTCGGTGTTTGATTGATATTGATTGAATTGTTGTTTTAAATCCACTGATGCACAGAAAGGCCAATCGAGACTGGACCTACAGTTTAAAGTGGATCCGAACCACTGTGCCATGTGTCTGCACTGAGTGTTTTTTCGTTGTCATCATTGGTAAACAAGAGGACGATTTAAACGTGACAAACACAACATACATGTAAATTAAAAGCCAATGAACACGTCCAATTAAGAGCACGGAACTTAGCAAAAGTCATCGGCGATTATATACACCATTAATGCAGTTTAGCTATTACATGCATCATTAATAGCCCCACACCGTGTGGTCTAAGGCATCATGCTTTGGATTCCAGTTACGGGATTAACGCAGGTTCGATTCTCCTGGAGGGAAGTGTAAACTTTTTCCTGAGCTTTCGGCTTATGTATGGGACATGTGGTCACCCACAATATCGTGAGGAAATTGGGGAGGTACGAACGAGTAGCGTAAACCTGTCACGGAAACCTACAATAACAACTGGGGGCACGCACACACGTTACCCTGTAACCTCTTGGATGATCATCCACCTTGGCAGGTGGGAGTGAGGCCGTAGTCGGTAGGTAGGCCCAGGCCCTCACGGGCTCTTACGCTACGGGCTATTATTTATATGCATCATAATGCACTTCACTGCAATGAATATAACGAAGCAAGAGTTTTTTGTTTTTTTTTGTCCAGGAGTAAGAGGTCAGATAACCCTTATCCATAGGCATCTTCCATTTCCTTTTCAGTTTGCCCCGCTGCTCGTGTACTTTCGTTGCATTGTTGCGAGAGGAGACATGCTCCTTTGTTAGAGAAAGTGATCTTGTTTTGAGTCTGTGTTTTAATCTCACTTTCTTCTCCCGATTCTAATCGTAGGATCTTTTGATGTGCTCGCTCCGTTGCTCCCCAGTCCTCACACGTTCCCTGAGAGAGAGAGCGTCTTCCATTGTTTGCTAACGAGACAGAGATAATGGCGAACGTTCATCTGGTATGCAACTGCCCTATCTTTGTATAAAATGAAGGGCCGCATACCGATGCTCGAATCAGATGCTCATTTTCTGAATGATTTGTTTTCTCTCAGATCTCTTAATTATTTTGAAGGAACATAACTCATTTAACAACATAGCTCATTTATCGTGAAGATCTGTCGGTTGGGAATATCTAACAGTGGCTGCCGAGTTTGAGTACACTTTATGGACAGAAAGGCAAATCGTGATGGAACCTACTCTATAAAGTGGGATCCGAACCACTGTGCCTCCCCGGACCAACAAGGACGACGTTACCACTGCGCCATCGGGGAGTGGTATTGTAAAATGACCCACTGAAGGAGATAGGAACGCACACAGGATTTCCATATTAAAAGTAGATACATTCTAATTTTCTGTATTAAGGGAGAATACAAATGATACCATTTACACAGTAAAAACGAATTTGTTTTCCAAACTTAACCACATGTGGTTAAGTGTTTTGGTAACTGTAAACAAATTGCTAAATTTAGTAATTGTGACTAAATTTTTGGTAACTAAACAAATGTGCACTATTACTAAAATATTTGTTTCTGGTGAACAGTCATCTTCTTGTCGCCTATTTAAACATATATTTGGTTACGAGAAACAATTTTTTGGGGTTATTTCAAACAAACTTTGTTCCTCTGTGTAGCTAGAGGTCGCAGGTTCGAACCCTGGTCAGGCAATGGTAGCCCTATATCATTGCGTTCGTCCTACCGCAAGCTCATCACTTCGTCATTTCAATCTCATCGTCGCGATTAACCCACGAGGCATAAAAGCAACGTAAAATAACAGCAATGAAAATTGTTTTCTTCGATAAAAAGAGCTACCATAACTCAACAAATTCTGAATTTGGATTGAGATTGCTTTCAAAATGGTCTTACAGATGCTCTTATTTGATGAAGGCGTCACACCCCCTCGCTTTAACAAGTCCGCTTCTCTTACTGCTCTCAACAGCAGAAAAGTAAAAATGCACTTTTATTTTATTTGTATTTTTTGTCATTTTATGTCGTATTTATTGGCTAATCGCAGCAATGTGGATGAACGATCGATGAAAGAACAACCATACCTAGGCCTGGACTCGAACCCGGGAACTCTTTTATCTTAAACAGAGGCGTATTAATTGTTATACCCTTCAGAAAATATTGCTTCCCCTCCTTTCTCTCTCGCTAATTTTTTCTAGCGCCAGAATTATTCCCCATTTCGTGGTGTACCAAAATTTCAAGCTAATATTTATTAATTGATTTTGAAGGTGGGGGCTAATTCTCATGGTGTGGTTTACGAGCTGGGTGAACCTGCTCAGTGTTGATGGCTATCCGAAGAGGTTGACTACTACCTGCACCCAACAAGCCACACCAGCTTACATTGGTGTTGGATTGCTAGACTGAAAGACATTGAGGTTATCACGACGTAGCTTTGGAATCCGGAAAGAATGCTACGATGAAAATCAACAAAACATACGCTAATGGAGGATGACTTTGCACACAGCATCCAACATTGTCTACAATGAGCGGTGAGAAGGAAGGGGAGTCGCAAGGAACCACGTCACGTGACGTTGAATATTCTTACGGTTTGAGTTTTGCATGGTTACCGCTAAGTTCCAGCGAAGGTGAAGTTGTAACCATACTATGAAGGAAGAAATGTGGTTTGTGTGATTAAAATGTTATATTAACTAATACAGACTGAAAAATATAATGTTATATATTTTTTTATTCAATACTCAATGCTTTAACGAAAAATCTGAGATTGTTCAGTTAATGCTGTGTATGAATTCGCATTAAAAATATTGAATTAGTTAAAAAAAATCTTCTTGAATGGGGGAGCATTAAAAATACTATGTTGTATAACTCCGAAGTCAATGAAAATTATGCAAAACTGGCATAATCTTTTTAAAATCTAGAAAAGTACATTTTGTAGGGCACAGATTTGGTTCTCACTAGCCAGAAATAGAATTTAGCCAGACTTTGGATAGATATTAGCACATATACCACAAAATTCTGTAACACTGACATTTCATTTTAAAAAAGAATTATTTAGTGTACAGCAAGACGAATTTATCAGTCACTCAGTATATTGAATACATCATACTGTTGATATTATTTACCTATGTACATTTATAGATCTGCAGTTCATTCTAGTACGTACGTAGAAAAAAACTAATTTGTTTAAATTAACCAAAAACGTTTAGTAGAGTTGTGATCACCCTAAATATAACTTCACGGTATCCTTTACCATATTGGCCAATTTTTGACTAAATTATTTATTAAATATAAAGAAATAAGCCAGAGTTTGGATGACCTCTGTGTAAATAGACATGTTTGGTTACCATCACCTGGTTTTTACATATTACAAGCAAGAATTTCTCTGTGATATGTTTAAAGAACTGGTTTAATTCAAGCTGTAACTAACCGCTCTTAGGCTATTGTAATATTTTTATTCGGTTTTTAAAACTCGGCCGGAATTAAAAGCGTACATAATAGCATTTATATTTAATGAATGTAATGTATTTACCTTTATCTCTAAGTCTTGCGCTCGCTGAACTACGTAAAGCCTTCTTTCACCAGTCCTTTAATTTTTCATTTTCCTCTTCTATTCAAATGAAAACAGGCTTAAGATAACAAGCTTAGCAATACTGTCAAATTAGGAAAATTAATTGCCAAAAGCAGTTTCTCTTTCTCATTTTATTAGAAAAATAACTTTCAATTTATTTGAAAGATTGGCTTTACGGTTGTGGAATCTTGTGGTCTCATGCTGTCGAAAGTTGTTTAACGCAGGGAAATAGGAACTGAGAGATAGGTAGAAAGTAAAATCTAGATTCCCAAGGTTCGCGGATGACATCAGGGAGAAAGGAAGTAATCCATGTTTGTACACGCCAAAGATGTAACAGTTGCACGAGAACATCTTGCGGAACGATAAGCAAGCTTTCCCCAGGCATCAAATTCTGTTTGAACTTTTCGATGATTTGGCATACGTTCAAGACGCTGGTGATCCTAAATACGAAGTTCGTTAAAACTTGCGCAGAAGGCAGTCTTTATTACCAAGACCACCTATCTTCATTTGTTTCTTTTAATGCCGAGTTAAGAGAAGCGTAAAAAATTTACTGCGTGATACTTTCTAACGTTTTTCTTAACGGATCCATAACTGTTTATACAGCACTGGGTTATGACGCGTCTCAACAACATCTAAATGATTTATGTTTGTTCTTTCCTTTTTCTGTTAGATTTATTGACGGATTCGCACGCTGATTTCTGGAATTTGCATTGCGATTATTAAACGAAATGAGATCATAATTATTTATTAATTTTATGTCGATTACATGCATGCATATACAAAGAAACGGTACGGGTTGTATTATGCAATAGAGAGTTTGTTAAATGTACTGCTAGATGAGGAAAGTACACATATTTGGCGTTGTAATGGAAATTTGAATGTTGATAGCACCGAATTTTACCGTACATCAAGATTTAAATTTCTCATTTGCTTTCTGCACTAGTTTATATCTTACTAGTGTTTTTGAAGTCCGTCTTAGTGATATATTGAGCTACAACCTTGAAGAAGTGATGAAATACAGCAATAAAGTAACTAAATACGACAATATAATTTTGATAAATTTCCAATAGTACAGCCAACGGCAAAGATAATGGTAATCAAATTGTCCATCGTTATTTTCATTTCTTTTTATTCTACATCCTGTGTTGTTTTAAGGAATGACATTTTGTTGGTGCGATACAGCCATTGCCCTCTGCTCTTTATTTCAATTCATTATCATCATATTGTGCAATACAGACGGAATTAAAATGGTAATGGACAATTCGCCTACTGTTTCTTTTGCCATTGGGTGTACAATCCCTATATAATGTACAAGTTTTAGGACTCTATGCTGGAAGTTACTCTAATATGTTAGTTACACTGCACTTTGTAACCCGCTTATTAAAAATATAAGGAAATATTAACCTGACGTCAAAACTGACTGATGGTGGCATTGTGCGCTCCAATACATTCATCACACTTTATTCATGGAATGGCCTCACATAATTTTAGCATGTTTTAGCAATTAGTTCAACACTATTGTTCCAGCGAACATAAAATGTTTAATCTCTGCTTCCTGTGCAGCTGCATGCTCAACTTGACATCCATTTGAAGATCCTAAGAAAGGAAATGGAGGTCAAGTGTGACATGCAACCTGTAAATTGTCTTTCGTGACAGGCATTTGCATACATAATATGAAGACCTGCGTGAGGGTACGTAGTCATAACGGAAGTATACCATGTTAATGGAGCTCGGATAACTAGCTTTGCTAAATGTCTGAGCCGCTGTAATAAATAGTATTTGGTAATAAGAATAACTTTGAACTTACCGCCCCAATTCTTAGGCCAAAGGTCGGTCATCGATATCCCCTGCTCGTGCCTGCTTCCCGCGATCGCCTGAACATGATGATGGAAACGTCCGTTGGAAGCTTGCTGGAGCTTCCAGTTTTCCCTTCCAGGAGTCTCATCGTTCACCACCATCTCCTCCTCTTCCAGCACTTCTTCCCTCAACAACACTATCCTTCCCGCACCATGTTCCTGCACGTTTTCACCTTGTCTTTCCTCGTGCTGCAGATTCCTCCTTTGCACTTGCTCGTGTTCCACACTTCGAGCATTCGCGTCCGTCGACACGGAGTACCTGTGAGGCCCCGGACGAGAGAGCAGGCCAGTAGGGTCCCACTTTTTGTTTGGCGGCGGAGCCATGGCAGGCTGCACCCGGGAACTCCTCGCAGCGGCTAAGGTTGTCTGCAACCACCGCGGCAACTGGCAACCGCCTCGAGTCAGAGGCTGAAGCTCCGCAACCATGACGAAGCAGTCGATGCGTAGCGGCACCGTACGTTCCTCAGAGCCTACCGCACATTTCCATACGCGGATGATACAAGACTAGCACACTTCGCGCTCGTTCAAGTAAAGGGGGTGCGCGTCTATAAATTATGCAACACCTCACCGAGGGGTTTGGGTATTCGGAGCGGCTCCCCTAACCAAACTGTTCGTTGACACTTGTACGTGCTCCCTGGAGGAAATGAAGCATTGTTTGCCGGAGAAAAGAGAAAGCAAAGTAGAGTGTGAGTAAATTCCCACCTTTTAATGGCAGCCGAGGTCACTGCTCAGGTCGGGGTCTCTTGTGCGATCGTGAGCGGCATATTGGCACAGGGTGGGTGGGTGCAGCGGTTGGCTAACATTTTTCTGGTCTTTTACGGAAGAAGGAAGAACGGCCTGGTTGCATTGCTGGGTGTCGCAAGGGCCACGGTGCGGGGCAACGCCATTAAACCAACTCACGTGTTTTGCGGAACGTGAGAGAACGTGCGAACAGGGGTACGGAATTTGCATGGTTTTCCCATAAGACGTTCCAAAACCTGCTGGCACAATATTCAGCCGGGTAACTGTGATAATCAGAGATAGGGTAGTGACCAGTCTGCAGGTCAAGCATAGGTCATGGCTGATGCTTTGCACTTCTCAGCACTGTTTTGGTTACATATACTCTATTTGTAAATGAACACCCCCATCCCTTCCCTCCAAAACTTATCCACAACATCCCCCATTTGCCCATTGCAATCTCAATGAATAGAGGATTGCACACTTTGTTAAGTTGGTTGAAAGCAAATAAAGCCAATATTTCATTTTCAAGAGTTAAGAAATTTCAATGCTTGCGTTCTATTATGTCAACTTTTCAATATCATGTTGGTATTACATGGTAATGCAGAGGTACGTTACATTGTAATATACAAGGTGTACAACTTTGCTTCCGCCGTTTTCCGACAGGTGGCAACAACAGGAAGTAGCGGTCGAAAGAAGCAGATCAAAGACGTCACGCAGTTAACTTGGACCTCTGCCAAGATAACCCCATTCAAACATTAGTCGAGTGGTGTGTGCATCGTGAAATTGTTCGCGATTGAAAATGTCAGTGTACGAGCCAAATTCTCGCCATTTGCGGGAGGTTCTACTTTTTTGTTTCAATATGAAGAAAACTGCGGCTGAGGCTCATCGAATGCTCTCCACTACGTATGGTGAGGACGCTATAAGTGAGAGAACCTGTCGTGAGTGGTTTCAACGCTTCAGAATTGGAGACATTGTTGAGTGAAGACTCGCGTCAAACTCAAGAAGAATTGGCACGATCATTGGGAGTGACACAGCAAGCCATTTCAAAACGTCTGAAAGCCATGGGTATGATTCAGAAAGAAGGAACTTGGGTCCCGTATGAGCTGAAACCAAGAGACGTTGAGCGGCGTTTGTGTGTTTGTGAACAGTTGCTTCAGAGGCAAAAACGGAAGGGATTTCTGCATCGGATTGTGACCGGTGACGAAAAATGGGTTCATTACGATAACCCAAAACACAAAAAATCATGGGGATATCCCGGGCATGCTTCCACGTCGACGGCCAAACCGAATATTCATGGCTCCAAGATCATGCTCTGCATTTGGTGGGACCAGCTCGGCGTCGTGTACTATGAGCTGTTAAAACCAAGTGAAACAATCACAGGTGCTCGTTATCGAACGCAATTAATGCGTTTGAGCCGAGCATTGAAGGACAAACGGCCGCAATACAGCGAGAGGCACGACAAAGTGATTTTGCAGCATGACAACGCACGACCCCACGTTGCCAAAGTGGTGAAAACGTACTTGGAAACATTCAGATGGGACGTCCTACCCCACCCGCCTTATTCTCCAGGCATCGCTCCCTCTGATTATCACCTGCTTAGATCAATGGGTCATGAACTGGCTGACCAACACTTCCGATCTTATGAAGAAGTCAAAAAGTGGATCGATTCGTGGATCGCCTCCAAAGATGAACAATTTTTTAGACGCGGCATTCGTACGCTGCCCGAAAGATGGGAGAAAGTAGTGGCCAGCGATGGACAATACTTTGAATAATGCCTGGGTAAGCAATGTTTTTCATTACAGCGTCATATTTTTGGGGAAAAACGGCGGAAGCAAAGTTGTACACCTTGTAGTAATATACTGATTCATCTTAAAGCTGGCGTAGAATAAATTAATGCAATAAGTGTTAAAGTTGACATGAAACAATCACCGCTACACAGTTGTGTTTCCATACAGGAATTGCATGAAAGGGATACTACCGTTCAATAAATGGATCCGAATCCTACATATTTTTAGTGCAGTGCTATCAATTTTTAAATGGTAAACTGGGCTAATGTCGAGATACCGGTAAGTTGTCTGTCATGCCAGTTACGTCTAAAAATGTGTGAGAGGGCTACATGATATCAACTTAGTCCCTTTTAACCAAGTCCCACTAAACTAATACCCGTCTCTATTAGCAAAGTAAATGCCGAGTAAATGGAACTGACTATACGATCGCAATTGTCCGTTGGACTGGTCGCAATTATTCAAGGGGTGTCTTCTCTGAAGGCACTCAAACAGCAACCTCTCTTCTACGTAGTGGGCCGCATCTTTGCAGGCTAACGAGGCTCTATCGTTTCTGCGCAGGTTGTGTTGTCCTTACGTGTTTGTGAATGACCCTTCATCCATGTTAGTACCATTCAGCCCCATCGTCACGATTAGCCAAACGCGGCAGAAAAGCAACGTAAAATAAGCAACATGAACAACAACAATTGTCCAAGATCTCAATTGTCCGGATATCCCAATTAATCGAATTTAGGAACCGTATTAATTCAACGCTGTATTTATAGGATCCTTTCATTAC
Source organism: Lepisma saccharinum (assembly GCF_977018435.1). NCBI lineage: Eukaryota > Metazoa > Arthropoda > Insecta > Zygentoma > Lepismatidae > Lepisma > Lepisma saccharinum. The sequence goes on along the minus strand of NC_139229.1, from coordinate 111,386,059 downwards.
ATTACTCATGTTCAAGACCAGGGTCTGCGTTTGTTAGATCAACTTAAACCTTCCTTACAATTAATCATTACTTTAAGCTACTAATTTTCTTTGTTGAAATTCAGGAGGTTTGCAACACTTTCAACGTCGAACACTTGCAATTCAACTTTTGTTGTTGGCATTCAAGAAGGAGCTGCAGCCACTTTCTGCTCAGTAGCTTTCATTTCACGGAAAGTTAGACGTAATTGGCAAATGACACAAGAATTGCAACTTGAGTAGGAGAAAAAGACGTGTGGGAGACATTAGGGCACCCTCACGCGCTTCTCAAATTAATTAGAATTGGCAACAAAATTATAGAAACACATTACCATCTTTGCATGGCAGCCTTTTCTGCTTCACCTGGGATTAAGGAGAAGGTATTCAGCATTGTCGAAACAAGGACGTGTAGTGAAATTTTGTAAAATATTAATTTTATGCCAGTTTCGTCAAATAAATTTGGAGATGCGAAAATACGGATAAGGAAAGAAACAAGTTGCAGAGATGGTGCACGCAAAACTCAAACTTGGGTGTATTTTTGTAAAAAGCTTTGCAGATGTGTTCTTTCATATGTTAGGGAAATTTAGTGAAAAATATTCCAATTGTTTGATAATATAGTTAATTATATCCCAAGCAGCCACGTGCGCACTGAAATTTCAGAACGAATAGTCGTTCTAAGCAAGTGTAAACATAGAACCAGTCTGGCATTTGAGGGGAGATTAGAAGGAATTCGCCCCAGTCCCCGTAGCTAATTTTTGCTGCTTGGAAAAAACTATATACATAATTTACATTGCATCCAGATGCTTCAAGAGTCGTTACCGTAATTCCTCCTACCCCACTGGAAAATTTTCGAATGCCACACTGCAAAGAACCCACTAGGTTTAGTAATTTCGAGGTAAAACATTTCTTACGAAAGCATGAACAGCATTCGTTAAAGCATTCATTAAAACTGAAGCAATTACATTCTCTTTTGTAGGCAAAAACATTGGCAGTTACATAATTGCACATAAGTAACCTTTGAGACTGACACGTAGTAGTTCGAATCGCGATAGTTCGGGACCACTTGATTACAAGGCGACGACTTTAGTACTACGCCATTGGGGAGGCCAGACTCAATAACTTTATTCAAATGGCTTCAGTGAGTATTACACACACACACACATACAATCACGAGGCTCAGTCCCAAACTTTCGAGGATGCTGCAATTCCCCAAGAACAGTGATTACGTAACAGAGAAACTCTGTCGGGCAATTGGTAAGTAAACATCAAAGTGGCAACACTGAACGGAGGGGGATAGAGTAATGAAAAGCTTGGTAGGTGGCCACATTTCATGACCTTGAACCGTCAATTCAAAAGAAATAGGCAATACATGAGGGAGTAGCGAGTACTCGAGTACTAGAATTGATCTCCACAAATAATCTACAGGACGCTACAGTTTAAGGGTCTCACTTATCGCACACCGTATTGAACACCGTCGTCTAATAACGTCAGGATAAATGTTCTCGTTGTTAGGTTAGCCGTGTTAGATTAGAGCTCTTAGCATAAATAATGTATTTTTGGTCAAGCACCGAAAAACTGCAGTGTATTTATGCTAAGGAAACTAAACCTAACAGACGTAACCTAACAACGAAGGCATTCCGCGCTGACGTCAGCAGAAGACGGTGTTCAAAACGGTGTGCGATAAGTGAGACATACAGGGAATATAAAAAGCGAGAAAAATGAACGAAATTAGCTAGAGTTTTACTTAGAAGAACAGCACTCCATATTTCAAGATATTTTTTTTTGCTGATTAGAATCTCAAAACAGAAGGCGAGGAAAAGTGAAACTCGAATGAGTGTATTATGATTTATGTGGTGTTCAATAGAACAGCCGTGTGACACAACATATATTCATTGGCCATTTGTTCCCTTTATAGCCAACCTGTAATTTGAATGAAAGCGCTGCCATAAAATAGGATGATTTATTATTCGAGAGCACTTTCAGCACGTTTACTCAACAGATAAAACGGCTTCGCAATAAAGGAAGTGCTTTACATATTTGATTGCGTGCTTACACGTGCCCAAATAATTAATTATAATAAAAATTGAACTTGCTGGAGAAATCCGTTTAGCAGTTAGGTTTCTTAAATGTTCCTTAGCCGCCTGGGTGAACTGAATGATGGACTCACGGTCTCGCGACCGAAGGTTCTTGGTTCGAATCCCGGCCTCACATGAGTGTTCCTTCGTCAATTCATGTAAACATAATTCATACTCATGGGTAGAAAAAACTATAAGTAATTCTGGCGCCAGATTTTTATTATTATTTTTTCTTTTGGGCAAATATGGTCTGAGAAAGCTATGAATCCAACTAAGATAAAGCTATACATCATGAAATATGATCTTCGAACATTTAATTTATTAATTAATACAATGTTTGATTAAAACTAACTAATTCTTGCGCCAGAGTTGCATTCCTAAAGAAGGCTCAACTCAACTGGTAACAACATGACTAACTATGTAATACATTCTTATGGCCGACTCTACCATTGCGCCGCAGATTTTAAAATTCGGTTAGCAATAGTGAAACAATTTATAATGGCATGTTTATTATTCTGATTTAATTATACACATGATACAGAAAACACACAAACATTAAAAAACTCATACTGTTCTGAACTGTGAAAGAGATAATGAAAACTTCCAAAAGCAATCTGAAAATATTAAAATATATTTAGCACTGAAATTGAAAATTCAGGCGTCCTGTATTTTTCCACCCTTATCCATACTCATCGTCTCGATTAACCAAAAGTGGAAGAGAAGCAATGCAAAATAAGATAGAAATACAAACGCAATACAGTCAACTCTGGATTTAGTAAACTCAGTTGTAGAGAACATTCAGCTACTTGTATATTGAACCTAAATCACCAGCTCCGGCACATATATGCATTACAATTGACATTTACCATCAACTTCGGTTTTAGTGAACTAAAAATAAATTTTCGTGGAAATGTTATCAGTGTTACCATCATAAGTACAGTACAGTTCTTTAGTACAGCAAACAGACAACAATACAACAAACCTTCTTATATTTTCTAGAAGGATCTAAAAATATAACTGTCATTCAAAATAATATGCCTTGATCAGTTACAGCGATTTATTCAAGACAGTAAATTAAGAGTGCACTAAAAATTAATTTTATATTGATACTGTACTGTGTTTGATATTTTGTTCCATCAGTAGCTTACATGTTAATTAAAGTATTATATATCTATCTGCCTTAGGTCTTTTCTTTCCTCTGTCACTACAACCTCAATTCAGTTTAAGGGAAGACATTTCGGCTTAGTCAACTTCGGATATACTGAACAAAGTACCTGAATCCGTACGGGTTCATTATAAGTGGAATTGTCTGTACTTATTTGGTCCTTTTTCGTGACATTTTGATATGGTGATTTGTAAAAGTTAAATGAATGTTGTTTCACATGAAAATTAATTGCAATGATGTCTAATATTAAGTAACTTATACTTACACTAGAACCCGAAAGTTCAGGCATTTATTTTGGTTCAAATAGGCAGAAAAAAATGCATTTATAATGTGGAAAATAAGCACCAAAAACAAAAAATAGGCACAATAAACTTTTAATTTCCTTTGTGGCCTTGATTGCACATAACCACTATCTTTTTTAAAGTTTTAGACAGTCATAGATAGTCAAGAGGAAAGAATGCTTCTCATAACATAAAATAATCTCTCTACTTTGACAGAAGTAATTGCCCTATACATGAAACAGGCTATTGTAACCGGATTCATATTCTCAAGAAAAGAATTTCCACCTTTAAGAATATCACAAATTGTTTTCAGTTTTTCCATTTCCACTCATTACTTGTTTGAATCTTTCTGCAACAGCTAACTTTTTCCTCGTGGCACTTCCATCAGCTGCTGCACCGATTCCTCGAATACTTTCATAGATGATAGAAGAGTTTCACCCCTTTCTTCCAGTTTGTAATTGCCTCTGGCAACACCATAATATTCTAATAAAAAACGTTTTTGAAAGAAAAATAAGTTATATACAATTAAAAAAAAAAGTTCGAAAATTTCATTGGAGATGGCAGAAAAAAGGCATTAAAATTAAAAGTAGGCAAAATGAAAAAGCTTCTAAAACATTAGCAACGACATAGAAAATGTATATGAATAAAAATTTTGACAATAAATGAGCAGGGACTTTTTTGCCAAACTTCCGGGCTCTACTTATTACCCTCAAAATAATAACACAATAACATTATTATTAATACATGAAAATAGGGGCAAATGTATCTTTGTCTTACATGACTGTTTAGTGTTTCTATATCTGAGGGCGACGATCATCCCTTCTGTCCTCCCCTTATATCAAGTTTATTCTGTCCATTTGGGGGAGCAGGGCCTTCTTCGTGTTGCAGAACACGCGTACGAGGCAGGGGAACACGACTCGAGACTTGATTTCCCAGGTAAAACAATAAACCTGCTTTTCAACAATTTGTTACCTACATCGGGTTTCAGTTAAGTGAGAACTTCCCAAGGGAACCGCGCGTTAGGGAATGGGGGAGCCGTAATTAAATGCTTTTCTCAAGGTAAGAAGGCATACTTTGAAGTAAAGCTGTTGTGGACTCCCTAACCTCTGTGGGTTTGAAGGGTTTTATTTCCTTAATTTCAAAATAATCCCCCATTTCTTCCTCTATATATCTTTCGGTCTCCCCCTCTATCTCACTCAAGCAGCACTTAGAATGTAATTTTCCTTCCGGAGTTGCGACAAGTGTCATGCTTTCAGTGTTGGCAGGTAGAAAGCAGAAAATCTACATGTGAAACTTCAGAAATATCTCTAGGTGTCCAAATCTTATTTAAAACGTAATAAACACTGTATACAACTGGACAAGATATGATGCTATCATATTTATTTTCCATGAACAATTACACGGTTATTATTTTATAAGGTCGTTTAAAACTGTTATAGTGAAATTCTGCAATCGTCTTTGAGCAACACATAAGGACGTATTTGTTAGAATACAACTCGTACTGTACTAATTGTTACAGCTTTCAATACTCCTGGACGATATTCCAGCGCACAGTCATTGATTCTATTTTTTTTAGAAGCCACATTAAATTCTAATAATAGGAAAAAAAATCAAAGTGCCTTATTTTTTTTTGTGCGTGGGGGAACAGGGTTATCCATATTTACTTACAGTCCTGTTAGATTGAGGGGAAACCATATAAAAATGTTATTGCTTTGACATACTTCCAAATTTTATGACTGGTAGAGTGAGGTTACTTTCATAATATCTCTAGCTGTTATGCATTTGCAGCGTGAGAACGAGTCCTAAATCCCGAAGAATCCAATCAACAAGTGAGCCAGTGGCGTCCAGGGTTGTTGAAGCTCCAGGAATTTAAAAAAAAATCAATTCCGGTCCATGAGAGAAAATTAGCAAGCGTAAATGGGTTCTGGGCCGTAAAGAACCTTTTTATGTCTAAAGTATTTCAATTCGGTCCAGGAACCTTCTTTCCGGATCAATTTAAATACGGTCCAAGAACCTTTTTTCTGGATGAATTTAAATATGGTCGAGGTACATTTATTCCGGATGAATTTAAATACGGTCCAGGAACCTTTATTCCGGTTCAATTTAAATACTCTCCAGGAACCCTTTTTCCAGATCAATTTAAATACGGTCCAGGAATCTTTTTTCCGGATTAATTTAAATACCATCCAGGAACCTTTTTTCGGATCAATTTAAATACGGTTCAGGAACCTTTTTTTCCGGATCAATTTAAATACCATCCAGGAACCTTTCTTCCGGATCAATTTAAATACGGTCCAGGAACCTTTTTGCAAATGAACAAAATTAAACTTGGACCGAATTTAAAATGTGCGAGCAAAAACGTTCCGGTCCTGTTGTGGAAATCATTAGAATTTAGGGGTTTCTGGACCTTTAACAACCCTGCTAGCGTCATTTCAAACCATCACCTATGGCACCTCTGGCTCACTTTCCACGCTTTTGGTAGGCTTGCTAACTAGAGCCCGAAGTTAGCTGGAGATACTTCGAAAACGTGACTCGTGACACATGGAATTGAGACCAGCAAGCTGGTCCGGATTAGCGGTGGCTTGGGGAACTAGAACCAGTGGCGACGATTAGGTGGATTTTGCAACTTTTGCCCCTGCACTATGCTATAGCTTATCTAACATAGTTTTGGCAACTTGCCCCCCCCCCTCCCCAGTTTTGGAACCCAATCGCCGCCACTGGCCTCCAGCTATGGCGAGACGCGCACTAGAGAAAGCATTTTGAAAAGGACCACGAAATAGAAAATGATATATATATTGGAAATGTAGAAAAAATATAGGTATTTAAAAAAAACTATATAAATAAATATAAATAACTCTCTGACATATCTTCAGTGGCGTCTCGTCCCTTGGGGCTTCCAGGGCTTAGCCCCTAAAGAGAAACAGACGTATTGACGTAATTTTCAATCACCATAATACATAACTATCACACAATCTTTTAAAAGGCGATTTTTACCCACGTAAGTTCATCGTCTGCTGCAATGGATACGACAGCGCTCCTAGCGGCATTGATGTCAGTTATTGGTCTCGGGGCTCGTCGCAGAGGAAGGCGTGGTCTACGCTACACGCTACAGTGAAGGTCACGTGCTAGCAGAGAGAGCGAGGGGGGAGTGCAATGGGTTTGGGTGTTGATTCGGGGCTAGTTCCGTCGCGTCGCGTTCGTTCGATCCCGCGTGTTGTAGTGTAGCGTTGTGGTGGCTTTTATTCGCTATGAACAAAGTGGATTTCTTGTTGGCATTCAATGACTGGAGGAAGTCTGATTTTCTCGACGATTCGTGTAAGAATTGTGCCAAATATTATCCCTTCATAGAAGAGGGAAAACTAAAGAGTGAACTTCGTGTTCTTTATTGTAGTGAAGAGTTTAAAAAACTTAAACTCTATCAGTACATTGCATTCGTTTTTCATTGAAAATGATTTAGAGGATACCTTTTCAGAAACAGTAAAAATGACAAACATAATTTTAACAACTCCAGTGGCAACAGCTGAATCTGAACGATGTTTCAGCACATTGAAACGTATTAAAACCTGCTTAAGAAATGCAATGGGACAAGACAGACTCAATGCCTTGGCAGTGCTTACAATAGAGAAAGAATACATTGCAAACATAGAGCATTTGCTGACCAGAAGAACAGGAGAGCACAGTTCTTGTTTAAATGAGAACCAACGTTCGTAGAAAGGTATGTTTCACAGCAATACCTGTTTCTTTTGTAATTCATGTGAATGGTCATTATATTTTAAATTCTTTAAAAAAATAAGTCCAATTTTGTAGTTTAGAGGAAGATAAATACCTGTTTTTTTGTAATTCATATGAATTGTAATTACCTTTTAAATACTTTTTTTAAAAAATAAGTCCAGAAGAAGAAAAATACCTATTTTTTGTACATCATGTGAATTGTCATTATATTTTAAATTCTTTAAAAAATAAGCCCCGGCCAAATTTGAGGCCACGAGACGCCACTGCATATCTTGGCCTAAAAGTTACTTGAAATTGTTAAGGGAGGGGTCCCCCTATGACCATATTCTCCCTTTAGAAAGTCATGGATAACGCCACTGAGTACGAAACTTATGTGTAGGGAGTGTTGTTACATCAAGGAAAATTACATGTTTCGTGATTTATGTCATTCTGTAAAAATGTACCCATATTGATAATTTGGAGTATTAACTATATGGATGTTGTATGTTACCGTACACGCTATTTGTTTTGGTTTTATGTTATAGCTGCAACGCCTGGGATTAACCTATTCTTATCTTTATAGTGCTCGTAGTTTCGTAAATACTCTAATCGCGATTACTAATAACCCTTGGCGTAAATGTCCCTTAGGGCCGGTATAGTCCATCAAATTGATATCTCGCGGATCTTTCATATTTGTACCTTCGATGATTTCTGAATTTTTTGTGTTTTGTTTTGTTCAGTTTTCGGCAACTTCCGTCCTATGGGATGAATGATGATGATATGAAATTGATGAATGGGAACCCATGGTAGACAAGCTTTCGCACCAGAACTGTCGGCTGCGATATCATGAATTATTACAGTGGAACCTTGATAACTCGAATTTGAGGGGGAAGAGAAAAAATCGAGGTATCAAGGATTTCGACTTACCAAGGTTCGAGATATTGAGGGCCAAAATTGCCGACTTCGTGATACAGAGGTCTAAAGTTTGTGTATGAACACTTCTACAACGCACACTAAGCACATTAACAATGATGGTGGGGGGAGGGTGGGGGAGTTCAAGTCCCGACACGATTCTTGATCACCTGACATTGTACGTACTTGCAATCTTCGATATCGAGACTATAGGTGTAGGGTTCAACGCGCTCGGTCCCAGGGGAGCAGTGGCGAAGATATAGTACAAGCAATGCAAGCACTGCTTGCACAATTAAAATATTATTTAATGTACTTAACGTTGAGTGCATTATTTATTTTCTATCGCACTCGATTTCGCGAAATTTTACGGCCGCAAATTCTCTCCGCAGCCCGTTGGCAAGCAGCAACCTCTCTGCTTGCAGCCACTGTGCGGGAAACCAACGCTTCTCAAGTATCATATGGCGAAGGGTAGATGCTGGTGAAGGTACGGTCCCCAAACCACTAATAAAAGCTCTGCTTTTCGGAGCTTTTCGGCTTCTCGAAAACACCCGAGCCAAGCAGAAAGCAGACACTACTATCAGAAAACATATAAGTGTTAACATGATCTCGAAGATGTATATTTGCTTTATTATAAACACAGAATTATTGAAATAAATTATTATAACTGTTCCAAATTCCATGTAGATAAACTTTAAAGCATTACTTTGAGTTTCAAGATTTGTAAAACGTGTCAATAATGTCGACGTTCAGGGATTAAGACAAACATGGTGTTCCGGCACTGGGGAGCGCTGGAATCTGCAGAACAGCTGGCTGTTGTCCGCTTCACACTTCTCTTGTCTCAAATTACAACGCACGCCAGTGTTGACAACTACCAAATAATTTACACTATATTTATCGTAAGTTTTCATACAAACAATGAACTGATGTTTTTTTTGATAAAACGTATGTAAAAAAAAAGCAATGAAACTCTCTTCTGAGACCTGCAAATAGCAAAAACGTTAAGTCATAAATGCTATCCAACTCGAAATATTATTTTTATTAATATAATACATTATTAAAAAGAAGAAACAGCGCATGTTCTTCCTATTGTAATGGCCTATTATTCGAAAGCTTAATTAATTTTAAGCTTCAAGTCAGTTCTATTACTCCCCCGTGAACATTAATTTTTACAACGAGGTTGACATCACTTTTCTGTTAGCTTCTGAGCTTTTCGGAATATTTTCCATTTATGTGGGAAGAACGAGTGGTTGAAGTGAGTGTTCTCTTTTGTGAAACAAACATGAATATTTCAAATTTCGTACGGGAAGCTGTAAGTAATAGCAAGTATTTTATTATCAATAACGTGACAAGAATTTTGAACTTAGCAGTATGGCCGTTGAGAGAGGAGTTCATGGATATATTATTATTATTTAAAATGTCCTTTCTTTCCTAGAAAAACTGGGGCAATGGACTGTATAATTTATATACCCCCCCCCCATTTTTCGGAGTACTGCATTGCTTTCCTTCCTCTTAAGACCACGCTTCGCTACTGCAGGGGAGGATATAAGGAGAAAAACAGTGACGGACAGGCTTCCTCTCAAGGGGCGGGTGAGTTATTTTTTCTAGTTGCCACTTACTGTGCACCTTGAATATGGCGTCAAGGCTGCAATCTATTTTCTTTCTCTGTTTATTGAATATTCTTTTAACAAGACTAACCCCATATGCTAATGAAATTATAGGTGATTATCAATGTGGATTTAAACGTAATAGATCAACTACAGATCAAATTTTTCACATCAGACAGACACTTGAGAAAAAGTGGGAATATAATCAAAATGTCCATCAGCTATTCATTGATTTCAAAAAAGCATATGATTCGGTCAAAAGAGATAAATTATATAATATATTATTCGAGTTTGGAATACCCAAGAAGCTTGTTAATATGATAAAAGTATGCACGAGTGAAACAGAAAGTAAAATTCGTGTGGGTATTAATGTGTCTGACAAATTTACAATTGATGATGGGTTAAAACAAGGAGACGCATTATCTCCATTGAACTTTAATTTTGCCTTAGAATATGCTGTTAGGAAGGTAAAAGAAACTAACAAAGGACTAAAATTAAACGATGTGACTCAGTTGTTAGTATATGCAGATGATGTAGACTTATTAGAGGATGATATAAATACAATTAAAAATAATGCTAAAATATTTTTAAAAAAAAAACGAGAGAGAGAGGTTTGGAAGTTAACAAAGAGAAAACTACAGGCCGAAACCAAGTGTTAGGTAATAATCAAAATCTAATTATTGATAACAACTCGTTTGAATCAGTTTCCAAATTCATGTACTTAGAAGTAATACTAACAAATGAAAATAATATTAAAGAGGAAATAAAAAGTAGGCTTAATTCAGGAAATGAATGTTACTTTTCTCTTCATAAACTTTTGTCTTCTCGTTTAATATCTAAGAAACTAAAAGTTAAAATATACAAAACAGTAATTTTGCCTATAGAATTATTTGGATGTGAAACTTGGTCCATTTGAAAATAAGATCCTTAGGAAAATATTTGGACCTAAAAGGGATGAGGAGACAGGTGAGTGGAGAAGGTTACATAATTTAGAAGTACATAATGTGTATTCATGTCCAGATATTGTTAGAATGATTAAATCAAGAAGACTTAGATGGGCAGGCCATGTGGCACGAATGGGAGAGGAAAGAGGAGTTTACAGGATTCTTGTTCGGAAACCTGATGGTAAGAGACCTGTAGGAAGACCAAGACGAAGATGGAGGGACAACGTTGAGATGGACCTAAAGGAAATCGGAAGGGATGGAAAAGAGTATATATTTTTGCTCAAGATAGGGATAGATGGAAGGCCTGTGTTGCTGCAGCCATAAACCTTCGGGTTTATGAAGGCTAGAGAGTTAGTTAGTTAGTTCATTGAATATTTGTTGTTAAGTTCTGGCCGTCAAAAGTAGGGCCCTGAATCTGCCTGTTGGGAAACCTAAACAAAAAGGCACAGAACAAACTTTCGCGAATGAGAAACGTCCCCCCCCCCCCCAGAGTCGGCGCATATGGCACTGCAAGCATACGAATCTGATCGAAGGAAGAAAACAACTGTCGATCTCCGTGGCGGAGGGGTTAGTACAGGACGCTATGACGCCTGTCATATCGCCACGATTAGCCAAAGTGGCAGAAAAGCGACGCTAAATAACAAAAATGCCAATGCGAAATAACCAATTTGGCAATATCCGGGCTCTAGTAATTGCATATGTTTTCCTTTGCATGTAGCCAAGTAAAAGTGACGAATATAGACGATTTTCAATGTTAGGAGCGATATACATGTCATGACATTTCATATTTTGTAGAATTCGAAATCTAATTTCTCTAAAAGTTGGGCAATTTTTATTTAATTGTGGCTGTCACGTTGCCTTACTTTCACTTTTTGTTTTATGCCACGAAAATCACATGGCAAAAATTTCGACTCCTTGGTTGATTGTTTTAAATCCACTTTATGCACCGAAAGGCTAATCGGGACTGGACCTACAGTTTATGGTGGGATCCGAACCACTATGTACCTCCAGCGCGTATCGAACCCGGGACCCCTTGATTACAAGGCGATGACGCTACCACTGTGTCATCGGAAAGCCATATTTAAACTTCTTGTTGACTTTGTTTTTCTCTACTACCACATTTCTCAAATAGTTCCTTTTGGTTCAGAAAATAGAGGCTGCAAATGAGCACGTCAAGTGGTGCCCCTGACGGACTTTCTGAGAAATACGCACGAACCCAAAAAATAGTTCAGAAATTAAGAAAATGTACCGAATTTTTCGAAAAATATTGTACTTGAATACAATTATCGTACATATTTTTACATATATCAGTTACTCTTCGGTTTATTTTTATGCACATATTTGCCAGCTTTTATATAAAAATCCTGACCTTAATGAATACTTAACGCGCTCTGCCACTGATGAGACTAGATAGAAGAGTTGCCGTGATGGAAGATAGACATTGGTACTTCTTTCTGTCTACGAAATTACCTTTGTACTTCTCGTTGTGTGATCGATTGAAAAGTTAAAAAAGAAAGATTGAAAATAAAATTGTTGGGATCGATTGCAATCTTATGATTTTCTAAGGCCAAATCCATTAAATATAATTCGGAAAGTGCTGATTTTCATTGGCTCGTTGCATTTTGAATACCTAGGTATACATTAGAATATTTTCACCACAGTCGATCTCCGTGGCGCGGAGTGGTTAGCGCAAGGCGCTACGGCGTCCAAGGTCCCGAGTTTGAAGAAAAAATTTACATTCATTTCTTTGCAGGTTTTCAAGAATATTAATTTACTAGGGTGTCAATACTTTCCTTAGGATCTCGAGATATTTACTCTTTTCCAGCTTCTCTTTTCGTACGTTCGGCGCCGAAAACGTGTGGATACTACCATTTGCTAAATATAGTCGTCAAAATATATTATACGAACTCTCCCCCCACCACTACAGAAATCCCTTCACAATCTTAAGATTTAATGCTTTATCAAGAGCTTCATATCTCCCCCACTCTAATTTAATACTCAAACCCCCCTAACTAAAACACCCGCCAAGACTTAACGCTAATATTCAAGAGTTTTATATTGCTTCCCCCTTCCCCAACGTTCAACGTTTAAATCTCAATCCCCGCAGAATCCACGTGCCAATTTATGACCTAATGTAAGAGTTGGATATTGCTCCCCTTCCCAATAATACATATTACCCGTCACAATTCCCTTGGAAGACCACAAATTGCTATTTAAAAAGCAGCAATGGTTAATTGATAACATAACTCAATTTAAATCCAATGCTATATTGTTCACGTCAAATTTCCATTCCCCTCCCCCCACCAAAGTTGGTTGGACCCATGCGTCCACAAACCCACCTGTGGGCACCCCTGCCCCTAAATACTTTCTTTTCTTCAGCTAATGGATTAAATATGGTGCATTTAAAGTGTATTTTTTACATATATTTTAGAAAAATATATAATTGAATTTTGTATTATTTGAAGGCAAAAAATCCCCCCCCCCCAAAAAAATGGATGGCGCAGTCTTCGACAAAATCCCCACCTGTGGGCATCCCTGGATGAAACCTCACAAAAAGATGTCACACGGGGTAAGGTCCAGTGATCTTGGGGACCAAAACATTGCACAAAACACTTTGAGCGATGTGAGTGATGTGGGTGATTTAAGTGTCGCCTAGCGGCAGGAATGTGAGGTCTCAGCTTAACAAAACGCACACGCACAAACTGTTTGCGTTCCTCGATCGTTCTGAACTGATTTCATTAACATAAGTTCAATTGTTTACTTGCGATACATTTTTTGTAACTCCTCATTTATTTTTGAAACACCCGGTACATTAATTCCACGGCCCAGTACTCGGCCGCGACCTGGAGATTGAGAAACGCTGCACTAGACCGAACGAGAAAGAATCTTTAACAAAATGACACGCGATGGCAGCACTAGTTTCCTGAATTCGATTTGAAGAAGCTCTTGTGCTGCCACATAGCGACGTTATTCGAAATCTCTTTCTGCCCGTCGTACGTCGACGTCGTACTTTCAGGTGCTTCCAACGGAACGCAACGTGCTTCACGTTCCTGCAATAAAATGCGGGATTAAATTTAAATTATAATGAAAGTTGCAGGAATTTACTTTTTTCTGTGCTTGTACGAGTTGCGGTACTTGCAACTGGCACGACATATTTCAAATTCTCAGGAGCAAATGAAACTATTGTGCTTAGGCTTCTCAATCGTGAACTGAAAACATGTACGTAAGTATTCAGTTAGTTCAAATATTTAGTTAGTATTCGAACGGAATAGCCAGTGGCGTGCCAAGGATTTTCGAAAGGAGTGGTTTATGAATTATTTTTAGTAGTCTGCCCTGTATTTTGCCATATTTTCCAGGATTTAAAGTTATTTCTTTTAGAGATGCTGAGCCAAACACAAGCTGATGAACACCGACCATACCAACCCCCCCCCCCCCAACCCCCACCTTGGGCACACCTATGAGAATAACTAACGTAAAAACTGTATGAGATCGAAAACATTAAATGTAAAATTCATGAAGCACATCAGAACTCCATGTTTTGATATTCCCATTTAATCCATAGTACAAATGTTTCCACACTTTTCGAAATCCCCAAAATTGGATTTTTTTTTTATCTGAGAGATCTCGGAACATAAACTTTATGACTAAAATTTATTGAGCAAGATGTGTAGAATGTAAAAAAAATAATTTTAAAAAACAATTATGGTGGATATTCACTCGTCCGGTGGGTAGAGTAGAACGCCTACCAAAGGATATGTAATATTAGCTAATAATAATAATAATTGGAAATTGAAATTGGTTTATTTTTGCAAGTATATAATAGTTATTATTGTATGCTAACAATCATAACCATTATTATTACAAGTTCCATCGAAGGACTGAACCCGCAGCGTTAGGCATTGCAAAAAGTAAGACGCGGCTTTCGTTAAAGGTATCCTATGCGCCTCTCTTTGAATAACTGAAGAAAGCCACGAAAACATTCTTCTCCTGAACCCCTTCAAGAATCCATCCGTTCTAGCCAGTGCGTGTTCGAAATGATTAAGGTAATCGTCGCGATTTAACCAAGTGGTTGAAAATCGCGGGACATAGAATAATCGAGAGGAAGATAAAGAATGAAGGAAACCAGGGAATTTCCCATTTTCCATGCTTAATTTCACAATTTTTGCTTCCCTAAATCTACTCACAATCAGGGAAAGAAAGTTATTTTGCTCTCACTGGGAATATATTTTCTCACCGTTATTTTCCTCTTTTACTTGGCGGGAATTTTCAGAATTCAACTTAGGTGGGTATGGGAGGGTGATTATTGTTCTATTGGCTTATCAGATGTTTACACTCTGAAACATTAAAAATTCTGGACAGTCCTCTGCATGTCCTTGTGCACATGTGTAGCAAGTGCTCAGAAATTGAGCATGTTCTAAATTTTGTTACGAATAAAGTTTCACATAGTTTACAACTGAATTCTCTGACTGACTGTTCATTTGGCTTTTGGGTGTAGATGTATTGTTTCCTTGGCCTGTGTCTGTGTTGCTGCGTCTTTGGGGTGGTGATGGTGTGTACGTGGCATAGGCGCCGACTCCGTGGGGCTTGAAGGGGCTCGAGCCCCCCCCAATGTTAACGATGTGGGGGCAGAGCCCCCAAATAATTTTGCTTAAGAGGATCTAATGTATTATTTTGCTTCTCTTGTAAAGTTAGTTTACTCTGAATTGTGCCACATGAACTTAACTTTAAATACACATTTGAAATGTTATAAACCATCAACTTTGGGGGGGCTGAGACCGCTAAACCATCAACTTTGGGGGGGGGCTGAGACCGCTAATCCATCAACTTTGGGGGGGGGGCTATGACCAGAGACAGCAAAACACATGACTTATTACTATATACTAAGTATGTAATTATGAGTATTGTTAAAATTTTTACTAAAAAAAGTTTGAAAAGACGATGTGCATGAACTAGGGTAGTGGATGGGACGTTCGGGCTACAAATGGCTCTCACATGACATTCAGAACGAGATCATTGATATATTAGGGAGATCTGTTTTGCGCTCCGTGGTAGCAGATATTAAAAGTCGGGAATATTTTGCTATTATGGTGACGAAACTTGTGACATATCCATACATGGACAATTAATATTCTGCATTCGAACTTTGATATTTGATATTTTTGACGAATACATTGGCTTTTATGATATTCCAAACACTGAGACCAAAACTTAAAAAAGGGAGAGAGGGAGTCATTCAATAATTTATTTCAGTGATCAGAAGCCTCCCCCCAATAATTTTGACAAGTCGGCGCCCCTGGCACGTGGTTTGTAGGATATCTGCGACTGTCGCTTGATATCCGTCGGTTGTGGTGGTTCTGTGGAGAACCGTGTTTTGTGGTCCTGTGAAGGACCGTTTTGTATGTTTGAGGTTATGACCATTTATTTTCTTTGGCTTGTATGAGTCTGTCGGTGCCATGTTTTTTTAAGATTCTTTTAGAATTCTGCCTCTGTGAGGATGCTCATGAGTTCTATTATATTATAATTGATACTTTCTGGACGTTGTCTTCTTGTTTTTGAAGGTTTTGTTCTCATAGACCATTCGGCATTTTGTATGAACCGGCGACATAAGCACATATAAACACCTGCTCAATTCTGGGTGTGTGGTCTTTATTTACATAAAAATGTCAACCTATGCTCACCACTGGAGCAGGCACGAGCTGGGAGTATTGTTTCTCTCCTACAGCGTATGCGCTGTCTGTACATTACTCGAAGTGGGGTTAACCTCATTGGTGGAATGGGCTATGTAAGATGCTAGGATGTAAGAAATCCCGCGAATCATTGTGTATGTTCTCCCTCTATGAGCAAGTTTTCAACTTTTTATTCATACGAAATGGGGTAAGGTAAAGGAACACAGTGCGGGATCTACACCGCGAAACCCCGCAGTGCAGAGGGCCCGGAGATGAGCAAGCCTTTAGGGGGCCCTTGCCATGCCCTTTACATACTCAAATATGTGTATGTAAAACAATAAATGTAGTACTTTGTCCAGCGCTGCAGAGCAAAGAAGAAAACACCACCGGAATATTGTTAGGCAAAAGGATTTGTTGCTGATTTTTAGTTGGCTAAGATGCAATAGTTTTCGGTTAATAACTTCTGTTCAATCCGCCATACCACTAACTGAACATTAATTTATTTCTAATCGCAAGTGTTTCTTCCCTAGATCTGTGGTACATGAGTTAAGAGGTGAGACGGGTCTTTACATAGAAGTCGAACACTGCGGAGCAAGTGACAAAAATTCCGTGGATAGAACGAAATGACTGTATTTTGGGGGTCCTCAAACCTGATTTACTTACCTAAACACTACTGCATACCCGACCCAACTTATGACAAGCTGATAGCAAAAGCAAAGCAATTACAGAAATATTATGAAACTGGTATTGGTTCATCGTTTCCTGCTGAATTATTGTCTCTTTTAAACAGCTTTCAAAAGTGATTGATCAAAAAGTTTCATCTGTACATGATTTTACATAACTTCTGTATGAAATGTAACCCCGTAACCCATGGCGCAACAGCCTGTGAGGGCCAGTGCCTACCTACCGACTGCCAACCTCACTCCAACATGCCTCAGCAGAGGTGAGCGAGCTATCATCCTACCAGTTACGGAGTGACGTGTGGTCAGCACGACGAAGCCCTAGTCATTGTTGTAAGTTTTCTATGACCGGGTGTGTAAAAAGTACAATGCAATTCTACCTAACTCTCCAGTGGTATGCCAACCTCTTTGGCGGAGTCGTTAGCACATCGTGCTACGACGGGGGTGCAGACATCGAATCCGGGCATGGGTGTTTTATGTGAGTATTCCTTCCTCCATTGCATCATACCATCATCCTCAGCGTCGTGATTAGCCAAAAGTGACAGAAAAGCAACGCTAACAAAATTCAAATAAAATTTTTCCACCCGCATACATACACTGAAGGAACTAAATAACAGAAAAAGCTTTGACATTTCCTTTCACAAGTACGTGTATTTTATGTACAAGGAGCCGTTAGTAATATATTGCGGGAGGACCCCGTGCATATAGCACCGTGCCATCATGAAGGCACATTTATGGGATATTGGGATAGGGCCCCACACATTCAAACCCACCCCGAGTTTCCCACGTGGCAGTCAAACTTTCTACTGACTAGACCACCGCGGCTCAATGGGTTAGGTGCTCCAAAAACGTGACGAACGGGTAAGTGCTGTTTTATTTATACCATCCAATGTCATTTGTTTTTGTTACGCGAGTATTATTTGTTATCAGCGGAATTAGGATTTCCTACAACTTACGTCGGTGAGGGTTTCGTAAGTGCCTCTGTTCATCATTACATACAGTAGCGGTGATTGAGTGCCAAAACTGGGGTGAGGCAAGGACAATTTACTTTGTTAGTAGACAAGGTTTAGCACTGATTATAAATATTAAGTAAAAGTCACTTTATATATATAAAAAAAATAGAACGTGCCCTCTTTATTCCTGCGTGGTGTTCCTGATTATGAGCATGAACAGCAAAAAAATAAGTTAGTAACAGTCTCTCTCTGCTTAAAAGCCAAAAACTTTTAGTTGTGGCAAAAGTAACTAAGTGAATAGGAACTCAGCAACTTTTGGTTGTGAAAGTAGGGTATTTGACTGAAAACTCTCCCAAAAGTCTGTCATTTAATTTCCCATGATTTCAGACTCATCATGTGCTGCTTAGAATGAAAACAAGAGCTTGTTTGAATCCACTTTCAAGAGCTCCTCTGAGTGAGGAAATGGCTCTTGAAGGATCATGAAGTCATCGTGAAGACATCGGAAGGTGCTGTTTGCGGTCGATGACTTTTGCCTTCTTGACAGAGAAACCTATTTCAAAAGGAGCGGCGTTAACTCTTTTTCTTTTTTTCTCCCCTCAAGAGAAAACTTTAATGGAACCTTGTTTCTTTTGCGACATTCCAGTTTGGTGTTTCCATTAATTCGCCTAAGGAGAAGGAAAGGACAAGGAAAAAAATGCAATCACCGCTCTTGATAACCGATAATGTTCAGGTTGGGTTCCTTTCCCATATGATGACACCGTTTATTCCTGATATTGAGCAATGTATGCTCGTGTGTGTGTCTGTGACTGTGTATGTGTATGAGAGGAGAGAAAAAGAGCTGGAACATGATAGGTGTGACACATGTGAGAGATGAGTGGAAGTATTGGTCCCGTCTAGTTCGCTGCACTTTTTGACACTCCGTTTAGTGCAGATGTATCCCGATGTCAAGCTGCTGCAAGGAAATGACGTTCAAACAAGTAGGCGAATATCGGTGTTCAAGTTCAGAAGATTCAACAAATGCCTGTCTGCTGCTTTAAACGTCTATTGAATACCGGCCCCCGTGGCGGAGTGGTTAGCACATCGCGCTACAACACCAGGGGTTCCGGGTTCGAATCTCGGCCTGGGCATGAAGTGTTCATTCATCAATTTCATCATGTCATCATCACTCATCCCCGTCTTAGCAAATTAGCCAAAAGTGGCACAAAAAGCGAAGTAAAATAAAGCAAATCCATCAATCAAACGTCCATTTGATTAGTTAGCACGCACCACGTGACCATACACCACACAATGCATCGATCCAGAACGTGGTGCAAACGTAACAGACACCAAATACACTACTTGACATCATATCAACGAAGTAGACGAGTCGGTGTTGCACTGTGTAACGAACTTAGACGCGTGAGTGCAGATATAATCAAAAAGTGCAGAGAACTAGACAGGGCTTTGAGGAAAAAGCGAGTTGGCGAAGCAAAGCGGTGCAATGTCCTGCAAATGGCGACCCTCTCTCACGCGTACATTGGTCGAGCCCTCTCGAGTCACCACTTGCGTAGACTTATTTTCGTTCGCTCCTCCAAAGATTCCAGGAACAGAGTCTGGGCCCTGTAGCCAGTGTTTCTCAACCTTTGACACCGCGGCCCGGAAAATGCTTTTTTAAGTCGATGCCCCAGTTCCAACAATTTTACTAGTAAAAATCTTTCCAATTTTTTAAACTTTATAAACATTAATTAATATGCACAGTTGAAATGAAATATTAGTGAATAATTATGACATAATCGTACAGAGAAATACGTAGTTCCATTATGTCTAAGCTTTTTGACAATATAACATTAGTAATTCTTAAAGCTTTCCTGGCGACGAAAGATGAAGTTTTCTCGGGATATCAGCCATGTGATTTCCGGATAGGTTTCCGAGCTTTCTAGAGCTAACGTCACTCATCTTCAGGAATTGAAGTGCAGAGAATAGTTAGGGTATGGTTATATGATCTTAATGTGGGAGGGGTATGATCATGGACGTATTTAAGGTGGGGTTCAACGGGTCCATCCCCCCTTATGGTTCAATAAAATTACCAGATTACCTGTTATATCCGCTTGATCATAAACATTTCTTCGGGCTTACTTTATTCTCCTAAATTCCAGACGTATAGGACGGGATACGGTAGGGAAGAAAATTACGTACTTTCACACACTAGATGGGACTGCGGACCAAATGTCTGCAATTTCCTGATAGTTTCGGAATTTTTGAGATAAGAAACTGCATTGGGACTGTCAAATCAGTTATATTTTTTTCCTTCGAGTTTTCTTAAAGGAATTTGGATTTTAAAACGCAGTGCAAGAAAACCAGGGAAACACCGTAACATTCTCAAGTTATGTGACACAAGATGAACAGAAAGCATCAATATTAAGTAGCGTTGCTTGTGGAATTGTATTCACTAATTATAGAAACTACGGATTTACTAGTAGAAGAGAAATATTTCAGCAAGCTCTTCAGTTTCTTCACTGTATAACCTGTGGGAAGTTTGAAACATCTTCACTTGTTCTAACCAAATTGTTTTCATGCAGTGTAAGATTATGTTGGGCACATGTTGTGAACATGTCAGCATTCTAAACGAGATATTTTTTAAAAAATGTCCTTCCTAATCATGAACGTCCGCAGATTTTTTCCACGGAGGGACAAGCAAGGTATTTTTCCATGGGGCATATTACCCCGATAATAGTGTGGTTCCCTCAAAAAACACCACTTGAATTTGAAATTATCGCATTCCGGCATCCCCATTATAATAATTTATGTAAATTACTGTAACTGAAATCAAATTATACGTGTGAAATATATACTTTTAGATTGACATTCGTTTTCTAAAGGGTAAAGTGTGGCCATCCTTGTCCCCCTTCCAGATGTCCATTCCCCTGCATTATACTTTCACCTAGAAATGTAGTGTAGAGGAATCTTATTGCCGTTATTAAACGATATTATATTTTCAAGCTGATGAAAGTTCAAAGCAACTACGGGGGAAAGGGGGTACAGTGTTCGGAAATCAATTCTGGTGGGGGGGGGGGGGGGGCAAACATTTAAGTAAAAGAAACCAAGGCTAGCCGAATCGAAGAGTAGCAGGACAAAGGAACACTCAAGATGGTATTAGTTTTTACGTCTTTCTTGCGTTATTTCTTCCAGACGGCCAAGAGAACCTGCAGTGGGGCACAGAGGGGTAATTGCCCACTTAATTTAAAATTTTACCGGGAGTTGGCCCTCGGCGCCAAACAATGTAAATGAAAAAAAGTAAAGAGAATGCCATGGCGCCCCATGAAATTTTTTTGCCCTATTAAATCAATATTGTTTTCAGTTTGCAAAAATTTGGATCAGAAATTCTTCTTGCAATTTTTCTTGCTCGCTTCGCTCGCATTTTACTTCTTCTGGACTGCATTGTAAATTACTACAAGAAAGAGAGAGAGAGAGAGAGAGAGAGAGAGAGATAATAACAACTAAGAACTTCAAACTGTTGCTGCTAAACAGTTTTGTCTTAAATGCAGGAACAATTGTTCGGAGGCCGGCCTCCGTGGCGGAATGGCTAGCACATCGCGCTCCAACGCCAGGGGTCCCGGGTTCGAATCCTGGCCTGGGCATGGATGTTTGTGAGTGTCCATTCATCATATCATCACTAATTTCCATCTTTGAAAAATTAGCCAAAAGTGGCACAAAAAGTGAAGTAAAATAAAACAAATCAATAAATAAATTGTTCAAAACGTGCGCGCACATTTCAGAGACACTTTATATCATTTTTGCTGTTGATTTGTTATGTGGAGGATGAATTGATTATGTAATGTATTTAAATAATACTCGTATGTATTATATAGGCCTATAAATATTATAGACACACACACTCTCAATGCAATAAAACTAAAAGAGTGAGGTAAAATGAGGTTTTTCTTTCCAGACTGAACTCTCATCAAGGCTTTTGCCCCCCCTAATCAGAGGGTCTGCGCACGCCTATGTCAGTGATATCAATATGAATATGAAAATGGATATGTACATACACACAACTTTGTCGGGTCCAGTACCTCCCCCCCCCCCCCCCGCTCCCCAACAAGCTTCAGGTCGGCTGTGTCCCGGATTTTCACTTATGAAATATAGCAACCCTTATTATACCAAAAGTTGAACCCCCCTCCCCCTTACGTGAACTATATATACGCCCATGGGCACGATGAAGGTGGCCTATCGGAAGCCTATCTGGAAATCACCTGGCTGATATCCCGAGAAAACTTCCAATATAACATTAGGTTTAAATTTTCTATCAACCACTAGATCTAATATCTTGTTGTTTCCTTGGGCTCATATCATTAAATTTATGTGGTAAGCGCTGATTTTCATTGACATGTATTTTGAACACCGAAATATTCCAATTACTTGTAAAATCGATGATTGTGTTATTATACTCGAGAAACTGGCAACTATGTAATTAATATGATTTTAATTAAATTAGTTGGAGGAAAGCTGTTTCAGGAGAACTACTCGTGGCCCGGTGGTTGACAAACACTGGTTTTTAAAGCGGAGTTAACCTCATATGCAAGGTGCTAGGAAGTAAGAGGTCCCCGATTCGAACTTTGGGGCTAGACATAGGTGAACATAAACACTAGCTTCGTCACTGTAAAGGAATGGAAATCCAATTCACTCCAATGGAAGGGTCACACTGTAATTCTTCGAGACAACCATTCATAATGCTCAAATCTTCGTCGATGTATCCGATTAAAATCATGTGCAATGGCACGTGTACTTCTCACGCTAGACGCCAGTATGATCTCGATGCGTTAGAGGCATTTTAATGCTTTTTTGTGACATCTCGAAAATGAGGAAATCTGTACAAGTATTCATTAATAACTTTTTACTGGTTAAAGATACGCAAAAAAACCTTCACCATTGAATTTGTCGTGAAATTCTAGCCTGATTTGATATGTATCACATCACCCCCTTCCTATTAAGAAAAAAAGAAAGAGTTGAATTCAATAAGGCGGCAACCAATATAGCGGACGTCCGCTTGGAAGATACCAATATGATTCCCCCCTTGACCTAACCTGTTTCTATCATGACCATTTGTACCCAGCCTAACTCCTTTACACTTTATAGGGAGTGTTAAGGAACTTTTGAATCACCCTGTATTTACTCTACCTTACATTTAATAAGTTTAGCATTGATTCTCATCGTTGCGATTAACCAAAGAGGTAGAAAAGTGACGCCAAATAACCTAAATATAAAGAAAATTAATGTAAGGGGCAGCACTACCTCTTTTTCTTAATGCCCGTGTGCATATCCACGGTAGTGAAATAAATTGACATGACATTTTTGCAAAACTGTACTTTCCTCTTTGAAATAACGGCTAGTTACAATGCTTTTGTAGAAGTGTAGTCTTCGCTTATACTTTCCGTTATGACAGCATAATATATACAACTGTTCTTTTCTTTTCAGGTTTTCAGTGCTGAAGGTGGCCCATCAGATCCTTGAAAGGCTTGGAAGTTATAACATACTTAATAGGTTTTAGTTTCTTTATACTGTTTTGGACAAAGTAATTTCTTGTATTGTTCTAGTAAGGTTTAATCAAGGGACTTTCCCAGATAGTTAGCAATGTCGCCTTGTAATCAGTAGCCGCAATGGTTTCGGAGCACACTGGATGGTCGACTCACGATCTGGCTATTCGAAGGTTCCCGGTTCGAGTCCCGGTCTGGGCAATGGTGCTACTTCTTGTGTGTCCAGTGGCGGCGATTACGTGGGCTGCCCCTTACTTTTGACTCCGCACTACGCTAAACATTATCTACCAAGGGAAAGTAAACTCATCCCCTCATTTTTAGCACCTTGCCCCCCGTCCCCAGTTTTGGAACCTAATCACCGCCGTTGCGTGTGTCCCATCATCAGTGTCAGCTTATCACTCATCGTAGCGATTAGTCTAAAGAAGCATAAAAGCCGCCTAAAAAAATACAAAATTTGCAATATACGATTCACAGGTTTAATTCCCGAGAGGACACCTTTCTTAGGTCGGGACTTGACCTTCAGTTTCGAGTGTAATCCGAACACGGGACCCCATGATTACAAGGCGACGACGTTACCACTACGCCATCGGGGAAGCAACGGAAAGGTACATTTCCATGGTTCGGATCGCTGTTTAAACGAAAATACCCTTGAAACAAACTCTGCATAAAGATCTTAGCAACAGTATTTGGCCAAGATATAGAAGCAACGAGTCTTACCTTCCGTCCTGGGAACAGGGACGGGAGACACCTTGTAGTGATTCGAACCCGGAGTCGGTCTGCCGCCACCCGCATGTCCTGTGGGGAGAAAACAATTATTTATAATGAATTACAATAACTTGACGCACACATCGTTTGTGTGCAAACATTCTCTGAAGTGTTACATATTAGCAGAGAACGAATTTTATAAATATGTTGCAAAGAAGTATTAGATACTGTCAAGGTTTCAAATAAACAGAACACAGATGAATGGAAAACCTTTGGTATTTAACACAAGAAGGGAAAATATAGTAATAGCGTATAAATTCTATACAATTTCGGGCTTCGGAGATGTCACCGCATTAAAAATGAGTCGATTGTTGACTGTCCCCACAGATAGATGGACGGGACAAGTAAAAATGTACTAAACTTCATTTACACGAAGTTTTAGATCTTCACATTTTCTTGTTCGATTGTCTCTCACGGACATTACATCACTTTGGATTTTTATTTGATAGGTTTACCAATCTACAAAATTTCGTTTTTGTAGTTTTTTAGTTTCTGAGATATACGTAGTTTACACGGACAGATAGACGAGCAAACAGAAGGATAAGGCTGTAGCATATGTTTTACTACGTATTTCCTCATCACAAAACTCAAATAAACGGCGCACCGAAGGAGAAAGGGGGATGATGAACTTATCTTTCTTACCCATAATGGTATTCCAAATGATTTTTCAGCAGGTGGGCCCCGCCCTTTAAATTTTGACTTGTAATCAAAGAGTCCTGGGTTCGATTCCCGGTGGGTACAGTGGTTCGGATCCCACTTTAAACTGTAGATAGAGATATAAAGTTGACCTAAAGCAAACAAAAACTAATGTTTGTCATGTATTATTTATTGAAATTCACGAGAATTACAGCCGACCTCCGTGGTGGACTGGTTAACACAGCGCGCTACGACGACAGGAATTCCGGGTTCGAATCTTAGCCTGGGCATTGGTGTTCTTTGTGAGCGTCCCTTCATCAATTTCATCATATCATCACTCATTCTCATCGTCGCGATTAGCAGAAAAGCAAAGTAAGATAATCCAAATCAAATCAGTCACTCATGAGAATTAGATTTATATTAGATTAACAACTTAATTTGTTGGTCCACCAATTCTACAATATAATAATAATAGTGAAAACAGCAATACTGGTGATAACAACTTTCACCTGTACTAAAGCCTTTCCCCGCCACAACACTTACTACACACATATTTGAAAATTAGCACTGAAAATCAATACATTAGGGGCTACCTTTTCAGATTGTAAGTATTGTAATTACTAGCTATGAACTTCCCAGGCAGTAAGAGTGTGCTAGGTACATGATGAACCTACTTGTTCGACACGTGTATCATTCGCGAAAAGCCCTAATCGTGCACCTGTGCCAATTTTCAAAATGCCAGCTGTGCAGCGTGTCGGTAATTGCATCCAAGAAAAACAGTTACAGTCGGTCACAGCATTTCTTGTTCTTTTTCTCCTCCTACTCCAACACAGAATGGAGAAATGCCGGCAGGATGACTAGCTATAAGACAATACAAATGCACAATGACGCTGTCTTTTTTTCCCCTTCCACCCAGGCCATAGATGGCTCTGGCATCGTAAGCAATTGCTGGAATGTTTATTTTTTGCCATGGACGAAGTAGAAGGTAGAATAACTTTGTGTTTCAGGATTTTCGTGTGACGTGGCTTATAGGCTTCTTCAAGCAACAGTTCTGGAGCCCCGTTTTGTCTTCCAAAGAATTATTCAACCTCAGTTAATGTACAGTGGGATGCACAAATATTGCTCCGCAAATTATCCATGATTATTATAATTTTTGCTCTTGCATCCTACCTGATTTTAAGGAATGAATTTCTACGTATGCTGTTGCAGATGTTGTAACCAGATTGTTTGGCGTTTTGTTTCAATTGCTGAATCTCTCATTGCGTAAAACAAACAGAATAAGATAGTGATTTAGAATTTGCTTGGTAATATTTGTGCATGCCACTGTACATTTGGAAAATAATTCGAATAGAACTGTAAAATTTACAATAATAACATTATTTTGAAAATAAAGGTTTCCAAGTGACGTAGCATAACTGTGGTCGTTGAATATTCCGGATGGTCCCGCCTGTATATAATCTATCTTGAAAGAAGTAATATATTTTACATACATTGAAAGTTTCAGAATACATTCAGAATTATGTGTAACCTTTTAGGTAGTTTGATTAACGGGAGGATTTACTTGAGTGACAGTGGCAGAAGCCCCAAACTTCAGCCCAATGGCGCATTTACCCTAAACGGGATAGAAAAACTTGACAATACAATATGTCTTTTTCATGTAACTAAGTAATACTCTAGCCTTCTTAAACCCGAAGGTTTATGGCTGCAGCAATACAAGCCTTCCATCTGTCCCTATCCTGGGCAAGATCAATCCAATATTTTCCATTCTTACGGATTTTATTTAGGTCCATCTCAATGTTATCCCTGCATCTTTGTCTTGGCCTTCCTACAGGTCTCTTATCATCAGGTTTCCCAACAAGAATCTTGTAAACTCTTCTTTCCTCTCACATTCGTGCCACATGACCTACCCACCTGGGTCTTCTTGATTTAATTATTCTAATAACATCTGTACATGAATACAAGTTATGGAGTTCTAAATTATGTAACTTCTCCACTCATATGTCTCCTCATCCTTTTTAGGTCCAAATATTTTTCTGAGGATTTTATTTTCAAATGCTCTTAATTTATGTCCCTCTTTTAATGTAAGACCTTTTTCATGTGATGTTTATAAATGTGACAAATTATTCCCTTCGCCACACCCGCTCACGGCTTGCAGGCAACTTTGGGAAATTCACCAACGCATTATGTGTGTTGGTTGAGACCAATGTTCAAATTGAACAAAATCTAGAGGTAGGTGGATCGTTTACACGTACTCATATGAGAATAAAGTTGATATTAGAAATTTAAGTAAAAATAGCAATGGCGAAGGAAGCCTTCAATAGAAAGACAAATATATTATGTTTATCTATGAACAGTGAACTGAGGAAAATACTAATGGAATGCTTCGTATGGAGTGCAGCTCTATATGGTGCGGAAACATGAGCACTGAGAACAAGTGAGGAAATGAGACTGGAACCTATGGAAATGTGGTTATGGAGACGAATGGAACGGGTGAAATGGACAGGAAAGTGAGAAATGAAACTGCTGGAAAGATTTGGGAAAAAGATATCAATGCTGGAGATAATCATGAAGAGAAAAATAAATGGGGCAAGAAGAAACTGTATCCTAAGGGATGCTATTGAAGGAATGGTCAAGGGGAAGAAAATCCGAAGAAGAAGAAGATACCAAATGCTTGATGACGCTGCTACAAACCGAAGGGCTGAAGATCGAACAGCATGGAGATTGCAAGGAAAGACCTGCCCCTAGGCAGAAAATAATGAATGAATGAATTATTAAGAACAAAAACTCAGAAGACCATAGAGAAATAGTGCACTGAAATTTAGTAAAAAAAAAAAAAAAAAAAAATAGCGTTAGGTTTACCCATAAAGCATCGGCGAATTCAGATTCATAAATTATCTTTTCACTTAGTCTCCTGCCCCACTTTAACGAGCACGCCTCGTAACATTCTCGAAGCATATTTCGTTGAAATTCTTGTTATCTGAAGAGACATTTATTATGCATTCCTAACGAGATTCAGGCAACTTTTAATTGTGCTGCAGGCGAAAATTTAATCTTTGCCATAAAGTAATTTGCATGAGACAGACTTTTCGAATAAAAAGATGCTGTTTGTAGTGCTTTATTGTTTTGATTGCGATTTTATTGCATGACATCGACGACGAATAATGAAATGTAGCTTTTCCTTTCTATATGAACATTAAAGCTCGTCTGATTTCTATGTTCAGTAACGAGAAATGAACATTATGGCAATCTGCATTTGGTTATGCAAAGAAGGCATTCAAAGTAAACAGATTTGTCAAATTCCACCATAGAAAGGCAATAAGCATAAGAAATTGGCAAAGATAATTTGCCGTAAGTTGTATCAAAGCTTGTTTGTTTTGAATAACGCAGATCGCCAGAGAGTGCTAATGGTAATAATCTGACCATAAGGTATGAAAGGCAGAAACATTTGAGACACCATGTGCCGTGCAATAAATTCATTTATATAGAATGACTAACAATGTTAGATGTAATACCACTCGACCATGCTTGAATCATCGATGAAGCTACAGAAGACCAACGACTGTGATGCAACTTAATTGATTGATTTGGTTTATTTTACTTCGCTTTTCTGCCACTTCTGGCTAATCTCGAAGATGAAGATGAGTGGTGATAAGATGGAATGGAAGAAAGAACAACCACAAACACAAGCTCCACAAGGGATTATACTGGGTGTATGTCCAGACGCTATGGCCTCGTTAGTCTTCTAAATGAAGTCCAAAGTGTACTTTGTGCATGAGAGGTTGACATTTGAGTGTCTTTAGAAAGGGCCACCCCATAAACCCCATGATGCTCCTGTTGTGTGAGAGAGAAGGAGATTCATAAGAAAAGGAGAGAGAGATTATTTCCCTTTTGCTCATTCTTGCTCCTTTTTACTCTTTCATTTCCCATTCTCGCTTTTCACCCTTCTCCTTCTCTTGCTTTTTTCTCGATTTCCTTCTCTGTTACTTTTCCTGTTCTTTCTCTCTATCGCAGATTTAAAATTTGACTTTCCCAAAGAAAAGAGCTCTCACGTACAATTCAACAATAGCACAACGAAAGATTTAGGTTTTAGCATGACGATGCCAGACCGCACAATACAAACGTGCGAAATCTCGGCTCCTTTCGAGATTTCAGATTCTTGAACGCTGTTGTTGTAATCATTTATAGCACTATGTGGGTTTCCTTTTGGACATACTACGAGTAACACTTTCTTCTGTACTCATATTCCAATTGCGAGTGATATGCAAATTATATTCATGAACATTAAACAGCGTCAGCTTTTACTTGGCCAGTAACCTGCTGTGGAACATTTAATTGTTCTTTCGCTCGCATATCACCTGAGCAGATATACCTGGCGTGTCATCTGCGTATTGTGTGAACGAGAGCGCCGTTTTACCTTTGATGGATGGATGGCAATCTGCTTACCACTCTTGTGGATTGTTTCCTGTCGTTCTCTCTTTCGGCATACTTTCTTCTTCATTGTATTCCCCCTTCTGGTCAGTGCGTTCTAATTCTTCCGTTACGCACAAGAAAAACTGTTTCACTTAGTAACAAAAATGTTTTCCTAGAAATATGTACATGTCACGCGAATTTCTTGCAAGAAAGTTTCTTCGCTAATCGTAGCCCGAATGGCAAAACTGCACAAAACATTTGTCATATAGAGTAGATATGAAATATTCAGTAGATGCAGTACTTGCTTTTTAAATTAACGTTAACAATGCGTAGAACTTTGGTCTCTGGCAAAAGATCCCATTTCTCTACCAAATACCAGCTACCAAGCCATCCCTGGTTTCCCTTTATTTTTTGCTTGCACGTTTTACGCGTGTGGAATTGTGTGCCAGAAATTCTGGTTGAGCGTGCATATTTCGCTTAATGTCTACATAGTACATCTCCTATGTGTGCCAAATTATAATTGAACGTTAACATTGTTTTCTTTTAGAACATATTGTAATACGAAATAAACTGGACAATTTCTTGTTCTCGTCTGCTTTCATTTAAGAAAAAATAATACATTTTAAGGCACGGATATTAAAAAAAATGCGCGTAATGAAGTGCATATTTGCATTCTTGTTTTGCACATTTAGTCAGGGTGGATAAAAATAATGATTTTTATTTTTAAAAAACATAATTTTTGATTATTTTTTTATTTTAATCGGATTATTTTATTTAAATCGATTTTTTAAAGTTTATTTTT
The DNA here is from genome assembly GCF_977018435.1 of Lepisma saccharinum. Lineage (NCBI taxonomy): Eukaryota > Metazoa > Arthropoda > Insecta > Zygentoma > Lepismatidae > Lepisma > Lepisma saccharinum. Next base: position 111,355,927 of record NC_139229.1, on the reverse strand, counting down.
TAAAAAAAACATGCTTAAAATTGCTTTTGTGGTTTTTGGCACCATACTGTTTCATAGAAAGGCTTTTAATGGTATTTTGTAACCTTCTTTTTCTTTCTTAGTGCAGGTCTCCCCGAAGTATCATCGTCGCATTGTAATCAAGGTGCCCCAGGTTCGATACCCGGTGGAGGCACTTATTCAGATCCCACATTAAACTGTAGATCCAGCCTCGATTAGCCTTACTGCACATAAAGTTGAAACTACAACTTCTTCAATCAATCAATCATTTTTTTCCCTTAAAGCCTAATGAACACTATTACATTATTAAGAGACTAGCTGATTGCCCGGCGTTGCCCGGGTATTTATTTATCTCAATCTTCTATTAGAGAGGAATATAATAATTCTAACTATAGTGAAAAATGAACTTGGAGTTGAACGGCATTTGGAGTGTCACTATTCATCTCAGCGGCCTCGAAAACTATGGTTTCACACTAATATCGGTCGTTTTCGATTATTTTTACATGTCACACCTTCCCATCCCAACCCCTATGGGTGCTAGGGGTGTCTTGGAGTTCAACGGCATTGGGAGTGTCACTATTCATCTTAGAGACCCCGAAAACTATGGATTGGACACTAATATCGGTCGTTTTCGATTATTTTTTCATGTCAACCCCTTCCCAACCCTCTAGGGGTGCCAGGGGTGTCTTGAAGTTGAACGGCATTGGAAGTGTCAGTTTTCTTAGCGACCCCGAAAAGTATGGATTCCATACTAATCGGTCGTTTTCAATTATTTTTACATGTCACCTCCTTCCCACCCCAACCCTCTAAGGGTGCCAGGGGTGTCTTGAAGTTGAACGGTATTGGTAGTGTCACTATTCATCTTAGCGACCCGAAAACTATGGGTTCCACACTAATATCGGTCGTTTTTTATTATTTTTACATGTTACCCCTTCCCACCCCCACCCCTATGGGTGCCAGGGGTGTCATATCCCCACCGTATTTCTTTCAAGATTGCAAGTGATATGTGTACAAACTTTGGTTGAAATCGCTCCAGGCGTTCGAGAGTTATGCCGGAACCATCACACATACGTATACACACATAAATGTACATCCATTTTTATATATTACAAGATTAATGTACTTTCATCAAAAGTGAAACTGATATCTAAAAAATCCTTATCTACATTATTCTATAAATTATTTTGTTAAACTGATTTAAATCAGTGATTTTTTTAAAAAAATAATCTGATTTAAATCGCGAATTAAATCAACCTGATTTAAATCAATCCATCTTGCTTTTAGTGCATATGAGTCCGCCCTTTATTCATCATTAGGGCCCTTACTTTTAGGATTTTATAGACAACATTTTAGGCTAAGGAGATGATTTAGCCCTTTTTAGGATTTTTTACCTACCCATATTTTTATTGAAATCAATCACAAATCTTTGCATCATTTACATGAGCATCAATACTGCAAACACATTTACCTTCACATATTGCATGTTTACTAAACTTAAAGCATAAAAAAACCCACAGTTTTTAGAAGATACAGAAAATAATAAAAATTTAAAACGTGTCATTGTTAAGCTATTTCTTCTGTAAATACAACTTTGTTTCCCTTTTTTCTCATGCCCTTTCCCTTCTCTCATTTCCATTCCCCCTTCTGTGTGTGTGTGTGTGAGAGAGAGAGAGAGAGAGAGGGGGGGGAGGGGAGAATAAGTTTTCATATTGCCGTACAGTTAACAATGTGTTCACTCTGATGAAACAAAACAAGGTTTCAGTATTCTTTTTATTTTTTTCATTTATTTAGCTGAAAAGTTCAATTTAGCCTTTTTCTAGGATCTTAACTCCTTTCAGCCGTTTTTAGGACCTATAGGATTCATGTATTTCATTAAGAAATGGCTAAAACGAAAATACATATTAGAATAGTGACGTCACCAAGTAAGGAATAAAATAGGTTAAAACCTGAGAATCCTGGCCCTACTCATCATCATCACACATGCCAGCTTAAAAAGATTAGATTAGTCGAGTACAGCGAGGGCGCTAGTAAAAAAATAAATGGAGGTGCATGAAGCCTAGTCGTTGTTTTCAGAAGCACACATTAAACTTCCAATACATTAGTACAATTGTTGGTCTCGCGCAACCAAACCTTCACGTTTATGATCACGTTACAATAAAAATAACAAAAGTTTAGAATTGTTAACATGGAGCACCAAGGATATCACAGTTTTTACACCCCTTACCGCAACTTGTCTACTAGATTATGGTTGTTTGGAGCTGAAACGCATACACACAAAGCAAATACCCTATTAATTATACACTATGCTTCCAGATACATATTTCATAGATAACGACTTCTATGTATTGGCCAACAAATAGACACACCTACATCTGTAGTTTGATATTAGTGATATTACGGCAACTTGTACAAAAATTGGAGAGTCCATAAGTTCTCGTAGGTGCATACAACACGGTCTGAACCATTCTTATAACAACAAAAACACTAGCAGCAAATCTATGGCGTGACAACAACGATAACAATTATAAGGTGTGACAGGTCTCTGTTCGTTGAGTGTGAAGATGTGTAGACTCCATCATTCCATTTTGTGTTAGGCTTTAAGCAAGTTATGTGCACATTGAAGTCTTGCTCGAAAAACTAATCAGTGATCCACGTGAATGCGAGAACATTTCAAGAAATCTGCACCCTATTAGGAATCAAATTCGTGGCTTTTTAACATGAAGAGCGAGAGAGATAACTGTTGTTCCACCTTGAATCTGGTTTACGATAGTTGAAAGGAGAGTGGTATATGACTTGGTCTTCGCACTTGGGGCGCCCATGATTCCTACATATTTTCTCTTCCAATAATTTACTGACAACTTTTCTTTGCGATATAGCAATCGAATTGTTGATGATAGACTTAAAGGTACCCAAAACTACAAGTTTAGCAGAGACAAAAACTCCTACAACCCTGCTTTACCTATTGAGCATTCAGACTGAAAATTTGGAGATTACTCGCTTTTATACTTTCAGTGATATTAATTGCGGGCTCGCAAGGATGATAATTTAAGTTCAGTTCATCAGATTTTATTTTTTCCGTCTAGTAGTTTCATGAGATAATAATTGACAGAAGCTAGTACCGTCCATATTTGAAACTCCAGATATCTTTCAAACGCAACACCTTGTGATGTCGGGTAATGAGACGAGACAAAACCGATAACTAGAACACAAGACAATATAATCAATATTGTTTTACTATTAAGACTATTCTTGATGATGCGAGAGTGACAGCCCCAGACTTTCTGTCGTAAGTGTGCCACTGGATGGCTGTCAATGATTTAGGTGAGCGAGCTACATCCTCAAATAACAATGACCTTGGCCAATAGGTAGGCCAGACCATAGTACACTATGACCTACTCAAGGCGTCGCCCCTGCTATGAGATTGTGCCAAAACATTTTTAATAAGTTATTTTTATTAAATAATCTTATCTATTATTTCGGGACTCGAGTAGCGAGAACAACACGATACCGAGACTGAAACAGTCATTCACAACTGTTCATTGACGTCTTTGTGCAGTGGGATGTACAAGTATTCCTCGTCAAATTGTCCATAACTATTTAAATTAATTTTTCTCTTGCATCGTGCGTGTTTTTAAATTATGGATTTTTTACGTATGTTGTGCAGAGGTTGTTAAGTTTAGAGTTTTGTTTCAATTCTCGAAGCTCTCATTGCTTAATACAAAGTGAATAAACGTAGTGATGGACAATTTGTATGGTAATACTTATGCATCCCACTCTACAATCAGCGGTTGAGATAACAACAATCAAATTGTCCATCGCTATTACCGTTATTTTTATTCTATATGCTAAATTGTTTTAAGGCATGGAATTGTGCTGGTACTGTTGTCCTCTACTTATTGGAGTTTTTATTTCAGTCCATTATCCTTACACTGCGGAAAACTGCAATGGACATAGTGATGGAGAATTCAGTTGTTCACTCGCCTCACTTAGTAATGCCACAATTCGCTTCATTATGCAGCATTTTTGTCCAAGGCGCTGTTCGACTGACATTATTCGATTTTTAAGTAGAATTTTGCATTACTTCGTCTAATTAGTCTAATTCTTCGTAGTGAAAGTGAAAAATTTTGTAAAATATTTACGAAACATTAAGTAAGTGCATGAAAATTGCGCTAAATACTACTAAATACGTTGACTGTACCGGTCTTACTGTGGTTACATAATCGCTTAAAAGAAAGAAAACAAGAACGTTTCGATCACTTACCGTGTTTTCTGCTGGGACCTGCGAGTTCCCTGAAGTATATGTCCCGTGCTATCTTTGAGGATAACATACGAGCTGAGGTTTCAGACACAACACGAATAAGCCGCGTAAGAATCCGCCTTGAGATCAAAGAAAGCCTAAAGAGATTTGCACAAGAACAAGAACATCAAGTGTAGTACAGAAGCACAGTTATCACAAACCAAAACGAAATGAAACGCACTTTGAATGTTGCTAGACACCAGGTTGGCGATGCACACTCAGAAAACTGCTTGGCACTTCTGAAAACCTCTATGTTTCCTTCGATTTGGAGCCAAGAGGAGAAAGTTAAGCGATACAGCTTTAATGTCCGAAGTCTAATTTCACAAAATCCTATTGAAAACGATACGGACACTTTCTCCCGGACCTTATCAAAACGAATAATAAAAATAAGAAAAAGTTAGCTTCGCAGATGGTACAAATGCGAAGTTGTTTACAATGTTGTCGTCACTAATGGGTGACAGAAGAATACCGTCAGCACAGAGCTCTAACCTACAAATGATAATAAAATTCCCTAACGCCGCCGCTACGGTCACTTTACGCATCGCGGCGCATGAAACCGAAGTGAAATCCATTGGGCGGTGCCGTACGCAAAATAAGCAATTATTGATCCTTCATAATTTTTTTTCGGTGGCTAATCTTCATTTCTTTATGTTGGTTGACATAGAAAGCGCAAGTAATGAGATCAAGGCATCAACCATGGTAAGTGCATTTTAAAAAATTGTGGTAATTCCTAAAGTGTGCCATATTAGAACAAGTCTGTTTTGTTCAAATGTAAGTATGAATCATTACTCCAACACAAAAAATCATATTTGTTTTGAATTAAACACATTGAGTTAAGCTTTTTGGAAGCCATGAACAAAAATGTTGGTAGTCCTCACTAAATTTGGTAATTCTGAGCAAATTATTTGGTAACTCTAAGCAATCTGCACGATTTCTATGAGAATTTGATTCAGATGAACAAATATTTGTTTGTCACCTATTTAAACAAACATTTGGTTAGCAGAAACAATTTTTTGGTTGTTTTAAAAAAACTTTTTCTCTGTGAAGGCAGTGGCGTAGCGCAGTCTTCTCCGCCCTCCTCTTTTCCCCGTGGTAAAATTTGCAAGGCTTTTATTTAAAGAAAAATTGTCGAGGATACTCTAACCTCTATAAGCATTAATGATGCGAGAGGGCTGGGCATGTTAAATGATTACCTACCCTACTTTACAGTCAAAAAGACATGACACTTTTTGCGTCCCAAATACTTTTCTCCTTGGAAATTTGTATAGAAATTAGCTTACTGGTATTGCAGGAACCTCCAAAATATTACATAAAAGGAGGTGATTGGCATCATCATTGATGTTCTTCTCTAAATACAGGGCGTTCTTTGAGAATGTCCTTCTGTCAATTGCGTCATATCATCACTCATCTCCATTGTCACAATTAGGCAAAAGTGGCAGAAAAGTGACGCAGAATATTAAAAAAATACAAAAACAAAAAGAAAACGTTACTTTGGGGCATATCACGTCCAACGATCATCCGACAACTTGTAACAGTTTGTTCTCTGCAAGAGAGGTTTGAAACAACAAAAGTTATTGATAATTAGTTGCTTATTTAACTAACTAACTAACTCCCCCGCCTTCTTTAACCCGAAGGTTTATGGCTGATGGCTGCAGCAACATAAGACTTCCATCTGTCCCTATGCTGGGCAAGATCAATCCGTAATATTGTTTTATTTTTAGATGGTTTAGAAATACGTATAAGAAACAATCCTAGTGTCCTACCAGTGATATGCACTCTCATCTACTCAAGGATATTCACAAAATTGCGAAAAACAAAAGAACTATTTTTGTGCCATGTTAGGGTAATGTCCCAAGTTAGGCCACATGACTGTATAGGTATTACTTGAACGTTGGACTGATTCAGTATCATTCGAATGGCATGTCGGGTATGTCTGCTCACCCTGTCTATAAGGGTTGAAAATCTAGCAGAGAACCAGATTCACTCTAAAGTCTGAATTATTAGAGGGTTCGATTCGAAGGAACTGTACGTTTGCTTACAAGAGCTAACAAGCTCCTCCACTTCGGCGCTCGTGGTGAATTTGCAGTGCATGAGTGCCACGTCTTGTTTTTAACCGGATTTTGCAAGGCCAAACATTTGTAACAGTTCTTGATTTGATTATTTAATTGCAAAGCAAATGCTACAGGGAAGCATCGGGAACGTCGAAAGGAAACACAGGCTCACAGCCTAAAAGCATGCCAAACAAGGCACACATCGATGACACACTTCTGAGTCATGAAAAGCATTACCACTATCATTACGACGCTGCCTTTAAGTTCTTTCAAGTGTGTCACGGGGAATGAATGCGTTTCGTATTTCGCACTGCACAGATTCTTTTAAATTGGACTAGCTCCTCAGCAACTGTGCTCACATGTTGAATTTGTTGTTGAAGGACAATGAAGCTGCACAAGACGGTCGTGTCGGAGCATGATACTGAGAGTTTGCGAGACTGCTTGAGATTGTGTGTTTGTCGCATTGCAATCTCAATGTCAAGAGGCTTAAGTAGAAAGAAGCAAAACTTCGTGACCGAAATGTGTTTTGCCTTGTCAGTCCCATAATAAAATGGAGGCAATGCGTTTCGGAGCATCAGCCAAAATGTAACGCAAATATAAAGACTACTTAGAGTGGCGTGCCCAAGGGTGGTGCTGTTGGGGCTGCCCATACCCTGTGCTTAAAGTGGTTTCAGTCAATAGCCAGAACGCCCAACCACAAATCAATAGATACCACTACCATAGGCGTGCGCTTCCGGGGGCAAGGGGAGGGAATGCCCCCCACTAATCCTTGACGTCCGCAGATTTTTTCCACGGAGGGACAAGCAAGGTATTTAACCATGAGGCATATTACCCCGATAATATTGTTGCCCCCTGAAAAACACCTCTTGAATTTGAAATTATCGCATTCCTGCATCCTCATTATAATAATTAATGTAAATTATTAGGACTGAAATCAAATTATACGTGTGAAAATGTACATTTGGGTTGATATTCATTCGTTTTCTAAGGGAGAGATGTGGCCATCCATTTCCCCCTTCCAGACGTCCATGCCTCTATATTATTATTTTTTTACCCAGAAATTTAGGATAGATGAATCATATCGCCGTTATTAAACGATATTATACTCTTCAAGAAAATTAAGCATTTTCAAGCCGATGAAAGTTCAAAGCAACTACGGGGAAAAGGGGTAGGGGACATTGTCCCCTAACCTTGGACGAAAATCAATTTTAGGGGGGAAACATGGAAAAAGAAAAGCAGGACAAAAGGATACTCAAGATGAAATTAGTTTTCACGTCTTTCTTGTATTCTTTCTTCCAGACGGCCAAGAGCACCTGCAGGGGCACAGAGCTGCAATTGCTCCCTCGATTTCAAATATTATACAAATAAAAATACATTTCGTAAAATTTTCTTGCTCGCTTCGCAATATCTACTTATCTAGCAGTCTTGTCAAGGTCAGAGACAATTTATATGATTTTTGCTGTTGGTTTGTTATGGGGCGGATGAATCGATTATATAATGGCATGTATGTATGTATGTGTGTGTGCTTCGGGTGGGGTGTGTATATATACACACACACACACACCCAACGATGCAATAAAATTTAAACAGTGAGATAAAATTAGGTTTTTCTTTCCTGACTGAACTTTCATCAAGGGTTTTGCCCCCCTAATCAGAGGGTATAAGCACGCCTATGACCACCACTACTACTACTACTACTACTACTAATAATAATAATAATAATAATGATAACAATAATAATAATAAGTGCATATTAAAACGATGATGTTTATTATTATTATTACATTCAAAGTACATATATAAACACAAGATTTGTCATGTCTGTCATATCAGGAAATTATTTTCTCATTCACATCTTAAACAAGTAGGTTGGGGTTTGGTTTTAAGTCCACTTTATACATAGAAAGGCTAATCGGGACTGGACCTACAGTTAAAAGTGGGATCCGAACCACTATGTGCCTCCACCTGGTAGCGGATCCGGGACGTCTTGATTACAGGACGCCTATATCTTAAACAAATAGCACTTTCCAAAATATATATTTTTTTTTATATTTCCTGAAATATTGAATAATCGTAACTCGTAAATAAGTTAATTCTAACCGGAAATACAGTGGGACCTTGATAACTTGAACTTGGGGAAGGGGGGGGGGGGAATTCGAGGTATCAAGGATTTCGACTTACCAAGGTTCGAGTTAGGGATGGACAAAATCGCCGACTTCGAGTTATAGAGGTCTAAAGTTTTTCTACACTTCGACTTATTGAGGTCCGTGGGACTAAAACTGCGAGTTATAAAGGTGATTAGAATTTAAGTTCGACTCAATGAGGTTTTTCATAGTCTACCTTCGAGTTATTGAGTTCGAACGGCATCCCATAAACTTTACAAAAATTCGTCTTATCAAGGTTTTATTCGAGTTGTTGAGGTTCGAGTTATCAAGGTTCCACTGTATTTTACTTAATTTATAAATTATCACTAACTGAGATAAATAAAATCATGTAGAAACAGTGACATTAAACTTTAAACACCCCATAATGCACAGTCCGACATTTAAGTATTGAGACTGATTTTATGTTGTCCCACGTGTGCATTCTATCTGTGAAGTAACGTCTTCATAGTGTAGTGTGGTGCATAATCTACGCGTACAACGTGGAAGCACCTCATGAACTTGTCATGGGAGTGCTGGGAATTATAGAATTATACCGCTATATCGTGAAGGAGGTTTAAGGGTGTTGTCACGTAATCACCATGGAGCAGCATCAAGTTTCATGAAATACATTCTGAAAACTGCTTGCGGAATAAACATTTCTTGAAGTCCATTGTTGTGGAGGACAAAACAGAGCATTTTCACTACAGTCCTCCTACGAAACGACAAATCTCAGAATGGAAGTCGCTAAATTTACCAAGAGGCACGAGAATACATCTCCAGAAATCAAAGGTGAAGACAATGTTGTTGTTGTTGGTGGTGTTTTTTTTTTACGACGACAGCAAAGGCATTATTCACCATTCATTTGTTCCAAAGGGTAAAACTGTAATTGGCTGTTACTATAGTAATGCTGAATGATTATGAAAGAGAAGTGACCATATCCGACCTCAGTATCCTGAACCGAGCAGTTGGTTCCTACTCCTATAAAATCACCCAAATCTAAACCCTCATCCCCCGCAACCCTAGCATCTTTAACCACTCAAGCCCTTAACTGTTCTGGATTTCAGAATGGTTGTCATACCTATTTATAACATACCCAAAATAACAACAGTTAGATAACTAAAACTAACCACAAACTAACGTAAAAAGAACTCAACATTAAACTACATTACTAATAGTTTAACTAAATTACCAAAAAACTAAAATCCTTAAATAAGTAAAAAAAAAATACTTTGCAAAAGACCTGCTCCGGTCACCAGAATGGGTCAATACAATAATATAAATTTGAAATTACCAATGTATGTATAGAATACTATACATTTTCTTATTTTTTCTTTTTGTATTTATGTATTAAATTGAAAATAAAGATGTAAAGAAAGAGAATAAAAAGTCGGGGAAACCGTTAAATTCAGGAAACTGACGTCCTGGTTTATTTCAAGGTACGTACCAGGACATTAAGGGCATACCCTCGAATGTATGCGGGTGCAGGCGGGTTTACTTCGGGGGTTCCCCCCTCATATTTTAATCCACGATAATGCACAGAGCCTACGACAGACTTGTGAATTTGCCTCCCCGATAGCGCAGTGGTAGCGTCGTCGCCTTGTAATCAAGGGTTCGATACCCGGTGGAGGCACACTTTGTTCGGATCCCACTTTATTCTGTAGGTCCAGTCCCGATTAGCCTTACTGTGCATAAAGTGGATTCAAAACAACGTATCAATCAATCAATCAATCAATCAAAGACTTGTGAATTTTTACTACAAATCCGTTGCTCTAACCAACTACTCCACGCCCCCCTCCACAGGAATACTGTAGTAATTTTTGCTCCATTTATGATACTATTTGTAATTTTTGAGGAGAGGGGACCACATGTACTTGATTGATTTATTGATTTGCTTTATTTTACTTCGCCTTTTGTGCCATTTTTGGCTAATTTGCGAAGATGGTGATGAGTGATGATATGATGAAATTGATGAATGGACACTCTCATACTGTCCAGCCCAGGATTAGAACCCGGGACCCCTGGCGTGGTAGCGCGATGTGCTAACAACTCCGCCACGGGGGCCGGCCACATATGCTTGAATTCTACACTAGGATAATTTTTTGCATATTTACTTTAGCTTTAAAGGCAGCTTCTTTGATTTTCCTTAGTTTCCAATTCGGTTCTTTGTGTAGTGCTGTTTTGTTACTAACATTCAGAGAATTATTAGGAGGGATTTACTTTGAGTAATAAACAGTTCATGTTCAAGTATTTTGTTTCCTTTTCATTTGTTAACTACTGTCTCATTACTTAACTGTCGACTGTGTATAATTAACAACTTTTTCCACTTATTGTATTCAATGCAAGGATAAAGCTGGATATGTAACAAACAGGCACGTTTCTAGAAATATATTTCGGGTTGGGATCCAAACAAAATGTCTCATAATAATAATAGTAATATAATATAATATAATATAATATAATATAATAATAATGATAAATTAAAATAAGCGCGGTGGCTCAGTCGGTAACGCGTCTGACTACCATGCTCAAGGTCCCGGGTTCGATCCCCGGCCGGTTCAAATCCGGGAACTTTTCTAACGGTGGAAGCGGCCCCGGCGCCCACCCAGCGTCGAATAACATGGGTACCTGGTAGAAACCCTGAGGGGTAAAGGCGGTCAGGGGCGTGATGCTGATCACATCACCCCCACTCACGACCGGATCAAGAAAGTGTGGGGTGTTACCCCCACACCCCCTATACGCCTTCATGGCGGGGTGCTATGCACAGGGGAACACTTTACTTTTTTTTAATATTAAATTAACTAAAATAATATTAATTAAAATATTCAAATTAATTAATATTGTATTTTTATTACATGAATAAGTCGTAGCGTGATATAACAGCACGTATTCATTATCTAGGTTGCGTGTAATTAAGGTCAGCAAAATTTGTATATATAGGCCTATATATATAAAAGAAAGTGCCCTGGGAAGGAAATGTATATCAAATAGATAAAGATTTGAATATTTATTGGATGTTAGATCTAGTTAACGAAAAGTAAAGTTCCTGGTAATATTTTATGCATATTATTATAATTGATTGAGTTGGTGTTTTAAGCCCACTTTATGCATATTATTATAAGTACTAATACATTTTGCTTAAATCACTGTCATTCAAAGTTGTATAATCCCAATCTAATCCTTGCCTTCCAATAAGTTTGGCGGAAATAAATAACCCTCCATTAAACAACAAGCGTATTTTCATTATTTAATTTTAGTTATTTTATTATTTCATAATATAATTTTTATACTTAGTAAGTCTTTCGGGGTGGTCCGGACCCCCTCCTAAATACGTCCTTGGTAACAAGGGACAGGATTAATGTAACAAAGTATGGACTTTTGTATAGTAAAATGGATGTCCAATGTCTCAACAAGAACGGAGTTCCGGTGCCAAACTGATTTGCCGGGACGCAGTTCTGGTGCGTTCCTGCTTATCTTAAAGCCCTGGCTATACCCCTTTTTGGGTCCAGCATTCATAAAAGAAAAGAACGTGAAATGCAGGAAAATATACGGAGGCCACAAGCGCTTCCTTTCCTACAATCGTCATCCAGTTTCGGTTAACCTAATGGTACCACAATACCCGACCTGTCTTAAATCTGGTAACGACCAAGATATAAATGTAAACCTCAATCTCTGTCTCATGCAAAGGTATCACTGAAACCGTTTATCTGAACCCAATTATACAGTATTTGTTATTGCAAGAATTTTTTTTTTTATTTGTTTTGTCGAACGCCGTTACAGTGCTTTCGGGGAGACTTGCTGGGATGACGTTCCACTTCGAACTTGACTAATTTTGGTTAAAAATAAGTATAATAATATATATATATATATATATTGTCGTCTATTAATATGTTTTTTTTTTTCATTCCGTACACTCCACGATTGAATTGAAGTATCTTGGAACAGTCACAATAAGAATTGGAAATGGAGGAATTTCAGAAATTTCTACATCGACATCCGTTTTTTCAAGTATTTTGATCTAAGCAATAGAAGTATATTCAAATTGTGTCATGAGCATACAGTAACATTAGCAAGAAAGTACACTAGTCAGTAGGGCGTCTCACTTCCACGAGGGAGGACCCGGGTTCTCAGGTAGGAATTTTTAAGTATATGTCCCTGTATAAGGCGGCCCTCAAGTTCACCCAGCTCCTCATGAAGTGGGTACCTGATGAGAGGGTAGAGGTAAAGACGGCTGGAGCGTGGTGCTGATCATACTACATCCACCACTTCTGAGCTTTCGTAAGTTGTTGCAATGTGCCGGGGAAGGCATTACCAGACTTTTTCTTTTAAAAAAATACAAATTAGACAGTTCTGGAACTTCCATTCTTGTCGCAAAGTTTTGACATACCAGTAGTACAATTATTATCAATTTCCCATCTTAAAGTTTGGCCTTTACGCTGAAAATTATTGGTGAATAATAACAAACCTGATATGATTCTAATACGAGTATCTCCCCGATGGCGTAATGGTTAAGCTGTTGCCTTGTAATCAAGGGATCCCGTGTTCTATCCCCGGTGAAGGGACATTGCAGGCTGAATCGGATCTAATTTTAAACTGTAGGTCCAGTCTCCATTATATTTTGCATGCATAAAGAGTGAAATTCCTTAAGTTTCCTTCCCTTCGATTCGAATATTGTCAACAAGGGATCATATTTTTGGTTCTAAGATATTAAAGCTAAAGCTATCCCTAAACACGCACTGATATCAAGGTATACCTAACAGCAATATGCTCCACGAACTCGAATAAGCAAGCAACCTGTGTCAACTATATATAGCTATATATAAAGTGATAAATTACTGGTGTCAACTTAGACACAACTGTCAAGTACAGATTAGTAACCTAACTGCTTTTTGCTTTTAATGAACCATCATTAGGAAAAAGACAGGTTACGTGGTACTTAGTAATTATCTCCGTCTCAAATCCTTTCGCTTTCTCACCTACCTCGTGCTGATGACATTTTTGCAGTCCCAAGTCTTCCTTCCTTGACTTCCGCAACGTAAATGAATGTCAGTGACGCTTGCGGTTTCTTTTTTTCTTGAAATAAATATAGTTAAAAATATACACAACACTTTTCAGCACACGCATCCATTCACATACAAACACAAAACTGGACGTTTTATGCACAGATTAAAGTTTCAACGCACCGCAAACTAATTCACGTTCATCGTCAGTCATTTTCCGCACAGACTGCGAAATCAAATTCGTTGGAGTTCGTGCATCACTTCGCGAGACTTCTGGCAGGTCTATCGGCCACAAACTGTCCCCGAGGCATCACCCACTTCCATTCGCGCTACAACAGTCACGTGCCTTCGCTTCGTCCAGAGGAAGATCAGATTTAATCCGGTTCAAGATTGGGCTGGCCGAAGAGTAAGACGTCAGCGAAGTTGAGAGCTCTGGAATCCTCCCACTTCCAGCAACACGAGAAGGTAAAAAAAAAATCCCATTACGAATTGTTGAAGGCAATAAAACTCACAGATTTATGTGCCAGCGGAGTGCTACCTACTCTTCCAAACATGGAACATTTAGTTTTTGGGTCACTTCCTTCAGTCATCTCATGTTTGTAAGGACTTGGTGTGCTGGCGATTTGAATAATGTAAACGGTTGCAAAAACATTATGTTACAGATAGTTGTAATGCTTGTACAACATGGAGTAATTTCGTTCAGTGCATGTGTATTTTGATTCGCTTCGTTGATTGTCCCGCTACACAATTTCAGATTGTTCTGTAGTAAATGTTTTACTGTGTTATATTCGTGCGATTTTGAACTTCAGTCTTTTAACTTGCAAGTCTACCCTGCCAAGCAAGACCGGACTAGCCCATACTGGACTGGACACATACATCCTTACCATAAGAAAAGTTTAGTTATTAGATGTAAGTTTTAGACACACATGCTCTTTAATAAAATGAAGTTAGACTTTCAAAATACTTTTCGCTCATAGATGGCATAAGATTATTAATTTCTGTTGCCAACAAAAATTACATATAGCTAGAAAGTTATTCATTATTTTATATATATTTTTCAAACACGGTAATTGAACCCTTAAATATCTGAGAAAAATATAATGTATGATTAACTTATTGGTAATAATTACTAGGTTAAATCGAACATTCCTAAATTAACAAATTCGCAAAGAAATTTCTTAGGAATTTTTCAGGTTGTTCGGTCAGCACCAGAAGCTACCCATTTATTGAAGAGTAGGAAAAGCTAACAGTAATTTTATTACCTCTGTACAATTAGTGTTGCCCACGGGACGAGACGGGACAGGCTTTTAAAAATTCGAGACAAGACGAGATTGACCATGTGTCATAAGACAAACTAATATTTTCGAGACGAGACAGCATTTCCAGGAGACTCCACGAGACGAGACAGGCCAAAGTCTCGTCTCGTGGGCAACACTATGTACAATCTACTTTGGAGGTAGAATATTTTATTCAAGGCGCCCAACTAATGAAATTCCACCACCCTATTGGTGTCCCAGTCTGACTCTGCTGCTGAGCTAAAGAGACATAACTTCACATGATTTCGAGGAAATGAACAAAGATGCAGCCAAAGCATTTTGCTCTACCTTTTTCTGAATTTTTTTTTTTTTATTTTTTTTATTTTTAAGCAGGGCATCTCAATTCTGTTTTAGGTTTGCCCACCGCTGCAGGTTGACACGTCCCGACCCCCAAAATTATTTTGAAATATGTTTCATAAGAGTGTGATACACTATGCTCCCCATTATTTCGCCGAAGCATCAGGCTCTGGCTGCTCCCAGGTACCCATTCACTAGAACCCCAGAGCCGTCGTATATCAGAGACAATGTCAGAAGAATTTCTACTCGAGATCACTCAGTCCAGAAATCGAACCAGCGTCGCTCACGTGGCAGTCGGACGCCCTACCGAATAGATGTGCGAAAACTCAATTACAAACGAAACGTATGCCCTCTTGCGTGTTTGCTACATCTCACGTAACTTACGGCCACCTTGTTTATCACACTCACGCATGTATGAGTGAGAACCAACAAATTTAAACACCTCAAAGCCCCTCCCTCCTTACGCGTTTTCATCTTAGCGAAGCCTTCGATGGTCACGTGCTCAAAGTAAAGACAATTTACCACTCTCAGTAGATAGCAATTCGAGATTACCCTCTTGCCCATTCATAGTACGAAGTTTGTTTTTCATCTTGTATCACAGTTTCGCGTAATTACTAATTAGTGACACGCGGTGAAAAGATCTTGCACTCTATCATTACATTTGGGAGGATATCACTAATATTATTTTCAATCACCAATTTGTACAGTTCGATAGATAAAAGATTTGAAACGAAGACGTCCTTCCACCAAACCATCAAAATTGTTACAGTAAAAGTATACAACTAACCTGGAATATACTCCTTTACTATACATATACATTAAATAACTTCTGAACTTCTACGAAAAATAAGTTAGTTTAGAATATTTGCATCGAAATCCTCTTGGGGTTACTAGCAGGGTTGGCAAAATTTGTGTTTAAAAAAATGTTTTAAACATGTTTTTTAATGTTTTACACAGTGTTTTAACAAGAACAGAAAAAACATGTTTTAAGCAAATAAAACGTTTAAAACATAATGCCAAGAAAACTTATTTTCTAAGGAATCTGTTGATAATCTAAGGAAGGAATATGTTCCTAGTTATAAAGTAAACGCTGGACTAACTTCCTAAAATACTTATTTTTGTTAATCTTAAAAGTTAAATCTCGCATGTAGGCTGTTCAAGAAGCTTCAACTAATGCACAGTTGCTAGGCCCCACTCTATCCACGTGGGCTAAGCTACTCTTCGGAATACGACATTTTTTCTGCAACAAAATATTGACATTAACAACTGTGTGCAGTGTATTAAGTGAGGAACAAAACTTTTTCATCCATATAGTTATAGTATTTAATTCTATTTTTTTTCAAACACTTGTAAAAAAAAACATACATCCCCCCGCAAAATATTACAAAGGCCTCCCTCTACCTACCTACCTTCACACACACACACATACACACAATATGTGTGTGTGTGTGTGTGTGTAATTCTTGATCTCATGTTGACAAAGTCACAATCAAGAGCCTACGGGCTGAATCAAAAGTCAATTAACACTCCCTATAAAGTTCTCCCTGGTGGCGCAGTGATAGCGTCGTCGCCTTGTAATCAAGGGGTCCCGGGTTCGATTCCCGGTGGAGGCACGTAATGGTTTGAATCCCACTTTAACTTGTAGGTTCAGTTCCGATTAGCCTTACTGTGGACTTAAAACACCAACTCAATCAATCAATCACTCCCTATAAAAGGCAAAGGTGTTAGGCTGGGTACAATTGGTCATGATAGAAACAGGTTAGGTTTAAAGGGAGGCACATTGGTGTGTTCCAAGCGGACATCTTTTGTAGGTTGATATCAAAATTACAGTAGTCTCTTAGTTTAAATTGCTACACGATTTTGCAATATACATTTGTCATCGAGGAGTAACTTCAATTAATTTTTCTCTACACAAATCCAACTCTTTATGAAACAAATATCCACATTTATGTAATCAGAAATAAGAATTTGGTTAAACTAAATCGGGACGCTCCCGGTCTGGCGCCATCGAGAAAGGTGCCCCGGACAACCGCTTAGGTTGCCCGCCCCTTAAGCCACACACACTGTTTTCTCACACCTGGAAAATGATACATTTTTTACAATCATGCAGTCATAACTTTCACCTGATTAAAGATAGGTTGAAGAAACCTTCATCACTGCATTTCTCGTCAAATTCTAGCCTGACTGCCACAAGGGAGACCCGGGGTGGGTGATTTGACTTGACTTGACTTAATTCCTTCCGTTCCTATTGGAACATAGGGCATCCACGAAGTGCCTCCATCTCACTCTGTTGCATGCGATCTTCTTCATTTCTTTCCAACTTTTCCCCTGTTGTTTTCCTTCTTCTTCAACAGTACGTCTCCATGAGCTTTTGGGTCTTCCCCTTTTTCTAGCACCTTGAGGGTTCCAGTAAAGTGCTTGCTTTTCAATTGTGTTGTCTGCTTTCCTTAGTGTGTGTCCTATCCAGTTCCATTTTCTTCTTTTAATTTGGTTTTTAATCTGGTCTTCTGATGCTCGTATCCAAAGTTCTTGATTTGTGATTACTTCTGGCCAATGTACATTTAATATTCTCCTGAGACATCTGTTAATGAAAACTTGTAATCTATTTGTGATTTCAGTTGTGACTTTCCAGGATTCTGCTCCATACAGCAATACTGATTTAACATTGCTTCTAAAAATCTTTAACTTTGTTTCTGTA
Source organism: Lepisma saccharinum (assembly GCF_977018435.1). Taxonomy (NCBI): domain Eukaryota; kingdom Metazoa; phylum Arthropoda; class Insecta; order Zygentoma; family Lepismatidae; genus Lepisma; species Lepisma saccharinum. Next base: position 111,338,130 of record NC_139229.1, on the reverse strand, counting down.
GTTATAATCCTACTTTTCCATATTGGGTAGAGTTGTACAAAGGACCCATTTGCTTTCTTGATGCGTTGTTTTACATCATGTTCTGCTCCTCCATTTGTTGCAACTACACTTCCTAAGTAGGTAAAATTGTCTACATCTTCTAATATTTCATTTTCTAATTGAATATAATCTTGAATTCTTGCATTTATTCGCATTGTTTTAGTCTTTGATTTATTTAATGTCAGTCCGAATTTTTTAGCTTCTACAACCAGATCTTCCAATTTAGTTTTTGCATCTCTATAAGATTCTGACAACAGACACACATCATCGGCAAAATCTAAATCTTCTAATCTATCCATAAGGCCCCATTGCATTCCTCTTCTTTTTCCCTTTACGGTTTCCCTCATTACTGTATCTATTACGAGAAGAAAAATAAGAGGCGACAGAATACATCCCTGCCTCACTCCAGATTCTGTTCCAAAGGGTTCTGTAACATCTCCTTCATGAATAACTTGACTCTTGTATTGTCGATATGACTCCTGAATTATCCTTATTATCTTAAGTGGTATTCCAAACTTCTGTAATATTTGCCACATTTTTCCCCTTGTTATAGAATCAAAGGCTTTCTCAAAATATACAAAGATGGTATACAATCTAGTATTCCATTCTATGCATTGCTCAATGATAATCCTTAATGTACAGATTTGATCTGTGCAGGATCTACTAGAGCGAAATCCTGCTTGCTCTCTCCTAATCTTGGCTTCTACTTTATCTTGAATGCGATTTAATATAACCCTAGTTAGTATTTTACTTGGAACCGATAACAGCGTGATTCCTCTCCAGTTATTACAATTTGTCATATCGCCTTTTTTTGGAATTTTTATTATAAAACCCCTTTTCCAATCTTCTGGCATTTTCTCTTTTTCCCAAACTGCCGCCAACACTTCATATAATATTTCTGCCATCAAGTTCACATTTACCTTCAAAATCTCTGGTGGAATTTGGTCTATTCCAGCTGCTTTCCCATTCTTTTGTTGCTTAAGTGCTAGTTTGATTTCCTGAATTGAAGGAGGAAGGTCTGAAATTCTCATCTCTGTACGCTCTTCATTTTCTTCAGTTTCTTCAGCCTCACTCTCTATTTCTCTCGTTCTGTCATTTTCTCTGATGTTCCTATTTAATACCTCTTCAAAGTGTTCTTTCCATCTCTTCATTTGTTCTTGTTTATCCGTTAACAGCCTGCCATTCTTATCCTTGACTGGTATATTTTTCTTAAATTGTCGCTTTGATAGTAAGCGTGTTGTTTGATAAAGTTGTTTTAAGTCACCCTTACTTGCTGCTTCCTCTGCTACTCTTGCTTGCTGTTCTATCCAATTGCGTTTATCATTTCGAGCACTCTTCTTCACTTTTCTATCAAGATCTTTATATTGTCTTTCTAGCGAATCTTTTGGGTTCTTGTTTTTGCAGTGTTTAATTGTTCCTTCTTCATTTTCCTAGCTTTAATTTTATCCCATGTGTTCGTTGACATCCAGTCTTTCTGATTACTTTCGCTATATCCTAAAATGTTTTCACTTATTTCTATCAAATTTGTCTTGGTCTTCTTTCACTTTCTCTCTATTGTATCCTCTTCTCATTCTTCTATATCTTCATCTTGCTCCATTTGTAAACCTTCAAACCTGTTCCTAAGTTCCAATACAAATCTATTTCTTGTATCTTTATCATTTAACTTTTTCAAATCAAATTTCTTTCCCATTTTTGAAAACTTTTTACATGCTGCCATTATACGAAGTTTAAAGACTGCAATTACCAAGTGGTGATCACTACCAATATCGGCTCCTCTTTTATTTCTTACATCTAGAAGGGATCTTCTCCATTTACGGGTAATGCAAACATGGTCAATTTGATTTTCTGTCACATGATCAGGTGATACCCATGTCACTTTATGGATATCTTTGTGGGGAAAAACAGTTCCACCTATGATCAGCTCATTTTCTGCACAAAGATCAACAAATAACTGGCCATTTTCATTCATTTCCCCCAGTCCATGTCTACCCATAATATGCTCTATTCCTTCATTATCTGATCCAATTTTTGCATTTATATCTCCCATCAAGATGCATATGTCTTTCTTATTATGTACTAGTACTTGGTGCAATTTTGAATAAAATTCCATTTTTTCTGTTATGCCTGAAACTTCTGTTGGGGCATAGCATTGTACTATTTTAATGTTTCTCACCTTTGCTTTGAACTTCGCAGTTATAATTCTTTCAGAAACAGGGTTCCATTCCAATACACTTTTCTTTGCTATCTTGCTCAAGAGAATACCTACACCATCCCGATGTTGTTCCTCCTCTTCTCTTCCTGAATATAGGAATGTAAATCCATCTTTAGTTCTCATCTCTCCAAATCCTTTCCATCTTGTCTCACTGATCCCCAATATGTCCAACCTGTAGGCCTGCATTTGGGCTACTGCTTGCTGAAGTCTACCACTCTCTCTTAAAGTTCTCACATTCCAACACCCAATTCTCGTTTTCCCTTTCATGCCAAAAGTCGTCATCTTAGAGTCAGTCTGGCTATTCTTCGTGGATGTTTCTTTAATAGTGGAGTTTAAGGTGTACGGGTTATTAACCCACAGCACCCGATCTTGGTGGTAGGGCTGCTACCTAGACCTCCAAGCAGGACGATTTTCTGTAGGGGTTTTCTCCCTTAACCTTTGAAGATCTCTCTTCACCACAAGGTAGTGGTTTTCTCTTCATTACTCCCAAGAGAATGGGTTGCCTCTTCCGCCGTTTGCGCCATACCGAAGGATTCCTTCTCTGCCGCATCTGCCGTTGAGGACTTCGCCGTAACCCTGGCAAGGGGCCCTTACATGGTACTATCAGCCGGAGCCAGCTGAACCATGGTTTTTTAAAGAGGTGTTACTCCTCTTGGTTCATCCGCCACCTCCGCCGTTGAGATGATCGTCCATCTTCTTCCGCCTTTGGAGCCGTTGACCGATAGGTTGCTTCTTAGTCTGGCTCCTCTTCACTAGCCTGCCCGGCATGGGAGATCCTGCCAGTAGCTATGCTACCGCTGGTATAGCCTAGTGAATCATCAGAGCACGCAAGCCCCACCACCAACTTCAAGGTCCTGCAACCACTAGGTGGGGGGGGGGTGATTTAAGGTAGGATTTTTCCTGCTTTGTTCCCTCATAAAAAGGCTCCAAGACCCACCCAGCCTCAAACCAAATGATACCCGGGGATGGGGGGCGGCCGGAGCGTGGTGTTGATCACATCACCTCCAAGATGGCCTACCCAACATACCCTAGATGTGCCTTCATGGCACGGTGCTATATGCACAGGAAACTTTAACTTTACCTTTACCTGTATATATTGTATTCGTTTCTGTACCGCTGAGTAACTACGTTTATTTTTTACATATGCGAAACCTCTACTATGTCAATAGCTGAGGGTCCCCTAAAGACTTACTTGTCTCCGGGCTCCCCCGCACTGCGGGGTTTTGCGGCTTTTAGATCCGGCACTGTACCCAGGTGTTTTAAACAGGGCCACGGGTACTCATCACGATATGTTTCTTTGTTAACTGATTATACATTTCAGCCATTCAACAGATCTTTGTGCAGAATAAACAAATTGACACGGAATGAATGAAAATACAAGTTACAAAACACGAAAATAACCACAAACTATCAAACATCAAGTATCAAAATGTGTTTTAGACAAGTCTAAAAAAATGTTTAAAACACATTGTTTTAAATGTTTTAAACATTTATAAAAACAAAGTCGTGTGTTTTAAACGTTTAAAACAAGTTGTTTTAAACACTTTTGTTTTAAACATGCCAACCGTGGTTACTAGCCAGCAGTTATTCGAGAATGCTCGTCACGTTTACACTGATAGCAATTTGTTATCTTCCTTTATTTTTTCGCGCCTTTACCCTTTACAGCGGCGGAGAACATTTCAGGAACCGGTTTCAACTGTGATTCAAAGCAGATTCAAGGCACGAGCTGCCATCTGTTTTCAGTCCCGTTTGAGAGTTGAATGATTCAATCTATGCAAAGTATTTAAGACAGGGAATACAATACCACACCTGAAAGAGAGCAAACTACTCTCTTTGACTAAGGATCTCCCACAGTGTTTAATCATTGTACCGAATCAATCAATTAGTATCTATTGTAGATTGATGGATTCAGAGATGGGTTGCCATGTTAGCGGAGTTTCCTTTAAACAAAGACGCTTGGGTTCAAATACCATGTACATTTTCTTTATACCACTTCATTATCATCCATCCCTATCGTTGCATAGGCGAGGCACGATAGCACAGTGATATGAACTACATGGACAGAAGTACACTGGGATTCGAACTATCAGTTTGGCATTCGCATTTTTCCTGTTCTTGTACGAAGAACAGTCCAACTTCATAGACACCAAAGAGGTATTGTAATGGAATGCGAATTACAAAAACCGGTTGATTGTCTAAAATATACATAAAGGAGTTGAATACACTTGTCCCATAAAAACATTTAAAAGAAGCATGTCTAATGTACATGAAAGTGAAAGTTGCATTCAAATGATAGGTTGCATTTTTTCCTTACAGCATTACAACGCACTGGATTTGCACTACATAATGTAGGTATATTACAGGAGAACACACAGCACGCCACGACTCGAACCTGGGACCGTCGGGGTCGAGATCGTGAGTCAGCTTTCAACGCAATCGGCTACCGAGTCGAACTAGTGTACGAAATGACAGTTGCTGAAAGTTCGTGAAGAATGTGCACCGTGTAATTTACTCCCGCCGACAGATGGCGCAACAGGACATTCACACTTCTTGCAACCTCAACCAAGGATAATATATAATCCTTGCCTCAACTGTCCAATCCTTCTTGTTTGAATATTTGATATTATTTGCCAAGATATTGTATTCTAATAACCTTGATATTTACTGATAGTAAATAAATAAACTTTTCAAACGTTGGAAACTAATTATAGATTTAATTTCTCAACTATTTCTAAACAATGAAAGCTAAACGAGCCCGAACGAAAGGTAATTATAAATACAGGGAAATAACACATGAAATATCTTCATATTTGTTAGTTACGTAATTGGTTTCACAGGAAATATTTTACCTATGCTTCGACAGGTCTATGTTTACTGTATTATTCATGGTCATACACTATTTTGCAAGAAAAATAATTTTAGTAATTATTACAGCTGTATTATAATTATTATTATCACTGCCAGTTCTAGCAGGAGCAATCACTGTGTTATTAACAGATCGAAACTATTATAATGCATCACTAATATCTCACTAGCTCTCTAACTGCAACTAAGTGATATTATACATTTTATAATATTGATAATATTCCGTGTACGTGACTTAGCTATATTGAACTCATCATTCAGCTATTTGTCTGTCGTGTTTGGTTATGTCTACAAAGGTACTGCACTACTGTGCTCTATAAACCTACGTCGATTAAATATACTAGAAATGCGTGCAATATCTTTAGGTGACATTTTTTACTGCTAGGGCAAATCACACCACTTTTACTTCTATTATTGCTTCCCTAACTGTAACATACACATAAAACAAGGCCATGCAGTTGTTTGATAAAACTCGGGATACAAAGCATAGTTTCCTTTTATGAAGTTAAGCCAAACAAACAGTTTTTTTACTCACTCCTCCCTCGAATTTTGCCAGAGGATACCTATGATGGCATTAACAGAGTGAGCGCGATAATTCATTTCTCATGCTTTCTGTTTTCACATAGAACACAAACCTAACCACATCACTTCTTTTTTGTCTTGCAGATGTTACAATTGACAATTTTACAGTTAGAAACTTATTTCTTTCCATCAATAGAATAGTCTAAACGGCTCGAGATCAAGATGCCCCTGTGTGTCTGAGAGTGACGTAATGATAGTGCAAGGGTTAACTTTACGAGGAAAAATTTTAAATAGTCAAATGTAGTATCAGCAAAAGCCATTAGTTAAAGCTTATTTTATATTATTCACGTCCGATTTTGTTGAATGCCATTTCTTTATTGAACATTAAGGTGAATCTCCCCCCTCTCTAAAACATTCAATAGAATAGGCTTTCTTCTCTCACGTTTAGATAGTTTTTAGTTGATTGTAGGACAGTTTCAGATTTTAGATAGTTTTTAGTTGATTGTAGGACAGTTTCAGATTTTAAACTAAAGAACCATATTGATTTATTTTAGTTACAGCCAAATCGAAGTATCATAAGAAATTCCACTACGTAAAGTGCGGCAAAGAGAATGTATAAAAGACAATGAAGTTGATGAGCGACAAATATCTTCGTCTATTGCAAGAAAACGACCGATATTTTGGAACGCCGCGAGTCCACAAGACATTCAACTCGCGTTGTGATTATGGAAAACAAACAGAAACATTAAGCATTTACCGGGTGAATAAACAGAATAAAACTACACGAGACATGCGTGCAAAGCGATGGGTTTCGTCTTCGAATCCCCGTCAAGGCAAAGTATTTCTGTTTTATCTCATGTTTCATCAATTAATCATACAATCTCATTTCCACAATTAACCTAAAGATACAAAAATCTATGTAAAAATAGTAACATGCAATTAAGTAAAAACCACGAACTAGTAGTGAGAGAGGTATCAGGGGCGGCTTTAAGGCCAGGTGGACGGGAGCGCCAAAACCTTGTTTCTGATAACTAAGGCTCGGAAGTTGAAGACCTATAAATTGCCAAAAAAAGACCTATAAAAAGACCTAAAAATGTCAAAAAAGGACCTAAAAACGGGGAAAAAGACGTATAAATGTGATCCAAATTAATTAATAACTTCAGTTTTAATTACATATTTAATGAAAAAAAATAAAAAATTCTGGTGGTATAGAGCACACAGTGCGAAAAAACTGAAAGCTTCAAAACAAGATAAAGTTGCCACTTACAGCGCGACCTTCCAGACAAGTTACGGTTAAAGGACCTTGTACCGTACCTGCTTCAGTCGTCCAAAAATGATTTTCTCTCGTTTCTGGGATATATATATATATATATATATATATATATATATATATATATATATATATATATATATATATATATATATTTATTATTTCTTTACTACAGAAAGGATGTTTAAGAGGTGATGAACTGATGATGATTCGAATTGAGAATGCGCAGTAAAAACGTAGTCGAAAGAAGGTGAAGTTGCAAAAAAAGCCATTAAGACCTAAAAAAAGAGGCTACAAAAGGTCCCATAAGCCAAAAAAAACGCCGAAAAGGCAAAAAAGGACAAATAAAACCCACCTTTTTCTGGCCTACAATGACCCAAAATGAAGATATATTATGTTGGGCCTCGTCTTCGGACACTAGGAAAAAAAAAAGGATTTTTCCTCAACTTCCGAGTCCTACTGATAACATAAGCGTGGCTATTTGTTTTTAAAAGACTTAGATTTGTGTAGTCAATAATTGATTGAAGTTACTGCTGCATAACATAATAAGAATCACTTAAGAGATTTCTGTTATTTTGATGGCATTATGTAGGTATTAAATAAACACATACATACAATAAATGCGTGTTATTTAACTGTAAAGCGGAAAGTAAGAAATATACTTTTTAGTTTCCGTCATTAAAACCGTAAACATATAACATGGTCATGTTTTTTTTAGGATTAAGGTGGAAAGTAGGGTGACCAGGATAGAAAGTTGAGAGGTCGCGGCAGAGTGAAAAATAGGGGCGCCAAAAATTCACCTGGCCCGGCCACCCCTTAGAGGCATGTTTGTCTTGGGCTCTGCGTCTTAAGCGCCCTGCTGGGAAGCAATTAAGCACATAACTGTTCCACTGATCGTAAAATCTTCCGCCAAGAACTTGAACGAACTGTTTCGACAGGCCCTATGAAAGTAGTTTTTCCTGCTCACACCCGGCAATAAACCGAATTCGCTTAGAAATGTTTCATCTGCTTTCGTGACGAAATTCGTGCTCGTCATAGCAGCTTCCTGAATCGATTTCAAGGTCATCTTGTCAGTTACCTGTTTGTAAACAAGGTCCTATCAGGAGCGTGCGGTAACATTTGTACTTGGGCAAGAGACTGAATTTGATTCAATTTCTCACAAATATGTAATAATAATTATAGCTACTATCATGATATTACAATACATATGAAATTTCGAACCTGCAATACAAAGTAACTTGTTTAAAAGCATTAAGAACCCTTACGATTGTGTAGTGGTTATTCCTGTTTAATTATGTAAAAAGTTGGTTTCTTTAAGGTTAAATATTTCCATAGGCACACCGGCCGATTTAAATATGCACCTTAAATACAGTATTCAGTGTGGATGGCGCCATTACCTCGGCTAGGATAATTTACGAAAAACAGGCCCTTCCCAGCCTAATCCTAAGCACGAACAAATATCAGCCATTTGACAATTTCCATTTAGAGCATGAAAACTATTACAAAATCAACAACAATAATAACTTTGGAATAAAATTATTTTTTATGAGATTTTTAATTATTTTATAATAATAATCATAATCACTATAATAATAATTATTGTTATTATTTCTATTAATCAAATTTTGTGAATGGCCTGACCTCTCCTAAAAATTTTTGGTGATGCCCATGGGAACAATTATGAGTGACCCTCCAAATTTTTCCTGCCTACGGCCATGGTTTAAGTCCACTTTATGCACAGATGAGCTAATCAGGACTAGGCCTACAGTTTAAAATAGGATCATATTCATATATAAATTCATATTCATTAAAAAATTGTCTCATATTTGAATTTGAAAATAGATCATAGAAAAATGTAAATGCAAAACTGAAAATATTATTTATTAATAATTTCTTATATATCCTTTTATTTCAGGCATAATATCTTCTGAAGAAGTTCTTGCGAGAATCCAGAGTAAAAATTTAATTCCACCCATGGCTGAAGCTTCTATAATAAGCAGCAGCGAGTACTCTGGACCCTTGTGCTCTCACCAAAATCCTTTGCAGAAAATATTTGAAAGGGAATTGTCACTGATGAAGCTGAAGTATTGCTTTCTGCCATTGGACCAGATAAAATGCAAAGTGGTAGAGAAATTAGGCAAAAAAGAATTTCTTCAGTTCTGTGGCAGGTAATCATAATGCCTTAACTGCTTTTTTGCTTTACGTTATAAGCTTCAGAGGCTCCTGTGTAGCCAAATGGTTTGATTGATTGATGTGTTTGGTTTATTTTACTTCGCATTTCTGCCACTTTTGGCTCGTTGTGAAGATGAGGATGAGTGAGTGATGAGATGATGAAATTGATGAAGGGACACACAAAGAACACCCATGTCCAGAGCAGGATTCGAAACTGGGATTTCTGACATCATAGCACAGTGTGCTAAGCACTCTGCAATGTAGGCTGGCTTGTAGAAAAATGGTTAGCACTACTTGAAAGGAAAAAATAGCAGACTCCACTCTCAAAAGCCAGAAAACAGCAGCGATGGGACTCGATGTGCGGACCCCAGGCCATCCAATGGAAAAGCCACTCTGGCAGGCCCTGGCCCTTAGAGGGTTGTTACACCATGAAGCTAGTTAGTTAGTTAGTTATAAGCTTTAGCAATCAGAGTTACTATAATTTGTGAAGCGAAAAAGAGGACATCTTATTTTTTAAAAAAATCAGCAAAAAATAAATTAATTAACAGATTATATTATATTTCAACATCAATATGTTTGTTTGTTTAATTACAACTTTGAAATGAGTTATCTTTACAGTATCTTCTCACACTTTCATAAAACTTCCCACAAAACAACATGACAACAAAGCATGATAAATCAGTATGCTACAAGGTACCACATTCAAATTAATATAGATACAAGCGGTGGAGTTCTCAGGATTTTTAAAAAGGAAAAAAAGGGGGGGGTACATATATTTTTTTTAGTAGTTGGTCCTCATTTTGCCTTTGCTGGGACAAAGGGGGTTATGACCCCAAGCAACATTCCCCTTGGGCATGCCATTGGATACAAGTTCGAATCCAAAATGATGCGATGTGTGGAATAATTTATGTAGTTTTTTTATATCAACCTATCGGTCGCTATCTTCAGTGTGTGAGTATCACTTTTAGCAATGACCATATTTGCACTGAAAGTAGCATGACATCTAACAAGCATTTTGTGGCTCTATTATGCTTATTTTTAATGTTTAATTTTTTTTCTTAATGATTTGTAGAAAACCTTGACATTTTTACTCTGAATAGAAAATCCTCCTGGATGTTCTTTTACTATCTGAAAAGAGGACATCTGTGGAAAAGAGGGTGTATGCTTTAGTGTAGTAGAGAGAACGTGACTTAAGTATGAGTTTGTCGTCTTCTTTGAAAATAGAGGATTAAAGGTGAATAGAGAATTTTAAGAATGTTCATATATGGCATAACATAACCCTCATTTAAGGTAGCTTTCAGTTGAGTGCAGGATTGAGTTTCCTGGCATAAATTGTCCATTAACTCTAAAACAGAATATTTAACTAACTTTATGGCATTATGTTTTCCCCCTTTTCCAGGAAGAAGAATAATGTTTCGTTCAGTACAAGTCTGTGGGGGATGCAGTCTACATCGAAGTCAAGACCTGCCCCACCATCCGTGAAGCCAACAAATAGGCCTAGGAGAAGTTGCATTCGTCCTTTATTGTTTCATTCGCCGAAGAAGTGTGAAATTAAAAGCAAGCTGGAAAAAAGGAAGCAGGCTGAGAATGTAAAGCGTAAGGAGAAGAAAAGGGTAACTTTTAATGAAGAGTCTTTAATTGAAGAGTTTGATGAATACACCCCAAGGAAAGAGATTCAGGATTTTGATTTTGAAAATATACCACCATTCAGAAACTGGCAAACAAATACCAACAAAATCACCACTTTAGAAACAAATGAAGACAGCTATGGTCAGAGGACTGACACTACAAATGCAAGTAACCATGCTATGCAAGGTGAAGACAGAAGTGACAGTTGTCAATCTGTAATTACGTTACAGAATAACCATGTTGCAATCACAACAGCACCGAATAGCTTAGGGAAAGAGACACAAGATGAAATTGAAGGTAGTGTTGAAACTATAGACCATGATGAACAAACAGACAGGGGTGATAGTAATCAATCAGATAATGCTCAGTGCTCACATAGTTCTCAGTCACCAGCACCTGCTTGGATGGAAGTAAATATGAAGGTTTCTATAAGCAAGAAAATCAGTCCCAAGTACATGTGTGGTATATCAAAGGGATATCAAACAACTGTAGCTCATGAAATGGAAAATGCAATTTTCCCAATCAATTGTGTTGACATACTACCTCAAAGTAAGGAATCTAAACCTGCAAGTGGAGATGTCTCACCTTTTTCATCTGAGGATTTGACAGAACAAACACAGAATGCAGACAAAGAAGTAATGGATGACGATGTAAACGAAACAAATGATTGTGTTCCTGAAAAGTCCATTGATGTACTGCAATTGGCTCTTGATGATAAACCTTCTGGACATTCAAAGTCACGCAACACATTTGAAGGCGAGACTATCTCTGTTCCCCTCAGGAGAAGCAACAGAATCAGGAAATCTGGTAAGAAAGGAAAAATTACAAATCGCAAACTGAAAAAGTCCCCCTGTGATGATGTAGGTGAAGGAACTCAAATACCAAAAACTATCCCACAAAAGAAAATGAAGAAGATAGTCATTGAAAAGAACAAGGAAATGAAAGATAATCAGGTGGCCAATGAAACTTTAGCCAAAGAACAAAAACTTCTGGGCAAAGAACAGGAAAGTGTTTCACCACCATCTTCCGGAACTCAAGACACCGAGGTTGAAGTCGTCCGCAGAGTAGCAGTTCAGAAGTCAATCGTTACACACAATGGGCAGAAGTCATCCTTAAGACGTCCATTGTGGAAGACAAACAAACAACTAGTTCTGAATCAGGACTTTGACTCATCATCAGATTGCAACAGCACAGATGGAAGAGAATATGATGATGGCAGCTGGGGGGAATACACTGACTCATCAGCAATACAATTGTCAGGAGAGGTGGGCAAGAATGCAGTCTGTAAGCAAACACTGCAAGCAAATGAAGGATATCTGGGGAACATGGACGTCATCACAGAAGGAAGAGAATCGATATTCACAGAGAGTGAAGATGAAATGTTTGGCAAAGCAGGAGAATGCCAACTTGAAAGCTCACCAGAAATTTTATGTCATGAAGAAAGCATAAAGAATGATGCTGGGAGAAGTTACAAATCCTGGGATTTGAACATCGAATTATCTCCTATTACAGAGTTGCAAGATGTAAGTATTGCCATTCCTAGATAAAGCTCAGGGTGGCTCAATAAGTCACTTAACACCCTCAGTACAAGGCCACTGTGGCATGGAATTTGAAATTGGCGATGACCAATCTTTATCAGGCCAAGGGGGAATCACATTGACGCCACCCACACGGTCGGCGGCCATCTTGATGTCCGCCATCTTGAATTCAACTTCAGAACTGTGAAGGACTTTTAATTCAATGGAAGCGTCACACTGTAAATTGTTCGCGACAACCATTCATAATGAGCAGCTCTTCGTGGATGTATCCGATTAAAATCGTGTGCAATGGCATGCGAACGTCTCTCCCTAGACGTCACTTTGATCTCGATGCATTACCGATGCGCTAAACAAATTTTAAGGCATTTTTCTAACACTTCGAAAAGGAGCAAATTGGTACAAGAATTCAGTCATAACTTTTTACTGGTTAAAGATACGTCGAAAAAACCTTCACCATTGCATTTCTCGTGAAATTCTAGCCCAGTTTGATATGTCGCACGACCCCCTTCCTATTTAAAATTCTGAAGTTGAATTCAAGATGGCGGACATCAAGATGGCCGCCGACCGTGTGGGTGGCGTCAATGTGGTTCCCCCTTGGCCTGATAAAGATTGGTCATCACCATTTCCATGTTGTGCGCTGCAGTGGCCTTGTACCGGGGGTGTTAAGTGACTTATTGAGCCACCCTGTAGTATGTAATTAGGTAGAATATGAGCAATAGTGACACATTCAACTTATAGGCCTCCCTGATGGCATAGTGGTATCGTCGTCACCTTGTAATCAAGGGGTCGCAGGTTCGATATGCAGTGGAGGCACATAATGGTTCGGATCCCATTTTAAACTGTAGGTCCAGTCCCTATTAGCCATACTGTGCATAAAGTGGACTAAAAACACAAAATCAATCAATCAAACATTCAACTTATACTGTATACTTATAAAGTGATTAAAATTTCTTCTTTCGAAGTTATTCTTTAGAGGACTATTGTCAGATTTTTTTTAAATTTATATTTTTTAATAGCTTATGTTGCTCTTATTTCCATTGCTAGACTAATTTACTGACATATTTGCTTAATCTTGTATAGTAAAAATAGATATTAAAAAAATGTAACGTTACAGTTATACTGCATTTGACTTCCATGTTTCAATGTTGTACAAGGACCCATCAGAGAATAAATATAAAATGGCATAAAATACAGGATAATTCATAATTCCCTCCCGGGCTTACAGAATTAATAAAATGCAAGAAGCATGTCATTAGACGAAGAAACACACCTACAACTTGGTGCAGCTTAGTTGTCATTTTCTCCATTAGGTAGCATTATTATAGTGTCTACAGGTGAGCAGAAAGGTTTTTCGTTCGTGATGTTTTGAAATATGCTAAAAATGAGTCAATAGTGATCGTGCAATATTGTGTTCATGCAATATACCACAAAGAGGCAGGCACCTACAAAGAAAACAATTCGTGAATGGTACAGGAAATCCTCATGGACTGGTTGCCTGTATGCTGCTAAATCACCAGGCCAGCCGCGTCCCTTACAAGTGTCTGTTGATTGGGTGTTCTTCTGAAAGTGACTCTGCTCTTCAATCTTGGACACCAAGCTCATCTCACAACACTCCATGTGATATCTTCATGTGGTGTTACATCAAAGATCTCATGCGCAGACACCTTATGCCATGTGATACACCCAAAGTTCAACAATCAGTCGCTACCACTGAGCAACAGATGTTACAAAACATATGGAGGGAACTAGATTACAGGGTTGATGTCTACTGCATCTGTAATGGAGGGCGACACATGGAACATCTGTAAATGTTCTACAAAAACTTTGTGAATTTCCGCATCTGATATGTTTCTTCCTGCCGTGCGTGTTTTGATTACTTTTTTTTTACCGAATTTGAAAATATCAGAGAGAATTATGAATAATCCTGTAGTTAAAAGCGCAGTTGTTAGAGTTGAGAATGCCGATTTATGAAATCTTCCTGTATGCACTTATTTATATATATATTTTTTAATAATACAAGAACTCAAATGATTGCTGTTGTTATTATATTGGCTTATTTTACTATCTCTTTTCTGACACTTTTGATTAATTGCAAAGATGAGAATGAGTGATGATTTGATGAAGGAAAACTAACAAAACTCCCAAGCCAGGATTTGAACCTGCGACTTCTGGTGTCATAGCATGCTGTGCTAACCACTCTACCATGGAGGTCGGACAAGTGATTGCTTCGCAATCAATGAACATTGGGTTTCTATGTCTCTGATGGTCAAATTTCACACATTAATACTGTGCACTGGGCCCAACAAAAGATAAAGCTAACAATAATTTGCTTGCATATGACATGAATCGATATAAATATGTTCAACTTACAATTATAAAACTCACTTCTTTACAGGCTCCAAGAAGATCGATGGGAAGTTCTGTAGGAAGCTTCTTGGAAGGCATGTTTGATGAACCTCTGTCTGTGTCATCAGGATCACAAGTTGTAAGGTAAGTAAGAAACACAGTATAAAATACTTACGTTTCTCTTATTTATGTAATTTTGATAAACCCATTACAGTTTAATCGCTTCAAGTGACTGTCACCACCTTTGTATTTATTTATACATTTTGACAAAGTACGGTAATTTAATTTTGCTGCATTTTGTTAGTTGGAGAATAAACATAAATTTCATGGATAGCAGTGGCTTAATATGGTTTTGAAGGGAAAATGTGGTAAGTTGAATTTACACTTTAGTAAAACTCAAAATATGAATCTTGCAGCTCTTTCACCTGGTAACCGTGGGGTATTTATTAATTTCATTTTGTGGGGAGTTAAATGATAGATACAAATTATAAAGAAGGTAACCAAGTTTGTAATCTGTGTGGGTTACCACCTTGGATACGATTTTGTATGGATGAATGAACATGGAGTGAATGTGTAAATTAGGTGTTTATATTGTGCTAGATTATGAGTTAATTTTGATATAATTAAACCAGTGTCATCATCGTTTGGAGTTGTGCATAAGGACTTTTATTTAACTAGAAGTAAATCTAAAGAACGGGAAACAAGATGTCATCAATCTTTTATGTCAATCATTTATGGCACAGTCGTTTAGGATGGAATTCTGTGCAAGATTAGCCATGAAATGGTTCCAGGTGTATTCATGTATACTTACTAACTTGCGGGATTTGCATTACTTTATGTAAGGTTATAAGTCGGAATGACATAATTTCCCTTTACACCAAATGGTACAACAGTTGTTGATATTCATGTGAGTAGCAATTTCTATTAATTGTCATTATGTCGAATCCTATAACATTTGTTGAGTTTCGGTCTGAAACTGAAGAGATCGTTGATTATTTGCTTCGTTTTGAACAATTATGTGTTGTTCAGAAGTTACCTGAGGAGCACAAAGTGCCGTTATTGATTTTGGTGATTGGAGCTACCACATTTAAAGTATTGAAAAATCTGCTGGCTCCTGAGCAAGTACAGTTACAGCCTTATTCAGTGCTGAAACATAAGTTGTTGTCTCATTTTAAGCCTAAGACCAATAAGTATGTTGAAAGATTTAAGTTTAGGCAATGTGTGCAAGAGATTGGTGAATCAGTAGCAGATTTCATGGTTAGGCTTAAGCAACAGGCTCTAATATATACATACGAGCAATATTTAGAAGAAGCCTTAGTTGAACAGTTGATTCTGGGAATTCGTTCCGAGGCTAATAGAAAAAAGTTATTATCTGACGCTTCTTTGACGTTTAGTACAAGTCAGAATATTGCTGTGCAAATGGAAACATTAGAGAAAGAAGCTAGAATGTTTGTCCACAATGAAATTACGAAAGATGTTTCTTATGCTAGCAGGACAGTCAGGAAACATAAATGCAATGTAACAGGCAATAGTCTGACTACAGTTTCATCTCGGAATCAGTCTGCCAGGGCAAGTTCTTCATCTAAAGTACACTCCTCACCGGATCATAGTAAACAGTTTCACCCTTGTACTAAATGTACACGGAGTCATGGAATAGGTTCATGTCCGGCAAACAATTCTATGTGTACATACTGTGGGATAAAAGATCACTGGCATCAACGTTGTAGGAAGAAACAGCGATTGAAAGATTCTACGGTGAATAAGTCTTAACCATTATAAAAGGATAATGCTTGTAATGATATCTCGTTATTAGACAAAATGAATAGCAATCTAGATGTCTTATCGTTATATCATTTAGATCCGGTTAGGCCTAGTCCAAACAATCGTAACTCATCTTCTAACACTATACATGTAGTTACAGCAAAGCCTTATTTGGTAAATTTGAACATTAATGGTTATATTATACAATGTGAAGTGGATACAGGATCGGCTGTTACGCTTTTTAATTCAGATTTGTACAACATATATTTTCCTAATATAGTGATTAAAGGTGTAGGCAATAATATGTTATCTGTTTGCAGCCAACCATTTTTAGATGTCGAGTATGGTGGCAGCACTTACCACCTACCAATAATCATTTGTTCAGAAAAAACTACAAAATCCTTTAATTGGACGATCGTGGTTGAATGTAATTAATCCTTTCTGGAGAAATCAATTAATCAGTAGTTATCAGAGTTATAAGATGAACTCTACACAGTTAGATAAGCCAGATGAATTATGCATACAATCAAACAAGATTTTAGTTCAGTATTTGACAGAGATATGTCTAAGCCTATAACACCATTCAAAGTGGACATACCATTGAAACCAGGAGCTGTTCCTGTCTTCAGAAAAGTTCACAATATTCCATATGGTTTACGTTCCAAAATCGAATCTGAGATTGGTGAATTAGTTAAATCAGGATTGTGGGAACCAATTGCTTACTCAGATTGGGCTTCACCACTAGTTACAGTAATGAAGAAGGACGGTTCGCTGAGATTTAGTGTTGATTTTTTCTCAACGATTAATAAAAAGACAGAGAATGTAAAGTTTAATTGCAGCACGCCTGATGATATTTTCATTAAACTTGTCGGATGTACATATTTTTCAGTTATTGATTTGAAGATGGCTTATCTTCAGTTACTGTTATCAGACGCAGTGCAGAAACTTACGATTGTCAACAAACATATTGGTTTATTTAGAATTAAAAGGTTATGCTTTGGAATCTCTATAAGTGGAGATATTTTTCAAATGACATTGGCAAAGATCCTTGGAGAAACACCAGGAGTTGCTTTCTACTTCGACGATGTCATAATTGGTGGAAGAACGAAGAATGAATGTTACGAGAGAACTGTTTAGTGCTCTCTAGAGTACAAGCACACAATGTGAAAGCTAATTTGGAGAAATATCTTTCTTTCTCAACATGTTGAATATTTGGGATATTTAATTAGTGATAAAGAAATCAGTCCCTCTCCTAAGAACATAGATGCTTTATTATGCTGTCCAGAACCAAAAGATGTGACCCAAGTTAGATCATTTATGGGTATGGTAAATTTTCATCGAAGATTTATTCCAAACCTAGCCTCCAAATTATTTAACATTACTAGTTTGTTGAAGAAGAATGTCACATTTAACTGGTCAAAGGATTGTTCTGATGAATTCCACAATATAATTTTGAAAATAAAGAAGATTGAACCAATCATATTGTTCTTATATGTGATGGATCACCATATGGATGTGGAGCTCATCTATGCCATCGAGTTAATGGTAAACTGCATACTATTGCATGCACATCTTCTATCTTTAATCAAACAGAGAAGAAATATGCTCAAGTTGAACGCGAGGCAATGAGTGTGGTATTTAGTATCAAGAAGTTTTATAAATTTCTGCTCGGTCAGAAGTTTGACATAATATCTGATGCCACTGCAATAAAATACATATTTTCTCCTGACAAAGCTGTGTCAAAACATACGTCGAATAGACTTGTTCGTTGGTCTCTATTGTTGTCAACATTCAAGTACAACATTATATCCTCATCTAAAGTTCTAGTAGCGAACATGTTAAGTAGACTACCATTACCGGGAGACTCTTCAATTGATATTGATGCTGTTCAATGTTGCCAAGTAGACAAGAGAAGAGGACCAATCCCAGTAGAGGAAATAGCAAAACACACAAGTAAAGATCCTCTACTCAACCAAGTAATTACATTTATTCAGAATGGATGGCCTCAACTCTTAATGTTAGGACTGACACAGGAATGTTTGGCACCCTTTTATGAAAGAAGGCAGTTTCTTTCCTATGAATCCAATTGTGTGATGTTGATGGGCAAACCAGTAATTCCATGTTTTCTTAGAAATACTATATTACAGTTATTCCACAAACATCATCCTGGAATAAATGCAATGAAAGGGATGCTCACCCCACAGTTTTGGTGGCCAAAAATGTCCAAAGACTTATTTATTTTCATGCAGAAATGTGATATCTGCCAGGCTTGCAAACCTAAGGTTCGAAAGGGACCAAACAATAAATGGAAAAGCACATCTTCTGTAGGAGAATGACTCCACGTGGATCATTTCTTCTTAGCTGGTCGTAAATTCTTAATTATTGTTGACGCTTTCAGTCGTTGGTTGGATGTTTGGCCCGTGCATTCTCTCAATTCTTCTGAAACTATAATGTGGACACTGCAGTCTTGTTCAGTAATTGGCTTACCTAACACATTGACGTCTGGCAATGGACCTTCATTTAGTAGTCTTAAGTTCCAGACTTTCTGTCAGCAGTACGGAATACACCATTTGACTAGTCACCCGTACCACAGTCCAAGTAATGGGTTGGCAGAGAGATATGTCAGAACGGTCAAGGATCATCTTTACAAGATAATTCAGCAACATCCTCACTTAGGGAAGATGATTTAGTCTGGGTACAATCCTCTAAATTTGTGAGACCCGCCTTTTCGCCGGGAGTGGTACACTGCAGAATAGGTGCTACTTGTCTCTACGAAGTTCAGATGTTCGATGGAACTCAGAAAATTGTTCACATTCGATGGATGAGTCGTAGATGGGATAACGATTCCAAAGAAGACATAAGCTGGAGTGATGATTTATCTTCCCTAGATGTTCAGCAACAATCTCCGCCTATTGTTCAGGCAGAAGGCAGGAACACTACTTCTGCTCCATCCAACGATGGTACGGCTACACCCAGAACACTTAGGAGGTCTAGTCAACATCAGAAACCTCCCGATAGATATTTATGTAATTAAATATGTTTGTGCTGTGTTTAATTTTTTTTCCATTTCTTGCTTTTTTTTTTAGTCCAGGAGAAAGATGATAAATACAAATTATAAAGAAGGTAACCAAGTTTGTAATCTGTGTGGGTTACCATGGACACGATTTTGTGATATATGGATGTATGAACATGAAGTGTTTATATTGTGCTAGATTATGAGTTAATTTTTATACAATTAAACTGGTGTCATCGTCATTTGGAGTTGTGCATAAGGACTTTTATTTAACTTGAAGTAAGTCTAAACAATGGGAAACGAGATGTCATCAATTTTTTATGTCAATCATTAAACATTTTTTAAGCCCTCTCAGTTAGCATGTAGGTTCAGCCTACAAACACCATTTGCAATTTACAATTTCTTTGCAAAGTCAGAAACATTTCCACAAATGCTTTACAGAATCAGAATTTGAAGTCAACAAGAAGGAGAAGGAGGGACGCTGAAATCAAATGCACCTGCCTCGGTGATTTATCCACCCACCCCCAACATCTCCTAAAATTTTTCATGAAGACCCAATTTATGGTAATTTTTGCTTTAAATTTACCTTTATCCCCCCTTAACTAACTAACTCTCTAGTCATCTTAAACCCCAAGGTTTATGGCTGCAGCAATACAAACTCCCATCTGCCCTATTCTGGGCAAGATCAATCCAATCTTTTCCATCCTTACCGATTTCCTTTATGTCCATCTCAACGTTATCCCTCCATCTTCTTCTTGGCCATTTTATAGGTCTCTTACCATCAGGTTTCCCATCAAGAATCGTGTAAACTCTTCATTCCTCTCCCATTCATGCCACATGGCCTGCCCACCTAAGTCTTCTTGATTTAATTATTCTAATAATATCTGGACATTAATACAAATTATGCAGTTCTAAATTATGTAACCTTCTCCACTCACCTGTCTCCTCATCCCTTTTAGGTCCAAATGTTTTTCTAATTACTTTATTTTCAAATACTCTTAATTTATGTCCCTCTTTTAGTGTAAGGGACCAAATGTCACATCCCCCTCCTCCTTTTGATGGAAAATTCTGGATAAACCCCTGCTCTGCCTAATAATGTATACCATGGATATACGTAGAAGCTCCTGGTCTGACTGCTCAGTACTTTGAGATGCAATAATAATAATAATAACACTAATGTAATACACTACATCTATTCTTAGTCCCACATTCCAGGTAAACCTTAATGATGATGATTGACACCAATAAAAGTAACAAATTGTTTTAATTCTTACCATTTAATTTGTGAAAGTTACGCAGAATTATTACATTATTACATGATGGTATAAGACGTGTTTTCAACTATGTTTATGCTAGGAATTTAAAACCATTATTGTTGATTTACATCTTAATGTATTGTTCTGGTGCCTTAATAATAATAATAATAATAATAATAAAAAATGATGTAAATAAATTTAGATATGATGTAACTAGACTATCAGCATAGTGTGGTCTATTGCAGCTCCCTGCAAGTAAAATATAGGGGGCCTTTAGTGAAAAAGTCATTGAAAATACTATAACGTATATAAGCAGTCCCAGACTCTAGTCTCCCCCCCCCCTTTCCGTCAGCCATGGTGGACAAGAAATGCTCTGCCTTGCCTTTCCACTTTTATTTGAAACATGCATATAGCAGGGAAGTAACATCCAGGAATTATTCAGACTGACGTGAATCTCTCCTTAAGTAAATTCAGAAATGAAATTGCCACTATTATCTTTTACATAAAAAAAGTCCCTTGCCTATTATTACTAATAATGAATAATATATTCAGGCACAAGTTTGTTTCCTGTAACCAAAGTCAACTAGGAGCTCCTGCTTAACTGTAGTTAGTGCTCTTAGGTTCTTACCCAAGTGAAAGCTCGAAATTGTTGGTATTGACAGCATGGGGACTATCATAGGGATATATGTAATAGGAAGAAATAAAATCGGACTTCAGTCTAGGAAAACAGGTAAGAATGGCGATGGGATTGGATGTACTGACCGGGCATCACTTAACTAAAAGCCATTTGGAAGAGCTTGGCCTGAAAAGGGTTGTTGTGTCATAAGTGACACTATGTTGAATTCCTGATGTTATACAAAATTTCAAGAGCATATAAACAACACTGTGGGGTCCCTAAATTTCGTAGCTATCTACCTTAGCTGCCATGACTCTGAACTAGACTTTTTTTTTTTTTGTAGAAACAAGTGGGTCCTCCAAAGAAAATGAACCTCTTTATTTCTCTTTTTTATAGCAATTTATTTTACATTAAAAAATTGGTTCTTAAATATAATGTAATTCAATTCTTATAATTTAATTGCCAGTTTACATGCAACTTAAGATGTGAATTTCTTTTTTTTATTTCTTTTTCAGAATAGAACCTATTAATCTAAACAGCTCTGCTTTTGAACTTTAGAATAGAACAGAATATCTGGACATGCATACAATCTCTAACTTACTTCAAACTGCACCACACCACATTATTAGTAGAAATTGGCATTTTATCCATTTACAAACCTGATAAAATTATATTTATGCTGAATGCTCATACCATGCCATCAAACTTTAACTGTGTTGATAGTAGTCCAAAGAAATGTAATCTAACTTAGAATTTTAATAATATTAATACAAAATTATTATAAAGAAGTTAAAATTGAAATGCTTTTCAACATTTTTTCTTAAATTATATTATTCATTGCATATTACTTGCAATATTCTATAACCTTTTACTTACATTCTTATATGTATACATGAAAACGTTTTTTGCACATTGCACAAAAATTGTTAACTTTACATATTGTTGAGCACATTGGAAGTTAATTTATTTCTTGTTCAAACTATCTGCTTACTTAATATTTAGTCAGAAGTTTCAAAAGTTGTTAGATTCTCATTATGTATCTCTGATCATCATGTAGAAAGGAGATTTGTACCTACAATGTACTCTTTATTATTTTTAAAATTAAACATATATTAAGTATTTAATATCATTGATTGATTATTCAATTCTTACTTCTTGTAAACAGTGTACTAACTGGTTAGCAGTGGACATCTTTACTTATGCTTGTCACCATATGACTTGTGTGGATATTAATGAAACTGAAAAGTTAAAATGCAGGCATCATACTTCAATATTACCGAAATCAGTTCATTTTGTAGAGGCACAGCTCACATATACGAAGCACGACTATTTGCCATGGTAAAAGAAACAATTAAAATTAATGGGGAAATATTACAATCAACACAAGATACTTGTATTCACCTCTGATTGAAGCTCGGGGAGAAGATATAAACTTTCTATGTAAATTAGTTATTACTAGAGCCTGGGACTTTATGTCCTATAAAACTGTAAAATATGTATGTAATTATGTCATATAAATTGGAAAATATGTCATGAAAAATTACAAATATGTCAGAAAAATGCTGAAATATTCCCAATAAAGTCAAAAATATGTACAACAGTACTCTCGAATTTCTCCCATACCCGATAGAGTAGAGTAGGGGCTGTAATATACCGAATGTTATTTTTACTTTTGGCTGATTTTTGTGAAAAGCGAAAAAGGCAAAGAAATGAAAACGAAACTTCTTTACTTCCCGTGCAACAATGAGAGAGAACATTTTTCCTCAATAATGTTTGCATGGCTTTCAATTGTCGGCTGGATAAAAAAAAAAGTGGGGTATTATTGTTCTGTACTAAGAAAAGACGGCACCTTTCTTCCTCCGTAATTTCCATATCCTGCCATCGACAATATGAACTATCTGTTGTGCTAAAGCTATGAAGAAAAAAATTACGAAATAATCGATTATGTGCGAGAATTACGAAATTATACAGAAATATGTCTTATTACAACAAAATTGAAGAAATATGTTGTAAAAATGCGAAATTGGTGAAATATGTCAAAGTATGCTTTGTCAAGTTTGTCTATTTTGGCTGATTTTCATCACATATGTAAAGATCTCACCCCAATATTAGATCCGAAGCCAATTGAAAAATATGTTATAACATAAAGTCCCGGGCCCTAGTTATTACCCTTCAATTTAGCTTGAATGAATGAAATAATTGATGATGTTTCAGACTAGATAGAACAATTCGGAAATACATTTATGTATTTTGGTAACTGAATTACTTAATATTTTTCATTCAACCAATTCTCAAAATTGAAATTTCTAGGTGGAGAATGTTTGTTCAAGCCTAGGGAATAGGCTGGGCAGGGAGTACTTTATAAAATTATCTGAGGAAGTGGTACCCCTACTAATAAAACTATATTCAACACATAGTTTTATTAATATGGTACCTACAATTTAAGAAGGAAATATTTAACACATGTTCAAACTTGTATAAGTATGGTAATATCATTATCATAATAGCAATGATAATTACATATTTGTTGTATCAAATGAAACCATATTCAGTGGCTTGCCCAACCCCAAATGTCACCACACACTCCTGCAAATAACTTAACTGATATTGGGAATGGTTTGAGCAATAATCACCTGCGATTGAAGTACTTAGGACCAATCTAACAATTAAAAATCATTTTATAATATTCATACTTATGAACAACAAAATAAAATGCAAAATATGAGAAACCACAACCCAAGTGTAAGTTTATTCCAAAATTTAAATAGAAAAACATACATAATTTTAATATTTGTCTGAACATTTTGTGGTTTTCTCTTTAGACACTTCCCTTCTTATCGTCACAAATGGGTATTTTGTATTTCAGTATCACTATCCTTTCCAGTCTGTTGCCTTCTATGATAAGACTGCAAAATGAAGGTCAAAATCACTCATTTATTAATTTTTAAAATCATGAAAGAACTAATGACACACTTACTGAACTTATGATATGCTACTGAAAAGTTTCAACCAGGGATTGAACTGGGTCTTTGTCATTCGATGCCTTTGCTCAACCACTGAGCTACCAAGCAGTGTCCCTCCCCCAAAACAAACACATACACATATACTAGCACACACAGAACTTTTTCAGGAGGGTGGGTTATAATTGTAAAGGTGTATGGTACATATCCGCATTCTAGGGAACAGGATGATAGCATAATATACTATTTCATATATTTGGAGCTCTTCACTCTATTAAAATTGTACTCAAATATAAATATGGTCATTTTAAGGGGTGTTGCATTTATCATTTCATTTTTTTCCATGTTCTTTAATGCCTTCATATGAACATTTTTATTTTCTTAACTATTTAGAGGGTGGGGGAGGAGCTGTAGCTATCCTTTTACAAAAACCCCTTTGGGGGTTAGGTTTTATGAGCTTTCATGTTCCCTTTGGACTTTACCCTTTGATTTCATGAATAACAGAATCATGATCCTGACACAATACATTTGTATGAACATTTTCAAGGGTATACATAGTGGTTTCCCACATGGTGTACTGGTAACGTCATCACTTTGTAATCAAGGTGTCTTGGGTTCAATACCTGGTCGATGCACATAGTGGTTCAGATCCACTTTAAAATGTAGATTCAGCCCCAATTATCCTATCTGTGCATAAAGTGGACTTAAAATAGAAACCTAAACTTAATCGCTGTTTAGTTACCTTCATCTGGAATTAAAAAGGAGCAATTTAACATTTTGAAATATAAATTTAAAATATGAAAAGCTGCTCATTCATGTTTCAGAGAATAAAAGATGTGGTTATACATTAACACGCTCAAAACAAATACTTATTTTATCAGGTTCCTTAGGGTAGGACGACATGGACCACCAAAATGTATAGAACAATTACAGGGGCATCACTTTGTAATCAAGAGATACAGGTCTAGGTCCCAGGTTCAATCCCTGGTGGAAACACATTGCACAGCAGTTTGGTTAGCAATTTGAACTGTAGGTCTAACCTGATTAGCCTATCTGAGCACAAAATGGACTTAAAGCAAACATTGATTGTGGCAATTATATGATAATGAGTTACATGAATAGTGTAAGTATAATGGAACACAGATTATATCCCGGATTTTACATATTTCATGGTTTTTACATTCAATCTCCATGACCCCAATGTTTTGGAATTTCCCTGGAGTTTGCATTTTCCTGCATTTTAAGTTTTTTCAACTTTGTTCTCTGAAAAACATGAGATTGAGAAGTATCTTGCCTAAATATAGTAGATATTAAATGACTTACTTGAGTTGCGATTTGAATTAAATGGGTGGATATGTCTTGTCCTGTCTGATTAACTAATTTCCAAAAGTACCCATTTGATTTTTGAAGGAGAACATATGGTTCATCGAACTCCTAAAAGTAGAACATTGCTTTTATTATGTACATACGTAAAGTCAGCATGGCTAGTATCTCTCTTAACCTGATTCCATAGAATCATTATTCAAAATCACACTTAGATATGAGATAGCACATCTTTCTTCTTGCAGAAAGCCATATGAATTCTAATCCAGTTGCATGAGGAAGGAAACATGTAATATAATCATTTTATGCAAATTTGAAAACATTTCTGTTTACACCCTGCCATAATTGCATGTTACTTTTTCACATAATTTTCTTACCATTTAGTGTGGCAAAACTCTAGGGATAAAAATGTATTGTACATGCTAACTTGTGCATAGATATATATTGATGATCGAGACTGAGTGAACACCAGAAATCACGACAATACATTGCCTCTCCACACAGTACGCTGACCCAATCATCCAACCGACAACTAGCATACCACTGGCTACCTGCAGATCCCACACCGACGCCACCACCTTGTCTCCATTCCTTCACGCATCCGTAGGTGACCAAATTGGCACAGCACTTACTACGCTTGTACCTTCAGTCATCACAATTAATAATAACTGTCCTTGTTTTATTGAATTATTTATAATCAGTTACATTCCGTCGACCCTGCAGGTTTTCAGTCATCCACTACTGGGTTGATTAGCTCTAACAGGCTGATGAAGCCATTAGCGATGGAGAAATTCCACTGCTTTGCCAGCGGTATGCTAGTTGTCGGTTGCATGATTGGGCCATCGTACTGTGTGGAGAGGCGATGTATTGTGATTTCTGGTGTTCACTCAGTCTCCCTCATCAATATGTATGTGTTTATACATTGTATTTATTTCAGGAACATTAACTTACCACTACAGTTCCATTCTCCAAAACCAATACTCTGTCATAGCTCATTATAGTGTGCAGTCGATGTGCTATAGTAATGATGGTACAATTAGAAAATTCCGTTTCAAGTATCCTCTGAACAATACTGTCAGTTCTGTTAACAAAAGTAAACATTATTTATTGAGTTTTCTAAATTTTTCAAATACATGTTTTAAACACTTGGTTAGGTACTTGTACCAAAAATACAGCATAATTAGGTGCTATGATAACTGAAAGAGAGTCCACCTACTTTGAGCCCACCCAAACAAATAATTTAATATTGATACATCTGACCCCTCCACAAATTACAGAAGAGTGGATGTTTCCAATGTCGACTACTTACATAATTTTAACCTAATTTTACCTAATTTTGGAAAGAAAATGTGAAAATTATGAAGCTAATACAATTTAGTCACATAAAAAGGTTTCCATGATTATTTTCTAATTACTATTACTTCACATGTCTGTAATCCTTCATCCTACTTGATGACCTAAACCTTTATTTGTGCCTCCCAGAGGTGCCCACAGGGGGTGATTATGGTGCAGGTTGCGCCATCGAGATTTTTGGGAGGATTTTTTACCTTCAAATAATATAAAATTCAACATTTACATATTTTTCCAAAATATATGTAAAGATTTTACACCTTAAATGCACCATATTTAATCCATTAGATGAATAAAAGAAAGTGTTCAAGGGTATTATCAAGTGGGTGGGGGGTGAAATATCCAACTCTTACATATTAAGCCCTAATTGACACTTTGGGGGGGAAGGGGTCTGAATTAAACTTTGGGGGGACAGTATCCAATTAGAGGTCTTAGATTATGGCGGATATTTTAGTTAGAAGGGATTGAGCATTAAATTGAGGGGTATCCAATTCTTGTGTATTGCTATTGTCTTATACTGTTGCGAAAATTCTGGTGTGTGTAGACAGAATTAATTTTTTGGAGGAGGTAATATCCATTGTTCAAGTCTAAAATTGGCATGGACATTTTGGTGGTAGGAATGAGTATTAAATTTAAAGAGGGAGAGAGAGGAAGCTCTTGATAAAGTGTTAAATCTTAGATTGTTAAGGGATTTCTGTAGTGGAGAGAGAGTTCGAACATTAAATTTTGGAGACTGAATTTAGCGATATGGTATCCACACATTTTTAACCCCGAACATGCCAAAAGAGAAGCTGGAAAAGACTAACTATCTCAGGATCCTAAGAAAGTATTGACACCCCATTAAAATAATATTCTTGAAAGCCTGCAAAGAAATGGATGTAAAATTTTCCTTGCTCGCTTCCCTCGCTGTCATATGTTGCGTGAAAGCGTGTTTGGTGCATTACTGAAGTGAATGTGAAGTTTTATACTACTGTATAACTCCATTACAAGACATAAGCGATATTCTCGATATTAATTAATAACATCACTTCTTAAGATATAATGCTTTGTTTAGTATACTGCTTAATTTAGAGCAGATGCATCATTTGGAACAAAAATGTATTGATCCGCATTTCTAACTTGTCTTCATGTCAGATGAAAATTTTACTTTAGCAAGTTACCTTTGCACTGAAGATAAAATCCACTTAATTATTGTTATGAGTTACTAAAATATATTTACCCCTAGAAAACATAATGATTTCTTTGAAAGAAAAACCGTATTATGTTATCACCGTGAGCATAAGAATTTCTAGCTAGGTTTCTGTAATGTCTTGCGAAACAGAATCGGTCATGCAGCTGGAGCATGTTATTTGGTTTGCCAAGGTTGAATTTTCTATCTTTATTTTAAGTTGTGGAACAATTTATGTTAAATACTCAAATTGTGAGTTTTATAAACCCAGTCACGAACACTATTTATATACATATTTACATAATTTAATTTACTACATTTAACCAATCAATGTGCTAGCTTCAAGTTTTTTCGAAAATCGAACAATAAATAAATATGGACAGTTTAACATGGTATTTCATTCAAATTAACATAATATATTATGTATTCAACAAAATATGGTGCCTCCCTGATGTGGCATAGTGGCAATGTCACCACCTTATAATCAAAGGGTCCCAGGTTCGATACCCTGTGGAGGCACATTGCGCAGTGGTTCAGATCCCACTTTAAACCGTAGGTCCAGTCACAATTAACCTATCTGTACATAAAGTGGACTTAAAACAACAATTCAACCAACCAACTAACTAAATTTATTTGAATAACACTGTATGAATGCTGATGTGCTGTGGTACTTCTGTTCTTATCAGTGGCAGTGATTAGGGGGGGGGAGGAGGAGCAGTTGCCCTGCCACTTTTGCCCCCGCACTATGCTAAACCATATCTACCAAGGGAAAGTAAACTGTCCTTGCCCCCTCCCCCAGTTTTGGAACCCAATCGCTGCCACTGGTTCTTATAACAACATCCTTTTTTAAAAAAAATTTCAAATTTTAACTATATATAGTATTCATGAAAAGTAAAGCTGCCTTCTGCATGTGTGGAGGTAAAGCCCCACACATTCGCAATCTCTGACATTTTGTGGAAGTGATGTGATAAGCACAATGCTTCAATTGCCTTTATCTCCCCAGAGGGTTCCCCAGATACCCACTTATTAGAGGCTAGGTGAACCCCAGAGTTTCTCCATGCAGGAACATCATTGTGAAAACTCCAACCCAAAATTATCCATCCTGGGAATTGAACGTGAATTTCCCACATGACAGTCAGACACCCTACCAACTGGACCACATCAGCACTCTATATCACTGTTTCTATTTTAAAACTCTGAATTATTGGTGGGGTGTGGATCATATCCCTTCGCTTCCGAGTCTGTGATGACAATGCAAATCGTTAAATTTCATGTTCTGTAATTAAACATTACTTTATTCAAAAAGAGTAAATTTTACTTTGTCCTTTATTGTGTTGAAAATACAAACACTAGAGTGCTGCATGGGATCACTTTCACTCGCTCAAACTCGTTTGAGTCTCCTACGCTCAACTACCTCACTTGTAGTGGAATGATTATCAATGTCCCTAATAAGCAGCACTGTCAACCCAAACCCCATACATGGAAGGAAACCACTCTATGCAATTACAATTATAAATCGTAATTCCGTATATTATTATGTAAGACTCAAATACAATGTACAAGGGTCGTTCAAGGTTGACCCGGATTTTCGTACGTAAAAAATCGATGGATAGCCGGATCATGATGAAATGTGCGGGTGACGTAATGTATTCCTTCGCGAGTAACTAGCGCCCGGCATGACGTATTTCGCTCATGCGCAGCAATTGCAGCGAACATGGCGGCAAGCAGTGTGTCTGTGGCTGTGGAGCAGCGGTGTGTAATCAAATTTCTCGTGAAGGAGAAAGTGAAACCAGCTGAGATTTTCAGACGATTGCAAGCACAGTATGGTGAACAAACGATGTCACGGACCAGAGTGTACGAATGGTGTGAGCAGTTTCTTGAAGGACGGGAGCTGGTGACAAATGAAGCGCATGGACACATTCGCCCAACTGCAGTCACACCAGTGAATATCGCATGTGTTGAGCAAATGATTCTTGAGAACCGGCAAGTAACAGTGCGGAATATTGCTGCCGAGGTGAATATCAGTGTCGGGAGTGTTGAGACAATCATTCACGACTACTTACGCTTCCGCAAAATCTGTGCAAGGTGGGTTCCCCGCCAGCTGACATTCGATCAGAAGTGGACACGCAGGACGGTCTGTGAACAGCTTCTGAATCGGTTTCGAGCAGAAGGTGATGAATTGTTGCAATCCATCATCACGTGTGATGAAACATGGTTGCACAATTCAACCCCAGAGACCAAAAGACGCAGCATGGAGTGGCGGCATAAAGGTTCCCTGACCCCCAAGAAAAGCAAAATGCAGCCGTCCGCTGGAAAGATCATGGCAAGTGTCTTCTGGGACATGAAGGGCGTTATCCATGTGGATTTTATGGACAAAGGGAGCACGATTAATGCCCAGTATTACTCCACATTGTTGAGTGGTGCTGTACGAAAGTTCATTCGCAAGAAAAGACCTGGGATGTTGTCTGGAAATGTCATTCTTCTCCATGACAATGCCCGCCCTCACACGGCCAATGTGACAACAACAACTCTGGCCGACATGTGCTGGGAAGTTCTGCCCCATCCCCCTACAGTCCGGATTTAGCCCCCAGTGATTATCATTTGTTTGCACCCCTTAAAGACCATCTGGGAGGGAAGAAATTCATGACAGATGAAGCACTGCGGAGCGATGTCCTCCAGTGGCTACGACAACAACCAAGTTCTTTCTACGCCAAAGGAATTTGGGAGCTGCCAGAACGATGGCAATGGTGCCTCGGCGCGCACGGTGAATACTTTGAAAAACTGACATAGTTTGATGTTTCTTCTGCTACCTATTTCCTCTGCAGAAATAAAAGTCCCGGTCAACCTTGAACGACCCTTGTATATGAAAGTATGCAATATCTACAGACCAAAACACATGCTGACAGACCTGCCTAAGCAATTAAAAATATCTTATCATAGTGCAACAAGTACGTGGACACAGGGGTACCCATCCCCCCCCCCCCCAAAGGCCAATGGTGCAATCCCCCCAAATCTCATCATGTATCCCCCCAAATCATGTGGTAATCCACATGAAGTATTTAATTACGATAGCGTGTCTACTGAAAGTAACATTTTTTTAAGCTTTATTGAACACTATACTTGATCTGCCCATCGTCCTTAAACAGAGGTTTCCATCCCCCAGCTAGACTGTGGATGCATTACCCCTCAAAATATTTTGGCGAATACGTAATAATTCATTTTATTTTAATACAATAGCCTGTTAAACTGTCCATATTTGTTAATGGTTCAAATTTTCGAAATAACGGAAAGCTAGCAATCTCAAGTGTCATAATTATATAAATATGTATTTAAACAATGTTTGTGGTTGGAGAACAAGATTTCAATAACCCACAATTTGGGTATTTAACACCAAGTCTTATACAACTTAAGATCGAAAATTACAGAACCCTAGCTAGAAATTCCTAACACCCTGACGAGAATATAATAAGGTGCCTCCTTCAAAAAACTCACCCTGTCTGCTTGGGGTAATTACATTTTTTTTTTAGAAATCCATAGCAATAATTACATGGATTTCATCTTAAGTGCAAATTTCACTTGCTAAAGCAAAATTACCCTGCAACAATAAGTTAAAAATTCGAATTTGACACTATTTATTTTCCGGTTTTATCGAGTAATGTGCAAGGCGTTACTATGAAGTACACAGTTAGTACAACTATTGCAGCATAGCCTACAGGTAATCAATAATACAATAATATTGCTAATAGAACCATATCATCAAACTGACTCACCTGCTTTAAATTGAGCAGTATACTGACACTAAACATTATATTTTAAGAAATTATATTATTAATAAATATCGAGAATATTGTTTATGTCTTGTAATGCATCTACAGTATAATTCTTCACAATCGTCTCATGAAAATGCCAGACACACATTTTTGTAACGCAACATGGTGAGCGAAGTGACCAAGAAAATATTTATATCCATTTCTTTGCAGGCTTGCAAGAATATTAATTTAATGGGACTTCAATACTTTCATAGGATCTCTCGATATTTACTCTTTTCCAGCTTCTCTTTTCTCATGATCGGCGCCAAAACGTGCACATAATATATCGCTAAATATAGTCCCCAAATATAATGTTCGAACGCTATAGAAATCCCTTGACAATTTAAGATTTTACACTTTATTAAGAGCTCCATATCTCCTCATCTCAAATTTAATATTCAATCCTTCAACCTAGATATTTCCCTCCAAAAGAAAAAAATGCAAACCAAATTTTCCTCTACAATCTCAGATGTAATATTAATACACAAGAGTTGGTTATCCCCCAAATTTAATGCTCAGCCTCCCCCCCCCCTTAACTAAAATTCCCACGATAATCTAAGATTTAACACTGATATTCAATAGTCGGATATTGCCCCCCTCCCCCAACGTTTAATCCTCAATCCCCCACCAGAATCCATGTGTCGATTTAAGACCCAATGTGTAAGAGTTAGATATCCCCACTTCCTTAAGGCTCGGCTGGAACTTTGGCATGCGAATGGGCGATTTTTTTCCAATTTTCCTCTCCATTCGAATTACATATGCTTAGAATTCCTTCTAGAAGATTGACGTGAATTTTCGTGTAGTTTTCTTTCACTGTTGTCTAGATATTATCAGTAGTTTAATAGACTTATGTAATCACGAAACTATTGATATCTAGACAACAGTGATAGAAAACTACACAAAAATTCACGTCAATCTTCTAGAAGGAATTCTAAGCATATGTAATTTTTCATATTTTGAAATATCCAAGAGGTTTTCGAATGGAGAGGAAAATTTGAAAAAATTTGCCCATTCGGATGCCAAAGGTCCAGCTGAGCTACCCGTTACAATTTCCTTGGCAGTCTAAAATTTGCTATTTATGTAAAAGCAATGGATAGTTAATAATGTAATTCAACTTGTGCCAAATGCTGTGCTGTTTCACATCAAATTTCCAATCCCCCCCCCCCAAAAAAAAGTTGCTTGGACATAACGTGAGTCCACAACCCCACCTGTGGGCATCACTACCTCTAAATACTTCATCTGCATCTAATGGATTAAATATGATGTACCTAAGGTGTAAACGTCTTTACATTTATTTTGGAAATAATATATAAATGTTGAATTTTATATTACATTAAGGAAAGAATCCCCCCAAAAATTTCGATGGTGCAGTCTGTGCCATAATCCCCCCCTGCGTGGACATCATTGTTCACTTACCAAAAAGGATAATAATATTCTATGAAATAAGAAAATGCAGTTGTAACATTCAATAACATCATTTTAATGTGACAATAATCGTAGAAACAAAATGTCACCCTAGGTAGTTTCAGCTCATAATCATGTATTTTATTTTCACATATCCCTGTGTATTGTAAGATGTACAAAACTGAATTTTAACATGGAGATGATGTCCACTTAAGTTTCAATTTCACTGTGTCTTTTACTTCACGATCCATATTTGAGGGCCCACTACCACAGACATCTAGCATTGCCCATGTGAACTATCTAGCACTCGAGCGAAAAGGCCTCATTGCAGGGCACATATATATAGATATGACGTCAACGGCATATTTTGACAGCGTGGATTGTCATTGTGAAAACTTAAAGAAAATATATTTTGTAAGAACACGCGTGTAAACTACTTACTTTGGATCTGCATTAGCAGTTGCCTCATCCAAGACTAAAATTTTGGAATTTTGCAAAATTGACCTGCAGAAACAAATGAGCTGCTTCTGGCCTGTACTTAGGCTGCATCCACTGTTGGATATTTCAGTACTTAAACCAGCAGGTAGATCGCTCACCACCTTGTCCAACTGAACCTTGAAATAAGATAAAAGCAGTGAAACTTATTGACATGCCAAAGATAGGGTTGATGGTAGTTGTAGCCCCTCTTTACCCCGCCACCAGCTCTCCTAAAGGAAACATCTGACATGAAAGCAAAATGTAGCACTGAATTCAAAAAGAAGCCGTAACTCACCCTCCTCCTCTCATGAAATATCACTGTATAAGCTCTTATAAAGCTTTTTCTTTTACTGAGTTCTGAAGAGGTAGAAGTAAAATACAGCCACTAACCTTCACAAAGGCAAGACACAAATAAAAATAAGATTTTATACAAAAGAAAAATAACAATGAGCTGAAAAATAAATGCATGCCCCTCCCCCTACACACACACATGTACGTATGCAATTTCATTTCTAACAATGGCATAAGGCAAGACCTTAAGGGGCATCCCAGATGGCATAATGGTAACGTCATTACCTTGTAATCAAGTGATCCTGGGTTCGATACCCAGTGGAGGCACATAGTGGTTCGGATCTTGCTGTAAATTGTAGGTCCAGTTCCGATTAGCCTATCTCTGCATAAAGTGGACTTAAGAGCACACTCAATGGCAAGCCCTTATAGTTTCTTTCTTGCCTTACAAAGGATTCAAATGTTGGCAAAATTTGAATTCTTTCAACACTGACAAATATGGCATTAAATTTTCCTACCTTTTTAAGGGCAGTCCAAAGTTGATGGTCTGAAAATTCATTGAATGGGTCCAGATTTTCTCTCAGTGTTCCTGAGAATGTGGAGATATCTTGAGGGATCACAGAAATGCCTTTGCGCAATTCTTTCAGAGCTAAAGAATTTGTGTTAACATGGTCTATGAGAATATCTCCTTCTGCAGGAGATAGTTTGAACAAGGCTGCAAGCAATGATGATTTCCCAGCTCCTGATCTTCCAACAACTCCTACCTGTAAGCATAAATTCATTCAACTTTGAGAAATTCACCTCTGACACATCTCTGCACTTCAATCCCTGACATTAACTCTCAAAAGCTCAGAAGTCTATCTGGAAATCACCTGGCTGATATCCCGGGAAAACCTCCTCCTCATCATATATTTAGACTTGTTTCCATTATAATGGAGTAACTCAATTACATATATGTACTTCAATTATATATACTCCAATTTAAATTGTTGTTTCTGTCTATCCATCATTATTTTTCTTACTATTTACAGTAGTACTTTTAATTTTGTCTGAAAGCTAACTATTGAATACTTCATTGACGTGCACTGAGGAGTAGCTAGTCTAGCAGAGATAGATCAATCAATCTCACGTCTCTAATTATTTTCAAATCACAATATATTATCTTGAAGCCTCAGTTCATATGCAACATTTCTTTCCACATGCTTCTCGCCCCTCGATGTGATCAGCTGGCAAGGCTGAATACCCTAGCTGGCTCTTCTTCCGCCTTACCAGATCCAGGTATAGACAACCGCCCGAAGGGAAAGGGAAGATTTCTGCCTGTACCTCCCTTGCTCCCTCGACCCCCGCTCAATTGGTTGAAAGCCCATGATTTTAGGTCCTCCAGTCTATCTCCAATAGGACAGATAGGGGATAGGTTTCCCTTCAATTCCTTTGTAAATCCTCTAAAGAACTCAGGGGAAAATTTTCTGCAGTACTTATGTTCTCTGTATTTACACAACCTTTTAAACGTACACATACGTACAATATGTATGTATAATATGGGATGTAGTTTTATTTGTATATGAATGGGAACATACTTGTATTATGTGCAGACAAAAATGTTATGGTTTCTTTCCTTTTTTCAAATATGGAATATATAATGAATAAATAACAAATA
The DNA here is from genome assembly GCF_977018435.1 of Lepisma saccharinum. Lineage (NCBI taxonomy): Eukaryota > Metazoa > Arthropoda > Insecta > Zygentoma > Lepismatidae > Lepisma > Lepisma saccharinum. Next base: position 111,302,455 of record NC_139229.1, on the reverse strand, counting down.
TTTTCTCACACTCTCTCTCGCTCTCGTTTTAGTATTTTTTTTAAATATACTAATAATTTGGCCTCCAATAAAAAATATGGGTAAGCTAAACAGTCATAAATACAGATGTATTAATTTGGGCAAGTAAACGCGTGTTCTAATTGTTGTTGTTGGTTTGGTTTATTTTACTTCACCTTTCTGCCACATTTGGTTATCGCGAAAATGAGGATGAGTGGTGATATAATGAAATTGATGAAGAGACCTCACAGAGAACAATTCAGGCCAGGATTCGAAGCCGTGACGAGCGTGCATTCTTGTTCCTATGTGTTGTACTCTGCAGTGAATAATGAAATAATTTGGAACGTAAAATGTATCCCAGAACTAAAAAAGTCAAATGAATATTGTTGAAGAAACTACAAAAAAGTGTGTTTTGTTACCTGTTCATCCCCTCTAATATATTTAATTTTTGCCACCTTCCATCACTTTTTCTAGCTGTATAGATTTAATCATGATAAGTAGCTAATGAGCTTATGGAAGTCACGAGGGACAATCATAAACAGAGAATTCTGGACTCCTGATTTCACAGTGCCCTGCAGATGCACTGGGAGGAAATTATTTGTATTTTCTTTTTCCTTTCTTTAGCGTTGCTTTTCCATCATTTTACCTAACTTCTGCCATGACGATGAACGTTGATTAAATTAAACGGATGAAAAGTGGTTACAAAGGAACAGTCATGCACAGGCCAGGGCTCGAGCCTGGATCCTTCAGTAATGAGATCGTGAGATGAAGAAATTAGGGAAATCAAGCAATGCAAATTTTTTGGAAAAACGTTAATCATATGCATATGGTGTTTCAAAAATCCAATTGAAATTTACGTACCACTGAGTAAATACGCAGTTTTCTTTACCGATACCAATGTATCCGAATAGTTAGAGTTTTCCACTCATCTTTGTTGTCGGCCGACCTCAAAGGGGAGTGCAAGGTGGATGCATGTACCAGGTGGACGCACATAGTGGTTTGGATCCCACTTTAAACTGTGGGTCCAGTCCCAATTAGCTTTTATGTACATAAAGTGGACTTAAACACCAAATCAACCAATCGCGGTGTAGTGGTTATCACTGCACGCTATGACACCAGGAGTTCCGGGTTCGACCCCGACCTCGGCATGGGTGTTTTTTGTGTTTGTCTCTTCATTAATTGTATTGTACCATCTTCGCGATTAACCAAATGTGACAGTGACGCTAAGTAGCATAAATCAAATCATTGATTGATTGTTTAATTTGGATTGTTTTACTTCACTTTTCCTACACTTGTGGCTAATCATCAAATCAACATGTTTTGGATTTTCGAAAGTGGGTGGGATTAACACGTGCTTCTTTTCAGTAGTCCTTCCTCATTTTGCAATCCTTTCCTTTCTTTGATGTTCTATTTTTAGGAATACTGGGCCCTAAAGGGGGAGGGGGATTATGACCCACACCAACCTCTCTTGGCCACACCACTCACTGATTGCTACCCCAAGTGTCGACATCACCGCATGTCACTGGAATACTTACATATTTTGTACCACATTGGTTTGTTATTATGAAAAAATATCTCATTAGCCACTTTAAATCTACTTTCCTTGAAATATAAATTTTAAAAGATATTGTGTCCTACCTTCCACTTAGATTCTACGATGAAATTCACATTCTTCAAAACATATGGACCACCAACTTTATACTTGAGGCCAATGTTTCTAAATTCAAGATGTCCATTTTGAGGTTTCCACACACTCTTTACTTCACCTATGACAAAGAAAACAAGAATGTAGTTTGCAGAAAGAACATATTTCCACATTCATTCATTTCTCTTGGTGAATGTTATGTTCTAATGAATATTGCATACTTGAATAATATTTTATCAGGTTAGGTGAAAAATCGACTTTCCCTGGGTTTTTTGTATTTCAAATTCTGATACTTTCAAATGAGTATTAGCCTACATTTTCAGAGATTAAGAAACGTGTTTCACAGCGGTGTTAGAGCATCACTTAGGTATTATAGTGCTTCCCCAATGGCACAGTAGTACTGCCATTACCTTGTCAGCAAGGGATTGCAGGTTCAATACCCAGTGGAGACACTAGCGGTTCTGATCCCACATTAAACTGCAGGTCCAGTACCAATTAACCTTTCTGTGCATCATGTGGACTTAAAACAAAAACTAAACTCAAACTTAGTTATTATTTTGGTAGTGGAAATATTCAAATATGGTGAGTGGAGGGGATCAGATGGCCGAATTGAAGCAACATATCACCAATGTTTTGACCATATCAACTAGCCTACAATTAGATTTGTTGATTTCAAATTTTTATAGGGGTCTCACTTACAGGACACTTCTCAACCACCTTTTTGGTCAAGCCTCGCCCTTCGACTTGTGACATCACAAAAAATTCAGTCTATTAATGCTAAGAGCCCTAAGCCTTACATTCCTAACCTAACAATGATAGCATTAAGCAGCCAAATACCATGAAAGAATCCTCTGGAAATCAGTAAGACAGTGGTACACTTAAAGTGGGTGATGTGCAGAAGAGAGAGTTCAAGTGATCTACTGCAGACTATCCAATATATATATATAATTTTTTATTAATTTTACAAGTTACTCAATGTGCTTTTCTATAGAAATCTCGTGAAACAACCATCTTTAACTATGATCATGCAGCACAACGTAATTCACACATTCTTACATTGTGGGTCCACATCTGAAGCTTCTGTTTCCAAACGTGCATATTCCATGACTCTGTTCACCGACACCATATAGCTGAGCACCTCTGCAAACAATCTGAGACCCCATGGCATCATCCCAATAATGTTAATTGCAGACATCAATGCAAGACCTGTCTCATGGCTAGGATTATCTGAAAATTTTGTACAAATCTAATAATTTATCTATTCTAATAATTTATATGTATGGTCATTCACCCTCACTGGTTGCATGAGTTTAGAAGATAAAAATAATGTTAGGTTTTAGAAAAGCTAAATTCTGTGTAAGAAAAACAGTTGTACATAGTTGAGCTCTGCTACTTTTGATTTCCATATAACAAGATGTTTTCTTCAGCATTACAGTGAATACCGTGATATAGAGATTTTAATTATGTAAACGATATAATGTGTAATAGCTACCCTGAGTATTGTTTCAGCACTTGAAAATAATGAGAAATGGTTCCATAAATTAGAAATAAAAGTAAAGTTCTCCCCTGTTTTTTGCACCACACCATGAAGGCATATAGGGGGTGTGAGTTAGTGCCCCACACTTTCTTCATCACGGCTGAAGGTGGGGAGCGATCTGATCAGCACCTCACCCCTGGCTACCTTTACCCCCCCCCCCCCAGAGTTTCCGCCAGGTAACCACTTTATATGACACTGGGTGTTGAAGCCGCTTGAACAGGTGGAAAAAATCCCGTTTCTCCCCTGCTAGGGATCGAACCCGGTCTCTGGCATGGTAGTCAGATGCACTAATGACTGAGCTACCGTGGCTCTTCCCATAAATTAGAGATGGAGATGTCTATTGAGAAAGTTATGATTGCTCTGTAAAATACGCCTCCTTGATAGTGTAGTGTATTGATATTTATAATACTGTCACCTTGCAATCAAGATGTCATATATTCGATTCCTGGAGGAGGCACATTGCACAGTGGTTCAAACTGTAGATCCTGATTAGCCTATCTCAACATAAAGTGGACTTAAAGACAAATTTTCAAGACACTGGTTACCATATGTCGTATTTTTAAATAATAAAAAAGAGCATATGGCTAGATTATCTTTTTAGAGGAAAATGTTAGAGTTTCAACCAATCCCTAACCAAAAAAATTAAATGCTAGTTTGAGTGTGAATGTGGTTATTGCTAAAAGCGATACTCAAACACCATCAGTAGTAACCAATAGGTTGATATCAGAAATCTACCACCCCTTCTTTGGTCCATGACTGATTTGACATATTTGTAGTGACATATACAGCATGTCCACGCTAGAGGGATCGAGAAATAAATGCTCGCCATTTAAAACCAGATAAGGATATTGCTGTTTTTTTCATATGACAGGAAAGGGAAACTCTCCGAGATTGAGCAACACTGTTTTCAGACAGCTACACGGTCGCGCATGCACGTCAATAGCTTTTGTCTCGAAAGGAAGCCAGGCGCCATTCAGTAGTCGATCGCGCAGTGGAAAACATGTGGACACCGCAACAGAAAGTTCAGTGCATGTTATGGCTAGCAGAAGACAAATCTGTTACTTGGGTTCAACGGCGTGTTCGTCGTACGTGGAATGTGGATCCACCTGGTCATAAAGCGATTCTCCAATGGGACAGAACACTCCGAGAAACAGGTTCTTTACTACCGCAAACCGGCAAACATGCGAAAGTGTCTGTGAATGAGGCAACAATTGAACGTGTGAGAACGGCATTTGCAAGGAGTCCAAGGAAGTCTATCCGAAGAGCTAGTTCCGAACTTTAAATTCCTAGATCGACTATTCACAAGGTCTTACACAAGCAACTCCATTTGACTGCTTACAAGATCGAGCTTCATCACCACATAAAGCCAAATGATCATCCGCGTAGGGCACATTTTGCAGCTGAAATGCTTCTGCGAATTGAAAATGACAACTCATATCTGGACAAGATTGTTTTCTTGGATGAAGCAACCTTTCATTTATGCGGCAAAATCAATAGGCACAACTGCCGGATATGGGGTTCAGAGATTCCCCATGTTATTCAAGAACATGAGAGGGACACGCCTAAAGTGAATGTCTGGTGTGGATTGATGAGGAACTCTGTCATTGGACCATTCTTCTTCTTAGAGGCTACAGTCACAGGACATGTGTATCTGGACATGTTGCAGAACTTCGCCATAGACCAATTTCCCCCAGGATCGATTTTCCAGCAAGATGGAGCACCGGCCCATTATCATCGACAGGTGCGTGACTTCTTGGATGAACGTTTCCCCGATATGTGGATCGGAAGAGAAGGACCCCTTGCCTGGCCACCCAGGTCACCCGATTTGACCCCTTTGGATTTTTTTTTCTGGGGATATGTTAAGGACGTTGTTTATCAAGGAGACATACCAAGAAATTTGCATGAACTGAGGGGCCGCATCACAAATGCAGTAGCGCTTGTGACTCCCCAAATGCTAGAGAACACTTGGCGGGAAGTTGAATACCGTTTAGATGTGTGCAGAGCCACCAAAGGTGCACATATCGAGTTGCATTGAACATCATCTGTATCAAGTAAAAGTAAAAGTTTATGTTACCAATACATTCTGTTCACTAGAAATTATCACTTATTTCTCGATCCCTCTAGCGTGGACACCCTGAGCACAAATAACTATGACTATCATACAAGTTTCCAGCTTTTTGTGTGTATTCTCTACGTCAGTTCATTGTGATCCATAGCCTGTCAAATCTGAAAATTTTTCATTGAAATTCAGTATGTAAAAGTTTATTTTGTGGAAGATAAGGAGTATCAGCTAACAAGCTAAAATGTTATTAAAAATTTGTACATACTAAATACCAATTTTGATAAGTAAGTGAAGGTAGTGTATAATTTTCTAATCTGATAATTCAAGTTCAAACTCCTTGGAATTTACACAAAAAGATATTATTATTTCTAATCCAGGATGAGTGTCCTCTGTCATATCCTTCTATCCCTTCCTTGCAATTTACATACTGCATTATATATAATTTAGTTGTAAATATATTTAAGGAAAAATTGTTAATTGTAGATTACTTACCCTGACTTGAGAAAACCACAAACATTACAGCCACGCAGGTGACATACACTGACCCAAAAATGTCTAACCAAAGTCCCATAGCATCATTAGAATTTATAAATAATATTGATGTTGACGAGTTTTGATCCTGAAAGAAGAAACCTGAATGAAGTAACTAGAAAATGTAATCAAGTGCTTTTCTTGCACATTGTTATTCACAAAAAATATTCTGAAAGTTACCCAATGAACAGCCTAGGACAAGTATTTTTCTGTGTGATGTGCCTTTGCCCAACAAAAAATTACCTAAATTCTGTAGTATTTTTTAAAAATAAAGTAGTAATTTATTACTTGCTGCTAGTGTTTTAAAATTCAAAGTTCAAAGTCAGACTAAAATTATAGAAAGACTTGCATTTCATATGAATGCCTTTTTCGTACATTCATGCAATAAGAATAAAGTGTAAAGTGCTCCCCCGTACCTTGCACTATGCCATGAAGGCATATAGGGAGCATGAAACTAGGGCCCCCACACTTTCTTGATCATGACTAAGGGTGGGGGTGATGTGATCAGCACCATGCCCCTGTCAACGTACCCCGACACATGAATGTTTTTCACAACAACACTTTTCATTTGGATCTCATGTTTTCCAGTGTTATGGCACACATCTTCAGTTTTATTTATTTATTTTCTTATGGCTATCGTGATACTCCAAGACATTGCAATGCACAGTTTGAAAACCCTTGGCTTGGGTTATAAATGATAAAGTAAGGCTCTGATGAAGAATTATGCATTTCATATATCTCTGAACTACTACAACAAGTAAATAAACAAGCACTGAATGTAAAATAAACTCATGTGTTAAAAATATTCCTATATAATTGAACAGATATGTATTATTCTCTCACCAGTTTTTGTTCAAATTGCTTCCTCATGAATTCCTCCATATCTCCAACTCGAATGCTGGTCAGACCTTCATAGGTGCTAATCAAATGTGCATACACTGGGCTACGAGCTGCAACAAATACAAGATCCTAATATGAATATTGTATTACATTTTGCTTTCAAACATCTTTTTAAAGCTTATAGTGTAGTTTGAAGCTTATTGGCATGCTTTTCATAAATTTCATCTTTGTTTGATTGATTGATTTGCATTATTTTACTTCGCTTTTTGCGCCACTTTTGGCTAATTTGCGAAGATGGGGATGGGTGATGATATGATGAAATTGATGAATGAACACTCACAAACTTCCATGCCCAGGCTGGGATTCGAACCTGGGACCCCTGGCATCGTAGCACAATGTGCTAACCACTCCATCACAGGGGCTGACATTTCATGTTTGAGACCTGATATTAGTGGAACTAATCATCTAATAGATAATTGTTTAAAAGTTTTATCCTCAGCTAGTGTGGACATATTGTTTGTCTCATATTTTGAGAGAGACGGAGAGAGGGGGGATTCAGAGATGAGAGAGTGCAGAAGTGACAAAGAATATAGTGAGAGAGAAAAAAAATAAAGAGGTCAAACAGAAAATCATATTTGGTCAATAGCCAAATTTGTATAAACATATTCAGCCTCAAACCAGCTGCTATTCTACAGATCCGATATAAAATTTCAAATAGCTCATTGACCTCCTTAATAAATATATGTTATCAGATGAACTCAGCCTGGACATGGAAGTGTCCCTTTACCAATTTCATCATATCATCACTCATCTTCATCTTCATGATTAGCCAAAAGTAGCAGAAAAGCAAAGTAAAATAGGTAAATGAAATTAATCAATATTCAGCCTCAAAGTAGAAGCAAAGAGTCTTCTGGTACAAAGACATTTCTTTTCTGTGAGATATCACTTAATAAGGATAATCAGATAATCCCTGACATCAAAGAGAAAAAATCAAATCTCATATATTTCTTTGTCATGAGTTTCACCAATGTTAAGCAATTTATGACAGAATTTAATGAATATTAAGTATGTAACTAACCTACAGCTTCCAATTTCTTCAGACTTGTAATTGCTGGAAGAAAATTTACAGTAGCAATGCAGGCTGCAACAGTAAAAATCAGTGTTGGTCCTATCATCCAGTAGTTTAGAGCTATTATTAGAATCAATGATCCCAGTGACAGAAAAACATGCTGCAATTCAAAATATAATATTAACAGTGTGTATTTACAATAACAAATATGTGCAAATTAATTTCTTATTTCCTATTTATTAAGAACTTAATTTGGAATGAAAGTGAATGAAATATTTTGAATATTTTAAGCTGCTTCAAATTTTTATTAACTTTAAGAAACTATTACCTTTCCTATTAAGATTAGTTAAGCTAGTATTATTTTGTTTTATATATTGTATTTCCATTACATTGTAGGTCTGATCTAGATTATTCTATCTGAGCATGAAGTGTGCTTAAAACGAACTTGACTAAGTTCCAAAATTCTCACCTGCAGCCAATTAATGACAAGCATTGGTATTTGATCATCTATTGCACTTATGTCCTTTGCAAATCTGTTCAGAATAGCACCTAAAATTACATTCAAAGAAAGTAGGCATTACATATATGGACAGCTATTAGTGTGTGTGTATGTGTGTGTGTATGAGGTAGGGTGACCATATGTCCCATTTTGACCCAGAGAGTCCCGTTTAGGAGATGTGTTCCAATCATCCCGAACCATCCATATTTAAAAAATCCTCCGGATGTCCCGTTTTATGATAGTCTAAAAATTAGCTTGAAAACAATCTAAATTTGAGACATTTCATGTTATAAAAAAGGTCAATGGAATTTATAAACTAGTGTCATGACAACACTGTTTCAATTATTTCATAGAAATTTGTTATTTTTGTTATTTAGCATCGCTTTTCTAACACTTTTGGCTAATTGCGCAAAAGAATCAAAATTGTACATTGTCGTCGAGAAGATTCGAGCAGACAGCAGTCTATTGTTTAGGTTTTTTATTTTTTAGGTGTACTCGTATTTTGTTATTTCTAGAGCAGTAAATAAGCATTTTGTTTCAATGAGGGCCTGCAACAAGAACTTAAATTTCTGCATCTCGGCACAAACTCACCTGACAGTTCCTAATAAATTAGAGAATGCTAATATATTTTCTAGTTCAGTGGACAAAACAAAATTCTTCGATCAGTGACAATTTTCAAGAGCAATCATAACACAACTTCAAAAAGACAGGAAAGAAAATAAGGTTTATTTGTCGGATAAATGGGTAGAGGTTTTCGATAAGTTGAAGTGAACCTCATAAAGTATGACGTCTTTCTGAAAGCGGTGGAAATGGTGTTATGCTTGCCACTTTCGGTTAGCTTGTTTCCTCAATCTTGAACAATATGTGGACAGATGAAAAACCTTGCTTACATGTCTCAACAATGAAGTCTTATCTTGTTGGCACTAGTAAACTTTATCGAGAGTTGGTGGGAGATGAGGGGTAGGGGGTGGGGGAGTATGAACAGTTCTGGCATTCTTCAACTTCATAATAATAATAATAATAATAGTTTTATGATGCCGATTTTTCTGGAAGGAGTAAACTGACTTCCTTGGATCAAAATATTATGGTCACCCTAGTATGATGGAAAGTCATTAAATAGAATTTGATTCTAAAGTGCATGGAAAAGTATGCACATGAGACTTTTCAATGACTTTAATGACTTTCCCTCGTGTGTGTGTGTGTGTGTGTGTGTGTGTGTGTGTGTGTGTGTGTGTGTGTGTGTGTGTGTGTGTGTGCGTGCGTGCATATAACCATACCCTATACTATATAGCCTCATATATTAAATCTTGAGTCTCTTATTGAGTGACAAAAACAATTGTACCACTAACAGGCTAGATATGTTAAAACATTTCAAAAAGCTCCAATGACAATTGTTTCATTTAGGTGATTAAAAAAAATAGATGTGGATTATTTTTCAGAATTCCATAGCTTTTTGAAGACAAAAGTCTGCTATGCAGCTCTTTCATTTGGTGATGTACCATCAAACTAATGAATCCTGTTATGTGGTATTTTTGATCAGAGCCTATACTTTTTTTTTTAAAGCAACTTTCAAATTTTCTTCATGATACTGGGTCAACATATAAATTTCCAGGTTTCATTAGATGATGGCTGCCTGTACACAAGTTGAGAATGCTGGGTGTTGCTCAATTGTAAGTTTCACAATGTGACACCTCCCACATTCCATCTTCTTCCTTCCACACGCAAACACACATTATAATGCTCTAGGTTTGTCCTCTTCAGGTTTCATATTCACTTATGAGAAATTATCAAGTACAGTACTTCCATACAAGACTGAAAAACATGCTTAGGTATCTTATCGTGTGGCACACACAGGAGATGTACTGTGTAGAAATTTGTGTGAAATTTCTGTGCTTAGATATACTATTCAAATTAGGTCAGAATTGAATAAATTTTAAAACCTGAGGCATTCTGGTTAAAAATCTGCATTGGCGCCCTAATAACTGCATTCAGCAAAATATTATGAAGTCGTATTGATGCTGCAAGGCAGCTTTTGAAAAAGTACAATGACCTAATGATGAGAAGAAGGATGAAGATAACAAACAGGCATGCATAAATGTCTAAGTAGTGGTTCTTCTCCATCCATCCTTCTGGTGAATGATTCACAGTTACCCCTGGTTGGGAAGCCCTGAAAAAAAAATTGAAGATAAAACGAACAGTAGGAACCGAGACTTGTGCAAATACAACAGAATATACTCATTTATTTTCTAAAGTCAGGTCTTCTTGATGGCATGCTGTTGCCTTGTAATCAAGGTGTTCCAAATTTTATCCTTGGTGGAAGTTCATTGCACAGTAATGTGAATCTCACTTAAATGGTTCCGATTAGCTTATAGCATATTTAAAACGAACTTTGACAAACAAATGTTTCTGTTCTGACGTGAAAGGGTACGGTTTCCATGTAGACTGGAATCAAGTGATAAAAGTAATTGCATTATCAAGTATAACCTTATCAAGTACACATAAAATTTCATCTAACATTTAGTAATAGTATTAGATATTTTTAATGTGTATATTGAAATACTAATCCAATTGCTGGTGAGAAAATATGACAATATAATGGCAATGTGCACAAGTTATATTTACGTCAATAGAAGATTTTTAAATTATGATTTTGTTTAGTTTGAAAAAGTTAGAAATTGTTAGTACGTAAGGAATCACATGTTAGATTCATTTTTAATTTATGATGATGTAAAACAAGATATCTCCATATTAATATGAAGTTGAGTAATTTAAAATTGAATGTTATAATTCAGGTATTCAGAAATTCATTTGTTGAGAGACTACTTGATGTATTATTAAGCATACCAGAAAGGTTCTTAAATCTAAATCATAGACCAACACCATAGCAAATAATGAAAATTTAATAATTCTAATTAAGGAACTTTAACCAAATTCAAATAGCTATGAGTATTTTGGATATAATGAAGATTCAGATACCGGATCAAGAATTCAGATATCAGTTCTAGTATTTTGGATTTAGATATCAAATCCAGGATTTGGATATTATCCAGAACTTGTACCCAGGTTCATGATTTGGAAATCAGAACCAGCATTTGGTATTTTGATCCAGAATTCAGATTCTGATAGTTTTGGAATTGGAATGAATGCCTATCCTTTGTACAAGAGACTCAAAGTTTACTTACCAGAGAGTTAACCAAAAGTCGGTCCCATTGAATACAATTTGTACAGCAGCAAAGAGAAAAATTAGAAGAAATTTTACTGAAAAGTTGCTGGCTGCACTCTGGAAATAATCCCTCAGTGCCTCCAGGGGCTTCCCTCCTGAGCCAGTCATTTCACTTGGAGGCTCGTTTGCATTTTCTGCTGCAGCTTTCTCCTCAATTTTCTGGAAGAGCATGTCAAATTATTCAAAAATACATAATTTGTGATATTCCTGTACAATATTGACATTTTTCTCAAACTTGTATGGAGTATTATGATAATTTTATTTCATTTTGTGATGTAAGAAGTTATAACTGCATCTACTGTGTAATCACTGTATGGACCATGGATACAAATCGGAAATTAAAATGTTGATAGTTTGTTAGCTCTTGACACAAAAACTCACAAAGAGGATAAATTGTAATGAAATACAATAGTATTTGATTTCCAACTTGACATCTGGGCCTCCCGATGGCGCTGTGGTAGCGTCATTGCCTTGTAATCAAGGGGTCCCGGGTTCGATAACCGGTGGAGGCACATAGTGATTCGGATCCCACTTTAAGCTGTGGGTCCAGTCCCGATTATTTTTACTGTGCATAAAGTGGACTTAAAACGCCAAATCAATCAATCAAAAAAAAAAAAAACTTGACATCTGAAGTAGTTTCAATTTCTGATTTGATCAATAGATTCTAATACTATTTTTATTTTAACAACCAAGTGAATATCAAGAATACATATTAATCTTTCATTAAGTTGTAATGTCAGTCCACCAATTTATCCATTTGTAGCTTTATTTGTCCCATTGATATTAAAGGTTAGAGAGATATTACTTTTTTACCTTATATTGTTATACTTCCATACAGAAGGATGCACTAGTTGGGATAATTTATATGGCATTAACACACTGGATCTGCCAAAGTTTATGCTAATATCTCTGTTAGTTGACAAATTATTAAAATACGAGGGTGGTTTGAAAAGTTCTCGGAATCACCACCAGATGTCAGTGCTAGGACAATGAGGTTCCCGCATAGTAACAGGCCATCCTTTATTAATAAACACTTGGCGCGTCAGTGTTCTGGGTAGAGATCTGTGGTGCGGACGTCACTTTGTAGTTGTTCCCGTGCAGTGCTTTGTGAAGATGGAAAAAAATCGAGATTCGAGCGGTGATTAAATACTTCGTAAAGAAAGGTATGAAAGGAAAGGAAATTCATGCCGATTTTCTGAACACACTGGGGGACTCTGCTCCTTCATATTCAACTGTTGCAAAGTGGACAAACGAGTTTAAATTTGGTCGGGACAGCTTAGAAGATGATCCACGTAGTGGTCGCCCAAAATGTGCTACTACCCCAGAAATTATTGAAAAAGTGCATAAATTGGTCATGGAGGATCGCCGACTGAAAGTGCGTGAAATTGCTGAAGCTATAGGAATGTCATCCGAATGGGCGTATCACATTTTAACAGTTGAATTTGATATGAGAAAATTATCTGCAAGATGGGTGCCGCGACTTTTAACACAGGACCATAAACACATCAGAGTGGACATTTCCGAACAATGTTTGACTTGTTTTAAGAGAAACCAAACAGATTTTTTGCGCCGGTTTGTGACGACAGATGAAACGTGGGTCCACTACTATACCCCAGAGACAAAACAACAGTCAAAGCAGTGGAAACATGTTGATTCACCACCACCAAAGAAAGCAAAGGCAATACGGTCGGCCGGAAAGGTAATGGCGTCAGTGTTTTAGGATGCGAAAGGGATTCTGTTGATCGATTATCTTCCCACTGGTCAAACAATTACGGGACAATACTACGCTAATCTCCTCGACCAACTAAAGCATAAGATATGGGAAAAGAGGCCAGGTTTGACAAGAAAGAAAATCATCTTGCATCAGGACAATGCGCGCCCTCACACAAGTGTCCTTGCCATGGCAAAAATTCATGAACTTGGTTACGAATTGTTGCCACATCCACCTTATTTGCCTGATTTGGCTTCCTCAGACTTCCATCTTTTCCCCAAACTCAAAAGTTTCCTCGGTGGACGGAGATTCTCTTCAAAGGAAGAACTAATAGCCGAAGTTGACACGTATTTCACAGGCCTGGAGGAATCTAATTTTCGAGATGGGATCAAGGCATTGGAACATCGCTGGACCAAGTGCATTAGTGTACAGGGAGACTACATTGATAAATAAAAAAAAAAATCACTGTTGTAAGTCGTTTCTTTCTATTCCATTCCGAGAACTTTTCAAACCACCCTCGTGTATAAATTAATTTTTATTGTTGCCTCCATCAGGCAAACAATTAGGTCAATTGACATATTGTATGTCAAGTCGAGCTAGCCTCAGTAGTTTCTGATATATTGGTAGTTGTAACTGATTGTTGATAGCATAAATTATTGTCAAAAACTGAAAGTGTAATTGTTGACCTCCACAGATGGATTGACAATACGATCGAGTTCATTTGTGGCATATTAAAGTAATATCTAGAGCTCCTGCAAGGCCAAACGGTTACCACTCTCATCTTTGATGTGAGAGGTCCTGGATTTGATTTCTGCGGGAGCTCAAAAGTTTTAGTGTTGACACATCATCATGAGGGTAATTCCGGAGCTACATGAAACGAATAGTTTCAGATTATGAAAGCAGCAGTGTTGGGACTCGATGTGCTAACCATGCATCATCAAATGAAAAGCCACTTGGCAGACCTTGGCCCTCAAACAGATGTTTTTTTTTTACATGGCCTTACAAGGTCTTAACTGCAGTATATCTGCTACTGTTCCAATTTCTGAGATGAGAAAGTCATATGATATCAGTTGTTACCTCTGAATGGCAGATTGGGATAATTTCTGGTTAAGTTAAAATACACTTTCAGTGTTATAATAAATAATAACCTGTGCCTCTACAGCCTGTAAGGGCCTTGGCCTATTTCCCTTCTACAATCCTACCTACAAGTGTGGATATCTTCAACCAGTAATGCAGTGACGTGTGGTCAGCTTGTCGAACCCCCAGCCATTATAGGATATATCCATGACCAGGTTACGCTACTCACTCGTAGCTCCCCAATTTCTTCATGATGGTGGGTTGCCACCAGCCCTTTACACAGGCCGAGAACCCAGGCAGTCTCGAACCCATGTCTTTCCACAGTCGGAGCCCAAAGCACAGCACCTTAAACCGCACGGCCACGGGAGGACTTCAATTTTATAATTGCTTAAATTATCAAGATTCATTCTGTGATTTTATAAATGCTTACTCTTAAGTATGATGCATTGATAATCCAAATACTGTCCTTCCTGACTTCACAGTGAGACTGGATAATACCATCTGACATTGCAAGTGCTATATCGTCTATTTCCTTATCTGCAATCATGTTTCCGACAAGTGCTGTCAAATCCATGCCACTATTCATGACATCATTGTATGACCCACTGATTTTTATGATACCCTAAAAGAATTAAACCAGAACTGTATATTGTTTGCATTAACTACGCCACTCTAAAAGTTTGACTCTAAATATTACTTCTAAAATGTTTAAAAAGTGAGAAATTTTTAAATGCAAGAAAACAATTGCAATGAACTCTCTAACATGTTAGATTACAACACCTTAAAAGCACAATATGAACTAAGGGGAAAAAGGTGAAAGCAAAATTTTCAGCATTAAAAATGAGTAATTCTGTACAACATTTCAAATGTTGATACATATATTCATTAAAAAATAATAAGCTAGTACAATATAACTGAATATTAACTATAACACTGTCACAGTGTGTATGTGTGCCTATGTCAGTCTAACTTATTCCCCACTTCGAGAGTTTTCTTTGCATAAAATGCACATGTATCAGAAACATAGGAATATACTTGTAATGACCCCCCTCCCTCGCTTTCTTAACCCTTCCACACCATATGGCTTCCCATGTATGGCTGGTAATGCAAAGAGTTAAATAATAGGTTACCTGATGTAGAACAACAACAAGATCAGCTTCTGATGCAAACTGCAACTGGTGAGTGACAACAACACGTGTTTTACCAGCTAACAAATGACGCACACATTCGGTAAATAAATGGCTTGCAACTCGTGTGTCTACTGCAGATAAGACATCATCTAGCAGATACATGTCTGCATCCTGGTATGCAGCTCTGTAAAATTCAAATTCCAGTAGGTAGTAATAGTACCAAAAATACCCCTAAGAAATATCACCAATGATTACAAGTTAATACCTGTAAACCTCACAAACCTATAATTTTACACTTTGTGCAACACTATATAGTTTTGTGGAATTTCTGCCACCTTTAACACAATCACACTCAGTCTGAGAGAGGGCATTTAAATGGCTGGCCCAATTTTGTAAAATGGTTGCTTCTAAAATTCACATTGAACCTGATTGGCATAG
Source organism: Lepisma saccharinum (assembly GCF_977018435.1). Taxonomy (NCBI): domain Eukaryota; kingdom Metazoa; phylum Arthropoda; class Insecta; order Zygentoma; family Lepismatidae; genus Lepisma; species Lepisma saccharinum. Next base: position 111,286,696 of record NC_139229.1, on the reverse strand, counting down.
GGCTGTGTCTTGGAGACTATTTCCATTCCCATCATAAATTATTAATTTGCAGATGTACCCAGAGATGGTGGTGGTCTAGTCTGTACGGCATATGACTGCCATGCAAGAGACCCGGGTATGATTCCTGGGGTGGGTGATCTAAGGTCAGAATTTTTTTCGCCTTGTCCCCCACACAAAGCAGCTCTGGGGCTCACGCAGCCTCAAATCAATGGGTACTTGGGGGCAACCCTAGTGGGTAAAGGTGGCTGGTGCATGGTGCTGATCACATCATCTCCAAAATGGCTGAGATTGAGAATGTGTGGGCCCTACCCCCACATCCCCTAAATGTGTCTTCATGCCATGGTGCTATATGCACGGGAAACTTTACCTTTACCTTGCCTACCCAGAAAAGGATACGTTATTCTGACTAGTGTAAACATTTATTGTGTTTTCTGCTACTGATGTATGATGTCAGTTCTCCATAAAGAAAACCAATGTACATGCAGTTGTGAAGTAAAATGTAGATCAACATTCCCTCCTCCTCCTCCTCCCCCCCCCCCCCCCCCCGCAAAATACTTCATTTTCCAGGTTCTCCCTAATTTAAAGCTGAATAACATTTAAAATACTAAACACTATTACATAAATGTACATACGTACACTAAGGAAACTAACCTTGCTAAATTGATTCTTGCTTTCTGGCCACCACTGAGCATAGTCCCTCTTTCACCAACGTCAGTGAGATCACCAAAAGGGAACTGGCAGAAATCCTTCACTAATGCACAGGCGCTAACAACTCTGAGATATTTGTCCTCATTGTATGGTTTCCCTATAGTAATGTTGTCCCTTATAGAGCCCTTAAAAATCCAGGGCTCCTGAGAAGCATAGGAGATATTCCCTCGTATGTAAATTTCTCCAGTGTGAATTGTAAGTTCGCCTAGGATGGCCTGAAGAAGCGTTGTCTGAAAAGAATTGAAAAATTCACATATTGCTAATTAAAAATATACATAGAGTATCAAGCATTCGATGACAACAGTGTTTTATCACTTGTCTTTACCTTTTTGAGAAGAGCTGGTCTCTTCCACCGTCTGTGAGGAAGCTTTTAGTAAATTCTGACTTTTTAATGTGTTGTGTTTGTCTTGTGCTGGTCTCTTTACAACCTTGCACTTTTATTGATTGAAGCGTGCAAAATGGCCTAAAGTGCCGATACACCCAAAACTTTTAATTCAATCAATCAATCATGTATGGAGCAGAGGCTTTGATAGTCAAACAGAGGCAGCAGTAAGACTCAGTTAGTGGAAAGGAAAATTCTAAATGAGTAAATGCGGAAAATCAGAACATACAAAATAAAGAATGTAGGTCTAGTCCCGCTTAGCCTTTCTGTGCATAAAGTGGAGTTAAAAAACCAAACTCATTCATTATCCTCATAATTATGGCTGACAGTGAATTTTATTTAAGAAGTTAAAAGTTTTTGCAATGTTGTTTCTATAAGTGATGAAAACAAATTATTATAATTGTACTTAACTGACTAGAGAGAATGATGAACTAAGCAATCAGAGTTACCTTTCCGGAAGCAATGTCTCCTATGATTACCACTAACTTCCCTTTTTGGGCCGCTATAGACAATGGACCTAACCACCAATCACTTCCTCTTTCGCATTTGATGTTATCGAGCATAATTTGCACGTGGTCACCTCTTGGGTTGGCGAAAGGTCTCTTGTTCACTTCTTCCAACATTAAGAAGTCCTGTGGAAAGTAAGGGATGCAAAAACAGTCAATTTATGAGTTTCCTAAAAGAAATCATTGCATTTTAAGAACAGTTTTTGTTTGAAGAGATTTTTCTCAGTATGTTGAACAGGTGAGCTCATCTTTGGATACTTTTCCAAAACTCACTTTGTTGATATCTCGAAACAATCTCTCTGAAATATTTATTTTAGGTTATGATTATTGTGTTTTATGGAGTGGGGATATGACCATAAAGGGCACTGAGTTATGCCATTTGGAGGAGGGGTTGTCAGTCCTATATTTTGCCAACTTTTTCTACATTTTGATGCTTTTCTTTTCTTTTTAAGAATGCTGGGCAAATGGTGAGGGTATTACTGTTACCAATTCCCCCCCCCCCCTTTGCACATAAATCTGTGACTGAGTTCATTCCACCCAGACCTAATGATGATATTCTTATATGTCCAACAAATACCAATACTTAAACAGCGTACAATGTATTTTTTTTTCATAATGTTCAAATGATAATGTATAAACATTCCATTACTAGTATACGTTTCAATCTACCAGAGTTTTACTTTAAAATGTTCATAAGTTCAAAATTTAGCATAATCAGAACATTAAAATGTAGCTGACATTTAATCATGAAATAGTGCAAATGTTTGTGCAAAGCTAATGCTCAATTTTCAGAAAATTTAAACCCTGCAAAAGAGCTTTGTGACATTTTTCAATGCATACAAGTTTTAAAGTCTAAATTCGTATATCAACTCTGGTAACATAAAATATATTAGCAATATTGTAACATATAAATGTAAAATTAGTTAAACTCAAATATAATTGGTGTGTGTGTGGTTGTAATCTAGGCCAATTAGTGTGTATTTTTGACATAAGCACTTCTACTCTTTTGAGGCATAAAATTCACAGAATTTCTTACCTGTAGCCGGTGAATGGAAACACTCACAAAGTGAAGGAGATTAACTGCTGTTGGCAACTGCACACCAAGAGGCAGACGTATAATTTGCGTAATGCACAGAGCCAAGAAAACCTATAATACAAACATTGCATTTAGCACCATTAAGTTTATACAAAACCAAAAGTGACTGAACAGAAACCCACTTACAATATATTGAAAAGGCATAGTAGTAGCTCAGGAAAAAATAAGTTATTTTACAAAAAATAAGTTATTTTACAAAAAATCACGTTTTTTTTTTTTAAAAAAAAGATGATAACATATTTTTGAACCCCAATAAAATATTGAAGTTATGCCACCTAAGATGGTAAGTTAGGTTGGGCATTATTGAATGGTTAAATATAAAATATTTGCAAAATAAGTGGTAGGTTACATAAATATGTGTGCATTAGGTGATGTTGCATAAAACTAACAACCAATTGAGGCATTGAACAAGAGAAGGGGCCAAGCCATGTGCAATTTGATCTCTTCTCTCATTCCATAGGTTGCACACTGACACTCCCCACATTCTGATCTGGGCCAATACACAGTTGTGGAGCCAAGCCATGATGCTACTGTTAGCAATCAATAGAACATGAAAGGATGTTGGCAGGCACATGAATTCCACCATATAACTCCATTTTCGTAGATTTGTGGCTTGGCCCCTTTTCTCATTCGACGCATCAATTCAGTACTGATTTGGCTTTACTTTAACAAATCATTCATGTTCTAGATAAAATAAAGAGATTTATATTTGTTTCAATACGAGGAACTTAAATTATAATACACAATATATGCAAAGGTAATTACATTTTAGATGATGAATTAGATATTAGATATTGAAATTATAATTTAGTTCAACTTTTTTCCTAGTGATGAGTTTGAGAATTGCTTCTTCACAATTAGTATAAATTTTAACATAAACACGTACAACTTCATATAGAGGTTTTTAAGGTACTCCTCTTTCAAAATTTGGATGGAAATATGTATGTGATTTGCAAGTGCTAAAGGTTAATGATTTACGACTGATCTTTTATACAGAAAGTTCCATGTAAAATATATATATTAAGGCATAATGTGTGTAGGAATACTTTACCTTACCAACTGTCAATTGATATCCCAGTAGAACATATGAAATGATTATCACAAAAAGTGCCAATTTGCTGACTAATAAGTGTGAGAATGATATGAACATTTGCAGATAATGGCACTGTAACAGAAACTGCAACTCCTTCCTGAAACATAAAGGAAACTACACTATTTGCTGGAATGGCAAATATTTTTGCAACACATACATACTACATACTACACACTAACATTGAAATTTACAGATTAGTAATGACAATGCATGTAGAAAGAGAAAGTGGATTACAATCAAAATCAACTATAAGTGTTGAAATGTGGCCTTCCTTTAACCTTGAGGTACAACTAACCTCACTTTGAATAATTTCAGGCCATGTTACTTTGTATGCACAATAATAGCTAATATTATAATGTATAAATATTTCAATTCAACGAATCAGGAAGGTGTGGAACAAAGTTCAACAAATGTGATAAGTTCCTGCAAGATTAAAAATTATATTTTTATTTGTAGAGCTAACACTTAGAATTAGCTCAAATGTAATATTTTTTTCCACATAGAATATCCCTGTTGGCATAGTGGTAATGTTGTCTTGTAATCAAGGGGTCCCAGGTTCGATACCATGTAGTGGCACATTGCACAGTGGTTCGGATCCCACTTTTAACTGTAGGCCCAGTCCCAATTAGCGTTTCTGTGCATAAACTGGACTTAAAAACAAACTGATAAAAGGTAAAAAGCTTAATTTTCGTATCCTGAGGGTCAACATTTAGAGACTGTAGTTATGTAGCATCAAATGTAATGAATGTGGTGACAATTATTCATTTTTTTTGTACTGGTACCTCTACTCCTACCTTCTAATAATGTTGATAATGTTCTGAAAAATGTCCTCCCATGTGAACATCTTGATGATTTTTATCTTTGATATAACTTCACTTGTTACTTGAATACGTTCATCTGTTAGAGATGTCATTTGAGTTTTTACATGAGACAATTTTCTTCCAAGGAACACTGTAAGAAAAGGAGATATAACAATAAGCACATGAAATATCCAGCCAAAAGTAAATAGACATGTAGTGCATGTTGGCATCAATGGTTAGGAAATCATGAGGCATTGTATTTTAACTCACCTAAGACAGGTACGAGAGCCATGATGCAGCCTAGCCCACCAAGACCAGAGAATCCTACATCATTCCACAGGACATAAATCGATGCTGCTGTCATGACATGTGTAGAAAACAGAAATGGAGTGTAGAATCCAAACATTTCAAACTGAGCGACATCATTAGCCACCAAATTCACAATCTGAGCTGCTGAAGTCTTGGTGTCACATTTCAGTTTCAATGTCTATTAGGAATATAAACATATTTTATTGTATGATCAGAAATAGTCTTGTACTACTCACTATTGTGTTGAAAATCTAGGGTTACCAGATCGCTGTAAGGAAAATGTAGGACATGCTGTCCCAAAATGTAGGACATTAAGTCAAAATGTAGGACGCAACACATTCTCAATAAATAATACATATTTCTATAGACCACGCTAGGAAGTAGTTGAAAAATTACACTTTTCAGTTTTTTTAGAAAATATTTCCCAACGAATATATAAATGCAAAATTTCAAAACTTGCAATCATACTAATCAATGCACCTCTTACTACTTGATTTAAGTGGTACTTCTCAGAAGAGACAATTTTTATCAAAATTTCAGGTTTAGTCAAACTATATATTGATGTTAGAGTGGACAGTCAAACTCGTTGAAATTATAGGGACCAATACCAAACATTTTACAGACTTTATGAAAAAATAATCCTCTCGTGAGTCTGTTGTGCTGATGGTAATGAAAGTACTCTCTCAACATTTGAATTATGGCCTGTAATGGCGAACAAATATTCAGCAATTACTGTAATTTAAAATGGTTTCATCTTGGGTAGTTTTTAGTTCAATAACAGGGTGTCTACCAAAATAATACATCCAGAAATCTTGACTTTTTCTGGACTTTTCTAGATCCGACTTAGGTAAAGTTGGAAATTAGTAATTAAGAAAATAAATATTTATTTAATAAAAATCTATACCAAAGGGCCAGTTAAGATGAAAACTGAAGCTGAATTTAAAAAGAGAATTAAATCTGCTATTTCGTGTTAATGCATCTTGAACTGTGTTTGGCAGACAAGCGAGGCTTTGGCGTCTGGACTCACAGCCAGTATAATCTTATGTGGGGCTTGTGTCGGTTGTCCCTATATGTTTATGACTATCCATTCATCCATCTTATCTTACCATCATTCATCTTCATCTTCGCGATTAGCCAATAGGACAGAAAAAAAGTGAAGTAAAATAAACTAAATCAACCAGTCAATAGCATAAATTCTTGACCACAAGAATAATTTGTTAGCCTTTTTAGTGACTTCTTGATCTACTTGTTGATTTTTTACTTTTTCTTGACTTCCATGACTTTCTTGTCTGGCAGACACCCTGAATAACTTTGTTCTCTATGCCCCTGATTTACAATCAAATTATATTGAATATTGAATAAGAATGGGCAACACCTTGTTCCATCAGTATAAACCTTAAGGCAAGAAATTCTGCTCAGGCATTGAACAGTGCGTTATCAGAAAGTGGTCCCAAGACTTTGTTCATTAATTGCTTCCGTTTTCCCGTTTGCTTAATAGCAGGACAAACTATATATCTTTTTGGGCAATGACTGAATCAAAATAAATTTCACTATTGAGTTTGGAAGCGCAGTCCATAGACTTGTAATTTGCATGACTTTTTTCAGTTACGTATTTTCCTAATTATTATTATGTGACGCTCAAATGTAGGACATTTATGATATTTTTCAAATTCCTCCCGGACGCCGGACATAAGGCTAAAATGTAGGACATGTCCGGGAAAATCCGGACGTCTGGTAACACTATGAAAATCTGCATATCCTTCTACACTTTAAATTCAGTTTCTCCCAGTGGAGGCATATTGCACAGTGATTCAGATTCCACTTTGAACTGTAGATCCAGTCCCGATTAGCCTATCTGTGCATGAAGTGAACTTAAAACAATAATTTAAACAAACAAACAAACAATTCAGTTTCGTCCTTTTGGTGAGGTAATTTAACTATTGGACTACCTTGAAAAGAAGTCCAGTTTTTACTGACACCAACCACCACTTCTAACATTCTTCCTAGCATCTAGAAATGTTAATAGCTCTATTTACCATGTCATATTCAAGATAGAAGAGCTAAAACATTAAAAAAAATAAGTAACGATTTGAGATTGTAGAAAAAAGCAATTATTCTGTCAATATTGCATATATGTAAATTACATTATAATTACTTGTACCCTCTGTTAGGCACATGTGGTACTAGTGACACCCATCGGTATTCATCGTGAGATTGCAACACTGAGAACTATACTATCTTGGTGCTTTTCTGTAGCTGACTGTTCTTTCTTTGTCTTTCTTCTAAAATCAGCTGCAATGTTCTGCTACAATTTCTAAGAGACATAATATTATAAAGTTAATGTCAGCAGGGTGTGAAATCGTATATATATATATATATATATATATATATATATATATATATATATATATATATATATATATATATATATATATATATATATATATATATGATACATATTTATAATGGCATTAAATATAAAATAAGTTAATAAATATTTAATACATTATTCGTAAATACATAGAAAAACATTAATTTGTTACTTTTATACATATCAGATATTTATAAAGTAGCAAACTAATTCCTTAACTAGCTGGTAAAAGATGTCAATAAATTACAAAATAGTTGAAATAGTTTTATTATGTAATAGTTGAAATGAAATAGTTTTGTTTAGTTTTTGCTTCCTAATAACATATTAACATAAAGCAATTTGATTTCGTACTTATCTTTAATTGCATTCTTGTTTTACTTTGTGCATATGTTGCTATTAGTGTAGATCTGTTAATGACCTGTTTTCAATATTATTCTTAGTGAAGTATATTTTAAGTTAAAAATAATTGCTTATCTTTTGTTGTTATAGCAAAAACTCCCCACCCAGGAAATTTTTGGTGGGTGGGATTTCTGAGGCGAAGTTTGTTGGTGGGAGGAAATCCCCCTGACACCCCCACCCCCCAGATTTCGCACTCTGAATGTCAGTCACATCCAATGTCAAATGTCATATGGAAGTGAGTTAGTGAGGAAGGGGAGGACACAAATATTTGTGATGAAAGTGAACATGAAAGTGTGTGACCAAAAATGAACATGACACTGCTTCACTGTTATGTATTTAGGCACTCCAAGCATGCGGCCAGTGGCGTGCCCAGGATTATCGAAAGGGAGGGTTATGTGTACATTTTTAAGTAGTCAGTCCTCATTTTGCCATATTTTCTTGCCTTTGAAGTTCTTTTTTTTTTTTTTAATACTGGACCAATAGGAGGTTATAACCCCACCAAACTCCCCCTTGGGCACGCCACTGCATGCGGCTGATGTTAACTGTATAATATTACATCACTTAGAAAGTGCAGCAGAAAATTTCAGCTTAGCTTGGAAGAAAGGCAAAGAAGGAACATTCAGCAAGGGTTTCATAACTTAATGGGTTGGATGACAGGTGTACCCCCTTCACCTAAGTATGTTACAGAAAATAACATGCCTAAGGGAGGGTTAAATTAAGTCAATAATATAGAATAGATTAGTTCATTTTCACACAAACAGTTTATTCATCATATTTTACATGTTAAAACAGGCTATACAAGTAAAATTAGAGAAAGAACAAGATGAAAATTGTAATTTTAATAACTGAGAAACAGTAATAACAACAACTAACTTACCTTTCTGTATACGAGAGAGCTAAGTGCAATTCTCATTTTAATTCCCAGCATGAAGGAGTCTGTTAACCACCATCTGTGAGTGAATGTGTAAACAATTGCACAAATACACACACCTGATGCACACATATATGGTAAATAGCTACTTGAGTCATCAATTTTGTTTGGATCTTTGTTTCTGACAGGGGTATTAACATGGGTTTTCAATTCCTCGACACAGTGTGTTAAGAAAATAGCTTGACCAATCCTAAAATTTAGCAAATAATTAATATACATTAATACTATCAAAAGGCACACATACAAAAATAATTGCAGTAACATGCATTTTAAATGTACATAAAACGATGAAAAGAAACTAGAGCTTAGGAAATATCAGTGACATTGGTATTTTGAAATTTAATTGCCAGTACTGTCTAATACCAATCTGAAAATCCAAGTATCCTGTGAGGTATACAAATATGTTCTGATTGATATTGATAGCATTAGAAATCCAGACATCATTTGAGTTGAATAAAGTGCTGCAAGTTTCATGCATTCTGTGAGGTGATTGTGTGAGAAAAGTAGGTTTTAAGAATTACAAAATTTTCGTATTACAATAATTATGTATAAACAAATCTAAATTAATCTAAATTGGTAGCCAAATTATTTTTATTGCATAATATTTGCAATTATTTAGAATATTTCTAAAATGTTCAGGCATATATCAATATCTTAGAGATCAAAAAAGTCACAAAAGTGCCAAATTTTTATGAAAATATAGTGTGTCAAAATTTACTAACTATTCATCATTGCATAGTATAAGAAACAAAATTATATATCATTAAATGTTCGTAGGCAGGTATAAGATGTTCTAGCATGAATGAGTTATCCCAGCAGCCTCCCAAGAGTCGTTTTGGCCTGCCTGATCTATGAACCACTTGGCTCCCTGCCCTTACATAGAAAATTTTATCCTATGGTATTTAATAATTGCCAATGCTGATTCAGAAAATTGTCGTCATTTATGATTCTGTTTGACTCTCTACGAAGCTTCATTAAAATGTTCTCCTCCCTACCTTACCCGAACTGCTAAGAGGGCAATAGAAGGGGCAGTATCGTCTCCTAAAGAGAGAATTCCATGTGTCATTTTGTGGATGTGTTGGTGTAAGTGCATGTTCAGTGCATATAAAACTTAGCTGGATTTCAGATTGTTAAAATTACAGGCATTTGATTTCTCATCGCGCTTCTCCCTCAGTTATGTCCAAATCACCCTCTGTTGCTGTATGTATAACTTATCTTCCTTGCTTCATTGCCAAGAACTTCAACAACAATAATCACTACATCTCTACTTCTGCTGTGCCGGCTCCGTAGCAGAGTGGTTAGCACATTATGCTACAACACCAGGAGTCCTGGGTTTGAATTCCAGCCTGAGCATGGATGTTTGTGAGTGCCTATTTATCAATTTCATCATGTCATCACTCTTCCCCATCTTGGCAAATTATCCAGAAGTGGCACAAAAAACGAAGTAAAATAAAGCACATCAATCAATGAATCAATCAATCTACTGCTCTATGTGGTTCTCTCCTTTATGATGATACTAACACTTGGCACTGAATTAAAGATGTCGATGTGTTAAAAAATGCTGCACATTTTGGCAACACATGAATACATGGAAAACAGCTGATTTCATCCTCCACACTCCCCCTGCTTGTTAATGGTTAAAATTTCAACGACAGCTCCAGACGTTTTATTCTCATATTGCTCACCTTGTTAATTGATGACTTGCAGTTCCAAGAAAAGAATGAAGAAATGAATCAATAATAATATAAATGTTATATATTTATTCATTTTTCCTCCATTATTGTAAATTCACAATGTACATCATTCAACAGAGATCGTACATAGACTTTCAATTTAGGAGCAGTGGTGTATTCTCCATTGTTACCTGCTTTACTGCTGGTAAATAACTTTATTCATACATAGAAATGGCTTGAAAATTTGAAGTTGCCAGACTTCTGTTTTATTTAACTTGCATGCCTGCAATGCTCTTTAATTTCTATTATGTAATCAATACGTAATAAATATATGCAATAAATAAGAATTATTGTGGTAAACCGGATCAAATTTTCAGAATATGCCAATGCCTGATAGTGGCAGAAGGTATGAAACTTTGCATAGGTAAACTAGTATCACAGACCTACCTTAGAAATGTTAGCAATTTAAAAACATCTCCATGAGACTGAGAATGTTTCTACAGTGTATTGCAGATTATTTTCAGTAATATTATTGCAAAGAATTCTTCATTCACGCAATATTTTGTAAATACTTACAATGTTATGTCAGGAACAAGCCTTGAAATGCATAACAAAACATAATTTTTCCAGAATGTTTTCATCAGAGCATTTTTAAGGCTAGGTTTTACACCATTTACTTTAGATTTGATTTGTTCTTCTGACCAGTTCCTGAAATAAATATTTGTAATGTAAAAAATATCTTAAAGATGATCATGAAAATAAAATTATTTTGTATCTGTTAAATATTGGAATATAATTGTATGTTTTAAGTGTGCTTAGTTTAGTTGGCTTTTGTTTTACATTGAATCATTGGGTCTTTATTAATAAGAAAATATTGCTTCTGTTTATATTAATATATGTGAAGTAAAAATATGTTGCTTGTGAACTCTCTTGTGATTGCTTGTGATTATATTCACATTCATCTACATTTACCTTGCTCAAAATAATACTTTTTGATATACAAGAATCTTAAATTTGAGAAATCGAATAGTCTATTAAGCATTGTGTTATATAGTCAGTATTCTACATGAAATGAAAAGATCTAATATTCCTTGTAATTTTTGGGTGTCTATATTAACCAAAAATTGAAAAATAATTTCTAATCCTACCTTTCCAATTTATTTCCAAGGCTTTCAGATGTAAATTCTGGTAACACTCTATAAACATCAGCTAATGTAAGTCCTTCTTTGTTTCCTTTTCGAATAAGCGGCAGGATCCACCTATCAAAAACAATCAGAATAAGTCACACAATATGTGGTCGATTCTGTATTAGTAATCTGTATTAGCTGATTATTTGGACTGTCCTCTTTTTTTTACATCAAAATATAATTTACATGAACCTACTCTGCACGGCTTTGTGTTTTTCTGGTCATCAATGCCTTCATATTACTGTTACTGCGTCACTGGTTAGGATTATTGTAATACCATTCCAATGTCAATGATATTTCATAATGAATGTATTGCATGCACAGAAACAAATTTCATAAGGGGAAATTAGTGTGTTGATATATATACAATTTTCAACTCAGTCATTTGAAGAAGTCATATCTCTTAAAGATGCAAGGTTCTTTAACAATTGTACCTCACCACACGGGCCTATTTCCATCATTGAGAGCACTGATTTCTGTGTCCCCATCATTGTAGAATGCTACCTCATAAAATGATTTTAAAAGTACAATTCAAGGCTATTTTGTCACTAAATTCACCTTTACACCCCTTAAAAACAAAATTACACCCCCACAGATGAAAAATTCTGGATAAACCCCTGATTCCATGCTAATAAGTAGGGAGCGTAAGTTGATGAAATGTCATCTCTTTTCTGACATCTTGGACACGAGGTCCATTAAATATACACAATATTACACTTCTTCTAGAACCAAAACGGGTAATTTTAAAGTGATTTTTTTTTTGCATTTTTTTTTTTTTACCAATTTTCAGGTTTTAGGTAATTTTCTCCGATTTTCGGCATTTTTCCGTCATCTTTCGCAATATTCGGTGTATTGTTTCGTCATATTTTGTCACTTCTTTCATTTTGGTAATATTCTTGAGTCTTTTCACCAAGGTGAACATAGGCCTATATATATCTCGCAGGATTGCAATTCACGAGCAAAAGAAATGCTGAACTGATGACAGTCTTTGTTGTGTCGGAGGAAACCACCAGGTGCTCGTCTGGGCCAAACTCAGATATTTCAAACAAGTTCTGATGTTAAAAATTACTTTTCTGACGTACTTTTTCCTGGGAGGGGGGGGAGGCGTGTCTATAAACCTTTCCTGGAGGCGTCCCTGATTTTGGTTTCACAAATTTTTATACAGTTTGTTAAATTTCTAAACAAAAATTGTCTTACGTGGATCGATATAATTTCTTTTTCTTTACAGTTCCACAAGAACACTCCACACTACATCACCAGGCTTAAATTGTTTTTAAATTATTCTGTTGATTCCATTGGAAATCCTCGTTGCATATGTTAATTGAATATGCCTGTGGTATCAATTGGACTTTTTTTAAAGCAAGATTGCATTTTGTTTAATTTCCTTTTTCATTTCAATTTTTAACCTGAAACTAACAAATTTGATGGTCATTTTTGCATTTTTTTACATCATTTTTTTAGGACAATCTATTGGTCATATACCTATATTTTTTAGGTCATCAACTTCCGCTCCCTACTAATAAGGGTTAGAAGAGAAATTCCTAAACTTTTTGAGTCCACGCTGCACTTCACATCTCACATTTTTGATGCGATGCTCCTGACCCAATATTTAAATAAATCACTGATTCGATTTGATGAAATTTTCAAAAATCAAGTTGCTTACAGCACTAGCATGTAAAATTATAGAACTGTATGAGAAACAAATTGAGATATGAAATAGACAATGCTATAAATGACCCATATTGAAAATTTGGACTATTATCTATGCATTTGCACTTCAGGATGTTGAGACACACAGTTTGAAAACCTGTGTTAGGAACTTTGAGTTTCAGTTTTTGCTTTAAGTCTACTTTATGCACAAATAGGCTAATGGGGACTGGACCTATAGTTTTAAGAAAGTGCGATCTGAGCCACTATGTACCTCCACTGGGTATCGAACAAACTTTAATGGAGGATGTGAAAATGTGTGTCTTCATCAACAAAGTGACCAACCATCTGTAGTAAACACAACCCAAGTAACCAAAACTGGTTGGGCCAACGCACTGAAAATGGTTGACCAAGCATAAGAACATCCATTGGGCAATGGTAATTTTGGCCGTGGTTTCAACATTGGCCCAACATGTGATTTTTAGATTGGGCCAACGTTTTTTTTTTTTTTGTTGTTTTTTTTACGTTGGGCCAATGTATGGTTGTACGAGTATGTTGGACAAACGTACTGAAAATTAAAGTATAGATAGGTTTGTGTTCTGATACATATAATTTATTGTGAGGCCAAATGTAAACAATAGTACAAGTTATTTGTGAAAATAAAAAAGAACACAGCACTCTCTGTTACATGGTATCATTGTTTTCAAGGCACCGTATCTTCAAGTGGTAGCACAAAAAACTTTTTAGAGTTTACTTAGTTTTCCACCTTTCATGAAATTTAGTTGCACATAACATTGTTTTACCACCTTCAGAATAATACCTGTAAGAATGTTTTTGTTCTGCTACAGCTAAAGAGACAAACAAGAAGCAATTCCCAACACATCTTTCATCCATGGCAGCTGACTAAGGACTGGTGAGTGATTGCAAGTTAAAAATCGCTTCTACTTTCATTAAAAATATATTATATTTCCAGTATGTACTGTGACTGAAATATTAAAAAAGAAACACTGTTACATGTCGTTTATTTTACACCCTAGAATTTACAACATATTCTCGAAAGTTGTCTTAGCATGAGAAAGTTGTTTTTATAACAGATTTGACTCACCTTTCCATGGTTGGGCAAACGTTGGCAACCACCGTTGGTCCAACGTAAGACCAACGTAAAGCCAACTTTTCCCACGCAAAAGCTGACGTTAGCCAAACGGTTGTGGTTACTTGTGAAGTTAGTGCGTGCAGTCAAAGAGAAAGTGAGTGAGCGCAAAATATTCACAATTTCGTGATTTGCCATCCACTTCCCACAAATTTTACAATCACTGCTGCATGAGAATGTGCCGAAAACGATCGTTGAGGAAGGCATTCATGACTCCTGAGTCAAAGCAGTAGTTCGTGAAGTGGAGGAGCCACACGTCTTCAAAACGGAAGACAAAATTCAATTAAACCATTTCAACTAGCATGATCATGTACGCATTGTTTTGGGACAGACAGGAAGTGTTGCTTGTTGACTTCTTCCTTCCAAGTTGAAAATCAACAGAGACTGCAACACTGCAGCAACTGCATATTGCGATTCATGACGAATGACTTGACTTTCTCACTCGCAGTGTCATGTTGCTGCATGACAATGCCCGGCCGCACGCTGCAGCCCAAACGAAAGACCTTCACACCAGATTTGGCTAGGAACAATTTGACCACCCTTCCTGTTGATGCCAGACTTAGCGCCAAGTTATTGTCATGTGTTTCTGCATCTGGAAACTTCCTTGGTTGTAGCAGCAGAAGTTTCCTTGAATAGAACACTCTCGCAGAAACCGTGCACCCCAGGTATTTATTATATGCGGCATCATTCTATGAGAAGGGAGCATAAAACCTTGCCCCTGTTACAAGTACCTGAATAGTAGTGAACACAGGCCCCGATTTCTCAATAGGCCTCATAGGCCCGGGCCTAGAGTGGCACTTTGGTAAGGGTAGCACGATTGTTTGTTTTAAATTTATAAGGAATGCCTAATTCTCGGATTGCCTCTTTTTGTTGTCCGGACACACGATTGGAGTGACTTATAGTTGACGAGCTGTATCTTTGCGGGTGAAAACCCTGCCCAAGCCCGGCTGCGCAGTAGCAAGGGGGAGGAGCTAACAGCTGCGCGTCATTACCTTGCGTTCTGTCCTTGCTGTCGACCACCCGAAGGGCGAGTAGGTGGCAACTACATAAACGTATCTCTCTCACACTCTGCACGGAGTAGCCAAGGCCACCCGCAAAGATACAGCTCGTCAACTCTAATGTAGTTGTATTGTAAATATAAGTTAACGAAAAATATTTCTTAAGAGAGATAGGCTACCAGGGCTCGGAACGAGTTTACTAATACGTTGCTTTAATTGCCGACGTTGTTGTTTCGAATGTACAGTATTGTGCTGAGACGGGTCGGCGATTGCGGCAAGAACGTGGAGCCTGCCGGTTGCTTTTGAAAGACAACACCGGCATGGCTGCGTTCCAGGAACGCCGTTTCTTGTTACGCCGGCATTGGCCGCATATCAAAAGCATGTGATTCGCGTAGAATTGTTGAGAATTAAACTGTGGGCGAAAGCATTATTAAAGGGGTTTCGCATTGTGCTATCCTATTGTTAGTTGCTCGAGAATATTATTCAAGAAGTAGGTGGTGTGTCAGTGTCCGACGTGCGTTTGTTGGCGTAAGTTTAAAACGTCATTAAGCTCATTATGAGTGACCAAAGAGTAAGACCTAGAGGGTCACAATACAAAAAGAGAAAAACGGAGAAAGATGAAAAGCAGGAAGCATTTCTGAAGAAGATTCCGAAAATCAGTTATTTTTTTATACGGAAATGTAATCAGGAAAAAGTGAGGAAAGTGCCGTTGATGAGCCCAGTGTGTGTTCTGTCAATTCTACAGATGTTCCTCATGCATCCAATTAATCTCAGGCATCGGCATCAGTCATCAGTGGCGGATCACCTAATGATTCTTCAGCTGCAATGGCGAACTCTGGTAAACTTGAAACTGGCAGTGTTAGCGTGTTAGGCCTACTGAAAAACACATACTGTATGTAACTATAATTTAATTAATACTACATGCCGTTAATAGTAAAAATAGCAATAGCCTACTTTTTTTTTCATTCTTGAAAACGGTATGGGGGGCGGCAGAGCTTGTTTGGCCTAGGGGCGGCAAAGATGTAAATCCGGCCCTGAGTGAACACCAGGTCGAGAAGTATTTGAAGTTTTGTGGAATCCATTGACAATAAAATCGGCAGCAGGAGAGTGTAAGGTACTTCACATTTCTTCAACAATTTAAACACGAGATGCTATTTTCTCAACTCCACAACGTTCATTGTTAAGTTCAATGTCGTCACAATGTTGTTTACATTGACATTCTCTAAATAGTCTAAATTGTTTACGCGTAGAGAGATGAATATGAAGTTTTTATACTAAAGGTGCATTACAAGACAAGCGATATTCTCGATTGATTGGTTTGGTGTTTTAAGTCCACTTTATGCACTCTAAGGCTAATCGGGACTGAACCTACAGTTCAAAGTGGGATCCACGCGATATTCTCGATTACGATGAACGATTTTAGGGGTGGTCTTGAGTGATGGCACCCCTGTTTAGGGAGGAGGGGCAGATCAATTATAATGTTCAGTAAAGCTAAGGAAAAGGTTACTTTCAGTAGACACGCTGTCGTAATTAAATATTTTGTGGGGATTACGATATGGTTTAAGGGGGCGAATGGAATGATTTGGGGGGGGGCGCATGACATGATTTTAGAGGGGAAGCGCCATTGGTTTTGGGGTGGGGGTGGGCACCCCTGCGCGTATGCATAAGGATAGTATCGGGATGGCCTTTTAAAAATCGAGACAAGAACGAGCCCAGACTATAAGTCTCGATCGAGACTTTGGCATTTAATGTAGGCTAATTAAAAATGTATTCCATCAGGGGTGCCCATCACCCCCCCCCCCCGATGTCAATGTCGCAATCGCCCCCCAAATAATGTCGCATCCCCCCCCCCAAAAAAAATATACAGGCTGTCTCATAAGTAATAGCGGAAACTGACACAGATGAAAGTACACGATAATAGAAGCAAAAAAGTCTCAGTAAACATTGGTCCGCAAACGAGCCGTTTTCGAGATAATGCTAATAATACAGTAAGAAAAGTCATTGGAGATGTCATTGCTAGACTGTGTACTGATTGTATCCATCCTGTTTGATCCCAACCCCACCTCTCGGAAATATTCTGTTTTGTAAACAAAGAGCAAACCCCGGAACGCGAAAGGGGTAAAGCACTCTGTGTTTAAAAAATGCACTAGGACGACGTTTAAAAGCAATGAAGTCAGTAGCGGCTTGTAATCACACATTCGCGATTATCCCGAAAACGGCTCGTTTGCAGAGCCATGTTTACTGAGACTTTTTTGCTTCTATTATCGTGTACTTTCACATGTGTCAGTTTGCGCCATTACTTTTGAGACACCCTGTATTATTTGCGCACTCAAACCATATACTAATCCCCAAAAAGTAAAGCTCAGGGCGATAATACGGTTCCTCTTTCAAGGAACTCACCCCCCTTCCGTTTTCTTGGGGTAAATATAATTATTTTAGTAACCCATTACAATAATTACGTGGATTTTATCTTGAGTGCAAATTTAATTTGTTAAAGTAAAATTTTCCTGTGGCAAGAAGTTAGAAATGAGGATTCGATATATTTTGTTCCAAATGATGCACCTGCTTTAAATTAAGCAGTATACAAACACTAAGCATTAAGTGATGTTATTAATGAATATCGAGAATATCGCTTATGTCTTGTAATGCACCTATAGTATAAAACTTCCCATTCACCTCAGTAAAGCGCCAAACAAACACGCACTCTTGGAACACATCATTGCAAGCGAAGCGAGCGAAAATTTTTTTATATCCATCTCTTTGCAGGCTTTCAAGAATATTAATTTAATGGGGTGTCAATACTGTCTTAGGATCCCGAGATAATTAGTCTTTTCCAGTTTTACTTTTGGCACTTTCGGGGTCTAAACGTCGCTAAATACAGTCTCGAAAATGTAATGTTCGAACTCTTTCTCCACTACAGAAACCCCTTGACAACCTAATATTTAACACTTCATCAAGAGCTTCCTAACTCCCTCTTTAAATTTAATACTCAATCCCACCACCATAATTTCCAAGCCAATTTTAGACTTACTGTTGATATTGGAGAGTGGATATTACCTCCTCCAAAAAATTAATTCTCAGTCTCCACACAACAATTTCCGCAACAGTCTGTCTAAGACAATAGTAATACACAAGAATTGGATACCCCCCCCCAATTTAATGCTCAATCCCCTCTAACTAAAATACCCGCCATAATCTAAGACCTAGAGTTGGATACTGTTCCCCCCCAACGTTTAATTCAGAATCCCCCAGAACCCACGTGTAAAATAAGGCCTAATATTTTGGAGGTGGATATTTCTCGCACCCCCTCCCTTCGATAATACCCTTAAATACTTTATTTTCTTCATCTAATGGATTAAATATGGTGCATTTAAGGTGTAAAATTTTTACATATATTTTGGAAAAACATATAAATGTTGAATTTTATATTATTTGAAGGGAAAAATTTCCCCCAAAATATCTCGATGGCGCACCGTGCGCCATAATCCCCTCGTTGGGCACCCCTGTATTCCATTAGTGCCAGTTGTAAACCTGTGCACCATGATTACATAGATTCACTTACGTATTTGTAGCATTGTGTAACCAACAGGGAAAAAAATTGAAATAAGAAAAGTTGTTTGCCTTAATGACCTCTATGCGCTATGAAAACTTGTGCGATGACACGCCTTTTATGTTCTTCTCTGCTGATACTATGCATTTCGGGACTAAACAATCCTCCTCACCACACGAGGCGATACCACTCTGCCAAATCTCTTCCCGTCTTGTCCCGATACCAGCCATCGGGTCGCCAGAACAAGCGCGAAAGTTAAATTTTCGCAGTCATTCCGTTCTCGTTCAATCCGTTTCGCGCTTAATCTTTACGCTCTTATTCTTTCGTTCTTGTACCGTTCGCGCTTGTTCCTTTTCGCTCTTGTTCCTTTCGCGTTTAATCCTGGTTTACGTTTCGCGGTTATGCCCTTTCGCGCTTTATATCTTTCGCTGTTTTTCCACCGCCTCCATCCATCCCTGCATATATGCGTGACTCGCTAGTCGCCTACACCGGACAACACGCTCATGCCAGCCAAACGGACCACGCTATGGGTGAAACTTTTGGTCCTGTTATTTGAGACACGTTTGCATCATAGCATTCAATCGTAACCTACAGGGTGGCTCAATAAGTCACTTAACACCCCCAGTACAAGGCCACTGCAGCGCGCAACATGGAAATGGTGATGACCAATCGTTATCAGGCCAAGGAAGAACCACATTGACGCCACCCACACGGCCGGCGGCCATCTTGATGTCCGCCATCTTGAATTCAACTTCAGAATTTTAAATGGGAAGGGGGTCGTGCGACATATCAAAATGGGCTAGAATTTCACGAGAAATGCAATGGTGGAGGTTTTTTCGACGTATCTTTAACCAGTAAAAAGTTATGATTGAATTCTTGTACCAATTTGCTCCTTTTCGAGGTGTTAGAAAAATGAATTAAAAGTCCTTCACAGTGACAAGGCTAATGTTTATGTTCATAAGGAAGTTTGTAAATAGAAACCTTCGCCATTGCATTTCTCGTGAAATTCTAGCCCATTTTGATATGTCGCACGACCCCCTTCCCATTTAAAATTCTGAAGTTGAATTCAAGATGGCGGACATCAAGATGGCCGCCGACCGTGTGGGTGGCGTCAATGTGGTTTCCCCTCGGCCAGATAACGATTGGTCATCGCCAATTTCAAATTCCATGCCGCAGTGGCCTTGTACTGAGGGTGTTAAGTGACTTATTGAGCCACCCTGTAAATCTAAATGGATGAGGTCTCTCTCTCTCTTTTAACTCCTTGTTAACGTTTATACAGTAGAGTTCCGATAATTCGAGAGGGACGGAACCGAGACTGCCTCGAATTACGAAAAACTCGGACTATACGGAATACGGAATAACTTAAGGAAAATCGGAGGAGGCGAAAAAAAAAGTGAAAAATAGGGTGTACAGTATAGTTACGAATATTGAACTTACATTGCTCAGTACATAGTGATGTTAGGAAAAAGTAGTTAAGCATTATTGAACTTATAACCGATGGCGCAGTGGTAGCGACTTGGCCTTGTAATCAAGGGGTCCTGGGTTCGATACCCGGTGGAAGCACATAGTGGTTCGGATCCACTTTAAACTTTAGATCCAGTCCCGATTAGCCTTATTGTGAACAAAGTGGACTTAAAACACCAACTCAAACAAAAAAATATATATTGAACTTATACTTAAAAGAAACGTTCAAATGTCTCCTGCTTTAGGATATTGCATGGTTTCTGAACAACAATGTCACACCAATGTCTGCAATGGCGTGCCCAAGAGGGGGTTGTAGGGATTTATAACCCCTTTCTTTGGCCCATTATTCCTAAGAAAAGAACGCCAAAGTCAGGAAAAGGTGGCAATATGACGACAGTACTAAAAAAAAGTATACGTAAGTCCCACTTTCTAAAATCATGGGCACGCAACTGATCCTCTGAATACCAGATTGTCGGTAGTTTTACTGACTGTAGTTTTACTAGCGCATTGGCGCCTCCAACGCAGCGAAGCTTTTTTTTCTTTTTTGTTTATTGATTGATTTGGTCAGTGCCGGATCTACAAAACGCAAAACCCCGCAGTGCGGGGAGTGGGGGCGGAGACAAGTAAGCCTTTAGGGGGGCCCTCAGCCATTGACATAGTAGAGGGTTTGGATATGCGCATATAAAAAATAAACGTAGTTACTCAGAGGTACAGAAACTAATACAATATACACAGGTAAAGTTAAAGTTCCCTGTGCATGTAGCACCGTGCCATAAAGGCACATTTAGGATATGTGGGGGCACGGCCCCACACATTTTCGATGCCGGACATCTTGGAGTTGATGTGATCAACACCACGCTCCGGCCGCATTTACACCCCCCCCCCTAAACCCCTAAAGGGTACCATTTGATTTGATGCTGGGTGGACCCTGGATCAGCTTTTTGCGCGGACAAAGCCGGAAGAATTCCGACCTTAGATCAAATCAGACTACAGTTTCACGAGAAATGCTGTGGTGAAGGTTTCTTCAACCTATCTTAAATTAGGAGAGAGTTTTGACTGCATGATTGTAACTAATGTATCATTCTACAGGTGTGAGAAAATAGTGTCATATACGTATATATATATATATATATATATATATATATATATATATATATATATATATATATATATATATCACATCACCACCGGTGCCGCAACCGGGAGGGAGGGACAAAGGGGCCCGGGCCCATCCATATCTCGTTTGACCCTCCTATAAGGAACCCAATGCATATCTTCCAACATATTACATACCTTTTGCACACAGAAACTTTGCACACAACAGGTGGGAAATTATGCAGGATTCTGCTCTGAAATGGGCAGAATCAATAATGTGGGACTATCACTCAATTGGAGGGTGTTTCTGGTGCTTGTGCGTTTACTATTTCAGTATTTCCTTTTTCAAACTGACAATGAATTAAGGAAAACGCATGATATATTATGAATGAATATGTGCGAGAATACGAGTAGAGGAATAAGCATGGGGATACTGCAGTCTTCATGCTCTTGAATGAACCAGTCCATTGCAAAATAGGCTCTTTTGTTTCCCTTCGGTAATGTCAAAAATCGCTCGCCCAGATGAAAATTTTATCTTGGGCCTTCCTTTTTTATGTAAATATGTGTGAATATATTAAACTCCTATAAAGCATTGTAAGAATAAGTATTATAAACAGAATATGATAAAGAAATCCACAGTCAAAAGTTGCATGTAAAGTATTATGTTGTATAAATATACATAATCACAGTAGTGCAGTGAATTTTTTTGTCCAACTAATAAAGTTCGATGTACCCTGAGCCTAATGTATAGCTATGTTTTGTTGTCAAAGACAGTTATTGCAATTACTATTTTTCAAATGTTAATTCAAGTGTATTAGGTTCCTCCTTAAAGAAAAAAAATGCTCCTCTTTCCGCAAACAGAAAGAAACCAGTATTTATGCTTTACGTACTTAGCTCCCCCCCCCCCCAACTCTCTTAAGAAATCGGCGACTATGCACATCGCCCCCTTCCCATTTTTTTTAAAAAAAACAGTTGAATTCAATATGGCGGCCACTAATATGGTGGACGTCCGCAGGAACACACCAATCTGGTTCCCCCTAAGCTTAATCTGTTTCTATCATGGCCAATTGTACCCAGCCTAACTCCTTTACTTTTTACAGGAGGTGTTAACGGACTTTTGAATCACTCTGTAAGTCCTCGTATGTGAGTTTGTCAACATGAAATCAATAATTACACACACAGACATTATATATGTGTAATACACACACACACACACACACATACACACACACACACACACACACACACACACGTGTGTCTAATTGATTACAGGGCGACAGTGTTACCACTACGTCATCGGGGAGGCCCTAGGGCATGACGGTAGGAAGGGGGCCCTAGGATGTTTCTCTGAGGTCTGTAATGTGTAAGGCGGCTTTAAACCGAAGAGACAAGAGACACATGTCGCTTGGAAACCAACTATGAACTAACAGAAAATATGCAACCGTTCGCACCGAAGCGACACGACAAGCTCCATGTGTCCCTCGGACTGGGCCGTTTTCTCAATGCCGTGCATCGTGTCGCCTCTGTCTGTTATGGTAACGAGCCAATCAAGAGCAACGTTACACACATAGTGAAAGTGGTTCGCCAGAAACGTTCTCCGTTTAAGAAATTTTAACCTTACTGAAATTCAATGCAGGAATAAAAGCGAAAAAGATTAACCGTTAAAAGAAACAAAAACGAAGTTTTCAATTGAAAATTACACCATCACACTTTGTCCTCGGAGAGACTTTTCCGATGGCCTACCACCTAGGATGAAACTTACCAATACAATAATTTTGAAATAAAATTGGCTGATTCCTTGGGTGATTTATTTAACCGTGAGGTCTTCATACTCTGCATTGAGTATTTTCTTGGATCGATGTTCCGTGTTCCGTCCATTTCAAAGCCCATTTGTTTCATGATCTTCTCGCTCAAAGAAGAGTCAGCAGCATTTCCTGCATTCCATGTTGAATCACGCTTTTCCGCTAGAACGAAAAGAAGGGGATAAGTAGAAATTAAATAATTACAAGCAGTCACCCTGTTTCTCAAACCTATTTTTAAAGGGGGAAAGTGCGTCTTATACGCCGGCAAATACGATATTTCTCACACACTATCGTCCATTACTTACCAATTACATGCAAAGATAGCTCTTATCTTAAGGATTAAGTGTATAGAAGGGTTGACGCAAGTGGCGGCGATTAGGGGGCAGTTTCCCCCTCCCCCCTACTTTTTGCCACTTTTGCCCCCGCACTATGCTAAACCTTATGTACCAACTTAAAGTAAACTGTCCTGGCCCCCCTAGTTTTGGAACCCAATCAACGCCACTGGTTGATGCACTTACTTCTCAAACGACCGAAGCACGGCAATTGAACGTGGGACTAATAAAACAAAACACTCACGAGCTGACTGGAGAACAATAGATGTAGTAATCAACGTGAGCGCTATCGCTGCAACAACGTGCTCCCATGTATTTTTGCCAGGCTACAGCACCATCCTGAGCAGAAATACAGGACCGGGCCCCATGTTTGGTACACTTAAAATTTTAAAGTAAAATTCCATCTAAATCACGGAAAATTTAGGAGGAGTTCATGGGAAAGTTTCGGGGGCCGTCCAATGGATATTGTGCTGCTTTCTCACCTGCTTATCACAGCTGCTCATTGTTCCTGTTCCAGTCTCCAGTTTGGAATACTAATGAATAGGGAGACAAATGTATGGTAA
Organism: Lepisma saccharinum; assembly: GCF_977018435.1. Classification (NCBI taxonomy): domain Eukaryota; kingdom Metazoa; phylum Arthropoda; class Insecta; order Zygentoma; family Lepismatidae; genus Lepisma; species Lepisma saccharinum. The sequence continues at coordinate 111,262,640 of NC_139229.1, read as the reverse complement.
ATAAAAACTGAGGAGAGCGGTAAATAAAATGTTAGATCAGCGGTATATACCAGCGGTGGGAAAAAAAATTGGCACACACTTTTTCATCATGAGAGGAAACAACATACAAAAGAGCTATAAATTGATAAACTACTTCATTTTTATATACTGTACACATACACAAGTACTTAGCTGTCCAACCAAAAAGAAAACATCAACACAAAATCACTTCATTTCTAAATTGCATATTCGGGGGAAGAAAGGAATGCAGCTTGACAGGGAGCGAAGTTTTCGAACTGAGATTATGGGAAATCCCAATTTGCAGTGTATTCCTGATGTGATCGAAGATAAAACGTTCTTCAGCTGCAAGTGGTAGGAAACTTTAGGCAAACGTTTCGTTACAAATCGACAGTTTGCGCGCACAACCTCGATTGCCGGTTTTTGCGTGTTTTCTACTTAATTTGATGATATTTCACGGTTATTTCGCGAAAAAGCGTTCATTTCGTGGAAAAGCACACATTTCGCATTACTTCCCGAATAAAACGCATGCATATTTCATCATTGGGGGTGTAGTTACGTGCGGAATGTTCAAAATTGCATCTTTTTTTTTCACATTTCGCGATTTCACGCATCGCGAAAATTCAATGTCCCTACTAATGAACCATTCTCACGAGAGTTCTTTCCAGTACGCCCTTTTGATTGCTGATTTATATACTTAACTAGACATTCTTGCTTTACTACTCTCTGGCCAAAACAGGGCTGGCTGTCCCACTTTTATTTTGATGATTACGTTGCATTCAAGTTTACATCTATGCCTCGTCATCTCTCCCTCCCTCCCCTCTCTCTCTATCTCTCCAACCCCCTCTCTCCCCCCTCTCTCTCCCCCATACACACACACACACATACATTCATATTGAATACATTCATTAATAATTATTATTATAATCTAGCATTCTCGGTTACAAAGACAATTGTCAATCGACCTCTTGCAAAATAATGGTTAAGTGTAGACTACCACTTAAAGGGGAAAAAACGAATAAATTATTGAAAAAGTTTAACCTGGTTCTGAATCCCCTCTGTTCTTAGTTCTTGACTTGCAAAGTTTGTCAGCAATGCCAGGGAGATGATTTGACATTTGAGCCCGCGCGTAATAACTAATATACGTGGGTGAATCAAAGAGTATGTTACACCTCCTGTAAAAAACAAACAAAACACAGAAAGAAAATATTTATTGGACGAAAACGCATGAACATTTAACTTTTTTCGACAGTCACCAAGGTGTTCCAAACGCTTTTCGTATCGTGTGACCAGTTTTTCGATTCCTTGTGTGTAAAAATTCCGTAAAATTCCTTTGAACCACTTTGAGACTTCTTCCTGCACTTCCTCGTCTGACGCGAAACGCTGACCCCGTAGTTCTTGTTTGAGAGGACCGAAAAGGTGTTAGTCACAGGGTGCCAAATCGGGGCTATAGGGAGGGTGAGACCACACTTCCCACTTGAATTTCTGCAGTAAATCCTGTGTGACACCAGCTGTATGGGGGGTAGCGTTGTCGTGAAGAAGAGCAACCCCATCACTCAATCTTCCGGGCCTTCGATGTTTAATGGCTTTTCTCAGCTTCTTTAAAGTCTCACAGTATGTTGCGGCATTGATTGTTGTTCCTCGGGGCACAAACTTACAGTAAACAACGCCTTCGGAATCAAAGAAGATCGTCAACATGACCTTTCGAATCGTTGGACAGGTTTTGATTTTTCTTGGTGATGGCGAATCCTTGTATCTCCATTCCATGGATGCCCTCTATGTCTCGGGAGTGTATTGGTGTACCCAGGACTCATCTCCTTTGATGATTTTGCTCAGAAACTGCTGACCATCCTCGGAATAACGCCGAAGAAATGACAGCGACCATCAAAACGTCGGTTAACAAGCGCGGCACCCAGCGAGAGCACAGTTTACGATAACCCATCTGATCACGAATCAGTATAGACGCACTACGATAGGATATGTTCAGTTCACTTGCAATATCTTTAATTTTCACGCGACGGTTAGCAACAATGATTGCATTCACACGCTCCGCGTTGTCGATAGTGTTCACAGTTGCAGGCCGCCCGACACGCGGTTCGTCGTTCACGTTCGATCTTTCCTCTTCGAACATCTGGCACCATTTTGCAATCGTGGGGCGTGACATCGCATTCTCACCATACACCTCGACAATTTGGCGATGGATTTCACTCCGTTTATTATGCCTTTGTGTCCACAAAAATCGGACGGCGGAGCGCACGTCAATGTTGGACGCTACCTCAATGCGACGCGCCATACTCACACTGTGACTACTCGCATACTAAACCAGCTGAAGCACGGCTGCTTCTGGTGTGTGAAGAAAACATTCCAGACAGTGTTGCCAAGAAGCGTGATTATTTTATCTCTCTTAGTACAGGAACACGGGTCGGGTGTAACTTACTTTTTGATTCACCCAAGTATATGCAGGGTGTTTCTGTGACCGTCTTACAGACTTGCAGGGATGATGGAAGGGAACAAATGCAACAAAATGAGATAGGGAACCCTGGTCCGGAAATGCCCCAATCAAAAGTTACAAGCCAAAACCCTCGAAGGCAGACAACCACGCACAACGCGGAGGGGAACCATAAAAGATGTTTGGGGAGGTGGGAAACAAACACAGAAGAATCACTGTAGAGGTTTTAATAAGTAGTAATTGCAGCCATCATTACAGTAGTTGTTCAGTGACCCCCGCCCTGCCTCGAGACAGACATGACAGCGTCGCAATAAGCTATGTCGCATCCGCTCTAATACCACAGGAGTCGTTCGGACCAGATCACAGGCTGCAAGGGTTCTTGCCAAGAGTTCCTCTACAATACTCACAGGTGTCTCGTACACAATACTTTTGACACGACATCACAAAAAAAATTCAAGTGCGGTCAGGTCAGGTGAACGGGCAGGCATTGCAGAATATCTAGCCAGTGCCAGAACATGTAGCTATGGGGCTGCAGTTTCCCTATGGGCTCTCTAGTCGGAGCATGTTCGTTCAAAGATTCTTCTGATCATTCTTGCTTGATAAACTTCATTTACTGATCTATTGGCTTTATTTAGTTTGTACACTCACTTAGCAGTGCTGCAATTCGCTTTTTTATACAGCGTTTTTTGTACAGTTCGACCCACTATTAAGTGGGACCAGTGTGCACGTCGTAAAATTGAAATCCTGATTTGAACTCCACTGTACTTCAAACAAAGTTACGAAAGATCATTTTCCCTCTGACAACCAGGGTTGTAGGGGGGATTTCCCCCCGGTACTTGTGTCCCCCTCTGCTTGATAAATTTTATCCATGGGGGGAAATGCTATATGGCATAAAGTCATTATCTCATCCTGTCCATAGACAGTCAGTAGAATTTCCCCCCACTGGAAATTTCTTAAATACCACAAGTCCACGTGGAGCCCAGTGTATCCTCCCCTCAAACCTTTCCCACCAATAGCGTCCGTTGTAGGAACTGACAGCACCTGTCAAGTCCACGTGGAGTAAATGAGAGGTTGCCAATATTCAGTTTCTTTGGAGATTTCACAACGTGAGGTTGCGGCTATCTTGGCTACGTTGTGTTATTGTGTTGTGCTATTTGCATGGACGCCGCAGGATTTTCTCCAGGGAGGGGCAAGGAAGGTATTTTTTTTCCAGGTGGGGGGCAACATGGTATATTTTCCCCAATAATAGTGTTCTTCCCTCAAAAAACATTGCTTAAATTAGAATTTGTCATGTTCGTGCAATAATTAACACACATTTTTGTGGCTGAAATGAACTTATATGTGTGAAATATATAATTTTTGGTTGACTTTCATTTTACAGGGGGGCACGGCCCCCCTTGCCCCCTCTTCCGGACGCCCATGGCTATTTGTGTGGAGACCTTGGGAGTGTAATGTCGATGTGAAAACACTGCAGGTAAAAGTAACAGGTGCTGGCTCGAAAGCAGATACGCGTTCGGTCGGCTTCCTCTCGAGCTATGCCAAAGATACAGAACTGGCGTGCCGCGCCGATGATTGCAAAATTATGAGAGAAATAAAACAGCCATCAGACATGCGACTTCTGCAAATTGACATAAACAAATTTTTTGAATGGTGTAAGCGATGGAAACTGTCCATAAACTCTTCGAAATGCTCTTACATAACAATTTCATTGAAGCAAAACATTCTTGAAGGTAATTCTAATTATACACTCACCGACATCCCTTTATCAAAAGAAGCACAACACCGAGATCTAGGTATCCTCATAGATTCTAAACTAACTTTCGATAATCACATATCAACCATCACAAAAAAGGCAATGCGTATGCTAGGCTTACTTTACAGATTCACCGAAATCCATAACCCTAAAGCCATTTACTTCAAAACTTTTGTGTCCCCCATTCTAGAATACTGTTCACCCATCTGGAACATGGCTGCCCCTTCTCATAGCTCCAAGATCGAGAGTGTTCTCAGCTTTTTCCTCACCATCGTTCTATATAGAGTGCCGGCCCTGAGACACCTACCAAAGAAAGATCTGCTTGTAAACTTAAACATAAATACTTCAGAATCACGTAGATACGTTGCAGATATGAAATTACTACATACGATAATTAATGGAAACCTAAGATGTAGCATCCCACTCCACGAACTCTCCCTCAGAGTGTCTAGACATAAAACACGGAGCAAGGAGACTTTCCACACTGCAACTCCCAGAGTATCACTCATACAACGTTCATTATTCCATAGGCTACCGAACCAATTCAATATCATCTCAAACCAAGTAGATATTTTCAGTTCATATTCGTCTTTTATCACCAACTTAGAAAAAATTGTACATAAGTAATGCATTGTGAAAGTAATCTGTTTACCTTGGTACTGTCTTGGCTTGCTTATGTTTATATCTTGTTTCTTTTATTTTATCTTGTTTCGTGTGTTCTTTTTAACACTTGGGTATTGTTTTACTAGTAGAGTAGTGTCCCGGGTTCGCAAACAGAAAATGAGGCTCGGTGAGGCTCGCAGTGTTGCCAACTCCTCACTCGAAAAAATCACCAAGGTTTTTGTTTTTGGGTATAACCTAACCTCAAGCAAGAAGCTGGCAACACTGCTTGAGGCTTGTTTTAATGGTTTGCTCTTGTAAGGCATGAGCCTTATTTTCTTGCAGTGTTGCCAACTCCTCACTCGAAAAAATCACCAAGGTTTGTTTTTGGGTATAACCTAACCTCAAGCAAGGAGCTGGCAATACTGCTTGAGGCTCGCCTTGCAGCGTGGCCAACATCTTACTCGAAAAAATCACCAAGGTTTTTGTTTTTGGGTCTAACCTAACCTAAAGCAAGGAGCTGGCAATACTGCTTGAGGCTTGTTCTGCAGTATTGCCAACATCTTACTCGAAAAATCACCAAGGTTTTTATTTGGTCTAACCTAACCTAAAGCAAGGAGCTGGCAATACTGCTTGAGGTCTGCCTTACAGTGCATAAAGCAATTTGCCAACCTACTGGTACTTTTGCCATAGCTTTTTTTACAAAAAAAAAAGAGAGAAAGGAGAAAAAGAGAGAGAGGGAAGAGTTAAACAACCGACAGTATTACCAACACCTACCTACAGCTTTTTTTACTTGGCAAGGGCTATTTTGCTTGAGGCTTAGCCAATTTATATACTGACGTAACATACACACACTAGGCAAGAAGAGCCAGCAACAAATATATACTGCCGTAAAAGAGAGAGGGATGGATGGATGGCAACACAGTATGTGTGTGCGTGTGTGTGTATAATATGTAGTATTATTAACTAGATTGTGTTGGCAACCCACCTACAACTAAAAAAGATAGAGATGCCAATGTTGCTGTAAGATGAAGAGAGAGACCTATCGTGACCTTTGTAAACCTCTCTCGGGGGGAAACACGATGTGCTATACACACGTGCGCGCGCTGGCGCTTCTCATTATTTTCGCATTGTGACGCAAACAAACAAATAAATAATTGTTGTTTTTTAGGATGCCTGGCCCCTATAACCTCGCCAGGGTGCGTGGTGCCCAACCAAAAAAAGTAAAAGGTTTTCTAACGGCTGCGGTTGTAGATTACCGCACCTCTGTAGGGTTTCACGTGTTTGTTTTTTTCCCCCAAACTTCCATGAAACCCTACAGAGGACCTCCGTAATGCATGCAACGTGTACTAACGACTCTAGTGTTATTTGATGTTGTAATATTTTGGATATAGAGTTTTATTGTGTGTTAGATAAAAATAATTATGTTTATTATAATATTTTTTTTGATGAAGATGGAGAATGTATGTGTGTGTGTTACAAATAAAGTTGCATGCTTATTTTTTAGTGTGTTTGTATGTGTATGTGTTTTTGATGTTCGACAGCATCTGAAACGATAAAAAAAAAGAATTTTATTGTTAATTTTCTCATGTAAAAACAACAACAACAAAATTTTTGTGCAAAAATTTCTGATTGTCTCGTGCTATAGTGCAAAAACTGATGAGAAAAAAGATATTGTAACTGATAACTGATGAAATTGATATGGTAACTGATCTTGAACTAGTGAAATTTTCGTATTGTGCCATTGAAACTGATTGTGCTAGTACAAAAAATTTCTTATTTGTGCAAGAAAAACTGTTAAAAACTTGTTAAAACTGCTCTGTGACCCTCTCGTTCTTCACGTCGTGGACGAAGGACTTCTCGGCGACCAGGATGACGCTGCACACGGTGTCCTCGGGCAAGGCTTCGTGGAACTCGCAGACGACCTTGATGTTGGTTCGATCGTTGACCACCACCTGCTTTCTCTTAGATGTGTTGATGACGAACATGGGTTTGCGGGTTTTGAATTCGCTGGGCGTGTAGTACATGTCCATGCTTCCCTCGGTCACGCGTTTGAAAGAGGTGTAAGCTTCGTAAAGTTTGAGGTAATCGTCTTTGGTCATGTCGAGGTTGTAATTCTCGCGCGGGAAGACTTCGTTGCGTCCATTCTTCAGATAAACGTTCTTGATTTTGCAGTCGTCGAACTTGCTGGAATCTTTTTCCTGGTTGTTATCGCGCCTGGTCTGAAAGAGCACTACGACGAAATCTGGCATGTCGAACTGTATGTTGTTGAACTGTGTCGTCACGTCGAATTCCATGTGACTTCCCGACGCCATCTTCTGCACGCACTGGTAACCGTGAAAGTGAATCGGTACCTGCGGATTCTTCAAAATCTCCGCTTTGTACTTGAGGGCGTAGTTTGTTTCGTATTCCACAATCGGCATTCTCAATTCCATGCTCCGGATGACGCACTTGGCCGCTTCAGGTAATGTGTTGGCTATCGGCGTGCCGTCGGCGTTCAAGTTGGTGTATCGCATCAGTGCGTCGTTGTCGTTGGCCGCTCTTCGAAACGTGATGCGCAATCCTCCCTTCCACATGATCTCCTTGTAGTCCGAGAAGAATCCCGGCAGCAGACGCATGGGAAAAAGCACCGTGTGACTTCTAGTCGATATTTTGGTCCCCGCTTCGAATCCTCCCGCCTGGTAGTATGCCGCGTCCGTTTTGGATAATTTCAAAGTTCCCACTGCCGTCGACGTGATGCCTGGATAGTCTATTCTGTCGATGACGGTGTTGTGTTTCCTCACCTCCACCTGCGAGAACAGGTGAGGCACGAAGTTGTCCACGAGTATCAAATTTGCATTGGGCGGAAACGCGTCTCCGCTTTCCTTCTTCACCACGTCGAATTGAAGGTAGAGGTCCGCTCTGTGAGGATGAACGAACCCGTCGCCTACGTCCACGTCGTATTCGATCTCCCTGTTCGCTTCGTTGAGATTGGCGAACGTGCGACGGTTGGGAGGGAAAGATTGCAATTCGTAACTTTCGATTTGCTCCATTTTCACTATGCGTGTTATTTATTATACGTTGATCTCCACGATGGCAGTGGTCGTTGCACCTGCGAAATCCACCACCTCTCCTTTCTCGTTCGTCACCACCAACTCTATGTCGTCTATGCGGTTGCGGCATACTGGAAAATAGATCGGCGAAGAGGGCGTGTAGATGATCGGTTCCATGAATTCGGAACTGGGTTTGAACGTAGCTATGATTCCCGTCTGCTTGTGACTTCCCAGCAACTCCCCGTCCGAAGATTTAGTGATCATTCCTTCTGCCACGTTACAGTGAACGTTCAGAGTCTCTATGGCCAGAAATTTAGGAATGTTTGCTGCCGTGTGCTTGATGCCAGCTTCGAGTTTTGTGTTGTTCTCGAAACCTAAAAGTTCACCCATGGTACCCAGGTCCACGGTCTCCGTCGCCGACACGATTTCCACTCTGTGCGTGACCGAATTTTGAGAAAGGTACGTGCCTTTGGGTAACTGAGCTTGCAAAGTGGAAAGATTGTATTGGCCTGGCATGACGACGATGTGTTCGCTTCCGACGCTAATTTTGTTGTTGTGCTGCGTGACGTTAGGTATGAGGTACATGCTGTAGAATGCACGCAGAGCTACGGATTTAGGATAGACGATGTCGTCGTGCAGCGTGAGTTTCAAGATTGAAGATTCGCTCGTGAGATGGAACACGCCCATCGTGTTTAAGATTCCACAATGCTTTTTGAAAATGTTCCACCGACGGGTTATTTATTTTAGACATGTATGCGAGAACGGAAAGGCATAGGTGGCCGCAGTTAACATCGGTGAAACCCTGGATGCGTTTGTCATTGTAGTAGAGGTTGGCAACACTGAGATACTTTACCAACCTGGCAGGTGGTGTGCCACCGAACGAATCGAAAACAAATGCATTGTTATCGTCAATTTTGAGGTAGCATATCCAATGTGTACCAGGATTTTTGTAACTGTCCAGGTTGACCACGCCATACTCCTTTTTCTTCACAGCAGAGGGTAGAGAATCGGACATGAAAACACCCCTGAAGTTTTTTATTCCCAACAGTTCGATCAGAGATTCAATATCGAAGTTGGACAGGGCTTCTTCTTTTTTTTATATTTCTTCAAAGCATCGAGGTTGCTTTTTTGTTTTTTGGTTATACCTTTCCCCTTCTTCTCCATAGCCAGGTTGTGACGTTTCTGTTCTTCCAATTCTGCCTTGTTCTTCTTCGAGTCGATGACTGTTTTCGCGATGGCGGTGCTACCGCCGGCCAAACTTCCAACGGCCCCCAATGCTGCCAGGATGGCTGGGATGCTGAATATGAAACCTCCGATTTTTTGCTGTTTCCGCGAACGCTGCAAGCGTCTCAATTGAGGTGTGCTGAGAAGTAATTTCATTCCGTGTCCTTTCGTCAAGCAAGAACGTTTCTTCTCGCGTTGTTTCTTGGTGAGTAAACCATCGAGGGCACCTAGATTTTTCAGATTGGAGTATGGTATCTGGTACACGACACCTTTGGGCTTCATGTTGATGCTTTATATGTTATCTTCACGGTATGTTATTTATATATATGTTCTGAGATTTTTTTTGTTTTGTGTAATTTTTTTTCGGTATGTTATTTATATATAAATGTTCTGAGATTTTTTTTTGTTCCGTATAATTTTTTTTCAAGAATATACTCCGCGCAGAACCGTTACACAAATTCTATTACGTGCTTTGTTTTCTTACCAAGAAGTTCCTTTGTACCCTTGTACACGATTTGAGTTTTGTTCTCGATTAAAATAGCTAGCTTCTCGTCGGATAACATGTTAGCGTATCGATCTGGTAAAAATAGACTGTATTGTGCGTTGAGCAACAGACGCGCCTTGGGACCATACTGGGTAGAAACAATTGAACCGGAAGTTATCGTGTAAGGTTTGTCCACTTCCAATTCCTGAATTTTTACATATTCGACTGATGAATTTAGCATTTGTTTTAATGCTTGGGCGTCTAGTGATTGTTTACTCATTTTTATAAGATGGCAAACACAACTGGAGTTTTTTTTTTTTTTTTTTTTTTACGTAGTGTTATTTATATACCGAAGAAATTTTTTTCACGGTTCGAGAAATTTTTTTATTTCTACACACCCCATCCAAATTTTTGTTTCGTGTTCATGGCGATGGTGGTGCCCAGTGCTGCAACTCTTTCTCCCAGCGAAGCGTCTCTGCTAACGAATCTTTCGAAAGCTGCGTGCTCTAACTTTCTGTCTGCTTCGTGACGTGCATCCAGATCGGTGCGAGTGGTGTTGTAGGCGATGTCGTGATCTTTGCATGCGGCGTCCAACGGATTCACACCCTTGTCTCCTCTCTCCAATCTTTTCTTGAGTTTGGTACCCGGTCCGCAGAACTGGTAGCCGGGTAAATGCATCTCGAAAGGTAACTTGTTGATGATGTCGTTCACGAGTCCCTTTCCTTCGGCCACGTTCCAGAATCTCGGAGGCAGCGTGTTGATAATTTTAATGAGGTAACCTATGCCCTTGTCGTTGTTCACGATGAAGTTGGAAAGTTTTGTGCTGATCATGTCCACAATTCCTACCTTCTCGTTGTAGAAATTACGATTGCCAGCATTCTCCTCTCCTGCAATAACCAACAATCGGTCTATGAGCTTGCGCACGTCGTCCACCCACACAAACTCTTTGGGCAGGGTGTTGTAGAGTTTGACGCCGCTGCCTGTTTTCACCTGGTTCCAAATCGGTTTGATGAGATTTCTGTACTTCTCGCCGCTGCTCGATTTTACCCTATTCTGCGTAGCGTCGTTGTTCTGGTACAAGGCATCCGTCATGATCAAAATTTCCTTGTAACGGTGTAATCTTTCGGCTGCTTTTTGGCAACGAGTTCCCACAGTCCCACCGTACCCGGATACCTGTTCCAACTATCCTTCTCGCCTAAATTAACTTTAATGTCGTTGCCTTCGAAACTCACCTTCGATTTTCCAATCTTCCAAACCACACCGCCGCCTTCGTTGCTCTCCATGCTCGGATACAATCCGAACACTTCATCCTTGTCGAATTTCCCCGTGCTCAGGTAGTCTCGTGCCAAAGGTCCCAACTCGATCTTATCCAAAGACGATGGCGTGCTACCTATGGCTCGACGTCGTGGCGGTACGTCCTTCAGTTCGAACGGCGTCGAAGGAATGCTCGAAATGGGCGTGGGTACGGTGTAACTTTTAGCTGCAAGTGGTACGAGTTCGTTGATCAAATTTTTATTTTGTTCCGTAACGCCTTTAATTTCTTTACCTAGATCGCTGATGGCGTCGATCACAGGTTGATCTTGACGTTTCTTCTCTTCGTAGAATCCGCGATTCTCGGATTTCCAACCTTTGAAGCGTTTCGCGAGGTAATCGCGAAGCTTGAGATTTTCGTCTTCGATTTTTCGTTTCGTCATAGCGTTATTTATACACGTCGTTTCTCACAACGTTGCAACGTTTAGAAAGTCGTTGATTTTGTTTCTGTATTTTCCGTCGTTGGGTTTCCTCGTCATGTCGATCGTCGCGAATCCGAAATCGTCACTGTTCCAACAGTGGGAGCAGCAGCGTTCCGAAAATTGATTGTAGTTCATGTCTCCGCCTACGTAGTCATCGTACGCGTGCTTGAGGTTGGTGTGATCTTGACGAAACAAACATATGAAATTAGCGTTGTCGCGTACTAACTGTTTTGGAATTTTGGAAAACGTTTGAGCTAGGAAGAAGCAATCTATTCCTTTGTGACGACCTTGCGTGAAAAAATTGCGAATTTCATTTTGATTTTCCAGGATGACATCGTCGAACACAACGACTGAATTTTCACGACAATCGTCGAGTGGCTTTATTTCCGAAGAGAACGTTGCAATGTCCAGACCATCGTACAGTTTCATCAGTTGCTGGTATTTGGATTGCTCCAAACTTTTCGAAAATACGTAGAGGTGCCTGTTCTTCCAATCTAACCAATTCGGTGCGAGGAGAAAATTGTCCACGAGCAGTGTTGTTTTCCCACACCCCGAAGGACCTACGATCAGACAGCGGATGCTGTCGGGAAGCAACTCGCCGTTCTTTTTTTTTGTTTGACTTTCCGAATCCGGTAGACGTTTCACCACGTTCCACGTACTCACAAGATCACTTCGTTCGCGTCGATCCAACTCTTTTCCGGAAGTCCCAGCCATTTGACAAACAGTTTGTCGCCTTTCCTACGCAATACTTTCTCGATGAGGTACGTGTCGGGATGTTTTGTTTTAGAGAGTTCCTCTTCGTAAAATCTTCCTTTCAAAATCTCGCCGCTACTATCTTTTATTATATACGTGTGTCGGTTTCCGGGTAAAACTCGAACCACCGTAAAAAGTTCCGTGCTCCAATTTTTTGTGAACCCCTTCTCGAAGGTGCGTTTGAATTTGCTGATCCTCACCTGGTCTCCAATTTTGAATTTTGATTTCTTAGTAGTCGTGGGAGTATACTTTGGACAGTAAACTGTAGAAATTAAACGTTGCTCGTCAGATTTCGTAACGTCAGCTGGCTTCATGCCTATCGTTCTGTGTACCGTATCATTATAGGTATCGACGAGTTCCGGCAGTATGTCCACCCATTTGTAATTTCCTCGAAGCGTGAATCGTTTCCACATGTGTGTTTTCAAGGTTCGATTAAATCTTTCCACGATGCTGGCTTTGATGTGACTGAAGGTTGAATAATGTCGAATGTCATGTTTTTGAATAAACTTTTGGAATACGGCATTGTAAAATTCCTTCCCCTTGTCTGTTTGCAAAAACCGAGGTCGTCTGTTGCTTTTGCGAAAAATTGTCTTGAATGCTTCCGTGACGCATGTCCCCGTTTTGGCTTTCAAAGGTAGAGCCCATGCAAATTTCGAAAACGTGTCTATGACGGTGAGGAGGTACTTGTTGCCCTTGTTCAATTTATGCACATTTTTTAGATTGCCGCTACTCATCTCCACGAGGTCACTTTGCCAGAGGTCATCGATTCCCTTGGTTACCACAGCTAAACGTTTGTAGTTGCGGCGTGCAGGTTTATGCAATTCTTCGACGATGGCTTGCCTAGACATTTTTTAGAGATTACGTTTGAAGAGAAGCACAAGCGTGATGGGATTCAAAGAGGGTGGCACTTCGCTCGTGTTTTGAATGATCAGCTTATCGCCGGCACTCACGTCAAAAACGGTGAGATCTTCGTCTTCGTGTATTTCATATATGTTGCGCGTTTCGTTCCAACGTGCCAGAGGAATGTTTCCTGCTTTCTGGACACCACGATTCGATATCAAGGTCATGGTGGGAACGCTAGCTTTTCTGCCGTGAGACCAGTACGAAAATTCATTTATCTGAATCGTGCCATCGAGGAGAAACTTGTAGTACGGATGATAAGGATGTAACATGTACAGTTTGTTACCTTCGACGAACGTGGAGATTCTCTGTTGATTGGGTACGCTGTTGATTTCGATGGCTTGCAGAGAATGCAGTTTAGCGAATTTAGTATCGACGCTAACGAGGTTGCTGTGAAGCTGTCCCAGTGTATTTTGTACGGGCAACAAATGTTCGACGATGGTATCCGTTACTGTAGAAAATGACGGTTTGATTTTCACTTCCACGTTCAACTGCTTGTAGTTTTCGTTGAGTTCTTGCAACTTTGCACTGAAAGAGGCCAGCGTCGATTCCTGCGTGGATTCCAGCACTCCAACTTGATCCCTGATGTTGACGACGATACTCTGAAGGTTCTCGACTTGATTTAATTTCGAACTTTTCTCGGTAAGATCGTTCACGATGCTTCGCATCTCGGTAAACTGCGTGTGAAGGTCGGCGACGCTCTGCGAAGTGGGCAGCGTCGACACCAGCGAAGCAAGTTCGTCTCGAATCTGTTCCACGTTCGCCGTTTCCGTTTCTAGTCGTTTTAGCATACGTGATATGTTCCTTTTCAAAACGTGTAATTCTTTGGAGGTGGGGAGATTGGCCACCCTACTCTCGAGATCGCTCAATGAACTTTTGATGTCGCTCGAATCGGATAGTGCCGTCACCGCCGTTTTCAATTTTTCCAAATCTTCGCTCGAAGGTACGCTCGTCCGTAACGATTCCAAGTCACCCTGTATGTTGTCCAGCACGTGATGAAAATGAGCAAGATTGGATTCAACGTTCAAATTTTCTAAATATTCGATCTTCTGCTGAACCGTACTCAACGTGTCTTGTATGCTCGTCAACGCGTTCGCTTCAGCGTGAATATTTTTAATTTCTTCGTTGATCAACTCCAGAGACGCCTGAAGCGTAGCGATGGTGGTTTGAATGTGTTCGAAATCTTGATAAGCCTCCAATTGAATTTTTATGTTTGCGACGCTTTTGCCGATGACCTGCAGTTCGTCTGACGATGGTAGGTTCGTCATGGTATCTTCCAAAGTCTGTAACTTGGATTTAATTTCTTCCAACGTGCTGGCGAATTCTTCTTGTAATTTGGAAACAACAACATGCAAGCGTTCTACATCAATATCTTTCACGACGGTTTGAAGTTCAGAGAAATTCTTTTCGATTGCCGAAGTTCGTTCTTCGATTTCGAGTTTCAATTTTTCCAAATCTTCATTTTTCGATTGAAATTGCTGCAATTTGAGCAAATCATTTTGAAGCTTATCCACGCTCAACTGTATATTTTGAACATTGTCGTAAGAAGGTACGTCGACATAATTTTTTATGAGCGTTTTCAGTTCGGAATCGATTTTCAGAATGGGGTCGAGACATTGCGTTTGGAGCGTAGCGATCTCCGACTCTAAACTTTTGTTTAAGGTTTCCTGCAAAGCGATCAAATCGCTCCTCAACTTTTTAATTCGGACGTCGAGCATGAGAATTTCTTCTGCGTGGTCTACACGTTTGGTGTGGCCGAAAATGTCGTTAGGCATTTTGGTTAACGGTTATTTATAATAGGATAGACGATTCGTAATTCAACGAAGAGAGGAATGAGTTTGTCGTAATCTCCTAGGAGTTCCACGTATAAACAATCTCCTGCAGAAACATCGTACGTAATGTTAGAAAGCATCTTGTCGTGCTTGATTCGAAAAATGTTCTTGCCGGTAGATATTTTGATTTCGCCTACGTTTTCCGGATTCACGGTGATTTGAAGTTTTCCATCGATCGGAATTTCGTAAAAATGTAAATTGTTGTTGAAGACGTAAAACATCTTGCCTACATCGTCATCCAATTTCGTCCAAATGCTGTTAAGGTGAACAATCAGTAGACCGTTGAGTTTAGTTAACATGGAAGGTAGAAATTCATGATCTGTCGTCGCGCGGTGTACAGTCTCCATGTTGGTTTGTTTTCGGAAACCAAAGAGATTCATAGGTATGCTGGTTATTTAAGAATACGATCAAAGTTTTTTTTGTAATGACAGTCAGTGTTTTTTTTTGTAATGACTAACAAAATGATTTTTTTTTGTTTTTTTTTTTTTTTTTGTTTTTGTTGTTTTATGAATCTTCTGTTGAAGATGGGCATATGTTGCAGGTTTTGCTTTCTGCTAAGCGATAGTGTCCCCACGGCAGTGTGTGGATTCCACATTGGAGAACGCACCTCTTGTCGTCGTTGGGATCCAGGGCAATCTTCCTCACTTTGTTGGTGGTCAACACATGGTCGACGCTCTGGATGCGCTGTTCTGCTCTTAGAACCGACGACTTGGTCTTGAGGCAATCCACGAAGTCCTCGAATGTGAGATGCTCCCGAACCACCTGTCTGCCGACACCCTTGGCCTTCTTGGTAACGCCGCCCTCGGCTTTGATGGTATAGGCCTTGGCGCGAAGACCTGCAAACTCGAGAATCACGTCTCCGTCCTTCTCGTCTTTGAGTTTGCCGGGCTCTTTTTTGTTGCGAGTCGGGATTTTGTATCGGTTTGGCTGGGGATAGCCTGACGTGTCAAAGAGGTTAACCAAAGATGGAACTGTGGCTATATCCCCGTATGCGTCGGCTGTGCGAACGTGGTACACCAAGCTGTCCGTGTCCGTGTAGAGAAGCGAGATGTCGTGACCGTAGTGTGGACGTAATATGTTGTAATACGTCTCGAACATGTGAAGCTTGCTCAGATCCAGAACAGTAGCTCCGACGTAGATGGGCTTGGTGAGTTTCACCACACCTTGCTTCATGTGAATCAGAGCCAGCTGCTCGTTATAGATTGTTCGAGACTTGAACAATGGACTTGCGACAAGCTGACGACATCGCTCTTTCCTCGTCACCAATTTTATGTCCACGCGATTCCGTACATTCTCCATGGTTTTGCCAAACACCGCATTATTCATGAGCTTGAAGAAATCCTTATCAAGCTCGGACGTGGCTGCGGTGCGGTGTTTGGTGTTGACTTCGATATATGGGTGCAACCACGGAGAATGCTCGAACTTGAGGATGTGGTGAACTGTGCGGACTGTGACCCCTTGCTGCATCAACCACCGGAGATTCTGGTAGTGAAGAACGTAATTCTTCTTGGGTTCAAAATCCATGACGAGCTTCTTCTGGTTGGAATCGGGTGGACACTTGAACTCGGGTGCAGGGGGAAGATCGCAGAACAAATCCTGCAGCTTCTCGGAGAACTCAAGGTCCACCTCGGCAAAAAACCCATGTTCCGAATCGTCGAAGCTTTCGATGTCGAATTTGGAAGGATCGGCCCACTCGAACCCTCTAAAGGGGAGTGGCTGCATCATGGAGTGCCCGTACAAGTTATTCACGTCCGTGTGCATGATGTAGCTCGACGGTTGGGTGGAGTCGTAGCCAGTAGCCATGTGATGGTTGTTGGCGCGTGCGTGCCGTTGCGACACCTGGACCATTCCACCCCGCACGGCGCGTTCCACAAACAGCACCATGTCTACGTCCGAAAGAAGCTCCAGCTTGATTTTCGTCACCAGAAACATGGCTGACCACGCCAGTCCGGGGAGACTATAGAAGTAGGCGGGATCCAGGTGGTAGATGTTCATTGCGGTCGCCCGGAACGTCTGGAACACGTCGGCGAGGAGCGTCACATCAAGTCTGAGGTAGGCGTCGTGGTAGTCTCCGAGAGTTCGACAACCCAGCTCGCGCCACATGGACTGGGCGTGATGATATTCTTCGTCGCTGATGTTCGAGCCTCGTAGCTGACTGTAGAACTTCGCCTGGGGAGGTAGCGACGTCTCCGCAAACTTGGTAGAGTCGGTGACGTATTCGTAGGGGTAGACCCCCTTACGCCTGAAGAGACCGGCGTCCAAGTTTGGAAAATTTGCAGAGGTAATAAGCATTTGTTCGTTGCTCAGCTTCCCCGCAAGAGCATCGAGGCTGGCCGGGAGGAACCTCAGGGAGTCGAGGAAGCGAAGCTCGATGCTCCTGCTTTTTGAGTTGGGGATCGGCACCCACTTGCTGACGCTAATATAACGCTCCTCGTTTTGTGCCAGGATATTGATTCTTGCATTGTCGTATCCAAGATGCTTGATCAGGTGGTGAAAGTCGTACCCCGAGCCATTGTGAAAAAAACACAGGGATGAAGCGCGGGTCCCGGGCCAAGCGGTTGCAGTCGTTGCACCAAGGACCAACGTACCTACCGTTAAAGTGATCGTGGTGATGGACTTTACGGTTGTTGATGCTAAACTCACAGGTGCACACAGGACAGGTAGTAGCCTCCTCGTGTCTACGTTGATCGTCGGGGGACAGTGGGAGCATAGACTTGGGGGTCAACAGCACCTTCCCTATCTCGATGGCCTCGACAACCATCCTCTCGAGGAAGTGTTTGGCTGCGTCGGGACCGCGATACACGTAGGGCTCGGGGGCAATGTGTTGGTCCCGTCGCACCACAACGTATGCGAAACTGGATGCCTCGTGGAGTTGGTAAGGGGTGGTGGAGGAAACTTCGGGATCGGGATCGCAAGTGGACAGGGGTTTGAGGAAGGCCTCGAAATCCGCGATGATGATAGCGGGGTGCTCCACCATGGCACCGTGCATGTGGAAACGCTCCACGGTACCAGGTTCGGGCAAGTCTGCCACCCCAGGCTCGTTGGCTTTGCAGTAGAGCTTGTGGTTAGCGAGCTTCTCGGCAGCGATGTTGCGACCTCTGATGCGCTGGTAATCCTGCCGTTCTCGATTACGAAATATAGACAAGCACCTGGGACAAACTTCTGTGTGGGTTTTGTCTTTGCTCAGCTGGCTCGAAACAAGCCGAGAGAGGGAACGGATGAGAGTGTAATGGTGATGGGTCTCGTCCTTGATGAGCAGAAGATAAATTTCCTGCGCACCGCCGTCGTCTACGTCGCTCACCCGGATAGGGTACACCACATTTTCGTCGGTGAGGCCATAAACGTTGATGGCCAACCGAGGGTTGTGTGTACGGGCCTCGAACTTGCGAATGTCCGAGACCTCCACCGGGTAGTCAATCCCAGCAATAGCATCTTCCAGCTCTGGCTCGTAGGGTAGGTAGTGGTTAACTCGGCGTGGTTGTTTTTTCCAGTGAACAGGGTGCAATGCTGCAAGCACACACCATATGAAGCACTTGGCGTCACTGTTTTGAATGTTCAGAACAGCCATCTTTGCCGCGATGGCAGATGGTAAGGGGACGTAGCTGGAGGCGGAGAGAGGCACAAACTTGGAAAGTTTGACGCGCAGTTCGTGAGGCTCCCCACACAGCGAACCCCCCGAGCCCTTGGCTTGATGTTCCTCCTCCTTTGCCAGCAGCTCCTCGACAAACTTCTTGTAGATGTCCTTGAGGTTGTCGACATCCGCCAGATGCAGCGTTTTCGCCTTGGTGTTGTGGCAGAACCTGTAAATTTCACCAGACGGCTTCTTGTACCAGCGATGCGTAGAATTTAGTGGAGTGCGTAGCCAGTGCATCGCCGAGGATGGAAATAATTTGAGCTTGCACGTTCTCCAAAAAACTACGCACGTCGCATGAGCCCTCCGAAGTAAGGGGAAAGTTCTCTAATAAACGCTGGAAAGCAGACTGGTTCGCTTTTATCGCAGGCTTGACGCATTTGGCGGGTGGTGCATTGATGGAGGCTGCTTCTGCCTTCCTCTTGGTTGAGCTGGTCGACGGTTGAGCCCCAGATGTACTTGTGCTTAAACAAGTAAGCTTATGCTTCTTGGCATACGCAATTGTAATGTGTTTATTGCATCCGGAACACAGTTCGGTGGCAGCCAAATGCTTGCCTGGCACGCAGGTGCGACAATGTCTTGCAAAATTTTTGCTTGATATAGTTTTTTTGCACACAGGGCAACTTTTCATGGAGCGCATTTTTTCGGGGTATGTTTATTTATATATGGGTGGTGTTGCCTTCCTCAAATATGTGCTTTAATCAACTCTATAAAAAAATAAAAAAAATATATAAGAAAAATATAATTGTAGATAGAAAAAAAAACACAATAAATATTGTATGCATGTGTAATTCTATTTAGTTTATTTTTGTTAGACACAAATTTTCTTCAGATTTTATTGCCCATTAGTATATTTTTCCACCAATCTAGTAGAGGTATGAAACTATGAAAATATTCTTGTTTATATATATTCTATTATTTTGGCTGATATAATAGCAAATATATATATAGCTATTTTGAAATTCTAAAACTTTCAGGTATACTTATTTTTACATGCAAACCTACATCATAAAAAAATTACACAATCGTATTTTTTTTTCCATACACATTTTTTATTTTCAGAAAAACAAAATTATTTTCGATCTTTATTTTTTTAAATCAAGCAATAAACATTATTTGTGTTTATAGTATTTGTCGGGCAATAGCAGATAAAACAAGAATAGGTTTTCTACGACCCATAGTTTACGAGTTACAAAACAACTTAGAAATTACATCTTGAAATTTAAATTTAAAATAACTCGAAAACAATAAGCACTAATCATTATGTTTCCAATAAATTGTAGAATACATTCAATTTTTTATCAAATGTCATTAAAATTTTCGAAATAGAGTAAAAACTAAGCCAGCAAATCAAGTTTCTCAAAAAATAAAAAAATTGTCTATATTTTCGAAACTTAAGGGGGTGGAATCGATTTTATTTGCTAGTCAAATAGTTTTCGTCAAATCCTATCCAACAAACCTAAAATCATCATCCTAGGTCAATTAGGAGACAAGAAAATCAATGTCTTGGAAAACATCTTAAGACAAATATCTTAAGAACATTTTCTTGACAGACCGGAAGTAACATCTTGACAGACCGGAAGTCGACTTTCTTAAAGATTAAGACAAATATCTTAAGATGTTTTCCAAGACATTGATTTTCTTGGTTCCTATGGGACCTAGAACCACGCAACTTTGGATTATGTATATACTGTTGTTTTTTCCTACATATTTACTAGGGTTCGATAGTGCTGTGGTTGTGTTGTTGCCTTGTAATCAAGAGGTCCTAGGTTCGAACCCGATAAAAGTATATAGTGGTTCGGATTCTACTTTAAAAAAAAAACTGTAGGTCTAGTCCCGATTAGCCTTACTGTACATAAAATAGACTTAAAACAACAAATCCAATCCAGAGTATCAACAAATTCAAAAAATAGAGTTTCCCCCTGTACACTTGTATAATTGTAAACTCCAAGTTCGATACCCGACGGAGGTGGTTCGGATCCCACTGTAGACCCAGTTTCGATTAGTCTTACTATGCATAAAATAGACTTAAAACAACAAAATCCAATCCAGAGTATCAACAAATTCAAAAAAAAATAGAGTTTCCCCTGTACACTTGTATAATTTTAAACTCCAAGTTCGATACCCGGCAGAGGTGGTTCGGATCCCGCTGTAGGCCCAGTTTCGATTAGCCTTACTATGCATAAAATAGACTTAAAACAACAAAATCCAATCGAGAGTATCAACAAATTCAAAAAAATAAAGTTTCCCCTGTACACTTGTATAATTGTAAACTTCAAGTTCGATACCCAGTGGAAGTGGATTCTTTTCAAGCACATGTTATATATGCTCATATTTTTTTTGTTTAGCATAATTTCATTGTTTAATCAAAACAACACTTTCTGTTCACTAACGCCGCTCGCAATTATTATTAACACACACATGCAAAAAAATAACAAAAAAACAAAACTTACCTACAAAAAGCTGCTAGCAATTTAACACACACAAAACAGTAGTATAATTGCGTAAATTTTAGTTTTATAGCTGGTCAAGCAACTTGTGTGCGTATAACTTATGCTGATATGGTACTCACCTGACAGACCAAACTAATTTGGTTTCTATTACACTTGATATTACACTTGGTATAGCGTACACTTTTATGTGGCTACCCAGTAGCAATACTCGACTGCAACTGATGTGCGCGGGGTTTCTAATAGAAACTTATACCTGTCGGTAGCTAAAATTCCAAGGTTGGTTCGA
This sequence comes from Lepisma saccharinum, assembly GCF_977018435.1. Taxonomy (NCBI): domain Eukaryota; kingdom Metazoa; phylum Arthropoda; class Insecta; order Zygentoma; family Lepismatidae; genus Lepisma; species Lepisma saccharinum. Next base: position 111,241,513 of record NC_139229.1, on the reverse strand, counting down.
GTTACGTGTACATGGCCTTTGACGATAAATAATAACAAAAAAAACAACACACCCGTCCATCATGATTTGGATCGCAGCCTTTTGAATTTTCTGCATTGTAGTCGTCATAATATGGGTCACCTTGGCATACTATAGAAAATCCAGCAAGAAGAATAGCGAAAAAGCAGACAAAAACCCTGGCGTGTATCACGTCCCGGATTTGCCGGATGTTGAACAATACCCGAGCGTCCCTGGCGTGCCCGGCGGCGAAAACAACGCAATACCCACGAGGCCACCCGCACAAAAACCGACCGGAACTGGGCGAAGCAGACCTTCGGGTGGGAACAATAACGCAGGAGACAATCAGACGCCACCGCCTCACGTTCCCACGCTAACTCCTCCAGTTACCAGCAGCACTCTGCCAAATAACCAAAATACTACAACAACAATTAACCCACCCACTATTGTCGGCACCACCACTACCATACAAAAAAAAAAACACGTGAAACCCTACAGAGGTGCGGTAATCTACAACCGCAGCCGTTAGAAAACCTTTTACTTTTTTTGGTTGGGCACCACGCACCCTGGCGAGGTTATAGGGGCCAGGCATCCTAAAAAACAACAATTATTTATTTGTTTGTTTGCGTCACAATGCGAAAATAATGAGAAGCGCCAGCGCGCGCACGTGTGTATAGCACATCGTGTTTCCCCCCGAGAGAGGTTTACAAAGGTCACGATAGGTCTCTCTCTTCATCTTACAGCAACATTGGCATCTCTATCTTTTTTTAGTTGTAGGTGGGTTGCCAACACAATCTAGTTAATAATACTACATATTATACACACACACGCACACACATACTGTGTTGCCATCCATCCATCCCTCTCTCTTTTACGGCAGTATATATTTGTTGCTGGCTCTTCTTGCCTAGTGTGTGTATGTTACGTCAGTATATAAATTGGCTAAGCCTCAAGCAAAATAGCCCTTGCCAAGTAAAAAAAGCTGTAGGTAGGTGTTGGTAATACTGTCGGTTGTTTAACTCTTCCCTCTCTCTCTTTTTCTCCTTTCTCTCTTTTTTTTTTGTAAAAAAAGCTATGGCAAAAGTACCAGTAGGTTGGCAAATTGCTTTATGCACTGTAAGGCAGACCTCAAGCAGTATTGCCAGCTCCTTGCTTTAGGTTAGGTTAGACCAAATAAAAACCTTGGTGATTTTTCGAGTAAGATGTTGGCAATACTGCAGAACAAGCCTCAAGCAGTATTGCCAGCTCCTTGCTTTAGGTTAGGTTAGACCCAAAAACAAAAACCTTGGTGATTTTTTCGAGTAAGATGTTGGCCACGCTGCAAGGCGAGCCTCAAGCAGTATTGCCAGCTCCTTGCTTGAGGTTAGGTTATACCCAAAAACAAACCTTGGTGATTTTTTCGAGTGAGGAGTTGGCAACACTGCAAGAAAATAAGGCTCATGCCTTACAAGAGCAAACCATTAAAACAAGCCTCAAGCAGTATTGCCAGCTCCTTGCTTGAGGTTAGGTTAGACCCAAAAACAAAAACCTTGGTGATTTTTTCGAGTAAGATGTTGGCCACGCTGCAAGGCGAGCCTCAAGCAGTATTGCCAGCTCCTTGCTTGAGGTTAAGTTATACCCAAAAACAAACCTTGGTGATTTTTTCGAGTGAGGAGTTGGCAACACTGCAAGAAAATAAGGCTCATGCCAACCGGGGGAAGCAGACGGCTTTTGCGGTAACTGGGGCGACACTAGAACTGCGGTGGCAGGCGGACGAAACTCGAATTCCAGGATTTGCGAGAATCTCGGAACTTGTGTGAATATCGGGAATTATGAGAATCTCGGAGAGCCTACGCGTTACCGACGCACCGAGTTTTGAATTTAACTGGCAACGTCTTTATATCGTCGAACCTGCAGTGAGTTTTTGTTATGTGTGTTTGCCGATTTTCCTCGAGTTTGTTTGTTCTTTGGTGGATTTGTATCTTTCAAACATGTTACGTAATGCAGCTAGAAGTCGAGAGTTCTCAACGTTTAAAATTTCCGAAGATCTGGCGAGGTATGTACGATAAAAGTTTATATATTTTTTTTCTATGTAGAACTAGTTTTCAGAAATTTATCTAACTCTGAAAGTTATTTTTACAACTATGCCTGATACCATTGAACGTACAGTAAAAATAATATTTATTTTGCCTAATTTCATGTTCACCTCGTGCTTGGACGTGTGCTAGCTCGATACAGCCTTTCTTTCTAGTAAATGTCGAATCTTGCAACAAAATTGAGGATGGGCTTATGTTTCCGTTATTGTCTAAAAAGAAAGCTGTGTGTACAGTCACGGCACGATGTCATTTTTGAATAAATGCCAAGTGTTTCGTCTGTTTTGTACATAATTGCACCACGTAAAAAAAAACCTGCCTTGTATATTTCCTCATATGTATATATTGTATCATCGACAGTTTCGTATATTGGCTAATTTTAAATTCTACCATGTATACTTGTGTTTAGTCAAGGCTTGCATGAGATGGTGATAATGAAATGGGTTGTGTGATGGTTTCTGCAAATCATCTTCACACATCTCTCTACTTTTGTGCCCAGCTTGCAATGTTGGCTTATGATGCAAGGAGGAACAGCTCCCTCATTTTTCAACAAAAATGGAGAGGAAAGATGTTTCTGGGCAAACATATGTATGGTAATCTGCGGGAATTGTTTTATGTCTTTGTAATTAAATTAATTATTATTTGTGCTATGTGCTTGACTTTTTAAACTTCAAAACTAATAAACATTTGTTCTTATTTTCAGATTTGCAACTGGTTAGCAACAATCAAAATGATGGATGCAATATCTGCTTCCCTGCTTTTACTCTGAAGTGGCACTTCACAACTGTTCCCAGTTTAGATGCAGCAGTTCAGTTTGAGCCACAACCAAAATATTTCAAGACAAGTGATTTATGTACTAATGACATTCCCCTGACAATGTTTAAAGGAGATCTCAAACTAATGCACATGTGTGATGTCCTGCTCGGCACAATCCAGCCCAGCGGTATATAACCGCAGTGAAACTGTTCCGACATAAATCTTGCAAGATCCCTGTGTACTTACTTGCTTAACAAAGATGAAAGTTTTAAGTGAATAGAAAAAAATATGAATGTCAGTATCAACATTATTAACGTTTAGTGAAAATATGTTTTGAAAAAAATTGTTTTTCAGTGATTTGATCAGTTTATGGTGAGACAGATTCCTTGCAGTGGGGAAAAAAATAGTGTATTCTGTTTCTAGTTTTATGCCATACCCCAGTTTTTGTCTAATGCTGCTAAATAATATGAATGTTGTGGGGGGGGGGGATATGTACTACAGGTAAGTTATGTGAAAACAGTCCAGGCAGATTGTGTAAATGATGTGCTAATGATGTATGATGTTTACCCAGCATTGTGAGGACAATCAGTTTCTACTTAAAACCAATAATTTTGAGCATTGGGTTTGAAAACCAGTTGGTATGCCTTGGTTTTCGAAGGACTGTTTTAGTTTACGGAGTGATTAGTTTCACCAGGTGGTGAAGCTAGCGTTTGAGCAATTTTCAGCAGATTTTAAGCTGCATGTCAGGGTGTCTACCAAAATAACAAATCTAATTTTTTTTCCTTTTTCTTAGCATGTATATAATCACGCCCTACTTAGGTATGGTTGGAAATTAAGAAAAATAGTTATTTTTATTCAATGAAAAACCAACAAGGCTGGTTAAGATGAAAACTGAAGCTGTACTTTAACAAGAGATTTAGACTTGCTTTAATTATTAATGCTTCAGACTTCATCCTAGATGGGGAATGGCCACATTATTTTAAAATATTTTTACAAACCTTTACGCATGCAACAATGCAATTCGGTAAAATTTTCAAAGCCGGGAAACTGGTTTCTTCAAATTTACAGGAGAAAGTACTTATGTAATTGAGTTTCTGTAGACTTGTGATAGGTCCTACAAGTGTTCTCTCTCATCGGTAAATTTATTTCACCGTTAATTCATGTTTGTGTGTGAGTGCTAATGGAACCTAACCTAACGGCCATAACCTAACCTTGTAGCCATACCTCGTCCCCGTGATGGTTCGTGGGGCTATAGTGAATTTTTGCCCTTCCGCAGGTATTTTTCTATGAAAATGAGTGCTAGTGGAACCTAACCTAACCTCGTAGGTATACCTCGTCCCCGTGATGGTTCGTGGGGCTATCGTGAATTTTTTAGGCTAACATCAATGGTTTTTGGGGCTAACATCAACCATCCACGGTAGCCCCACAAACCATCACGGGGACGAGGTATACCTACGTGGTTAGGTTAGGTTCCATTAGCACTCATTTTCATAGAAAAATACCTACGGAAGGGGAAAAACAAGGAAGATTAATTAATATTGACTGGTAGACATATGCATGTGCATCATCTACAATCTGGCTTGGCCTGCTAAATGGATTTGTGTATTCTTTAATTGCTGATGTGTTTGAAGCTTACATCAGTGTGCATTTGCTTTCATTGTTAGGTTAGGCAGGTCATGTTTATGGCTATTAGCATTAAAATTACTTCTGTAAATACTTTCCAATGCCTGATCATGTAATTTCTGGTCTTGAGCACTTTATACTATTCTCTCTACCTGGTGACGCACCCATTTTTAATTTAAAATAAATTCTTAAGAGTAAGTTCAGCAACACTTCTTTTGTTTTTAGTTGAACAAATTTATTTCTGCCGTCATGGGCAACATGATTGTAAAGAAACAAATATATTTTTTTTTCTTCTGAAATCAGACTGAGTATGTATGCTGGCAACATATACATAGTTTTTCTTGTATGTACGCATTGCTTGCATTATAGAATTATTTTCCTGTAGTTTACGGTTATTACATTTAGTCAAAATGAAAATAAATGTCTGATGAAAGGAGCGTGTGTTCTCCTGAAACGTCACAAAGAAAAACTGTTTTCTTATGCTTGTAATAACCGTAAACTACAGGAAAATAATACAACATATACATTCAGGCATGTTTTGTTGCTTAAAAAAATGAAAGACACCAATGAAATGACACTGTTAAAGAATATGGTCACCCAATTTTTTTATTGACAATGTTCTATGAACATCACTTACAGTAATTCATGTTGTAAACATCTTTTTAAAAATCAGGGTAACACTTGACTATACCAGAGACGGATTTCTTCAAATTTACAGGAGAAAGTACTTACGCAAATCATTTTCTGTAGCGTTGTTGATGTTCGGGAATGTAGTTTTGATCCATTTTAATGCGAATGCATGTGGTTTTCTACGAAAATCTATTTCCAACGTGCTATTGCTGCTGCTACAAGCAGATGTCCGTATATGCTAAATTGAACGAAAGGAGTGCTAATGGAACCTAACCTAACCTAGTAGGTATACCTCGTCCCCGTGATGGTTCGTGGGGCTATCGTGAATTTTTGGGCTAACTTCAATGGTTTTTGGGGCTACTCGTGGATGGTTTGTGGGAAATAACGAACAACAGTAATTTTCGTTAGAAATTCATTATTTCACCTAAAGAAATGTTCCGCAATGCAAAATAGTACGTTAGCAATGTAAAGAATTGCGAAAGAAATCATTGATAGGTGTCTCCGGTATAGTAAAGTAGTACCAAAATCAGTATTCCATGGTCAATTTCCATTTTTTAATATTTTTACCTAATCTGTGGTGGTTGATTCATGATTACTGTTATTGGCTTTGTAGGGGAGGCAGAATGCCTGGTTAAAGGTTACCGAGGTTCCAGCTTGTGTAGTGGCCTGGACGGTCGGCATGATCTCAGTCTAATAAAGGGTCAGCCAAACTGAACAATACATTTTACAGTGTAGTATGTGGACTAGCCTATGGAGATAACTGCTAATTAGTAACAGTAAGTTCTTTTCTGAACTGTGTTGAGTGCTGGTGTTAAAAAAGCAGTTTTTTTGTTGTTTTTTTGCAACAAAGTGAAATAACAAACTTTGCATGCAAATTGTCACTGGTTCTTATTTTAATTGCTGAAATCCTGTTTTTCATATTTACTTTAATGGTGACATATTAGCAGTAATTATTTCAAATTGAATGGGATTTTTTAAATTCAAAACTTGTAGCAAAAATTGCAGTACAAGCACCTCCACAAGTTGTAATGTAATATCAAGGGTCTATTTTTCACAAGGGATGCTTATAAGGTCTTGTGTTAAGCAGTGTTTTGTGTGAATTATAAGAGCTATGTGTTTCCTTATTTTAAAAATAAAATCGAACTGTTACATTAACATGTCTCTTTTTGCCCCCAGAAGAAATAAGTTCTTTATGGATGGATATTGCCGCTCCAATGCCAAAAGCACGAAAGTGCTAAATCTTACTTTTGAGATGAAAGCATTTTAGTCAATATCCCAGATTATTAATAACTTTTGCATTTAATTAAATGTTGTCATTGGGAGAATATGCACCCACTTGTGACTGTTTATTACACCATGTAAATGTATCAACAAATATTGATGAGCAACTGCACTAGGTTAAATAGTCAAAATTTGCACACTCGTGGTTTTGGCATTGAACGACAATATGTTCTGCATGAGGTTAATATATGATATAAGCGATTTGTTGATTTTAAGTTGATATGATGATATGCAATGCACTTTGCTTCTTATGTTTTGTTCTTTGGCATTGTAATTCACAATTATGGAATTTTGTTTCATATAATTACCCCATAAATAACCACAATTTCTAAAAATCTGATGTAGTGAAAGCAATTTTGGCCAACTGAAGAGAAATTGTTATTCATTTCAAACCAATTGTATAGCATAGAATGTGTTAATTGAGAATCAGAGTGGAACCATGATTATAATGGCAGAGTAGCTAGATATACATATTTTCTCTTTCTATCCTTCAGCATCAAATATAAAATAATGCATGCAGACGGGGGGAAGTAACTTGGAATTATTTAGGTAGGAATTGCTATTTTTGCTTTGTTGCATTACTGAAGGTCTGTCGGCAAATTAGTTTTCAAAAACCTCATTCCAAATTGTGAGAAAATATTTACAATTCCTTCTCGGAAATTCAAGTTCCATCTTTCTGTGGTTTGTTTTCAGTGAAACAGATGAGGGAGAGAAATTTTTGAATAGTACTTTGCTGGCATGTACCAAAGGCCCAGTGCACTTTTTTCACAGCAATATATTTCAAGCGAATCTTAAGGAGCTGCCATGAGAGAACACCTTAGTGATCAGCATCTATGGTAAAAAAAGAAAATATTTTGCAAATAAATTCAATTCATGCCATAATGTTTGGTGTGAATAAACTGTAGAGGTGAGTAACATGAAATATCTGTATGAATTCTGTTTTGAAACTGCTACCAACTATGAGGGCAAGTGCAGTTTCTCATGCCTTGACCTTGCTCATTTTGTGCAAATAAAATTTAACATTTCCAGAAGTACTGCATTGATTTTTGCAAGTGCAGTTGGATGTTCATGTAATTACAGGTATCAGTAGACAAGGGACGTAACTTAGTTCTCAATGAATTAGAGGTTAGAGTTTTTTTAAAAAAGGATTGAAACCTAATCTTGCCTAATACTTTACAAAATTTTCATTTCTGCCACATTTAATTTGTGTGCTTTCATCAAATGCAGTGATTTTCTGTTATGAGCATGTTTCACCTACGTCACAAACTATTGCATTCTCTCTTTGAGAAGCCATCATGGAGGCCAAATCTTGTGAACACACGGAATTCAAGCAAGTGGGCTGGAGATTTGAACCTTATTGATGATGTACTTGGTGCAATATTCACATTCTTGAATCCTGAATTCAATGCACTTTTCTGCCATTATAGTAATTATTATTCATTATATATAATGTTGTTCAAACAAGTTCACTATTTTTTCTTACACATGGTGACTGTGCATCACATGAAACCCACCTGTTGAATCCTGTAATTTTTTCATGATAGATTCTGCTAGTTTTTGCAACTAGTTTGATCAGAAATTGCATTCTGTAACTAACGTAATGTAATGGAGTCTCAAATGTTTTATTTTACAGTACAGTTCTGCAAACATACAATTATAGTCTGTACAGTTTGTTGTAGGTTTTATTTTTCTACCATGTGTTAAGAAGATGCACATACTAAAGTTCAAAACTACGAAATCCATACTCTTGGTTAGGGTTGCCAAATATCCTTTATTGTGCAATTTCGTTTTGTTCCTGTAAAAAATTATATATTATTTCAATGTAATATGTATTGTGAATTTAAATGTATGAAATATATCACCTGTGTGTTAGTGTAACTGGTTTTTATGTACCCGTTCTGTGTGCAAAAAGAGAAATATGGCAACCCTTACCTTGGTGTATGTGTAAGTATTTTCTTCATCTAGAATATTTCTCGTTCAGAAAAAGAAAATTGAATACATTGTGAACAGAATTTTTCGGAGAAATTTAGCTATTTGTTTTTGCCTAAAAATGTCTTTTAGGAACTCATTGAAGACAAAAGATTATTCTTATTACGTTTCACGAAATTCTAACTAGTTAATAAAAATAAATTTATTTGTCTAAAAGATAAAATATTGGCCTATTTCTTCGAACGAAAAAGGCTTTCTTTGCGAAAATGGAAACTCAAAGCAGACGATCGGTGGTTCTGAAAGCAAGCAGACGAACGGTGGTTCAGGGAATGCCGTGCGTTGCCATGGTAACGGCATGACGGAACCATGTGACGTCACGCTCCCGGCGATACTAGAGCTGCGGCGACAGGCGGAAGAAGCACGCTAGCAGACGACAAATGATTTCCACGGGAGGTATAGGAACATTCCCATCTGTAAAACCTATTTCTAATCTGTGGCTCATGCCTTACAAGAGCAAACCATTAAAACAAGCCTCAAGCAGTGTTGCCAGCTTCTTGCTTGAGGTTAGGTTATACCCAAAAACAAAAACCTTGGTGATTTTTTGAGTGAGGAGTTGGCAACACTGCTTGAGGCTTTCTCGCAGTGTTGCCAGCTTCTTGCTTGAGGTTAGGTTATACCCAAAAACAAAAACCTTGGTGATTTTTTCGAGTGAGGAGTTGGCAACACTGCGAGCCTCATTTTCGGTTTGCGAACCCGGGACACTACTCTACTTTTACTGTTGTGTCTTTCCGGTTTAAAATGGCTTCTGCTGTACTGGAAATTGCAATAAATAAATAAATAAATAGAAGGGCATCGGATTTCCAGAAGAACGCGACTTGAACTTCTTATTTCAAAACCTTCTGTTTACTTGGTTATTTTCGGGAATTACGATAAGGTATTTTATTACTCCTGAATTCATTTCTAGAATTATTAAAATTACTCTTGCAGATATTTCTGTGAGAATAAGACTGTCCCTGAGTCGATAATTACAGTTGTTGGGCTTCGCATCAAAATTGTATATCTTGCATTTTTTTCCCACATGAGGAACTGCTACTGGATGCTGATTTGCCAGACATGGATTGCATGCACATAGTATGTACGTACGCACACTGACGTCCGGAAGAGGGGCAAGAGGGGTAAATTACATAAAAATAGGTGTTTAGACAATATGAAAACACCTACGTGTTTGAATTCAATTACCATTTCAATAGTTTGACTAAATTAAATTATTGCTTACCAGCCATTGGGTCTGGACAACAAGAGGTGTAAGGGGACGCCATTGCCCCCCCCCCCAAAATTTTGCCACCTTTTGGCCCCGGACTATGGCTTCTTAATGCTAAGCCCTGTCTACCAAGATAAAATAAAATTCCCTTGCTTCCCCAGTTTTGACACCTAATCGCTGCCACTGGGTCTGGATATAAACGAATGGAATGCTTTCTTTTCTCACATAAAACATAGCTTCTGTTCTGTGGGGACGTGAAGTTTTTGTTTTAACGATAACATCGAAAAGTTGAGGGAAGCTTAATAAAATGTTGAGAATGTATTTGGATAAGTTAAGGAGGCAAATTTTCAGTGTGTCGGAATCATGAAATAACGCGAATACTGCCATTTTTTCAGAATAGCACCGAATTTTGCACTTTAACGCGAGATATATATATACAATATAAACTGGGATAACACTTGTCCTGTTCAAAGAGAGTTAGTTACCTGAAGCGCTATGAGTTCTGTTTTTTCTAGCCTAGCTGGTGAAAGTTCGATCCAAAGAAGATTTTGTCACGGTTGAGTGGTTATTGTACAGGATGAGTCAAAAGTCCCTGACCACCCCTTATAAAATGAAAGGGAGTGTATATTGCAGCAATTGGTCATGGTAGTAATATGTTAGGCCTAGGGGGAAACTTTTCTTGGTGCATGTCATGACAACGTCCGCCACAAGAAGGACAGCATATTGAACACAGTGTGTACCTTTCATTGTGTAACTTTCATATGCCCATACCTTCCTTACCATTGAAGTTTTTATAAATCTGACTTCACCCCTGAATTCCTGGTGAAATTCTAGCCCAAAACCATACCCCACATGCCCCCTTCCCATTTAAAGAAATGAAGTTGGATCCAAGATGGCGGACGTTGTCATGACATGCACCAAACAGTTTCCCCCTAGGCCTAAAATATTACTACCATGACCAATTGCTGCAATATTCACTCCCTTTCATTTTATAAGGGGTGGTCAGGGACTTTTGACTTAAATTTATTTTTTTGTCATTAAACTAAACTTTGTCTCAATTTCCCAGAACTAAAGCAATGTGAAAATCTTAAGCATAGAAAGAACAGAAAAAAGCGTATGTAAAAATAACACCGAATTACAATGAAAAAAAATAACATCGAAATTTAGGGGAAAATAAAACGAAAACTTGACGTTCCTAGTAATAAGCATGACTGCGTAACAACCATTCACATATCGAGTGAGAAATGAACACGCAAATTTGTTGGATACTAACCTCGCATGTGTACTAACTACGACATTAATTTTAGCATGAAGAGTACAGATTTCTGCAGTCCGTCGTGATCTTCACAAATTAGTCTGAAAAGAAATACTAAACCAAACCAAATGTTACCCCCCCCCCCAAAAAAAAGTAAAAGAATACACTCCTCTTATCCTCCATAAAAGAGTAATGAAATACTTACACCACCAATAAGATTTCGTTATTTAGGCCGAATCGTTGGTTGACCACATACACTTGTCCTAACCTAATATTGAAAAGGTATGCATAAAGAAAGAAACAAGCTGGGGAGAAAAAGTTTGTTCTCTTTGGTCTTTTTCACGAGAGATTGCACAGAAACCGAGAAACTGGTTTTTATAAGCACGTTGTCATAACAAGAAAAAAATACACTCACATCCAAATTACGGTAGTTAGAAGAATAATTGCTTTTATCGCGTCGCAGGGTTACGAAATTCTCATAAAGTAATTTACACAACTTGTGTACAAAAAACAATGTCAAGCTGAAAACTAGTGGCTGAATAACACAGTAAAAGTATCGAAAAAATTCAATGATGAATTGCAAATGGCGTAACGGTAACAATTTCGAAAGTACCAGCCATTTATGGAAAACTTATTATTATTTTATTTTATACTACTACAGTATTAAAGTTAACTTAGCTAAAAAATGTTCGGAATTTTACGGAAAAGAAAATCGTCACAGCTACAATTTTCACATGGACGCAAATAAGATGTACCCAATGCGATTTTTTAAAATGTATATCTACGTAGTTTGATCGAAGGACCCACAAAGAAACTGGATAACATGTAACCATGGATTTATGCAGTCAGTTAGGTTTCCTTGTATTTTGTTACAGGATAGGACTTCGTTACCGCCTCAACTTCTTTCATTTTTCTTTCCAGTTTTACATTTCACATAATATAGGACCCGTATTTATATTATAGAGCATCTCGAATTCAGCGAGGGAGGGAGGAATTTAGAATTTTTTTATTGAGATACCTCTAAAGTGTTAATCTACTTAATAAAAGCGAATTCTAGTTGTGCCGTTACAACAAAAATAAAAATAACCACTCTCCCACGAAGTTCGGCATTGCCAGTGATACAGTTATCGCTATCTCGCCGTAAACTTAAGCTCTAATACTGAAAAACCTTGAATAACATATTTTTTTAAATTACAAAGACTATTATATATTTATTACATACCTCAGAAGGGAAGGAATTTATCTTCTTCCGTTGGAAACAAATTTGGAAATGTGGACCCCGATGAAGAAAATTCGCAGAGGGTACATTTCTGGTTCCTCCTTCAATTCCGTGCGGAAGGAAATTTTTAAAAACCACTTCAACTATTATCAACTATTACGAGTATTTGTTACTTCTGAAGCGGCGGGTGAAGATCACCTCGTTTTTGCACCTCCCCAACTCAACATCGTGAGCAACATGGAGTCACTGCTAACCGCTCCGCACTCCCCTCCACGGTTGTTTCCGGTTTAATGTTTTCTTACTAATTCACTGATAACATTTCTATGTGATTGAATAATCGTTCTTGGAAAGTAAGCGTTCTTTGCATCCGCATGTGCGAGTCGTGACACAGAACGTACTTACTAATGAGTCTAAAGGCAACGATATCTTTAAAATAACGGTTTCGCACACCTGCCATGCATAAACATACAGTCTGAATTATAAGAACTGACAGAGAAGCGATAGTGAGGGCTGCAGTGGAAGGATTGGGAGATAATAGGAAAATCCGGGCTGAGCTCATGCGTCTACAACGATCCAGGCCTACAATATATTGAAATATAGTTTACATCAGCGTTTGCAAGTAACGCAGTTTGTAGTACCAGTTGCTTTTTTGAGAAATTCTAACTGTAACTAGATACTTTTAAAAGTAAGAAACTGTAACATAGTTACTTTTTCCACAGAAGTAACGTTGTCAACAGTTACTTATGACACTTAAATTGTTCACTTGAAAATTTGTAACGTTGGGAGAACTAAATTTGGCAACCCTGTTTACAACTATGCTTCTCTTCTGGATGCTAAGGTAAAATTATTTTCGTGGAATCGCCTAAGACCAGGGAGCTGGGCTTCGTTGGATACTAATCGTTCTACGCTTGTATCCTTGCGCACTCCGAGGTTTCTTTGTTTAAAACTGAACACTGCCGAACATGTAACATACTGTAGAGTACAATAGTTTCTGGTAATAAAAGCAACAGTAATGTCTAGCGAGGTGAACCTTTTAATTCTGTTATTTGCTACTAAGTAGGACTATGACACATGAAAAGCATACGATTTGTACAAACATCAAGTCAGTGGCGGATCGTAACCATACATTCGCAATTATCTCTCAAATGGTTCGTTTGCAACCCCATGTTTACTGAGACTTTTTTGCTTCTACTATCGTGTACTTTTCACTGTTTCAATTTGCGCTCATACTTCTGGTACACCCTGTATAGAGAGATAAAAATAAAATGATAGATCATTCAAGCTAAACTAACTCATTGTTTCACCATTTTTTTTACTTGTTGAAATAATATAAATATATGAAGTCTAACTTATATTCTGTAGGAGAAACATAAATAAAACACATCGTCGTATGAGAACCAGGGGAACGTAACTCCAAAAATCCGAATTTCAGTTTTGTTTAGATAAACTCCTGAAGAGCTCTGTTTGGAGTCAGACCTACATATCTCCACTTCTAATCCTTAGGAGTAATGTGAAGTCACGTATCTCCAATTTACTGACTTTTTAAGAGTCACACATATTCCTAAAAATACATTTTTTCCTCTCTCCTGTAAATTTGACCAATTGGAGGTGCGTCTATATATGTTTATTTTATTACAATTAATGATCACTTAATGTGTTTGCAAGAAAATTTCCAGCAGAAAGTAACTGTAAAAGTTTCAAAATGAGTAACCAATAGCTTCGATTGGATTCCAAAACTGAGGGGGAGATAGAGGAGGCAAGGACAGTTACTTTTTTCGGTAGACAAGGCTTAACATTAAGAGGCCATAGTGCGAGGCAAAAATGGTATAAAGTGGGGGGTAACTGCCGCACCCTCCCCGTAATCGCCGCCACTGTGAGTAACTATAAATTCGATTACTTTTAAAAAGTAACTTTCCTAACATTTACGTAGTCTACACTGACAATGTTCTCGTCTATCCCCCGAATACCACATTATGAATGAATTGTTGTTTTAAGTCCACTTTATGCACAGAAAAACTAATGCGGACTGGACCTACAGTTTCGTGGAATCCGAACCACTATGAGCCTCCACCGAGTATCGAATCCGGAACATCTTGATTGATTGATTTGCATTATTTTACTTCGCTTTTGTGCCACTTTTAGCTAATTTGAGAAGATAGGGATGAGTGATGATATGATGAAATTGATGAATGGACACTCACAAACATCCATGCCCAAGCCGGGATTCGAACCTGGAACACCTTGATTACAAGGCGATGACGTTACCACTACGCCATCGGGGCACATTAGACAACCACACCATACGGTTGGTTCACAGATGGCGTAGTCGTAACGTCGCCACATTGTCATAATGGGGTTCCGGGATACCTGGTGGAGGCACATCGCACAGTGGTTCGGATCCCACTTTAAAGTGTACGTCACGTCCCGATTAGCCTATCTGCGCATAAAGTGGACTTAAAACAACAATTCAAGCAAGGTACCTTTCACTCCCTTGCTACTGAAACACCTAACGGATTTCATTTACCTGCTTTCAGCCTTTGCTTCATTGCTACTTCTCCCAACTTCGTTTCTTGTTTCTTCGAAGAGGAAAAAATAACGCTTCCACTCGCAAAAATTCCAAGGCTGCAACAACTAAACTAAACAACTGAGTTGCCTAGCGTGTATAAATCAAAGCTGACGTTTACTTTCACTAGCTCGTGGTGAAGAAATCGAACTTCTTTCCGTCTTGTTGCCAACTCTGAAATCTACACCACGTTTGCTCGTCATGTATATAACACGGGCAGCAATCATAGTACCGAGACACTATGCACAATGTCAATCAAATTTTCCCACGGGAACTCATTAATATAACATCTAGAAATAGCTTCTCGTGAAATGGTAATTTCATTTCATGCATTTATTACTTGCAGTGCTACATTTTATGAACTTTTCGCATATCTAACCAATGACGGCGGGTAATAATCCACTGCGTATGAACCAGCCGTAGCCGGAAGATATAATTTACGTTTAGACATTATTTCTGCACCTGCAAAAGGAAGCATCCAATTACAGAGCCGCGTTAACGCCTACTCGCACTCGCAACCACAAGAATTTGCATTGTGTTCAGAGCTCTTAACGATATGAATTACGAGCAGCAGTTCCCTGCGTGGGAGTGTGAACATCGGAGAATTATCAGTGAATGTGCACTTTCTGGCATTTGATAATGGATCTCTTATTTAAAAGGTACAATTCAGACGCCAGCCATGAAGCGTTGCATTTGTAACAGGACTATGTATATAATCGAACAGGCAAAGGCACTAATTAAACAAATGAAATAATTATCCACCTAGAATAAAGCTATACATCCTCCTCGTGAAAGTTTTAGTTACATATAATTATATAATTATATACTATATACGTATATATATATAATGTGTGTCTGTGTTTGTGTAATTTATTTCATGATTCTCGTAATTAACAAAAAACAATCAACAATCAGTGGCGAGGAAGTTGCACATTATGTTCCACAAATAACTGTTTTCAGAAAATGCAACTCATATTTTACCAGAAGCAAAATTGAATTTATAATGCGAATTATTCTCAATTACAAAGATCAAAATATATATTTCTTATCCATTGTTTAACGATACAATAATTACTTTTTAAAACACATGTACTACTACTCAATAACTTTCCAAAGTTTTATTAGTTTCTTGAATCAATTTAATGTTATCGTATGCTACTATTACAAAATAAATAAGCTTCAGATCCTTAAAACGCTAATTAACTATTAATACAAATAATTGTTAGTTTTCTCATTGCCGTATAAGATTTCAAAACGTTTACTTAAATACACCATCGCTAACACCTGAAAAAAACGAAAATGGCGAGGGATGTATTAAAACGAGCTTTTTGCATTGAAAGCATGACCGTGGTTGGTGGAAAACCATAGTGCTCATTTCCTTGTGTCCTGATTGTCTATTTTCTTCCCAGTTTCGTAAAAGGTGTCTAAATTAAAATTTGGTTTTTAGTTACGACGGCTGGTAAGATGGAACAGAACACAAAGGCCATCTGCAGCGGAGATTCGAAATGGTGTGGATTCAGTCCGCATCACAGATATCTATCTGTACGTATGTTTCTCTAACTACACAATTTCTGTCCAGTGTGTGTGTGTGTGTGTGTGATACAATTGTTCATAGCCATAATAACTTACAGACAAATTTAATTAATCTGTGTGTGCGATCTGAGATATCAACAGTTATTTTTCATCCCGAGACACGAAAACTGCAACTTATCAAGATTGTCAGCACGAGCTTTTATTTGGTGGTCAATGTTAAATTCCCTTCCAATAAGAGGATATTTGTATTTCGAGATTTAACATTACTTTTACACCTTAATTAACTAACTAACTCTCTAGCCTTCTTAAACCCGGAGGTTTATGGCTGCAGCAACGCAAGCCTTCCATGTCCCTCTCCTGGGCAAGATTAATCCAATCTTTTCTATCCTTACCGATTTCCGTCTATCTCAACGTTATCCCTCGATCTTTGTTTTGGCCTTCCTACAGGTGTCTTACCATCGGATTTCCTAACAAGAATTCTGTAAACTCTTTCCCATTCGTCCAACATGGCCTGCCCACCTAAGTCGTCTTGATTTAATAATTCTAATAAAAAAATTATCTGGAGATGAATACAAATTATGCAGTTCTAAATTATATAACCTTCTTCACTCACCTGTCTCCTCATTCCTTTTAGATCCAAATATTTTTTCTAAGGATTTTATTTTCAAATACTCATAATTTATGTTCCTCTTTCAATGTAAGGGACCAAGTTTCGCATCCATAATACTACAGGCAAAATTACTGTATTGTATAAAGGTAAAAGGTAAAGTGTTCCCCTGTGCTTAGCACCACGCCATGAAGGCGTATAGGGGGTGTGGGGGTAACGCCCCACACTTTCTTGATCCGGTCGTGAGTGGGGGTGATGTGATCAGCACCACGCCCCTGACCGCCTTTACCCCCCAGGGTTTCCCCCAGGTACCCATGTTATTCGATGCTGGGTGGGCGCCGGAAGAAGATAAAAGTTTATGAAGAGAAAAGTAACACACATTTCCTGAATTAAGTCTGAATTTTATTTCCTCTTTAATATCATTTCCATTTGTAAGTATTACTCCTAAGCACTTGAATTTGGAAACTGATTCAAACCAGTTGTTATCAATAATTACATTTTGATTATTGCCAAACACTTGATTCCGGCCTACAAGCATAAGCATATATTTAGTTTTCTCTTTGCTAACTTCCAAACCTAACTCTTTAGTTGCTTTTAAAAATATTTAGCATTATTCTTAATTGTATTTATATCATCCCCTAGTAAGTACATCTACATCATCTGCATATGCTAACAATTGAGTTAGACCGTTTAATTTTAGTCCTTCATTAGTTTCTTTTACCTTCCTAACAACATATTCTAAGGCAAAATTAAAGAGCAATGGGGATATTGCATCTCCCTCTCTTACTTCACCTATCTTGAATTGTAAATTTGTCAGATATATTAATAACCACACGAATTTTACTTTCTGTTTCACTGTTGCATACTTTTATCATATTAACAAGCTTCTTAGGTATTACAAACTCCACTAATATATTATATAGCCTAATTGATCTCTTTTAACCGATTCATATTCTTTTTTAAAATCAATGAATAGCTGATGAGCATTTTGATTATATTCCCACTTTTTCTCAAGTGTCTGTCTAATTTGATCTATAGTTTATCTGTTACGCTTAAATCTACATTGGTAATAATGTATAATTTAATTAGCATATGGGGTTAATCTTGTTAAAATAATGTTAGATAATATTTTATATGATGTTGAAAGGAGAGAATTTCCACGGTAATTATTGCAGTTCCTTCTATCACCTTCTTTAAATCACCTTTTTGCCTCTTTTTGCTAATCTCCTCAGTGAGTATGGATGCTAATGAGATGAAATAATGAACACAATGAAACAGCCGAGCTCAGACATGACTCGAACTTAGAATTTAGCCGCGAGATCAAAAGGAATTAGATGCCCTATAGCTATAGGGGCATGCATATTTCGTTTTTGACAAAAAAACGAAATTTGAAAAAATACATTGTAATGTTAATTTTTCATGTTTTTAAAAGGTGTGAGATGCATTTTGTGACCATTTTTTGTCACGAAATAATGCGAAATGAACTGCAAAAAAGCGAAATTAACTCTTAAACACGAAATTCAGGGTTTATTCACCGACGCGACACCTTCTGAGGTCTGAATTATCCTGAGAGTTATGCAATTTCCGGAAAATTTATTAATTCTGCTGTTAATATTGTTACACAGAAATAAACTTAATACTCTGATAACTACATAAATGTGCTATTAGAAGTGAAATGTTAATTCTGTGGAATAAGTGTAGTTTTTAAATTAAATTTAGGATTATATTCAGAATTTTAAAACCAAAATGTCTTTTTATATACCACTTTTCATCCAAATTTTCACCGCTATAACACCGATATTTTATTTCGTTTACCGCTTTTGAACCCGAAATTGACTCAGTTTTTGTACCGAAATTTTGCTTTTTTATTTACCAAAAATATGTGCCTCTACCTATAGCATACATGGGAAAACAAGGTACAGCAAGCTAATAGAAGTGCACTACTTTCACACCTGGTCGTGTTCCTTCATGAGGACTTGAACTCTTGAACTCCCATGCCTCAAATTAACTCCCTTACGGTCGCCTATAATCGTGAAACATTGTTTCTTAGTTTTGGAAATAAAGTCATCAGAATATACTTGGTTGATTGATTGATTTGCTGTATTTTACTTCGCTTTTTGTGCCACTTTTGACTAATTTGCGAAGATGGGGATCAGTGGTGATATGATGAATGGACACTCACAAACATCCATGCCCAGGCCGGGATTCGAACCTGGAATCCCTGCCGACGTAGCGCGATGTGCTAACCACTCCGCCACGGGGGCCGACTAGAAGATATTTGTATTTCAGAGAAGAAACAGATGAGTGAAGACGGTTACATACTACTGAACTGCATCTCTATCTCCAAATATCATTAGAATAATTGAATCATGAAGACCATGTGTCTATTGCTCTTCTTCTTCTTCTTTTTCCTGTCTTCAATTGGCTAGTGTGCTCCTCAATTCTGACAGGACTTATGGATGGATTTAATGACTGTTTCTAACTCTGTCGGGAACTGAAGACAATAAAGCTTTCACGTTGTCTTGAAGTAAGGAAGCTGGGGGTCTATCCGGAAGTACCGTGTGATACTGGCTCGACTCAGCATAGGAACATGTGGACAGCTTGTTCTGCTACGGCAATAAGCCCCTGTGTTAATGAAAATGCGAAAGATCCTACCTTCTGGAGAAGACAGACTGATCTCAGCTCTCTTCCTCCACACTCTGCATTAACCTTTCTTCCGCCGTTCATCTCTTCTAGGAACTAGTGACGTAGAAGAAGAGGGGAAGTAACATGTCATGAACGCAACAAGTGTTGCGGACAAGATAAGGCATTGCTGACTTTGTTCATGGTTGCATATCCTGAAGTCTTGACGTGCGGCCTTCAATCTTTTCTTTATCTTTTTCTTCTCGCGTAGTTCCAATTTTCCTAATCAAAGAAGCATGTCTCCTACAAACAGCTTATGCAATGTTGTCTTTCAGTAACGACCTATACAGTTTTCTTTTTTGCATCTTTCCGGGCTGTGCTATCAAAACTGCACGAGTATTCGAGGAAAATGATGGAAAAAGAAGAAACAGGTTTCCCGCGTGACTTCAGTTGCAGTGAACGTAGACGTACAATTTGCCATACTTACAAAGAGAGGAGGGCACGGCTTGGAAAACTGGGTTTGGGATGGTCTTGTAGCGGTAGGGTAAAAAGAATATGTCGCAAGCGTAAAATTGCACTTGTAAATAAAATAAATTACATATATGCGTAGACAATGTACCTAATATAGCCTATGTCAATAACATGGCTTGCAGTGTATACTTAACAGCCGCCATTGTAAAACTGAAATAGAAATTAGAGATAAGACAAACGTGTTGT
Source organism: Lepisma saccharinum (assembly GCF_977018435.1). Classification (NCBI taxonomy): domain Eukaryota; kingdom Metazoa; phylum Arthropoda; class Insecta; order Zygentoma; family Lepismatidae; genus Lepisma; species Lepisma saccharinum. Next base: position 111,221,448 of record NC_139229.1, on the reverse strand, counting down.
GCAGGCAGGGCCTGCGCTAGTCATTTTGCCGCCCTGGGCGGTGGCGGCAGATGCCGCTCTTCAACTTCCCCCCTCCCGTCATTACGCAGCAACGGGAAATTAAAAATCAATATATTCCTAAGTAAAACATCAAACTATAAAATAAATAACGAGACTTGTTACGCTATTTCAATACTATTAAGCACAAAATGATATATCGCTCGACCACAGTTAATCTTTAAAAAATGCGACACTATATTATAATATTTTATGAAAGCTCTCTCGCTCTCTCGCTCTCGCTCTCTCTCTCTCTCTCTCTCTCTCTCTCTCTCTCTCTCTCTCTCTCTCTCTCTCTCTCTCTCTCTCTCTCTTAAACGTATCTTAAATGTAACAAGTATTAGGAAAGAAATGAAGACTTCATATGTTTACCGTTGTAGGTCTGTGATAGGCTATATTGGATTTTTAAAAGAATTACATGTAATATTCCCAGATCTCCCGCGTGGGTGGTCTGAGGTCTGAATTATTTCCTGCGTTGTTCCCGCATAAAGCGGTTCTGGGGTTCACTCAGCCTCAAATTAATGGGTACCTGGGGCAACCCTGGGAGGTAAAAGCGGCTGGAGAATGGTGCTGATCACATCACCTCAAAATGGCCTAGATCGAGAATGTGTGTGGCCCTACCCCCACATCCTCTAAACGTTCCTTCATGACATGGTGCTATATGCACAGGGAACTTTACTTTTGGATGTAATATTCTTATTCGTATAATGCTATCTTGCATAAAATGGAAACAAGCGTGTTTCAGACATGATTGACCGAAGATAGTATTTTTATTAGCCTTAATTTCCAAAAAAGAACTTTGTTCGCCACTTGCCACGGTTACCGACAAAGTTAATAAATTCGAAGTTCTACACTCACATTAGGTGCAAAAGCATGACCCTTTATCAGTTTAAGGTCTCCTTTGGTGTAATTGTTTAAGTATAGCCGAAAACACTTTTAGTTCATTTTTTAATTCAGTAGCCTTCATGTGTTAACATTCCGGCAAGTTTCTACACTTTTCAGACAAAAGATCAGATCTTTATGCTTACTAATATCATAAAATAAATTGAAAAATTCACTATGATATTTAAGCTGCTGAAATCTTTCTCTTAGAGCTAAAATAATTGTCTAGGACCTGGTAATAAAAATCAACTTTGTACCGTTTTTGTGGATCTTCAACAGTTTCATCACACTGAAACTGTTTCTTCTTTCGATTTCGGCCCTGTACACTGTGTGACTGTTGCCTATCTTTGGATCCTCCTATATCTAAATTCGATGCCAATTCTTTCTCATAAACCAGGACTCAGAGGTGATGGCACGAGTGGAGGTAGGAAGGCCCTGCCAGTTTGCAAAGTGGCGTCTAAGAGACTTTGAAATTTTCATCATTCCTGCTTCTTTCAAAGCGCTGATATTTGCAAGATATCATCTAACAGCATCTAACACATCGTAGAGTAGACCTAATGTTTTGAAGACATTTGCTCATTACATTACGTGGAGTAAAAAGTCATACCAGATAACTAGTGGGCAGAGGATTGTAAAGCCACACAACTGGTTTGCAATACACTGAGCCTTATAAGCGACCATTTGGGCAGTTTTACATATTGTCGCCAATTATTTGAAGAAGCGCATCATATGTCACCGGAGTTAAGGCATCGAATCTGCTATCCCCCCCTTGTGGCACTCAGTGGTTTTAAAGTGAGACTACTGATATGTAACTTCCAAGTTATATAATATAATATTATAACTTTCAAGTTTTCAATAGGCTTATTTATTTCTTCTCTTCAAATTTTTCCGCCCAGAAAATTTGCCGCTCTGGTGGCACGGTTCGACCCCCCTTCCGCCGGCCCTGTGTGCAGGAGTCTTGCTCCAGACTTTCAAGTTGCAGTATAATGCATATGAAAATTTTGTCTAAATAAAAATCACCGTGTTTCATAATCAGGCATACCGCGAGTGGATCGAGTGTTAAATGTGGCACACTTCATAGGTTTGAACAGTTAAAGAAAGTACCACTTTGTCTGAACAGGAGTGTACAGAAAGCATATTATGTTATTCGTGGGCAGTGATGGCGCGAGAGTAAGAAGAGTGTCGAGGCAGATTTTGGCGGGACCATTCAATATGGTATATGTAATTGCCCCCCCCCCCTCCCTCCCGCCATATCTATTGAATGTTGAGGAAATGGGTGAGGGCTGTGTGGTCACTGGACAACATTTACATCTCCTGTATGGTAAATAAGCTCATAACAACAACTGTAAACTTACAACTTCGTGCAACAAAACACTGGCGTATTCAGTGGCGTGGCGTGAGATTTTTGAAAGTGTTACCGGTTATCAGTAGGACATTTAAGGAAGGAGCCGTAAGAGTTGGGCGCCTCCCCACCTCATGCCCCCCCCCCCCCTCCCTGTCTTCCAAGTAGTTCGTACAATATTATTCTGGTACGACTGCAATTCAATACTAGATTTTAGTAAAGTTATTAATCAGGAAAAAAATGTTGGCATAAGAACTGAAGTGAAATCGCAAACATTGGTTGTTGACACGATAAATATTAGCCTAATAAAGAAATACTTAGTTTGATACAGAAAAATCGAAGTAATTAACACCGCTTGTTAATTAATTGACAATGCCCGGAAACAACAAAAGGACGAAAGACACCACACACAAAACTCGCACTGCACAGTCCCTCCCGCCAAACGTTGTTTACTTTTGTAGCATGTGAAGCACCCTCCTTGCCCCTCCCCTCTCAGCATCGGCGCTTCCCCAATAGACAATATTCCTTCGGAACCGTACACTGCAAGAAGTCCAGTTCTGCTACTGTTGCCATCTTAGTTCTTTTGAAACCAGATTTGCCCAAATCGCGAAACTTTTCGTTTGAAATAAGACGTATGTAGAGTAGATGTAGTCTTCATCTGTTTCCTAACTACTCCCACTCCCATGTTTCGCTAAATCCACTGAAATCTCATTTCTGACACCACTACTATTTCGTATATTTTACGTTCCTTGCTATCTTTAAGGCTTTCGCTTTATAGGATAATCGTAATCGTGACTATGAGGATGCATGGTGAATTATTGAAATAAAATTTATTATTTTGTGTGTATGTAATTATTATTTTTTATAATTATGTAAGTAAAAGAATAACAACAAACATAGAAATAACCATTTCTTCCTGAGGATTCGAACCTGCGACACCTGACACTTCAGAGCATGCTAAGATTATAATCGGGAAATTATGCTTCTAAGTAATTTTTTCACCCAAAAACAGTTCTGCTACTTTAAAAACATTGCTTCAATCCGAAATTATCGCATTCCTGCGACAACGTATGTCAATCTCAATCGGCCCTTTCAACAATTATCACGAATTCCTGTAACCGAAATAATATTATATGTGTGAAATACGCGTATAGAATTTTAGGTTGACATTTTTAGGACAGCGGACGCGGACTCCTTGACCATCCCCATCTTTCTACTCTCCTTCTCACCCATGATGTCGAAGAAGGACAAAGAGGACTTTCGTAGTCGTTGATATTTAGTGTAAATACAAAATATCACTTGGTAGTTTGCTTTCCCCAGTGTGACTGGACACCTTCAGAGTAAGGTAGACCCGATTAGGCGACTTATCTCTTTTCTGTCATTTGAATATGGCAACACTGATCTGTATCCGGTAAGGATCACCGGCAACTCTGGCGACTAAACAGGCATGGCAATAATCCGCCTACTCCTCCCGCCGTAACAGTCTTTGCAGCTACGCGAAGTCTTCCTTGCGTGGGCTCAGGCCCCTTTCCTCATGTTGCCTTAGGAGGGTACCGGAACAGTCCTCCTCTTCGCTCTTGCCAGTGTCAGAAAAAATGTCAGTCTGCAATATTTACTTTACGACAATATTACCAGTTTATGTATGTAATAATATTTTAAGACAGGTTCTTCAATTCTTTATATTTTGTTGTTACCTGCGGTAACAGCGGTTACATGCACGCCACGCCTCTGGGCGTATTCTTTATTCTTAGAGGGGTATAGGGTCTACCCCCTCATAAACAGCGACGGACAATCTAAATGGAGACGTTCTTAGTAGTCTACACCATATAGTTATAGTCAGATAGTGTTTGCAGTAAAATACGCTAGTCTTTTTTTTCTTCAACCCACTAACATTTAACCTATTTTACATCATCAATCCTTGCCTTGTAATCGAGGGGTCCCGGGTTCGATACCCGGTGGAGGCACAAGTGGTTCGGATCCCACTTTAAACTGTAGGTCCAGTCCCGATTAGCCTTACTGTGCATAAAGTGGACTTAAAACAGCAACTCAAACCAACTCAACTCAACATCATCAATTCTACGAATATGTCCATAATTCAGTCGCCAACAGTAGAAGGAGAAAGAAAATACATGCTTAGAGCATATATATATCGTTGCCCTTGAACTATTAGGATTAGGATAATATGTAAAGCCCCAATAACGCACATACATAATGCATATTTTGAAAATTGTTTACTGCGCCCATAGTGAAACGCGTTTAAACACCAAACAACACGACCATCTCACAGGAAACATGGAATTTATAGTTTGAAATTCTACAGTAAAGTAGACCATACAACAGACAACACTTCCTCCACCTCAAAAATTATCTTAGATACTCCCCTTAAAAATGTTATACAAAGGTCTGACATTTGTTATGATTATTGTGTTCGGGATTGAAGAATGTGGACAAATCCGGGAGCAGGATATCAAACTCTAAGGATATACGTATGTACATGAAGTTGTAGTGTGTGCAGAAATTTCGTAAGAAGAGAAGGGCGTCAGCATAGGTTTAAACATTATCTCCTTTTTTAGGAGCCAGTCTAGTATAATGTACTTGTTTTCCCATATCTGACTTTCTTTTTAGGAAATGTAAACCAAATGAGGGAGTTATTATCCCTACCCAGATTGTCACTCCAGAATAATCTAAGTTGAAATGTGTCTGTAAATGGATATTAAGCAATGTTCACGTCAGGGAGGCGTGGGAAGGGGCAGAAAGCAGCTACCCGCGAGTCCTACAATCCGGCCCCGTTCTAACAAGGAGTGGAAAATAGCGGTCGTATGAAATTTTACCCAAAATGTGCATTTTGAGTGCGAAATTCACGACTTTCATGAATATTCTCAGCTCCTTTGATGGCCGAATTTGGCAAGAGCTCGACTCACGATCTGCCACCGAAGATTTTCGGTTCGAGACATGAAGTCTTCATTGTGTCTGTTCTTTCAGTGATTTCATGTAAGTGTCATTCATCCTCAACGTCGCGATTGACTTAAGGAAGTAGAAAATCAACGTTAAGTAACCATGACAAATATTATCCGTCTTCTGGTTCTGGTCTCCTTCTACTTTCTCCCCCCCCCCCCACCTTTTCCCCAGATATTGCGAACCGCAAGTTGATAGGCAAGACTGCAGACATCCCTTTTTGTGAGCCCATAGAACATGGCCTCCATCTCAACTAAATGTGTTTGTAACTTGTCTTCTAGTTGTTTAGGAAAAACTGGCTTACGGCCAAGAGTAGTTGAGGCTGCTACCTTTGCATTTTTCTCCTTACTGTTGACAAGGCGGAAGAGAGACGCTCTGGGAACCTGGAATTCCTTGGACGCCTTAAGGTACCCCATCTTCTTCTCACGAACAGCTTCTATAGCCTTAGCCATCTGCGTCTCACACCAAAGCTTTCGCTTCTTTCCCTCATCTTCCTTCTTTCTAGGCATATCTGAAAAGAAAAAAAAAACAGACTATTTAGAACTCTTGCAACTAAGGGGGGGGGGGGGGTAGGTTTAAATAGATAAAACACATCTTAAAACAAATTATTTGTAGGTCTATACTGTAGACTAATTTTCAAATAACAGAAAAATTGTGTTTTGTTTTCATTCAAATGAGGGCCTTCCACATGGCGTAGTGGTGGCGTCATTGTCTTGTAATCAAGGGGTCCCGGGTTCGATACCCGGTGGAGGCACAAGCGGTTTGGATCCCACTTTAAACTGTAGGTCCAGTCCCGATTAGCCTTACTGTGCATAAAGTGGACTTAAAACACCAACTCAAACTCAACTCATTCAAATGGATTTAGCTTTTAAAAAAATGTACTTTGGTTTTAAATTAGGCTATATTACTATTTATGTAAGTAGTAATAATTATTGTTTAGCTATCAATATTATACGCAAAACTCATTTTTTAACTAAATTTTTATTCAGTATATTTTGTCGGGTTATATGGAATACTATACTTTTACGTCGGGTATTATGAAATACCTAGTATTCTATAATACCCGACACGCCATCTTGGAAAATGAACCTTTAAACGGATGGACAAAACATTGTCAGCTAAAAAACGACCACAGTATAACAAACTACAATTCTTTTAGTGTATATTATGCTTAACATCAATGTTCCAGTCACATGTGTACTAGTAGGTTAAAATGTTTGAAAACTTACCTGCAAAAACTCTTGAAAATCACGAAACACACTTTGTTCTGTAGCGAGTGGTAACACAACAACAAGCGGTCAGCTCTCACTGCACTGCATCATGGGAGTCTTTCTTGAGTAGTTCATGGTATTCTCACGTGATAGCAGCACCGAATAGAGCCAAAACCTTGGTATTCCATATTTCCCGACTATTCCATAATACTCTCCTCTCCTCTACTAACACAGACATTCGTGATTTAAAACAAACATGCAGTTGGTGCACATGTAAAGAAAGCTACATGGTGGATATTTCCTTGCAAACGACAAATAAAAAAAATGGCCGCAAACATGGCGGTTGTGTGCATCCTGACGTCACATGAAACGCAACTATAAGGGGAAAGTTTAGCTGGTCTACCCTCCAATTGGTTTAATTTAAATAAAAAAATCCTCAAAATTACGTAGTAAAAACACTACATTACTTGAAAAGATTTTGAAAGATATATTAATATCACACAAACATAATGAAATAGGTTTTTAAAAATAAAAGCTATGGTCTAACAAAGTTAAATGGGAAAACAATATTGTTATAATAATAATAATAATAATAATAATAATAATATTGTTATATTATTATTATTATTATTATTATTATACCCGTGGCGTAACAGCCCGTGAGGGCCAATGCCTACTTACCGACTGCCGGACTGCGGTCAGCACGACGATTGATTGATTGATTGGTGTTTTAAGTCCACTTTATGCACAGTAAGGCTAATCGGGACTGGACCTACAGTTTAAGAAGGAATACGAACAACTATGTTTCTCCACCGGGTATCGAACCCGGAACCCCTTGATTACAAGGCGACGACGCTACCGGTCAGCACGACGGATCCCCAGTCGTTGTTGTAAGTTTTCTATGATAGGGTGACGCTACTCATTCGTAGGTTGCCAATTTCCTTACGATGATGGGTGGCCACCGGTCCCATACACAAGGCCAAATCTCAGGTGAACTATTGTTACACTTCCCCTGGGAGACTCGAACCTGGTTCCCGTAGCCGGTTCCAAAGCTTGTGCCTTAGACCGCACGGCCACGAGGCGGGACACAATATTGTTTTAGTTAACATTAATGTATGCGAAGCTAGTATTTACTGTATATCTAAAATTGTTCAGGTAACTTGCAAGTGGGAGCAGGAACCATCTAATAGCCTTTTACAAAGTTAGAGACACACATCAATTCCCACTGCATGGATGCATGCATACCGAACAAAGAATGCCGCTTTTCAAAAAATGAGTGAGACACAGTGGGACCACAGGCACAAGAACCTGGGCAAAACCGCGTCCTGTGCATTGTACTCGCGCGTGGAGGGGAGGGGTAGAGTGGAGGAGGCTTCCTTATGGCCCGAGTTGAACCGTTGGAGGGGAAGGTGCGCGGAGACTTTTGGCCGAAAATTCTTCTGTTTGTGGTCGCTCCATACAAATAAATGTCTTCTACTGTGAAAGTTTTTCGGCGTTGTTCGGCGATTTCCTCTGCGCGTGCGTGCTGGTGTGTCAAATATCCATAGCTCTTCGCAAGGAACAAATGGAGTCAGAGTACTGAAAATTCTAAAATGCCAGTACATCCTGAATTGTTTTAAAAAATGTAATTCTGTAGATTTGAAGTATACCCTGTCCCAGATATCTCTGGAGTAAGGAGAAGGTGGGAAATCGAGTGGGAAGAGCGAAGCAGTACACGCTGCTGGGAAGGCTGGTAACTGCAATCGCTCCCCCCCCCCACGCAATCCCATTCCTCTCACGTGTTCATTGGTGGAGTCGTCTCGCGTCACTACTTGCGCAGATACTTGTTTTCGTTTGCCTGCTCCAGAGACAGCTGGGACAGAGTGTAGATATTGTCCTCTACTTATGAAGTTGATATTTCAATTCATGATCATCACATTGTGGAAAACTAGTTGAATGAAAATGTTGACGGACACTATGCCTACTATTTCTTTTGCTGCTGGTTGTACCGCACGTTGATAATGTAACTATATAGTCTTTCATTTAAACGATATGGATTAATTGATTAAGTACATAGAAAATGACCGAGTTATACTGCTATGCAGTTTAACTTTAAGTACATTGTGCATGGTTTACAGCTTTAGGTTTTCATGCATACAACCTGTTTCCAGGCAATCTGTTGTGTAGGTGGAGAAAGTCTCAATCTTTAATCAGTCATGGTTCGAACAGGCGCGCGTGCACGCTATGGGGTGCTTAGATAAATATATCATTTTCGTAAAGGATAAATACGATCTACACTGATTACCACATAAGGATCCTGGGGGTGGGGGTGTTATGTAACGACTACGACGTTTTCGCCACGTCATTCTCTTGTAGGAGCTAATTGTGCGTGACTGACAATATGCACAAATGAGCACATTGCGACCGGGGGGGGGGGGGGAGGAGTTTCAACATTTACTACCAGGATGTCGCACGCCAAGAGAGAGTAATGCCACCTCCAAAATAATTGCTGCATGTGTCTACAGCATACATTTGTGAGAAGAGAGAGAGAAAAAAGTTGTTTAGCGTTTGATTAGAGGCGTGCCTGGAGTGGGATTCATGGGGGTTATAACCCATCCTCGTCCCAATTTAAACTTCTTAAACCAGAAGTTTATGGCTGCAGCAGCACAAGCCTTCCATCTGTCCCTATCCTGGACAAGAGCAATCCATTTTTTCCATCCTTACCGATTTCCTTTAGGTCCATCTCAACGTTATCCCTCCACCTTCGTCTTGGCCTTCCTATAGGTCTCTTACCATCAGGTTTCCCAACAAGAATCCTGTAAACTCTTCTTTCCTCTCCCATTCGTAGCATATGATTTGACCACCTAAGTGTTCTAGATTTAATTATTCTAATAATATCTGGACATGAATACAAATTATGCAGTTCTAAATTATGTAACCTCCTCCACTCACCTGTCTCCGCATCCTTTTAGGTACAAATATTTTTCTAAGGATTTTATTTTCAAATGTTCTTAATTTATGTTCCTAAATGATAGTAAAATATAATAATGAATACTCAAAAGAGAAGTTAGAAATTTTTGTGCACGTTACTATATTCGAGCAAAACTTACTGAAGACCACTGAACACATCGATCATGGCCATATTGTGGGATTTGAAAGAAACCAGGAGCTCTAAGGATTTTTAAAGAAAAATTTTGAGGGAAATGCATTATTCTTAAGAATTATTGTGACTTGTGAGCGATTCTTTAGAAACACGCATATTCACTCCTATAGCACACGTTAGAAGTTCTTTCTATAACATATAATACTGAAAATTCCCAAAAGTGCCAATATTTATTTTGAATTTGTTTCTATCCAAAACTTTGAAGGAGTCAGTAGTTGACATTCATTGCTAACTAGTGGTTGACACTCCTTTATACAGGGTTAACAAATTTTTTTAGCAAGTTGAAGTTGGTGTTAATAGGTGGTAGGTCAACTACTAAATAATAACGAATATTGTATTCAGTAGTTAACACCTGCGCTACACTATGCCTGTCCAGTGAAGTAGTCCCAAAATTTTCACAGGGTATACGCTATGTTTCATGAAATGTTAAGTGGGGTTAGTTCATATTATCTTTGAATATTCCCATTAAATATATGGATGAAATCATTTGAACGTAATATGCTTACTGGAGTACACACACGAAACGAAATAAGAAGGTATACGGGGGGGGGGGGCTTTCAGTGGCGTATTTGTGACGTCATTTCGGGAGTTATGTTGTTTTCCATGTGCAAATTTATACGTACATGCTACCAGTCAGCAAGGGTGCCCATCCGACCAAAGACCATGGACGCAGTCCGCCCCCAAATTCGTTCATCATAATCCTCCCCAAATTTTTTTCATGAATATTCAGTAATTGATTTTAATTTGAATGCAATAGCCTGTCAAGTTGTCGACAGTTATATCTTAAATTTCGACACGCAGAAAGTTAGCACATTGATTGGATAGATAAATTGAAATGGAAGAAAATAAATTAGGTATGCATATTATAAAGACCTAACATTGATATCCAATATCTGGATATTCTTCTCTGAAGATTTCCATTCTCCAATTTAATGCTCAATCCCCCCCTAGTAGAAATCCCGTGATAATTTAAGACTTAACTTTGATAGTCAAGACTTTTTTAGTGCCTCCCCAAAATAAATGCTTAATCTCCCCACAAGAATTCACCTGATAATTTAAAACTGAATAAGAACTGGGCACTGTCCTCCTCCCCTCTAATACTACTTATTATCGTCAATTAGCAGTGTACGAACTAGCTACATGTTAATGAAGTTCAACTGATAACATTTGTATTGTCAAATTTTCATCACAAAAAGCAAATGAAAAAATCCCCCCCCCCAAAAAAAAAATTGGGTGGACGCAACCTGCGTCCTCAAACCCGCCCGTGGGCACCCCTGCCAGTCAGTAAACTAAACTATTGCCTTGTGGTTCTAAGTATCTTAGAACATACCCTAGAGTTCATTTCACTTGGTCATTAAATCTTATGATATATACACAACATTTAGAAACAGTACATTTACATTTGATGAAAACCCGAACTCATACGCAAAAAGAGCTATCGAACTAGTAACAACGAAAACTTGACCAAATTTTTATTTACAAGTTCAAACTTAACGTCCATTTAACCTACTAACAAGTTTCTTGTGAACACTTTAATACATGTAAAGTATCAGCATTCTGCCATGGAAACTTGAGTGGAAAAGAACCTGCTGGAATGAAATGAACTCTCTGTTGTCTCGGCTCGGTGGGTTTTGTCAGTTTCAGAATGGTGTCCTTCAATCCACAAGGCTGCATACTTTTCGGTGAGGAGATCCTTGATGACTGGACCATTAATGGATACGAATTATTTTTCAAATGTGCTTGTGTTAAAAAATTGCATACCATATGCTTCTTACTCCATTTTTTTTGATGGAGATAAAAGCATCCCTGGCACGGATAAAAATAATGTCCTTACCACGGATTTTTTTTTTTTGTGTGGGGGGAAATTCCCGGCATCTCCCCGTTAATTTGCACACTGGCTTATGAGTAAGATTAACCAAAGGGTATACGGCGTATACCGCCGTATATACCCTCGCCCTGTGCTTGTCTCATATTGAGGTAGTTAAGATTTTTGTAGTAACATATAGAATGCAAAAATAGAGTTTTTGCATCAGAATAAAACAAAAAAATTATCTGCTTAACGAAATTCTTCAGAAATAATGGCAAATCAGATCAATATCGCACAGGCGTTTGGGAAAGCAACACTATGATTACTGTCACGCAATATTTAATATATTAAATATTATTATATTTAATACCTCTTGAATTTAATGAGTGGCCAAATGGGTACACCTAATAATTTCGTAACGATCTGTAGAACCTTTTAAATGTACGATTTAGGGAATGTGAGCTCTGATTACCTTCAATTTGATATTTTCCCGTAAGATGTCAACCACTGGTGCCTCTCCCTAACTGGTTGCTTTAAGAGTGGCCTGGAGGTTGGCATGAAAGTAGTTTCCTGGCCCGATGCGATACCGAGACACCTAGCGACATATCAGAGGACTAGGAAGAGAACCTTCCTCCCTTCACCACCCCCTACCCTCCGCGTGACTCCCGCAGTGAAGTTTCCAGGAAAAGGACACCCACCTGTTTCTTTTAATTCTGGTTTCGGAGGCTAAAAATTCTCCACTGGCAAAGCAATTCGCATTTCACTGCTTGCTGGCTGACTCTTGCATGGAACGAGAAGAGTGGCAGGCTCTCGAAACGGAACCTTCATCGCTGCAGTTTTGATTGAATAAATTTGGTTGATTACAGTGGCTACTATAATTATGTTGAATTTTCTTGTTGAGGTTAGAATTATCAATTGAGAGTAAAGAAGGAAAGAAGGAGGTAGAGAATATCAGTTGAAAGAAAGTATTTTTTTTAAGGGGGTGTTCTTTTATACAAAATCGATATATAATAATAATGATAATAATAAGGCAAGAATTAGTAACAATTATTATTTCAACTATTAACGAATCGAGTCCCTATTAGAGATGGGCAGGAGCGAAACTACCTGGAATTTAAAAAGGGGAAACGTGGACATGCGTAATAACATATGGAAAAACTGAAAAGGAGAAAGACGGACAAAACAATGTAACAAAATGTACAGTAGTAACAAAGATGTCAGGAAACAATAGTATAATATTGAACATACACTTTGATGAAGTAGTTTTCTTTGTTATGATCTGAATTAAGTCCCTTTGCACAGTTCTCATCGTTGGAGTTCACAGCAGCTTTAATCGGCCAATATTGATTGATTTTGTTTATTTTACTTCGCCTTTCTGCCACTCTTGGCTAATGATGATATGATGTAATCGATGAAGAGACGCTCACGAAGGACACATATGCCCAGACCGGATTCGAACCCGGAACCACTGGCGTCGTAGCGAAATGAGATAAATACTCCACCACGGGGCCGGCTAATCGGCCTAGGGTGGGGACAAACTCTCAGTGGTGATGGGAATCCCCTGTGGAAACATATGACCAGTTCCTGCATCACATTAGTTGCTTTCTCCTATTGTGATTTTTCCCAATGTTAATTGATTGCTTCCCAAGTGAAATTTCAGTCCAACTAATGATAGTATGATCTTCAAGGTCAGCACTATACGTGTTATGAAGAATTCGAAGTAATAATTTGTCAAGTTAGAAAGTCAGCAAAAATTATGTTTTTATACTAAATTTTACATTAATTGAAGATTTGCAAAGAAACAGTAAACCTTTTTGTTGGTTGATTGATTTAGTGTTTTAAGTCCACTTTATGCACAGTAAGGCTAAGAGGGACTGGACCTACAGTTTAAAGTTGAATCAGAAACCACTACGTGCCTCCACCGGGTATCGAACCTTGAACCCCTTGATTACAAGGCGGCGACACTACCACTGCACCATCGGGGAGGCCAGTGTAAACCTTTTCGTAATCGTTCCACTCCAAAAACAGATGTTTCTGTAAGAGCCACATCAAGTTTGTTTGGAAGTAGTGATGTTCTATGACACACACACACACATATATCTCCTCAACAGGTCCTATAGACCAGCAATGTCAAACTCAATTCGTGAGTAGGGCCGCATAACGATAATGTCAAAACTATCCGGGCCACACATCTAGAACCCCAACACCTTAAAATCCAGAACTAAGTGGTTCGACCCAAGGGGGCCGAAGGGAGGGGGGGATTCCAGTGATTATTATTGCAGCATCGATATGTAAATTATATAGACCTCCCCCCATATTTTTTCATGGTTATAGTATTTTAAATGTTACTTTCGAGTATAAATTGGTTACAATTGTAACTGTTTGTTTGCAATTATAGTTTCGTTTCGCACAGATTTCACTGTTTTTTTTAACAAGCTTCTCAAAAGTGTGCAATAAGTTTTTTGTTAGCATGAAACTCTTAATGCAGACAACAAATGTTTTGTCAGTCATTCTTGATCATTCGGCTGTTTCATTAATCTTCATTATGGAAAACAACTTTTCACCAAGGCAAGTGCAACCAAAATTAATAAAATTTCTACAGCAAAATAGCTTATTCGAGGATCCTGCTATGGGAGATATAAGAAAAATCAAGGATAGCCCACCTATACGAGTTGCACTGCAATTAAATAAGTTCCATTCGAAGTCAGGACTTGCACACGCATCATCAAAAGAAAAGGGAGCAGAGCAGAACAAGATTATTGCCCTTCGCACCCTCTGAAGTCTTGAAACCTGTTTCCAACTTCATCACGTAGTATTTTTACTGTGGACAAATATTCCTGTCATTCCTAGTATTCCTGAGAAGTTGGGAAGGACAAATTATAACTTTATTAAAAAGTTTTAATATAACGGAAGACTGTAACTTTGCAAAATGACCTCCACTTCCTTCAAAATATCAGCCCTTGTGTCACGGGGAGGAATCATTCAAGTAGTTTTACTGTCATATCGAGATAAGAATCGCATCCACGAATGAAGGGAGCTAACCGAGCTAGCTCACAGACGTGCGTAATTTCGCATATTGTGAGGGAAAAGGCAACAACGCGAACAAATTTCGATTTCAATTGTTCATTGACTAAGTCATAAATCCTCTCCTCAACTGTATTTCTGATGTTTTTATTAGCTTTGCTTTTCTGCCACGTTTGCCTAATGGCGACGATAAGGATGAGTAATGATATGATGAAATTGATGAAGGGACACATACAAAGAAAACCCATGCTCAGGCCAGGATTCGAACCCGCAACCTCTGGTGTCGCAACGGGTTGTGCTAACCACTCCGCCACAGATTATGGCAAATTTATTTCGTGATAAAGAAATACTTCTGAATGGATTTATTTTATCAGGGTACAAAAGTTCTACGCTTTTCAGTATTCACTTCACGACAAAAGTAAGCATTTCACTTGAAAAATCTACATTCCTCTTCTATAGTCCTTTTCTTACTCCAACGAAGTTTGGGCAGCGATATGGTTCTCTGAAACTTTTACAGAAACTGGCTTTTCTTCCAGGTAAATCCTTGAAAATCAAGAAACAGACTCATAGGCGACAGAAAGTATGCACGCTGCCCTCCCCCAGCTGGCAAGATATTTTCGTACTTCAGAAGTAACCTGTCAATCACCTTGCTTAGTTGACACAACACCTACTCTATAATGGAATGTATACCTGTGTAGGGAAAATTGGTCAATGTGTTGAAGTTTGGATGAGTCTGGTCTTGTATCACGAGAAAAGAGAAAACGGGATAACTACAAATGTATAGATAATTTCAAGCATGAAGTGTTAAGTGGGGCCAAGGCGGGCCGCATTAACGTATACTGGGGCCTACATGCGGCCCGCGGGCCGCGAGTTTGACTGGCCGAAATATCAGGAGAAAATTTGTTACGCTTCTCCCAGGAGACTCGAACCTGCGCGCGTCCCGTAGCTGGAGCCCCAGGTACCAAACTCGGGACCTTTTGACATTATGAGGTTCATCTTTACCATTACGCTATAGGGGAGGCAAAATATATCCGAAACTAAGAAGACATTTTGAATGGACATGTAGAATGTAGGAGGCAGGGTTCGCGCTGAAGAGGAAGAAGACAGGGAATTCTACCTCACCTTTCCTAACCTGTACATCTCTAATGTAATTCTCAACCAAGCCAAGAATCTTGTCCTTCTCCATTTTATGTCGCTTTTGTTATTGTTAATGAAGAATTCAAATTAATAATTTCTTTAAATCTCAAGTTAGCAAGTCAGCCAAAATTATGTTTTTATACTAAATTTTACATTAATTGAAGATTTGCAAAGAAACAGTAGACCTTTTCATGATCTTTCCACTCCAAAAACAAATATTTTGTAAGAGTCACATCAAGTTTATGATTGGAAGTAGTGAAGTTCTAGGAACCACACACACACACACATATATGTAAGCAACAACAATAGTAGGCTATTGTAATTTGGAGGATGTGATTTGTGAGCGGAACAAGCATGGGAATTTAACGAAGTTCCTTTGCGAATCATCAATTGTGTGTGTGTGTGTACACGTATTTCCTATCTGCACAAAGTACTACATGTGAGGTAAAACTATCGAAATGTAAAAAGAGGAAGTGCTACCACCCTTCCCGCCTTTTCTACATTTTATTCAAATCGAACACGAGGCACGTATCTAGATATATATTTCGGAGGGGCGTCCTAACGTAATGTCTCAAAATAATAATATTAATAATGTTAAATTAAAATAAGTATAATTATATTAAATTAATTAATATATTTTTATTACATGAATAGGTAAGAAGGCGGTATAACAACAGTGCAGTATAACATCACGTATTCATTATCTAGCTTACGTGTAGTTAAGGTCGGCAAAATTTGTAAATAAATAGAAACTGGCCTGGCAAGGAAATTAATGTCAAATAGATAAAGAATATAATATTTATTGAGTATGAAAAAATGATGTTAGATCCAGTTGACGAAAGTAAAATTCCTGGTAATATTTTGTTTGCATATTATTATAAGTAGTAATAATTCTTGCATAAATCTTCTTTGGTACTGTCATTCAAAATCGTATTGCTTTCCAATATTCTTGCGGAAATAAACAATTTGCGATTAAACAACAACCTTATTTTCATTACTTAATTGAAGTTATTTTATAATCTCATTATTTTCATTATTTAATTTTTGTACTTGGTAAGTCTTTCGGGGGGAGGTTGGGACACCTGGACCCCCTAAATACGTCCCTCGCGGTAGGGGTCGAGATAAAGTTACTGTGTCACTGGTTGCAATTCACGGTAAATATGCTCTGCTTCTCTACACTCAAACATACACAAACTCAAGGCCTTCCTGCTTTCTTGGTTTCTTGCCTGGGAAAGAGGCAATAAATCAAGCTGTGACAGCTACGGGACCTTCTGACGAGGGGACGGAACCCAGCTGTGCAGAGAATAAAAACACCCGCGCGAACTAGCCCTCCCGTCAGCCTGGGGCAATTTTCGAACAGAGACATCTAGTGGCCAAGTGGCGAACTATCATGAATGAAATTCGGCTGAAGCGGCCGTATCTTTCGCCGTCGATAATACATGACATTTTTAAACAATCATTTTGGGTTGTGCAAGTGACTTTTGAAAGAAAAGCCCTCCCTAGCTTAGTCATAGAAGGATTGAGCATTACGTTAGTATGCATCATAATGGCCATTTTCGTTGGTGCTACCCACAAATCCTATAACCATTCTGTGCTTATTTACGTATTTCCTTATGGGAAATTGAAAAAAAATAATGGAATTTGTGCACATTTATCGAACTGAAATTGCATAAATGTGTCATGTATTCAAAGTTTCATAAAGTAAGTTCACATCTACTGCGTGTTTTCCGGCAAATTTTTGTCCTAAAACGTTATATTCAAGAAAATGCAAAAAAGCCCATGTTAAATTTAAGCACTTTTCGCGGCGACCTTCGCCAAACTCCACCTCCCTCTTAAGGACGAAACTGCTGGCAAAGACTGGTTCTACGCTTTTATGAAAAGGAACCCGAAACTTTCAGTTCGTAAACCCATGGGTACATCTTTTGCCAGGGCCAGGGGATTTAATAAAGAAGAAGTAGACAAGTTTTTTGACCTGATCGATGTTGTTTTCAAAAAACACAACTATCCTCCTAACAGGATATTTAATGTAGACGAAACTGGTTTGTCTGTGGTGCAAAGTAAAGTTCCTCATGTAGTAGGCCTAAAAGGAAAGAGACAAATTGGGTCCCTTACTTCAGCCGAAAGAGGTTCTCTCGTAACCATCATTCCCTGTATGAGTGCAGGAGGTGACTTTGTCCCGCCTCTTGTGATATTCCCGAGGAAGAACATGAATGAACAACTTCTTAGAGGTGCTCCACCAGGGACCATCGCATCGTGCCACCCGTCTGGTTGGATACAGACAAACATTTTTACTAAATGGTTTAAACATTTCATTGATGTAACAAAACCCTCAGCTGAGTCACCTGTCCTGCTTCTCCTTGACGGCCACACAACCCACAAGCGTAACATTGACGTAATTAGTTTAGCAAGGGAAAGTCATGTTACGATTGTATGTCTACCTCCCCACTGTTCGCATAAAATCCAACCATTGGATAAAACCTTTATGAGTCCATTAAAGTCTCACTATAGTGAGGAAGTGAGATCTTTTTTAAGGCATAGCTCAAGGCCCTTGAGTATTTTTGATATGATGGAACTGTTTGGCAGGGCCTACCTTAAAGTACAACGTGGGGACATAGCAGTAAACGGCTTCAAAGTGACTGGTATTTATCCTGTCAATAGAAATGTTTTCAGCAGTGAAGATTTTATTGCTTCTACACTCACTGTTCCTAGGCCTCAGACTATGACACCCACAACTGACCCTCTTCCATGTTCGTCTACCAGCTCTGATTCACCTCAACCCTGTTCTCCCAAGAGTCCTGATGTGGTTGTCCCTGGTACGTCTAAGTCAACAAATTTTGTCCTACCCATAAAGATATCACCACCACCTCCAAAAAAGCAAAAGTCAAATAGAGGCAGGAAAGCTGGATCTTCTTCTATAATAACCTACTCCCCATATAAAACACAGTTAGAGGATGAACTGAAAGAAAAGGACAAAAAGAAGGAACCAGAAGCTTCACAACAACAAAACAAACCGAGCATTCAAAGACCCCCCGTTCAGAAATTAAACTTAGACCGACCTTCTAGACCTAAACCTAAAAGAGATGACTCCAGTGTTAGCAGCGATGCATCGATCCATTCTGATGTATCATCTGTAATGGACTTCATGCCCTCAACTAAAGAACCGGAAAACAAAGACGCTGAATGTATCTTCTGTAACGGAAAATTCTCCGAAGATCAACGCGGGGAAATTTGGATTCAATGCTTCAGCTGTTCTCTGTGGGCTCACCTTGACTGTACCGGAGCAGAGAAAGAAGATTATATCTGTGACTTTTGTAAATAGACTCGAAGCAGAAATGAGTTGCACATAATCTTAGAAATATGGTTTTTATAGTTCAAAATAACTATGTTTTATAAAGTCTCATTAGTTTTTCAATGGTTTAAACCACCTATTCCATATTACCCGACTATTTCATATTAGCCTCCATTTGTAACTTTTTTTTAAAATATGTTTTTTTTATAACAGCAAAATAAATAGTATTTTTCTTACAAGTGACACTTCATTACAATTAGTTATAGTATGTACTCATGATGATTTTGGGTATTTTATTCAAAAACTAGTGCAGCTATTTTTAGAAATGTAAATGGTATTCCATAATACCCTCCTCTCATCTATCTTTCACCCGACCGCTTGAATTCCTATGCTTACAACGATTGGCCTCAATCATAGCTGCTCTAAGCCACAATTCAACAGTTTGTGACGTAAGTGAAACACATCTATATACGTCCATGTAACTAGGTCATAATTACACCATCATCGAGGGTCCAAAGAAGACAGGGTTTTCTATTTATTGAAGAAATTATATAAAGATTGATTGATTGATTTGCTGTATTTTACTTCGCCTTTTGTGCCACTTTTGGCTAATTTGCGAAGATGGGGATGAGTGATGACATGATGAAATTGATCAATGGACACTCACAAACATCCATGCCCAGGCCGGGATTCGAACCCGGGACCGCTGGCGTCGTAGCGCAATGTGCTAACCAGTCCGTCACGGGGGTCGGCGAATTCATCAATGCAATCGATGTATTAACTAACCGTGTTATACACACACACACACACACACACACACACACACACACACACACACACACACACACACACACACACACACACACAACAACACACACACACACACACACACACACACACACATATATATATATATATATATATATATATATATATATATATAGACAATTATGAATAACAGTATCAAGGAAAGGAACTTTTATTTATCATTAGGTTCTATTCATTTCGACAAGTTACTTAATCGAAAAGAAGTGTTGTCATGTAACTATGGCCAAATGATAATGACAACAAAATCTCAAGTAATTCTATTAGGATTTCCTTATTCTTACTTGAGGATCGTTAAAGTCAGATTTCCGTAGATCTAATTTCCAAAAAAAAGTTAATACAAGCTCTTGCATAAACAGGATGGGAGTAAGGAGAGAGAGACTGCAGGTGAGGGGGGGGGGGGGCAGAAATTTTATTATTTCCTAAGAGTATAATATTCACATTTGTAGTAGAAATATTACATTTATATTTTTCAAATGTCAAGTTCCAGTTACTTGTGTCAGTAAAGACAAATCATTTAGATAATTGACAGTACATCATTTCAATGTTAAACAACCACATATTAATTGTCATCTCATAAGGAGGTCAGATTTTTGTTTATACAAGCAGCTACGACTTGGAATTTTTTTTAACATAGTTTGGGATGTAGACTCACCATGTTATTTTTTAGGAGGAGCAAAGCTCAGCTACTGATAAACGTTTGAAATGCAATTATACGAATACCTAAATGGACCAAAGTAATTTATAATAGCTATTGCTCAATTTTCTTCACTATAATTAAGTCCAAAAGCGAGGATGTTTTCAATTTGAAAAATAGACCGCATCCCTCAGTCAAGTAAGCGTATCTCAAAATTAGCACTGTTCTCTAATAGCTTTTAAATAAATACATGGACTAACGTTTGAACACATTAAGAATTAAACCCATTCTGTGTTCATTTGGAAAGTAGTAGCATTGATAAAATTTGAATAGTGGAAACAATAACAATAAAAATAATTATTATGTTAATTATGATTTTTATGATAATATAAATAAACTAATTTTATATCACTTATAATTATTATTAGATATTCTTGGGCAGACATTTTTACTCGATCCACCACATAAGTGAATATCCAGCATAGGGCTGTTTTATTATTATTTTATTTACATTTCATACAATTAGTGTACAGAAATACATAGATATTCAATTTTGTTGTTAACTTTTACACACCTCGTTTTAGAAAAAGCTTTAAAATTTAGGGAAAAATTTTAGTCATACACTTTATGTTGTGTGACCTCTCACATAAACTCATTTTTGGAATTTTGAAAATTGTGAAACCATTTATTCTTTGGTTTAAATTTTAGAATATTTAAAATCATAAACTAGTTCCAGTATTTTACACTATGTTTTCCATTTAACACATGTTTATTCGGTATTCTGTTCGAATACTAATTAAACTTTATTTATGTTATTATTAATAAAAACAACAAGCTTTCTGACTTGAACCGGGAAGGGGGCAACGACTTGGTTCGACCCCCCTCTCCCGACGCCCATGGACCTTATTACTGCCATTGGTACGTATAGTACAGTCAACGAATTTAGTAGTACCACAGATAAGTACTCGGTAAAAAAAAGTGAAGTATGTGGAGTTAGAGCGCCACACTTTCTTGATCACGCCCTTACAATTAAATCCAATTTCAAATATAATTTTCAATATACTTATCCAAATCAACACAATGTAACTCGGCCGAAAGTGGAGGTGATGTGATCAGTACCACGCCCCTGGCCGCCTTTAACCCCCCAGATTTTCCTCCACGTACCCACTTTGTACGACGCTGGGTGGGCGCCAGAGCCCCTTCAACAGGTGGAAAAAATTCCCGTTCTCCCCCGCCGGGGATCAAAACCGGGTCTCTCGCATGGTAGTCATGGCGGCACTATAAGTACTCAGTAGCGTGCCCAAAGGGGGTTGGTGGCAAACGTTGGCAAAATGAGGGCTTTTTACTAAAGAAAGAAAAAAAAGGATACGTGATCTCCCGCTTTCGAAAATCCGGGCACGCCACTGGCATCACCGTGTAATTTATACAACGCAATTTTCATGCACTCGTTTTAACGTTTTTAAAATTAATTAGAAATGTTTAAATTGCACTAGTGGTAGAAAGTTTTCCTTGAAAGCAACCTAGTAATGTCGAATTACACCCTGAAAAAAAGTGCTGTATAAAGGGGATTATTACAACACTTGTAACGCGAGTGCACTACTGAATCTTGGTACGATTTATCCATTTCTGGGTTACTCCAAAGTTAATAGCAATAATATTTCGTTATTTTGCATTAAACTAATGTATATTTGGTTAAATAACTTTAACTAGTGTTTAGGTTTGTAATTTTTTGTTTCATTCTTCACTCAAATTATATATTTATGTCAGTTATCTTGCTTTGTCCCATGTATCTCTGGTGAAGAACTAATAGCATTTCCGTTCTGCAGCTGCTTTCCAAGGTATACAAACAAAGTGTAAGTATCTATTTAGTTTTCCAATAATTGTATTATTATACATTTAGTGTTAGAGGGGAATTTACAATAAAAAAAATGAAAAGTGAAAGCC
The DNA here is from genome assembly GCF_977018435.1 of Lepisma saccharinum. Classification (NCBI taxonomy): domain Eukaryota; kingdom Metazoa; phylum Arthropoda; class Insecta; order Zygentoma; family Lepismatidae; genus Lepisma; species Lepisma saccharinum. The sequence goes on along the minus strand of NC_139229.1, from coordinate 111,199,217 downwards.
AGTTTGTAAATGTAGATTGAAGGTACTCCACTGTTATGTCTGATTATTGAATCTCTGCATCAAAGAGATAGAGTTCAATGCCTTCTGTATCGTCCACTGTGAATGTAAATGTTCTATGTCCATTTTTCATTTTCTCTGGAGAGACCTTTGAAGTTTGACATGATATATTTATTGGACCTTTCTCACCATTGCGTTGGAAATTGTATCATTGCAAAGGCTGATATATATTGAAGCCTCTCTAAAAAGATGTAGTTGGTTGGTTAAATATTTGTGCTGTAATTAATTATTGAAATTTTAAATAGAACAATGGCACGCAATACTAACTTTGATTTGAGAGTGCTAGTGTTCTATCTACCAGATATAACAATGCATTTTAGAGATGAGATTAGGTAGTTGTTCTGTAATGGAGATGAAACAATTTCATTTTAAATTTGTCATTCAGTAGGAAAGTAAAATAAATAAGTTCAATCAATCAACTACTTTGATTCCACTAATTTTGTCTGTTAACAAACAAAAGTAAGAACCAAAGTCGACTAGTACTTCTAAGTAGCTCCAACAAATGACTGAGTTTAGAATGGAAGTTGCTTATCTCAGACTCGGATGGCACTTGTGGTTGGTTGAGGGAAATTGTCATAAGGTTTCATTGGCTGTTAGGTTTGTATTCTCGTAGCTGCTTCCAAATTTTGTTGATTAAAAAAGAAACACACTCAACAATACATATCAATATTGGTTGTATGTAGACATCAGACGATAGCAGAGATGAAACAATTGCATCCTAAATAGGCCATAGCCTAAATATCTGTTTATTTACAATTTGGAGATAGAATATTTACGTTCTCAATGGACATAGAGTATTTACGTTCTCAATGGACGGTATGTTACAAAGACCAGGAATTTTAGATTTTGTAAAGCTGTTCAGTGCGTTGTGTGTATGTGTATGAGGTACACAACCCAATTTCGAAAATTCTTTCTTTAACTGTGTAATGCAATTCTGTGTATGATCGACCAAGTATGGCCAAATGAAGATAAAACTTATCCAGATATCTGAATAATTTTATAGTCTATCCATTTTACAGACTCTCCACATCTCTTTATTCATGTCCATACTTCTACCGTATGGATTATCAACAACTCCGTTTTGCAATCTGTTTGTTTATCTGCATATTTTTCAAATGTGTACATTTCTTGCCTAAAACACATCTCTGTGGTGGCAACAAGGAATAGGACGTGGGGGGGAAAAATGGAGAAAAAAATATGTTCATCACTTGACCTGACAACGGTCTTCCACATCTCATCCTCTCTAAGCATGCCGGAGTAACAGGACAGATAAACATGGTTTTGTGTGTCCAAGAACCCTGCATAGAATTTACTTTAAAAAGCATGCGGCACTACTTCCGTATAGTGGAAACACCTAGAAATCATTTCTTTTGCACTTTTTTACATTGCTAACGTACAATTCTACATTGCGGAACATTTCTTTAGGTGTAATAATGAATTTCTAACAAAAATAATGTCTATTTTTTAAATTTACATGTACTCACTGTTCTTCCTTTTTCCGGTTCTGTAATACACAATGTGGCGATAGCGTACTGGTTCATCGTGCGTTGTGGCAGTGTTTTGTCGATTTCGGAGTGTGTATGCAGTGTTTCCAACCTTCTTCACCAAAAAATACCTAATTTTGTGGCCGGATTTGAAATTATACTAATACCTCATTAGCCTCACAAACCATTGGCGTTAGCCCCACAAACCATCGACGGTAGCCCCACAAACCATTTCCGGTTAGGGTAGGCAAGCATAGTTTGAATTTTCGAAAAATAAAATATTTTGCAACAAAAAGGCAATAACGGCGAAAGAAAACACATTGAGGAACTTCAACGATGATACAGAAAGTGATTTCCGTAAGTAGTTTCTTCTGTAAAAATGAAGAAATCCGTTTCCACTATACGGAAGTGTTACCAAGCATGCACCCCAAAAGCGTTTATAAGGGTTTATCACTTTGTTTTTATTTCAGTGTGGGTAGTTTGTGCAAGGATATTACTAAACTTTTATTTGGTAGCTCTTACCAGAATAACTTATAGTAAGTAGGCCTAGTAATCCAGATATCAGACATTGAAATCTGGGGATTTGTCATCCAGATTTTGTGGCCATCCCTAGTATTGAGCAAATGATTTTATCAATGCCAAATAAGAGAGCATCCATCCTCTGTAAGCTTCTGGTCTAAAATGGAAGGTAAATGTCTGTTATACGGAAATGAGTTTCTGTAGCATTTTGAAAGTTCATGGAGGTATTTTCTCACCGTAGAATGCTGCACAACAAAAAATTAGCACTTTTGATATAATAAACGTGCATTTTGTGCAAAGCGACAACATTATGCCATTGTTTCCATTATGTACCTGCAGATGGCGCAAGTGTCGAAAGTCATGCGGTCTCGCCAGTGTTTCCAAACATACCTTTTTTTTTACGAGAATTTTATTTTTTTAACTATGCGTACCTAACCTAACCTAACCTTGCTGGAAATGGTCCGTGGGGCTATCCATGAATGGTTTGTGGGGCTATCATGAATGGTTTTTGGGGCTATCTGTCAAAGTTTTGTGATGACATAATGAACACGAAAGTAGGTATTTTTCGGTTGAAACACTGCATACCCACTCCAAATTGACAAAACACAAGCACGACGTGAAATGATCCACAGCTGTGCGTGCCATATTGTATGTTCCGCAACGGAAGAAAGGACCCAAAGGAATTACTTGTAATGTGAAAAATCGAAGTTATTTTCGTGTAAAAAATCATAATGGCACTTTCAACTATGTTCCGCAATACACAATTGGTAAGTACGAACTATTTTAAACTGAAAATATCCGATAGAAATGTGTCTCCAATATAGCAGACATTTACTAAATGGAATATATGTTCATACACACTGTGCAAATATCATAATTTTACTGGTTTTTATGTATATTTGTCAAATTTGGTGACAGTAGAGTAACTAATCTCATATTAACATCAGAATAAAACCATTCATGGGTAATTGGTGAAGGGGATATTGCTTTTGCAAGATTATACTTCCTGTCACAAGTTCATCTCATGATGCAGAAATGGAACCAGTTAGGCTTTTAAGTGCTGATCACCCACCTTTTTGCCCTAATATGTCCATATCAAATTATATATTTTCTAAGTTGGGTATGCACTTCAGAGGCATGTATTGGCCCAAGTTCTGATTATTTAATTCTGAACTAATCATGGCACACATGGATTTTTAACAACGCTTGATTTCAATTTATGTTTATACACATATGTACTTCATCAGTCAAATGATTACTTACTGTGTCTTTTGTGGTGAATGACGTAAATCATTGAACATTTGGAACTATTACCTACCTGTGTACATAAATTTTCACTATCAGGATGATAGCTTAATTTCTATGATTTCTAAATGTTTTGCATGATTCATTCACAACATGCACTGTACACAATTATACACAAGAGAATTCTTTGTTTATTTTCTAGGTGCAGTCTTCCAAATAAACACAATTTTCTGGTGAAATGTTGAAGCAACGCAATGGTGTTCTTAGAGCGGAAGAAACGACGTCTGAAGATGTTGTTGATTTTGCTGCTTGTAGGTTACTTAGTTATGCAAATTTTCGATATGGTCTTCACTGTTTCGTTTCCCACAAGTCTTCCACTACTTGCAGTGAAAACTTGGAATTTGGGCCAGAGACCAGACAGTGGCATGGGACATAAGAATGACCTAAGAAATGATGATGTGCCATTGGACAACAAAGTGTGCAAACTCAAAAAACAATCAACAGTTTTACGCAAAGTGACTTCTGACTTGTTTGCTAATAAATCAGTTCCGGAGTGCCATACGAAAGAACACTGGGAAATATGCAAACTACTTCAGGTAGGAATTGGTTTTAAAAGTTAATTTAAAAAGTTTAGTCACAGCCATCTCACACGTTTATTTATTTATTGATTTAAGTATTTGATTTAACTGCTGAAAAACAGCGTACATGCCTAATACAGCAGTTTGTGATGATATATAATATATACACAATATTACAAATAAGAAATAAAAATTATAATGAGTACTACGTGATAAAATATAGTGAGAAGACCAATTTCGTTTAAATAAAAAAAATACAAATTTAAAAAGTACAATGTAACATATGTTAAAAACACATGAAAAGTAAAATTACACATGTTATTATCATAATAAAAGGTTACTAGGCTTAAGTGGATTATGACCGTATTGGCAGTGGCATCTTGTCCCTTGGGGCTTCCGGGGCTTAGCCCCTACAGAAAAATGGATGTGTTGACATAATTATCAATCACCATAATGCATAACTATCACACAATCTTCCAAAAGGCGATTTTTACCCACGTAAGTTCATCGTCTGCTGCAATGGATACGACAGCGCTCCTAGCGGCATTGATGTCAATTATCGGTCTCCAGGGTTTGTCGCAAAGGAGGCGTGGCCTACGCTACAGTGAAGGTCACGTGTTAGCAGATGGAGAAGGGGGGAGTCCAATGGGTTTGAGTGTTGATTCGGGGCTATTTCCGTCGTGTCGCATTCGATCTCCCGTTTTGTACTGTAGTGTTGTGGTAGCTTTTATTCGCAATAAACAAAATGGATTTCTTGTTGGCAACGCCATTTCAGGCGTTGAGTGACCAGGAAAAACTTGTTAAACAATTTGGTCCTGACCATCCGAGTGTTACAATAATACAAAATCACAAATCACAATCATGCTCTTTCAATCCAGACTGGTACAACAGTAAACAGTGGTTGACAGCTAGCGAGATCAAGAAAACTCTCTTTTGTTTTAATTGCCCTTTATTTGGTGGTGATGCTTCATGGTCAGTTCATGATATAAGTGATCTCAAACATCTTTCTGAAAGAATTAAGTCACATGAAACTAGTTCTTCTCACATTGGAAACTCGTTAAAATTGAGTTTGTTTGGAAAGGTTGATGTTTGAACACAAATTGATGAAGGATATAGGCTGTCAATTACAAGACACAATGAATTAGTCTGGAAAAACAGGCATATATTAAATAGAATTATTGATGGCTTAAAATTCTGTGGTCAACATGAACTTGCTGTATGAGGACATAATGAAAGAGAAGAATCTTTAAACAGAGGCATCTTCCTAGATTTAGTAAATGAAATTGCTAAGCTACATAACAGTTTACATGAACATTTAGAGGGTTTACATAAACATTTAGAGGAATCTAAAGTAAATAAATACACATCAGCCATGATACAAAATGAGTTGTTAGACTGTATGTACCAGGCACCTCCAGGAGGATGTAAACAAAGCTATGTTTGTGTCTGTAAAAGCGGATGAAACCAGCGACATTTCCAATAAGACACAATTGGTTATTGTGATTCGTTTTGTTCAGTGTTCACAAGTAGTAGATCATTTTCATGGTTTCGTGAAAGACTGACAGATCTGCATCAGGGATATCACAATGTATATTAGATGCATTAGAGCAGTACAAACTAAATTAGTTGTTCAAACGTATGATGGTGGATCTGCATTCCGAGGGGTATGGCTTGGAGTCCAGAAACTTGTAACAGATGTTTATCCGTGTGCTTATTTTGTGCATTGCTATGCACACCAACTCAATCTCATAATGCAACAAGTATGCTCTACCATAACAGCTATCTGCATTTCTTCGTTCTTCTCTTCATCTAGTAAGAGAACAGATTTACTGCAGGAGGTATGTCATCGACGGTTACCGTGAACGTGCCAAACAAGATAGAATTTTCAGAGTAGGGTAGTGTCTTCTGTTTTCCAGTGCAAGGAAGCTCTGATAGAGTTTGGAAATTATTAAACAGGATGGCTCGTGGGATTCTGTGTCAATTAGGGAAGCAACTGGACTAATACATTTCCGTGAAGATGAGGAATTCATTTTTTTCTTGGATATCTTTAACAGGATAATGCCCTTGGTCGAAATATTTTACAATATTTTGCGGAAGAAAATTAATATGGTACACATAAAGGAACATCTTCGTAAATTTGTTGCTGACATCAGTGATATTAGGAATGAATTGGCCAACTCTTCAGGTGATAGTTCTGTTCTGCGTAACATCTCGAAGAAAAGAAAAAGCAGTGTTAACAAAACAGCATGTGCTATTGATTGTTGCGATATAATTATTCATCAAGCCGAAGACAGATTTGGTACAACTGAACATTTGGAGTGTTTCAATTTAGTTGACCCTGGATGAAGTCTGATTTTCTGGATAATTTGTGTAAGAATTGTGACAAATATTATCCCTTCATAGAAGAGGTAAAACAAGAGTGAACTTCATGTTCTTTATTGTAGTGAAGAGATTAAAAACATAAACTCTATTAGTACATTGCATTCATTTTTCATTGAAAATAATTTGGAGGATACCTTTTCAGAAACAGTAAAAATGACAAACATAATTTTAACAACTCCAGTGGGAACAGCTGAATCTGAACAAAGTTTCAGCACATTGAAACGTATTAAAACCTGCTTAAGAAAAGTCCAGTTTTGAAGTTTAGAAGATGATAAATACCGTGTTTTTAGGAATTCATGTGAAATGTCGTTATATTTTAAATTCTTTAAAAAAATAAGTCCAGTTTTGTAGTCTAGAAGAAAAATACCTATATTTTGTAATTCATGTGAAATGTAGTTATATTTTAAATTCTTTAAAAAAATAAGCCCCAGCCAAATTTGAGGTCACAAGATGCCACTGCGTATTGGGATATAAGAAAATTAAAATACCTATTATGTCAAAAATAAGAAATGACTGAAATTGCAGAGCAGTTGTTTCGGAATACATAATGACGTGTCTTTAGTGTAATTTTAGATAATAAATATGGTACACTTCTGTTCACAAAAAGTGGCACACTCGTTTGAGTTGAAATCCAACTTCGTGGTTGGAAGTACAGCCGAAGTAAGTGTTCGAAAAGCAGCAGTGTTGCTTACTATCAATCAATTTAACCATATGCAGAGAATTTTGTGTGTCTCAAACTCAAAGAAGAGGGCTAACGGAAAGATTACAGCGTAAATATTCATTAACTGGAATTTCCACGTTTACAATCAAAGTAATGTAAATGTGAAATATTCCTGAAATTTATTTTAAAAAGAAACGCATTTTTGATGTTCGTGACGAAGGAGTTATCACAATTCGTTAGAATGCGAGGGCCCGGGTTCGAATTTGGCCTGAGCTTGGGTGTTCTTCATCGTCGCAAGTAGCTGAAAATGGAAGAAAAGCAACACTAAATAATGAATAGAAAAAACACAGTAAGAATAAGCGAGAGAGAAATAGTACTGCTGCAATTCCTGAAAATGAATGCAAAAGAAATCTTTCGGAAATAGTGTTATCCTAGTCCAGGGGTAGGCTTGAAGAATAAATAAACCCCTTCCCCATACAATTTGGCAAACAGATTCACAAAGTTAGCACTGAATATGTGATGGGGAAAATAATAGAAATCCTAAAGGAAGAAGAGTTTATGTCACAGCCAGGGGGCACATGAGAAGAGCCCCCCCCCCACATCAGTCATCCAGGCTATTAAAAATAAGTCAATGGTTGTCCTCTCATTTAACTTTAACAGTAAATGGAATTTTTGTAAAATAAAAATTGTCGGGCTTTACTTGTTTTACACATGCACGTTGGTTTTGTAATGGAGAACAAAAATAGAATTGTGACTCTCTTAAAATTCTTACCGAATGAATGAATGTCTCCATAGATTCCAGAATAATGACTCTTCATTTTGAAATAAATAGTTTAAAATAAAAAAAATTATGTGCCATTGGTTAATGAGATTTGTCGTCACATAGCAGAACATTGCAAACACTAACCTTCCACAAAAGCATGATTTTCCAAAGTCTTCATTAATTTTCATGCACAAGCTTCACTTGTATTTTATCAGCAATGTGTACAGCATATGAACCCTATCTGATGAAGCGTTTTGCTTTCATATTAATGTAATTAGCGAGAAGCGACATCAAAATTTCGAGCTGGACAGGAAAGGATGCAATCTTATGGATAAATCACCGTGGCTTGTGGCCATGTCATTTAAAGGCCAGCTTTGTAAGCTGAAATCCTAGGTTCGAATCCCCGTGTCTCAAAATATTTTTTCTTACCAAATGGGTGTTACATAATGTATTTTATTCTCGTCACATCAATTGCAGCTTGAAACTTTGTTATTGTTTGCATGCCAATAAGAAATTACCGCGTAAATAAAGAGAAGAAAAAATTCTGATCCTGATAGGGTTCGAACACCCGACCCTTGCAGTTTGTTAATTTATATCAAAGCAAAATAAATTGCTTCTGCTTCTCCGTCGCACAGAAGAGACAGCTGGATTGACAGGTTCACTTGACTATGTCACTGGTGCTTACCTTACTCGAACACGGCGAATACTTGACCTTGGCAGTCGAAAGCAGCTCCTGTGAAAGCCAACAGACAAGAGGAAGCTTTTATTCAGATAGTTCGTAACAAGGAGACAAACGTACCATGGAATGTAATGTCGAATTTACTTAAAACCAATTCATACCATAAGTAACCCCAGACGTTACCTGCTTAGTATAATGTGAATGGAAACAACATCTCTCTATACTGCAATGTTTGTATTGCTATTAATATTAGATTGCAGTCCGGATTCAGATGTTTCGCTCAAATTGCACCTTGAAAGCAGAAGTATAATATAAGAAGAATAATTCAAACAGCTAATTATCCAAAATACATATTTTACAGCTCCTGAATGATAACCGTTCTCTAGTTTCCGTCAATATAGCGGATTCTGCTATCTGACGACGAATCTCATTAACCAACAGCACACCATTTTTTTTTATTTTAAACTATTTATTTCAAAATGAAGAGTCATTATTCTGGAATCTACAGAGACATTCATTCATTCGGTAAGAATTTTAAGAGAGTCACAATTCTATTTTTGTTCTCCATTACAAAACCAATGTGCATGTGTAAAACAAGTAAAGCCCGACAATTTTTATTTTACAAAAATTCCATTTACTGTTAAAGTTAAATGAGAGGACAACCATTGACTTATTTTTAATAGCCTGGATGACTGATGTGGGGGGGGGGGGGCTCTTCTCATGTGCCCCCTGGCTGTGACATAAACTCTTCTTCCTTTAGGATTTCTATTATTTTCCCCATCACATATTCAGTGCTAACTTTGTGAATCTGTTTGCCAAATTGTATGGGGAAGGGGTTTATTTATTCTTCAAGCCTACCCCTGGACTAGGATAACACTATTTCCGAAAGATTTCTTTTGCATTCATTTTCAGGAATTACAGCAGCACTATTTCTGTCTCGCTTATTTTTATTGCGTTTTTTTCTTTTCGTTATTTAGTGTTGTTTTTCTTCCATTTTCAGCTACTCGCGACGATGAAAAACACCCAAGCTCAGGCCAAATTCGAACCCGGGCCCTCGCATTCTAACGAATTGTGATAACTACTTCATCACAAACATCAAAAATTCATTTCTTTTTTAAATAAATTTCAGGAATATTTCACATTTACATTACTTTGATTGTAGACGTGGAAATTCCAGTTAATTAATATTTACGCTGCAATCTTTACGTTAGGCCTTTCTTTGATTCTGAGAGGTACAAAATTCCCTGCATATGTTTAAATTGATTGATAGTAAGCAACACTGCTGCTTTCTGAACACTTACTTCGGCTTTACTTCCGGCCACAAAGCTGGACTTCAACTCAAACGAGTGTGCCTTTTTTTGTGAACAGAAGTGTACATCTAGTTTTTCATTAATTAATTTGGAAATGTAATTGTAATCTTTAACATTTCTTCTTTCCAAGAGACACTACATATTAAGTTTAACAAATTATAGTATTCATAATAAAACCTAAAAAGTCTGAATTTAAAATGTAAAAATGAGACACATCATCATATGCTGCAAGGACTGGACCATCCATGTGCCGAAATCTTCCCAGCACTTTGTAATCCATGTTGGGAGAAGATGAGAGTATTTTAATAAAAATGTTAACCTTATTTTAGTGTTTTAGCCTTGTGAGAAGAGCGGGTTTTTCTCAAGCTCTTTGATGAAGCTTTTTGTTTCCTTATTTTTTAATGTATTGTGTATGACCTGTGCAGGTCCCTTTACAACTTACATTTTCTACATTTCTCAAGGTAATTTTAACACCTCTTTTTTAACTCTCAAGTAAGGATTTTAGGTAACTGGATTTTACCCATATACACTGAAGGGTGCACCCCAAAAATTTAATATTGTTATTAAAATTAGTGTATTGGGCAACCTGTAAGGACTTCTGATTTAATATAACTATGAATATACATAGGTATAGTTCAGTAGGTTCAAGGTTCAAGTAGGCTATTACTTGCTTCTTTTAATCAAAATAAGAACGCTCTTAGATATACCACATTAGGCGATTTACTATTTTTCAATGAAAATGGGATAAAAAAAATGTTAATTCTACAAGTTCTAGTGAAAAAAGAGTGAGAATGATTTTTTTTATATATCACATAGTGAACATGCAGTGGTGAAACAAATTTGCACGAGAAGAACGTGTCTCGTGGAATCGGCAGATAAAATTGCAAGCACATATGCGCATGCATCTGGCAACACTGCACAAACAAAACATGAATGGTCAGAAGTCGCATACAGAAAATGGATCGCTTGCACATGAGACGCGTATGTGCAAGATGGGTGCCGAGATTGCTAACGCCTGAACAGAAGAAGGTGAGAGTGGAGGTGTGTCGGGAGCTTCAGCGTCTGGTAGCGGAACGTGGCGAGGCCTACCTGAATTCCATCATAACTGGTGACGAAAGTTGGCTTCACCACTATGATCCCGAAAGCAAACAGGCAAGCACTGTCTGGAAATCACCCAGTTTTCCGATGCCAAAGCTGTTCCGTCGGCAGATAAGGTAATGGTGATTTCCTTCTTCGACTACTGTGGAATGGTCTACCAACATAAAGTGCCCCTGCATACCACGGTTACTGGGCAGTATTACATTACAGTTTTGAAGACCTTGGCTGAACACATCCATCAAAAACTCCCTCAGCTGCATTCATTTGGTTGGCACCTACACCAGGATAATAAATGCCTCAAGTTTCCAACGTTGTTGCCCAATATCTGGCTTGACAAAACATTGAATGTGTCCTGCACCTTCCATACAGTCTGGATCTTGCTCCATGTGACTTTTTTTTCCTTGTCTGAAATCTGAGCTGCAGGGCAAGCGTTTCGACTCAACAAAAGCCGTTCTGAAGAAGGCGGAGGCAGTTCTGAATACGATGTCAAAAGACAGGTTCCAGCACATCTTCCAGGTCTGGCAGACACATTGGGCCAAGTGTATACAACTCGAAGGGGACTACTTCGAAAAATACCATATCAACCTGGACCCTGCGTAATGTATTTCGTAAGTAAAAAATTCATTCTCACTCTTTTTTGACTAGCCCTCGTACAATAATTTTCTCAATTTTTGAGTTCTAACTTTTGGTCACATCAGGACTGTAGAATACTGTGGAATTCCCAGGATTTTCGAAGAAAAAGGGAGGGGAATATGATTCTGAATCTTTAATAATTTTTTGCAAGTTCTTTACCAGCATCAGGAAGTGTTATTGAATGATGGTGGAGCTTGGAGAAGGCAATTAGCACAGTTTAGAGTTTCGGTATTATTTATTGGAGAACATACGATTTTAAAACTAGTTAATGAAAGCATCTTAATTCCATTTAGGTGAAATCACTAAAGGGACACTCACAAAATCAGGATCCCCTCAGTCATGAGCATTAATACAAAAATTTCAGTCTGTTAGCACAAAGAGCATGTTGTATTTTACTTTTTTTAAACATTTGTTTAGGCATGTCTGGTTCTGTCACTTCATGAAAACCTTCTTTTTTTTTTTCAGGGTTATGTAGTTCGTTGTTCTTTGCCAGAAAAATGTGAAGAAGGCTTCACGTTAGGAGTTTTCAATGCAAGTGTTGCTGCCATTACATGGATTAAGTTTAGTTCATTTATTCAGTTGGAAGAGGGAATTAGGCATTTGATAAAAGATGATAACATAAAGAAGCATTACGGATACTGCTTCATTAAGTGTAAACTTAAAAGTCAGTTTGTTAAAGAAGCAGAGACCATATCTCCGGATGATGCATATTTTGAAATGAATTATGATGCAATTTACAATGAGACTGAAATGGATCATTCACAATTTCTCATCCAGTTGCTGGTTTTGCCTCCAAATGTAGTCAGTGCTCAAAGTGAACCAGTCAAAGGGGGTAAGAAACCTCCTAATATCAATATAATAATGGTTGACTCTGTATCTTATGAACATTTTCATAGAATGCTACCTAAACTTGCAAATAAATTAAGGCAGTTTGAACACATACCAGTTTTCAGTTTCAAGTTCGTTCAAGCTATAAACCACAGAACATATGAAAATTTGGAAGGTCTGTTTTCGGGATATGTGCATTTAAGTGAGAAACCTCACGGAACATATGATTTACCGTACAGGCCTCTTCCAATTGGAAAACTTTTAAAAGACTTCTCTCTCGCTGGTTATAGAACGTTGTGGCTGGAGGACCTGTGCTGGATGTGGGAGTGGGGGCTCGCAAAAGATCTTCTCGTTCACGATCCATATTTGGATTCAAAAATTAGGTGGAGAAAGTTCAATGCTGCATTACAAGAGGCATTCATTGATGATGTGGACATAACATTTGCGAGCTGTGAAATACTGAAAGCCAATGGGAAACGAGATCCATTCCACGACCTACCTGCTGTGTGTTTTAATGGTATGTATCACCATGAATACATGTTCCGGTACTTGGAACTGTATCAGAGAACAATGTACCACCTAAACCAGCCATATGTAGCCATCTACTCAACAAATGTAGGTCATGAGGAAACGGGTCTTCGAATTAAGACTTTAGAATCATCGCTTGATAATTACCTCAACTTTGCAATCAAGGACAAGAATGCCGTGACTATTCTTTTCTCAGATCACGGAAACACTTACGGTGATTTCATCTCAATGGCAACGGAAGCACAGGATGAAATATACCATCCTTTTTTGTTCATAATCGTCCCAAAAGCTGTGATAAAAATAATTGACATGGAAGACTATCATAACCTCATACGCAATCAAGATAGACTGGTTTCTTTGCTTGATGTGTATTACTTCCTCACACACCTGCTTACGGTTTCTCGTTCCATAACAGGTGAAGTTCCAGACATGACAAACAGCAACTCAATTGAAGACGATTTTGCTAAGAAATATGTGCTGGAGACTGGCTTATTTGACTTCATTCCATCTACAAGAACGTGTAAGGATGTTCCAATGTTCAATTCTAGTGTGTGCATTTGTGAGAAGGGAGATGTCTCTATTCTGTTGTCATTTGAGACTATTTTGTTAGCAGATTTTGCTGTGGGAACGCTCAATAATCAGATTATCGCAAGCCATGCAGAGGAATCCAGTTACAATAGCCAAAACTGCCAAATGATGATTCTGGATGAAATTACTGATGCAAGAAAAATGTTTACAGAGGTAAGTAACCATTAAAAAATAATTATAATAATGCCATATAAAATAATATTTGGTACAGATAGGACTTGAAATAATTATTTAAATGAAACTAGACCATTGTAATTTAAGTAATTAGAAAGATAGGTATAGGTATTTATGCATCCCTGATGCAAATCGATGAATAAATATAGAAAATCTCATTTAATACACCTTATGTGATGTTCATGCTTCAATCATATCACAAGGTGCAGATACATGCATTACCTGAACTAATTTCATTTGCTGATAAACCTACAATTTGACTATGGGAATTATACGTACATGATGTGATTCATATATAATCACAGTGAAGTTATATGTATATACACATTACATCTTATTGTGGAGCTGCAGTGGTCTAGTCAGTAGGATGCCATGCAGGAGACCCAGGTTCGATTCCTGGGGTAGGTGATGTAAGATCAGAATTTTTCCAGCCTTGTACCTGCATAAAGTGGCTCTAGGGTTTACCCAGCTATTAATAAGTGGGTGCTTGAGGAGAGGGAAGGGGGGGGGGGGGTTAAAGGTGGCCAGAGCATGGTGCTGAACACAGCACCTCTGAAAATGGCCAAGATTGAGAATGTGTGGGGTCCTAGACCCACATCCTTCCTCAATGTGCCTCCAAGGCATGGTGCATTGTGCACAGCCAGCAGTCAAATCATTGAGCATGCTAAAGAATTTCAGCCATTATTTATTAATTACAACATATGCTATAGTTGGCAAGAAATGCATTGTCAGAGGGTTACAGTATAGGGCTAGGTGATGTAAATTTCAAGAATTACCTGAGATGTCAAATACAGTATTTATTTTTTAAGAGCCTGAAGTTCAAATAAATAAATGCAGTACAAAAAAAATCTGGCAAAGAAATCTAAAACTTTGTTGCATTGGACCGAAGAGATTAAGTTTATTGTATACAGTGCCTTCATTTGGTTATTGTGCCATTCGAAAAATATGCTTTGCAGCAGCTGGAACCATGCTGCTGTTTGCCACAGTTTCCTCAAGTTTCTCTTCGATAAACACACTTCGGAACACTGCAAAAGAGCTAACTGTGATCAGCAACATGTTATCAGAAATCTACGTTGTTGGAACGTGACACCTCTCTGTCTGCCATGAATGCTTTGCTTTGATAGGAGTGGGTGTCATGTTGAAGAAAGGTTTATATTCGGTTCTGTATAGTTTGCTAAGGTGACAAATCAATTGCGTGTTATTCGTATTGTTATAATGCTGCAACATAAATGCACTTTAGAACAAAAAAAAATAAGTAGGATTTTTATGTGAAAACAAACTCGCGCAGAAGTGTTAGGAGGTGATTTTGAAGTGAACTTTCCCAAAAGATGTAAAAAATGTGTGGGAGTACAAGAAAACATTTTGAACATCTTTTGTGTCCAAGGTACATGTTTACTTGTAATTGTGAAATATTTTAATTAAATAAGTATATGGGCTTGGGTTGAGGCGTTACACCCATCCAACATAGTTGGCAAGTGGCATGGTTCCAGCTGGTACCAGTACAATAACCAAATGTAGGATTCTTCTGTGAAAACAAACTTGCACAGAAGTGTGAGGAGCACTGTTTACTGGGTGTTGATGCTATGATATACTTAATGTTATCCTCTTCTTTTGTAGGGAAGTAATATCTTGTACAAGATTAACTTTAAAGTCTCATCGTTAGATAGGACAATACATGGAGAGTCATTTTCAGTGACACTAAAACAGAGTGATCAGATGCAAAGTGAACAACCAATGCAGCTGATCAGCTACCAGAGGACAAGCGTGTTTGCTAGTTACCAGAAGTGCAGCGATGAGAAAGTTGACGTCAGGCTGTGTTTGTGTAATGACAAGAAAAAAACACATGCTTCAACGCCGTTCCAAACGCTGAGAGATGCACTCGGGACAGGTAAACCGTTTCGACACAGGAAGTCCTTTGCTGAAGTGTCCAACAGCAAGTGCTTGGTTGTGCTTGTTAGAACTTATGATGTGGGTGCTTGTTTTGATGTGGTCAGCGATTGTCGTGAAGCTCAGAATGCACAATTTGACGTGTCTGTTGTAAACATGAGGAGGTATTCACACATGCCCTTACGAATAACATCTTATCCTGGGACTTCTACTTTTTTAACTTGTGTTACGCGAGATCAGATGAATGTTCCATATATGTGGAGTATCCATGCCAAGGTGCTGTAAGAAGGTGTGAAAGTTCCAGGAAAACAAATATCAGGATCTTCAAAGTGGGTATGAAACTGGTTAGCTGGGAGAATGTGTTGGTAAACTTGCCGATAATTATACTGATTCAGTATTTCCATAAAGCCTCCCTGATGGCATAATGATTAATGTCATTGCCTTGTAATCAAGGGGTCCCAGGTTCGATACCCAGTGGAGGCACATAGTGGTTTGGATCCCACTTTAAACAGTAGATCCACACCCAATTAACCTATCTGTGCACAAAATGGACTTTAAAAACTCAAAACGAATATTTATGTAAAGTCTGTAACACAATTTGCAGGATGATTGATTTCATCCTCTTTCTGGCAACTTTAGACATGCTACAAAGGTGGCAGAATCAATAATGCCTCAAACGTCTATGCGCAACATCGAGTAAGTTGTTTAGAATAGTTCATAATCTTCCACGTACCCACCAAACTAATACATTTAGATAGTGGTGGGATATGTTTGCTCAAATATTCGGGATAGCTGGTGGTATCAGAGGTTTGCCATTTAAAATTGGATCAGTTAGTTCGAAGAAAATGTTGTCTTAATTTTATTACTACTATTAAAAATTCCAACAACCCTACCTCTAAGTACATCCCTTTGATCTTAACTGGAGCAGCTTTCTGTTTTGCTTAGAAAAGTGGTAAACAACATTTTGTTATGTATTTACTGGACGTTGCATACCAAATTTAAGGGAAGGGGGTCTGTGCGCTCATTCTTTCCTTTCCACTGGTTTTAAAGATATAAAATCCAGATTATTAAGATTTATGGGGAAAAGAAGGTTGGATAAAAAATGGGTCAATGGCAGCAAAGGAATAGAAGGGAAGAAATGCCACAGCTAACAGATTCAATGTGGTGTGTACAGAAGTTCCATTCCATTTGTTATAATGTCTATGTATGTTGTTAAACATATTTAAAAAAATAAAAAAAATACTAATATTGTTATCTACATGTTATAGTGTGTCATAGGTACGTGCACGTCCTCTGATTAAGGGATGGCAATAAGCATTCATGAAATCTCAATCAGGGAAATTTAAAATGGGAGTGTATCTAGCGTTGGTCCACACCCCAAGAAAAACACACATGTACATTTAATATAATTTTAGAGGTCATGCCTGCAAATTGAAAATGGACTCTTATTTACTCCAACTAAAAGAAAGTAAAATTACACATTTGTAACTCTTCATTGAATGCAGTCTTATGAAAATATCCTAGCGTACAATGTTAGTCTTTGTTGAGTTGGTACAAATGTTTTAAACACACATTATGTCAATGACATAATGTGCATCAAGTAAATATGGATTTTTATGGATGCAGAGTAAGAGAATGCATTTATTGCAGTGGCGTTGTGTGGAGTAAATCCTTGGGTGTTCACACAAAGAAGTGAATAATTGAAGTTACATTGGTTAATCGAGCATACAAAATACAAATTTCAGCCAAGAATCGGAGCTAAGATTTATTTTTTCTTCGAGTGCCTTTGCCAAATGTTGTAGAAAAGCAACATAAAAGTACGAATATAACAGTGCGTGTTTTATCGAGGATGCGAACCTGGGACCTTGTATTTGTAGCACATTGTGTAGACACTCTGCCCGAGTGCTTAGCGAAAATATATTTACCAAATACAGGTCAATATTAATTTATTGCGAATTGAGGACTAAAAGTGGTAAACATTGTAAGTGCCTGCCAAAAGCGAAAGTGTTGGGAAATCGCATAGTTCCGCATATCAGCCTGTAAGAACGTGCACACTAGTGGCCTCTTTACAAAGGCAGTTGAACTACTTGAGGGCTACCAGCCACATTTCACGTTTACCACATTATAAAGCATGGCACATTTCACAGTTTAACGTGGAAAACGGTGTTTGAATTTTTGTGGCGTTGGCCAATTTTGGTCTTCAATTATTGTGTCTCTCTCCCTCTGGCACCCATGAAGACTCTCTAAAAACATGGAAAAATTACATTGCAAAAATTATTTTGTAAACTTGGTTCGGATCCCACTTTAAACTGCATGTCCGGTCCCGATTAGCCTTCCAGTGCATAAAGTGGACTTAAAACAATAAATCAATCAATCAATCAATATTTTTCAAATTTGAATTATTGAAATTTCTTACTTTTCTCCTTGCCGAACTCCTTGGCAGAGTGGTTAGCACAGTATACTACAATGCTAGGGGCCCAGGGTTCGAATCTCAGCCAGGGCATGGATGTTCTTTGTCAATGTCACTTCATCAGTATCATCATGTCATTACTCATCCTCATCTTGACAATTAGCCAAAAGTGGCAGATAAGCAAAGTAAAGTAAACTAAACCAATAAACAATTACTTCTCTTTATTTTAATTTTGGAAATTCCTTTTCTTGCTCCTAAGAAATAACCCCCGCTCTCATTTTACCTAATCATGATACGGTTGAATATGAGATTATTTTTTAAATAGCTATTTGTAATTTCACAGCAGCTTCCCTATATTTCATTTGTAAGTCTCTGGCAATGCTGAAATTTCATGATGAGAATTGCAATTCGCGATACTAAGAAAATATTGTTTAAAAGCTTATCTGTAGGAGTTTATAACAATTATAATTTATTTTCTAAGTAGTGTAATTGTTGATTATCCATACTCGTTTTACATGTGTACTAAGATAAATATTATTTTCTGCCAACAGTGTCTTAGCCTTCTTTCGTTTTGACTCATGTCCATTATCTAAAGGTTTAAGGAACACATTTTAACCTTTTAAGTCCCAAGCATCTCGATCGAGATACCCACAAGTAAGCCTCACGGTCCCAAGCGTCTCGATCGAGACGCTGTGTCAAGGTCGTAGTTTTTACGTTATAGCGTTTCTATTTTCGTCTAGAATTTCGATTTTTTTTTATATTGTTCCTAACACATGTATTTAACAGAAATGTTTTTTTGCATTTTTTTGTTTTCATGAAAATGGAGGGGAAAAGGGACTTCTCTTTTGCATCTCTTTTCAAGGGAAAATTTTTGCCGACAAAGGAAGACCGGCTTTGTTGTTCTAAAGCAATGCTTTTCACTCCCGCCTATGAACTGCATTCGAAGGAAGCTTGTTTATCAGTATTCGATGTCAAAATGAAAGTTTTCCGTGAGGGCGCAAGCAGGGGGTGGGGGGAGGGGGAAGACTGGTTGTTGAATCTGCATTGTGAGAATGGAATTTCAAAGCACGCTGAAGGAAAGCTTTGTTTTTTTAGCACAAGTGTCCACAAGTTGAGACAGGGGTTACCCTGCATTGTCTAAAAATAGAATTTCAAGCAGCTGCAAGAATCGGCGCTCATTTTTCACTGCGTTCTAGCTTTTCGTCCATGTCGTTTTGTGCCCAAGTGCGAGGACATTTTTTGGGTGAAGTGACAATTTTTTAAAATACTTTTTGGGGGTTTTCTCCCTTCCCCCTCCATATATACGCCAAATTTGCATTTTGACATTTTTTTTCGGTGGGGGGGACCATTTTTTTAAGAAAAGTATTTTTGAGGGGATTTCCCCCCTTTCCCCCTCCATATGTATGCCGAATGTGCATAAATTATATATCGTCTGAATCTGTGATTCATTCTGTGTACAACGGTATATCTTTCATATCTCTAGGGCATTTAGTTTCTGAGCTATAGTAATGTCAAGGTACCGCTGCATTTTGAAGCTTGAATCAGTGGCGTGCCGACCATTCCTTTTGGGGGTACAACTCAAGTTACATTGGTCATACGACAATGATGCAAATATTTTTCTGTTTCTTACATGCCAGCGATAATTTCTATGTGCATTTTGAACTTTTCATATCCTTTTTCTTCGGGGGGGGGGGGGGGAACCCCATTTAAAAAAAAGTATTTTCAGGGGATTTCCCCCTCCATATATATGCCGAATGTGCATAAATTATATATCGTCTGAATCTGTGATTCATTCTGCGTACAACGGTATATCGTTCATATCTCCAGGCCAAATAGTCTCTGAGCTACAGTCATTTCAAGGTACCGCTGCATTTTGAAGCTTGAATCAGTGTCCTTTTGGGGGTACAACTCAAGTTACATTGGTCATATGATAATAATGCAAATATTTTTGTGTTCCTTACATGTCAGCGATCATTTCCATGTGCATGTCGACACTGTCATGTACTTTTTTCTTGGGGGGAGGCTGGGAGAACCAAATTTTTTCCCCCCGAAATTTTGGAATTTTGATTTAGCCCCTCCCCCCCGCCACATATGCCGATTTTGCATAAATTTCCTATAGTCTGAATCTCTGGTTCATTCCACGTACAATGGTATATCACTCATCTCTCTAGGACAATTAGTCTCAGATCTACACTCATTTAATTGAAACTCTGCATTTTGCTCAAAATCGGCTCGGGACAGAGGCTTACTTGTGAAAATGGCCTTGGGACTGAAAAGGTTAACTATCAATGTAAATCTGCTCATTTTGGTGATGCAGTGTTTTAGAAGAACTTAAAACCTTCACCATGCAAGGTTTTGGATACGCGACAACTATTTGCAGTGGGGTTGTTGAGGTTTGCAGCCTAATTTTTGGTGAAATGTATTGGAAAAGAAAGATATTAGGCTAAAACATCTAAGATCTTAGGAATTACAATAACAATGCAAACAGTGCTTGAATTATATCTTAACTACTGCTTACTTTTCCCCAATACAGAAGGTCAGAAGCTAAACTAAACTAAAAATAAGCGAGCTGGATAGAACACGGGAAGAATACAGCAGAGGGAGTTCACTGTGGCAGAGGTGCCCTGGGCTCTCGCTGCCCAACCTGGGGAGCTTTCCTTGTAAACAGTCTGGGAAAATTTTAATCATTGTGAAGACTTTATTAACGAAAATACTTGCTTTGTAAAATAAGTATATTGAAATGTAGTGTTTTATTCTGCAGAAAGGAAAACAAATTGAAAATTTTCAATTTTTGGTTGGGGGTTCGTGTGCTCCGTGAACCCCCTTCAGGCGACGCCTCTGATTTATTGACATGTAAATCATAGTTATTTCTGAATGTTATCCTCTTCTACATCCATGCACAGCATTTCACTAGTACCTGGAAACTATTTTTTTTAATATACACAGGAAACGCTTATGTATCCACATACCTGTTCATTTGGTTCGGACATGTTATTGGTGACCAAACCAGGCCTTTTCCCCCAGAGCAAAATTCCTCTCTTCTTCAAATTCATAGACGGTTGCAACAATGCAACCAGTGTTTCCACAATCTCTTAGCACAATTTCCCTTTGCAAAGGGGAAAAATTTCCTTTTTAGACTAATTTTCCCCTTCAACTAAGAAATCATGTTTAATAATAATAAATAATAAGTAGTAGCTAGCATTTTCATTGGTCCATGTTCGTATAAACGAAAAATGTTAAACAATCCTGAAATCTTAATCTTACATAATTAGGCCAGGCCCATAAAGGCTTCAACTCAGTGAAGTGGAAATAAGTGACAGCAAAAAAAAAAAAGTGAATGTGGAAGTACATCTTAATATAATGTGTTTTATTCAGTCTGATATCTTGAAATTTCCCTGAAATTTTCGTATTTTTCATCGAAATTCCCTTTTCCCTTAAAGTTTGGTTAGAATTTCCCTTCATGTGGCAACACTGAATGCAACCAGCATAGCTGGAATTTAGTGGCGTAGCGTTATAGTATGCCCGGCGTTCCCATATTTAAAATTTAAAAAATGCGTAAATGTTGTGAATATAAAGTAAAACTTGACTAATTTCATATATGTTTGACCTTCATGCCATTATAATAGCTATTTTTCGCGATCCGCTTGCAACGCTCCACTCTCAACACTCGTTCTAGCATCTTTTTTCAATGCCTTTCCTGCCCGGACGCCGAGCAGGTTCGGCGTAAAAGACTCTATATTCCTTGCTGCCTTTCTGGAGGGAAAGCTTGGATCTGTACAGCACACGCGTAAATGCTCTCTCGTACGCCAGCGTACCGAGCAGCAGAGGTCTACCGTGATTGGTTCATGTGACCCTTCCTGCCTTCTGAAGCAGACGACAGCGGTAGAATTCCTACCTGGTTCTTCGCGCTCGTGCCACTCGTGTTATGTGATGCTACAATACGCAATATTGACTAACGTAACTTTACCAATCTCAAATATACCGCTTCTTAATGGCCACTGCATTGTATAATTTATCGTACAAACAGCGATGTGCATTAGAAACTAAAAGATAAACACAGTTTTTGTCAAATAAGTTGAAGTCTCGTGGTAGAAATTCAGCCTGTCGCTGCTCTACCGCTTAACCCGCAAAACTAATATTTTTTTATTATTATTTTTCATTATTATCTAATTGCTTAATATTGTGTCAATGGAAATGTTTAGCATTCATTTGAAAACTCTTAACATCGAATTGTCTCTGGACAAAATTATTTTAAAATGCTTATCAGCATTCTCAAGATGTAATAAACAGTGGTCTGAATTACTAATCGGCACTGTTACGTCAGTAGAGAGTACGATATTTGGATCATCCACCCACCTCAGTGTCAGAGTGCTTTGCACAGTGCACCAAGACGACAGAGGTCCCTGGTTCGAATCCCGGCGTGAGCACGGGTGTTCTTTGTGAGTGTCCCTTCTTCAATATCATCACTCATATTCATATTTGCGATTAACAAAAAGGGGTAGAAAAGCGAAATAAAATAAACCAAATCAAACAGTAGTTGGATCATCCACAACAATGACGTCTACTGTTGTGCAGAGGCACTTGTGATTCAGACAGTTTTTTTAATGACTTGCGTCATGCAGAAAGGTATAAAAAATGATATAAAACACCAGAGTTCAAAACATTTGTGGCAGAGTGAGGCATCTAATTTTCTAGCTAAAACATGCATGGATGATGTTGAAAACCCAGCTGACTTCAGGCAAATAAACAATACCTGTGGCGACTAATACCATAAGTAAATTATTAAGCAAGAAAGGGCAGACCCTTCCTTCGGACTTGGCGTTCCCACCCAAAATGTCCATGCTACGCCACTGCTGGAATTATCACCAACGGATGTTTGTATATGATAACTAGTTTCCACCATTCGAATGTTTTTCTGTGATGATGTCTCCATCACTGTACTGTGCTTGAAGTCTTCTGTAAATGGCTGCTGGGTTTCATGCAGTTGTTCTTTAAGAACATTGTAGTCTGCATTTTTTAATAACTTGCTATTGATTGAACTGGAGGGTGTGTGGGAAAAATCTTAATGTTTGTTATGACCCTACCATTTACTTAATTGTACATTTTAGATGCAAAATAACTATTATATTATTTTTGAATTACAAAAAGTTGTTATGTGAACTTTTGAAGTAAAATAATCATTTAGAGAAAATAAGACGTCTCTGGAAGAAGAGTTTTGTAAGTTCACTTTATGCTTAGATAGGCTAATCGGGACTGA
The DNA here is from genome assembly GCF_977018435.1 of Lepisma saccharinum. Classification (NCBI taxonomy): domain Eukaryota; kingdom Metazoa; phylum Arthropoda; class Insecta; order Zygentoma; family Lepismatidae; genus Lepisma; species Lepisma saccharinum. The sequence goes on along the minus strand of NC_139229.1, from coordinate 111,176,136 downwards.
AGTTAAGTTAAACTGGGATCTGAATTTCTGGGTAATGTCTCCACCCGAGATCGGACCCAGGATCCCTTGATTACAAGGCAATTAATGCCCTTTGATGTTCTACTAATCAATAATAATCTAACCATTATGCTCAGTCACATATTAGCTTTATAAACAAGGTTACAGAAGCTAAGTTCTTATCTTGGATACATAGTTATTTGTCCTCCTCTATACAGCCAACCTCTGTGAAGGAGTGGTTAGCACAGCATGCTACGATGCCAGAGGCTCGAGGTTGGTCTGGTGTTCTTTGTGAGTGTCCCTTTATCAATTTCTTCATATCAATCATCATCCATCCTCATCTTTCCAATTTGCCAAAAGTAGCAAAAAAAAAATAAATAGAATCAAAAGGTTGATAAATACAATTTGTACTTTTCATGCTTTATTATATAACCTATAATACATAGCACCTCGGTGAAAAGCAAGTAAAAATTCGTATTTTAGAAAAACCACTTGTAAATATACTCAGTCCCCAAGAAATAAGCAGTGGTGCTATTTCTTGCAAATGTATGACTGTCAAATACAAGCTGCTGGTAATAGTGATGCATATGCCAAATATTTCAGTGTTCATCTAGACTTATATGTGATTACTGCGATATACATATGGTTCTACATATCTAATCTTATAATGAATATGCTTATTGCCAACCTTGTGTGTTACAGCACCTGTGCTAACCTCTAATATCCCTGAAAATGTCACAATGTCCCTATTTTAAAGTTCAACGAAACCATTTCATAATAGATATTTCCAATAAGAATTAGTTTAATTAAGGTGCAGCAAAACTTCTAGTATGCAATCTGCATAAAGGACAATTTCACAAGGATACAGAGGATAAGAAAATTATCTGATAAAGGACTTCCGCATCCTACAATGTCACAATGGTGCCATTATACTTTCTTTTGGAAACAGTACAAATGTTCATTATTATTTTTGACTAGCATTAAAAATAAGTTCTCAATTGCAGCATCTACTATTCACTGAAAAAACAATACAATTCCATGCTGCTAAAATTATATACTTTCAATTTTGGGTGATCTTTTGCTTACCCTGAATTTTCACTAGTACAAAAAATGTCCCCTTCCCTGTATCTGGTAATTTTAATCCAATACTTTTCCTATACAGAATGCATTTTTAAGTTTAATTCTGCATTAATTGAGACACCCTGCATTTATGTTGTACCACACAGAAGCAGTGTGATTAGTATTGAAGGTGAATACATTTCTAATTACAAAAAAAATAATACAATCATCCTCAAGAATTCACAGAATTTCATCACTCAAAGAATAAACTATATTCTACACAATATATGCCTAAGGCACATTGGGGATATACACATATATAACTGATATATGTCTGTTAGTATACTCATCTTATTCTTCCTGTAAAGTGGAAAACATTTGCAAAATTATATATGTAATGCTAATAACTCATTGGTGGTAAGTACAATGTTGATACTGACATTAACTGCATAACTTGTACCACAAGGACAAGGAATACAATGATATACACTAGCTTTCTCGTACTAGTACTGTGTATGCTAAGAAAATTACAATTGCTGCAAGTCTACAACTGTATGTTAACTTTTTAATTTTTTTTATATTGGACAAACATGTACAGACTATGATTAGAAAATAATGGAGTAGTGAGATGCTAGTAAAGCATGCGGCAACTGAAATTTATTCTCAGTTCCTTGTCTTTATCTGCACTGGGTTAAATCCCAATTTCTTGAGATCAATCAGCATAAAATATCTCCCTAGGCCTTGCAATGAGTTCTTTTTACAAGTAATATGTTAAATCTTCAATTTGGGGTTATTCCTAATCATTCCAGTTTGCATTTATCTTTTCTTAAACACTATCCCCTTGCCCCTCATGTTGAAACTGCTTCCTTGCTGATTATCTTCATCACACAATCAGAAATTTGTACTTACAACTAATGAATTTATCAAATTTACACAATCACTGACAAGCTCATAAAACAGACTGTGTATATAAGAAATATGTCAAATACTGACTAATATATTGCAACCAATGATAAGCTCTTAGAATAATGCATATACAAAGTATAATTGAAAAGAAAAAGCCCATGCACATTCACACAACCTTTCACACAAAAATTGTCATGGTTTGTAGTAAAATCCAGTATAAAGTAGTACTTATTTTCCAGAATGAAGTATTCAAATATAATATACACACTACATAAATTATCCTCATACAATATTGTATTGACCATCATACAATATGTATTTGTGGGTGTTGAAAAATTCATAAAGTTGATTTCCTACTTATGTTATGCTATTTGTCTGATTTGGATAGATAGGCAGGTATATACACCATCCATCCATCCATCCACCACAAAGGCATTTTGATTATTATAGTTTCAATTCTAAGCCCTTCTTATGTACACAGTATGAATACTGTTTCCCTATAACTATTGTTTTTATCTTGTTTCATGAATTCAGATTCCCCCCCCCCACCCATAAGTCATATCACTTTAATCTCCCTTGCACTGTCATTTAATGCTTGTGGACATGATTTTAAATTCATTCAGGTTCGGCAACACTGCCCCATGTCTTTTTCCTTAACTGTCAACCACATTCAGTAACATTATTAGTTGGTGATTTTTCTGTGCCTTTCCCTACAATTCCTACAAAAGCCAACGTGGAGGTAATCTTTACATCTCTAAAAAAAAAAAAATCTTCAGACTCCAGTCTATATCAAGAGAAGTGTGTGGTAAATCATGGGTAATTTCAAATTATACACATGTAAACAACTATAAGGAAATGAGTCTCGCCCACATCTACTTCCCGAAAAATTCATAAATGAACTACATCTAGCTTAAGACTGTCAAGTTTTTGAGTTTTTCACAGTTAACCAGTTTCTTCACAATCATATTCAGATAATCTATTTTTGTCCCTGTTGCTACACTGGCACGTTATCACGTAGTAACAATTATGGTCCTGGTAGATGGCACGGATTGAAAACTGACGAGATTGTATTTTTTAAGAACCTTACTACATTACCAGCGAGCAGTCGCCCATCACATTGGGTTGCCTTAAAGAAAATGTCCACTTTGTACTATACACCCTTTAAAACATCTACCATAAACTATTAGCTGAAGTTTGATTTGTCTTAACATGCACAAAACAATAAACATGAAATAAATTAATCCAATGAGCATTTGCAAACACAACTCCATTAAAAAGTTTAGTACATATTGTATGAGAGTAAACAATATTCTTCACAGTTTCAGTTACGAGAAAACATTGTGACTACTAAGTGTGCATCACTCGGGATATCATTATAAATATTCCAACAACCTTTGGTTCTATATGCATACTTCAATTTCTTACATAAAACTACAAGAAAAGAAGTTTGATTTAACATATATACACACTAATACAAATTAAACAGACCTGTAGTTCACATCAAAGGGTAAAAAAAGATAATCAATGAACATAGTACAGAATGTTACAAAGTCACCTGGCAGCAATAATAACTATATATACTTAGCTTAGCTTTCATGTCACACAGTATCCAATACCTCATACTTAAAAAAAAAAACAGAATTCCTATTCATCCTGCTCAAAGTTTAGCTCTGACTTTTTCAGACCGGGAAGCAAGGCCCACTTTTTCCAAGAAAGCCCTCAGTTCTGCTAAGTACTCCTCTGGATGGTATCGGAAATGAGACACATGTGGTGAACGGTCCCAGCATTTCACATAGGTCTGAAATGACATAACATTATTCTGTTCTTTACTGTTGACTTTTAGACATTTGTTAACCTTGTGTATTGTATTTTTTGCCTTTTTAAATCTCTTCTAATTCTCTACAATAATTGAGACATACCATCCTTCACTGCATAATCATCTCATCTGCACATCAGATAACGAAAGCAATGATAGAGTAGAAAAATGGCATTTTGGTGTTAAAATGGTGAATTAAAACTTAAATTTGATTAAAAAACTATTCTTGTTACACAAAATTAACATTTCACTTCTGACAGCACGTTTATATAGTTATCATAGTATGAAGTTTATTCCTGTGTATAGGAAATTTTCAATAACTCGCAGAATAATTCAGACCTCAGAAGGTGTTTTCTTGGTAAACAAATGCTAAATTTTATGTTTAAGAGTTCATTTTGCATCAATTCATGACAAAATTTGGTAAATTGCACCTCACATCTTTTAAAAACATGAAAAATTAGCACTACTAATGTGTTTCGTTTTTTTCCCCCCAGACAGGAAAAATGTTTGCTAAACTGTCACGAAGGAATAATGTGCATCGATTTGGACTATTCAGTTTTAATGTATATTCATGAGTGTTCCATGCAACCTAATGTTGCACCAAAGACAGTTCAGTAATAAATGAAGCAAAAAAAATAGCATAATAAGCACACCCCATTACAAAAAATGGCATAAATCCTGCAACGATTATATGCAGGGTTCCCACGCAAACTCCAAATCCATTTTCCCTGAGTTTTCCAGAATCCTCATATTTTTTCCAGAGTATTGAATGCACAGTAAATGACTACTATAATTTTACAATTACCTCCTCCATATCCCCTCAGCCATACCATCCTCAACTTCTTTATTACTGTTGTTTTCTGATGCAAATAACAACAAAACTAGTTCAATAATAAAATAAAATTACACTTCTTTGCATGTAATTAAGAACAAAGATGACCAACACTGAAATACTGTATTTTCACACTTTCATGGATGTTTATAAATGGATACAATATCAATTAATCTGTAATGCATACAATAATAGTTAAGACAAACAAATTATTGGAATTTTTAAAATATATAAAAATGAAGTGACAATTATTAGTACCAATTTAAAAAGGAATAATAAGTTATTGAGACTGAAATATAAAACAAGAAATGTACTTAATGTCGGATACAGCAAATTAAGAAACTTTACTTCTCAGAAGCTTCAAGTTTTTTTAATTGTTCTGCAATAGCCTTTGCTTCTTCTTGCATCTTTTGTTGTTTGGCTTGTAAAGCACAGATCTCACTTGCTTTACGTTTCATTTCTTTCCTTTTGTTTTCTTTGTGATCACATTTCTTTCTCATCTTCTGCAATGCTTTTTCATATCTAATACGTGCATCTGTAACACTCTGGATCATATCTTTGCTTACTTCTACATTTGACACTCCTCCTACCACTTTCACTGCAGACTCTTCTTTCAAGTTTTCTATTAAAACCTGCTTATTTACAGAAAACCCACTTTCCACATATGCATTATCATGTAATAAAATCAAAACCAACTTAACAGTGCTCCATAACTCAGAGAAGTCATCCTTGCCCTTCATGACACTTGTAAAAATAGAATCTAGTGCATCAGTTTTGATTGAAAAGTTACAAAACTTCTCTTCAATTCCTTTCCACTACTGACATTGTGCAACAATGTCTTAAACTGGCGAATTACTTTATCACCAGTTACAGCCTTCATTCTCTTTCTCCTGAGAAGTTCCTGTATCAGGTCTTCCATGCGCTGAGCACATCGCTTTGGAAACTGAGTCATTTGCTTCGGAACTAAACAACTGGCGGCTCTCACCAACCTGAACTTAAGGGACTACGTTCCACAATCTTCTCTGTCGTTGGTTGCAAAAAAATTCTGCAGCTAGTAAAAAACATAAGATTCTTCTTTTCATTCACCTCTTTAGCTTCCAAAGCAGCTTTGGCACCAATTCCAATATCAATCTTTGTCAAAGGAATCAAGTTGTCAGAATTCCTGACATCAATTTGCATTAATTTAAAACTATTTTTTGCATTGTTCAAGATGTCACTTTTTATGAATCTCCCTATTACATCTCTAACAACACTTTCTAGGGAGTCATGAAGAAATGGGAACATAGGTTTAGGGGTTTGGAACATTGTCAAATATGTCATTCTGGCATATCTGTTGAGAAAACTATTTCACTACATGATATTAATGTAGATCTGCTGGTCCTACAAGTAATTTCATTTTACACATATGTGAGCTATTGAGGCATATAAAAATTCACGTGTCATGTCATGACTATAACAATAGTTGAACATGATCAAAAACAGTACACAATTCATATATAGCACTAGTAAGTAAATATTTAAAATTCTGTTCTAAATGCAGTAAATACACAATCAACAATATTGTACAGTATATGAACAGTACATAATTCACATATGGCACTAGTAAGTAAATATTTAAAATTCTGTTCTAAATGCAGTAAATACACAATCAACAATATTGTACACAAAAGATGGCAGAAAATAAATATTTCCCTAAACAGGACACTCCATTTTTTTACTATTTTATAAACAAGAAGGAAGAAAAACTTAAAACTACTCCCTAATAAGGGAAATCAGATGAACACTGGTTAACTTTAGACATCAGGTTATCTTAATTATGCGTTTTCCACATCTTCAAATATATTTTACGTCATGTAAAAGATTGAAATCGGTTAATTAAATTTTAAAAAGCTCAAAATTTATGAGGGTATACATTTGGTCACCAGCCCTGGAATCACATTTAAAAACAAGAAACAGACAAACAAATAGATATGAGTTCCTTGCTGAAAGAGAAATGCTACAACAGCTTGGATTATCCTCAGTTTTGCTTCATTGGGAACCATTAATCAATTACAAGATTTTCCCTGAGATTTGTATTTTTTTCAAATTCCCTGAGATTTCCAGGTTCTCCAGGTGTGTGGGAACCCTGTATATGGTAAAATACAGTGATATAATAGATGAAGGAACCAACATATGGAACATCTATGCTTTACTCAAGATTCAGAACTATGCCCCACTAGTTCGCAGCATGCTATGCTCATAATGCAACATAGCCTGCTGACAGTCTATCTATGTATGATGTTACACCAATTTTATGTTCCTGGACTTTACATTTTTCCAGAGACCCCTGAAAATTAATTATTGTATTATATTTTTCTTGCTGATGTGCCACTATTGTGGTAATTTCTTAAACATAACAGATGCAAATTATGTAAAAAAATAAAGAGTGTAAGGAGGGCTAAAAGAAGAAACATGATAATTGAATGAAATCAGTATAGCTACAAATCCTAATATGAATATACGGCCCCCCCTAAAGATAGGAAGAGAAAGAAACAATGTTATCTTTTTTTCAATGGGCTTGGCATGAAAAGTTGAGAGAGGTGAGAGATTTTACTATTTGTTAGGAAAACTAGAGTTGCAGAGGAAGTAATCAAAATATTTAGTGTTTGCTTTTATATTATATATATTTTAATGAAGATTTTTTGCAGATTGTACATGCAGTCCCATTCATAGTGGATCTAATGGAAAAAAAATACTTTAAAAAGAAAAATTGGGATGGGACACATTAATCAGTCCTTTATTGTACCGATATAGGCATATAGGTTTATCGGTGAAATTACGGATCTGATAATTGAATGCAATATTCTGTAATTTTGTTATAATTTGTACGAATAGAAACACAATCTCAATGTTCTACTTTTAGAAAGTAAATGTACACTAAGTTTTTGAATCAGTTGTCTCAAGTTCAGGAAAGATGATTAATTGAAGAAATGGTGTGGTTTTTCATAAGGATCTCTTTTTCACCAAAATCACAATTACACACAGTGAACAGTGCAAAGTTCTTTTGGTTTTGTGCACACAAAGTACTGTATTTACGCTTGTATAATGCGCAGTACAACTCAGGTTCAAGAAATGGTTTCTTAGTTGTAGGTCGTAAAGCTGTTTCTATGCTGATCTAGAGTTAATGACATCATACCTATTCAATGAGTCACCTATTGCTATGTGGACCAAGAGAAGAATATCCTCTTGTATAAACAATAAGTCACCAACCCATGCCACCTCTCCGTCCAATGTGTTTAGCATCCCAAAGCTTTCGCTCTTTAACCACCTTATTTATACTATAATACTAGAAAGTAAGATCAAAATTAAGTTATGGATTTTCAGTGCTCAGGAAGTTATTTTCTATTATTTCTCGCCCAAAACATTTGGCTGATATGCATTCCATGTGTCAGAGGTGCGGGTTCGAATTTCAGTAGAACGGCAATGCTTTTCTTGGTTTCACAGAACAAAGTGAAAAATCATGGGAAATGGTCTTGAAACTTTTATACGAGGTTTTGCTCATTCCTTACTTCAACAACTTTTTCTAAAAAAAACTTCAAAATATATACTTTTTCAGTGATTAACGTAACATTTATATGAGGCACATTCAGGACCCTCAAACTATCAGTTAGCAGCACAAGACTTCTTCCATTAATGGATATACACACCCATATAAATCATATTTGGCCAGTAATACATTTTAATTATTATTTTCTTTCATCCAAAGTATCATAAAAATTAGAACGTTCCTTCATTTTGTGATGAGATTATTCCAACCGCATTTCACATTAGTGTCACCAACTTGAATGGAATACTGTTGCCATATTCAGAAACTGCAGAATTTAAGCTTTACAACAATATATAACATGAAAAATCAATGCAAGTGTTAAAAAATCACGGAATGGCCCTGCATGGTTTCATGTTGGCTGTCCAAATTATTCCATGCATAATACGCACCATAGTTTTTGGGGGCAAAAATTTTTGAAAAAGTGTGCATTATACATTAGTAAATACGGTAGTCAATATTTGCAACATGTATTTATGTAAAGTAATTAAATTACATGCCAATAGTTCTACCTGGGTAATATTCACGTCTTTAGCATGTATCTTTAAAATTAAGGAAATGAAGGTACATGCCAAAGAAGCAATGCAGTTGGATTGTCCAACTACAAATTACAAACAATATTTGTTTTTAAAAAAAATCATAGAACAGCTTACCTGCATGCCCAATTTGTCCCAGTTTTCCCTGACTTTTGTATTAGACTCCACTGTTCCAACTGGGTCTGTCTTGGAGAAATACATAAGAGCTGGAGCTCTCGTCACTCCACTGTGGAAAATCTGACTAGACCTAATGTAATGTATCGTTGCTGCTTCATGGAATGTTCTCAAATGATATCTGGAATACAACAATATTTTTCTTCAAGTTTGTGTCCTATATGTGAAGAACTACAATTCTCAAGCAATAGCAATATCCACTTCAAGCACTAACCAAAACTGAATCTTCTCATAAAACTGCTTTCAAAATTCAAGTACTGTACACTGTTAGTTTTTATTATCCAATTCCACACAATAAAAAAATATGTATAACAATAAACATAATGAAAGGAAGTACATAATGTAACAATGATGTAATCAATAAGCTAGATTATGAAAAAGAAAAAAATAAATCCCAAAAAATATTTTTGTTACAACTGTGAAAGGACATTGAGAAAGATCTTGATTTTTCAAATCCACAGCCAGAATAGTCGCATGTTATCTACAGGTGAAAATTCAAATTGGTAGAAAATTTTACAAAAAGTATAATAAAAATGTTATTTCTTAATACTGTAAGTCACTATTTGTGATACCTTCAACCCTTTATTCTTTACTGCTCAGAAAGTGCAAACTACAAATTTTGCAAAATGTACGAATGACAAGCACACACATTATTTTCACTTTACTTATCCAAGATACATCACACACTGCATTTATAGAATGAAATTTTACAAATCCAAAAGCAAAAGAATATACAGCGTGGCCTGAATATCCTGTTAGCTCCAGGTGGTTATCACAGTGGAACTATTAAACTTATCTGCCTTCAGATGGCTGACACAAGTAACTAGGTGTGTGGATGAATGGTGAGCAGCATGTGTATGGACAATGAACATCCGCTGAGTAACTTTGTGAATTGTTCTGCAGGGGGTAACAAGACATTCAGACCACCCTGTACTTTAAGGCTCCCTAAAGGCACATATGCAATAAACATGTATTTCGACGATGTACCTCGCTAACAAAACAAATTCTAATAATACCCATTACTAACACACATACACACATGGTATCCACGAAAGTACAGTACAATGTATAAATATTACCAGGGAAATTGTACATCAATTTTAAATAATCTTTTCCTAACACCCTGTGTGTTTTTATTGAATGATATTGCACAGATGTTGGTGCAAAAGTTAACAATTTTGTTCACATTTTACTTCTATTATTGAACTGACATTGCATAAAATAAAGTGAATGGACAATTGCTTTGTAATTTTTATGCACCCCCCCACCTCCACCCCAAAAAATAAAACCACACATTCCTTTATTTAAGCCTCAAGTACTTGACAAAATCTACTTACCGAGCATATTTCTCCAACCCATTGCGTAGCACTGGGTTCTTAGGGAAAACTGCTCTTGACAAACCCTGAGGAATGTCGTGGAGGTCAGCAGCACTATCCCATATCTGCCCTACAATCCGATCTAGAATGGGGAAGTACTTTTTCTTGTCTTCCTCCATCTTTGCCACAGTTTCTCCCCACATGTATCCTCCAATAGAAAAGCCATGGAGCAGAAGTGGATTGTAATTGTCATTTGCATATAAAAATTGCACGATTTCTTCTGCAACAAGCTATAAAAAAAACCCAACATGTATTCTACTGCCTGATAATTGAACTAGACAGTACTGAAATTGAGACTATTACAATATACTTCTAAAATTCATATAACATATTAGTTTATTTTATATAATTCTATTTTTATGTTAAATTGCTTCAGTAAGTGATGAATATCTATGCATATTAAGTAAAAACTGGGTTATGCACATACGCATTACTTTCATTTCATTTGCTCTGAAACATTTGAAAATAGGTGATTCTAAACAAACCCTCCCCTCTCATTGGAAGCAAATTCAAACTACTTGCTTCAGTAGCGAAACTAACATGCTCTCCCCTCCCCCTGCAACTTTCAGTTGTGTGGCCCTACTCGTTAAAAAAAGCATTCTTTTGTAAAATTTTCAATCCACACCTACATTTATATTAGGTACATACAAATATGAAAATACATACATGTAATTTGAATCATTGTAAAAACTGGTACGAAAGGTTAGGACAACAGACAAACTAAAAAATTCTGTTACTACAAAAATTATGATATCGCTAAATGCCCATTACCAGTCTTCTGCATTTTTTGATGGAAGCAAATTACTTTGATAGTTTGGTCAAATCCAGTTTTCGAACCCGATCGCTTTTGATGCTTAACAGCGCCAGTCCACTCAATCTCACTCTTGCCATTGTGCTTCTCAAGCAATTTTTAATCTATTTTAGCTTTCAAAACGGTCTCTCAGCTGATGAAGACGTCACAGGTAGGGTTAAATATAGCACGTAAGCAGCGCATACGTCAGGAATGCTACTTGCCAGAATTCTGTTTTCCATCAAGAGGAATTCTGCAAATTTGCTGATGTCCGACATGTTTCTTCTTTTGATTTCAGTTGACACTAATTCCGAAAATAAACAATTTCCATAGCTATAGTGCAAGATACATCTTCTTCATATTTCTCCCAGAAATTATATAGTAGCGGATCCCACAAATGTCTTGTCGGTGTGTTCAGTTAGGGCAGTGTGCTTAAAAAGGTGAAGCTTTCTTTGATTTGTTTCATACTCTGTAATCTATTGTTTACTTGATTTACTAGACTATTTAAAGTGCGATGTAAAATCTTTACTTTAAAACAATCCAAATGGGTCGAGAAAGCGAACATCATCTGTCAGTTCGTCGAAGGAGGTTTTTTTTCTTCTTTTCTGTTCAGTAGAAATTGACATTTCTATTTGTCACCTTCTGGCCACTTCTTTAGCTTCATTTCCTAACACTCCAAAATTATTCCGAAGCTCGTTAACACCACATACAGTTTTTTCTAGAAGACCCCTTCAAGGAATATGCTGGAATTTTGTAAAGTGTTGGAAACAACATTTACATGATCCAAGATTCACTTTGGAATACAAGCACAAGATGAAGAGGAATGAAGACATTTTCTTTCATAATGCAGATGCTTTGGCTATTTTTGCATTTTTCTTTGATGTTACGATGATTTAAATGAATTTTGACAAGCAGTTTAAGATTAAATGGAAATTGACTTGAATTACCAATTAACATTTTCTGTTTGCAGTTGTAGGGGTATAAAAATGTGTGTTTAGTTGAAAAAATATATTTTACTTTTGAGAACTATCGGGGTTTGCATTAGAGGTCTGCAAATGTGATCCATTGCCGCCTGCTGTAATGGGAAGAAATACCTGCCCATTCCAGCTGTTGTCGTGTGAACCAACCCGACTTGCCCATGTGAAGGGGAAGCTTTCAGGCGTCCATCCGTACCCAGCATGGTTCAACAGCAGGCGGGCAGCCGATAACCATCGCTGTCTACTGCACTGCGAGCATGGGCGGACAGGGAATACAGGAACACTTATTATATACATTGCGAATCTGTTACAGGCGAATATTGTTAAAACTGATAATAAACATTGTTTGAATTATCAATGTCACTGCATGAAAAGGCTGCTCTGGAGAAAGACAGTCACTACTACAAGCATCTGCTTTACCCACTACACCATTTAGGCAACCTTGCAAATTGTGATTCTTCTGGGACCTTTGTGTATGCTGCTACTTATGCTTATAATTTATTTTGTACTGGAACCTAAGTTTGAAATAATCATGTGAAACACATGGTTTTTAACGCTGAATCTACTATGACGCTAGCCTGGTTTTATCCAAGCTGTGCAGGCACGTGGAGAGCTGAGTCCGGAGTAGTGGGACGGCGATTGAACGGATCCCACATTACAGAGTGAGTCATGCCTGCCCACGCAGATCTCTAGTGTGCATGGGTGTTATTTATTACCCTGACTGGCTTGCCATCAATAGCAGCTGCCAACCTTACATCCATGACTATGAAGCACCTGCTCTGGGTGATTTTGCATGAAATGACATATTATTATTCTAGATATTCCCAAATTAAAATTTCTAGTTGTATTTTGCTGCATGTGACAATTAATTTTGAACCCTGTCACCATTAAAATGTAAAGATGGGATTTATCTTCCTATTTGATCTACACATCAAAAATCTATTTAAAACATGGTAAATACACATTATAGAATCATTAAATAAAATTACGTCTTGAAGCTTTCCTGGTGATGAATGATGAATAGATTCTCTCGAGCTATCAACCAGGTGAGTTGTGGAAAGGATTCAAAGCCTTCGAGATCTAACGTCACTCTCACCTTTTACTCTGAAGCAGAAAGGTAGAAGACAAGAGCAAAAGCTTGGAATCCATACCACGACCCACCTGGTTGATAGCCCAAGAGAACTTTTTCATCAAAGAAAATTAAGTTTACCTGACTGCCTTTGGTAGGCCAAAGCAGCTGCCAAGGCGTCACTTTCACTGTAAGAACATCACAACCTAGATCCAAGTACAGATTTGCAAACTTCATAGAGTGCTTCCGCTGGCAGAGAAGCCACTGAAGAATCACAGTCAGGGGCCTGTTCTGAGGAGGATTTGCCAGGCGCAGAGATTTCTTCCCTTCCGATGGCTCCTTCACCAAGGAAATCTTGTCATCCAAACTGAAAAGCTCCAATGATTTTGTTACTTGCACAGAGGAGATGCATCTGTCCTGCAAGGCTCCATCGAACGACACCCATGTTGCTGACAGGAGGGGAGCGACAAACTGAAAGAAAAATTATTTGGTATAAACAAAATCTTTGCAAACAGTCATTTAAATGTCACCATAATCATGACCTTAACTTCTTTTTAAACTGAAAATTTCCTCGGGTATTGTTTCACTCCATTCATCATCACCAGAGACAAATTGTTCTGAAGCCAGTTCTACTGTGGTATGGCATTTATTGTTAGTTTCACAACAATGTGATAATAGTTTCTTTAATATAGGGTACCCAGATTAAGTATTACAAAATAATCAATTTATCAAAATTTGCAGGCGACATCGAAAATGTAGATAAAAAATTTATGATGAATAGTTGGAAGATAATTAGCTTTTGCTACCTACTACCTTGATACCAAGTATTCTGTGAAGGAGTTTGTTTTAAGTCACTTTATGCTCAGATAGGCTAATGTTGAAAGTAGTCTCGGAACCACCGTGTAATATGTACCCACCAGGAAGTGCCTGTAAATGTTTTGAACTGCCGTATATCTGCTGAAAAAACAGAAAATTCAGATTTTTTTTTAAACGTTCAGCCAAGATATGATGGAATTGTATGTCTCCCACTACGGGAGGGGGTCTTGTAATGCAACGTAAAAAAAATTTTCATGGAATTTTTCCCCAATTCAATTTTCTATTAGGTACTATGTTATTGCCAGATAAAATAAATCAACATTGTTGTCGATCTTGTTGATGTCATTAACCCTTCGACGCTGAGGTTGATTTTCCGAGCATGTTTTCAGCAAGAAATTTGAAATTTTATATTTATGAATCTAAATTTTAACTTCTTAAAGCAGATCAAAATCAACGTACATGTGCAGAAATCAAAATGCAACGATACACACCTTATTTCCTTGTCCTCGCAACACATATGAGGAGTTCTGTGACTGCCTCACTGCCAACGTAAACATTGTTCTCAGAACTGTCATTGTTGCAATCCTTCAGACTTTATTCCATATGAGAAACCTAAAACACAATCAAAACATAACAGTTAATTTCATTATGCCCAATTCAAAATACTACATGCTATTTTCTAAAGTAAACACGCTATCTTCAAAATTCTTCTATCAATATAAATGGCCATAGCTTTGACACTAATGTAATGCTGAGGTAGGCCTCATGACAACTGCATGTTTATAAAGCACGAGTCTATTGTTGGGTCAAGCATGATCAGTGTATGAATCATGTTGGTACACTTCTGTTCTGATATAAAGACAAATAAAATTGAACACTACATCATATTAAAAGCAATTAACATATGAAGACATGATGTACTCAAATTACAATACAATATGAGCATTGGATTATTTTAAAAAAAAATATTTTTGAATTGATATGAATTTTAAAACATGGGCTTTTCAAATGTGTTGAATAAGGGTAAGATATGCTAATTTCTCCTGACTAAAAGTGCATAACAAATGCAGTAGTTATGTATTTTTTTTTGCATTCTTCAATATTTTACATTGTATATTTGTGCTGTGCACTAAAAAATTAGATATATTAATGTATATTGACCAGGACTTGAACCTGGGGCTCTGGCATACTGAGCCAGGCCTGGCTTCGTTCAATTGGCATAATGCCTCTGGAATACCATGCACCCAGGCTCAAGTCCTACATTTTTTGCCGAAATTTCTACATAGTACATCTCCCGTGTATGCCAAATCATAATGCAAGATACATTAATATTTCAATGAAATATAGTTTTGTTTCTCCAGAAAAAAGCCTCTTCGCCTATAGAGTGATCTCACGACTGTTGGTCCTTTGTTGATTTGAATCAAAATTGAGTCTTCAATATTTAATCATTGATGCTTAACTTATATTTGGTTTTTAATTTTGATCTTAACTGTCATAATTTACTTGTTCAAATGATAAA
This sequence comes from Lepisma saccharinum, assembly GCF_977018435.1. NCBI lineage: Eukaryota > Metazoa > Arthropoda > Insecta > Zygentoma > Lepismatidae > Lepisma > Lepisma saccharinum. Next base: position 111,160,686 of record NC_139229.1, on the reverse strand, counting down.
TGTTAGAAGCTAGAATGATGTATACAGTTACATTGCTAACTTATTACAGTGAACCACTTGTTAATGGCATATAAATTATTACATTTTTTAAAATCTTATTTAATAAATCCTCAGATGATGACAATAACATCAACATATAATGTGTATAAAAGGAGCCTTGAAGGACTCGTCCATTTAAAGTTAATGATTATGTCAGCAGGGTAAAACTGTTGTCTCATGTAGACATGATTCAAACCAGAAATGGTTTAAAATACACTCTTATTACAGGTTTGCACTGTGCTTCTTCAGGGTGCCAAATATCCTAATGCTATTCGCCCTTTGATACAGTTCAAGTTCAACCTCTTCCCTGCAATGAATTACAATTTGTCACTTTCTCTATTACAGCATCTGCTATCACACTGATCACTTTCAGTGTTTGCTGCTGATTTTACTTCGTTGCATACTTGTTTCACCATGTCAGTCTTGGCTGCTGCATTTGGACTGGGAGTTCGGCAGTCTAGCTGCATGCTCCAAAAGGTTCAATACATGTTCTGAAAGAAACTCCACAGAGTCGAGATATAGTATACTAATTCTTCCTTAAGAAAAGGAAAATCTTTTAAAAATCTACAGTGGGTGGATGTGTCCAGCTTGTGAAAATTTTTAATGTTCATTCTGTGGGCATGGTAATCCTCCCAGCATTTCTAAGGCTTAAAAGAGGAACAAAACGTTATCTGGGGATGGTGACAATACATGCACAACACAGATTTTCTTCTGTGATTCTGCAAGTAAGTACTGTTTTTGTTTATTCTTGCATATTGACTACCTATGCACACTATGCATAGTGACACACTGGAATGAAAGTGACCAATGAATCTCTTGTTTTCTTTAGGAAAACCAATTATTTCCAATCTTAAGTGTCCAATTTGGTAAAATATAAAATAAACAGTGCTCAAAGTGCAGGGCCGGAGGGGATGCAGGGGGAAGGTATCCCCCAGCTACAAAACATTTTTAAAACATCCCTTTCAGCTGTCTCACTGCACCCCCACCCTCACAGGTAGACCCAATGCTCAACCACACATGCACCCCCCCCCCCCAACACACACTTCTAGCTAGGAATTTTCACTTCAAGTGCTAAATAGTGAGACTATGGAATAGCATATATACTACCACAACGGAAGGAAACGTGTATATTCACTGGGCGGTGGCATGCAGCTGATCTAGTAGTATCTGCACAAGTGACTGCATACAAAAATAACACATCAGAGTTAATTTGTTAGCAATCACTAAATATTGCCAGACATAAACTGTTAGAGAATGTTTTTGCCTTTTAGGCTTATATATAGTTAATATGGGAACTATATCTCGTTTATATTTACTTATCTCTACGACACAGGGAGAATTTCACCTGAACTGTTTTGGAAACCGCACTCACTCACTTTACATTAACACTGAAATTAACTCAAAAAAATCAGCAAGAAATATTACCTGAAAACAAGGATCCTTTTCCTGTTCCTACGAATCTTTCACTACACTTGCAGCTGCTCTGGTAGCCGCCAGGCAATTCAGCTCCTTTAGATTATTTGACTTTCGACCTATTCCTGAAACGTACCCAGAGACCTTAAGCCAGCCTGCAGACAAGATTCTCCGATGAGACAACAAGACAATCTAGCGGTAGGACATGGCAAAACAACCATGAGCAGAAGCTACAGATAAAACCCTCAAGGCTAACCCACATACAACTGCACCTCATTGTCATAAATGAGAAATTCTACATGTCGCGCAAAGGTTGTACACTCACCACAGTTTAATTGTTTATACAGCATATTTGCAGAAGATACAATTCAATATACAAGTGTATCAATATACGCTCTATAAAACACACCTTATTACTAACTTCGTTGACCCTGTACACTGACTTATTATATATGATTAATTTTACTTCGCTTTTCTGCCACTTTTGGCTAATCGCGAAGTGATTATATGATCAAATTGATTAAGGGACACTAACACATACCACCTATACCCAGACAGTGATTCGAAACTGGTAATCTGTGACGCTGTAAACAATTGTTATAATGTAATATGACGCTGTTAAACACTACGTTATGAAACAAGTTAATAGGTACCGGATCCACGGTTTATGGTGGTATCCGAACCACTAAAATCTGCCTCTACCAGAAATCCTCAACACGCTGTCAAGGCTGCCTCTAAGGAATTGTGGAACGAATGAATGAATGAATGAATTGGTGTTTTAAGTCCACTTTATGCACAGTAAGGCTAATCGGGACTGGACCTACAGTTTAAAGTGAGATCCGAACCACTACGTGCCTACACCGAGTATCGAACCCGGGACCCCTTGATTACCACTGTGCCATCTGGGAGGCCCGAATTGTGGAACGAGTTGGTTTGCATTTTTTAAAGTATATTTTATTCACAGACATGCTAATCGTGACTGATCCTTCAGTTTCAAGTGGAATCCGAACCACTATGTGCTTCCAACTCGTCGTGTAGGTGAGAACAAGAGGAACGTAACTCCAATTTATCAATTTTATGTAGAGTGGAGATAAGAATACATTATTTTCTCTCCGTGAGAATTTCTTAGGAATATGTCTGGCTCTCAAACAGAGTCGATAAATTGAAGATACGTGACTCCACTTTACTACTAAGGGTTAGAAGTGGAGATATGTCGGTCTGACTCCAAATAGAGCTCTTGAGAGAAGATATGTTAAAAAAAACAAAAAAAAACGAAAAATGCCTTTTTGGAGTTCTGGTTTTCACCTATTATCACACTATCGAACCAGAAACAGTTTGATTGCAAGGCGACGATGTTACCACTACGTTATCGCAATTGTGGCGTGACAATTAGGTCAATATGAAATAATGATCGGCCATGTCATAGGGCCAAGCATGGAGAAGATGTGTCATGGATTGATGCCAAAAAACGTGTCAATGTTAAAAATGAAGATTCTATTTACTCATCAATTTAGTTGAAGAAACTTCGCATTACAGTTCATTCTAGAGATACCTGAACAGAGGAATGTATAAATATTACCAGCCAAATTGCTCATTGTTATGATCATTCGCTTTGTTTTACAAAATACAGGGCTGAAGAATGGAAACAAAATGCAAACAATGCTGATGGCAACCTCTTCACCAGCATAAGTACTGTATCCAGACAAATATGATGCAAAAATATCTTCAGCGAAAGCCATTTACGTCACATATAAGCTAAGCATTAATGGAAGGTAGAGGAAACATGCCAATATTTATACAGAAGCAAAATATATTTTAAATTAGAAACCAATGGATAGACGTGACAGGAGTGACGAATTTTTCGTCGTCTTTTACAAAGATTGGGCAAGCAAGTGTATTATTTTAAATTATTTTCATTTGAATTATAATCGAACAATCACAGTCGAAATGTGTACTTAATGGTTCGAATTTTCTAATTGATGAGTGTATGACAACACAACTTGCAAACTGTGTTGACGACCATGACGCTATTTCTCCTCTCCTCTCCTCCCTTGAGATTAGTCTGCATGTAAGGCTTCTTTTGCTTATCCCATTAAGAGCTTCATAGAAGTTTACATATCACGGACACATTAGTGTGACGTTTACGTGGAAATCACGGCGCAATGTATTCCTTGTTTTATGAAGAAAGTTTTGAAGGTGGGTGCTGATTTAGATGTAACGTAGTTTAACCAATTCACTGGAAATTTTAATAAACTTCATGTATTTGAAGTTTTAAAAAAATGAAGATTAGTACTGCATACAAGTAGCAAAATGTATCGGTGGTTTGTGAACAATTTTTCAACAAGTGTCCAAGTATTATAAAAATATAAGAAAGACGGACGGCTCCGACAGCATAGCAGCTATTGCTGTCGCCTTGTAATCAAAGGGTTCCTCGTTCGATTTGCGTTGTGTACATTTCAGTGTGATTCGGATCCCACATTAAATTGCAGGCCGCTGCCTATACATAAAACTGACTTTTAAATGACTTGAAAACTTTGCAAGTTGCTAGGGTAGGCTACCCTTAAATTGATTGGAAAAGATTATATATATATATATATATATATATATATATATATATATATATATATACTATGTATGGATACATCAAATTTTATTTGTGTCTTCCCGATGGTGTAGTGGTAACGTCATCGTCTCGTAATCAAGCGTTTTGGGGTTCGACACTCGATGGAGGTACTCCTGATTAGCCTATCTGTGCATGTAGTGGACTTAAACCAAAACTCAAAACAAATTTTATTTGAGAAGGCAGAAATGACAAGTCGCATCCTCATATGAAGCGTCCATGTCAAGGTACTTCCTAGTACCACAATATTCAAGTTTGGAACATGTCCAAAATCTTCTCCGTCCTGATAAAAAACAAATAAATGTTATATTGGAGGGTTATTAGCAACGTTTGTTATAGCTATAAGCATCGTGCGAATTAACAATTACTTCTGAATAAATCATTCATATCTTCACACTTGATTTGCACCACAGGTACTGGGACATGAAGATCAGCACTTCGATAGAGGAACTTCTTGAAGATGAAGGCTTGGACCAGGATGACTCCATTTTGTGCGATCCGTTTCCCGAGGAGTGTTTGTCGCAAATAGAGAAGACTTTTCTTCTACACGCCGAACGAGGAGATTGCGCTACTGTCAGACGGTAAAGTATATATTTTTTTTACTGAACCTTCCTGTTAATAATAACTACCATTATTATTGATTGATTTGCTTTATTTTAGTTCTATTTGAAAAAAAAATAACATTGTGTAAGCTCAGTCATTTTTTTTGTTTTGCAAAATATTTATGTACAACATAAATAATAAATAAATATAAAATTATAATTTAATAACCAATAATCTTAAATCCAATATCAGCAAGTGTCAACTATTGTCAATAACGAATCCAAGGCTGCAAATGAACAGGGACCTCCCCGATGTCGCAGTGTTAGCGTCGTCGCCTTGTAATCAAGGGGTCCCGGGTTCGATATCCGGTGGAGGTACATAGTGGTTCGGATCCCACTTTAAACTATAGGTCCAGTCCCAATTAGCCTTATGCCTTACTGTGCATAAAGTGGACTTAAAAAACCAACTCAATCAATCAATCAATTCAAATGAACATGGATACCATCTGCACGGAAAATAATTTGTGAGGGTGGTCGATAAATGCACAGATCTCCGTGTGGCTTACGATTCAAAGTCATTACAATTGAATCAATGATTTCCATAAGCAATTCGTTGCCACAATACTAGTAATAATAATAACATAATTATTGTGCGGTCTCTTGCCCCACTGACCTGTATAAGTTGGCATCACCGATTTTCTGTATTTATGCACTTGTTCAAAAGAATACACTTGAACATTCTCTAAGGTGGAATGATAGAACGATACAACACAGTGCGTGGGTGTGTGAATGAACGTGTGAATGTATGGGATCAATGTGTTCGATTGATTGATTGATTGATTTGGTGTTTTAAGTCCACTTTGTGCACAGTAAGGCTAATCGGGACTGTACCTACAGTTTGAAGTGGGATCCGAACCACTTGTGCCTCCACCGGGTATCGAACCCGGCACCCCTTGATTAAAAGGCGACGACTTTACCACCGCGCCATCGGGGAGGCCCTCAAATGTGCTCGAGTACGTGTCCAATTAGACTGGGATATAAATAGGTACCTTCAGATGTATTCACAGGTACAGCCTAATGGGCCGTATGAATAAAAGCGAGCACCAACTTCTTAAATTTTGGTGCAAATATTCAATTTAATGTGAATATAAAAGGGCGAGAAACTGCTCATATAAGGAGCAGATAGTCCCACGGAAATTACCTGCTCCAGTGAAGAGAATATGCTTACATTTCGATGCAAAAAGAATAGACTGTTATCAGAAATGGAGTAGGTGCTTTTATATAGGCGCAGGCTTGCAGGCTTGTGCGCATGCGTGTGTATATATTGCAGGTCATAAAATACGTTGTTTTGTGAAGAAAGTTTTGAAGGTGGGTGCTGATTTAGATATTCCGTTGTAGTTTAAACAATCACCTGAGAAATTGTTAGATTGGAAACCATGCAAGGGTGGACTAATTTCTGCAAGAAACTACTACAGTTGAAGAACGTGTTCGTGAGTACCTGCTGATTTTTATTAATGCGACTTAGCCACTTGAACATATTTTTTGGGCGACGATGAATATTACCTCATTAACACGATGCTTCCATTTAGAAGCATTATAACCCAGTACGTGACCTTCCTCGTGTTACAGAGTACAAGAAACGTGATGAACAAATCAGTCAACAAAAACGATAGTGAAACATGTTATTGTTGCATAATCATTACGAAGGCGAAACTAACTGCAATAAAATTTCTCAGAAACCCTTGCTAAATATGTTTTCTGTGGTGTTTTGTTTTTTCTGTATCGTCCCTTTTCGAAACCATTCAGGTCGTTATCAGGCTAATTACCAAGCTCAGCCTAGAATGCCCTAACCTCTTGCAACAACAACTAAACGTGTCCGTAAAGCTGTTGTATTCTTCTTCTTACGACGTTTACCGTTGGTAAACCAACGTTCTTAAAATATTTATATACATTTAGCTTTAGTATATGGGTAATTGCTTTATATATATTATGCGAACTTTTAAAACAAGCTTCTAAACCAGAATGTAAGTAAATTATTTAAATAACTTAAATACTAGTTTATGTACGCCACTGATCGTTCTCCACCGCACCCTTCTGACGACTGGGGGTTTCCTCCCCGATTGTATGCGGGGAGGGCGAGGGGGCTGAAGCTAGTGGCGTTTTAAAAGCAAGCGGCTAGTAGTAATGGCAGCATTTTATTCCTACGCGTCAGCAAAAATTCGACGCGACTGGTGTTATGTTACATCCGGTGTAGCGGGCCACGAGCGATTTTATTGTTGAGTCAGCAGAACGTGTGTGATCACCTTGAAGACATCGGAAGCGGTGGGAGGAGGGGGGTCAATGGATTTGTCACGTTGTTTGTTGATGTATGCTAACCTAACACGTGCGTATGTTTGTGTGTGTGTGGAGGAAATGCGCGCGCAACCATTGCGTATGATTCAAAGACATGAAGAAATGATTTAAAGATGGCGCCGAAGGTGCTTTACCCCGAAAGTTTAGCGGCTAAGGTTATTGCTCTGTAAAACAAGAGGCGTCGAGGGTTCGATTCCTGGTAGAGTCAATATTGATCGATTGATAGATTGAGTTCGTTTTTTTAAGTCCACTTTATGCACGGCAAGACTAATCAGGAGTGGACCTACAGTTGAAAAGTGGTGATTCGGACCACTATGTGCCTCCACCGAGTATCGAATCTGGGACCCCTTTGATTACAAGGCGACGATGTCAATATTGAATGGTCTCGATTAGCCTGTGTGTAAATAAAGGCAACAAAATGGTTGAGTTCGAAAATCGAGTTGGGTTAGTGGTTAATGTTGTCACCTGGCAATGAAGAGGTCGCGGGTTCGATTCTCTAGGTAGTTAAATTAGGCCAATTGTTTAGTCCTGCCATTATAGGTCCTCGATTAGTCCATCTGTGCATAAATAGTGTTTGAATAAAATCAATATGGCGGCCTTGGGTTAGTGGTTAATGTTGTCGCCTGGTAATGAAGAGGTCGCGGGTTCGATTCTCTAGGTAGTTAAATGAGGCCAATTGTCTTGTCCCGCCATTATAGGTCCCGATTAGTCCATCTGTGCATAAATAGTATTTGAATAAAATCAAAATGGCGGCCGCGTTTTGTGTTTAGCGGCGGCGGCGGCGGCAACCGGGGCGCGGCGCGGCGCGGGGCGGAGCGGGGCGGCGCGGGGCGGAGCGGGGCGGCGCGGGACGGCGCGGCGCGGGCGCGGGCGGGAGTTTTTTATTCCGCGAGATGTTTCAACCAAGTGGTTGAGGGTTCGATTCCCAATGTTGGTGAAAATTGGATATTCAATTATAAATATAAATTATAAAAGTTCCGATTAGCTTTTTGTGCACAAAGAGAAAATGAACTAATTGGAAATAGGATGTTTATGCTGTAATGAAAAGGTCCCCCGGGTTCGATTCACAATGTCAAATTGGCTGATAATGATGTTGTTTTTAAAATAAAATAAAAAAGAAGTGTGTTGAGTCCCTATTAGTATTTATGCAGGAACAGATATTAAAAAATCAAAACAAAATGGCTGTGACTGGTGTTTAGTATTCGAAAGGTTCCAGGTTTGAGTTCCTAGTTATAATTTTTTTTTTTTTAGTTTACAGAATTAGTCCCCATTTATTGCGTTTTGGCGAACACGTCCTCCCCCCTTTGTGGGCATTTGGACATGTTGGAGATATACATAGAAAGTGTTGTCAAAGTGGCTAATAATGATTTTCTGTTTAAATAAAAAAGAAGTGTGTTATCAGTCCCGATTAGCACGAACAGATATTCAAAAAGCAAAACAAAATAGCTGATATTGTTGTTTAGTATTCAAAAGGTTTTGGGGTTCCAATGCTGGCAAATTTGTAGAATAACATTGATTTGTTTAAAAAGTGAGTTACTATTCCCGATTATTTTTGATACACAAATAGAAAATGGGGTGATTTTGGAGTTTTGCAACCAAGGGGGTTAATGTTGGCGTTTTTTAACGCAGTCCCGATTAACCGTAATGCATGAAGCTGTTTCAACGAATATCGAACCTGGAACCTTTTGATTACAATGCAAAGACTTTACCACTAATGTATGCTATGTTTTAAAACCAAAAATAAATAATAGTATCGAATTTTTTTTAAAAAAAAAAATGCGTTACCAGTCTCGATTAGCCATTATGCACAAACAGATGTGTTTTGAAAACAAAGGGGGGTCGAGGGTTCGATTACAACTGGGTATGTGTGTTGAGAAAACTAAAGGTCAACAGGCATGGAAAGTTTTTATTCGCCATCTCAAAATAAGTTTTTGGGCTTGGTACAGGTAGCTTTTTGTAGAAAGCCCCACAACGACATCAACGTGGCTACCATCTGTGGGGGCCTCTTTTTTTTTTTTAAGTTGGAGAGGGGCACAAAGCCGTTTGTACCATACAACGTTGCACCGAAGAACCAACTTGTCAACTAGTCACTCACTCCATCATTAAAGTGCACAACATAATATCAGATTTGCACTGATAATAAGCAAAAAATTATAGCGGCTGCATAATTATATTTCAATGACAGCAAATGGTTTCAAATGAATGGTTTTCAATTTTATTTTTTACTAAGTAACAGATTTGGTAATGAAAAGCTTTAACATTTGCATATAATATGAGATTTGTTTTGGTATCCAGTTTGTATGTTGACCAAATCACAGATATACTATTACTAAGGATAGCATTAACTTAATCTAATAAAAATATATTCCACTGCATTACAAAATTAACTCATTCTGTTTTCTGTTGTTTGAATCCATATGGTAAAGTCTCGAAATTTGATGCACATCTTTTTCTTTTGGTATATACCACCTGAAAAACCCTTATTTCCGGCTTACTAACAACGGAATGTGTTTTTGTGCGTACAATTTTGTTCGAGTTGAGTAAACTTAAAGAGGAGGTGTTGTTGAGAATAGCATTGGTGAGTGATTCGAAATTGATTGTGCTGCTGTTTTTATGGTTTAGACATATGCCTTTCACCTTGCAAACAGTAGTAACATTAGTATTGTCTGGATTTACTACCTCAAATGCATAACTTTTCGGCCCACTGGATGAAAATGCTCTGATATAAGCATTTTTCCCATAGAGTTCTAGTTCATTTGTTAACTCCCCTAGGTAGTCTCCAACAGGCAGATCAACATCAGCTGGCCTTTGAATATAAATAACACTATCGGTATCATAGTACAATACATTTTCGCCTAATGTATCCAAATATTCATAAAGCTCTAATCGTGCATGTGTTGTAGTGTATGCTGCAATAACTACATTTACAGTCGATAATGGAAGTGCAGATTCTTCGAGATATTGCCAGTGAACAATCAACATATCTTCATTTATAGGTATAACTTGATGTACTTCAACATTGGGATTTTCTAGTTTATCGAAAAAATCCTTAGGATTGTTGATAATACTAACTTGACCAGGGTTTTCTCTCTGTCCAAATTTACCCCAAAATGAATTCAGCATAAGTTTTGCTAAGCTTCGTAATCCAGGATTAGCACATATTCTGTTTTCATCCAACAACACACCCTCCTTTTCAAAATAGTCAGCTATGTATTTTTTTTTGGATTCTTCATCAATACACCACAATGGCCAGCCGCTTGCTTCAACTTTTGCTTTGAGAAATGTATTGATGTACTCTGCAAAAACACCACCTGATTTTTTTGCAGGATCATATTGTTCAACATTATATTCCCATACCTCATGTAATTCTAAAATTTTGTATTTCTTTTGAACTGCCTTCTGAACTTCATCCACAACCCAGGTTCCAGTTATAGCTCTTTCCCTAGCAGTATGGTTACATTCCGCCTGGTTTATTTCATCGGCACAAGTTCTACATAGAGGGAAAGTTAATTTTGAATTGGTTCGATATGGTAACACAGGATGGTACAGATCTCTTGGTGGAAGTATTGTTGCTTTGACAAGTCCTTCAAAAGAATAAATATCGGGGCATTCTTCCCCCACATAAATTTTCACTGGATGGCCAACTGGAAACTTTTTAACTTTGCAACAATAAGGGTACAGGCTACATACATCCTTATATTGAATTGTTTCATTTTCTTTCACAGTGTAATGTAATTTGGTAGCATTAGTTCTACCACCATAAAACGCCTCCCGGGGAATTATGGGGGCTTTAATTGATAACGGATGTTTTTCAACATAATGTTTCATGGTTTTGTTATTTCTCAACTGCTGGTGAAATTCGCACCCCCACATCTCATGGACAATGTAGTTAAGTGCTTTTAATCTGGTAATTTTATTTTCTGTTCTTTCATACCGAAAAGACAAAGTATCATATGGGTCATCATGAAGAGGTTCTGTACGTGAAGTAGGGAAACATTTGACACAACCATGTGTTCTGCATCCTTGATATTCAAATACATGCTCTTGCCCCTTTTGATCTTTAAAATATCCATCTAATTTCAAATTTCCTCCAACTTTTACTTCTGGTCCTCTGGCTGCATGTTGGATTTCGATTTTATGTTTTTTTTCCTCCCATACCAACCATTGAATAGCCTCTATAGACTGAATATCACACCATCTGTATCCGTTTTTAGGAATAATTCCTATATGTTCTGCTTTCAAAAATCTTTTACGGAATACTTTATTACAAGCTGAAGCGATGGTGATGGCTTCCAATAATGGGTTCACTGTTGTTTCTTTTTCAAAAGTGGTCATGAATTTCAAACAGGCAGCACGTAATACATTAACATCTTCTACACAGTATTTTCTCAACTCCTTCTGCATATCGAAAACTACCCCTGTTTTCTGTTGTTCACTATGCCATTCCAAAAAACTGGTTCTCTGATTCTCCATCATAGAATCAACAGCGTAAAATTCAGTACCAGGGATACATCCGACATATTCTTTATTTTTCAAAGTATTAAAAAAAATGAGGAAAATACCCTTTGGACATTGGGAGATCAAATGCTTTCGGTAATTTGTTGAGCGCCATTGGAATAAAGTTGAGAGAATCTATGAAATGGATATTGTGCATCTTCAAAGATAATATTTTGGCTCCATTCATGATCACAGACGGTGTCCATTTCATTTTTTCGATCATAGTTTGCAGCACAAAGTGCGAATCATACCCTCTACTATTGTGTGCAATACATACAATATTGTTAATTTTGGTGCGGTGAGCTGAAACAAATTGCAGAAAATTGTAAACAGGTTCTGTACTATCAAAAATGTGCTGTCTTTTTCCGCATACACTGCACCATTGAGACATATCTTTGTTCTCAATGCAATTATAGCATACATTTTGGCACACCAAAAGATTTGGAATATGCAGAAATTTGTTTTCAGTGCCTTCTAGTTTTGTGTCCTGCCTCGATTCAATATCGTAGAAAACAAGCATTGCTTTTTTTGATATAAGAGAAGATATTTGTTTGCCATAAATTTTTTGGATGTGACATAGATGTTCAGATGGTACCATATTTTTACAGCTGACACAGAATTTCTCTCCACATATATGAGGATTTCTGTTTGTACGGATAGCATACGCTTTCAGGCATTTTTCACAACATTTTACTGTCTGACAAAGAGAGTTTTTTCTATTGTAACATGTTTTATGATTATTGTAACATTTTTGACCATAGAAAAATCTGTTACAATCAGTGCACTTTATTTTGGTTTCTGAAACAGTACATTTGGGCTTTTCTTGGCATTGTGAACAAACAGCTGTACAGGATCCTAGATGTCTAGAAACATGATCATATTTTTTATGGCAAGTTTCACAATAGAAATTAGCGGAGAATGCAGCTGTAAGAGATGTTATAACATTAAAATGGTTGTTTATGTACACCAAATTTAAAGTTTCGCGCCTAGGTAATAAAGGACCTTCATATATCACATCACTCCCGGAAAATCCATTATATACGGTAATCTTGAAATCAGATAAATAGTCCTGAAATTTTTGAATTTCGGTAGTTCCTCCACCACCATTCAAATTTTCCCCAGCTTCTCTGCACAGTTTATCCACTTCTTCTTCCATAACACATTTATGTTGTCTAACATATTGATAACGTTTTTTAGGTTCATTTTTGTAAACATTAATACCTCTTGCCACAACCAACGCATAAGCCAAACACCTGCTATCGGAATTTTTAATAGTTATAATTCCTTTTTTTAGTTTACAGAATTCTTCCACATTCATTGCATTTTGGCGAACACGTCCTCCCCCTCGTGGCATTTGAACATGATGGAGATATACATAGAAATTGTTGTCAGAAAGAAATGTTGTATTGCTCTGCAATACTTTTTCCAATGCTGCCCACAATATCTCCATATTTACCGCCTGTGCTTCCCGAAAAGATAACCAAAAAGGGCGATCAGGGTGATCTTCATTTCTGATAGTAATACCAACTTGGTCATGCTCGGCCACATCACGTAGAACATATTGGACCAGTTCTTGCAATCCCTCCTGAACCCATATCACCGGATTCTCATTGTGTGGTGCCCTCCGCAACCGAGCACGCACCATTCGTCCTTCCATATTGAATCTTTGGTAACGCCTTTTTGTCTCTTCTATAACTTCAACATGATGTAACACTGCATCATCGCCACCACCTACCTGTCTGCACACTTCCGCTTCCTGAATACAATCCCTAAGCACCATTTGGTATAACGCTGGCGAAATATGATTTGTACATTGCTCCAATTCTCTAGTGTCTAAAACAGATTCTAAATGGAAAATATCTCCACATTTTTCATCGATTGTTCCAATACACCCAAATATATCTGTATCCTGGTTGTTATAGTTGTTAGGAAACATTTCAACATGTTGGTTGGTCTCACTAGAAATAGAGACAAAAGGTCTGGATTGATTGCTGTTAATAGCAGTAGAGGTAGAGGGGGTAGATTGGTTGAGGTTATGAACAGTACTATGAACAGTAGGAGAGACATTTTGTTTGTGCTTATTATGCTCTTGTGAATAATCACCCCCCGTTGATTTATTAGCATTATTTTCCCCCAATTCATTGGCAATAGCAACAAAAATATCCTGAGTATCATTGTTTACAGATTTGTCTATGTTGTCAATCGATATATTTGCTCCATCTGTACCCAAGGCCAAATCCAGATCGCTGAGCATACCCTGAGTGGATATATAGCTACTCTGACTATATTCACCAATTTCATTTCTGATTGTATTCAAAACCTCTTGGGTGCTTATTTCAATACCCCTCTCAAAATTAGCAGTGCCTGCATTTTCCATTGAGGTGGAGGGCGTAGATTGGATGTAGTCACTATAACTACTATAACTATGAACAGTAGTAGAAACATTTTGTTTGTGCTTATTATGCTTTTGTGAATAATCAACCCCAGTTGTTTTATTAGCATTATTTTCCCCCAATTCATTGGCAATAGCAACAAAAATATCCTGAGTATCAATGTTTACAGATTTGTCTATGTTGTCAATCGATTTATTTGCTCCATCTGTACCCAAGGCCAAATCCAGATCACTGAACATACCCTGAGTGGATATACAGCTACTCTGACTATATTCACCAATTTCATTTCTGATTGTATTCAAAACCTCTTGGGTGCTTATTTCAATACCCCTCTCAAAATTAGCAGTGCCTGCATTTTCCATTGAGGTGGAGGGCGTAGATTGGATGTAGTCACTATAACTACCATAACTATGAACAGTAGAAGAGACATTTTGTTTGTGCTTATTATGCTGTTGTGAATAATCAACCCCAGTAGATTTATTAGCAATGTCTTCCCCCAATTCATTGGCAACAGCAACAAAAATATCCTGAGTATCAATGTTTATGGTTTTGTCTATGTTGTCAATCGATTTATTTCCCCCAGTTGTACCCAAGGCCAAATCCAAATCATTGAGCACACCTTGGGTGGATATACAGCTACTTTGACTAAATTCTCCGATTTCATTTCTGATTTTATTCAACACCTCTTGGGTGCTTATTTCAATAACCTTCTCAAAATTAGTAGTACTTCCAGTTTCCATTTTTCGAAGATATCTGAAAATTATAAAGTTCAAAATTACCTAACAACTTGTCAACTAGTCACTCACTCCATCATTAATATATATAAAACTGTGTTTGTAAAATTGTCTCCAGTCCCCCGATTGCGCTATCTATGCATAAAACGGGGTTCTAAACAATTTCTCTGTTTGCGCACTGCGGCTGATTGGAACTAGTACCAGTTTTTAAAAACTAATTTAAATACATACATATGACACCGCTTCAAACTGTAGACCCAGTCCCGATTACCCCATCTGTGCATAAAGCGGCCTTCTAAACAATTTTTTTTTCTGCATACAGCGGCTGATTGTAACTGGTGACAATTTAAAAAAATATATATAGATACATATAGCTCTGCTTCAAACTGTGGGGTCCAGTCCCGATTACCCCTTTTTTGTGCATAAAACGGTAAACTAAACAGTTCATCTTTTTGCGCACAATAGCTGCTTGGGACTGGCCTTCTAAACAATTTCTTTTTTTTTACGCACAGCTGCTGATTGGGACTGGTGACACAGTTTTAAAAACAAATGTAAATAGATACATATGACTCCGCTTCAAACTATATGTAGAGTCCCGATTACCCCATCTATGCATAAAACGGGGTTTCCAAACAATTTCTATTTTTGCGCACAACGGCTGATTGGGATTGGTAACAGTTTTAAAAGAGTGATTTTATATACACACATATGGTACCGCTTCAAACTGTAGGTCCAGGCCCGATTACCCCATCTATGCATAAAGCGGCATTCTAAACAATTTCTCTGTTTGCGCACTGCGGCTGATTGGAACTGGTGACACAGTTTTACAAACTAATTTAAATAGATACATATCACTCCGCTTCAAACTGTAGATCCAGTCCCAATTACCCCATCTGTGCATAAAGCGGCCTTCTAAACATTTTTTTTTCTTTGCGCACTACAACTGATTGGGACTGGTGACACAGTTTTAAAAACTAATTTAAATAGATAGATATCACTCCGCTTCAAACTGTAGGTCCAGCCCTGATTACCCCCATCTGTGCATAAACCGGCCATCTAAACAATTTCTCTTTTTTTGCGCACTGCGGCTGATTGGGACTGGTAAGAGTTTTAAAAGAGTGATTTTATATAGTTACATATAGTACCGCTTCAAACTGTAGATCCAGCCCCGATTACCCCCCTCTGTGCATAAAGCGGCGATCTAAACAATTTCTCTTTTTGCGCACTGCGGCTGATTGGGACTGGTAACAGTTTTAAAAGAGTGATTTTATATAGTTACATATAGTACCGCTTCAAACTGTAGATCCAGCCCCGATTACCCCCCATCTGTGCATAAAGCGGCCTTCTAAACAATTTTTTCTTTGCGCGCTTCGACTGATTGGGACTGGTAACAGTTTTAAAAAAGTGATTTTATATAGTTACATATAGTACCGCTTCAAACTGTAGATCCAGCCCCGATTACCCCATCTGTGCATAAAGCGGCCTTCTAAATAATTTCTCTTTTTTTTTTGCGCACTGCGGTTGATTGGGACTGGTAACAGTTTTAAAAGAGTGATTTTAAGTTGTTACATATAGTACCGCTTCAAACTGTAGATCCAGCCGCGATTACCCCCATCTGTGCATAAAGCGGCCATCTAAACAATTTTTTTCTTTGCGCACTTCGACTGATTGGGACTGGTAACAGTTTTAAAAAAGTGATTTTATATAGTTACATATAGTACCGCTTCAAACTGTAGGTCCAGCCCCGATTACCCCCCTCTGTGCATAAAGCGGCGATCTAAACAATTTCTCTTTTTGCGCACTGCGGCTGATTGGGACTGGTAACAGTTTTAAAAGAGTGATTTTATATACACACATATGGTACCGCTTCAAACTGTAGGTCCAGGCCCGATTACCCCATCTATGCATAAAGCGGCCTTCTAAACAATTTCTCATTTTGCGCACAGCGGTTGATTTGGATTAGTGACATAGTTTTAAAAACTAATTTAAATACATACATAAGGCCCCGCTTCAAACTGTAGGTCCAGCCCCCGATTACCCCATCTGTGCATAAAGCGGGCATCTAAACAATTTCTTTTTTTGCGCACAGCGGTTGATTTGGATTAGTGACATAGTTTTAAAAACTAATTTAAATACATACATAAGGCTCCGCTTCAAACTGTAGGTCCAGCCCCGATTACCCCATCTGTGCATAAAGCGGGCATCTAAACAATTTCGCTGTTTGCGCACAGCGGTTGATTGGTGCTGGTGACACAGTTTTTAAAAACAAATTTATATAGATACATATAACCCCGCTTTGATTCGAACCCTAGAATTTTTTATTGCAGTGTTAATTTTATTCCATTTCAATTTGGTTCACATCTTATCGTTGGTGAATTCTACTGTTGGTTGAGCTACATTGGTCAAACTACACACCAGACACACACGCACTAGAGATTAAAATTAGTAACCATTAGAAAAGTAGGGTAAGCAGTTTGAAATAACAGTTAACTAGAAAAACAAACTTATATCACGCACTTACCTCCAGTTGCATTGTGGGGTTGCAGCAGAAATAAAAAAGTATAACAGCGAAACAATCGGCTTAACTTTTTCTCACTACAGAGCACAGCAAACTGAGTTTTTGAAACTATTTTTGAACTTAAAAATACTGAATAATCACTTTCTGTTGGATGGGGGCAAAAGTTGGACTTTACTACCTGTGACTCGGGGAATTGTTAAATGCGCCTTTTCTAACAAATGAACTAGAACTCTATGGGAAAAATGCTTATATCAGAGCATTTTCATCCAGTGGGCCGAAAAGTTATGCATTTGAGGTAGTAAATCCAGACAATACTAATGTTACTACTGTTTGCAAGGTGAAAGGCATATGTCTAAACCATAAAAACAGCAGCACAATCAATTTCGAATCACTCACCAATGCTATTCTCAACAACACCTCCTCTTTAAGTTTACTCAACTCGAACAAAATTGTACGCACAAAAACACATTCCGTTGTTAGTAAGCCGGAAATAAGGGTTTTTCAGGTGGTATATACCAAAAGAAAAAGATGTGCATCAAATTTCGAGACTTTACCATATGGATTCAAACAACAGAAAACAGAATGAGTTAATTTTGTAATGCAGTGGAATATATTTTTATTAGATTAAGTTAATGCTATCCTTAGTAATAGTATATCTGTGATTTGGTCAACATACAAACTGGATACCAAAACAAATCTCATATTATATGCAAATGTTAAAGCTTTTCATTACCAAATCTGTTACTTAGTAAAAAATAAAATTGAAAACCATTCATTTGAAACCATTTGCTGTCATTGAAATATAATTATGCAGCCGCTATAATTTTTTGCTTATTATCAGTGCAAATCTGATATTATGTTGTGCACTTTAATGATGGAGTGAGTGACTAGTTGACAAGTTGGTTCTTCGGTGCAACGTTGTATGGTACAAACGGCTTTGTGCCCCTCTCCAACTTAAAAAAAAAAAAGAGGCCCCCACAGATGGTAGCCACGTTGATGTCGTTGTGGGGCTTTCTACAAAAAGCTACCTGTACCAAGCCCAAAAACTTATTTTGAGATGGCGAATAAAAACTTTCCATGCCTGTTGACCTTTAGTTTTCTCAACACACATACCCAGTTGTAATCGAACCCTCGACCCCCCTTTGTTTTCAAAACACATCTGTTTGTGCATAATGGCTAATCGAGACTGGTAACGCATTTTTTTTTAAAAAAAAAATTCGATACTATTATTTATTTTTGGTTTTAAAACATAGCATACATTAGTGGTAAAGTCTTTGCATTGTAATCAAAAGGTTCCAGGTTCGATATTCGTTGAAACAGCTTTATGCATTACGGTTAATCGGGACTGCGTTAAAAAACGCCAACATTAACCCCCTTGGTTGCAAAACTCCAAAATCACCCCATTTTCTATTTGTGTATCAAAAATAATCGGGAATAGTAACTCACTTTTTAAACAAATCAATGTTATTCTACAAATTTGCCAGCATTGGAACCCCAAAACCTTTTGAATACTAAACAACAATATCAGCTATTTTGTTTTGCTTTTTGAATATCTGTTCGTGCTAATCGGGACTGATAACACACTTCTTTTTTATTTAAACAGAAAATCATTATTAGCCACTTTGACAACACTTTCTATGTATATCTCCAACATGTCCAAATGCCCACAAAGGGGGGAGGACGTGTTCGCCAAAACGCAATAAATGGGGACTAATTCTGTAAACTAAAAAAAAAAAATTATAACTAGGAACTCAAACCTGGAACCTTTCGAATACTAAACACCAGTCACAGCCATTTTGTTTTGATTTTTTAATATCTGTTCCTGCATAAATACTAATAGGGACTCAACACACTTCTTTTTTATTTTATTTTAAAAACAACATCATTATCAGCCAATTTGACATTGTGAATCGAACCCGGGGGACCTTTTCATTACAGCATAAACATCCTATTTCCAATTAGTTCATTTTCTCTTTGTGCACAAAAAGCTAATCGGAACTTTTATAATTTATATTTAAAATTGAATATCCAATTTTCACCAACATTGGGAATCGAACCCTCAACCACTTGGTTGAAACATCTCGCGGAATAAAAAACTCCCGCCCGCGCCCGCGCCGCGCCGTCCCGCGCCGCGCCGCCCCGCGCCGCCCCGCGCCGCCCCGCTCCGCCCCGCGCCGCGCCGCGCCCCGGTTGCCGCCGCCGCCGCCGCTAAACACAAAACGCGGCCGCCATTTTGATTTTATTCAAATACTATTTATGCACAGATGGACTAATCGGGACCTATAATGGCGGGACAAAACAATTGGCCTCATTTAACTACCTAGAGAATCGAACCCGCGACCTCTTCATTACCAGGCGACAACATTAACCACTAACCCAAGGCCGCCATATTGATTTTATTCAAACACTATTTATGCACAGATGGACTAATCGAGGACCTATAATGGCAGGACTAAACAATTGGCCTAATTTAACTACCTAGAGAATCGAACCCGCGACCTCTTCATTGCCAGGTGACAACATTAACCACTAACCCAACTCGATTTTCGAACTCAACCATTTTGTTGCCTTTATTTACACACAGGCTAATCGAGACCATTCAATATTGACATCGTCGCCTTGTAATCAAAGGGGTCCCAGATTCGATACTCGGTGGAGGCACATAGTGGTCCGAATCACCACTTTTCAACTGTAGGTCCACTCCTGATTAGTCTTGCCGTGCATAAAGTGGACTTAAAAAAACGAACTCAATCTATCAATCGATCAATATTGACTCTACCAGGAATCGAACCCTCGACGCCTCTTGTTTTACAGAGCAATAACCTTAGCCGCTAAACTTTCGGGGTAAAGCACCTTCGGCGCCATCTTTAAATCATTTCTTCATGTCTTTGAATCATACGCAATGGTTGCGCGCGCATTTCCTCCACACACACACAAACATACGCACGTGTTAGGTTAGCATACATCAACAAACAACGTGACAAATCCATTGACCCCCCCTCCTCCCACCGCTTCCGATGTCTTCAAGGTGATCACACACGTTCTGCTGACTCAACAATAAAATCGCTCGTGGCCCGCTACACCGGATGTAACATAACACCAGTCGCGTCGAATTTTTGCTGACGCGTAGGAATAAAATGCTGCCATTACTACTCGGCTTACGGGGTTAGTTCCACCGCTGCAAACAGCGTTGGCGAGAGAACACTGCTTGTTCCTTCCTGCTTTCTGTGCCGCGCTTGGCAGAATCGGTGTTGCCACACGAAGAGAAATTTCCGTTGGTGAAGAGAAATCCATGTCCGAATTTAGGTAAAAAGGAAAATTTATTAAAAATATTGAAACTGTTGGAAAATTTGAAGTTGTAGGAATTTTGTTTTACTTTCATGGTCTATATGTAATTAATCTAGCTGGGGTATATAATAAATATATACAATAAATAAGAATTCTTGCGGTAAACCAGTTCAAATTTTCAAGATACGCAACTGAATCTATTTCACTAATGTTCCGAACGAAGCAGACTCTAGGGTATGTTGTCTCGATCTGGGTCTTTCTCATTCATGCTTCAACACCGTTCGGAGAGATTCAACTATTGTTCTCGTATCGATCTTCTCAATATCACAACTACTTACCAGGAGCTTCATAATTGTCCTCATGATGCTGGGTTAATACAGGAATGACGTAGGATCGAACCTTGGACAGGTATATCCTGTTCCAGCTCATTGTGGAGCAGGGCCGCGCATAACGGCAGATGAGGAGGAGGGAAATCGAGTGGTGAAAGCGCAGCGTTGCCAACCGTAAGGTCCTGATCGTACATGTACGGACATTTCATGGCACTTACGGTCCAGACACCTTAGTCCGTATGCTAAATGTACAGCTTATCATCATTTGCACTTGCTGTTCTATCCCTAATATTTCCTTAAGGAATTCTTAAATCAAGCGTACAGACGTGGAGACAAAAATACGGTCCGTTTGCCATGTGCGTACGGTATTATCGTTTTCAAAAGTTCGCAAAGCTGCAGAGTGAAGCAGGGAAAGCGGGTAATTCCAGTCGGTCATAACGCAATCCCGTTTCTCTCACTGTTCATTGGTGGAGCCGTCTCGCGTCACTACTTGCGCAGAGACTTGTTCTCGTTCTCCTGGTGGTCTACAGTTAGCTGGTACAGGGTATAGCACCAGAGGCAAGAGCCTTGGTCACTAAGTTGCAGGGAGATTGTTCGAATCGTGCAAAAGCAATAATAAATCGTTAACACCCCCTCTTGATCTTCTTTCTGATATGATTATCTGGAGGTAGGGTTCCGCGTTTTCACGATCTCTGCAGTAGTGGAGATGTGACGGTCCCCTTCACTCATCAGGGTTGCACCCACATAAACATCAAGGTGAACCCTAGGGATACTGTCGGAAAAATTCACACTAGAAATCACCCATCTTGGTAATCAAACCAGGGTTTCGAGCGTTGCAATCATTCGCTATACAGACTGCACCATCGCGGCATCGTGCATGTGTGTGTGGTGAGAGAGAAAAGAAGAGAGAGAGAGAGAGAAA
Organism: Lepisma saccharinum; assembly: GCF_977018435.1. NCBI lineage: Eukaryota > Metazoa > Arthropoda > Insecta > Zygentoma > Lepismatidae > Lepisma > Lepisma saccharinum. Next base: position 111,139,039 of record NC_139229.1, on the reverse strand, counting down.
TATAGCTAATGTGAGCGGTTGATAGTTAAAATAAAGCAACGTAATTCACCCTCACCCTCACGAGAGAAGATCCATATAATCCACCAGCGCTGGAAGCACGATTAGGTAAATCAACACTGCGTCATACGTTTAAGAAAGTCAGTTGCTTTCAGAATGAAGGGACCGCTATTGGTAAGCCCTAGCCAACTGCCAAATCCCGTCCGCCTGCCCACCAAAATAGGTTAGATAAGAAAATTTCATAATTATTTAGAGTTCACTAAGAATCGCATACTCAAGAGGCGTAAAGAGAATGGGGGAGTGATAGAAAGAAATAAAAAAACATAAGAAAGGAAAGAAGAAAGTGAGAGGAGTGGAAAGATGATAGAGACAGAGGGAGAGATAGATATAGAGTGGTGGAAGAAAGAAGTGAGAAACGAGGGAGAAATTATAAAGATAGAGACGAATAGAAAACCGGAGAGAGGGGAAAGAAATAGAGAAAATAAGACAGTAAGACAGAGATTAAATTAGGTAGATGTTAGAGAGTAGCGAGCGAGAGAGAGTCTTAGAAACACACACACACACACACACACACACACACACAAATTAAGAGAGAGAGTGATAAAAAGAAATAGAGAAATAGAAAGTAGGATGAACGTGAGGAAGAGCGAGAAAGAATGAGGGAGAAAGGAGACAGGCGGGGGGATATAGAAATAGGAGGAGAGCGAAAGTAAGAAATAGTGGTGTAAGAAAGAAAGGTCGAAGAGGGAGAAAGGAAAATGTATATATATATATATATATATATATATATATATATATATATATATATATATATATATATATATATATATATATGAGAGAGAGAAAAGCTGAGAAAGAAAGAAAGAGGGAGAGAGAAAGCAAAGAGAAGGAAATCTATCTAAAAATATTTTATCTATACCCTTGATCACATCCACACAAAATTCTCTGGCAACGCTTTTATTGAGAATTTACCACAATATTGTTTCCTCTCTTAATACTAATAAATCACCTTAAAGAAGATTACGTATTCAAATTTAGTGTTAGAGAAGACAACATTCATAAGCTAAACCAGGGGTTCCCAAACGTTTTCGTTTCACGGCGTCCTGTTTTCAAGATTTTTTCCGCTGCGCCCAAGTCAGAATGTAGGCCTATCTAACACTTGCAATGCTCAGTTAGTGAGGTTAGGTTGCTTGCCTGAAGTTAAAAAATAAACATATATTTGATATTCAGAAACATTTTACATGTAACAAGTACTAAATAAGCACATATTTGGAACAATCATACGTATCATTGATTGAACTAAATTGGCTCAAGTTAATTGATCGGCGAAAGGTACACAACCTAACCCTTCTCTATAGGGCAATTAGTTCAAAAGAACCGGCTTATCTCTCGAGCAGATTCTCAATGCTTTCCGAATCGCACAGCCTTGACACCAATTCAACTACTCATCCGCCTTCATAACTCATTTTTTTTTCAAAATCTTTCACCGTTTCCACTTCTCGTCTGTGGAACTCACTGCCCATTGAAATCCGGAACTCATCTTCAGCATATGTCTTTAAGACACAATTAAAACATTCTTTATTGGGCACAAATAGTTAGCACCTTAGTGCAAACTTATATACGTTAGTGAAAAATTGAATACAGTTAAGTGCAGAAAAACAAACCTTTAAGTAACTAACTAACTAACTCTCTCGCCTTCTTAAACCCGAAGGTTCATGGCTGCAGCAACACAGGCCTTCCATCTTTCCCTATCTTGAGCAAGATCTATATACTCTTTTCCATCCCTACCGATTTCCTTTAGGTCCATCTCAACGTTGTCCCTCCATCTTCGTCTTGGCCTTCCTACAGGTCTCTTACCATCAGGTTTCCCAACAAGAATCCTGTAAACTCCTCTTTCCTATCCCATTCGTGCCACATGACCTGCCCACCTAAGTCTTCTTGATTTAATTATTCTAATAATTTCTGGACATGAATACAAATTATGTAGTTCTAAATTATGTAACCTTCTCCACTCACCTGTCTCCTCATCCCTTTTAGGTCCAAAGATTTTCCTAAGGATCTTATTTTCAAATACTCTCAATTTATGTTCCTCTTTCAATGTAAGGGACCAAGTTTCACATCTATATAATACTACAGGCTAAATTACTGTTTTGTATATTTTAACTTTTAGTTTCTTAGATATTAAACGAGAAGACAAACGTTTATGAAGAGAGAAGTAACATGCATTTACTGAATTAAGCCTATTTTTTATTTCCTCTTTAATATAATTTTCATTTGTTAATATTACTTCTAAGTATTTGAATTTGGAAACTGGTTCAAACAAGTTGTTATCAATAATTAGATTTTGATTATTACCTAACACTTGGTTTCGGCCTGTAAGAATATATTTAGTTTTCTCTTTGTTAACTTCCAAACCTATCTCTTTAGCAGTTTTGAAAAATATTTTAGCATTATTCTTAATTGTATTTATATCATCCCCTAATAAGTCTACATCATCTGCATATGCTAACAACTGAGTCACACCAGTTAATTTTAGTCCTTCTTTAGTTTCTTTTACCTTCCTAAGAGCATATTCTAAGGCAAAATTAAAGAGCAATGGAGAGAATGCATCTCCTTGTTTTAACCCATCATGAATTGTAAATTTGTCAGACATATTAATACCCACACGAATTTTACTTTCTGTTTCACTAGTGCATATTTTTATCATACTAACAAGCGAAACAAACCTTTATTCACATTAATATTTCAAAACCCTGACCAATGTCATGAATATGCGAGTGGTTGTATGTATGTTTTGTTGTATGCTCGTGAGTATAGGTTACACTTTTATTTCCGTATGCATTTTTTCTTTTCCCTTTCTTTGTAATTTTATATTTTTCTTTCTTTGTTTTCAATATTGTATTGTATTTCAGTATTGGTTTAATGTTGTTGTCTAATTTTCATATGTTCAAATTTCGCTGTAAACATGGTTAAGTGGTAGAAAAAGCTACAAAGCCTTAACTTCGCCATGATAAACTAGACGCAATAAATAAATTTCAGTGAAAATATCGGAACATTTCACGGTGCCCCTGGGGCTCCGCGGCGCTAACATTGGAAACCACTGAGCAAGACAAAGGGATTTAATGTTATAGGCGGTTATTGCTTCGTCACCTCTTATGCTATTCCTGACAACTAGGTTCAGTAAACATCCGATTACGTATGTATAGTGGAATTCCTGTGCGTGCCGTTACGTTCCTGTACAAAGTGTCAAGGTATTGTTTTCCAGGCGAATGAAACATGTCCTGACTCATAATGGCATGATTCAAAGAGTCAGGTGATTTAGTACAAGACGCAAATAGGACATTGTTTAGCAGTACATCATATTAGGAAGTTCATAATAAACATAAACAAGTTGTTCCTTGAGTCGTGAAATTGCAGAATTACACATTTATCTGCAATTGAGAGTTTACCGAAACGCACACATAATAGGTCCGCTCAGATGGCGTAGTAGTCGATTGAATGATTTCGTTTATTTTACTTCGCTTTTCTGCTAATTTTGGCTAATCGCGAAGATGGGGGTGAGTGATATGATGAAACTTATGAATGGACGGGACAGCCACAAAGAATACGCTTGCCCGGGCCGGGATTCGAACCCTGGACCCCTAGCGTCGTAGCTTGCTGTGTTAACCAGATTAATAGTAACGCTGTCGACTTGTAATCAAGAGAACCTGGATCCGATACCCGGTGGAGGCACATCCGCCATCGAGGTGGCACGACAAGGATGCAGCGGCGGATTGGGGCTAAAATTTTATCCTGGTGTTGTCTTCATCCAGCCCACAATAAGAAATAAGAGAAATGAGATAGAAGATAAGATACTTTTGTCTCATGTATGTTCCCTACACATTTTGTCTTTTCCCAGTAGATGATGAATGAAAACTATGGACTTATTTGTAAATTTTCTTTTTACTTTACTCGTGAACCAGGATGAGTCACGGATCCTCAGAAGAGTGGCTTCCCCTTTTTTATGTAAACAATTTTTGGCAATATTCCATATTAACTTTACGGCCTTCCCGATAGCGTAGGGGTAGCGTCTTCGCCTTGTAATCAAGGGGTCCCGGGTTCGATACCCGGTGGAGGCACATAATGGTTCGGATTCCACTTTAAACTGTTCAAATTGGCGGCCCCAAGCGCCGATGCAGGGACCATAGCATCGCAAGAAGCTCTGTCGCATCTGCTGTAACGTTCCCGAAGTCATTCTGACGATATTACAGGCAGCATGGATAGTTGCCAGGAGGGGATTCAAAGGGTGTCCCTCGGCTCAGCATCCAATCTAATAATGAGTGAGGACGACCTGTTGGCAGAACGACTCTAGAGCGGATACGACGGGGTAAAACTTCGGTATGGTCCCAACACCTCACTCGTTTATTCGTACTTACCTATTCTGCATTGCGAAAGATACTTCAAGGTGTTATTTTGCTTTTTTCACGTAATTTCAATTTCTGACATGAGGAGTAATTATTCTTCTTCATTTTTTGCGCTTCCGTAAGACACAATATGGCGAGACATCTTGACCAGCGTGGGAATGCAGTGTTTCCAACCTTGTGAACCGAAAAATCCCCATGAACCATTCACGGATAGCCCCAATTCATGAAGAGCCACACGAACCATGCACGGATAGCCCCAATTCATGAATAGCCCCACGAACCATGCACGGATAGCCCCAATTCATGAATAGCCCCACGAACCATGCACGGATAGCCCCAATGCATGAATAGCCCTACGAACCATGCACGGATAGCCCCTCAAACTGAAAAAAATCCCAACGAACCATGCACGCGTAGCCCCACAAACCATTCACGGATAGCCCCAATTCATGAATAGCCCCACGACCATGAACGGATAGCCCCACAAACCATGCACGGCAAGGTCAGGTTAGATTCGGTTAGGTTAGGCAAACATAGTTAAAATTGTAATCTTCTTGCAAAAAAACGGCGTGGTTGGAAACACTGACAGGGAGTTACGTCATCAAACGTTCGCAAAATTTGGTTCACGTAGTGCAAGCAAATGAAAGCAATAGCAATTGTGCGTTGGAGATATATTTCTGTTGAAAAATACATGATTTCCCGGTGAAATAAATTCCACGATGAAAGAAAACACCCCCACGAACTTCTAAATGCTACAGAAACTCATTTCCGTAAGTAGTTTCTTGTGTACAAATGAAGAAATCCGTTGGGACCATACCGAAGTTTTACCCTACGGTACACTGTAGTAACGTCCGGATTAAATCTACAAGTCGCGTCCTATACTTGTCTTATTCCACTGACATAGGAAACCCTCAAATAGTTTTATCTCGTAACTTTTTAACGGTGCATTTCCGGACCGCGGTTCCTTATCTCATATTGGTACTCGGGTCAGTCTCCATCCACCCTGTAAGTTTGGAACAAGGTCACGGAAACACCGTGTATAATATATTTTTTGTAAAGCCCTGAAGAATTGCTGTGTTTATGCGAAGAGTCCTAAACCTAACAAGCCTAACCTAACAACAAAAACATTCCGCGTTGACGTCAGTAGACGAAGGTGCTCAATACCCCCTTTAGGCATTCCTTCATATGCTGGCTTTAGCTTTAAGCTTGAGAAGCCTTAAAATAACCTGCAGACTTCTAGCCGGAAATTCCGTGCTTCAGTTCCGCGCATTTCTCTGTAGTGGGCTTTACACCATTTGATTTCAATAGAAGCAGGCAACAGAAGTTCTGTTGCCGAACATTTCCGTGTTTCGCTGTCTCTCAGTGGGCGTCAAGCTTTACAGTTATTTATTTGTGTGGACTAGAACTACCCAGTCTGATAAGATTCCTTGCTGTAGTACGTAACACAGCTCTTAAACGGTTTCAGATTGCTGAAGAAATACGAAGGTCGTCCCGATATTCTGAACATCAACTGTGTGGATCCGCTGGACAGATCGGCGCTGCTGGCAGCCATCGAGAACGAGAACATTGAGCTGATAAACATTCTCCTGCAACATGGCATCAAGGTCAAGGTGAGTTACATAATGTTGCAACTCGTGCACTTTTTCCCACGCAGTCTTCATTGCATATGCAAACTGTATGAAAGTTCTTAGAAAATCAGGAAATGAGGAAACACGCTCTTCACGAAGCCATCAACTCTGGACAAACCTAACTGGTCATTGCAGAAGAAGGAAGTAGATTTTAATATGTACTTTTCTTATTTCACATCGCTTTCCTACCACTTTTGGCTAATCGCTATAATCGGAGAGGATCTGGACCCTACAGTTTAAAGTGGGACCGAACCACTGTGGAATGTGCCTCCACCGGGTATCGAACCCGGGACTCCTTGATTCTGGTAACCATATTGCCTTGTAATCAAGGGGTCTTCGGTTCGATCAGCGGTGGGGAAACCTAGTGCATTCGAATCCCTCCTTAAGCTGTAGGTTCAGTTGAAATTTCGGAAAAGAATTAAAATCACAGTATCTCATATGTTCAAACTCCAGTCTATACTCTTTTCCAGAAATCTGTTGAGCATGCGAAGAAAAACAAGTCTGCGCAGGTAGCGACTCGAAAGGGCCAGTCCAATGGACGCGTGAGAGGGGAAGGAATTGCACGCCCGCAGCTACCAGTCATTTACAGCAGCGCGGACTGCTTTGCTACGCCCACTTGCTTTCTCCCCTTGTCTATCGTTATGCGCGGCGTTGAAATCACAGACTACTTGAACGGAGTATAGTGCCTTTGCATAAAATTGACATCAGAACACGCTTTCCAAATCCTGCTTCGCCAAGGTATTCATTGAGAAATTCCAATGCATGTAAGCGGTGGAGGGCAAAAAAAAGTATCGCATGTCTTTCCTTTTCTTTTTGTAGGATGCACTGCTACACGCGATCAAGGAAGAGTATGTGGAGGCTGTTGAGCTGCTTCTGGAGTGGGAGGAGAACCACCACATCCTGGGACAACCTTATGTTAGTATTGCTCCTCTTGGTTATTCCTAGTATCTGTAATTGTTACGAGGGTTATCCAGAAAAAAGGAACATTTTGGTGTAGAACACAAGAGACAAACCTTACTCATTTTTTCACATATTAGCCATACCCATTCAAGCACTTATCATAGCGTGATACCAGTTTGTTGATACCGTTATTGTACTTCATTGCCGCCAATGTATTCAACCACCTCGTCTGCTTTGCATGGCACGACAGAGCCTTTGAAGCGTTTGACAGTAGGCATCTGCATTTATTGTTGCTCCCCGTCGCAGAAAATCAATGAATAGGATGCCTTTCCTGTCCCAAAACACAGTTGCCAGAACATTTCGTATGCTGAGTGTTTCGCGTTTTTCTTGGCTTGGAAGGTGATCCGATATGGTCCCTGACGCTTGGTTTCGGGTGTTGAATAGGCGACCCATGTCTCATCGCCTGTCGCAATCGAGAAATTTTCGGAAAGCACTTTGCCATGGTTGAAAAACTCAAAGGTACTGTCATTACATGGTTGAATACACAGGCGGCAACAGAGTACAAAGACAGTAGGCTATATACGAAATGGTATATATAATAATAATAATATTGAAAGTGAAATAATTATAATTATATTAAATTAAAATAATATTAATAAATATTAAATTAATATAGTCTTGCTATTATTTCTTTAATAGGTAAAAGAACGGAATAAGAATTGAGATATACAACCATGTATTCATCTAGCATGTAGTTAAGAGCGCTAAAATTTGTATGAAAGGAACTGCCCTGGTAAGGATATCAGTGCCAAATAGATAAAAATTGAATATTTAAAAATGACAAGAAAGAATGTTAGATCCAGTTGGCGAAAATTAGTTTTAGATTAATATCTTTGGTGCTGTCATTCAGAGTTCGGCGGAAATAAACGACCCTCGATTATACAGCAAATGCAAAACACGTATATTTTCATTGTTTAGCTAATGTTAGTACTTGGTCAGTCTTTCAGGAGAACGGAGGTCCAGACCCTTGGGCCTCCTATCTAAATATATCCCTGACAGTGCGGTAGAATAGTTTAGTCTCAAGCGTCTCCCAATAAAATAATTGTTGTTATGCACCTAAGGAGTGATTGTACTACGTTAGTTTTTGTTTAGACACACACATACACACACAATCAAATTAATGTTAAATAAAGCAATTATAAAAACTAAATACTTACTGCCTTGAAATTAAGTTGATATAAAAAAACCTTCCATTATACAACAAATATTTTCATTATTTAACTTTTGTGCTTTGTAAGTCTTTCGGGGGAGGGGGTTCGGTCTCCCTGGACCACCTAAATACGTCCTTGTCTGCACAATCACTTTTCTTGCACACACCATTGCGGTTTGTGTGTTACACCAAAACGTTTCTTCTTTTCTGGATGACCCTCGTATAGTTAGGCGCTTCTTTACTTTTCTAGGATAATCACACGCCGAGGAAATGGACTAATCGCAGCTAATGAAACAAACTTTCTCTTTTCCTTGTCTGGAATCCAGAACCACTTGACACTGCAACACACAAACGGATATGCAACTTACATTTATACAATAACTTTTCACAGGACATAAACATAAGTTTTTTTTCCTAATATGGAATAGAAATTGTTAAAAATGTACCTTTTTCATCATGTAATGGTGATGTGATTCACTTTGCTTCAAACATTTATTTCGGGATAAGTCCAGAAATAGTTTTATTATTATTATCATTGTTGTTTTCTACGCGGAAGAGAAAAAGGTACCATAAAACTTCCATCTGCAGTGTATTATTATTTGCTACTGCTTTTCAGAGCTGGGAAGCGGTTGATAGGGATGCCTCAACATTCACCCGGGACATCACGCCACTAATCCTCGCTGCTCACATGAACAACTATGAGATCCTGAAAATCCTTCTTAACAGGGGAGCCACGTTGCCTGTGCCTCACGACGTCAGGTGAGAAGATACAATTTCATCAAATTCTAATGAAATAGGATATGAAGATTTATAGCATCTTAACTGCTCGAATTATTTTTATACATAATTAACTGTAGCCAAGAACGCCCTCAGGAGAAGCTGAGTAAGATTTCATATCTTACCCTTGAGTCATATAAACTTTATTATTACTACTACTACTACTACTACTACTTTTTACAAATCATAAAATTCAAATTGAATTGAAAATACTTTGACGTTGTATACAAGTTCAGACTAGAGTCCACTATTAAAATAGAAACTAGAATCGCGTTGCTTCCTTTCCAAAAACATCTATCACTTTGTTGATGAATAGCAAATACGGATTTGTGCCCATAACTAGCTATTTACGCTGAAACTAATTAGTTCTTCAGATCTTTTTCAAAACATCAACATCAATTTTATCTTCATATGTAAAGAAAGATGTAAGGGAACTGAAGAAGAGGAATTTCCAGAGATTTGTATGTCGCAAACTGTCAAGTATTCGACTTGTGTCATGGTGTGGAGATTCATGCCAATTCAAGGAACACGACGCCTATAAACTGTGTGAAGGCAGAGAACCAAAATCCGTACAAACCGATCTGACTGACTTCTCGACGGAGACTTTGCCTTTCGTGCACGATGGCGCATCATGGATCGAACCAAGTCAATAACAAATAAAACTTAAGAGCCTTCCCTAGACAGGCCTCCCCGATGGCGCAGTGGTAGCGTCGTAGCCTTGTAATCAAGGGGTCCCGGGTTCGATTCCCGGTGGAGGCACACAGTGGTTCGGATCCCACTTTAAACTGTAGGTCCAGTCCCGATTAGCCTTCCTGTGCATAAAGTGGACTTAAAACACCAAATCAATCAATCAACCTTCCCTAGACCTGCTAACGGCGCAGATATGATCCCCATAGGGGATCTGTTGATAACTCTCAAACAAAATTGAGGAAAATGAACATCACTACTAAAGATCAACTTCTCGAGGAACTGATAGAAATCCGACACCATAACGAATATATCAGAAATAAACTCGCAATTCATGTATAGAGCATGCCAAGGAGTATTAAGAACGAATAAAGGCATGCACAGAGTACTAGCTCCCAATATGGGCTCTCAGAACATAAAATATAGGTATATTTACTTACATAAAATCTACTTTAGCCTAATATTTTTCACACTTCTGTGTACATGGATAGGGAATCCTGCGTAGCAAAATGGTTAGCGCTCTCGCATTTGGTGCGAGCGGTCCCGGGCTCAATACCCGGTAGGAGCCCCCAAAATGTAGGTGTTGACCCAGCGTCGTGAGAACAATTGGGAAGCTACTTGTGAAGAGGAAGTAGCGGTCTCTGGTCTCAAAAGCCAGAAAACAGCAACGATGGGACTCGTTGCACTGACCACGTGTCACCCAATGAAAAAGCCGCTCTGTCAGTCCCTGGCCCATAGATTACTATTGTGCTCTGGGATTATTTGAAATCGAGTAAAAGCGATTGCGATGTTTCGCAATAGCTACACATCTCCTTTAAGCCTTCAAGATAGGATGATTAAGAACTTGCAAGGTAAGAAACCGCCTGGTATTGACATGCTATGGACTGCATTAGCTCTTGTTTTAGTGTACATGGATAGGACGATTTTAATTATTCTACAATGTGCCTATTAGTCAAATACTACTGAGCTATTCCATGTCAAAGTAGACAAGCAAGATTAATTTTGTTTTTATTCAATGTATCACTTATTATGTGCGACATTAAAGGGAAACCTTTGAAGAATTTGGTATTATTAATACCTACAAACATTACTTTCATGGCTTTTAAATAACATATTGTTTCAAACCCATAACTTTTTATTGTACAAGTGGGATTTTATGTATGGTGTCGCCACTTAATTTAGTTTCATTACCTTAAGAAAACTAAATTCTAATTTCGTTCTAATTGTCTCATTGATTGTTTCAATATCGTAAGCTCTGAATTATTCTACATCAGTTCTGAAACAAACCTTAGTTTGAAGGATCTATTTATGATAATTTTCATAGCCTTTGCATTGTTCCATAATCCTACATGTGCATGGTATCACACCCGTCACAAAATTTGTCATACCTGTCACAGGCAAAAAATGTTTATAAAATAGTATGTAGTAATTTTTTTAGAAACTAAAAGCATCTAAATATCGAGTAAAGTTGTCTTTGTGAAAATAAAATAAAATTGTTTCAGTAAACCCATATATTTCACAGAGTTTTATGAAAAACTGAAGAAGGTCTTAAAGTCAAGTCTCAGAATCACAATTACATAAAATGTATTTTCTGTAGCTGAAAATTGAGATGGGAGGAATATTTTGAAATTAAATAACTTTTATCAAGGAAAATGAAATTATATGAATTGATAGTTACATATTTGAAGGTGCAAAGAAAATAATTAAAAAAATGAATGTAAATTTGTCTGAATGTCACACCCATCAGAATGGAATTGCCCTACTAGTCTATGTTGAGGAAATAAAGGGAATGTAGCAATAACATCAACAATGACAAGCATGATGATGTGATAGTGATGGTGGTAATAATTATATTATGTTAATTATACTGTTAATAATTTATTTCCTGTTGCAGGTGCGGATGTGACGAGTGCGTGGTGTCCAGCAAGAGGGACTCCCTGAGGCATTCTCAGGCTAGAATCAACGCTTACCGTGCCCTCACCTCCCCCTCGCTGATCGCCCTGTCCAGCAGGGACCCTCTCCTCACGGCCTTCGAGCTCTCCTGGGAACTAAGAAGGCTCAGCAGGATGGAGACAGAGTTCCGTGTCGACTACAACGTAAGTCCACTCTCAAGATCAGATCATCTCAACTTCTTTCCACAGAGGATCTGACTTCCCTTATAGTAGCGGAAATAAACGATTTTACATGGAAATATTGCGACACAAATTGGTTTTGTACTGTATTGTGCGAAATGGTATAGTGAATAATATATTAAAAACCCGCCATCTTGGAAAGTGGCAGCAAAGGTAAAGTTATCTACAAATTATTTGGAAACTGTCGGCCTGACCCACAAATACCATTTGCGTTGCAATTATTTCCATGTTAGATCATTATTTTCTATTAGTTTCTTCTACTATCCGAGATATGTTAGAATCCCACAAGTCATTCAAATTTACGTTTTGCATTGTTTACTTACCGGAAGATAAGGCTTTAAGAATGAAAGGCCTGGCATCTGTCTACATGAGCTGATCCACGGAAAGGGGGAGATAGGGGCGATCGACCCAACTGCAGGTTTATGGACATATTACTATTACGTCTAATATTTTTCAAGACAAATTTTATCACGAAGTTTGACTCGAGAATATTTTTTAAAGTTTGATTAAAGTCCACTTTAAGTTCATGATTGGCCGATCGGAATTGCACCTACAGTTTAAAATTTCTTTACAAGCGGTTAAAACCCAAGACCTCTTAAAAGAATTGTTTTTGTCTCCTTTGTTTATTCACTTTACTACTCATATCTGATCGCTCAGTTTACCGTGACAGTGGGAGGAATTATGATAACAACATACAGCCATAACCATCTATTCCAGGCATGGGTCCCTATTATAGTAAATCGATAATCTAATCTCTAGAATATGCAAGTCAGCTTGGTTCCTGTGTACAGCACTATATGTATATTGTTTATATAAAACTGCAAGTGTAGGTTAGAATTCAATGTCGGTGAGGTGAGGCACCGGACTGAAATTTACCCTTCCGCACGATAACTTCTGGATCCACCACTGTGTATTGGTAATGTTATACATCACTCAACGTTCTATTTTTTTAAAAAAAAATGGGAAGCGCCAAAAGTATTAATTTTGAATCTTTCCCATAGCGCGATTAGGTAGGGAAAGCTTTCAAATTGTGGCGCCAATTGACAAATAACAATCTTCGACATTTGTGTGTTTTGACATTTATTTTATGAAAAAGTAAAGTTTCATAAATAAATATGTGATGATAATTGCAGCCCGTTCGTTAGTCCACATAAACTCAACTAACGATATATATAGCTATGTATGTATAGTTAATTGTTAATAATATACTTTTATGCCGACCTCTTCGGCGGAGTGGTTACCATAGCGCCACGAATCACGATTTGAATACAGACCTGGGCATGGGTGTTAATTGTGAGTGTCCTTTCATCATTTTTATCATATCATCTCATACTCATCGTCGCGATTAGCCAAAAAGTGGCAGAAAATAGACTCTAAATAACAATATTGAATTGAATTGTATATATTTAAGTGTTGTTAACAGATTAGCCTTTATACAGCACATGCATAAAACTATTTTACAAAGTAAGGTTAGAAGACATAAAAGAGGGTTGTAATAATCTACATTTAATATATACATCAGAAATTAAAAACAGAAGATATATAAAAGTTAAAACATAATTGTTCTTAAAATATATATTAATTATTTACAAATTTGTGTCTCTTTCACGTTAATAGCATTATTTATTGTTACTGTAGGTCACCAGATTACAAATTTTTCACCAGTAGTGCTATGAATAACTAGCAATATAACAGTCAATCTCTCCACATTTGACACTGTTGTTGATGTAGATGATTGGTGATTTGTAGTTGCAATTTTTGTAAAGTCAGATTCCATATTTCAGGATATGAAGATGCAGGTGGAGAGGTTCGCAACATCCCTCCTGGACCACGCGCGCACATCTTTCGAGCTCGAGGTGATGCTGAACTACAACGTTGAAGGAGAGAACTGGGAGTCGAAAGACAAATGCACATTGGACAGGCTGAAGCTTGCTATAAAGTACAAGCAGAAACAGGTAGGTGACGCCGTACGTAGCTATGTTATAAGATGATTTGTCTTGTAGCAACTGTGAGTCGAAGCGGGGCGTCATAAGTCCTTACGGCCCGGCATTCCACAGAACTCATCAATTGCATTTTTTTTAAACCCAGTAACACATTAACGTGCATTAGCTGAAAACGATGCACTTTTGATGCATTGAAATACACATAAAATGCATCAAAGGGTACTTTTTCAGAAGCTGGACCGTGTGGTGCACTAAATATGTAGCAATCGAAGTGATCGAATACGATCATTTCAGAGTAGCCAAAATTATACATTTAACTCTGCGAATTCATGTCCTAAAAGTGCATCAACTTTCATTTGATTTATTCAAATTCCATGTGCAAGAAATATGGGCAAAATATACGACTCACTACAAGAAAACAAGACTTGTCAACACTCCTTAGGATGATATAGCCTTCCTTACTAAAATCATGCCACGAACTTGTAGATGCATTAAGTCATACTGCTGTGTAATTGTATTATGTTATTGTGCTGTTAAGTTATCGCTCTTATTTTTTCATTGCACTTCAAACGCATAAAAACAGAATGTTTCAGATAAGTCAAAGTGGCTGATAAGGCTACACATTGTTGATATAACAACAAGGTTAGTTGTAATCATTAGTGAACACGATCGATAAAGCAAAGGAAAATGTCCTGAAGGAGTTCCGGATATCAGGGTGCAAAATCGTTGATTGATTTGATTTCCTTTATTTTACCTCGCTTCTTGTGCCACATTTGGCTAATTTGCGATGATGGGGATGAGTGATGATGATATGATGAAATTGATGAATGGACATTCACAAACATCCATGCCCAGGCCAGGATTCGAACCCGGGACCCCTAACCACTCCGCCACTGGCGTGGAGAGTTTTTATATTTACACAAGCGCGCGCCCACACACACACACACACACACACACACACACACACACACACACACACACACACACACACACACACACATATATGAATTATTACTTAATATACATATTAACTATATTAAATGTCCTTGTTAAATCACATTAAGTATGTTAGATATAAAAAGTAAATTACTAACCTACTTTAAAACATACGAGTATAGCTATATTATTAAATATTTTTAAAGGAAATCATTTGTTACTTTCATATACATGATTTGATTTTGATTTTTGTTATTTACGATCGCTTTTCTGCTACTTTTGTCTAATCGTGACGATGAGGATGAAGTGTGATATGATGGAATTGATGAATGAACACAGAAAGAACACCCATGCCCATACCGGAATTCAAACCCGGGTCCGTTGCCGTCCTGCTGTGATAACCACGGAGGTCGACTTTTATACATTTAAGATAGTTGGCTAGATCTGTCAATGGTCTCTTGAAAGAATGTGAGAGAAAGCATGCAATACTAAAAACACAAACATTATTCTTTGTTCTTTGTATGGATTTTCGATATTATCGTTGGTAAAGTAACAGTGGCGACGATTGGGTTCCAAAACTGCGGGGCAAGGTGCGAAAACTGAGGGGTCAAGGACAGTTTACTTTCCCTTGGTAGATAAGGTTAAGGATAGTGCGGGGCAAATGTAGCAACAAATGGGGGAGAAACTGCCCCACCCCCTAATCACCCTCACTGGAAAGTATATTTGAAGTGAAAATTAATTGTTTATACTTGTTACAACAAAAAAACCTTGCAAATTTTTGGTGGGGGAGTCCCCCTGTCCCCACCAGGATTTTTCACGCTGCCGGGTACGATTGCTGGCGGGGATATATTTCAGTCGTTGCTATCATGTGTCAAATTCTAGACCCAGTTGTGATCAGTCTATATCCGCATAGAATAGGCCAAAAAGGATAAAATCTTTTGTAATATATAGGGTGTAACAAAATTATGCGACAATATTTCAGGAATGGATTCCTCATGCACAGAAGAAAAAATATTCAACATGGGTCCAGAAATGGGTAATTTCTGAGTAATAAGACCTGCAAGTGCCAGGTGGTCTCAATGAAAGTTGCCCTACTCAGAGCCCATTTGAAGCAACTGATTGCTATGAAACTTGGTATAGAGGCTATAAAGACCATGGGGAAACGAATGCAGACGAAAAAAATAGTTCAAATTTTCACCATCAGGTGGAAATCGGGCACACAGTGAACAACATCCTGCTGTTGAATCATTGGTCACACTCTCTTACGCTTCCAAGGAGTCATTCACGTTGACGGTGTACATATTGAACACTTCTGTACTGACAAAAACTAAAACTAAAAATTTTTCATGTTCGACTTCTGGTTGTTCTTATTTCCGTGTATATTCAATATATGTTTTGTACATTCGCAGTTTGTGGCCCACCCTAACGTGCAACAGCTTCTGGCGTCCATCTGGTACGAGGGTCTTCCTGGCTTTAGGAGAAAGAGCACTGGAAAGCAGATCATCAATGTCCTTCTTCTTGGAGTCATGTTCCCAGCCTACAGCATTATGTACATGGTGGCTCCTCGCTCCAGGATGGGCAGTTTCATGAAGAAACCTTTCGTTAAGTTCATCTGCCAGTCGGCGTCTTACGTGCTGTTTCTGTGTAGGTACACATGGACGTAAAGATTCACTTTAATGAATGTTTGATATAAATGATATAAACTGTGTTGAACTAAGTAGACAGACACTGTACGCAACAAAAGCGATGTTTGAGTTCAGAATATTCAATAAATGTCTGTCTGCTGCTATAAACGTTCGTTTGATTGGTTAACACGTACCGCGTGTTAACACCACACTGTACACCGCTCCAGAACGTAGTGCAAACACCAAATCAACCAAGTAGACAACATGGTAATGTTCTTTGTAAACAACTAGATGCGTGTAAAGAGAAAGTACAGCGAAGAACACTGGGCCAATAAGCTACTGAGAATTCTCAAACCAATCCTAAACCTTCCTTTACCATTATATTGCAAAAGAATGTTGCAAAACTTGACTCCAGGTATATTGGTGTAACACTGATATTACTTGCAAAATTGGAACACACATACACGACTTGGCTATTGCCTCTATTGGATGCAATCAATAATGACATCAAAATTCACAACTTTGTTTGGACTTCCAAAGCATAATGCGCATTAAATTATCTTCTTTATAGATTCAAGGAATAACAAATACCTGGGTTGGAAATTTAATAGTGGCAACTATTTATTCTCAAATGATACAAAAGAGAAACCTCTGTGAAACTTTTACAGCCCTTCGATGTAGCCACCAGCATTGTGTAAACCGTTGCCAGCAATGTGGAAGTCGTAGTATTCTGTAGTAGTGCCTGTTCTGTTGATGGTTTGAATGGAGAGGTCTATTGCCTGAAGAATTTCTGGAATAGTTCGGAAGCTTCATCTTAGGGATCAAATCAGTCACATGCGCTGGTAGAGTATCTACCAGCCCAGTCGAGCTAACAAATCAACCACAGGTTGCGCTACATACGCCCGAGTAGTGTCCTGCAAAATTATGGGAGGATTCAGCAGAAAGTGTCCCCTCTTTTTCGCAACGCAGGTCGCAGGTTACGTTCGAAAAATGAAAAGTAATACCACAGACAAGTGTAATAGTGGTGATACTGCGCATTGACGGTCTGTCCTGGAGGTACGGCGAGAATCACCAGAACTTTCACATAAGTGGGGTTCTGACTACACAATTTTAGACCCCCAACTCCAACGATACTAAATTCCTCTCGTCACTGCGCATGCGCCTAGTGTTGGAAGGAAGAGTCCATTTACTGGGAGGTAGCTTAGGTATCAAACTAACATGTGGTATAAGTGAGAAGCACCGGTTCCGTTTCATGGCGTATATACAGCAGTGTTGCCACTATTAAATTCGAAACCCACGTACATATGTTTCTCGGGATGTAAAGGGGGTGACCTTCTGGTAAGATATCCAAAAGCAAACCTCACTTCCCCGTAGTTAACCACGGTATCTGATTCTTGCAGGCCAACGATACTCTGGCACTATAATCCTCTGTGGGGTCGTGTTGTTTTGTGTGTATCCTTATTTGTGCAGAGTATCCCTTATGGATATTTTGTCCTTGTAGATAGTGTAGTTTCAAGTAAGAAATGAATGTATTAGTTATAAAAATTGAGTTAGGAAGTTTTTAACAGATATATTTTATCATCTTTAGCCCTGTTCTCAATTTTGTGTGAAGGGGCAAAATATCCTGTGTGGTGATGTGCCCAATATATAAAATTCAATTAATCAATCCAATTTGTTTATCTTCTTGTTTGCTTTCAGTTTTGCTGTGTCTAGCCTCTCAGAGGGTGGAGTATATCCTCATGGAGATGTTAGGGAGTTCTTGGCTTCAGAGACTGCTACAGGACTGGATGCGAAAGGAGAGGGGAGCCTTGCCTGGGTTGTTTGAATACGCTGTCATGGTGTACGTCCTCAGTAAGTACAATGTGGTCTATAAGTGAGGGGAAGCATGTTTGAAACAAACACGAATGGTGAAAACAAATTAAATGTCCTCATATATAATATATAAAATAAAATATTTAGAAAAATTGTTGTACCTAAAAGGGATGAGGAGACAGGTGAGTGGAGAAGATTACATAATTTACATAATTTGTATTCGTGTCCAGTATTATTAGAATAATTAAATCAAGAAGACTTAGGTGGGTAGGCCATGTGGCACGAATGGGAGAGGAAAGAAAAGTTTACAGGATTCTTGCTGGGAAACCTGATGGTAAGAGACCTGTAGGAAGGCCAAGACGAAGATGGAGGGATAACATTGAGATGGACCTAAAGGAAATCGGTAAGGATGGAAAAGATTGGATTGATCTTGCTCAGGATAGGAACAGATGAAAGACTTGTGTTGCTGCAGCCACAAACCTTCAGGTTTAAGAAGGCTAGAGAGTTAGTTAGCTAGTTAATATGATATAAAAAGTTGTGGAGGGCTCATGCGGCATATCAAAATGGGTCAGAGTTAAGCGCCTTGTACACGATCAAATAAATCATGAACAAGTCCTTGAATTCAACGCTTAAAGGCAACGCCATTTTTCTCATTGGATCCAAGGTTCGGTCAAATAATTTATATTTATGAATGGTTCTAATTAACACGATCCAAGTCTGACTGTTGACCAATCAGAGCACATTCTATTGAATTCAATTAACGAAAAGGGGCCTCTAGGACACGAATGCAGATGTGATGGTGGCCGGGTGAGATGTAAACAATGTATCACTTCACATTTTTAAAATACGATACTATTCAACGGAGAGGAATAACGTTTCGTATTAAATGGTTTTAGGTACATAAGAATGGCGCTGATTAAATACATACTTTATAGCCTTTACTTTACTCGTATGGAAGAATATTTTAGTTTTTCAATTTTAAACACTGTGCACTTACCATAGCTCGATGTGCCTTTCGTGCTGTATATATTATACATTGTAATAGCGAAAGTGCGATAGGCGACCGAAGGGCAGAACTCTTCAACGCTTATTTTCATGGTAACTTCTGCCCCCCTTCTTCCCTTGCAGCGTTGCCAAACGTAAGACCAGTCTGTTCCTCCTCTCTAACAACGCTTGTCACTACACCCGATGAGGTGAAGGATCTATTGTCGTCTCTCTCACCGTGCCCTAGGACCGGACGATACCAACACCATGTTCCTCAGGAAAACTGTGCAGTCCCTGTGCTATCCCCTTTCCATTCTCTTGAACAGATGTTTTTCGGAAGGCATCTTTCCTCACGCTTGGAAACAAGCTAACATCACACCGATTCACAAAAGTGGTAACAAAAATTTTGTTTCATCTTACAGACCAATCTCCTTACTCTCTCCTCTGCCCATCATCTGTGAAAAAGTAATCAAAGACAGACTGTACAAATTTGTTTCTCCGTACTTAAGCTCTAAGCAACATGGTTTTCTTCCTGGTAGCTCCTGTCTTACAAACCTGTCTGTTTTACTCTCACATGCTATGAAATGCATTTCAAATAATTCACAATTAGATGTAATATACTTTGATCTGGCCAAAGCCTTTGATACTGTTAGTCATCGTCTTCTGATTCACAAATTATGCAATAGATTCAACATTCATGGCAAATTTCTAACCCTTCTCACAGATTACCTTAGCGATCGCCAACAACGTGTCGTTCTTCCAGGAACTGTTTCTAACTTTCTTCCTGTCCTCTCTGGAGTTCCACAGGGTAGTGTTCTAGGACCTCTCTTGTTCATATTATTCGTCGATGACCTTGCCGACCATCTAACAGCTAGCTCCCTCTAGTAATTACCTTCTTTTCGCAGATGACTGTAAAATTTTCAGAGAAATCTCCACTTCCGACGATACTCATCTTCTTCAGAATGACATAGCAACATTTACTTCCTGGTGCCTGACATGGGACCTTACATTACATCCTGACAAGTGTACTACTCTCACTATCTCACTCAAGAAGAATCTGTTAGTCATCTTACTCCATCTCTGGCAATAACATCAAAGCACTATCCTCTCAGAAAGACCTAGGCATTGTTTTCGACCAAAAGCTCACATTTGAGGAACATATTTTATTCACCACAAAAAAGGCCATGCGTCTCTTAGGTTTATTCTACCGTTTCACTGAAATTAGTGACATCTCAGCCCTCACCTTGTACTTCAAATCATTCATCTCCCCAATAATAGAATACTGCTCTCCCGTCTGGTCCATGGCATGTCCCACTCACCTCTCCAGAATCGATTCAGTCTTTCACTTCTTCCTAGCTATAGTCCGTCACAGGGTTCCCTCATTGCGCAATTTTTCATCTCTGCATCTCCTGTCTTTTCTAAACTTACAAACTGCTTATCAGCGACGTTTGCAGAATGATTTCAGTTATTTATACAAAATTGTGAATGGCAAAATCCGCTGCAACACAGTTCTTGAGGAATTCCACTTTCGAGTACCTATGCGCACAACACGCAACACAAGATTATTTTATACAAAAAAACCTAGACTAGAAATTCAAAAAAGATATCTTTTACAGACTTGCAGCACAATATAATGATCTCCCCTCAAATATTGATAAATTTTCCTCCGAGTTTGCCTTTCGGTCTTCTATCAGAAGAAATGCTTGTAATTAATATCACATAGTGTTATCTTTTACTTATTTTTTTGTTCATTTGCTATTCACTTTTATGTTGTTTTGTTACTCTTAATTTTTTTTTAAATTATTTTTTATTTTTATGCTTATTATAATTATTGCTTTCTCATTGTTGACAATTTCAGTGTAAAATGGCCGCCTGTGCTGTATCTGAAAATTTCTCAATAAATAAATAAATAAAAGCTAACCAAAATGTTTCAAGAAATGCTTTCGTGTAAAGTACGTACTATACTATAACATTTTTGAAGCATTTACTTATCACTTATGCTAGCAAAAATGTTAAAGGAAATTCTTCCGTCTAAAGCGGACTTTAGGAAATACATCATCACACTTCTGTCGAGTTTCTAATAAGTCCTACTTCTTCCTTTGTAAATAAAATTGTCTGTTACGGCTAATCGCTAGTCTATTTATTTCCATGCCATACACACTGCCACGTTTTGGTCAAGACAAGTGTGAACTTGTCAAAGTTTCTTTGATCGTGTTCGTGTACATGAGCAATTTGAGACAATTCAAGATTTCCAACAGGAACGCTGCTCAATGACTTACAATTACGTTAAATTCAACGATTTGTTCATGATCAATTTCATTGTGTACAATGCGCTTTAGAGCTGAGAAGATACTTCTTTGGACCGACACACTCACAGATTCCCACAGATACCGATGGAGGCAGGGGATCGAGGACCAGAACGATCTCTACAAACTTTTCTTCCGTTAACATCATCTACTTTTCTTTCCTACTTGTGAGAGCTTCATTAATGTGAGTAAATGTATTTTCAAAAATATGTTTTGTCAAAGCTTTTTCTTTTTTTAGGTTGAGTGATATAAATCTAAGTGTAGAGTGGCCCCATTTACCATTTAAAATTGTACCCCCTCCCTAAAAGCCCTTCCTCTATCGGCCACAGTCTCTCCGATGGCGCAGCGGTAGCGTCGTCGCCTTGTAATCAAGGGATCCCGGGTTCGATACCCGGTGGAGGCACATCGTGGTTAAGATCCCACTTCAAACTGTAGGTCCAGTCCCGATTAGTCTTACTGTGCGTACATGTATGTATTTTATATATATATATATATATATATATATATATATATAAAATGTATGTGTGTGTGTGTGTACATATGTAAGGATTACCTCATGCTGTCTCTAGACTGTCAGTAGAACTCCTACCCCCCGGGAATTTCTTAAATACCACACTGGATATGAAAAGAGAAGGCTAGGTATAAAAATGTGACTGGTAGAAAGACCCTTATGGACTATTAGCTTTACATAATACGGTCTATGGTCATTGTCTCATTACTTTAGGCCTTGCTACCAATCGCTTAATGCAATGCAATGTAATGGAAATTCCATACAAAAAGATACATGGCCATCAAAAGCATTTTCTTCTAATTTTACGTTGGTGTGTAAGGGGTGGCTTTTTGAGAAGCCACCCAAAAGACAATCTCACTTCCACGTACACCCAGGTAACCAGTATTTCAGGCCAACGAGGCTCTGGCGTTAAGATCTACGGCCAGTATAATCCTCTGTATGGTTGTGTGTTGTCCTGTGTTTTGTCTACATACTCGTATGTATGCTGAGTGCCACTTTACAGCCTCAGCTTTTATCCTAGGTAAGGAGATGTTAGTTCTCAGCCACACACGTTGATTCTTGTTATGATAATGGGCTTGGCGGGGACAAATAGCCTAAATGCTGTCGCACCCACAATTTTAATTTAAATCAATCAATAAATTCTAACTTTACATCTCTTTTCTACCACAATAAGTTAATTGTGACAATGAGGATGAATGTTGAGGAAGAAACTCATCATGGAAGAAACATAAAGAGAAACTCATGTCTAGGTCTGGACTCCAACTCAGAATCTCTGGTTTAGAGATCTTGAGGCAAAACTTGGCCACCAAATGTCATTAAAAATGTTATAAGAAGTGAATCTTATAAGAAAATAACTTATTAATTTTGTTTTTGCTTCTTAATTATAGGTTTAATCTGGTGGGAAATGAAATCTCTGTGGACTGACGGATTGTTGGAGTACATTAGTGATCTCTGGAACATTTTAGATTTCATTACGAACGCCTTCTACTTGACCTGGATAGCCCTTCGTTTTACGTCGTGTTACATAGCGCAAGTGAGTAGTCTACTTCACTTTGTACACTACTGTTCAGAATCTTTGGAATGCACGCGCAGTCACTTATGATGACCCATTGCGAAGGTCGTTCCACCCATCTACCTGCAAACTGAAGCCATTGTTGTACTTCTCCCTCCATTCGTAAACTTGTTGGCGTGGTAATCATGCATAGAGATGTTGAATTTTCATTTTTCAGAGAATTTCTACGAGTTTTAGGCTTCCAGAGGGCAAGAAACCACTGCTCTTCATTGGCGCAAGTGTGTAAAGAAGGCGCCATCTTTAAAAATGACGAAAATGGAGTTGTGAAGGAAGCTCACTTGATCAGTGTTGCACCCTTGAGGTAGTTTTGTAAATAACAGTTGATATCTGATGTTAATTTGACCTGTATGCAGTCTGTCATATAATTGTCATCGGACCCTTAAGGTTTTTATTTGACTCCCTCATGTGGTAACAACTGTATTTTAGTTTCATTAATCTTTTTGTCACTTGTTCACTGTTGCTTTGTCTCCCCACAGCGAGAACACAGCAGAGGAACGAACCCTTGGTACCCTCGTGAGCAGTGGCACCCCTTCGACCCCATGTTGTTGTCGGAAGGAGCATTTGGTGCAGCTATGATTTTCAGGTATGATTTCCTTTCAATTTGTGACGTTAGTGTACAGTCGCGAACATTTCTGAGTTGTAACAGCTCCATTGACTTTCAATTACATCATTACAACCCAGAAGTGTTCGTGACTGTACGTTGGACAATTTTCTTCATTCGACCTGACCTCTGAGCTTAGTTCACTCGCAGCTCTTTTATGTACCAAAAACCTACATTCTCCAGCAAAGTGTTTCTAGAGGATACAGTACTCTTACAAGCAAACGTATGTTGAAACTTTGACGAATACAATGCAATAAAATGAACTTGCCAAATCCTGAAGGTCAGACCATCCTCATAACGCATTTTTAAAATTTATTTGAAAAATTCCTGAATACAGAAGAACTTCATTTTATATCAGGATATCAACAGTGAAAAGTGAAAATAATTAGTAAAATGCGTCCTCTCACATAAACAAGAATAATGAAAATAGGCTAACTAGAATGAAACCAATATTATTTACCAGATATCAGCCAATCCATTTGTCATAGGTGTTACATTTTCCCTCCATTTATTTAATTGTGAAGTTAGTGTGACTTACATTTCTTTCCCAGTTGTAACAGAAATAGAAGTAGTACATCAATAACTTCCTACATTCAAACTCACATGAACTAAAATAAAACCTTATTACAGAAATTGAAGGAAAATGGTGTCACGAGTGTTACCAAATTTGTGAAACTTTCAGGTGGAAACCTTGAAATAAAAAACTCTGGTTCCTGAATGAACCTTCTACATTGACATGATATTGTGTTATGTATAAAGAACAAGGTATGTCCTTAACGTTTTTATTTTTGAAAATGTTCTGAAAATTTAATATTTAAAAAAAATCCTGTGTTACGGGTGTTACATTTGCTTTGTCACGAGCGTTACGAATGATGTACAAATTCAAGTTCAATACCAACTAGATAGCTATGCTAAGTACAAAAGTGAAACAAATAACTCGTTGGATCCATACAATTTAATATCTTTTGAAGGTGTTAATCTAAAAAATCTGTTTAATTAAGAAACTTTTTATTCAATATTCCCACGTTCCATGGATCTACTCGCATCTGTCTACTGTGGAAATGGCAGTTGTACGCAAGTTATTGTTAATAAATACTAAACAATGTTTTCTTCTTCTTTTCCTCATTATTATTAATCCATTCTTGAACTTTCTACAATACTGAAAAGTGAACTACAAGCATATCCTTTTTTTTTACACGAATCCATAATTTTCAACAAAGCAAGCTGAGGAATATGCTTTGTCAAGTATCCACCTTGGAATAATTCAGTCATTCTTCATTCTAAAACGTTTTTGCTAGTTACTATATAATTGCAAAATTTTGTACATCATGTTAATTTGCAATTTCCTTTTCAGTTTTCTGAAGCTCGTTAACGTGTTCAGCGTGAACCCCCATCTTGGCCCGTTGCAGATCTCTCTTGGAAGAATGTTCATTGACATCATCAAGTTTTTCTTCATCTACACGCTCGTTCTGTTCGCCTTTGCATGTGGTAAGCTAGCTCTGTAATGATTTTACCTTCTAGTTGGTTCAGTAGACTAGGAATGGCTAAATCCGGGATCCGGATTTCGAAGGCAATCCAGATTTCGGAGTTTGAAAACTGATTGAGGAGGGAAAACTGATTTCAGGGATAACGGATTGCGGAGGCACAACATATTTCGATTCGATGCCAATTATAGCCGTTATGTGTCTTTCTAGCCATTACGATTTCTTTGTTATCCTCACGGTGCTGGATAACACCGACATTTTGACAGGTCTACCAGGATCAATCCTAGGACCGTTTGTGCAAAAGGCAAGACCGTTAACTATCCCTTACTGGGAGTCCTTAAAGTTCACATAATATGTCGTGAAATGTGAACACCTTTTTGAACAAGCGTAGACGAAAAGCAAGTTTAACCTGAAAGAATAAATTTACTTGAATTTCGTCACCTGCTTTACAGTGTTGTGCCATCAAGAGCAGTTACGCCACTGGGTTTAATTTAATTTATGCATTATTCTGAAAAAAATAATCGAGAGATCTCTTCTGATATATGAAATAACAAAGCTAGTACAAACAGAAATGGTGTGATTTCAGGCGAGAATTTTTCCATGAATGTCCTTGCAAGATGCGGCTCTGAGATTCACCCAATCTCTAATAATATGGGTAACTGGAGGCAACCATTTCCGGCCGTCTTTAGGGTTTCCTCTAAGTACCCATTTATTAGAGGCTGGCTGAACTAATAATAACTCGTTGGATCCATACAATTTGATATCTTTTGAAGGTGTTAATCTAAAAAATCTGTTTAATTCAGAAACTTTTTATTCAATATTCCCACGTTCCATGGATCTACTCGCATCTGTCTACTGTGGAAATGGCAGTTGTACGCAAGCTGGCCGCGGTGGCTCAGTCGGTAACGCGTCTGACTACCATGCTAAAGGTCCCAGGTTCGATCCCCGGCCGGTTCAAATCATGGAACTTTTCTAACAATGGAAGCGGCCCCCCCGGCGCCCACCCAGCGTCGAATAACATGGGTACCAGGGGGGTAAAGGTGGTCAGGGGCTTGATCACATCACCCCCCCTCACGACCGGATCAAGAAAGTGTGGGGCGTTACCCCCACACCCCCTATACGCCTTCATGGCGTGGTGCTATGCACAGGGGAGCACTTTAGTTTTTACTTTACTGAACTCTAGAATCGGTATATTGCTGGAAAAATTCTCACTTGAAATCCTCCACCCAATATCGACCTCTGTACCGGAGTGGTTAGCACATAAGGCTACGGCGTCAGCTGTTCCAGGTTCGAATCCTAGACATGGATGATATTTATGAGTGTCTTTTCATCAATTTCATCATTTATCCTTATACTTATATTCGCAATTAGCCAAAAGTGACGAAATGAAATTAACAAAATCAAAGAATCAGCCCCCACCCCCCCCCCCTGGAATCGCTTCTAGGTCTCCTGCGTGGTAGTCAGACGCCCTATTGACTGGACCATCGTCCATCCATCTCTCTCTCTCTCTCTCATATATAGTATATACAGGGTGTCGCAAAACTCTTTCAACAACGCTTGGGTGCTGGTAGATATCATTAAAACAAGTAACTTTTCCCTATAAAGTTTACCTCGAAAGCGCTTAGTTTCTGCGCTATAAGCGCTTAAAATCTATCCTGTACGTATGCAACCCAACACAGCAAACGCTTGCTCTGACATAACTACCAGGGGCGCGTGGCAGGGTTGCCACTAGCGTTCCTCGTTAAGAGAGACGACTTCAAAACGACAACCTGGGAGTCTTGCATGAGCAAAATCCAAAACATTAATGATACTTGCGATGTTGTAAGAAGCATTGACATTATTTATAAACTGACCAAGACAAATAATGGGCAGACTGAAATTCAAGATTACGAACTCATTCTAAAATATCTCCATAATTGATCGATTGATTTGGTTATATTAATTTGCTTTTCTGCCACCTTTGGCTAATCGCGAAGATGAGGATGATAGCTATGATGAAATAACAAATGACACCATTGTCTAGGCCAGGATTTAAACCCGAGACACCTGGCGCCTTAGTGATCTTTGCTAACAACATCACCACGGAGTGTTTCGTGTATCATGCAATATCAACAATTGCAAGGGACACGTAAGATGGGGGAAATCCACTAACGAACAAATGTAAATAATGCGCAAATGTGCAATACGAGTGCCCTTTACAGTTCAGCGCTTGACATAAGTATGCATTTCTTGGCTTTGGTTCTCAATAAGCACTAGTTTTAATGTGTGAATTTTGTTCATGTCTACGCTACGATGCCAGGAGTCTTGGATTCGAATCCCGGTTTGGGTATGAATGTTTGTGAGTGTCCATTCATCAATTTCATCATATCATCACTCATCCCCATCTTCGCAAATTAGCCAAAAGTGGCACAAAAAGTGAAGTAAAATAAAGCAATTCAATCAATCAATGAATCATTAAATTAAGAGCCTTGCAATTATTTCCTTATGATTGATTGATTGGGTTTTTTAAGTCCATTTTATGAACAGTAAGGCTAATTGGGACTGGAGCTACAGTTTAAAGTGGGATCCGAACCACTATGTGTCTCCACAGGGTATCGAACCCGGGACTCCTTGATTACAAGTCGACGACGCTACCACTGCGCAATCGGGGATGCCTAATGAGACGAACACGATTAGCAATAACGGTAGCACAGATAGGAATAATTTTCAAATAAATTGTAATAACATTACAGTCTGCGTGTTCGAAACGAGGCAGCAAACACATCATGTTTACATTTGTTCGTTCGTGGATTTCCCCCATCTTACGTGTCCCTTGCAATTGTTGATATTGCATGATACACGAAACACTCCGTGGTGATGTTGTTAGCAAAGATCACTAAGGCGCCAGGTGTCTCGGGTTTAAATCCTGGCCTAGACAATGGTGTCATTTGTTATTTCATCATAGCTATCATCCTCATCTTCGCGATTAGCCAAAGGTGGCAGAAAAGCAAATTAATATAAACCAAATCAATCGATCAATTATGGAGATATTTTAGAATGAGTTCGTAATCTTGAATTTCAGTCTGCCCATTATTTGTCTTGGTCAGTTTATAAATAATGTCAATGCTTCTTACAACATCGCAAGTATCATTAATGTTTTGGATTTTGCTCATGCAAGACTCCCAGGTTGTCGTTTTGAAGTCGTCTCTCTTAACGAGGAACGCTAGTGGCAACCCTGCCACGCGCCCCTGGTAGTTATGTCAGAGCAAGCGTTTGCTGTGTTGGGTTGCATACGTACAGGATAGATTTTAAGCGCTTATAGCGCAGAAACTAAGCGCTTTCGAGGTAAACTTTATAGGGAAAAGTTACTTGTTTTAATGATATCTACCAGCACCCAAGCGTTGTTGAAAGAGTTTTGCGACACCCTGTATATATATATATATATATATATATATATATATATATATATATATATATATTTATTTATTTCTGTACATGATATATGGATATAGTTTATATTAAATGGAGGATATTCAGTTCAGGCAGAATGAGACTAAATATTACGCAATAGAATTAGGACTTTGTTCTTGTATACCTAGGTACATTCGCTTGTTAAAGTGAATGACGATGGATTTTGGACAGTGATAGTTTCAATGCTTTTGCTTTCCATTAAAAATAAATTCTTCTCCCTCAGGATTGAACCAGTTGCTGTGGTACTACGCTGATCTAGAGAAGGCAAAATGCTACCATCTACCCGGAGGAAAGCCAGATTTTCAAAACGAAGAAACCGCTTGTTATATTTGGAGGCGGTTTGCCAAGTAAGAGAGAACCTCTACTTACACTTACACTGTGATATTTAACTTTCTTTTGTTTCCATCAGAGCGATATATATATATATATCACAACAGTTGTTGAAAGTGGCGTCCCCCAGCTTCGCTGCAGGCATGACATCGTCGCACAAGTTCTGTGCGTGGGCATAGTCAATGATTATCTAATAGGCCCGTATCTTCTTCCTCCCCGCTTAACTGCACCGGTGTACCTTGCGTTTCTGCGAGACATAGGCTACTCCCCGCATTATTGGAACATATCCCACTTGATCTTCGTCAACGTATGTGCTTCCAACATGATTGAGTCCCAGCTCACTTTGAACGTACTGTTCGTGAACACCTGCGTCAGACGTTCCGTGAAAGGTGGATAGCAAGAGGGGGTCCTGTTCCGTGGCCAGCCTGGCCACCTGAACTGACCCCACTCAATTTCTTCTTGTGGGGTCATGTGAAAAGTCTTGTGTACGAGACACCTGTCGAGACTGAAGAGGATCTCCTGGCAAGAATTCTCGCTGCCTGTGACATTGTTCGAACGACCCCGGGGTTGTTCCAACGGGTACGCCAGAACTTTGTGCGACGATGTCATGTCTGCAGCGAAGCTGGAGGACGCCACTTTGAACAACTGTTGTGATTGTAGCACCTTGTGAAACTTGTGCAGGTAATAGAAGTAATAGAAATATTACATCTTCATACACCGATTTTCGCTTATAACTTTCGACTAAGTCGTTTCCGGACCAGGGTTCCTTATCTCAAATTGATACATGTGCCCTGAAAGTTTGAATCATCAGCCGGAAAACACCCTGTATATATTGGCTCCCTAGCAGGGATGTGCCGTAGACTATAAGTTTACGTCTGCATGCGTGATCTACGCGTAATCTACACGAATATTACATTGGCTTATAGTCTACTGTAGACAATACAAACAACAGGGAAGATGGAAATCCCAGTGGTCTTTGAAAGAGAATGTATTATTTTCTTCAAAATGTCGATAATCTGGGCCTATAACAAACTTAAGACCATCCGACGTAATCAAAGTTATCGAAAAAGGGGAAAAGGGACTATCGGAAGAAAAACAAATGACAGCCGTAGTGAAAACTGACATTCTTCTTTACACTGACAAAAGGGAAGGCTAAAAATAGTTTGTTTTACTACTGCATAGGAAAGTGCATGTGTCTTGAAAGCAGCTTTCTCCACGTGTGAAATGGTGGAAATAGAAGTAAAACAAATCTTGTCATGCTACGGTCATCGCATTTTTGGGTATGTCGTGACAAGTTTATTTTGCAGTTCAATTAATACGTAGTGAATTGGTTGAACGTAAATAAGTACTTAAAATACTTATTTCTGGACAGTGGAATACTTCACGCTCTCTATTTCCACCTACTGATGCTTGTTGCTTCTAGAACGATGCGCGTGCATTGCACAGAGAACGCCGAACGCCATGTTGTCTACGTTGATTACGTAGATTACATAGTTTACATAGTCTACATTGTCTCCACGTAGAATGTAGACAATCGTTGTTTACGCGTAGACGCACATCACTGCTCCCTAGGTAGGATTTTGGTTTGTAATATAGGTTTTATTCATAGATTCGCAGTTTGCATTTCTGATTAAGGAAAAAGTCTAGCATATTTAAAAATATTTCAGTTGTCTTAGTGTCTGAATAACATATTTAAAAACGTACTAATACTTCTTGAAAAGGAAAATGCCTGTAGTGTGTTACGAGAATATACTTCTGTTATACGTATAATTTCTCCGTCACATATTCTGACTTTGTTGTCTTTAAATAAGAAACTTTGAACGGCACCCTCTGTGCATCGCGACTTAGACTTCAGCCACCTAGCCTGAAGATTGGGTAGAGATGGTGATGAGCGGTAGTTAAACGAGAGTCGTGATTGTGTACAGACAGATGATATGTGGTTTCTTATTTTGAAACTTGTCGTGATTATTTTTGAACCACAAACCCAGTAGGTGCAATAGAGTAAACAATTCGAACAACAGAGATCCGGAATCACAACAATCTAGAGTCTGTCCATATTCAGGTTCAGTGATGTCCAGCGCCATATATGCATGTTATCAGTATTTGCAATGGATATTCCGATCGCTCTCGTGTCTCCTCTGCACGTACGTAAATATTGAAATGCAAACAAACAATGGTGACTGGTACAGGGTGTCGATCAACTCAGCCTTTCTTGAGAGACCTTAAGTAAACCTCATGCAGCCCTCGTACATGCCACGATGTCTTAATACGAGATTAAGCAATCTAACTGTGATACGAATTTTAAAAAGAGAGTTAAATTTAAAGTGAAAGCCAAGTTTCTGAATAATTTCATTTCTAAAATTCTATAGGATATGGTTCTTAAACACATGTCTAAAAAATAAGTGAAGAAGGTAAATTTAACTATAGGTCTTTTCTACGCTTACGGCGGGCGCCCTACATGCTGGCAACGGGAGCGCGGAAGCGACCAATCCAGTGCGATAAGAAACGTAGCAGCCTGTAGAAAGAGGCGGGGGCTGCATCTCCTCCGTCGACGTCGTAACTCTCGGCGCCACCGCTGTTGTCTGGTTGGTTTGCTGCGTATTCCCCGCTGCCCACTTCCCTTGCCAGCATGAGGGCCGCCCGTCGTAAGAATAGAAAAGACCTGTACTTAAGTTTTAAGGTGGGTTACTAATGGCCTCTTTCGGGAATTGATTCTTTGTACGTACATAGCCCTTATATGACTCTATCAAGTATAATTTGTTTGTTTACTACCGATTCAGATTAAGTTCAAATGAACTTTCAAATTTCTATGGTTTAATGGCATATTTATTATTTGACTACAGCCTCTTCGAGACCTCGCAGTCATTATTTTGGGCCAGCTTCGGCCTGGTTGACCTGATGGCCTTTGATCTGACGGGCATCAAGAGCTTCACAAGATTCTGGGGTCTTCTGATGTTTGGCTCCTACTCAGTCATCAACGTCATCGTCCTTCTAAACATGCTGATCGCTATGATGTCGAACTCATATCAAATTATATCCGTACGTACATCTTATTTTAGTTCATTAAGTACAAACATGCGCCTTGCGCACCAAATTTCTTGTCCCAAAACTAAACAGCCAGTGAGGTTAAATTGTTTTTTCTGATTGGTTTTTCTACTAGAATAACTGCTTTTTGAAGGGCAAAAGTGGCACAGTCCTAATCTGTATTCTGATGCAACAGAAACATTTAATGATTTGACCTAGTCTTCTTGCAGTAACTATTCTTTAATGTTCTCCAATATCCAGCGGTGCCCACAGGGTGGGATAATGGCTCGGACCGAGCATTCGTAATTTGGGGGGATTTTTTCCATTAAAAATAATATAAAATCCAAGATGTATATATTTTTCTGAAATATATGTGAAAAAGTTTACACCTTGGAAGCATGCTGCAATATGTACAATGAGGGTGGGGATGGGGGATTTTTTCCATTAAAAATAATATAAAATCCAAGATGTATATATTTTTCTGAAATATATGTGAAAAAGTTTACACCTTGGAAGCATGCTGCAATATGTACAATGAGGGTGGGGATGGGGAATCAGGATATATTTCCTTAGTAATCAATTTAATTTTGCTGGTTCCAAGTAATTTTTGCTACAATGTGCACCATATTTAATCTGTTAGACGAAGAAAAGGAAGAATTTAAGGGTGTCAGATCAAGATCATAATTAAATACTATATGGGGATTATAACATGAAATTTTGTGAACGTACTATTGGCCTTTGGAAGGGATTGGCTCCCCTGTTGATAGCAATGTAGCTGGAATTCGACTTAACTGCATTTGAAAAAGTTTACTCGTTTCAATTATGGATAAATTCATTCGAATTGTTACGTGTAAAGTGGATAAAGCTTTAGATTAACATTAGATAATGAACAGTTACCGGCTGTTGTAGATTCAGGCTCGACCAGGTCTCGAATCACAGGCGATTATTTGGACTGTTGTTATTTAGTGTCGCTTTTCTGTCACTCTTGGCTAGTCGTAATGATAAGGATGAGGGATGACATGATGAAATCTATGAATGGACCCAGGAAGGGAGTCGAATCCGGGACCTCTGGTGTCATAGCACGCTGTGCTAACCACTGCTCCACGGAGGTCGGCGAATCCTGGGCGAGATGAGGCAAAGCTAGGACTAGCTCTCTAGATCACGCTATACTAGAGAGACAGATTCGTCGAGCCTAAACTTATGGCTAGGAATGTCCTGGTGTTCATCTCCTGTTTCCGCCAGAAAGTTGATGTAGTTATCATTATTCTCTGTCCGCTCTAAGATTGAAGTTAGTACAAAGTAATACACGCGGCTTCTGGCAAATCCTATTGGTTGAATATAGTGAGTGTGATAAGTACCATACCACTTATCGTAGGCATATCGTAGCTGCTATGTTAAGTTGTGGAACATTATAATATGAGCTGTACAGCTACTATTCATTGGCAAAATTACACCAGAACTAACATATTTCTCAAAGTCATAGTTTTGTTTACATTAACTTTGTTCTTGCAGTGGATGGAGAAGAGATACCGGATGAAGTGAGAACAGTAGCGGGGCAATGGATTTGTTTTTGTAAGTTTTTATTTGAAGTATGATCTGCTAACATTTGCTCTCATTCTCGAAGGAAAGATCGGACACCGAATGGAAGTTCGCCCGGAGTAAACTGTGGATCAGTTATTTCGAAGAGGGAGACACCGTACCCCCGCCTTTCAACATCATACCCACTCTGAAAACTCTTCAAAACCTCTTCGATTGCCGTACGAAGAAAGGCCCGCCACCAAAGGTGAGTCAACACAGCCATAAATGCTGAAGAATACATCTTTATTTTTTTATCTATTCAATTAATTGATATTTAGTCAGACTTTAATTTATAAATAACTCAACTGAAGACTTTATCTTTTTCTTGGTTTTCAGCTCGTATCCTCTGTTCTTTCCCATGCTGTGGGGCACACCAATCTCTCACCAAACGCCAAAACTAAATGGTAATTGCTCCAAACCTGCCCCTCCTAATCTACAATTCCACTTAGGTCTAATAATGCATATGTGTATAGGTTAGTGGTGCCAGGTTTAGAGCTCCTAGCATTTAGTTTTGGCGTTTGGTGCGAGCTGGGTGTGTCTCGAACGAGACTCGTAAGGGCTGACCCAGTTGTTTATTTTGATGTCCGCTACGTGCTGTGAAAGTTTGTGGGTGTTGTGCGATCTTTAATAATCTTGTTCATCAATGCTGAAGCTCTTCAACCAATCTCTTTATAGGTTCTCCTTCCTCTTGTCTTTGGTTTTATTTGCAATTAACATGAAATTTCAGAGCAGATTGTTGTAACTACGCACAAAATATTCATCTTTTCTACACCGATGTTGTTGCTTTGTGCAATATTAAACGAAAACGCTTAGAAATCGTTTTGTAACCATCTATGCAGTAGTATGATTTTTTTGAATTTGAAATCAATTTTTTCGGGTGCGTCAGCACTGAGGCTATATTGCACCCGTCACGCTTTACGGGGTCCATCCAGCCCCTTATCATAACAAAAATAAAAGCGTGTTTGAAAACTAAAATTTCCTTACCTTAGTAAAAAGCTGAGACTAAAAAGGGCGCTCAGCACAAATAAGGACAAAACACAGGACGACACAGAATTATACTGGCCATGGGGCCAGTCGCCACAGCCTCGTTAGTCTGCAGTCCAGGGTGTACTGCGTGGAAGTGAGGTTGACTATTGGGTGCACTACATGGAAGGAGCACCCCTTACACCCCATCTATGCAGTAGTGTAAGTAACAGCCCAGCGTAAATGAAAAAAATAATTCATCAAAATTCTCCAACAAACTTTACTACATTGCCAAGAATTTTAAGTATCTACTTCTATTAGCTTGTGTATTTGCATTTTTGTTATTTGTCGTCGCTTTTCTACTACTTGCGGCTAATCGCGACAATAATGATAAGCGATGATTAGATCAAAATCGATATAGGAACACTCGCAAACAACACTCATGCCTAAGCCGGAACTGGATACCGGAAGGCTCAGTCGGCCACCGAACAGACATATTTGCTTCTGTTACGTTATGAAACGGTATTTTGTTAATATAGTGTTGAGTATCGAACATGAAATGGCCGCACTCTTGACCTGGAAAATGCAGTTGAAAAATTCATGTCATGTAAACGACCACGCATGGTAAACTGTAAAATATGCAAATGTACGTGCGCAAAAGTGAAACTGAGTTTAGAATCAATATTGTGAATTTTGATTGTTTTCCTACGTTTATATTGCTTTTTTATGTTTATTTTTTAAGGCAGATATTCTTCTAAAGAAATCAGAAATTGGGGAAGCAAAGGAGTATTGAAAGATAATTTACATTTCGACGTGACGCATGCAGGATATTACATAGACTGCATAGAAGTTACATGGAGACAATTTCACACTGGTAAGACAGTGAAAAAATAGGACGAATTCAGGACTAGCTCGGTCGACTTTCATAGCGAGGTGGTTAGCACAGCGCGCTACGACGCGAGGGGTCCCGGGTTGGAATCCTGGGTAAGACATAGATGTTTGTGTAAGACCAAAAATGAGAAAGTAGAGAATTGAGAGAAGCGCTCGAAATCTTTAATTACGCTACTGCCTCTATGTCTTTGTTTGTTTGAGTATTATGTTCACTTTTATGCACAAATAAGCTAATTGGGACTGGACCTACAATTAAAGTACGATCCAAACAATTATGTGAGTCCACCGGGTATCGAACCCGAGATTACAAGGCGACGACGTTACCACTACGCCATCGGGGAGGATCTCTGCCTCTATGTCTTACAGTACTTGTTAAATCTGAAAATTTATCCCTTTGTGTTATTTCGGCCTTCTTAGCTGCTTTAGCTAAAAATCATTTCGTAGGGAATGAACATACATCTTCGAAATGTTCAAACTGTATCCAGAAAACTCACTGAATGTGAAAGCTAATGAAAACTTCTTTCTTGTAATCTTTCTCGGTTTCTTAACTTCACTGTTTCTCAGCCGAAACCCTGTTTTCTCTTTGCAGGCGATGAGTATATACAGAGCAAAGGAGCGTCACGAGGCGGTGATAAGGCTGCTTGTTCGACGCTACGTCACAGCCGAGCAGAGGAAGAGAGATGAGTGTCCAATCACAGAAGACGACGTCATGGAGATCAGACAGGACATTTCAACGTTCCGTTATGAACTCATCGAAATCTTACGGGACAACGGAATGAAGACTCCAAGGATAACGCCTCAGGATGCGTCAGGTATTACAAGTAAATAGACAACAATGAATGTTTTCGTCCAAATTATTATGACCATTACTTGTTGGCTAAGTTAATAAATCAATCGAATATTCTTATTTAGTAATGCACTGCCCTATATTTTGAATGTCCATATTTCTAAGTTTCAATTGCATTGCAATCATGCTCGCAGGGGGATCCTATCCCATCAGTTAAGATGATTTTGATAAAGCATCCTTCCAGCTAGGAATTTTCACTTGGAGCACTGACTGCATTCATGAAAGATTATAATTAGCCTAATTAGACTTACTGCCTGTTCATTAAATACGTTACTGCCCGGTAAAACACTGTTCAGTTTAGAATGTTTTACTTTGCTTATTGTACTCGTATATCGCATTTTACACCTTCAGGTCAATCTCAGCAATGACGATGACTGATGATGATATGGAATTGATATGTGACAGAGAGAGAGGAAGACAAGAAAGAGGAGGGAGAGAGAGGAAGAGACAGAAGGATACAAGGGAGATGAGAGGGGGAGAAGAGCAAGACATGAACAAAGAGAGAGGGGGAGAAAAAGGCTCTCTCTCTTCCTCTGTCGGAGGAGAGAGATATATAAAGAAAGAAGAGAGAAAGAGGGAGAATGAGAGAGAGACTTCGGTGATGATATGGTAAACTAACTAAACGTGATCGGTCATCAAGGCAATGTTAGATTTATTGTGACACAACACCTTTTGAACCTTATACGGTCTGATTGAAGGTTGAGGCAACCTTTGCAGTGAAAATCTGTTCTTTTTCTCTAAAATAATTAATTGTTCCTTGCAGTTTCCGGGAAGAAGGGCCGGTTGATGGAACGACGCCTCCTGAAGGACTTCCACATTGGCCTCGTCGAAGGCCTGATCAAGGACGTCATCACGTCAGAGAAGAAACCGAAAGATGTCTTCAGCAAAATAGCCAAGGCCATCGGTAACCGTTCCGGCAGCAAGGAGAAGGACTGGAACGCCCTGGTGAGGAACCATTCGGCGAGATGGGACCCCATCGGCAGCAGCAAGGTGATCGAGGATCGGCGTTCCAGGCGGGCCCTCGCGAGATACATGGCCGAGAGGGAAGATCCAGAACTGCTCAGCCTGGATCCCGAGAAGCTGCTCGCCTACAACCAGAGGCTCTCGGATTTCCCTCCGACAAGTCGGGTAGCCTATGCCAAATTCAAGCTGAACAAGCTGAAGAGCGAGTTTTACCAGTTGGGGGTTCAGGAAAGTAGCGACGAGGTCATAGAGATTGACGAACTGAACGCTTCGGAGTCTTCTGCGACAGCCACGACGGCCAACGATGGTCTCCAAAGAGGAATGTCCCAACGGAAACCGGTCAGGAGTGGATCTAACAGAGAGCAAAAGGAAGAAGACCCTCTGAGGGTGACAAGCGAAGAAGACCAGAGTCACGACCACGTGATGTCATCGTGCAGCAGCGCGCTCAGCTCGACAGACCAGTCTCGTGCCAAGATAAGCCACCTAGTTTGCAATTCACCTCCACTTCTTAGCCCTATACGGGAATGCAACAAACCTGATGCATCTACCGACCTTCCAAAAGCCTCGAACCAGTCGCCATGCAGTTCACGTTCTACAACGCCTTCGTTTTCTTGGTCTCAGACCGGTGTTGGTAACAAAGAGTGGCTTTAATGTTGTGCTTGCCCTTGTAAGATTTGCATAGTGTAATGAATTGTTGAAAGTTTGCTAATACGGACTTCTTGCAAAATAAAATCCAGAGAACGATTATTTGTAGATTTTCATTCAACCCCAAAATAATAAAGTATATAGCATTTCATTTTAAATTACATTTCAAATCTATATTCTAGTAAGAGGATTACAAAATTATGTCAGGGTTGTTAAAGTTCCAGGAATTGTAACTAAATTCAATTTTGCTCCGGAAGAGAAAATCTGCAAGCGTAAATGGGTTATGGATCGTAAATAATCAGAAGATGTTTAAAGTACAGCGTGAGCACAAAAGCACAGCCTGTTTTCAAGATGTCATAAAATTAATAGTTACTTGAATATTTTGATAAAATTGATATCCAAAGCTTAGTTAACTCAAAATATTTTAATATATTTCTTTTCAGAATCGCTAATTGTGAATTCGGTAGCTAGAGGGCAGTAACATCGAAAATGGTGTTCAATCCGCAGCAAAGAAGCTAGTGCGTGTTAGAATTTGCCAAAACAAGCAGTGTTGTGAGAGTGCAGCGTGCATTTAAACGGAAGTTTAATGTTGACCCATCTTCACACAAATCCATTCTGCAGTGGCATAAAACATTTGTTGAGAGAGGATGCATTTGTGATCAAAGAAAAGAACATTCTGGCCGACAGTCCATCTCTGAGGAAATTGTGGAGCATTTGCAAGAAGCCTTTGTATGCAGTCCCAGAAAATCAACACGTCAAGCCAGCAGGCAGTTGCAGGTGCCACAAACTACCGTAAGCAAGATTTTACGGAAGCGTCTGCGTTTTCACCCATACCGGCTGCAATTGGTTCAAAAGTTATATCCACAAGACAAGGTAAAGCGACGTGAGTTTTGCGAGACTATCCACACTTTAATGGAGGACGATGAAACCTTTCTGACAAAAATCATTTTTAGTGATGAGGCGACCTTCCACTTGAGTGGAAAAGTGAACAGGCATAATGTTAGGATCTGGGGAAGCGAGCATCCGCATGCCACTCTTGATGTGGAACGTGACTCACCCAAGGTGAATGTTTTTTGTGCAGTGTCAGAGCGTCGAGTGTACGGTCCGTTCTTCTTTGAGGGGCCAACAATCACAGGCGAAAGCTACTTAACAATGCTACGTGACTGGTTAATTCCTCAACTTGCTGCAGAGAGAGGTGACTACATTCTACAACAAAATGGAGCGCCCCCACACTGGCATCAATCTGTACGGAGCTTTCTGAATGACAACCTCCCACACCGTTGGATAGGACGAGCTGGACCCAATGATCAAAATCTATGCAAGTGGCCCCCACGATCACCGGACATGGACAGTTTGTGACTTTTTCCTTTGGGGGTTCGTGAAGGACCAGGTCTATGTACCTCCACTACCCACAACCTTGAATCATCTTCAGGAACGCATCAGTACAGCTGTCAACTTCATCACACCGGATACGCTTGAGAAGGTGTCGTTGGAGCTGGATTATCGTCTCGATGTTTCCCGCGTAACAGGTGGCGCGCACATTGAGCATTTGTAATTCCAATGAACACCACGAAAACTTGGAGTTTTTACAACTACTGTGAACATTTCTGTAGAATACTACTTTTGGTATTAAAGTTATACCCTTTCAAAACCAGGGAGTGTTTTTGTGCTCACGCTGTATTTCCATTTGGTCCCAGACAATTTTTTTGGCCCTGATACGGTACCCAATAGAACCCATTAAAATTAATGGGTTCCTGGACCTTGAACAAAGCTGAATTATACTAATTCAAAATCAGCATTTTGTTGTAAAAGCATGGACTAGTAAAAGACAACGCAGTTTTGTAAATAAGAAGGTAGACTAATCGGTACGAAGTGTTATCGCGGACAGTACAAATCAAAAAGGTAAGATCATAGACATGCAAATTTACTAATCTATATCAATATGCACTACAAATATAAAGTGTTCAAAGAAATCGGGAACACAGAAATCTTTTAGGTATATCACAAATACGTATAATAACTTTACCCTAGTCAAAAGAAGGAAATGCTAAATACGACACC
The DNA here is from genome assembly GCF_977018435.1 of Lepisma saccharinum. Classification (NCBI taxonomy): domain Eukaryota; kingdom Metazoa; phylum Arthropoda; class Insecta; order Zygentoma; family Lepismatidae; genus Lepisma; species Lepisma saccharinum. Next base: position 111,099,279 of record NC_139229.1, on the reverse strand, counting down.
AGGGTAGCCAAGGTAGGCAGGACTGAAACTAAGACAAAAATACAGAAGAAAAATCGATTGGAAATTACGAATAAAATTGTTAATTTCAATGAGAAGTGTTAGTGATTCTGGAGTTAGCAAATAGACTTCTTAGGAGTTTGCAACTCGACTGTCGTTGCATGGCAACGTGGTTTCCATGAGGACGTCGAGAAAGAGCAAAATGGGTGTGTAACCACTTGCACACGGTCTTGACACAAGCACAGTCCATATCCTAGACTACTTGCCGTAGTGAGATTGTCCAGAACTTAGACTCAGCATACGCCACTGTACGAAATTATATATTCAAATTGTTCCTGGTTGATTCTCAAAGCCGCATAATAAGTAATAAGTGAGTTGGGTCAGTCCAAAGTAAAACTTTTCAAACAACATAATGCTTTATACATTAATTTCAAATTGAGATTGCTATGTGGTGCCGGTAATATAGATGTCATACTAGATCAGTGGCGGCGATTAGGGGGGCAGGGAGAGCAGTTGCCCCTCTTATCTCTTAATGATAAACCTTGCCTACCAAGAGAATGTAAACTGTCCATGCCCCCTCAGATTTGGTATCCAATCACCGCCACTGTAACTAGAAAATTCTCATTTAGTCTTAGCTAAGACTAGATGCCTGATAATACCTCCTTCGTGTTCATCTTAATAAATATCAAAGCCTTCGCTTTTATTCATTTTATGCGTGTGTTTGTGTTTATATATACTGAAGAAACTTAATAAGAGCAAAATATTTGACATTTCCTTTGACCAGTATGTACATTTTAATTCGAACACATAGAGGGGTGGGGTAAAAGTTTGCAGGTGAGGGTGAAAAGTTTGTAGATCCGGCAATTGGAGGAAGTAAAGTGAGGAGGAGAACAGTTAAATTATTTCTGGTAAATGTCCATTGAATTGCAATTTTGTTCTAGTTTGTCAGGGGGCGGCAAGGAGGAGGGACTAGATCAGCTAACGAGTGGGTGACGCTAGGATAAACTTCTCTGGCATCGTGAATACACTTGCGGTGGATATATTTTACAATGTAACTTTTTTATCTAATATTTATCTTTGCTATATTTCCTATTTGTATACAACAACAAGAATAAAGAAAATTGAAGAAAAACGATGGAGCGCATTGTTTAATGTGTTTATTGAGCAGCTTGCGGATCTCCTATTTTGTTTAGATTCACGACACTATGCAACAAAAATAAGAAGATAGTGTACCTCTAGTGTAATACGTTCATCAATAATAGCGGTAATAAATGTGTCAAATGTCATACACTCGCACGTGTGTGATATAGTCTACAATAAAACGCAATACGGGATTGCAAACTTCCGTCATCTGTTATGCGTGGGAGAGTTTGATGTTCTGCGAACAAGAACTGGATCCCATGAAAATCTCGTTAATGGAACAAATGACAATCTTTGGACACCTCGAGACCAGATCACCAGATCTATCAAAAAACTTCTCTGTGAAATGAAAAACTTTTTCAGAGCCCGGTTCAACCCGCCTTCATAATTTTTGAAAGTTCGACGTGGTATTGGTAGTTTGTGGACGACATCGGAAGCTGTGGGTTCGAATCCTGAGCGAGGTACCAATTTTTCATTGAGTTTGCTCCCTTATTTGTTTTATCAGTTTAGCATCCATCATCATCGTTGTGATTTATTTATTTATTAATCACCTATAACAGAGCCGATCTCCGGGGCGGAGTTTTTAGTACAGCGCACTAGGACACCAGGGGTTCTGGTTTCGAATCTAGGTCTGGGGATGGATGTTCTATACGAGTGTCCCTTTAACATTTTCATCATATTATTACTCATCCTCATCTTCGCGATTAGCCAATCAATCAATTAACCTAACAAAGCTTTTGCATTCATAGGATAATGTAAATTCATACATTCCAATTAGGGCAATACAATAGACTAGAGAGAACGTAGGAAATAGTGTAGAAGGAGAGAAAGAATGCACAACTGAAGTATAATACACACACAACAATCTCCAATATAATTATATCTTAATAGTTTAATGTATTCCTATGAAGGCAGAAACTGCTTGAAAGGCATAGCGAAATCCAAGTTTCCACAGTTCATAACTATTTAATTGTGTGTACTTTCGAGTGTGATTTGCCGTAATTAACTCAGATATTAAAACGACATGAAATAAGCGATTACAGATGTGGTTTAACTATTTATTGGTGGTGTTTATATTACCCCTTTCTCCTCATTGAATTATTTCCAGAAGAAGTGATTCGCCTAATATATATATTTTTAGGAATAGAATTGAAATTGTGTTATTTGGTGATTGATTGATTTGGTGTTTTAAGTCCACTTTATGCACAGTAAGGCTAATCGGGACTGGACCTACAGTTTAAAGTAGGATCCGAAACGCTTGTGCTTCCACCGGGTATCGAACCCGGGATCCCTTGATTACAAGGCGACGACGCTACCACTGCGCAATCGAGGAGGCCTGTGTTATTTGGTGACCGAACCCATTTCATTATTTATAAATTCACGTCCTAGTTGTGTAATTCTCGCTGTTGGATTAAAATGGTACTTGAAGTCAAATTACTAATAGAAGTGAATATTTGTTAAGTTCATGAGACAGGTGAATTGTCTCTATGTAGGTGAAATGTTAATTCAAGATATATTGAGACACCACAATGAACTTTGAATTCACAGGAACGTAGGGCCTTATAATTACGCGCACACGGTATAGAACTTTTAAGCGAGAAATGCAGGCTTGACCTGGACGCTGTTGGTAGATCAATGTAATAGTATGCCAGGGACCCGAGTTAGAGTCGCCGACTTCCGTGGCGAAGTGGTTACCAATGCGCACTTCGACGCCAGGGGTCCCGGGTTCGAATCCAGACCAGGGAATTGGTGTTCTTAATGAGTGTGTCTTCTCAATTTCATCATATCGTCACCCATCTTAATCGTCGCGATTAGCCGAAAGTTGAAGAAAGCGACGTTATAGATCAAAAATCAAATCAAACCGAATTCGATTTCTGGTCGAGCCTGTATTTTTCGCTTAAGATTTCGACGTATAGCATAATGGGCATATTAATACAAGCCTATTCACTAAAAATCCACCTTTTTGGGCATCTACTTTCCTATTTTCTCTAAATTCCAGAAAAATAAATATTTAAAAAAAATGGAAGCAGAAGTACAAGCTGGATTTATATTTTTTGGCAGTTGTTAACCAAATCTGATTTCTGTTAAGATTTCTTATTTTGTCTAAGATGTTTGTGCTGTAACAAATGTGTTTCGCATTCGAATCCTTCTAGGAAATCATTCTGCTTGCTCATATTCTACTTTAAAGTCAATGCCCAGTTTGGATTAACTTATTTGTAGTACATAATGTGAGTTTACAACACGCTTTGTAAAACTTTTTGCATGTACTGGAGAATATATATGAATGTCCGAGGATAGCAAAACAACTAAGTAGACATATATTGATAAATAAAACAATATTCCTTTGCGGAATGATACCTTGAAAGTGGATTGTGAACGGTGCCTCCCTACAAGGAAAGGAAAACCTTCAAGGAACAGCTAATCCGATGGAACACGCTGGTGCTTCCAGTGCACTGTCCAGTACCTCCCCTTTACCATTAATCAAATTACCACCTATAAAAGAATAAAACAACTCAGTCTCACCTGTTTTGATTTTTTATAATATTGCTGCTGCTGGAACCCTCACAGGCTGAGGTAAGTTGCTTCCTTACATTTTTGAGAGCAGTCGTTTGGGAGTTACAAGAATTGCAACAATGTGAAAATACTTTCATAATACAATATGTAAAATTTCAGTTGGTGCAATTTCCACAAAAGCGGAAATGACTCTACTGAAATGGATCTCTGTATTCGTAACAAACAGCCCTTGAAACGCAGTGGAAGAGATTTGTTGGGGTTTAAAAGCGAGGTTCTTCCAACCTGTTAAATAAACTAACCCCTAGAGAACACAAATACTGATGCTTTAATTTCAGCAATGTGTACTAACAGTAAGTACTCCGGATATTTCGTATTTCAGAACATATCTCCTTAATAAAAACTCCTATAAAAATTACTCAGTTCTTCCACGCGTTTTTTAATATCCTGTATTTGGTATTTTTATATTTCTTCCTTTACTGAGATTTCCTGACCCTTCGCTGTTAAGCTAAACACAATGATAGGAATGAGTGATTATTACAATTAACGAGACTGGAAAAAGAACACCTAAGTTCAGATCGGGACTCGAACCCGACACCTTGTTTTATTTGTTCGACTTATAACTTTACTTAACATTCTTATGCAATTAATATGACCACAAATATTTCGTATAGTCAGGTGTCAAAATGGTGATTTTAGTTACCTCACGAATCGTTCTCAAAGACGTACTTTTTACTTCTATGTGGAATTGTTAGAAATACAGGGTGTCAATTAATTAATGACCACATTTATTTTGAGTATAATTTTATGTGTGTTAAACTTGCAGCTACAAAAGTAAAGGAGTAAGTAGTGTGATATATTAAATTACAGGAAAGTAACAAACACTGTTTGTTTTTTTGAAAATAACAGACTTGAGGTACCCTCCATTGAATCGTATGCATTCCTGAATACGAACAAACACATGATCCATAACTTTTGAAAGTGTTTAATTTGATATCAAGTCAATTTCATTTCATATGGCTCTTTCCAAGTCCAGTAAGTTGTTTGGTTTCGTGGCATAGACTTTAGACTTTAAGTACCCCCATAAAAAGAAATCTGCAGCAGTTAACTCTGGGGAATGAGGAGGCCATTCAAAGTCACCAAACCTCAAAATCACATGATTGGGAAATTTCTGTTGCAATAATTGCATTGTTTCAAGACTAGTGTGGCTTGTTGTCTTGTTGAAAAAACATGCCTTCAAAATTGGGGTTTCGACGCTGTAACTCAGGGAAAAAATGCTCTTAACATTTGTCTGTAACGATCACCGTTAACAGTTACAGTAACACCATTTGCGTTTTCAAAAAAATATGGGTCTATGGTCCATGATCTCGATAATGCACACTATACAGTAACTTTTGCACTATGTTTAGGGCGTTCATGGGTTCCATTAGGGTTTTCTCCAGTCCATATTCTTACATTCTGCTTATTCACATAACCGGATAAGTGAAAATGAGCTTCATCGGTCATTATGAGTCTCTCCAAATTTCGGATTAATGTTAAGTCCAATCATTGTGTTGCAAAGCGCTAAACGTTTTTGAGAATCAGTCGGTTTCAACTGATGGGATATCTGAAGTTTGTACGGAAATAAGTGCAAATCGTTTCTCAGCATTGCGCACTGTTTCTCTATTGACACCAACTTCTTGTGACAACCTTCTTGCAGATTTCTTTGGGCTGTTTGTGATTGCAACTCTCACCCTTTCAATTGTTTCTTCATTGCACACAGATCTCCGCCTACCAGTACATTTAGCATCAGTTACACTGCCTCTGTTTCTATGGGATGCAACATATCGCAGAATTGATTTTCTCGAAGGACACGCACGCCCACCAAACCTTCCACGGAACCTTCTTTGAGCAGTGATCACCGAGTAATTGCTAGCGAAATAAAATTCCACTATTGCTGCTCGCTGTTGTGCACTCCACCTCTCCATGTTACACACTAAATTTTGCAAAGGTCGATCTTTATATTCACCTGAAATGAAAAAGAAAAACCAAATTAGTTCCACAAAACTTACAATATAAATGTGGTCATTAATTAATTGTCACCCTGTACTTGCAATGATACTAACACAGGTCTATTTTCTAACAGGCGATCGAGTTGTGACCAGAGCATCACAGCAACATGGATGAGAAAACGGACGTTGAGGCGGTAAGTATACTTTTTTGACAGAATTAGATCGTTTATCCCCTTGATATTTGATACGTCTACAATTTTTTATCGGCGATTTAGATCACCACGTTGTTTATAACAGAAAAAACCAAATGTAACCAACTTCCAACTTGAAATGCACTACTTGCAAACCAAATCAAAAATGATTTCACTAAGGGTGCGACTTGAAGAGAGGATGGGGATTTCCTACCTCTGTCTTCACCCATCCAACCTTCTCAATATGAATGACACACACCCCGACCAGAGATAAATATTTTCCATCCACTGCATATGTAAACTATACTGTTTAATATGTCATACTTACAAATCCTGAAGTTGTGACACTTTAAAACCTGGTTTTCCTAACAATAAATGGCCCCGCAGTGCTTTGATGCAGAAGAATCTACAACAAAATGAACCAAGTCTAAGCATCACAGCGCCCTCGACAAACCGTGGTAAACCATCGAACCTACAGGAACAGCCCTAGTCATCTAATCTATTCAACTGATACATATATGTCAAAATCATAATTTTCTAATATTTCGATTTTAGAATGTAACTTAGAATGATGTTGATTTGTGTTCCACTTGATATCAAAATTAAATTGTAAGCAATTAACGGCCAATACTAAGTGTACATAATGTACAGGGTGGCTCAATAAGTCACTTAACACCCTCAGTACAAGGCCACTGCGGCATGGAATTTGAAATTGGCGATGACAAATCGTTATCTGGCCAAGGATGAACCACATTGACGCCACCCACACGGTCGGCGGCCATCTTGATGTCCGCTATCTTGAATTCAACTTCAGAATTTTAAATGGGAAGGGGGTCGTGCGACATATCAAAATGGGCTAGAATTTCACGAGAAATACAATGGTGAAGGTGTTTTCGACGTATCTTTAACCAGTAAAAAGTTATGACTGAATTCTTGTACCAATTTGCTCCTTTTCGAGGTGTTAGAAAAATGCCTTAAAATTTGTTTAGCGCTTCGGTAATGCATCGAGATCAAAGTGACGTCTATGGAGAGACGTTCGCATGCCATTGCACATTATTTTAATCGGATACATCCATGAAGAGCTGTGCATTATGAATGGTTGTCGCGAACAATTTACAGTCTGACGCTTCCATTGAATTAAAAGTCCTTCACAGTGACAAGGCTAATGTTTATGTTCATAAGGAAGTTTATAAACAGAATATTCGATTTTTTTTATCTGATAACCCATTTTCGACAGATCAAAGCTGAATGGTTAGTGTTGGTAAGTTAATGGTGTGGCGTGCTGTGTGGAACACGATTGGTTAGTCAATTTTCCATCAACGGAACCTTAAATGCTTAGGGCTACTTGGATTTGTTAAATAAACAGTTTTTTTCATCCTTGCTTATGGAAGAAGGTAATTTTTACAGAGTTTTTTCAATAGGGAAGAACACCAGAACACTTATGGGAACGTTATGAACCAGTTTTTGTCCAAAGTTAGTTATCAGATAAAAATCATCGAATATTCTGTTTATAAACTTCCTTATGAACATAAACATTAGCCTTGTCACTGTGAAGGACTTTTAATTCAATGGCATTGTACTGAGGGTGTTAAGTGACTTATTGAGCCACCCTGTATAAGTAAAAAGCTACTGCGTGCGAGGTTTAAATTAAGGAAAACTTAATACTAAATCTTTTTCTGAAGAACTATTTGCAAACGCCTAAAAGGTTCTAAATATAGTAGACACTAATTCCATCTCCCCCTCTGATAAAATCACAAATCTCACCCTGATTCCACTTATTTAGAAATAATCCAATCCCTTTTACATCATAAGAAAAACACTGAAAATGACTTTGAACTAATCTGAATAGGGTGAAAATTTCTTGCTGTAGCAGTGATTGACATATTGCAGTGAGGACGTTGAGAATCTTGCATTCTCTCTTATTTGCTTTCCTTACCAACACATGAAAGTAGTGACAAAGAGATGTGAAATGAAATATACACAGCAAGCAAGACGTAATTTAGAAGAAATGCACTTTTCCCATATTACCCTGGATCAAATGGGGACAATATTCTTCAAAACCGACATTTATTACCTTTCGTGAAGAAGAAGAACAATTTAATTTAGTCACGACGTTTGATAAATGTGCACAGGGTGCATTGAAATTTATTCTTTCCGGAAGCTCGACTTTTTATTTGGGTTGCCGATGCCTACATTATTTTATTAAAAAAGACAAGCTTCAATTGGGTGTGTGTATGTGCTGCTGAAAACGAAGTGCAAAAAAACTTGGAAAGAACAAAGACATATTTCTTCTGTTATCTCGAATATATATCGCGTTCACAGACAAGTCAGAATTATAAATGAGAATACTGGGTAGGATCAAAAGTGTAAAGTCTTTTTGGGTGAAGGGGTGGTAAGAAGTTTTGAAAAAAATCGGAATTTTAGGGTAAATCAGTGATTCAGAACCTTTATAAAGTAGCACATACACTGTAATGAAATTTTGACGCAGAAAATATTAGCATTTTCAAACGCTCAAACATTTCATTATCAGTTGTTGCTACTGGAGTACGCAGGATTTGTTTTTCCAGAGGGGGGGGGGGTTAAATTGTAAAGGTACATAGCTGCGTTCTAGGTGGGGATAAATAACATATTTTGTAATTGTTTTGAAAATTGTTTATAGACAGAAATGGTAATCATGGGTCATTTTAAGGGGGTTTGTATTTACTACTTTTATTATCCCGAGTTTTTATTTCTTTCATTTAAAAATTTTGAATTTCTCTAAATCTTTGGAGGGGCTCTAGCCCTATCATCTCTCCCCTGCGTACAGCATTGGTTGTTGCCAGTTCTTTGTTCCACTTAGACTTTGTTCCACTATACCTTAAGATGCTTGAGTGTGCCATAAATATTGGTTCATCAATATTTTATAGTTATTCTCATTTTCTAATTCTTGTCAGGGAGAAAGTGGGGAGCAGCAGGTCAGAGTCCAGATGCCCAGTTTGCCCAAACCCCTGACCCTGGAGGAGAAGAAGTATTTGCTGGCGGTGGAGAGAGGGGACTTGGCCAATGTCAGGCGGTGAGTGGCGATCCTTATTTTAGACTGCTTCTTTGTACTCGTAGTACATGTTTCTGGCTTTGCACTTTGCTGTACTCGGACAAGTTATACTTCATTCCACAATCAATTGTCTAAACGCACAGCAATGAAGTTAGACGGGTGGCTGAAGTTCGCGCTGGTGTCACGTTGGAGCAGAACCCCGTGTGTTCGGAGCTTTAAGAGAATGTTCTAGAGTTGTAAAGTTGGTCTTTTCAATGCATGTGATACAAACTGACAGTATTTGCTCGAAAGGTCAGGAATGACACAAAAGTGCCCCTGGTCTGACGCTCGAACTAGGCAACACAGCCCGGTTGACGTTGCCACAAGTGCGCGGGAACCAGTGACTTTTGTCCCTCTCAGCAAAGAGAAAAACCCCCGGAAAATATGCGAACTAAAATCCACCCCCACTTGTTTCTGTTGCAGTGAACGGCTGCAGACGAGAATCTGGGGGAAATCCTTCTTTTCCTCTGCTCTCAAATTGCACGCTGTTGCCACGTTGCCTCACAGCTGTTCTCTGACAGATGGAATTCCGGCGGACCTGCCACAAAACACGACGTTCAGTGTGGCACTGTCAGTTGTTGAATAGTCATGGTTGTGATTCTTACTATGCGATAGTAAATATTACCATCTAAGAAACAGATTTTATCTTCAATTTAATTATTAATTACAATTATATCCTTAGAGACAGGGGCGGCGATTGGGAGGACGAGGCCAGAGGCGCTAACTTAAGAAAATTTGGGGGGCAAAGTTCGCATAAACAATATATATGTAAATAAATAACCCATCAAATATACGTACACATAGCTTACATTTTAAAAAGAAAGAATGATTTGAAGAGGTTTTCTCGGGCAATCAGCCAGGTGATTTCCGGATAGGCTTTCGAGAGCTCAGAAGCCTATCCGGAAATCACCTGGCTGATTGCCCGAGAAAACCTCTTGAATATTCGCCGTCAGGAAAGCTTCAAGAATTATTAAAGAATGATTTGTTTTGTAAACTTACTATTTACAGTGGAGTGCAACCCAAATCCGACTCGTCACTAACATTCACCTGACTGTCATTATCGCACCGTTTCTCAACCTCAATGGCAATTCCACTCTCATTTGAATCCGAACCATTCTCGTCTGAATCCGAATCCTCACCGCTCAGGTGACTTTCATCCTCCGAGCAGTATTCGATTACCAACTTGTCAACTTCTACTTCAATAATTCCGTCTTGGACCCAATATTCCTCTTGTTTCCCCTTTACTTTTTCGCAAGACCTTTTCCATTCTTCTTTGAGAAAGTTCTGAAATTCTTCTCTTGCAACTTCCAGTACTCTGCCTAAATTACGATCAACATTTTGTGATGCAATACGACCCTTTATGATACCCCAAACATACTCAATAGGGTTTAGATCGCAATGATAAGGTGGAAGACGAATAACGGGGTGGCCGTTTTCTACTGCAAGAGTGTCGACCCGATATTGCGGGGGCTTTTTGTTGGTTTTGATTAGCTGATATAATTCAGCCTTTCGAAGGTTATCTGAAAATTCAATTGAATTGTCTTTCAACCAGTCCTGCATTGCAGCTTTAGTGCTGCCTATTGTGGGAGATTTGTTGACTTGCACAGAATGGTAAGGCACATTGTCCATGACAATAATGCAGTTGGAGGGAATATTCGGTAACAATTGACTTTCAAACCATCGTTCAAAATTTTCAGAATTCATTTCCCCATGATAATGTCCGGTTTTCTGTTTAGCTTTGAACATAAGCAGACAGTTTGGTACGAAACAGTTTTCACTCCCGGCGTGAAGGATGATCACGCTTCTTCCAGCACTGGTATTTGATAAAGCGCCATGTACACTGCCTTCACCCTGCCAACACTTTTTCACCGTGTAGATCTCATGGATCCATATTTCATCTAAGTATATAACTGGCCTTTTCACGTCACTCTTCTCATTTCGCCTCAATGCCCTCAGAAAACTTGTTCAATTGGACACGATGTCACTCCTTTCCACCAAAGCACTTCTCGCGTTTTTGCACTTTCGGAAACGAAATCCTAAGTCATTGCAAATAATGTTGCGAAGAGTTTCATGACTTCCCCAAAAAATAATTTCTTTCTTTAATTTCGAAAGCACTTTTCTTACTGTTGGCACTTCATGTTCAATCGTATAAAAATTACCAATAGTTCTTCGAATCAAACTTGTCAAAATCGTCTACAACAATTCTACGCTTTTCGGCAGACCTGTGCTTGCCTGGTGTCGTAAATTTTCCCCTGGAATTTCCTTCTTGTAATTTTCTTTATGAAAGTGTCCGACATTCGAGCTGCAGCCGCCGCACGCTTTGTAGCTTGATTGACCGGAAATGTGTAACATTCTTCTCTCACTTCGTTGTCAAAAAATTTAACAACATTGGAAATCACCTCTCGGCTCTCACTATGTACGGGTTTGCCCTTCATTTTGGTACAAACAACATACACAACAAACGCACTCGAACTCAATGACCTTTCGTCCAAGTAAGTTTGGCAACATTGAAAGGGTGTCAGTAGTCGATCAGTCCTTGCTACATCCCCTCCCACCCGACCCAACCCTCAAACAAACAAGTTGCTTATAGGACAGCAGCGCCAGAGAGACTTTCTCATCTTTGCTGAGCAGTATATACCAGCGCAATTCTATCCTGCTGCCAATTTTCTTAGCCGTGCGTTTAGTTGATATATTGGGATGATTGATTTATTTGGTTTATTTTACTTCGCTTTTGTGCAACTTCTGATTAATCGCGAGGATGAGTGATGATATGATGGAAATGATGAAGGGACACTCACAAAGAACAGCCATTTCCAGGCTGGGATTCGAACCCTGGACTTCTGGTATATCGGGATGAATGTTGCCAACTACCTAGTTTATGGTTTCCTTCTTGAAGATGCTGTCTAACTAGGTGATGTACTGAGGAAGAAACCTATTTTATGACTCGTGTTGTGAGAAAACTATTGCACTTTGCTCTATCCCCGGAATCTATGGACCAAGGTCGCGCGTAGCGGCAAGGAAGGGGAATTCGAATGAGCAGAGCGAAGCAGTACACGCTACTGGGAAGGCTGGTTACTGCAGTCGCTTCCCCCTCCACGAAATATTTCCTCGCGCGTGTTCATTGGTGGAACCGTCTCGCGTTATTACTTGCGCAGAGACTTGTTTTTCTTCGCTTGCTCCAGAGATACCTGAAACAGAGTTTAGTTGCTGATAAATGGTTTCAATTGATTGATCGATCTGTTGTTTAAAGTCCACTTTATGCACAGATAGGCTAATCGGGACTGGGCCTACAGTTTAGAGTGGGACCCGAAACACTGTGCCATGTGCCTCCACCGGGTGCCGAACCCAGGACCCCTTGATTACAAAGCGACGAAGCTAAAACTATGCCATCGGGGAGGCTCTGTCGATAAATGGCCTTAATACGAGGGGTGTCCCATAAGTAGTGAGCCTGATGGGGTTCCCAAAGTTCAATCTGAAAATAATTTGGGGATTTGAAATAGCAATTCCTTATAAGTGTATATGCAAAGAAGTGTCCAGTTCGAACCATCCTATTCGTCTTTGCAGGAGCTAGAAGTGTGCTAAGTGCGTAACATCAGAAAAATTAAGAGAGAAGAGGTACGAGCAGTGATCAATTATCTGTTGAACATGAGGTTGAGTCCCAAGGAAATCCATGAGGATGTGGTGACAACATTAGGAGAGGATGCTCCATCCTCTGCAACAGTGAAGAGATGAGTAGCCGAATTTAAGTGGGGGAGAGTGAGTGTGGAAGATGGCCCTTGCCCAGGCAGGCCAGTGGAGATGGTGACACAAGAAAATGTAGAAAAAACGCACAAGATTATTCTTACAGACTATGACTATGCGATATATTGCAGAGGAACTGAAGATGTCCAAATAAACAGTGGAGCGCATTGTGGATGACCAGTTGGAGATGAAAAAGGTTTATTCGCGTTGGGTTCCAAAACGTCTGACAAGTGAACAAAAGTTGACAAGACACATGATCTCAGAACGAAATCTTGAGCTGTTCCAGGCCGATCCAGACGGACTTGTTGAACGACTTGTGACTGTTGACGAAACTTGGGCTCATTACTATGTATCGGAGCCAAAACAGACATCAAAACAGTGGAAACACCCCAGCTCCCCCACCCCAAAGAAGGCAAAGTCCGGTCCCTCTGCTGGGAAAGTGGTGACGACAGTCTTCTGGGACTCTAAGGGTGTTTTGTTGGTCGATCATCTCCGAAAGGGAAACACCTTGACAGGAGAGCACTATGCTTCCCAGGTGAGACAATTGGGTGTTTTGAAGACTAAGCGACGGGGAAAGCTCTCTAAAGGGGTGATTCTGCATCAGGACAATGCACGTGTTCACACATCGCTTGTTGCGATGACAACCATCCGTGATTGTGGGTTCGAATTGTTGGAACATCCCCCTTATTCACCCGATCTTGCTCCATCAGACTTTCATCTCTTCCCTAACTGACAAAAGCTTTGTGCTGTGTGCATTATCAGTGTGATGATGACGTCATCAGTGCTGTGGGTGACTATTTTGCAAGCCTTGAGGAAAGCTTTAATGGGACTGGGATAAAAGCACTGCAGAAGCGTTGGCAAATGTCTGTGGACCTGCAGGAAAACTACGTAGAGAAATAGGTTGCTATTGTGGTCCCATCCTGTTCCCTTCTAGGTTAGGCTCGCTACTTATGGGACACCCCTCGTAGTTTTGTTAGTTTGGAAATTGCTGATAAATTTTCTTTGTTTCCCCAGGATGATACAGAAAGCCTTCAGGAGGCACCATATCAATGTCAACTGCGTGGACCCTTTCGGAAGAGGGGCGCTGCTGATGGCCATCGACAACGAGAACCTGGAGATGGTGGAGCTGCTGGTGGTGATGGGCGTGGAAACGAAGGACGCTCTCCTGCATTCCATCAACGTGGAGTTCGTTGAGGCCGTTGAACTGCTTCTGGAGCACGAGGAACTCATCCACAAGGACGGCCAGCTATACGTAAGTCCCTGGGAGATTTAATTTACTGCAAAAATCACCATAGAGCTATTTCGCATGGTATTTAAAGAGCAAATTAACTACTCTGGAACTTCAAACTTCCCTAAACGTGCGACCATGAAAATAGGCGGCTAAACAGAATCGTGCTGGTGCCACATATGGGAAAGTAAAACGAGAGCGGGACAAATGTAGCTGGTTACCGCTCTCTGTGTGGCAATGTCAACCGGGCTGTGCTGCCTAGTACGAGCGTCAGACCGACCTCTCTCCCGGGCATACAGTTGTCATTCCTGACCTTTCGAGCAATACTGTCAGTTTGAATCACACGGATTACAAAGACCAACTCTACAACGAAATATTCCATTCTCTTAAACCTCTGAACACATGAGGTTGTGCTCCGACGTGGCAACAGCGCGAACTTCTGCTACCAGCCTAATTTCATGGCTGTGCGTTTAGACATGTATGAATTTAGCAACTTGAGTTCACTTCATGTTATAGCTCTGTGAATTTTGACCTCTCTAGCCAAGAGACAAAGGTTTAGTTTCTGTAAATGTCAATAGATGGCACAGTTTTGGTCTTACGTCACCCACGCACACAGGTCACTTCACTTCCAGTTGCCCTACACTTGTTGCTTGTTTAAGTGGACACCCGACGTGACGGACGAGCTCAACAGGAGATAGGATTTGACAGCACGTAGTGGTAGTGATATATGTTTAGTAGTTAGTTGTTTAACACTAATTAGTTTGTTTTGTAGGAGTAGTATTAGTAATTATTTTTCTTGTTGAGCTCCTGTCCGAATGATCGTCATAACAGACAAAAAGGGGGGATCTATACACAGACATGATTTCATAATTAATACTGGATAATTCCCATTGTATTAAAAAGACAATCGTGGATTCAACCCATGAATATATAAATTAACAGCAGAGAGAGTCACTTGTTATATTGGAATAATGCCACTATTAATGTTAAATTAGTGTTACTGTTAAGTATAAAATGGATCAATATCATTATGAATATTATTGTAATATTTTCGGTGAGAGTTTATGTAGTTCATTATTGTTGTTAAAATTCAAGTAATTAAAATTAATAAACTGTCTTATACTATCTAGTGCCTTTCTTTTCATGCTTTGATGAAAATAATAATTACTGACTTAATATCACGAACCTTTGAGGGTCAGTTATGCAGATTGATAGCAATCGTTTCTCTGTGTTCCGTAGGAGTGTTATACAGCCCAATTAAAATATTGCAACGTATTTCCGAGCCAGAAATAAGAACGAAGGGGCTATAATGTTATACGTGACATAAAACAGATTTAGGTTAATATGTCTAGTTCTTTTAAAACTTATCAATCAATATTGCTAAATGTTTCTTCACATTAAAGTGCTTAAAGTGGAGGGGGTGTTGGGTTAATTAAACCATATCCACATCCCAGTTGTAGGAGACAATGCTGAAATATTTTTAGTTTTAAAGAAAACATGTCTCAGGAAGAAGGAAAACAATTATTTTAAGGTAAGAAAATTCCATTCTCTTTTCATCGAATTTGCTCGAGCTCATTGAAACCTACGTTTGAGCACATGTGCTGCTAGTTCTTACAAAATTTCTGATAAGTTGTAGAAATTCTAAGGTGTGGATTGTATACAGTATGTAACATTGTTATTCATGCACATAGAATTTCCGAGGAAAAAATGTCATATCTAGTAGTAAATATAATCATTTTCATATGTACCTGGAAATTAATTTTAATGAAGGTTTCACCAAAAAATGTCAATAAAAATGTATGTTCAAAGTATGAAAAACTAAATATGCTGACCAAGGCAGTAATTTATTTTATTAAAAACATAAACTAAAACGTAACGTTTCAACCTTCTAGCAAGGTCTTCATCAGACTTGATACAGAGTCTGATGAAGACCTTGCTAGAAGGTTGAAACGTTACGTTTTAGTTTATGTTTTTAATAAAATAAATTACTGCCTTGGTCAGCATATTTAGTTTTTCATAATCATGGAAACAAGGCTTAATGGTGTTATGTTCAAAGTGTATAAACAGAGCATCTAATTTGTGGGAAAAGAGAAAAACACGCTGTTTCATGCAACATTGTTATTCGTACAGGCAAGAGTTTCAATCTTCCTCGCATACAGCGCCACCGCTATTCGGGCGATTTCGTGCAGTTTGCAACTTCGTAACAAGTTTGAAAATGCAGACGAGCTCCCCGTCAAGCGGAATGCTGGCGAAGGTATTGTTGTAGGCCTATCGTCTATCTATCAGCGTGTTCGAAATGGCCAAGGTGAAGGAACTTAGTTCTGATCTGAAGGATGTTATTATAAATTTGGCACTTAGAGGTTATTCGTTAAGACAAATTGGACCGACAAACAGTCAATAAATCACACTCCACAGTTCAATACATAGTAAACAAATTTAGAGAAGAAGGTTCAACACAAAATGTGCCGAGAAAACCAAAAGAGAAACTGTTGAATAAACGTGATGAACGCTTTATTTGAAAAATAGTGCGAGAAAACCCCCGACTAAGTGTTCCTCAGTTACGACCGTTAGTAGAAAATGTTGCTGGCAAGATGATGTCCGATCAAACAGTCCGACGTGCCTTGTGGTAGCATGGATATCATGGCAGAATACCACGAAAGAGGTCGTATGTAAATAAGGTGAATCGCATTCGCGAAAAAGCACATCCACAAGGACCAGGAATTTTGGGATAGTGTCATATGGTCAGACGAGTCCAAGATTAATATATACGGGTCAGATGGGATAAATAGGGTCTGAAAAAAATCAAATTTAGACAATGATCACATTAACACAGTTCCAACAGTTTGATTGATTGAGTTAGTTTATTTTACTTCGCGTTTTGTGCCTCTTGGCTAATTTGCGAAGATGGGGATGAGTGATCAAATGATGAATGGACATTTACAAACAACCAAACCCTAGCGGGATTCGAACCCGGGACCCTTGGCGTCGCAGCGCGATGTGCTAACCACCCGGCCACAGGGTCCGGCCGTTCCAACAGTTAAACACGGTGGTGGGTCATTAATGATTTGGGGCTGTATGTCGTCCAAAGGTGTTGGTACCATCCAGTTTATTGATGGTATCATGGATGCATATGTCTATTTGGACATATTGAAGAACAATGTAAAGCAGAGTGCCCAAAAAAATGGACATGCCGCCTATCTACAGATTCCAACAAGACAATGACAGTAAGCATAAGGCACGAGTTAACATGAATTGGCTAATATGGAATGTGCCCAAACTACTACAAACACCAGCTCAAAGTCCAGACTTAAATCCCATTGAGCATTTATGGGTAATTTTGAAGAGGCGAGTCCATAAAGCAGCGTCAAGTCCAAACAAGAGTTGAAATCTGTTGTGCAAGCCGAGTAGAACAAAATAAGCTTTGAAACATGTCGGAAACTGGTTAATTCTATGAAGAACAGGTGTCGAGCAGTAATTAAAGCCAAAGAATACGCATCAAAGTATTAGAAGTGTCAGTCAATTTGCTCTGAATATATTTTTATCTTTTATATTATTAACTATACGAATAGAAAAGTTGTACAAAGAATTGCATGTTTCTCTTTCAGTTTCATTTAATTTATTATTGTCATTGGATATACAGAATTTGGGTAAGATTTTATGTTCCTAATGATATTAGTTATTGAATTGTAAAGAAACAATTTCAAAAGAGTGTATTTCCTTTCAGATATTAAAGCATTTTCTTTGAAAATCCGTGTGTACGAATAAGAATGTTACATATTGTATTGTTTAAGGTAAACTTTAAATGTGGGATGGAACCTTCTGTATCGCTTGCTGGGCAAAATCAAATTATTTTTATTCGCTCTGCAAGAGAGGTGGTGGATTTCTCGAATTGTATTCTTATTACTTGAGTGAGTTTAATAAAGTTTTTATCACAATACAGTGCAGTCAACTATTCATATAATTCTTCTATACATCCGTAGGCGAGAACTGGATTGCAGTATACTGCAATATAAAAGGAAGTGAAGAAAAAACTAATTCTCATGCTTTACTGCTATTTCGAAGATATTTCGGGCAGGAGTTCAACCCCCTTCCTCTCGACACGCCCTTGAAAGTTAAGAAGTTGCAACTTATTCTGCTTTGTACAAAATTCAGAACACAGCAACAGATTGAGAAAGTTAGTTCAAGAATTAAATACATGTAAATAAAATTTAGTTTTTTACGTGACTTGTGTTGCAAAGGTGAAATGACATATTGATTGCAGGCCAATTGACAGACATGAACAGCAATTTAATTAAAACAGAGTTGTAAGATAATGGATATTGTGATAAAGTATCAATGCGTATGTTATACGCTTTATTATTCATTGAGAGAGGAGGAATTGAAATTCATAAAGTATGTTTTGAGTTACAAGAGTTGAAATACTGCATGGTGGCATGCTGACGTACTTTTTTATGTTCGAATAGTTTTATATTCTGTTCTGTTTTTACAACGCAGAATAATAAATAAATTATCGTGCTACACAAGGAGATATGGTTTTATTAACCCAACAAACAGAACACAGCCGTATGTTATCCCCAGTTAATAAAATATGCGTAAACATAAAGTAGCAAAAATAATTGTGTAGATATTCCCTTATCTGTTTCCTTGTCTTCATGCTGAACCTTACAAACATTCACTCACCTAGCAATTTTCACTTGAAGCACTAACAAACTATAGTTATGTTACGGGGATATACGTAATTCAATATACCATATTTATGTATTGAAAATACATCTAATCCTAAAGACTACTTTGCTGACCATCATGCCCAAGCAACGTAGAGACTTAGTAAACAATAGCTTGAGGAAGGGTAGTGCTTAATCTGGTGTTGAAAGTATCAAAAGACCATTCTTGTTCCTGCGATTTCTAAAGGCCACGGTATGACGTGAAGTTACTTAAATGTAAAACTCCTGCCAATAGAATATGTATATCTCTTGAAGAATTATGACACGTTTTGGGAATATATGATGTAGTACGTAAATAATATACATGAATGTGTTTCTTTAAAATACATTTTTGCCAGATTAGAGACTGCATTCCATATACAAATGTTGATAAACTTCTTGCATTTGGTAGAGCTGGGAGAAGGTGGACTGGAACACTGCCACGTTCACCCCCGACATCACCCCTCTGATTCTGGCTGCCCACAGAAACAATTACGAGATCCTCAAGATACTCCTGGACAGGGGGGCTATGCTACCCATGCCACATGACATAAGGTAATTGTCTTCGCCCATTATTTCACTTCGATTGAGTTTTAACCAGATTATTAGAGGAATTATGCCACAAGGTTTAATTCCAGATCCAGATTTTGAACACTCCCGATATGTATGTACCGAATCATTTTTTTCTTTGTACTCTTGGCAATCGTGAGACAAAAGTAGTGCATTTTTCAATTAATCACAAGAATATTCATATAGTGTGTTTGACAGTAGAAAAGTGTTTGTAAATACTTTTCACACTTCATCATCAATTGAAACGTATTAGAAAAGTGTTTGTAATTGTAAAAGAAGAGTAAAAGGTACCTTCCACACTTCTTCATCAATTGAAAGTTACTAGAAAATCGTTTGTGATTGTAAAGAAGAGTGCAGTGCAAGGTATTTTCACACTTCTACAAAAATTGAAACTCATTTATACAATGTTCGTTGTCGCCGTCGCCATATTGTTTGCATAGTGTACACTGTCTATACATAAGTGCATAGTCTACACTGTCTACACTACATGTAGAATGTAGACTGCCGATTCTTACCCACAGACGCACATCATTGGTGACAATGGAATACTGTACATTTTGTCTTACTTTTACGTATTATTCAAGTTCTGGTTTTAAATTCTAGGTGCGGCTGCGACGACTGTATAAAATCTGTGGGGGAGGATTCTTTGAAGCACTCGCTGTCCCGAGTGAACGCCTACAGAGCCCTCGCCAGCCCCTCACTCATCGCCCTATCGTCCAGTGACCCCATCAGAACGGCCTTCGAACTCTCCTGGGAACTACGCAACCTGGCCTTCGCAGAACAGGAGAGCAAGTCCGAATACATGGTGAGAATTTTTCACCTGCAAGTTTGAAAGGCGCAAAGGTAAACTTGGCGCCATATTGACTTTAAATTGGGCCTTTGTGAGAAATATTAAGGGTAGGATACGCGGATAAAACACTGTCCCCGGTTCTTCAGGTACGAATGATGACTGACACGAATTATTTTTCAGTTGTGTTTCTTATATACGAAGTTAAGAAATGGTTTACTATATGCTTTCAATTCAATTTTCTTTGAGGGTGATAAAAACATCCCTGGGAGGGATGAAAATTATGTTCTTTTGCCGGGCATAATTTCTTTATGGGGGTTATCCCCGGCATCCCCCCGTTAATTCGCACACTGTCTTAAAGGTTAGTGAATATTGTTTCATAACTTTCGTCGAAGAGAACGTGACCTAAATTTCGTTCAGGTTTTGTGTTTTCTGGAAGAACTGAAGGTAACATGTTCAAAATCTCGGAATTTTCATCCTTCTGGATGGAAAATGGAGTACTCACACCTTTCAATGCTACTGACGGCTTGATAAAAACACCTACAAATGGATGCCGCCCAACGTATGTGGATAAATCTTTTCCTGATGGTATGAATCACATGAAAAGGAAAAACGTGGATGGCATATAAAAAAGTGCTGCATTACGTTTCAGAATACAAAAGCTTCTACCGCACCATCATTGCATGGCCAGTAACTAGAGCTTCCGACCCCGATATAGCAGTAGGAGAATAAATGATTTCCGTGTGTGAAGGATCTACTTTCCTTCTTTTCTGTTTTGGGTGGATGTGCCACGTTTGTCTTTTTTCTTTTGGTCATGTTTTATAAAGTATACACCCTACTCATTTGGAAAAAAAATATTTTCCGCCCAAAAACCTTCATCTACGCGATGTAAAGAAAATTTATTCAATAATTATTGAAAGGGTACATACACGATCAAAATGTTCTGCATAAAACTCAAAAGTAAAGCTGGGGTGTAAGGAGTGTTTTTTAAGAAGGCATTCAAGCGTCACCCTCACTTTCACGCAGACACCCTGGACTCCAATGTTGCAGACTAACGAAGCTCTGGTGTCTAGACTCCCAGCCAGTATAATCATCTTTAGATTTGAGTTGTATGCTCTCGATCTTTGTTTGTTATTGTTCTTTCAGCTTATTACCATTCATCCTCATCTTCGCGAATAGCAAAAGTGGCAGAAAAACGAAGTAAAATAAACAAAATCAATAATTCAATCAACCAAAAGTATGGCTAAAATTCCATTAAAAAATCCCTACAAGCGAGAGCGTCATTTAGGGTGGATTTAGAAGGTTTAATGTCGTGGTGTAAAACTAGAAATACTTTACATGTGTTTTTTCAATAATAAATGAATCAATTCTTTGTGGGACTGTTTGATCTTAGCTTAATCTTCGCTTTTATCGCAGGTATGTAGATTTTATTCCTCTGGTACATTGCTTTCAGTTTTGATAAAGATTTCATCTATGGATTTTAAACCAGACACTTCCTTCGTATCTGCTACTCGTCGGTGAGGCACTTTATCCCGTATTAAGTGACAGGTTGTTGGGGAGCCCGGAATTTTAATTGCAGACAATGAACGATTATCTAAATTTCCAGGTAAATTGAATTTTGGGCGTATTTCATGATAAACTTTGTGATAAAAAATAAGAATTATAAGCGTAATTATACTAGAATACCTCTGAAACGCGTGTTTAGTGTTGTAAATGACATACTTCCTGTAGCATTGCTATCATCCAATATGTGTGTTTAGGTGGTTGATTAATTTAATTATAGCTTAATTAATAATTATTTAATTAATTTGTAGCATTAATTTGACGGTACGATGGGAAGGAAGGGCAAAGGAGTGGGAAGAAGATTTGATTTCATTTCTGCTATTTAGCGTCGCCTTTCTTCCACTTCTGACTAATAGCGACGATGAGGATGATGTATGATATGATGAAATTGATGAACGGGCACTCACGGGATTCGAACCCTGGACCCCTGGTGTCGTAGCAGGATGTAATAACCACTCCGCCACGGAGGTTTGACGTGACAGGAAGAATCCTCTATCTCCGCCTTGGGTAACTGTTATGGCAGGCCGTGTGATTAAATCGGTGTTTTTTTTTTTTGTAAATATCTTTGAAGTGACGTTTTATGCGAATTCAGGGCTTTTTAAGTATGCTTAAAAAACATGACGTATTGATTACCCACATTTTCCAGGAACTGCGTTACCATTGCCAGAAGCTTGCAGTCGACTTGCTCTCCCACACAAGAAGCTCTCAGGAACTAGCAATTATTCTCAACCACGATCCTCAGAGCCCTCCTTATGAAGACGGCGACGTCATGAAGCTCGCGAGGCTTCAACTGGCCATCGACTACAAACAGAAAAAGGTAAGAGTCACTGCTATGCGAATTAAACTTCTTTCGGTATAGAATGAGGGATCACATTACATTACACTGGAAGACTGAAACAACATAAATTTACAATGATACTTCATAATGATGTGATAATCACCGAAACATGATGCCAAATTTGCCATCCAAATACAAGAATCATATAACGACGTGACTGAATCAATTGTTTGATCAGTTTCCTTATCAGTTCTCTTTTTTAAGTTGGTAACTTCATCGATACATTGTTCAATTATATAGAATACTAATACACTAGACACGTCTATCTTCGTTGGCTTATTTAGCGTCGCTACTTAGGTTGACTGTGCCGGAACGAATATCAATCTGTCCATCTTAACCAAACACAGTCCGTCTTCGTTAGCCACAACTACAGACGAGTCCAATGACAAAACTAGGGGTGACGGATTCAAGTGAAAAGCAAATGGGAAAGCAGGTTTAGCAAAACTTATCCCCTCCCCCTCTCGAAAGGGTTTGTTATGAGTTGCACAGCCATCACAAATGACAAACACTAAGAAGCAAGCGATAATAAACAACGGAAATAATACAAGGTAAACACACGTTTCTGAAATTCGCAGCTTATTTGCGCGCCTATTTATACCTACACTCTGTTTCGGGAATCTGTGGAGCAAGTCCGCTCATAAAGGTAGAGAAGTGGGGAAAGCGAGTGCGCGGAGCAACGCAATACGCGCTGCTGCAAACGACTGGTAGTTGCAGCAGCGTTTTCCCCTTCATGCACTCACCTCCCCTCTCACGAGTTCACTGGTCGTGCCCTCTCGAGTCCTACTTGCGCAGAGGACTTGTTTCCGTTCTCTTGCTCCAGTGATTCCCGGAACAGAGTGGACTTGCCCTTTCGCTTTTGGATTCGCCTACGCGAGCTAGACGTATCATCCACAGTGTTTCGATCAAGGACAGTCGACTCCCTATTCTTTAATTCAGAGTTGTTAAAGGTCCAGGAATTTTAAATAAATTCAATTCCGGTCCAGGAGAGAAAATCATTTTTTCTGAATGAATTTAAATACGGTCCTGGAACCTTTTTTCTGAATGAATTTAAATACGGTCCTGGAACCTTTTTTCTGAATGAATTTAAATACGGTCCAGGAACCTTTTTTTCCGAATCAGTTTAAATTGGGTCCCAGTTCGGTATTGAAATGAAACAATACGCAACTTGGATCGAATACGGACCTGACGATAAACAATTATCCACTTGTGAGCATGAAAGACTAATACAGGTGTTGGCTGTCTCGAGAATCTAAGGTACAAGGTAGAAATGGGCGAAACGCGAACGCTGCAGTCACGTTACCACTCTCCATGTAGCCCCATTCTCTCGCGCGAGTTCCTTCACTTGGTTGTAGCAGCACTGCCGTTCCCTGTTGCAATATCTGCTGGGAACACAGGAGCCTCACGTTACCTAATCGACGGCTCCTATTGGCTGCAGTTCCTGGATCGGATGCCGGAGCAACACGTGACGGGTTAGTTTGAACTCAATGTGACGGAATATCGTCCATTGCGTTGTGTAGTGTACAGTAACTCTTCGACAAGGGAGTTTTCGAATCTGGCCCACGAGAGAACAACAGCGTTTTGATTTATTCCCTGCGCTACGTTTTCTACAACCGCAGTGTGACATTCCAATATAAAACCTGGCGTGGTGCTATGCACAGGGGAACACTTTACCTTTACCTTTACCTCGCGGACATTTTTAGAAAGCAACTTTCAATCGGTCAAACCTAGTCTACGAATTGTAAATAAATTCAATCCCGGACTGGGAGAGAAATCAGCAAACGTAAATGAGTTCTAGACAGTGCATAACCTTTTCATATTTAAATCATTTCAATTCGGTCCAGGAACCTTCTTCCCGGATCAATTTAAATACGGTCCAGGAACATTTTTTTCCAGAATGAATTTCAGTTCGGTCCAGGAACCTTTTTCCCGCATCAATTTAAATAAGGTCCAGGAACCATTTTTCAGGAACAATAAAAATACGGTACAAGGACCTTTTTCAATGTAACAATACGCAACTTGGACCGAATTTAAATTCTGCGAGAAAAAAAGGTTCCGGTCCTGCAGCGGAACCCAATAGAACCCATTAGAATTTACGGGTTCCTGGACCTTTTACAACCCTACTTTAAACTGTCTAATGACCACAGTTGTTCAGTTTGTTTCATGTATGATTTCATAGTCAAGTTTCAAAAGAAATCAAGTTTTTGTACAGTCACCTACACGTAGATCCTGAAATAATAGCTTCCCTGCAAGGCGTTATGTGTGTTGCCTAACTCTACTGCTGTGGTAGAAGTTGCCATTGAAAATTTGCTATTAAATCCACTTATCGCCGTAGCAACGCACATAACGCCTTGCAGGGAAGCAAGTATTTCAGGATCTACGTGTCCCATTGTTATTGCCGGTGACTGTACCTCGAGTTGTTCTCTTCCAGTTTGTGGCGCACCCCAACATCCAGCAACTCCTGGCCACCTTGTGGTACGAGGGCCTTCCGGGATTTCGCCGGAAGTCTACCGTGAGGAAGTGCATGGACATCTGCTGCATAGCTGTGCTCTTCCCCTTCTACTGCTTCCTCTACGTCGTCGCCCCGACCACAAGGGCCGGGAAGCTGATGAGGAAGCCCTTCATGAAGTTCTTGATTCACGCCTCGTCTTACCTCTTCTTCCTTTGTAAGTACGATGAATCTTTGATGTGTTGGGCACTCACCTGACTGTGTTCCTTCTGCCCATTCTTGTCTAAGTTCTTGTAAATGTATATGTAAACCTACTTATGGTAGGTTGATAATCACTTTTCATGCATATTTATTTTCTATTAATTATTTATTACATTTTAATTAATGTAATATGTATTAATTACTGCATAATATTTTAATTCTGTAATTTATCTTTATTCTACATGTAGTTACTGATAACAGTTAGGTGGCAGAGCAACCAGCAGCAGAACTTTGTCCGCTGAATAAATATATATTATTAGTATTATTAAATGACAATTTAGGATATTCGTCCTGTAATTATATTGCGCTGGGAGATCAATAAACAATTAATCCTTCTTTGTGGTGTGTATTGCACACCAACATAAACACACAATTATTTTTAGCTTTTCTTATTTATAATTGCAAAGATTTCATTAGAAAATCAGCGTGATTAAAGTTTGGAGAGTAAAGATGGAAATAAAATTGAGTACAGTGGGATGAATAGGTATTACCAAGCAAATTGTACAGAGCATTCCCTGACATTCGCTACGAGACTCGGCAGCAAGCTGCCCGGCATCAGCGCTTGTCTTTCCCGGAGAACGGGTCAGCGACAGTCGATAGAGTCGGCTATGAAAATTACAGTTTTCATATTGTGTACCTACCTTGACTACAGAAGGTGTTGAAAATGATGTCCCTCTGCTGCAACACATTCCTGGCATCTCCGAAGAAAATTGGCATTTACACGTGCAAGTTCGTCTACTGTAATTCTTACAATTTTTCGTACATTACTCTCTTTTAACTCACGGATGGTGTGCGAATTGTCTTTGTATACTTTATTTCCCCATTTTTTCCCCACTTTTATTCAGAACTGACCCTGTTACTCGAAACGTTTTTACGGGGTTTAATATAAGCGACTGTCGCGGACCCGTTCACCGGGAAAGACAAGCGCTGATGCCGGACCGCTTGCCGCCGAGTCTCGTAGCGAATGTCAGGGAATGATCTGTATATTACAATGTTCATGCACTTTGTTTAACCCAATGAGAGTTTAAAGAAAACAAAACGCCAAGCAAGCTTCTGACAGTCCCTGCACAAGCATACTTCCAAATATATTCCTTAAAAGCACGTAGGATGCAAGAGAAAAATTAATTAAAACAGACATGGACTACTTGCCGAGAAATTCTTGTGCATCCCACTGTACAATGGTAAATATATATTGGTTCCTGAGGAACTAGGGTCCTGTGGTATCGAATGTTGACTCGTATGGACACGATAGTATACTGTTATTAGTTTCTTCTATTAGAAACCATTAAAAATCTCAGTCAATCAATGGTCGTTAATGTGAATGAATTTTTACCACTGTTTCTACCGACAATTCAGTAAAACGCTCTGGTAACCTCGAGGTTCGATGTCTCAGTGTCATGTAATGTGAGGAATCGCAAAAGATACTGACTTAGCATTACAGCAACTACAAAGATAAAACTTTAATTCCCAAACCGAATAGTTCAGTATGAATGCTACACCCACGTATTTTATGCAGTAAATGTTTACATTCTTGTGAATTTGTGAAGAGAAAGTAATAATATGTTTGTTTTCATTTCAGTTATCCTGATCCTAGTGTCCCAAAGGGCGGAGGTGCTGGTCATTCAGCTATTTGGAACGGATTCGATGATCATGAACCTAGAAAAGCAACTCGCGAGGCAGAGAGGCAACCGGCCTTCTATCCTAGAATGCATCGTCATATTTTATGTTTTGGGTACGTATTGTGTTCCTAACCTTTAAAACAAGCATTACGGTGTGAAAAATCTGACAAGCGTATGTGATGAAGGAGTCAAACATAAAAAAACACCGAATTCTGACGGACATGTCATCCTCTTGAAAGATCTGCTTGTTACTACTTTCTTACAACCTGGAATAATGATCCACCTACCATACTACAATCTTCTCGTTTCATTAGGAGACATAGTTTACTATCAGTATATTAACTTAAGATTTTAATGTTGTAATAATTTGTTTCAATTTTTTTATTTTTTTAAATTTTAAATATATTTATTTACTAGAACAGATTTACTTGTAGAAGAGTCAATAAATCTAGCAGTGTAAACACCGAACTGATCTTTGTTATCATTTTTGTACCTCGTATAATTTTAGGAGTTGAAAACCCCTTTGCGAGAAGTCATGTAGTATATTTCGTTTGCGTACTGGCCATACAGATTGGCTGAAAAGAATGTAGAAATAACTGACATATAGAGTTTGAAGAACTTCTTCGCGAAATAATACTTTGTGTGCTACAATGCAGGGTTTTCTTACCTTCTTTTTACATATAGGCTACTGCTACATAAACTGTTAACTTAAGAATCGAAAGATTTAAACATACAAATTAGTAATTTTGCCTGTAATGTCACGTGTATGTGAAATTTGGTCCCTTGCCCAAAAGACTGAATATAAAACAAGAGTTATGGTAAATTAAATCATTCAGCAAGGATTTAAAAGAGATGGAAGAAAACAGGACAGTTGAGAAAATAATGATCGTTATTGAGGAACCTGATGGTCAGAAACTTTTAGATAAATCAAGACGAAAGTGCAAGGGTAATCTTGAAATAGGCTTGCATTAAGTTGGAAACCATGGTAGACCGGACTGGTCTTTCTCAGGAGATAGTGTCAATGTGAAACCTGCGAGTCTAGGAATATCATAGATTTAGTTAGCTCCTGCTCTGGTTTTTCAATCGCATCTCTGCGTATTGGAGGAGGTTTCGTATGTTCTGAGTGTATTCTCATATACAGTTGATTCGTCTATTGACTAAAGGTGTTTCCATTTCTCTCCAGGGTTCATATGGGAGGAGACCCAGGAGATCGTACGGGAGGGGATCCGCTGCTATCTAAGGAACATGTGGAACATGATCGACTTCCTCAGGAACTCCCTGTACGTGGCAGTGATCCTTCTGCGAACGGCCGCCTACATCCAGCAGCGGAAGGAGATAGCGCTCGACGAGAGGACGACCTACATCCCTCGGGAAGAGTGGGACGACTTCGATCCGCAGCTCATAGCAGAGGGACTCTTCGCTGCAGCCAACATCTTCAGGTGAGGCGACTCAAAACCTCTCTTCTGGTGAATCCCATGTAATCTCGGACGGTACTTGCTTGCAATAGTTAGCCAAGCTTACACATAGGCTAATCGAAAATGGATCTAGAGTTTCAAGTGATATAAAACCAATCAAAATCTCTCACCATGATCGAACCCTGGACATCTTGATTATAAGTTAATGACCAGGAAGGCCGGCACTTACCTGGTATCATTTATCACTATATGCACTAGAGAACCAAGAGAAAACTTAATCTGTGAACCCGTAGATTCGAACCCATATCATCTGTGATGATCTTCCATTTCTCATGAACAGGATAAGACATTTTTAAAATGGCCACTTGTAGCGTCCACTACATGTAATACCACGCTCTAGACCACAAATCATCTCTCAATGTACATTAACAATTTATGAGCCTCATATACTAAGAACAGAAATTTATAAAGCTGAACTTGAAGTTTAATTCCAATTTATGCACAGCTAGACTAATTGGAACTGGATCTACAATTTAAAGTAGTATCAGTACCACTATGTGCTCCACTGGGTATCGAACCCGAGACCCCTTGATTAGAAGGCGACGACATAACAACAACGCCATCGAGGAAACCCTAAGTTACTCCAATTTTGCTCCTTCCTTATACGTATATTCTTTCTTTTATCTGTGTGTTATGATTAAGGAAATGAGTAATTCTAAAATTTTAACTCTAAATGTTCCTATTCTTGTATACTATTCTAAAGTAGTAGTAGAAGAAACTTTCTTGATTTCGAAAACAAAATATTACGAATTCTATTGATTTCATTCTGGAAAGGCATAACGTTTCTATCACGAAATGGGAATCTGATTTCGATAAGGTAAACAAACTTAAGTAAAGGAAGCTCATATGTAAAAGACTGCATAAATAAAAATTGATTTTTAAATAGGCAGAAACTATCCAAATAACATAAAACCTTATATTTCACTTCGAAATACTATAGGTTAAGAGGATAAAAAGCCATGTTTTTAAAAAAAAATCGTAAACCAGTAGTTTTTTACAACCAGCCTTGTTAGCTTCTCTCCAACTGAGCCAATATTTGCTCTCTCTGTTTCAGCGCATTGAAACTAGTCCATCTGTTCTCCATCAACCCATACCTGGGACCGCTGCAGATCTCCCTGGGAAGGATGGTCATCGACATCGTGAAGTTTTTCTTCATTTACTCTCTGGTGCTTTTCGCTTTTGCGTGTGGTGAGTAAACATACAGGATGGTATTTGTGGTATCCCCTCTCTCGATACTTGCAGTTCGGTCCCGCATCCGGTTGAAAATATTTACTCCTGAAGGAATTATATATACATATATAACTCCTGAAGGAATTATATATACATATATAACTCCTGAAGGAATTATATATACATATATAACTTGACGCTTCGCAAGAAGTCACTGAAATTCCCTCTGAATTATTTTTTAATATCACACTGTATTCTCATGTCCACACACTCTCACTCTCCCTCCCTCTCTCTCTCTCACTCTCACTCTCCCTCTCTCTCTCTCTCTCACACACACACACACGCACTCTCTCTCTCTCTCTCTCTCTCTCTTTCTCTCAAGCACACACACACACACACAGTGTGTGAGTAAGAAATGGCGCATTTTTTTCAAAAGTAAGTTTACATGGAACTTGCATGAAGACCTTACAAACTTCCTACAAATTTAAATTATTTCTGTTGTTATAATTTTTTTACTGCTGTTTTCGTAGGTGAGTTTTGTGGGTGACAATAACGGGCAATTAACTACTCTACAAGATATGTTAAATAAGAAAGTACACTTTTTTAAAGTACACTTTATGCACAGAAATGCTAATCGCGACTGGACCTACACTTTAAAATGGTATCGGAACTATTAAATGACTCCACCGGGTATCGAATCAGAGACCTCTTGATTACAGAGCAACGATGTTACCACTACGCCAACGGCGAGGCCAGAATATAACATGCATACCAAAACTATTGTACTCTTACTAGGTTAAAATGGGAAGAAACATTTTGTTTCTGAAATATTAACAGTTGAACTTGAGTTATGCGTATGTCAAGGTGAAGAGAAAATAATACGTCTAACTGAGATTTAGATGCCATGTCATATCATTATTAACTGTAATTGTATCTATTTTGAGCAACAAGATTCAGCATTATAATACTGGTTAAATCTGTCATAAAGTGGCAAATTAACCAATCTAAAAGTTTGATTCTTAAATACAGTCATTACATTTACCATTTTATTAGTGAACACTTTGATACTGATATAAGTACTACAATAGACACTGTAGTTTTAGTTAACTAGAAATTCCCATACTGAACTTAAACATCTTTTTACTTTTAATGTTAACATGGAATCACATACAATATTATTGTCACTAAAAAATTCACAAATTGTTCAGTGCTCAAATGTAACTAAAAAATGATTCAGCAGGCCTACATAGGTAGAACTTAAACACTAAAGAGAAATATTATTTTGAACTTGGCCCTGGTTTGAGGAAATCAGACATTTTGGTTTAATTTCTCGGAACTGGAGACCGACCGCCGTTATGAATTTGAATTTAAAATTTTGGGTGCGTCAGCACTAAGGCTATTTTGCACCCGTCAAATTATACGGGGTCCAGCCCCTTATCGTTACACATAACAACTCTAAAGTTGCACAACTAAAATCATAAAATATTAAAATCTTCTGACTTTCGTTGAAAGCTGAGGCTGTAAAGGAGCACTCAGCAAAAATAAGGACAAAACACAGGAGAACACAAACAAAATTATACTGGCCATGGGGCCAGTCGCCAGAGCCTCGTTAGTCTGCAGTCCAGGGTGTACTACGTGGAAGTGAGGTTGACTATTGGGTGCACTACGTGGAAGGAGCACCCTTTACACCCCCGACCGCCGTTATGGCCAACTATCCTGTTTCGTATTTTAAACTCGCCTTTTGCTTTTGTAATTACAAGAAATGTATACTTTTGTGGCATTGTTGCAGCTTGGTTACGTACAAATGAAGTATATTTTGTGAAAAGTAGTACGTATAACACCGAATTACGTACAAATGCATTACATAGAAATAATGTTTCATTAACACGTTTTTAAATGATACGTATTTTGCCGGGACTTACTGTAATTTAAGCATAAAAGACAATTACGCAGAACTGAGTTACGTATAAAGCAGTCTCAACTGTAGATCTTTGAAATTTCTTTTTTAAAGACTAATAGCTTTGTTAAGAAAAATTATAAGTATATTTTTCTACAGAACCTAAAAATGCATAAGATGAAATCTCAGTTTAGTTATCATCGTTAAGTAAGGGTTTTGACACTCTATTTTTTTTTAAGTTTGAATTTATGTTTGCAAAATCTGTATTTCCATTTTTCGTAGGTCTAAATCAGCTACTGTGGTACTTCGCCGACATGGAGAGGAAGAAATGCTTCAGCCTTCCAGGGGGACTCCCCGACTGGAACAAGAACGCCGAGGCCTGTATGCGGTGGCGACGGTTTGGAAAGTAAGCGACAATTGAACAAAATTATACTAAGAAGTAGGATTATGATAATATTTTTAACATCAGTTGCGTCTCTTTGTTTGTATTTGCTAATAATTTCGAGATTAGCCAAAGGAAAGGCGACGTGAAAATAACCTAATTCTATCAATCAATCATTATTTCGTAACTACAATTTTTACCATGAATTTAAAAATTCTTTAAAGACAAAAAATGGTTATAGGGGATCATTTTGAAAGGAGTCTGCAAGTTTTGTTTTTCTCAAAATTTTGGGACTGGCTGTCGTCTCATCAGCTCCCCCCTGCGTAGTCCTAATATAAGTTATACTGTTTTCTTACTCCCTAGGTTGTTTTGCTGTGATGACTATTTCGTACAAATGAAGATAATGCCTGTCTTGTTTTACTGTGGACATGTGACAGACTGTTATACTGTTCAGAGAAATAAAATTATTCCTAAAATTTGCTGTAGTGACGGAGGTTATGATGTAACTAAATATTATCCATGTATCGCATTACCCTGAAGTGGGTAATATGACCGCAAAGGGAAAATTGTTGCGGTTTTTTTAAAAAAGTTTTTATTTTTAAGTCCACTTTATGCACAGGCAGGCTTATCGGGACCGGACGTACCGGAGAAGCTCTGCTTTGTCTTTCTCTAGTGGTAAAAGCTATAGGCCATTTTTTTTTTATTTGTTTGTGTAACCGACGTTGGTTTTTGTTAGCGACTCTTAGTACGCCACTAATATAGCGTTATTTCTGGCAACAATAACATTAAGAAAAACTGATTTACTGATTCATGTATGTTACGTGTTACAGAGTTTCCAAGATTTTGTTTTTGAACCTAATATGGGGCATTCCACTAAAAGTGGTCCTCCTCTATGCAAATATCAAAATGAATTAATATGGAAATTATTATTGTTTTAAATTGCATTAAGGTTTAGATATTTGTGAATGCATATAATTTGCACATTTCACCAATAAAACCTACTAGCATCTGCAGCCTATATGCTTCACAGGCAAATGAAATCAAAATTTGCTACATTTTTAAAGTGTCACACACGTAAAACGCTTTTGTTAATATTTTCACACATTCAGCTTATGCCATCATACTCAAGTTTTTTTCATTTATTAACAGACACCCAGTGACATGGCGTGACTTTTGCAAAAGTGTTACCGGCCATCAGACGTTATCATCTCCACTACACCCTACCCTGCCCTCCCCCCCAAGAAACATGCCTTCGATCTAGATTTTTGTTCATTTCGTTCTTTTTTTTTGCAATCCGCTCAATGATTTAGCCACAATAACTCCTAAAAAGAACTACCATCATGAGAGAGTTACCGCGAAAATCCAGTGAATAGTGGTCGAGCCTTGTCAACCATCTCTGTTTCTTTGCAAAGAGGTGGAAAGGGGAAGAAAAACCACACATTTCTCTGGTCAGTTTGACGTTTGTGCTAGCAGACAACAGAATTCCCCTTCTCCAACGGTGGAAGGAAAGTCCACATGTACGTACTACTTTGAGGTGGTGTTTTAAGTCCACTTTATGCACAGTAAGGCTAATCGGGACTGGACCTACAGTTTAAAGTGGGATCCATGTACGTACTACTGTTGCCAACTTAGTTTTTTGGAGCAAGGTTTGTCCAAATCACGAATCGCATCAAGTACTTATCTTTTCGTCTATTACGTAAACGGTCTCAGTTGAAGCTAAATTCAGTTTTGGCTTTGCAGTCTAGCTCTTGTTGCTTCAGAGAAATAGTATCCCCTTTTTAGGCGGGATTTAGCTCTTTTCTGGAAATCCATTATGACAACACTTGCTGATTCGGTAAGCCGGACCGGCAACTCTGCCCCTAAACAGGCATATGAATAACCTCCTAGTACACTTGCTTCTAAGCCTTTCCCCGCTGTTCCCTTGCATTGGCGCCCTTTCCTCTTGTTACCTTTTGAGGGTAGCAGAAAGGCCTGCCTCTTCGCTTTTGTGGCCTGCAGAAAAAATGTCCTCTACAATATACACTCGACTGTATCGCTGTCGGTTAACGTATTTAACAATGTTATTTTATTGAAAAAACTTTTTAATTTGCATTTTGCTGTTACCTGCGG
Source organism: Lepisma saccharinum (assembly GCF_977018435.1). Lineage (NCBI taxonomy): Eukaryota > Metazoa > Arthropoda > Insecta > Zygentoma > Lepismatidae > Lepisma > Lepisma saccharinum. The sequence continues at coordinate 111,065,590 of NC_139229.1, read as the reverse complement.
TAACACCGGTTACATACACGCCACGCCTCTGCAGACACCACAAAGTACTTCATGATTCTATAAAATCAGTTCATTATAAATATTTTAACCCAATCTCATGTCTGGAACCTTAAATGCTGTGTGTAAAATGTCACACATGTAACTCTGGAATACCCCATAGTATTACTTCGATTTATCAGATAACTAAAATCTTTGTCATTTGTTGAATTTCAAATTTCATTCTAATTACAAGTCGTTATTGTTAACGTCAAGTTATGAACAAAAGCTGCAAATTAGATACAAAGGAAATGTTCATGTTAGTATGTTGAAAACTTTTCAATCTTTGCATTGTAATTTAACTTATTTTCCATGATAAGAACACCGTATTTTACATAAATGTCCATTCGTTTCGACCGTATAAAAATATGATCATTAAAAACTCGACGAATCTTTTCCAGCTTGTTCGAATCCTCGCAATCGTTGTTTTGGGCTAGTTTTGGAATGGTTGGACTGGATGACTTCGAACTGACCGGAATAAAATCATACACCAGGTTCTGGGGCCTCCTAATGTTTGGCTCTTATTCAGTGATCAACGTGATTGTCCTACTAAACCTCTTGATTGCCATGATGTCCAATTCATACGCCATCATAGAAGTAAGTGGTTTACGTATAAAAAATGCTATCCCAAGTCGGGCTAAAAACATTGTGTCTTGGAAACCTATACAAGGTGCGGCAGAATTCATTAGACAGTTTGAAATTCCAAAAGTATGTATTGTAATATAAACTGTATATACAAGCACTTGTATTGCTACAAGGTACATACAAAAGCATTTCATTTGGTGTTACGATTTGAAAATAATGTCAGTGAGATGAGCTCCATTGTTCTGCAAACATTTATCTCTGCACGCTGTATAACAGATTCCATCGTCTTGCGCAGCATCTCCAGTGGAATGTTCTGAATTTCAGCTCTTATGGATTCCTTGAGCTCTTCGGTAGTGTGGGGTTGATTCACGTACACATTTGTTTTAAATATCCCCACAAGAAAAAAAATCGCATGGAGATAAGTCTGGCGAGCGTGAAGGCCATGTGCAGTCACGTCTGAAATCACGTTGCGTTGCAGTAGCCGAGTTATTGTTCTTGAAAAACACGCTCCACAGCATACGCGCGGTGCTCACTTGACCAGACATCCATGTCTACTGAAGGCTTTGAGCTGCTTCACTAAATAACGAGTGAAACAGCGCGCTATCTATCGGCAAACGTGAATGGCGCTCATTTCAAACTATCTAATGAATTCTTCCGCACCTTGTATGTTGCTTTAACAATTTAAATTTAACCCGTGTTGTAAGTAGTCTAAACTCTACTTTTGTTATTCTCGCTCTACCATTGCTTTTTACAGGCATCTCTCTGGTAGTTAACTCAAGGGAACCGGATATCTGTCGCTTTTGTTTCTGTCGCACCAATGAGGAATTTATAATTGTCTGTGTCATATGCATGTCGACTTAAAGTATCGCTTGATATTTCCGACCGCTATTCGGATGAGGCTTTAAAGTTGCTCATGCCGTTCTCCATTTCATATTTATGTGAAAAGGGATTTTCATCTCTGATTCAAGTGCAAATCAAGTACAGAAATACACTTTCAGATTTACGACTTCAGTTATCCACCTTTGAACCCAACATAGCCTAGCTTATGCGGAAAAGGCAACCCAAACCGTTCCATTAATTCAGTGAGTAAGAAAAAAATGCTTTCAATTTCAGTGTGTGTCTAGTTAGATGTTGGACTAGAGTAAATTAGGCTTTTAAATTACATATTTACTTTTCTAGAATGAAGTTTGTGTAATTTGTTTAAGCAAGCGTAAAAGAGAGCTTCTTAAAGTACTCGATGTTACCAAAAATATTATTATAAACTCGGTGCACGCCTCTACAAGTAATTAATTCTGTCGGCGCCCATTCTTATCGGTCCCATGAAGTGTAATGTCCTTCAAGGTGGGTCCCGGACTGAAAAAGGTTGAGGACCACTGTTCTAGATGGCTAATTGTTGTCGAGTAATTTTCATCCCTATACTTTTATGAGTTTGTGTAAACTCATCAGGGAACAGTTTTACGAAACATGAAACTGACATTTCAATCAAGCATTCAACAAGCGACCTGACACTGCCAATCTAACAATAAATGTCACTACTATACAGTGTGCACTCTTTATACATTGTTCCTGAATAGCATTTCAACATAAGTATGAAAGTAAAATCTGGATTAAATAATATTAAATTAAAAGTTTTACCTTAGTAGTAGTAAAAAGAGAAAGATAAAGATTACTATATAACTGTTGACTTTATTTTATTATTAATAAGTTTGAAGTTACAATCAGTAAAGTGATGAGGATTATATACCTGGTCTGTCTGTTTTGAGTACCCTTCGATACAACAATGTGCAAACACAATTACTGTGGATGAAATTATGCAATTAATGAAACAAGTATTTTTAATTCTTTGCAGGAACACTCTGATACCGAATGGAAGTTCGCTCGAACCAAACTCTGGATGAGCTATTTCGAAGAGGGTTGCACTCTTCCAACCCCCTTCAACCTGTTTCCCACCCCAAAAGTAATTTTCAAGATAATGGGACTAAGGAAGAAAGATAAAATGAGGAAGATGTCCACAAGGGTAAGTTCGCTATGTATGCTAAAAATTGCATCCAGTTTAAGATCTTATATCGAACATTTCGTGTTTTGCAACTAAAGCACCAACGTTCTTCTCGTTACAGAGGAAGGAGAAAGAGGTTAAGGAGAGAGACTACCGCTACACTGCTGTGATGAGGTCCCTTGTGTGGCGATATGTGTCAGCGATGCACAGGAAGATCGAAGAGAATCCTGTTACGGAAGACGATGTTAATGAGGTGAAGGCAGAGATAAACGCCATGCGATATGAAATGCTTGAGGTATTCGAGAAGAACGGAATGGACATATCTAGCGCTGAGAAGAAAGAGAAAGGTATGGCAGATCTTTTGTTAACGTAGCATAAAAGCTTTACGTTGACTGAAACAAACGTACCCCTATTGCTTATTCCCTTGACATTGGAACTTTAAAGGCATTCCACATACTACACTTTGTCCCTGGAATCTATGGAGCGAGCGAACGAAAACAAGTCGTCTGCGCAAGTAGGAGTCGAGAGGGCTCGACTAATGAAAGCGTGAGAAGGAAGTGAGTGCATGGAGGGGAAAACGCGGCTGCAGCTACAAGATCTTTGCAGCAACTCGCACTGCCTTGTTCCGTCCACTCGCTTTCTCCCCTTCTCTACTGTTATGTGCGACCTTGCTCCACAGCTCCTGAGACAGTGTAGGCCAGGGTGTTACGCTTATTCATAATTTAGTAGTTGGACATTCATAACGCTGCTATTGAAACAGATCTTATGACGTCAATTCTATTAGATGACGCAATTATGGACTAACCAGCGATAGTTCAGATTGTTGCGGCTATAAGAAAAACAAACTGATTATATACCGCGAAAAGAAGCAAACCGCTTTCTTTTCTACAAAAAATTGAATAAATCATGAAAAAGGAATATCACTTTTGTTGTGCAAGGTGTTGGATGAAACTCATGTAGCCTTCCACATCGCTATCATATCTACTTAAAGTTTATTCAATGTTCTATCTATTTCCACGGGAAATTTGTTCTATCTGGAGATCTTGTCGATAGGTTGCACGATAGTTTATTATTTTTTTAAAATTAAAGAAGCAGCTTACCATATTATTAACATGCCGCGGTTATCACAGCGCAATACGACGCCAGGAATCCCACATTCGAATCGCGGCCTAGGCATTCTTTGTGAGTGTTCATTCATCAATTTCTTCATAACATTATTCATCTTCATCTTTGCAGCTAGCCAAAGTGGCAGAAATGCGAAGTAAAATAAACCAATTCAAATACGTATTATTAATACGACATCTTACACATACGAATAATGTCGTCATCGTTAATCTTTGGTCTTGCAGCAATCCTTGGGAAGAAGATGAGGATGTGGGAGCGGCAACTGATGAAGGACTTTCGAGTGACCCCTCTGCAGGACCTGGATGAGGTGGAAGAGCTGGAGCAGGCTCCTGAGAACGAGGACATGAGGTCAAAGTTCCGCCGCTTAGCCAAACTGGCCGTTGCCAGGTCAGCCTCCAGGCGATGGGAAGAAGTGGTCACCGATGCATGCGTTGCGTAAGATGTTTACTTTTACATTGTTCTCTACCTTCATTTGTTGTTGCATGCTTTGCTCGCTTATTCGGCCTTATTTACAGCTTAACGAAGATAAGAGTTAGTGTTGCCCACAAGACGAGACGAGACGAGACTTTGGTCTGTCCCGTCCCGTCTCGTGAAAATGCTGTCTCGTCTCGTGTCTCGTCTCGAAAATATTCGTTTGTCCCGTCTCGTGTCCCGTCTCGAAGGGTTCTGTCTCGTCTCGTCTCGTCCCGTCTCGTTTTGTCCCGTCTCGTCTCGTAAAAGTGATCCGGGATATCAAGCCAACAAAAGTCAAAAGTAGCAGAAACACGAAATATTCTTCCGGAAAGTGGGATAAAGCTCCAAATATTTTACCCATTGCGTGGTGAGAATAAATAAGGTTCGTTAATCATGAGGACATTAATATTAAAAATGCAGTTTGTTGGTTACTGATTGCTAGGTATCTTATGAAATCTACTTTGTGGTTTTTCTCGGTTTATACAACTGCCTATCCATCGTACATTTATACCAAGTTTGTTAGAACCTGTCCCGTTTCCCGCGCTAGCGATCGCTCGACAGTTTTGGTGCCAATGAGAAACGAGAAAAAAGTCGTCTGCTGTGCAGCGAGGAGCGAATAGAAGTCAGAAGAGAGGAGCTTACGTAGACGTTGTTGCCACGTTGCGTATTTTAATTTGCTGCCTGGCTTTGGCTTTCCCCAGCACGGAGTTCATGCAGTCTTCAGCAGCAACACCGCTTGGTTTATGCTACAAACGCCAGCGATCAGCTACCGCGGGAAGCCGGACAGGTTGTAACAAACACGGTATAAGTGAGTGCTTTTTTTCATTACTGCTATACCTTTTGGAAGTCTTGAAATGTTTTCCAATAGACCTTCTTTCTTTCTGAATGTCGAACTTCCGTGCACTATGAAAATGTACATTTTTTCTTTAAATTCTAAGCTTGGCGCTGGGGAGCAACAAAAAAGTTTTTAAATGTGTAGTACGAACACAAAAGACTATTTAAAATTTCAATATTTAGTATATTACAAATAGAAAGCATTTATTGTTCTTAATATTGTTAAACATCTTCTATGACATAAGTTTCAAAAAGTGTTTCTTTGTGATATTGTGCTGTTTCTTATGCTCAGCTTATGACGCACATACTTCTTTATTTTCCCTTTAGCCTCTAAGTACGGTACCACCACCGCTTGATCTAATTTATCCTTCGGCAAGCACGCATCTAGAAATATATGTCGGGGGAGGATGTCTGAGCCAAGTGTTTCAGAAAAAATGATAATAATAACATTAACGACAACAATTAAGCAAATGTTTAAATTAATGCATTAATATAATTCATAGGTCTATTCACTTGAATATGTAAATTAATCAATTCTATTATTGTTATTGCATGACATGTTACAAAGATGGTAGAAGAATAGTAATATAACAGCACGAATATTAGCTAATATCTAGCTTACGTGTAGTTAAGATCGTCAAAATCTGCATAAAAACAGCTGTCCTGGCAAGAAAGTTAATGTCGAAAAAGGTGATGAATTGAATATTTGCTGAATAACAAAAAAAGATGTTACATCCAGTTGACGAAAAATAAAGTTCCTGATTAATATTTTATGCTCATTATTATAAGTAGTAGCGTACATAAAACTTCATTGATACTGTCATTCAAAGCACTATGATCCCAATAGAATCCTTGTTTTCTAGTAAGTTCGGCAGGAATATGTAACCCTCGATTATGCTAAACAAATATATTTTTTGTTTAGCTAGAGCAAGGCCCCAGGAGGATGCAAGAAGCCTTTCCTGCAAAAGTGTATGTTTTACGAAGCGAAGAAACGTGCAAAACCACCACGAATGGAAGGTAAACCTGCATTAAGTTTATATCGCACGTTTACAGAGCCGAGCCTCCTGAAGTTATAAAAATCCCAACTTCAATGATTCTTTTAGACATGCTATAGTTGAAAAAAATATGTTTAGATGCACCCAAAGTGCATCATTATCAGATTATGCATATAACGTGTTATTGGAATCAACATATTTGTGTAAATTGGGTGCCTCCCCGATGGCGTAGTAATAACGTCGAGGTTTTGTAATGAAGGGTCCTCGCGTCGATACTCAATGGAGGCACAAAATGGATCGGATCGCACTTTAAACTGTAGGTCGGTTCGCGATTTAGCCTATTTGCGAATCAAGTGGACTTAAAAAAAAATCAACCTTAAGAATATTAGAATAAACTAATTCACCCGCAGGTAAATCAAATTTCACATATCCTTCTTCATCCTCGTTCATAGACTTCCTGCAATACTCTTGCGTTGCATCCCACCAGGTGCGAAAAATGTGAAGTTATTATTTCCCCGTACTGCGTTATTTCTTTTCATAACAGTAAGGCTAAATTCTCGTTTTATCTGAACTTTTAAAAAATGTGCAAAATACGTCTCTATCTTTAAACAACCACCCTTTCCCATGTATGTGTAAAATAATCCCACTCTGTCTCTGAAAACCTCTTCCTAAGATCAAATGAAGGAACCAACTCTCAAGTTTCAACAATTATAAATTTTTGCTTAAATTTCCTATCATTTATACAAACAGTAGCACATATCACGTCCTTTGGTGCAACACTGTCAACAGCTAATGTTACTTTCCTCGTCCTTTTACTTCCAACCAGTGACGGCGCCAGGGAAATTTGACTGGGGGGGAGAAGCCTGGCAACAAAATATTGTAAGGGGGCAGTCACATTAAAACGCCCGAAAACACTACACATATATATACTTATATAATAATAATTATAATAATAATTATTATTAAAATTATTATTATATTCATGTATGGTGTTTTGTGTGTGTCTTTTATTTAGAGTGAACGTTTACTGCCTAAATTTACTTCTTGATTACGAGTTTATCTCCACATGATTAATTTTAATAAAGACATTAATTCCTTTTTATTGGGAAGTTGCGTTGTCTCTAGTGGTCTATTTCAGTATTGAAAGACATTCATAATTTTATAATTCATCGTCTTTCTTGAGATAATAATATAATAATATAAATGATGAAAATAATGCTTCTAAGAGTTTAATTTTCTTGCAAAATAAACGTGACGTTGGAAGAAATGAATCTTCTTAAGTATTAGAAACAATGTGAGGCACTTAGTGAAGTGCAATTCTCCTGTAGGAGAATTCTGCTCTATGTGCTTTGGAGAACACATTGCCCACCTTTGGTACGTTCAGGACTTAACATTTCTTCTCAATGGCAAGAACAGCCAAATGAGGCAGTTTGCATCCAGCATCCTGTTTCGAGCAAGCCTTTTCAAAGATTTTAAGGACAACCATCTTCGTAACGCTGAAGAGTTTTGGGCAAAATTTGTGTTTCACCTTTCAGGGAAATGTTATCACAGGATAAAAAAATCAGACAAAGGTTACAGTTATCTCATAATTCAAGAAATATTCTGATCCTGGCAATACTTACTCTTACTCTACCACTCCAACGTATGTCTGTGCTACCCAATTACAGGCACCTATGGAGTTCGTGGGAAGAAGTTCTTCGATTTTGATATGTACGAGAAAGAGCGAACCTGCATCTAATGATTGAAGAGTGGCAAATCCTAATAAGCGTTCTTTTACCTGCCCGCGATATGTTTTGAATCGAATTTTAAGTGTAAATTGCATTTTAAGGTTCACGTTCAATACATTTCCAAATAATATCCCCTCATTAACTTCAAGAGTATCGAAGAAATCCCCTTTGTTAAGGTTTCATCAGACTCATCATCTCGAAATTCAAGTCCCTGAATAGTAAGAAACCGCGATGAATCCACAACAAACTGACATGTAGTGTCGGGTTTTCTCCGATCACCTTTGGTCCAGGGTTCGATACCCAGTGGAGGCACTTTAAACTATAAGTCCAGTCCCGATTAGCCTTACTGTGCATAAAGTGGACTTCAAACGCCAAATCAACCAACCAACCAAATCTTGAATCAACTTTGAATGTATTTTAATAATTAGCGTTGTCACTAACGACCACGATTAGAATAATTTGCCCGTACTACAGATGATGTCTTGTGGTCCTGAAAATATTCGTGATGTTTTAAAATCATCCACATTCAACACTTTTTCCCAGTTCTTAAGACTGGTTAAAACTTAGGTTAATCTCGGCTATTACAGGACATAAATGAATGAGAAATCACCTATGCCCAGGTCGGCGCTCGAATCTTTGACGAAGCAAATTAATATTTGTTAATCAAGTTGGTATTATAAGCAGGAAAGTGATATCATGCAGAATACACCACTTTGAAAAGGTGAAAGTCGTCATACTCTTATAAATGAACTCTCTTATTATTCGATATTTAATTAACTTCAGTTGGGGGGCCCGGGTGGGAGGGGGCCGAAGTGTCTGACATGGGGCGTCTCCCTGCCCCTCTGGCGTCGTCACTGCTTCCAACCCTCTAATAACTTCGCTGCTGATAGCCTCACCTTCGAAATGGAAGCTTGTGTGTCGGCGAATAATACAAATAACTTGTGTTCACTTTCCCTCTTTCATTTAAAGTCTGCCGTTTTCCTTTTCAGCTTTTCCTGCAAAACTTCCTGTCAGCAAGCAAACCAAATTACAGAATTTTTATTGCCCCTCCCTTGCATCAACTTTCATTCCTACTTTAGGCCTGGATTTATGGCACGTACCCGCTACTGCAGGTCAACCTCGCCCCATGTTTGGTGTTTGCCCCCTGAAGCAACGGTGTCCATTGTTGAAAGCGAAACCTTTGTCAGTGGGGAACGGCGAAAAATAGTCTCGGAATACACCCTGGTCGTAAACAAGCTCCCGCCACCCTGACATTGCTGTCAGCTTCCCTTTGAAGTTCGATAAAACTACTTTGTGAAATGTGTTTAATAACGAGTGAAAATGTAGACAGTAGATACTACATGTATTTTGCTCATAAACTTGAAGGCTAAATTTACAGAATAAAAAGAACAGGTACAACATTCCTTCATCTGATTTAAAGAAAGGCTAATCGGAACTGGACCCACAGTTTAAAGTGGAGTTCAAATCACAATGTGCCTTCACCGGGTATCGAACCCGGGACCCCTTGATTACAAGGAGACGATGCTACCACTGTACCATCGGCGAGTCCCCTCATAGAACAAAGTATCCTTCTACGACGATTATACAGAACTTAGTGCACTTCCTTCATTTGAAATCTATTCTATATCAGCCTCAGTATTTCGTTATTACAATCCAAGGAATAGTATTCTCCTTAAATAAGAAATAAAGAAATAAAAAAAAACATTGGAAATAATCTTCAAACGGACGTAAAAAAATCGAACCCAACCACCTGCAGAATGCCTGAGGGAAACAACAAGAATTTTCTCAACAAAGACATATCCGAAATTTCCATAACATTCTAATAATTTCGCAACCCGTGCAAATAATCATGTGGTAAAATCTTGTCGTGGTTCCCTGTAAACACTAAAATCACCAAATTACTTCTTTCCATATTTCCCGTATTTTCTCCTCCTCTTTAGCTCTCAGCTGTTCGGAGTGGGATAATGCAAGATTATTTGTCCCTAATTATCTCGTTCTCTTAGTCTTGCTAATATCTTGGACTCCTTAATAACTTTCCCACAACTCCTTATCAATTTGTACTGCCATGTTTCCTACAATGCTTTTCCTACTTCTTAATAACAATCACTTCTGTACACCCATTGATGTAAAAATTAAATAATAAAAATGAACCATATCCGTCGGTCCGTTTATCTTTCCAACCTATAGAGCTGAGACTATTTTTACAAGATAAACCTCGGACGCAGACATTCCACGATCTTTTGGCCCCTCCTTCCACCTTCTCTACCTGCCCTTTTACTTGATGTTATTCAGAATTGTATTAGTATCTGGAGTACTATCGTAACATAAAGTTATTAACGTGGAATAATTTTTTTAAAAAAATGGGAAGTAACGCTGTGTTTCGAAAGAGTATAGGAAATAAGTTTAGGTATTAATTCATGCCTCTCTCTAGAATAGTCTTCTTATTTTGACTTAATACACGCTTATCAACGTTTCTAATTGAAATACTTTATTCCAAGCAAAGAAGTATTTGAAACTGATTAAAAATTTTGCTTTTATTTTTTCGAGACATTCGAGACGAGACGAGACTTTTCAAAAGCCGTCCCGTCCCGTCTCGTGTCTCGTCTCGAAAACGAGACGAGAAAGGCATTCCGTCTCGTCCCGTCTCGAATTTCAAAAGGTTTGTCCCGTCTCGTGTCTCATCTCGTTTTCGAGACGAGCCACGAGACGAGACGGGACATGTCCCGTCCCGTGAGCAACACTAATAAGAGTGCCCCGGCAATTTAGCAAACTAAAAGTCACCTTCATTTGTTTTCTGCTCTCGCTTATCCGTATCTCGTGCCTTTTATTGTTAAACTAGCTGATTACCCGGCGTTGCCCGGGTGCTTAATGAATACTAACTATAGCGTAAAATGTAACTAATTTTATTTACAGCTATTTAAAAGTATAAGTACAATATACAAATTATAAAGTAATATCTTTTACAAATTCACTATAGGTAATATAAATTTAAGTCAAAACTTGATTATGAACAACATTTTTAGTTCCACCTCCAGAAGCAAGAATAAATACATTGAACGGCATTGGGAGTGTCACTATTTATCTTAGCGACCCCGAAAACTATTGATTCAACACTAATATCGGTCGTTTTTTATTATTTTTACATGTCACCCCCTTCCCACCCCCACCCCTAGGGGTGCCAGGGGTGTTTTGGAGTTGGACGGCATTGGGAGAGTCACTATTCATCTTAGCGACCCCGACAACTATGGATTCCACACTAATATCGGTCGTTTTAATGTCACCCCTTTCCCAGCCCTACCCCTAGGGGTGCCAGTGGTGTCTTGGAGTTGAACGGCATTGGGAGTGTCACTATTCATCTTAGCGTCCCCGAAAACTATTGATTCCACGCTAATATAGGTCGTTTTTGATTATTTTTACATGTCACCCCCTTCCAACCCCCACCCCTAGGGGTGCCAAGGGTGTCTTGCAGTTGAACGGCATTGGGAGTGTCACTATCCATCTTAGTGACCCCGAAAACTATGGATTCCACACTAATATCGGTCGTTTTCGATTATTTTTACATGTCACCCCCTCCCACCCAGGGGTGTTAGGGGTGTCTTGGAGTTGAATGGCATTGGAAGTGTCACTATTCATCTTAGCGACCCGAAAACTATGGATTCCAAACTAATGTCGGTTGTTTTACATGTCACCCCCTTCCCGCCCCCCACTCCTAGGGGTGCCAGGGGTGTCTTGGAGTTGAACGGCATTGGGAGAGTCACTATTCTTCTTTGTGACCCCGACAACTATGGATTCCATACTAATATCGGTCGTTTTCGATTATTTTTACATTTCACCCCCTTCCTACCCCCACCCCTAGGGGTGCCAGGGGTGTCTTACCCCCACAGTATTTATTTCCAGATTGTAAGTCATATGTGTACCAAGTTTGGTCATCGTCAATACCACCAATTAGCTTAGATACTCCGAAAACTATGGATTCGACACTAATCTAGGTCATTTTTACATTTTATTTTTCACCCCCTCTCACCCCCCATGCCGATAGGTGATGAACTTGGAGTTGAACGGCATTCGGAGTATCACTATTCATCTTAGTGACCCCGAAAACGATTTATTCCACACTAATATCGGTCGTTTTCGATTATTTTTACATGTCACCCCCTACTCCCCTTATGGGTGCCAGGGGTGTCTTGGAGTTGAACGGCATTGGGAGAGTCACTATTCTTCTTTGTGACCCCGACAACTATGGATTCCATACTAATATCGGTCGTTTTCGATTATTTTTACATTTCACCCCCTTCCTACCCCCACCCCTAGGGGTGCCAGGGGTGTCTTACCCCCACAGTATTTATTTCCAGATTGTAAGTCATATGTGTACCAAGTTTGGTCATCGTCAATACCACCAATTAGCTTAGATACTCCGAAAACTATGGATTCGACACTAATCTAGGTCATTTTTACATTTTATTTTTCACCCCCTCTCACCCCCCATGCCGATAGGTGATGAACTTGGAGTTGAACGGCATTCGGAGTATCACTATTCATCTTAGTGACCCCGAAAACGATTTATTCCACACTAATATCGGTCGTTTTCGATTATTTTTACATGTCACCCCCTACTCCCCTTATGGGTGCCAGGGGTGTCTTACCCCCACAATATTTCTTTCGAGATTGCAAGTGATAGGTGTACCAAGTTTGGTTGAAATCGCTCCAGGCGTTCGAGAGTTATGCCGGAACAAACACACATACATACATACATACATACATACATACATACACACATACGTACATCCATTTTTATACAGCGTGTCCACAAAGTCCTGCTACCGTTACAATGAAAATTAACTCCTAAATGAGATAAAGACATGCGGTTTTTTGCAACGTGTTCTACAGCTTTCAAAATTTTATTTACAATTATCAGACTCAGCACACCACACACACCACACACATTGTGCCTTCTCCTGTGCTGTCGTCATTGTCGCTCACAACAAAATCTGCAAAGAAACAAAACAAAAAATAATAATAATAATAAAATACCACTACTTATTAAAACTTTGAGAGCTGTAGAACACGTTGCAAAAAACCGCATGTCTTTATCTCGTATAGTTTAAGAGCTATGTTTCATTGTAATGGTAGCAGGACTTTGTGGACACGCTGTATATTAGAAGAAGAGGATAAAGTAACAACGCAAGGATAAGAGTGATTTATTCATATAATCGTTTACGATTGTGATACTGGTGAACTTGAGTGACTATCTACCAACTTCAGATTAAAAACATTAAAACAATAACACAAACGCTGACCAAACTTCACAGGATATTGTTGACAGGGTCATGTAAAAGAAGAAGAAGAAATCTTGTGCCTTTTGACAGTGCTGCACAATTTGCAAATGCAGGAACATGGGAAGAATGCTAGAGGCTGATTACATGTGCCACATTCACTCTGCTCGCCTAAGGTTGAAAATTCGATTAAAGCATCACAGGGGCATTCTTCTTCGCCAAACTGCACGCATTTACATTTATACATTCCTTCTAATCAGCGTTGCCAACTTTTAAAAACGATAATACCGTACGCACATGGCAAACGGACCGGATTTTTGTCACCAGATCCGTACGCTTGGTTTAAGAATTTCTTAGGGAAATATTTACCCCCCACCCTTTACACGCATACACATATATTTGTTTTTCAAGGTTGATTATATATTTTAGCATTAAATTAATGACTTGTATAGCATTATATGCTAGTTAATCTCGAAGAAAACATGATATACAGGGTGATTTCGAACTCCCATTACAAACTTAGGGGGGTGAATCTAGAAGGAAAAACAAGCCGAAAGTGCCATGTGGCAAAATTACGAAAACGGCACCGTGTGACTGCCAGAGCCGTGAGAAAATCGGTTCACACCTCTTTCAAAGAGCAATAACGTCTGAACCACGAAAGATACGAAGATCGGCTCTGGCGGAAGTGGAGGAAGTCGTATCCAAACAATATCAGGGCGTTGAAATTGCGGCGCTTTTCGTAATGCGCAAGGGGAATCCCCACTGCATGTGAGCGGAAACTCGCGCAAAATGGAGAAAGACGACGAGGGAACATGCTGTCACAGGACGGTCGAAAAGTGACACATGGAGGGAGTCCCCAGAGGAGCGCATGAAGTGCGACAAATGGAACATGCTTGGACAGTGACTGTCGCGCATCCCAGATGGTACGCAAAACGGAGTGATGGATGTACACGTGCATGCTACGTGGAACGCAACGTGCAATTACAATTGCGATATGAACCACTACGTGCCCCCTCCCACCGGGAATTCGTTGAACCCGGGACCTCGGGAGTACAAGGTCAGCCGGAAGTCGGCTCTCTGAGGAGCAGCACCAAATACGTATCCACGTGCCCCACGAATGCTGGGACACGTTCGTATTGTTCTGTAGTACATTACTGCAGAGCGTGTAGAGGTATCCCATGCGAGTCCGACGTTAGTCATTAACGTTCTCACGTGAAGGACATGGAACGGGAGCGACCAACCCGTACTTACTGACGTTCCTTCCCGTTCGTAGCCTCTGTGATGCATGAAGGTGTGCGCTGACGTCATACTAGGAGTCACTCGCTATCCCTGGTCGAAGTTGACCCTTGCGCCCTCTGGGTATTGCAAGACTGTATGGAGAGAGCGCTGGACGTGACACATTGGTTGAGTACGTACACATGACGTATCTTCTGGGAACATTACGACGTTGTGGGTGTGTGTGGACGTGAAAACTCCCACGATGGTGCAATACAGTTTCGAGGAGTATGCAGACATGATGCTCATTTACGGGGAAGCGAGATGCAATGGAAGGGCTGCCCGTGCGATGTACCAGGAACGTTTCCCGGAACGTGTGACGCCATCACACACCATATTCGAAAAAGTGAACCGTCGTGTTCGTGAATCTGGAACATTTGTTGTGAGTAGAGTGGACACAGGTGCCCCAAGGACGAGGCGCACGCCTGCGGTGGAGGAGGCGATTCTTCATGCTGTGCACGAAGACCCTGGTACGAGTACCCGAATCGTAGCGCGGGATGTTGGTGTATCTCAGTCTGTAGTGTGGAATGTCCTTCATGATCAACAACTGCACCCATATCACCCCCAGAAGGTGCACGCCATGGGTCCCACAGATTTTGAACCACGTGTTCGCTTCTGCACATGGTTTGTGCGTCGTTGCGTGAATACGCCTCAGTTTCCACAGTTGGTGCTCTTCACGGATGAGGCGAAATTCACCAGAGAGGGTGTTTTTAATTCCCGCAACAGCCATGTGTGGGATGAAGAGAACCCATTCGCAACGAAAGCTCGTGGGTTCCAGCAGCGAATGGGCATCAACGTCTGGGCAGGAATACTGGCCGGTCGTTTAATTGGCCCATACGTACTTCCCACCAATCTCACAGGTCGTACTTATCTGATTTTTCTCCAAGAGACATTGCCCGAGATGTTGGAAAATGTGCCAATGGCCATTAGGCAAAACATGTGGTTCCAGCATGATGGGGCGCCACCCCACTTTGCACGGGACGTACGGGACCATCTGACCCACAGATATGACAGGCAATGGATAGGGCGTGCCGGGCCCGTGCCGTGGCCCCCACGATCTCCCGACTTAACGCCCCTGGACTTTTTTCTATGGGGGCGCATGAAGAGTCTCATTTATGAAACCCCCATCGAGTCTGAGCATGACCTTGTTGCTAGGATTGTGGCAGCAGCGGACTTCATTCGAGAGAATCCACTGGTCTTCAATCGTTTGTATGAGAACATTCTTCGAAGGTACAATGTGTGCATCGATGTTGGTGGTCGTCATATTGAGCCCCTGTTGTGAGTTTCCGTTCTGCACACGCCAAAGGATGTTTTCATACTGTCCTTCGCAGTGCTTACGTGCTGCATTCCGAGTTCATCGTCGTTCCTTCATACCATCGGTAATGAACAGAAACATCAAGCAGCAATGATTCAAGATTTAGCACAAGTTGCCTATTTTTCAGGACAAAGGGTCAATATCTGTGTTACTGATTTTTATCTGTTTGTGCTACTGTCTGTTTTCCTTCCGCCAAAGTGATACTGTACATTCCAATGTGAAACCCTTCATACGTACGTGCGAATTTCTTTCCTTTTTTTTTTTTTTTGTGGCTGTGCCTTTTAGGGAGGTGTCCCTGCATTCGTGGGGCACGTGGATACGTATTTGGTGCTGCTCCTCAGAGAGCCGACTTCCGGCTGACCTTGTACTCCCGAGGTCCCGGGTTCAACGAATTCCCGGTGGGAGGGGGCACGTAGTGGTTCATATCGCAATTGTAATTGCACGTTGCGTTCCACGTAGCATGCACGTGTACATCCATCACTCCGTTTTGCGTACCATCTGGGATGCGCGACAGTCACTGTCCAAGCATGTTCCATTTGTCGCATTTCATGCGCTCCTCTGGGGACTCCCTCCATGTGTCACTTTTCGACCGTCCTGTGACAGCATGTTCCCTCGTCGTCTTTCTCCATTTTGCGCGAGTTTCCGCTCACATGCAGTGGGGATTCCCCATTTCCTTTGGGGATTCCCCTTGCGCATTACGAAAAGCGCCGCAATTTCAACGCCCTGATATTGTTTGGATACGACTTCCTCCACTTCCGCCAGAGCCGATCTTCGTATCTTTCGTGGTTCAGACGTTATTGCTCTTTGAAAGAGGTGTGAACCGATTTTCTCACGGCTCTGGCAGCCACACGGTGCCGTTTTCGTAATTTTGCCACATGGCACTTTCGGCTTGTTTTTCCTTCTAGATTCACCCCCCTAAGTTTGTAATGGGAGTTCGAAATCACCCTGTATAATAAAGAAAATATTGACAAACTGGATCCTATTTACGTAACAGACTAGTGGCGTATTTTAGATGAGAGGAATCGAAATTGAGATCACCTAAATGCCCTCGAATTGAGTAATTTGTGGTTAAAATCACTTGACTTAAAATTTCTACTTTGCCAAGTACTGTCCTTAATGAACGAGGCTAACAATCGTATCTGAACAAAATAAAAAAATTACAAGAAATTAGCACTCAGAGTGAAATAGTAAATATATATCTGTACGGTGGCTTGTTTGCCAAGAAAAAATAAACTGTCCTTGCACCCCCAGTTTTGACACCAAACATAGCCGCTTCTGTCTCTGTAAACAACAACACGGGAGGAAAAATATCGACTTACCAAACATTAGCAATGAAAGCTGATGCAGTTCTCTCGATTTGTAGAGGTATCGTTTTCGCCTTGTAATCAAGGTATCCCGGTCTCGATATCTCGATACCCTGTGGGGGTAGCTACATGGCACATTGGTTTGGATACAACTTTAAACTGTAGGCCCCGTCCCGATTAGCCTAAAGTGAACTTAAAACAACAAGTCAAACAAAGTTCACGCATGTACAGTCACTGTCGATGCACTGAGTAACAAGCATACACCAATTCATGGTCGATGTAGAAAAGAGGTTCCTGTTCTTCAATTTTATCAGATTTGATTTACCGAAAACACGTTCAGTCAACATTTGAATGTAGGAGGGATAAACAGCAAGTGAAAATTTGAACAAGCCGTTCATTTAGAGTACGGACCAACATCTGGACCGTACACCCGTACGTGCCATGAAATTTCCATACATGTACGATCAGGAGAGTACGGTTGGCAACGCTGCTTCTAATTGAAACTAGACAACGAAAGGTGTTGGAAAACAGAAGTAAATATAAACAAAGGATATACATTGCCCATGAACTTACAGATGTGAATATACTGTTGTCCTTGATAACGAACTGCTCTCTTGCTTGTTTTCCATCCACGTACTTGTAACTAGAATAAGGGTTTATAAGCAAAGGCAAGTTTTCAATGAAAAGTCATAGATCAAAATATTTATATTTTACGAATTTTAACAAAAAAATAAGTAAATGTAATCACACTTATGTTGCAAATTTTGAAAATATTACCATAAATGCATATTTTATTTCATTTTGCATATTAAATGCATATTTTTTGGAATTTGTCAGGATTGTTTTCTTTTAGGAAAATATAAGGTTTTTCAAACTGTTAAATGATAGATCTTTTCAAATAACCCCAACCACCATGAGGGTGAAATCAAGGTCGTCCAGTCAGTATTCTACAGGGGAAGGACTCCGCTAGGGGAGTGTATCTTACTGGATGACAGGATAATGTTTAAACCTTGCCATATTTTCGTTGATCGTTTGTACTTTTCAATCTGGTGATTGTTTTCTTGAGGAAAAGGAAATTGTCCTTTGAGTTCAAATGTATGAAAGAGGACTGACTGAAGGGAACGGCTCCAGAAAAGATAAAGCGGGAAAGGAATCCAATGAGAATATTTTCGTGATGGACATTTAATTGATAGTTTAATGTGCATTTCCATGTAATATTTAAAGTAAAAGTTCCTTATCAAAATGTTTTTTCTGCCTGTTGGAGGTAGAAAAAGAAGGGTTACTGACTGTTAGATTGAAGGATTGGGTGCTCACTTTTGGCATCCTTGCTGTGGGTGCATATTTATTTATTTATTTCAGAAATTGAACGCAACAGGTATATTACCCATTTATGGCGTTCGTTATACAATAATTTTGTGATAACATTATTGATTAATTGCACAGATCAATGTAGTATATAGACAGAAAACATTTAACAAACATACAAGTCTAAGGTTCTATCGTATGATGGTATCATTAAATGTTTTACACATATTCCAAATTGGGGATATTGCCAGAGCGCTGGTTCCATTACGACGGAGGCCGAAGAGTTGTCTTCTTGGTCGTAATTTGCTTGAGGGGACGTAGAAGTCGAGCTGTGACAGGGCGAAAGGAGCTTCAATGAGATTATTTAAGATTTTGTGGAGGAAAATGAGCTGATGCATGATGCGTCTGTTGTTGAGAGTTGTTAGGTTAAAATATCTGAGAAGGCTTTCACAGGATTCCATTTGAGGGTAAATTGTACTTTAGGTGTCTTAAGAATTTAATTTGAATTTGTTCTGTTTTGTTCATATCTTGCTGGGTTTTAGGGTGCCACATTATTGTTATGTTATCCATGAAAAACTCGTCCCATGTAATGTTTGAGTTTTGTTTTAAGTCCACTTTATGTCCAGAAAGGCTAATCGGGTTCTGGGCTGGGCATAAAGTTTATAGTGGGACCGAAACAGTTACGTGCCTGCACCGAGTGTCGAATCCCGGATCCCTTAATTACAAGGCGAAGACGTTAACTTCAACGCCATCGGAGACCCCCCTTGTTCGAAGTAGGTGAGACTAACTATTTATTTCATTTTCCGACCAAAATAAAAGAACCATATGTACTTTTTATACGTGAAATTCAGTCCTGTTACGTCAATACATTAAAGATATCTTTCTCAGCCTATAGACTAGCATGAAGATAAGCAAACGGACATTCACTGTTATAAAGCTAGAAAAATCTACCTTGTATATTGGGACATGTATTTAGTTTTGATATAATATTTTTAGTATAAATTGGAAACTTTACATATCGTGTCTTGTGTGTGAAGCACATTTTACTTTCTCTTCGTGTTCTATGGGATAACGGTGGATTTGTTTTAGTTTATTTAGCATATTTTGGTGGATATTTTTAAAGTTTTGCAGCATGTTAGCATGCCTATTTTGTTAGTTTCTAGTGCATATATATCCTAAGTTTAGTCATAATCTTTGTGGCATCTAATTTAGAAGTAGAAATAGACAATCACAATATAATCCGAGGTGTAATGAGTTGGCTTTTTAGAAGGCACGAGAGGGTCACCTCCGTTCCACACACTACACCATTAACGGCATTTTGCAGACTAACGAGGCTCTGGCGTCTGTACTCACATCCAGTCTATAATCCTTTAAGAGACTTGTGTTGTCCTGTTCATATGTGTTGTCTTTTCATCAATTTCATCTTATCGTTATCAAGTATCACCTTCGTGATTAACCAGAAGTGGCAGAAAAGCGAGGTAAAATAAACCAAAAGAATCAACCAAAAAAACAACCCAATACTCAAGATACGAATGACAATAGATTTTGTAAATATGCTGTGAAATATTGAACAATAAAACTGTCACTGTATAGCAGCTAAAAAATTCAAGTTCCAGGCACATATCACGTGCAAAATCAATATAACTTAACTATAGAAAATGTGTGTGTGTGTGTGTGTGTGTGTGTGTGTGTGTGTGTGTGTGTGTGTGTGTGTGTGTGTGTGGGTTTGTGGGTGGGTACCTGTGTGTGTGTGCGCGTATCTCCGTAGAAGTATTTGAGAAGTATTTGTAACAAATGAAAACAGCTTTAATGAGGACATTTACAACATTGTCTCTCATGTAGTTGACGGTGTTACATTTCAGAACACGCGCTCAGTTAGAGTTATAACAATGAGACACATTTACAAACAGTTAGGATCATGTCAATAATGTTACATTTTTGGAACCTAACAATTCAAGTGTGAAACAAGCAACCCTTTTTTTAAAAAAAAAAAAAAATCTTAATAAATTTTCATTACGGAACAAAAATGTCATCAGGTAATTTAAAAGAAATCTTCTTTTCTACAAACCTTCTTGATCTCTTCGGTCGAATTAAATTTCAAAGGTAGCAGTTTATTTCACGTGTTAAAAGAGAACTCCACAGTGAGTCTATATTAACATTATCGTTATTTAACTACCTGCAGAGTTCTGCAATGAGAGAAGCCTCCCACATATTTAAATTAATTATTTTTCGAGCTTCATATGCTTCTCTCGAGGATGTGAGCTGACAAACCGTTCTTGGAGCCTAAATATGTAATATCTACATCATGTTCGTGCTATCTTATTCCCATTTTTCTTGATGTTTACCCTACATAATCTCTTTAACATGAACAAATGATATATATTCCTTTGGATCCCACATCTGCCACTGGTTTTCTCATTATATATTGATTAAGTGTACATTCTAAACTTTCCTGGGATTTAACAATAATTTAATGTAAAGAAAATTAAAACACGAAACCTACATTAATTGTGTAACTTCTCTTTTTAACACAAAATTGTGCACATTTTATTTGCAGAAACAAGTATAGCACTAATGCAAGTTATTAAAAGGATGATCCCTTGACTTTTCGTTATTGTTCCAGATCTCAGATCGGCCGATGTCACAGCAGGGAGTCATACAAGAGCCAGCAGAATCTTCAGAAAGCAATGGAGAAAGCGAAGAAGCTGGTCAGCAAGACGCCCCCACAGGGGCAGTCACCACGAGCCTCGCCCATTCCTCTGCCCTACGTGGACAACAGGAACATTTTGGAGCTCCTAGCTGAACAACTGGAAACCAGCACATGTTCGTCTCCATCAGACAATGAAACCCAAAATAAGATGTCCAGTCTCCATCCAGGCAGCATTCACATTTCACGGGCATCCACTCCCCATTCTGCAAGTACATCTCCATTTGTTACTCTGTTCAAAGGCGGTAAGAGTGGTGACATCTTGCGTCAAAGCACGGAGGCGCTGCAGATATCTTCGGCAGGTGAAAAACCGAAAGTTGATGCTCCCGCGGACGAAAAGTCCCACGAGACAAAGTCGAAAGACGAGGTTCGTGACGTCAGTGAGAGCACTGGAAGTGAACACGGTCAGAAGTCTAATGCTGAACATTCTGAAGGAGAAGACAGTGATAAATTATGTCCGAAGATGGGAGATGCCGAAAGTACATCTAGCATAAAACAAGACGATGCTACATTAGCAACCAATGAGCCTGAAACAAAACCCCCTGATCCCGAACCACTGAAATCTAAACGATCCTCCCCACCTAAAGTAATCAAACGAAAAGCCCCGTTCCCGTTACACGACGCCCAGGTTACTACTGGTCAAGAGTCGTCTTCAACCTCCCACCCTCCTACCATTGCAGGTGCTCCACATGTTTCGTTTGGTGACACGAAGGATACAGAAGGGGTTTTAAGTCCTCTGCCAGCTTCTGTAGCAATTTCCAAGAAGCATGGTGCTACCTCTTCATCTACCTCTCCTCTCACCACCACCATATGCTCACCTACTTCTAAATCTACTTCCATGTCAGGCACTCCTTCTGCCACAGACATAGCTGAAGCTTCCAAGACCTTTCCAATGTCAAATGTTCCACGAGCATCAACTTCCAAGACCACAGTGCAAATTACCCCGTCTGCGACATCCACTACCCCTCCCCCATCAGCAGTTTCCAAAACACCTTTAATATCTATCACATCTCCTGTTACATCAACATCCAAAACTCCTCCAATGTCAGCCACTCCTCACGAGACTACCAGATCGAGGACTCCTCCAGTGTCAACCTCTTCTCCCCAGACTGCCAAAACCAAAACTCCTGATCAATCTGCAACTTCGACGATCTCTCCATTGTCAACCACGACTCCCACAAGTTCAGAGACTACTCCAGTATCTACCTCCATAATTGGTAACGTATCTAGATCTTGTCCCGAGAAGGAACAAAGTGTTCCAAGCCTTCCTCCTCCTCCAAGGGTTGAGAAACACAGGGAGGCTACAGAAAGTAAACCAGAAGAAGCAAAGCAGCTTGAAGCAAAACCAAAACCTCTACGGCCAATACCGTCTGTAACTATTAGCTCAGCCTCCACGCCACAAATTGAAAGAAAAATACCAAGTCCTGATCACCCTAGCAATTCCCATGCATTACAAGAATCTTTCGCAGCCACTTCAACCGAATCATTAATTCGTCCCGAGTCCCCGTCACTCTATGCCAATACTCAGAGCATTGATAATGTGAGGACAATAAAGAGACAACCAAAATATGGATGGCTGTAGAACTTCAGAGATCAAGGATATAGCCTATGATACGCGTATTAATCTACTGAAAATGTTTTACGCCGGCTTGTGATTCTATCCTAACAAGCCAGATGTGGCTGTGATTCAGAATGAAACATGAAACCAAGGTTATTAGAAGTGTGAAACGGATTAGCACCCCTTTCACATTCTTGTAAGTGAAATTTTGTATACATCGGCTTAGATTTATTT
This sequence comes from Lepisma saccharinum, assembly GCF_977018435.1. Classification (NCBI taxonomy): domain Eukaryota; kingdom Metazoa; phylum Arthropoda; class Insecta; order Zygentoma; family Lepismatidae; genus Lepisma; species Lepisma saccharinum. Next base: position 111,042,868 of record NC_139229.1, on the reverse strand, counting down.
AAGTGGGTTTTCAGTTTCCTAGAGTCAAATATGAGCAATGTATACAGTCACATTCATGAAATGTATCTAACTATGCATGTTACATTAAAAAAGGGTTAACTAGTCATACGTACTCTGTAATAAAGACAGAGCTTTAAAAGCATTTTCAGTTATATCAGTATAATCAGCAATTGCTATGCTTTGTTTGCAAAGTAGTACATAGTACTTTTAAAAATCAAGCTCTTACATGTCAGATTTTTTCTTTAAAATATCTGTAGGAAGTAAATAATTTAATGCGAAGGGAATGCTCTCATTATTTATCTTCATGATGGAAATAACAATAAAGGTAAAAATAACTTAGGCAAATTACTAGAAAAAATTTAACATCTTCGAAAATAATTAAATAGTTAAATAGTAAATATAATGGAATTTTAAGAATCTAAGTGTAAAAGAACATTCTAAAAAGATACTTTATAAATAAACTTATAAATACAGTACGTGTATATTACATTTTTTGAAGTTCGAAATATTTTAACAATTAAAGCATACAAGTATTTATCATATGCACATGTTACTTCATGTAAAAGTCTGGTTACTTACCATGTATTCTATACAGGAGTTCTGTCATAATGACACTAAATAAAGTTGTTTTTGCTCCCAAATCCGTTTGGGTAATTTTAATTCAACCTTAATATTATCCGAAAGATGTATGCACTTGTCGAATTGCTCTTTTCTGTATCTTTAATATGTTGAAAAAAGCATGGGTTTCAATTACGTTACAACGTCTATAAAATTATTATAAAGTTGAATCGTTCTATGTATATTTGAATTACTTTGCTTGCTATTTTATATGTACAGTAGCATAAGATAAAACCTAATCTTAGTACTCATTACAGTAAACATAAACACAATTTCCATTCACATTGGGTGAAGTTCTCTAATTGTTAAATTTTTAAGTTTGCATAGTTCGTTTCAACTTTTTACTAATGTACTGTATGTAGACTGCACTTGATTTAGGGTTAACTACGACGTGGTCCTGCCCTTTCCGGCATTCTTCGCTCAGCTGTGTTGTTGCAACATTAATTTATGATCGTAATTGTGTCTGTGTGTGTGTGTTTTTTTTTTACAAGTAGCAAACAAGGTTGTCTTTCAAATGTTCCCGTGCTATTACGTGACTGGAGGAAGGTTTAAGCTGTGTCGTTCTTTTCACCTTTAAAATTATCCTTCCACCTTGCCCTCCTCACAAGACTCCTACTTAAATTTCCCCTCAAACGACGCTTCAACTTCTCCAGAGCAGCCCATGCCTACGATTATTACCGTAGAATCAGCAAGGAAGTTTCATTAAAGAAAACCTGTTTCCAGCACAATGGTTATAGGATTCCAATATCCTCTGTTAATATAATTTATGGACCTTTGGGGATTTTGCATGAATGCAAGTCAAATGTTTCCTATAAGTCAACATTAATGCCCTCGATATTGTGGGTTTAGACTGCGAACCTCATTTGTTCTCATTTGTGGACAATTATCGTTGTCTCACTCCGCCACCAGGGATCTACTTCTGTCCATGCACTCTCTTCCTTTTGTACGCACTCTCCTACAGTTAACATCAAGTAAGAAAGAATACCGGATATTTTCATGTAGCCGTTCAGGATGATACGTGGGATTTCAGCAACAGATCAAGTATCCATGGTAACATAGCTAAAGGATGATTTCTATCCCTCTCATGAGCATATAATGGCCACGTGCAGACTGGAACATAAATATTTCCATGTATTCAAACGTAATCCGTGCAGTAAGTTGACCGCACATCGGTCCACCTTGAAACTGACATGCATCCAGGTCATTATCAAGAAATGCTAAAGAGCAGTGGCTCTCAAACTGTGGTACGCGTACCTCCAGGGGTACGCGATCAGCTCGGAAGAGAAATGTCGAGAATTCCCACACAACATTGTTGTGCGATGGAAAACACATATATTAACAAGATTAACTGAATTTATTAAGGAATTCACAAAACAACGCAACACTTTACATTATAACGAAACTACGTTCACCATTCCAGGTTCTGTTTGCACAGACTCATGTCTCAGGGGGTGCCCGTTGCTATGTGAAGTACGTATGCATTACGTCATCTGGGAGGATCGGGTTTGACGGTGCTCGTTGCTATGTGCAGTAAGTTTGGTGCGGGGTACATTTAGCTACTAACACATCGCAAAAATCGGAACAAGCAGGTTGTTGATTTTGTAGCGTTCGATTTATTTTTGTTGTATTTTTGTACTTGTAGACTGCAATCATGTCTAATTGTGCTGTAGCAAGCTATGAAAACTATAACCAGAAAACTAAAGGAACTGACATAAAATATCATAGATTTCCAGTCGATAATTGCGTAAGTAAACAGTGGATTCATGCTTGTAGACGAAATGTAAAAAACGCAAGTGTGCAGTGCCAATTATTGTGAAGAAGACTATGTGTGAGATCTAAAAGCAGAATTTCTGTATTTTCCACCAAAGAACGTGCTGAAGCCAACTGCAGTGCCATCGCTAAAATTACTCCCAATTACTTTAGTACCAAATAATCGAGGAAATGGTGTAGTTCTCCTAAACACTTATCTTCACAATATGATTCGCTTGTAGGACGTGTTGATAAGGTTTGCAGAGATGTACGCTACAAAAGATATGTAATAAGGAGACGTGCCCTAAACAAGCTTAAGACTATGCTGCCAGAAAAGAGAAAAATATATAGACGAAGGTAAAGCACAAACTGCAAGCAATGGTTTGTTGTTGGAAAACATATTCAATCGTTTACAAAGGAGAAACACACGTCTGCATAATGAAGCAAATAAATTAAAGATTACAAACAACCTCTGTCAACCTGATTTAACTGAATATAGAAGTTCAAAATCTACAACGTAACCTAACCGACAGTACCACAAGAAAAGTCATCAATATCTTGAAAATGTGTTCAACTAGTGCGAAGTACGTAGTGAGCCTAACTGATTTGTTATGTACATTTTATGTAAGTCGGATTTATAATTATTAACAATTTCATTTAACACAGACCGATGTTGATTGTGATTTGTATGTTCACATTATTGTGAACAATGTTGTCGGAAATGGGCATTTCGAAGATCGTGTACTAACTTTCACGCTATTCGAAATGAAATTAACTTAGTACATCTTCAATTCGAGTTACATAGCGTTGTATGCATGATGGTAAATATTGCATGAATGAATATTACACCCATCATTGAAATTTTTGCAACTTCGTTCAATTTTGGTATTTCACAAATATATTGTGAATAATTTTGTACCCTTGTACTCAATATAAACCAATGGATGTTACATTATTTCTTTGTAGTACATTTCTGTCAAAAAGAGCAAGATCTAAGATTAGTGTAATGCAAGTTACTTCGTTAATGTACAAATGTGTGTCGCATATCAGCCTTGGAGTATGTTTTCCGGTTATACAACTCAGACACACATGGAAATGGAAATGGAAAATCTGCGGACAAAGTCCTTTAACGAATAATGATTCGTACAGTTGCACGGTCAATCATTGTGAGTTCATGTAACTTTTCTCCTTTATTGTTTAATTAAACTAAGATATTTTCATCGATATTCTCAAAGCGTTTCATTTACCGTGTGATCATAAATCTATTTCTATAGGCTTGAATTAGTAGGTTAAGACATTTAAGTTTGATGTTCCTAGTACTCATCAAGTATTTCGAGTAGGTTAACTTAGTTAAATTAGTACTTGTACACTTTGTCTCGTCTTCTGCATGCGTTTGTATGTAAAGTTCTTAATACGAAAAAATACTTTTTAGATCTATGGCAACGATAACTTGCAGCCAAATTTGAACCAGAGAAATTTAAAATATCTGCAAATTACAAACTGGAATTGCGTTTTCAAAGTCTGAAACTACTATCTTACAAACTATTTCATCATTCTTCCTCCACATAAAACTTTCCAAAAAAATTTTTGCATGTGGAACTTTGATCCGTACGTAAATTATTGTACAGTAAATAAATATATGAAGAAGGTTGGGAATTCTTTCGAATTTAGAGTAAGTTTCAAATGCAGAGTAAAATTTTCTCTAGATTGTATATTGCCTCTTTCACTTGATAATTTCAAAAATAAAATTACATTATGGAGAATGGTAAAGATTGGATTTTAAGAATATCAGTATAATTTTAATACTTTCTGATGTTATGTAAAATTTGAAATGTTCCTGGAAATGATTGCAACGTTCTGAATGAATAAGAAGGAACTATTCAGTCAGAAAACTAAATATTATGCTTTTGTACTGCGTTGTGTTAAATGTTGTAAATAGATTATACCTGACTACTATCGGATTAAAAATTACGGATATTCAAATTTGGACTCCAATTAAAAGTTAATCAGTAGAACCACATAAAAACGAGTTACATCAAAATTCAGCTTATTCAATTCTGTGTCAATCTATAGTTACCAATTTATTTTTGATTATGCCTTCTATTTTTACCATCGTAAGAACAAAATAGGATTATTTTTAGTTTGGCAAACTATAGCTCTCTTTGAGATTCTATAAATAAAGAACGGGTGTTTTTTTATGTATAGATTATATATTATATAATTTATTTATTTATTATCCAAACTCTAATATCCATAATTTATAATCCGATAGTACTCCTGTGACGTTCTGTGAGGCCCGTAGTACCTCGGAGGCCTCTGTCGACCTCCTTGGCGTAGTGGTTAGCACATCGCGCTTCGACACCAGGGGTCCCGGATTCGAATCCAATCGGGTAAGACATTGATTTGTCCTTAATGAGAAAATTGAGAATTTAGTAAATGTGATAGTATATGTGAAAACAAATATTGATTGATTGATTTGCTTCATTTACTTCGCATCTTGTGCCACTTTTGGCTAATTTGCGAAGATAGGGATGAGTGATGAAATGATGAATGAACACTCACAAACATTCATGCCCAAGCCAGGATTCGAACCCAAACCTCTGGCGTTGAAGTTCGATGTGCTAACCACTACGCCAAGGAGGCCGGCTTGTGGAAAGAAAGAAAGAGATCCTCTTATGTGTTTTACTTTCATATTTAAAAAAAGACAGAAAAGCAAAAATAAACCAAATCTGTCAATCAATTCTTTCTTTGTAACTCTTTCACTATGTAATTCTTCTTTAGCATGCAACGTTTCTTATTAAAATCATAATGAAATTCTAATGAGAACGCGGACAACCTTCTTTGTAATATATCGATCAGGTTTCAGAAACATGAATTTTTACAATACGTTTGCATGTGTAATTTTCCCTCTTTTAAAAGTAGCATGTTTTAATTATGTTACTAATCATTAAAGGAATACCTCAATACCAGCCCGAAGTATGATAATTAATATTAACCCCTCAAAGTAATGAAACACTTTCTCTCTCTGAAACTCGCATAGAAATTATAGCGGCCGTTTGCTTCGGCCAAGCCCCGAACGAACATAACCGAAGGGGCACCGAGCATAACCGATCCTCCCACATGACGTCATGCGCTCGTGCATGATCGGCAATTTTCGGATGGCGCTACCTTATAGTATATTAAGTTACCTTGCTCATGTCTAGCAACAGTAGCTTGTTTCTTCTTCCTCTAGGAGGCAGCACTACATTCCTCCCAGAGTTACAAAAAAAATAACAAGGGTACCCGTATCTGTCAGGGGGTACCTTAATCCTGGTCGATCTTCTAGGCACATGAGGAGTGGATGTTGGTCGTGGAGCAGCGTCAGCGTCTTGGGGTTGATGGTCATCAACGTCTGGTTGAGGTGGGGTAATTTTGGAATCTGAATTTCGATTCTCTGCCGCGTCTTCTGGTCCGGTGGACTATCATCATCCCAGGTTTCTGGATGGTTTTGTTG